>NC_090955.1:11237500-12487500 GCF_040807025.1 Struthio camelus | reverse complement strand
GGAATAAGCACCAGTTTTCACAGGGAGGTGGCCAGGGAGGGCCTTAGAGATCTGCACTGCTCACTGCAGTCAGAAGCAATCTGGAAATCAGTGTAGCAGCAACCCAACAATGCGCGTGGATAAGTCACAATAGTCAAAGATGAGGGTGTGTGTGTGTGTGCGCGCCCATGTACCCTCACAGTGACCCACAGAGCCACACAAGCAGTTTTCAGAACGGCCCATAAGGGCAGCATGCATTTTTATGAGCCATAACAGACACCTGAGATGTTGTGGCAATTGATACCACGGAATTTAAAAATGAAAGTTTATTTATTAGTTAATAGTTCAGGCCCCTGCTTAACATAATAAACTAATTGGGTATTTCAGTTCATCTTAAGGTACTCCTTAGGACACAGGCATCAAGCCAGGAATCTCACCATGAAATAATTGCCAATAGAAAAACGCTCCCCGGTCCCAGCAGGACACAAACATCTCATGGTATTCAGCACAGGGCAACAGACCCACCTTTTCTGAAAGCTCTCAGCAGTGAGGGAAACAGAAGCAAGGCTAGACTGGACCCTCCTAAAGCTGCCTGGATGCACGTCTGTATTCAGGACAGCTTCACAACAGTGTTAGGTCAAGGCCACCAACAAACCTTCCACTCTGAAGGACACCAGCTTTTGCTTTCTTGTGCATCTCTGTTGCAAGGAGACATTTTACCTACCTGTAAGGGGTATAAAATGGAGTGCTCCCATCTGCTCAGCTGAGACATCCTGTACACCTCACCACTCCACAAGGCCCCTGCAGAAGAAGAGTGTTTTGCCTTCATCAAAATTTCTGAGACAATCAGAAACACTTAGCAGCCAGGAGCTCCCAGTTAAAATGCCAAAATAAGAGCTACCACTTATTTCTGGACTACAAAACAGGAGAGAAGCAGAGCCACAGTACTCTCTTTTAAAGGCCTCCAGTAGATATGGATGCGTCTAGAGTGCAGCCGTCACTCAGGAGCATTACAAAGCCAGTAACATTCACCCCACCAGTGCTGCATCCCAAGGTCTTTCCCTTGGGCTTGGGGCAGCCCAGGATTTGCTAGATGAATTTAGCTGCACACGGAGGAGCCTTCCTTTTAACTAGGCTGTGCTGCAGGGGTGACTTGGGCAGGCACAGCTTTTGCCTACTGTAACAGGGGCAAAAAAGTCCCTAGTTCTCCCACAGTCTCAACAGCTAAAATAATTAATGGAGGAGAATTAAGTGTTGCTCTTTTATTTGATATGCTTACCTACCCTTTCCCCTCATGTATACTCAAGGGCTCCCAACATTGCTTCTCCTCAGGATCTGTTCAGCAGAAGGCTTTAGGTGCTCATTAATTAACACCTAATTTGTGTGGGCCGCTGCTTGAAATTCTTATGCAAATTGCTCTCAAATTGTGTTCTGTTTTCAGCTGTGCTGATTCTGAGCACTTAAAAAAAAACAAGACAAAAGACAAATTGGGGAATATTGCAAAGGTAATAAAGCTTTTCTTTTTCTTGGAGACTTTTGCAGTAATCTTTGGTAATGTGCAATACAAGCATAAATTTACAGAAAAGATTAAGAGTGCTGTAATGTCTGAGTATTACAGAACATGCAAGTTAAGTGCTGTTGTTGGAAAGAAACTACTGATAAACACTCACTGATGTGTTGGTTATTAATGTGATGTTTTAATATAAACTGTTCTTCCTTTAGGAATATGTTAGATTTTTACCAGAGGAGAAAAGAAAAGCCTCTTCATATCACTGTGTGCATAGCATGGAATTAATATAGCATTCGACAAAGCCACATCTAATATGATCTGTTTTTAAATTGTGCTCTTTATTACAGTTTGTTGTAGCTGCCTAATTAAAGTTTGTCAGGGAAGTAATCAACCTTATTTCCATAGCGAGATTGGTTTAATAAGAAGACAATTTTGTAATTTTTTTTTTTAGTTAATTAGGCTAAACCCTATGAAATCCACGTTATGGGGTATGAACCCAGGGAAGCTGTAACATCAGCTAGAGTGCCCAAGGAAAGGGGGTATTTTACCTGCTGCAGGTATCCCTCCAGTGGGGTTTTCATACCTGCCAAGTACAATGGCATTTCCAGCTCTATCAATACAAATCCCATCACATAATGCTCGCCTTCCCTTTATGCGTGTTGTCTGCAAACAAAAGACCATCCTGTGGAGTTGGAGGCTGGAGCTAATTACAGAACAACTAGCTTGAGGAAAAAGCCACCAGTAGTAGATGTGGGAAGCAGATCAACATTTATACACAGGCTTCCTCCGATGGCCACAGATGTCAGAGTAAACCATCTTATATTCCTGGGAAAAGGAACTAAACGCATGGCTGAAGGACTGTGGGCCATTGCTAGAGAAGGAAAGGTCCCTGGGTTGGGCTGTAGAGCTTCCTATTTGTCCCCACTGTCCCCCAAGTACTTGGCCCATTTCCAATTCTAGCCAGCTTTGTTTTTCCAGCCAAAGCAGAGACCGAGCACATATCCATTTATCCAGACCAAAAGTTGTTCTAGCCTTATCTGCCTTTGCAGAGAGCTCATATGTTGCTTTGCAACATTGACTAATTACTTAACAAGCCATGAAGTAATCATTTGCAGTAGGGAAAGACTTTCACCAGAGATCATTCACCGTGACACTTGTTCCCTTTTGCTCCGGTGGTGGTAGAGTGCCCCGAAGCCGACTCGTTGCTGCTTGTTTTCAGGGAGCTGCGAGGGTGGTCATGTCCTGCACATCGTTTATTGATCAGCTCAGGACAAGCTCAGAGGCTTGATTCTGCCAGCTGATGAACTCTGTCTATCTGGGCTGCCAGTTTTACTGCAGGGTTAGAGAACAGAAAAATCCTTTTGGAGGAGATACCTCCTTCCACCCAAGAGGTCCCGGCCTCTCATCGACTTCAGCAGCTGCTTCACAGGAGCGTGTACTGCAGTCCCTTGTGTTCCTCTAGACACTAAAATTAAGCACACAGCAACCGAGAAAGTCAGATCATGGGTAAAGAATAAATAAAGAGGAGGAAACATGCCCAAATAGGCCCCTTGGCTACAAGGAGAACACATGGCCATTAAAAGTGTGAACATGTCACCTCTCCCGAACAAATCTCCCTCTCTCACTGGGCACTGCTGAACAGGGATGACTCTGTGCGGGACCAGCCCTGTGAGGCTGCACTGCTGCTCCCTGGCCCTCCCAGCCACCCTGAGGGGCTAAATCTTTTTTGGGGTGGAGTGTTGCTGCTCCAGTGTTGTGTGAGGAGCCCATCACCCTGGAGCAGCTCAGCCAGCTGGGGTCCCCCTCTGCCACCATGAATCCTCTCTACTCCCGGCCCTGTTTGAGACTCACTGGCTCTTTGCAAGCCAGTACATGCTCATTCACTATAAAATCCATTTGCTTTCCGGCCCACTGGAACTGAGGACCGCCTTTGGTTTGCTCTGCAGGAGAGCCTTTACAGGGCAGCCTTTTTAGGTGCTTTGAACAGGAGGAATGATGAACGAGGCACTGAACTGGCTATGCAAAACCAACCGCAGACTTGGGCTGAACCCATGAGATTCTTGGTGCTCAGCTGGAGCAAATGGGAATTATGGTTTCACCTCCTCTATTTGTGTTGGAGGCTGGGACTGGCTCTCGTTAGGGATATGCATAGCATAAATTCACTCCTACAATAACAATGAATAAAAGATAAATCCCATGGCTCTGAATCTATCTAAGTCTAATGGCTGATGTGTGCGGTTGGGGATTAGAGAGACAGCCTGATATATCTGGCTGTTGAACATCATTTACTGTTTACCTTTGCTGAGCGAGGACTCAGAACTAGTACTATAAACACTTGTGGGGTGAGGGAGCAGCAGATGAACAAGGCAAGAAGAAAAGATGCTTATAGCTTCACTGGAAACCTTGCAAACCAATGACTGCAATAAAAGCCAATGCAGGAATTAAAACTGTCAGTTCGGAAAGCCATAAAACTCACTGTTTCTTCTTTATCTACCTTCCCTGACTGAGCTTGAAACAAATAGATTTTATTTTTTCCCAGAAGTGTTTCAGAGTGCTCCTTTGTGGCTAACAATCTATAACACTTTGGAGAGAACGTAATTCTGAGACAAAGCTTTTCATCTGCCCTGTAGTGAACTCCTGAGGGAACGCACCATGGACCATCTCTCTGAGTCATTCCAGCGCTCCTGAAGAGGGTTTTTCTACTATGCAGCCGCAATGTAACTGCTGCCAGGGGTGGCTAAGGTGCAAACCTGTATCCCTCTGTGCAAAGTGACCTGCTGCAATTAGTGCTTGAGTGCATGATGCAAACAGCTGCCCAGGAAGCTCTCACAGGCCAAAATACATGGAAGTATTGAGGTGAGTGTGTGCATCACGCACCTGCTTGGAAAGCGTGTGCAGCCAAGGCAATTCTTATTTGATGTGAAAAAGTAACACAAGACTTACTTTGAAGGAGGAGGAGACAGAGCAGGCAAAACGTCTATCTCCGACTGCAAAGTTTCTCTTGTAACCAGGGCCCCAGCACCCCAGACAAGAGGTTTTATTGACGGCCCAATAACAGCAAGCCAGCTGAGGAGCACCTGTCTCTTGGCTAAAAAATACATGCAAGATTGGACACACGGTGCACATGGCCCTAGGTTCCTGGCAGAAAGCTCAACATGCAAAGCTCTGCCGTGACCCACCCATTGAGCATCAAGGGGCTGGGTCCCGAGGAATCCCCTACCACCTGGGAGAACACCTCAGAGATTAGACTAAAGCCAGATTTGCAAAACCTTCCAAGTTCAGCAGACCATACAGTTAAGGCAAGATCTGAAGTAAAAAGGCATGAGGAGAAGCTGTAGCTCTAGGTGTGCCAATTAAAATATGAGAATGAACTTGCCTTCCTGAGCTGATATTTGCAAATGGAAGCTGAAGACTTGAAGCTGAAGGTTTTAGTCCAGCTCTCCCTGACTCTCACTTCTCCTCTGATAGTCATTTGAAAGCTCACATAACTGTGGGGATGACTCAGGCTTTTCAGAACACAACTTGAAACTCAGATCTGGAGTCTGCAGATCCTCCCCAGGGTGGTGATTTGCACCTGAACAGTGCAGCTGCAAAAAACCCCACCCGACCCCAGCCCACTGAGGTCAGATTTTGACAAGCTGCTCTTAGTGCTGTCTTCGCTGCCGGGGGGATCATACATTGATATGCTATTTGCACTTGTCAAGGCAGAAGAGCCTGTGGATTTCATCAGTTTAGCTGCCTGCTCAACTCCTTAGCACTTGCGTGGGCTCTGCTATGTGAAATCGATGATGAACTCCCATTGTTTCCAATAGGAGCAAGCTAGGAATGAAATAAAACACTACAGCAGCCTTTTAAGCTAGCTTTTAGACAGCTCCCCAAGGATGCAGCCAGACATGCTGTCTATGCCAGATCAGCTTCAAAGCCGTTAGCTGAGAGTGCTCAGGGCAGCCACAAATAGTCTGAGCTAATAAAAGAGCATCTTCCATAGCTGAGCTGCAAACTTCTGCCTACGCCTAGGTATGAGAAGGTGCTGCGGCTCCTCCAAGCACGTACTTCTCATTTTGAGCGTCAGGCAGGACCTTCAAAGACTGCTGCAGATTACACCTTGCATATCTCATTCACTTTGCTCAGAAACTCTTGCAGAAAACATCACTGCCCCTTTGGAAAGTCATGGTCTGCCATCCAGGCCTTCGTGAGAAGCCCAAGGTAGATCAGCTCCTACTTCCAGCTCTGCCACACATGTTGAGCAAGGCACTTGATTTCTCTGTGCCTCTGGTTGCTTTCCTACCACTTGAATATCTTGCCTATTGAGTTGTTTGGGAATTGCCTCTAACTTTGGCTTTCTGCTGCGCTTAGAGCAAGAGGCTTTTGACTGAAGCCAGGGGCTCTAGATGCTAGTACAAAACACATAGCGCATTAGAATAAGAAGAGCTTGCATATGATGAGGTGACAGAGTGAATTGAGCTGATAAAAGGCTCTTAAGTCATTAATTCAAGTCACGCAAGATGAAGAAACGTTTCAGCAATAACAGAAGTTGTGTTAGGGCCTTAACAATTTCAAAGAACTTGTTCTTAATTGGCTTCACAATATTGTTCCTTTCCGCTTTTTGTTGTAACAGAGACGTATTATGAAATTCATGCTTTTAAAGTCATCAGTGGCTCCCAAACATGCTTTTCAGGATTGTGCAGTGTTTTCTTTACTTTAGTAATGGGAAAAGCCTACTAGGGACTCTCACAATCAATCCATATTTTTACCCTGGGCTGATTGTTTTAAGCTTTCACAGATCTTCTGCCTAGCCAAAAAATAAGGGGACGGGGGGAAGAGAGTGAGAAACATTAGGGATAAATTATTGAAGTTGCATCTACCTCGCAAAAACATCCATCTCTGTGATACCTGCATGGATTACGCTGCCACATTACGTTCTCACTTTGAACCGGGCTAACTTGGCCAAGGTCAACTTCAGAGGATGGCCAGCCTGGAGGGATCAGTCACTAAGAGACGCTGCTCATCTGCCCCAACCCTGTGCCTGCCCAGTGCTGTTTATGGGAGCACTGGCGCTTGCCCCACAGAGGCGGTCGGCTGGGAGAGCTGGGCCTTGCAGCACGGTGCCGCAGACCCACCATTCCCTCAGTGGGATCTGTGCAGGACCAGTATCCCCACGAGCAAGCAAACAGCCAGAAACAAATGCTTTCTGGTTTTCTCAGAAAACCAGAACTTCTTGCCAGGGCCGTGGTAGTGCCTATTCTGGCGTTGCATCATCAGAGCCAGGGATTTAGCTAAACCCAGTTTATATTTGTAGGAAACAACATTTATGAATGTTTAGCTTGTAGGTCAGCTCATTACGCCAGGCGCTGGCCCAGGGACAGATGCCACCGAGCAGCACCCTACCTGTTGAGTTTCACTTCAAAATCCACCACATCCATTCATGTTCCTTCTTTCAGCTCTGTCCCACGTTGCACAAACACCTCCTGATACTGCGCAAAGACACAGACCTTCCTCTCGCAGAACAACTTATTTGCAAGCCTCCTACTGCAACATGTCTTTCTTTTGCGTTGACATCCACTACAAAACATCCTGTTGGCTTCTGGAAGCAGAGACTTTTTAAGTCATTGAGTTAAATCTGGTTACTCAGATAGTGTTGATTTAAAGGGCAATGAATGTGCTAATTTTTGATTCTTCAAAAACTTAAAAAAACAAGCACCAAAACTAAATCATTCTCGTCTCTTTCTTTTCAGAGAAGGAAGAAGAGAAAATTAAAGGGGCTGCACTGTTTTGTTGGCTCAGTCACCTTCACTGCCTTGTTAGAGGTGATTAAATTCTTACAGAAGATATTCTGTTACTGAGGTGTAGGACTGTTTTTTGTACCTCAAAAGGATATTACAGTAGGCTAAATATTGGTTGTGAGACAAGACTTTATAGGTGGGAATAAAAACAAAGACTAGGATCATGAACGTTTACTACTGAGGATCTGGCCCTGCCCAAGCCCATGCCTGGGCAGCCAGGATCACTCAGTTCCACTACTTACACTTTATTAGCTGTCCTTTTCCCACCATCCATTGTCCTGACTGTCTCTCAGCTTTTCTGGTTTCTCCTCTTCACAGTTTCATGAAGCAATGGACTTAGCAGGCTGACATGATTAATTAAGTCAGCCCTTTAGTCATATAACAGCTCCACTACCAAAGACATTGCAAGCATTGGACTCAATTTCCTCAACAGTGATCACTCAATAAGCATTACGACAAGTCAGCTGGGAAAAAAAAAAAAAAGTACATACTCCTTTCAGAAAGGCTAATGGTGGGGCAGAAACCACACAGAGTAAAGTCAACATTTACCAAAGGCTGCAACATATTTCCCTGTTGCTGCCAATTTTGAGAAGTTATGCCTGTTGGGAGTAAGACCCAAGGCTTAAGTATGCCGGGGCTAACAGAGAGCCATGGGGAGCCAGCTGGCCACGGCATGCCAGCAGCCCCGTTTCAGCCTGGGCAGGAGCGTGCTCCTGCAGCAACCTCCAATCGCCCCCACGGGCCACGCCTGGGCTTGGAGAGCACGGACTGCAGTCCTGTGGGATGAAGCGGAGCAGGAGGAGGTGCTCCAGCCACCCATCACCGCTCAGCCCTTGGGACCAGCCCAGAGGCGGTCCAAAGTGCATCCTCACAATGCGCGAGGTCCTCAGCACCACTGTTTCACTCCACAGACCTGCTCCTGCTGGGACACAGCCTACGATTTATTTCTCTGCACAGGATTGAATTCACCCAGGTTCAAACAAGGCTTTATTCCATTTAGAAGGAAAGAGCATAAGGTATCCAGACATTTAGTATTATCTCTGTGTGCTTCACTGTATGAAACTTTCCTCATAATGTGCGTAGCTATTTCTTCTTTTATAGCACTGATCACTTTGTGGTTTTCACATTTCTGATCTCCCGCAGCAGGTCAGACATTAGAGCAAGACTGACTAACAAGATCATGAAGTCTTCAAAATCAATTTTGTTCTCTGACTCCTCATCCAGGGCAGAAATTATTTCCTGGTATTTTGGTTTGCTTTCTTGGCCCTATGGAGAATTTTAATGAAAGATATTTAGCATGAAGTTCCTTTCTTTCCACATTCATATTGTTTTTTCCTGAAGGTATCCCAAGAAATTCAACTAGAAATATTACTGCAATCAGATAGATAGAAGAACTACTAGTCCCCAGTCTCTGCCCAAATCCAGAATACATCTTTTAAAAGAGACCTATTCTTCACTGGAAACCTGGCAGTGACGAGCATAATCGGTAACTGCAGTAGTGTATCAGTGGCTACAGAGGACACTGCTGCAAGAAGTGGAGTCCTGTTTCGATCAGACCAGGGAGAGGAAGTGAACACAAACCCACCCGGCCTTAATGTTTAAGGCAGACACTTGAACACATACTGGGAAGTTTGCAGAAACAATTGAGTTCAAAATATATAGCTTTAGTAGCTACTACTTCATGTCCCCCCTGGTGTTTGGTGCTCTGGCAAACTAACGAACTCTTAAATAAATGCTTGGGTTTTTTTCTCCCCACAATCGCATGGTCCCTTGTCATTGTTTGATTTTTTTTTTTTTTTATTTAAATTTTCTTACAGTTGCCCTATTTCTTGAAGAACATGCAGGCAGGCATGTCAACAGTGGTTTATCGATGTCTCCCTCCTCCTTCAGCCCCGTGTTATACACAGGCTCAAAACACAGTGCCTAATTCATTGGAGATGTATTTACCTAATCACTAAAATCACACTTGCAATTGCCCCACGGATGGGTGTACCCCTAGCTGCAGGACAGAGCTCGGGTGCCCTCCCTGCACCCAAAACGGCTTGCCCGGCAGCAAGAGCACATGAGGAGGGCTGGTGGGCATAGGGGGGAGACCGTCCTGCTGAGCCCGCACGCCGCCAGCTCAGCACCCCTGCAACTTCCTCACCTGCATGAAACTCAAAAATTGGGTTTGCAGCAGGCTTTTGGCTTCTGCTTTACTGAGTTTGCCCTCGGGGTCAGCGGAGTTGTTATACACCAAAGCAGCAGTAGCAAAAGCTTTTTCAAGGTCTGAGCCTTTCCGAAGAGCTGGAGGGAAAGAAAGAGATATAGGCTGCTGTTTGAGATATAATTGAAAGGAATCTGTCAGAAACATCCTGAGTGGGTGGAAATCAGTGTAGTTTCATTAAAGTTAATGAGCCTGCAACTGTTTATACCCACAGAGGGCCTGGCCCAGATTTTATTTGGAGTGGGCCACCAACACACCTTGTGTCCCAGAGATGCCGCGCACCTTCGTGGGAGGCTTTCGAGCCCAGTAAGGGCATGCACCAGCAGCAGCGCGGGGCTACGTCCAGGATGTCTGCTCTGCCCCAACCTCGTGCATCGTCGGGGACCTGTCGTGCTGTGGGGACCTGCCGTGCTGGCCGCTCTCCCGGGTGCCTTTGGGCTCCTGGGGTGTGGGAGCTGGGACACGCTGCACAGGGATCACATCCGCACGAGACCCTCTCTTCTTGCACAGACCCAGGACCTGCAAGGCCTCCAGCAGCTCTGCTAAATCACCACCATTTACTGCTCTTGGGCTGTGTCCTTTGAAAAACCGAACCCCCACAGCTTAACGATGGGGTTGCCTTACCTTTTATTGAGGCCAGCTGCTTGGCTATAGGTATGCTGGTAGCGAGAGAGAAGAGAGGCAGTTACCACCTGATGGATCGCAAGTGCATACAGTTTCTCCACAAATGAGCTTGCTCGTGTCTATGCTTTGTTTAATTCCCCAAAAGGAGAATAGCTTTCCTGTACAACTGAAAGACTGATATCCTTTACAAGCAGCGCACAACATCCCACGGCTCCTGATTCTGCACCTAAGCAATTACCCTTTTAAAAAATGCTTATTAAATAACTTGACTGCCTGAGAGGGGCATTTCAACATGTTTTAAAGTCATTTCTCCAGCACATGAAAGAGCTCCAGGAAGTTTCTAGGTTTTCAGCCTGTCCCCAGAGAGGCACAGCGCAACCTGCCGTTCCCCGCTCGCTAGAGCTCGGAGCACAGACACCTAGCTTTTATCCCGGCAAGACTCACAGAAGGGCCTCCCTATTTTCCGTTAGGACTTAAAGCCTAGTTGCATTTGCTGAAGCGCTGGAAACTAATTAAAGAGCAGCCAACACAGAGTGGAAGACATTGCTTTTGGTAGAGATAGATATGCTCAGATAACAAATTTCAAGACAAATGCTAAATTACTAAAGATGCAAGGAACAAAGCAATGGCTTACCGTTTGGGCATGTCTCCTGCTGCTGAAGGGCTCTTTTTGGGCAAAGCAAGAGCAGGCTGCTTTACGGAGTACTGCACTGTGCCGGGCACGCTGGATCTGCAGCCACACATCTCGCCAGAGCCTGCGTGTTTGTGATCTCCAAGCAACTCGAGTAATAGCAAACAGGTGAATGCAAGCTCTGCCCTGTGAAAACAGCCCGCTTGCAGCCATGCCCTACCAATAATGCCAACGCTACCTGGTGATCATGGAGCTAGCTAAATAAATCTGTCTCAAGCAGCCCCTGTGAAGCAGTGCTGTGTGTTGGCAAGGAGAATTGCTGTTTATTTTATGTGAGAATTTAACAGAAACAAACCAAATTCAAAGGGGGCCTGAATCCACTTACATCTGCACAGATAAAACTTTGAATCAGGAAAAGTTAAGACACTGAACCCATTCGGCTGTACGCATTACCATTTCAATAGGAAACCTTTCTAGCGTGGGCTAATGTAACTTGCTCTAGGCTAGCAAGCAAGTTGTTCCTACAGACAGAAACCATGCGTTTCCCAAATCCCGACCCAGCGTTTGTTCTAGGTGAGCGTGCTCCCGCTCCGATATTTATTGCCCCACCTTCGTACAAAGAGGAGATCTGCTCTGCCTCAGACCTGCTAGCAAAACAGCATCCAACGCGGAGCCTCCGTTTCATTTTTCACCCAAATGGATATTGTCTGCTTCCAAAAGCAGTGCTGAGCCATATGGCAGAGCAGTCGCACATTAGGGGAACTGGAAGGGCTCCGATGAACTTTGCTATTTATTGGCAAGAATATTGCTATTAGAAAACACACAGCTTGTCATGCATTACATCTCTATGCGCGTTTCTCCTTGCTGCGGATCCTTTGCCTAGAAGTGGCTAGGCAGGATAACTCCGACCTAAAAGACCAAGCGGCTGTTTTAATTCCAGGGTGGTCTGTTAAAAGGTAGTGAATTCAGCTGTCTTCTCCAGCTCTTCACTCCTGGTGAAAGCATACAATCCTGATGTCAAGACTATCCAGAAAGAGACTTTATGTAACAGGACACTCAAAGGAGACTGCAACAGATGGCCTAGAGAATTAAAATGTTTTCCTCATTTAGTAGAAGCTAAATTACTGAAGGCTAATGAATAAGGATGTTCACCACCTTACTGTTCCTGGATTTTAATTATCTTAAAAAGCATGGGAAAAGAGAACCTTTAATTTTCCATCTAAGAGTGTCATTACTCAAACAATTCAGAGCCTTTTTCTGAGAGGTTTAAGCTGTCTTAGATCTCTAGCTCGTTCTTTAGGGCTGGCTCATGAATAAAACACAGCCTGTAATTGCAATGACGCAGCCAAAACACATATAATCAATGCTCATTATCCCATCAATTAGCACACTAAAATTAAACAGGAATTCAGGCTTAGTAATCTGCCATCAGCCGGGGGGGTGGGTGGGGGGGGGGAAGAGTCTTGATTTCATGTTGGAGCGATAATTCCCTTTTACATCTGTTGAACCATGCCACGCGGCAGGAAAAGCCTTACATCCTGGTTAATCCCCAGAACGGTGATGTTTGGTCTTAGCATCCAAGGTAGAAGCGAGAGCGAGAAACAGACTCTGTCGCACGTTGCTGAGCTCCCGACAGCGCTGCGAGCTGGCTCGCAAAGGCAGCCCGCCGCGTCCTGGGTCCTTTCCATTGCAGATCGGATTTCAGCTCGCTATTTATCTAATTATTTATTTATTTATCTAAGCAGACTTCTTAGAGGCTGCGCTCTGGAACAGGTCATTTGCTTTGCCGGGACATTAAACAAGTTGAGGCAAGCCTGTGACACGTTATCTCCCTAGGATCTACTAATAAGTGTCCGCAGGAGTGTTAGTGTGTGGCAGATAACGAGTTGCACAAGGTAACCCTTGCCTTTGCAGATGATCAGCTGTGAAGACAGCATGTTTTTGGTTACGTGCGTTGACACAGCAATCTGGCCAGCCCTCAAACGCGGCAAGGTGGGCAGGGAGGAGGCCATCTGCTCTGCAGCTATTTTCATACAATCTATTTATGGTTGAAATATCCAGGTGCTTTCAGCGGTTGATTTTTAGCACGTTTCACACGTTAAGAATATTGTCTGCACAAAATATGCAACCTCATCCTTACAACTGCAAAATCTTTACAAGCAGTCACTTTGCAAAAAGCCACCGTCTCCACCCCACTTTTGGGATTTTCCTGCAGTCTTTCCATTCCTTCTGCCTACTCCTTAAATGACCTCTGCAGTTCAAGAAGCCTCATGTTTCTAAAGCACCTGGTATGTGATGGAGCGCTGGCTCCCTTCGAGATGACCCCATACCACTAAGGAGAGGCAGGTGTGGGAAAGCCCGCGCGGGAGCAGGTACAGCCGCGGCATGGTGGCCGCGGTCGTGGCAGTCCACAGGAATACCCAAAACTGAAGACACGTTCAGATCCTCCCTGCGCAGACCTCACCTCTTCAGCAAACCCTCTGGTGGCTGCAGCAGAAGTGCTGCCAACCTACACCCCAGGAGGTAATAGCCTGAGTTTTGTGTGAACAGAGGATGGTCATTTTGGTCTTACATGGCAGGGTTTTTTTTAAAAGAACTGAGCCTGAGAAGCCCCCCACTGCATCTTCTCAGCCCAAAGCAGGGCTGGCTACCACAGCTTTATATGAGTTTCCTCTTGCTCCATCCCTTTGAAACCCATTCCTTAACGTGGGGAGAGCGTGCTGAAGCAGCACGTCTAAGTGCGCTCAACCTACCAACACCAGCCAAAACCTGTGGTGCCTTCAGCTCTGTCCATCCTCCTCCTCCTCCTCAGCACCGGTGGGCAAAGGAGATGTCGCTTGCTGTGGAGCCTTTTCCTCCTCTTCTGGACGCTGGCGTGCACAGAGGATACGCAATGCGCCTCAGTTTAACAGGCGCAAGGGATGGGTATCTGCATCGCTGCAACAAGCAGCGTGTTTTGCGCAGGGTAATTTAGGTAACGGCCGTTGCACCCCTCTCGTCGCAGAGCCATAGCCCTCCCGTGGCCGCCGCTCGTGTGCAGCGGGTGCATCCGGGCTAGGAAACACGGAGGCGGCCGGTGGCAGGGTTCAGCCCAGCCCAGCGAACGCGGTGAACCTTGACAGTGAACCCGGCAAGGTGTTTCCCAGCACACGAGAAATTGCAGCATGGATTTATTTCAGAGGAAAGCTGTGATTGCCCCCCACTGGGTGGGTCCCCAAGGGCAAGAAACTGGGGCCCAGGGGACTGAAATGAAAGAGGGGAACAGGCTCCCCTGCAAAGAGCAGAAGCTCCCAGCGGCCCTGAGCGGGGGCAGAGCTGCAGCCTGGCGGAGCTGCATGGACAGTGGTGCCACCAGAGCCGCTGGGAGCTGGCGAGCGAGTGCGAAGCATCCCAGCTCCTGCTGACCGGGAGGAGCCGCAGCCCCGACCAACCCTGCCAAATCACAGTCCTGTGGGGCTTCCCGGGCACTCAGGCCCCCAGAGCGGAGGAGAGGGGGTCAGGAAGACTTTTCCCTCAGCCCCAAAGCCCCAAAGCACTGGCAAGATCTCACAAATGCTCATGGACAGCAATACCGTCCCAGCCGTTCACTGGGGTCATGCACGAGAGCACAGGATTGCGACCGCGGGCGCTCGAGGCGTGCTGCCGGCTCCCTGCGCTGAAGCCTGCTTCAGAGCGTTGTCCAGGTTGAGCTGTTTCTCAGAGGCAGGGACACTGCCCGTCCTCTGAACCAAAGGAGGAAGCTGATACCAGCCTCCTGCTGAACTTGCTCGATTGCCTTTACTCAGCTAACATGCTACTAAGCACCCAGGAAAAGTAACAAGCCTCCAAACCCCTGTGTTTATTTCCAGAGCTGGGGATTGATAAATAAAATCTTGGGGCTTTGGCCCCCGTTACCCTCCTGCAACAGCGTGCCGTGCTCAATCCTCAGCCTGGGATTTAGCTCCGGGGTCATTAATGATTAAAATATTAATGAATCCCATTGCTGAGCTGGAGCAGGTAAAATGTCACGCAGGGTAAGGAAAGCTATTAGAACAGGGCTGTCTGTGGGGGAAACGTCGTTTGTCATTTCACGTCTAGGCGCTTTTCTGAATGTGGCACGACGCTGCGGCTGCATTTTGCTCAGTGCAGCCTCCAGGGGTGTCAGGGAGCACAACGGCTGCGGGGATCCTCGGCATCCAGCTCCCCGCGGTTGCTATGAAAATCTTACTCATAGGGAACAATCCCAACATGTTTGGTACATTATTCATTTTCAGGTGCAACTCGGAAAATGCTACCACAAAACAATTTTTCCTCTGCGAAACATTTTGCTATAGGATATTTAGACTGAAAAGAACCCAAGGTATCAGTACTCATCAAAAACTACACTCTTACTAAAGAAAGAAGCAAGAATAAAAATGTAAGAAAAAAACCAAGTAGCTAAGTGCAACAGTAGGAATACCACTCCTGCTCAACTACTGTATCAAAACGCTAACATCTTCATAGTAAGGGTATATGGCATTGGCAAAGGAGGAAAAGCAGTGCACAATTTTAATACTGAAATGTAGATATTTGTAGCTGTTAGAAAATTCCAGGAGAAAAAGCTCTAGGATTTAATAGAAGGAACAAACAAAAAGTAATCCCAAAAAAGAATAGTTAAGTTAGGCAGAACGTGAGCTAAGTAGCCCATCAGTTCAGCTATATAAAGATTTTGACTCAAATCTGGCTTAAAATTAGTAGGCAAAGAACTAAATGCTTATGATAGGATATGGCACGATATGAGAAGAATTTTTTTCTGAAAAGGATGAAATAACATGGTAATTTTTATTCAGGGTGGTTTTTTATCTCTCTGTAATATTAAATGTGCAACTCTGGAGAGAGATTGTCAGCAGCAGACTATAGACAGATGCAATGAATGTTGCATGTAGCTGCCTCTTTCATCAGAGATTCGGCCAGGAATAATTCAGGGCTGGAGCCCTATTTGCTCATTCAAATTCAGAGCACATGCAGATTGGAAATAAATTGGAAATAGTTTACCTAGCCAGGTCAGATACTCAGAATACAAACGCATGCAGCAGGAGCACAAGCTCTCTTTGGGTCCTCATCATCACCCACCCTCTGCTATGGGCACCTTGACGGACATGGAGAACGAGATTCGGTCAGTCACCAGGAAAGTATTGCACAGTAAAAAGATATCCAGTCAAGCAGGAGCACAGTCCTACGGGCTGGATAAACTCATCCTCATGTCCCTGATGTGCTGGGCAGGGAGAAAAACAAGCTACGCTGCCATGGGGTAGACGGGAGCTGTGCTTCCTGCCTTTTCCAGGGAGAGCGTTAGGCTGCAGTTCAAAGGCAATGCCAAGAAGCTCCTCAGTCTCCTTGACTTCAGAGCCAGAGCTGGAAAACCTTAAGACAGCACCCGACCGCCCACCTCCCCTTGGCTGGGGGCCAAAAAACCACATCTGCACAGTGCTGCTCTGGATAACAGAGGCACCAGCTTGCTCAGGGCGCGCATGGGGTTGTATCAGCGTACATATGCTATGGGTAAGTCCAATGAGGCATCTGGGCAAATCCCTCTCCTCTCCTGGAGGAAAGGAAGGGCCTGAGAGAGCAAGTCCTGTGTTCCCCTCTCCCGCACCGTGCTCAGAGGTGTCTGTCTCTCCTCCACAGCTACACACTCGGCGATGCAAATGCGCTCCCATCCAGGGTAGCTGAGAAATGGGCTATAAAGAGAAACACATGGGAAAACAGGAGGGCCAGCACAGAAGATCAAGGAACATGTTTTTTTCCTACTAGGCTGACCTAGTTATTTAACTCACTGGCAGAGATACTCACTAATGATGAAGTAGGAAAGCAATCAGTCTGCCAGCAGCAGTTTCACAGAGCCTGCTAGAGTTTACTTAGCTATTTGTCTTAAAACTGGGAAACATCAAATACGGTCTTCTTTGCATTGTTACTTAACGTTTTGTTACACAGTCACTATTCCCACTTCAAATAAGCTTCCAATTTCTCAGCAATTACAAAGGGATGTGATAAAACTTGAATCTGGAGGAACATAAAGGAAATATTCAAATATATTCCCTTATGTAATCCAGGCAAGTGCACATACCATTTTTGTTTTCACTTTTGCTCCTGCCACATTATATTAATCAGAGATGTTACAGATGAAGAGATGTTTCATCCCTCCTAACTCACAGTGAAGACTATTGTGCCCGAAGGATATATCAGCTAGCAATCAGCTCGTCTGTACTGTGCGGCGGTGAGGAGATAGCGTACCTATTGAAAGCTTTCCTACTGAATAAAGCAAAGTGCAATTCTTTTCTGAAAAATGTGTCTTTTTCACTGCTTTTGTAAACTTTTCCAGCAGCTCTGTGCTTCATGAGAAAATCTTTGCTTCATCTTGGACTTACACAAATACTACCCAAAATAAGTCATCTTCCTAATTCAGACCCCAGTCTTGGGTCAGGCCCTGCTTCCGTTGTCATTCCAGGGAGGTCAACTCTTGAAGCCTAGAAAGCTGCAGTTCCTGTGCTCCTGTGACTACACAAGAGTTCCAGCTTGTTTGAAATACTAGGAATGAACCTAAGCAAAACTCACATTTCTAACCTTCATCACAGCATTGAAAAGTTTGGAAACGTGACCCTGCTGATCTAGGGGGGAAAGCTGATTAAAAGAAAGCCAGACCACATATAAAAACTTCTCCACATGCTTCTAATAGAGAGGCCTCATGGAGACAACTTGGGATATCCCTGATCTACTAATACAAAGCAAACTTCTTTCAAACTAAAAAGATGTGTGAGGAAGTGGGACTAAGCGGGCCTGGGGGCATGAAGAGCATACCGCCCATCTCCTTCCCTGCTCCACTTGCACAGATTTCATTTTCTTCCTGCTTGCCTATATTTAGTATTTTCCAAACTTAAAAAACACAGAACAAAAGAATTGAAAAAACAAATTTTCATTGACCTGGAAAACTGGGTTTTGCTCCAGTTTGGAATACAAGGACATTTATATATTCAGGTTTGTCCTTTCTACAGCACTGGAGATGGCTTTCCAGCAGTTCCTGCCACTGGGCTAGTTAGCACAGCACAGGGCTGGTTCTGCTGACAGGTGGAGAAAGAGATGACAAAGGAGGCAGATACTAAATTACAAAACTTTAAACGATTTTTTTAAACTTATGATACTGACCTTTAATGACAAGTGTCTGCAGATATGTTGTACTTCATTGCACATTAGAACAATCCTCATGAAAGTGTTGGAAAACAGTAAGATTATGACTGATAAGGTCAAGCACGTGGCTAATATTCGATCCATCTTTTTGATTATTTTACACTGACATTTTAACATTATCATACTCTTAAAATATGCATTGTATGTAATAACTTTATTAGGGTCAAATAGATATCACAATATAGATTCAGCCACCGAGTAGCCATAAATTGGTTACAACAATCATAGAAGAGACTAAGCCGTTTTAAGCTAAGATGCTTTCAACATTACAGCTCATACAATAAGATTATATACTGATACATTTTTATTTAGAAATGCAGATGATCAGTTTTGATTAGTCTATTGTGCTTCAGGCTTTAAATTGTGTCAGAAAAGATGGCGCTGCAATGGATCCCATATGCTGTTGTAAAGGAGGGCTCAGTTCTCCAGGGAGAAATCTGAACGGGGTGCAAGTCTAGCCTCAACTGTTTTAAGGTGATTTCCTTTGAACCTGGGTTATTTGGTCAATCCGGCTACATTCTCTGGTAGCACCAAGCTAGTGCTCAGAGCAGCAATGGGACAGAGGGATAGCTGATGATTCTTAAACAGCACAGATAGAAAGACCTTTTATTTTTTAATTATAAGAGGGCATAAAGGAATATGCATGCTTTGGAAAGTAACAACAATACATGCATTTTTTCTGTTTTGCTGTTTTAAGCAACGGGCCATTTTCACATGGTTTTATATACTGATATCTGCACCTCTGTTATCTTAGTTAAATAAATACCTTTGTAAACATATAACACAGTTACTTGGTCCTTATTCTTCACAGCTCACATTAAAAGATTCACAAAACATCCATAGAAATAGTGATTTATAGAATGAATATACTTAGCTTAGTTAAATGGAATAAACATTGGTCAGGTACCATATATACTACTGAATGCCATTTCAAGGAAAAACATTTTAGTTACAAAGCATTCAGAACCTGGGTAAGCCATATATTCAACTCTGCAAAATATATAAAAGATGCATACTTCTTTTAAACGTACATTTAACAAAACGTAGTGGCAGAAGTTGAGAAGTTCCATTCACACAGTCCAAATATTTGGTAGTATTAAACTGCTTATCCATGCACTAAATTACCAATGACTTGATTAATTGAAATAATAGTAAAATCTTTTGAAACCAAATGCTCTGAAGAGTCACAGACAGGCAGTTTTGAAAATTTAGGAGCAACGTTACATGCATGGATATACAGAATATCTGTAGAAATAATAGCAAAACACTTTTGTTTTCACCAAAATGCAGAAGAAAATCCAATTATCCTATGCATATTAAATACTACTGACTTGAGGCTACAAAACGCTTCTACCATCATAACACATACAAAACTACCATTAGGTTATCTCTACGGTACATACTACAGCACTGACTCCAGGTCACCACCTGCGATGAGCACATCCGCCGTACTGGGCTAGGCGGGGATGAAATGCCACTTCAAGCACACCGGCCACCTCCCCACCACCTCAGGAGGCACCGCTAGATCTTCAACTGACACGAAACATTGCGTTGTAGTATTAAACTCCCGAAAAACCTGGCACCACTGAAACTTAGACCCGTGAAACTCTCTACGTGCGAGGGCTGTGCTAGATTTGGTTAGCGAACGAGGTCGGCCCGCTCTGGCCGTAGCCCTGCTGCTGGCCGTACTCACCCACCTGGCCATAGGTGCCGGGCTGGTTGTAGCCACCTGTGGGCCCGTAGCTGTCCTGGTTGTAGCCACCCTGGCTGTAGCTGCCGGACTGCTTCTCCATGGCATCTGCAGGGTGCCTCTGGCCTGACGAATGCCAACCCGTCTCCTTAAAGACGAACCAAATGTTGCCTGCCCAGAGGATAAAGTTCAAGAATCCAAAGACCTGGATGAGATAAAAAGCAGCACATCACCAAACTGCTGCAGCTCTGCAGCCCGGCTGAGCCTGCCGGGCCCCGCAGGCACTGGGGACACACTTGCTCCCAGGAGCTGCCAGAGAAAACTCCCAAAGTCACCTCACATAGTTGCACCTGCTAAGTGAAACATCTATTTTCTGTGCTAGCTGGCTGGGTTTTCCCTGCCCAAGCAAGGAGATTAGCAGCTCTGGAGGGTGAGCTACCACCTGCAGAGCCATGGCTTGGGAAGGTGTGCTGAGTAAGGCCCTGGAGGTGAAAATCCTCCTCAGCTGGCCATAGAAGCTGCTGAAACGCCAGCTGAAATTAGATGGGACTCATCCCCACCTACGACAATTAGGGGCCACGGATGTCAAGGCGCATCTCCTGGTGCAGGGAGCCAGCAAAGTGAAGCCTGCTGGCATCTCAGAGGAGGCAAAAGCTCAATGGAGAAAAGTCACCCCAGTTTCATTGCCCTGGGAGTGCAACCACATATGCCCATGAAAAACATCTGCAAAAAACCCCTAGGCAACATTTGCAAAATTCATTGGGTGACTGGACACCTCATGTCGCTCCCCCAAAGGGGCATCAAGTTGCAAAGGAACAGAGGGATGTAGGCTACTGAGTGAACAAGTCTTTTTAACCTTTCGTCCTTCTTTAAGGGGGGAAACATCGCTGCTTTTTTCCCCCCCTCAGCACTGGGCAATTTTTGCTAATGTTTTTTCCATTGTAAAGCACTGATTGATAAAACTGCACTTTTCAG
Source organism: Struthio camelus (assembly GCF_040807025.1). Classification (NCBI taxonomy): domain Eukaryota; kingdom Metazoa; phylum Chordata; class Aves; order Struthioniformes; family Struthionidae; genus Struthio; species Struthio camelus. The sequence goes on along the minus strand of NC_090955.1, from coordinate 12,466,899 downwards.
AATAAATGCTAATTATTGACAAACTTCATGCTCAGGAAGAAAAAAAGAAATAGGCCAAAATAACTTTTTGCCTGAAAACATAATCTAGTTTAAAGAAACTCTAAAAAGGTAAAATTCAAAGAAAATATTTAAAAAGAGCTAAACGGATTGCTCAGCTGGCCAGAAGTCATCTTTCGGGGTTTTTAACGTGTTTTGAAGACCAATATTTGTGGTTCTTTTTGAGGATTTTTAAAGAAATGTGCGTGATACAAAATCTTTTCTTCCTTAAGGAGAGCAGAGTCCTTTTCAAAAGCTCTGCAGCTGATGTAAATTAAAAATAAACAGGTCAATCAATGCACTTGAAAAGACACTTTGCTTTCTCCTAATCCCAGCCCATCCCGTTCCTCCTGCTGCCGCACTAGGCTAGACAGCTGCTGAGAGTCAGGCTCTACCTTTCCCTGCAGCAAGATTGTAGGTAATTCAAATTAAAACACATCAGTTAGCTGGTTTACACCAGCTGATTTAAGTCAATACACAGGTCTGAAGAGATGAAAGTACATTTGGAAGGTAACAGTGGAAAGCAGCAATCAAATTCACTTACAACCGAAGTGTTTAGGCTCGACATAACAGGACTGCGGACAGGCAAGCATTTGTTGGACTGCTGTTTGCAGGCTGACATCAGTAATAGCACTTCATCTGGATCCGTCGCAACCTTTACATCCGACAGTCCCTTGGCCCAAGCAGATGAGCCCACTAGCCACAAGAAGGAGAAGACCACTGTCACAATGAAATCCTAAAAGACAAATTAGTTAGGAGCATTATACTGCTGCGTCCACTGGGAAGAAAAACATTAAACATGACCAGAAAACTGAAATCTTGCATCAGAGGGGAGAAAAAACAAGAACGTGTTATTTCTTGACAGGTCGTGGTTACTGTCATAACCTGCAAAGATAATTTGCGGAAGGGTTTAGCATGCCCAACTGGGCAGAGCCCTGCAGCACCCAGTTGGACCTCTGGCCCTGAGAGCAGACAGTACCGAGTACTGAGCTGCCTTGAAATTTGGCCATCTGGCTACTCCACTGGGGGCAATTTTAAATGTTGTTTAGTTGCCTGGAAAGGCCTTGAGCCCTCCTGACGGCCAGCCCTTGCCCAGGGCGCTCCTGCCAGCAGCCAGCATAGGTTTCTTTTAGGAAGCGTTTCCATCAGTGGCACCATCTCCCACAGAGCCCAAAACTGGCTAATCCCCAGCTACCAGATGAGAAGTTTTCTCACAAGCTACAGGTAAGCTCAAATATGCCTACAGCACAAACCGTGCAACCACTAATTATCAGGAGCAAACAAATAAACAGAAAGACTTGCCAAGCCCAGAGACTCTTCAGCTCTTCTCCATCCCCAGTAATTCATTTCTAGCTCCCATCCATGTGAAACCCAGGGAGAACGTGTGGCACTACCTCGAGGATCTAATAACTCTGAGTATCTCTACTCTGAACCACTCTGCTCATTTTTCCTTCGAAAGACCGTCAGGAGCACGCACATGCAGGAACTGCTCCTCGTCTTGGCCAGAACAAGTGGCCAAATGACACCGTTGTGTGGGTTTGGGGGAAAGGAAGGAGGAAGTGTGATTTTCCAAGCTTTCTTGTGTCTTGCTAAAACAGAAGAGCCTTTCTACTGTCATATTTCATCCCATCTGTCAGCCCGCAACAGATGGTAGAGGTGCCAAAGTCTAACATACCACTAACTGCATCACTGTGTCTTGATATCCCATCTCCCATGGAGGCTGCTTCCTCTCGCTTGCCCTTTCCTCTTACAAAGTAAAGGTGTACGTAAAAGGAAGAGAAAATGTTTGTGAAGAACATGGTGCATTGGGTTGCCAGCCAAAGAAATAAGTGATCCCTGGGAAACCTGATTCTCATCTATGAATGCACCTGACGTTCAGGGAAGGAGCCCTGCGCAGCACTGTGCAAACGGGGACGTGTGCCTCTTCTGCAACGGAGGGTGCGAGTCACTGAGCCAGCCTCGTTGCAAGGAACGAACAAAGGATTTCTCTGCTCACACAGATGGGATTAAATTAACTGCGCTTGGACGCTATCCCAAAAGATAGCTCCTTCCCTTTGAACGGTGCCACCGTTTATTTTCTGCAGGCTTGTCTCTGCCGTGGGGCTTTGATTTACCCTGACCTCACTTCACACTATCCAACTGGGCTCTCTTGAAGAGTGTGCTGCAAAGTCCAGGAACTGACAGCTATCTTAACACCCAAAGAAACTCCGTAGGCAGAGGCATATAGCCCAGAGTACATTTTCTTTTCAGCAAAAGAAATTATCGCATGTTAAAAGTTCTAGCAGTAACTGAATAAGAAATGAACTCCTAGAGGCAACAGTCTAATAGTAAATATTTTCCTAGAAATTCCAGCTGGTAAAAATGTCAGATACTCTCTACGCTGAGGATTAAGACGATATATGCTTCTTATTTGCTAAGAGGCTTGGCAACTGAGCGCCAAGCCTGCATACAGGTTTCCATTGACAGCACTCTGTACCTAAATCAAGCTGTGGAGTCAGTGCCTCTGACAATAAGAGCAAAACAACTAAATAACAGCAGGTAGAAATTTGAGGCAAACAGACAAACTGAGCAAAACTAACACAATCCAGGAGATTAAACTTACTAAAAAAGGAAAAGCTTCAAAGGGAGCAAAGTTCTTCAAGCAGGTGACTACAACAGAGGATTTTCAGATGTGCTATCGAGCTCACACTCCATGGGGCAATGGGCTAAACCCTGCCTTTCCTCAAGCATCATTGTGAGCAGAGTTACCAGCATTTCCAGGTAGCACACACCAATCTCAATGCTGCAACTGGAGGAATTTGTACTATAGCCCAAAAATTGCAGGCTCATGTTGTCATCAGGCACGCTGGAGCAAACATACACCTTTCTGCTTTAAGCTGGTGAAGGCAAATCTCTTTGATGGAGCAAATTCACTTGAAGTTACTCTAAAACAGGCAGGGAGGGTCCCCATGGCCTGGGTATTTGAGTGCAAATGAAGAAACCTGAGTGGATTTCAACATGCTTGGTACTGTAGCACCTAACCCCATCTTGGTGAGGAATTTGCCTAAGTTGGAGCATAAATTACTGCAACCTGCTCAAGTTCCTCACTTCATCTGCTTGTGGCTTGGGCTATGAAGTGCTACTAGAGACACAAGAGTACTACGCAGCTGAGGGGACAGTCCTTTAAAGTGACTATACGCTTCAGACACAGTATTTCTCAAGCCCTCTGTATCCTCCACCCCACCTGGGACATAGCTAACTTCCTCTCCTCCCCTGCACCAGTATGTCCATGCAAGCCCGACCCTGCAGCATCTACCTCTTTGTCACCAATTCTCCTATTCGAGAGCACATCCAAGCCTGAAGGAAACCCATAGAAAGGTCCCACCTACTGCAGCCGGGCTTGGATCAGTACCTGCAGCCCTTTTGTACAGGAGCTCCTGGAAACTGTAGTTCCAGGGACAAAGTCTGGCTGGGTGCAGGAGACAGCTCACCAAAAGGGAAAGATTAGACAGCTAGACATGCAAAAGAAACCACTCGCTCCCTCTGAAAGCCAGAGGACTTGACCACTCCCAAGAAGAGGCCAACAACGTGTCAAAAAGCTTGCACCAAAAAGGCTAATGAAACATAAGGATTTCCTCCAGCAGGTGCTTTCATCAAGGTTACAGGCTTGGATTCAGGCTCTTTGAGGATTTCTTCCATCTACTTCTTTCCCAAAAAAGAAATGGCACTATGCACATGGCAAAATACAGCTAGAGCAAACTTGTGTCTTCCTGTTTATTCCAAATCTTTGCTAACCTTCAAGCTTTGGCTGGAACTTGAACCGCTCTTGTTTTCAAGTGGGTTTGGATTTCTGGCTGAACATTTTCACAGCTCTGGGTAGAACAGAGTTACAAGATAATGACATGCTGAAAATAAAAGTGATTTTCAAGCTAAGCTGTTCTGTGCCTTAATGTCTATCCGGGGAATTTCTCCTTGGTAATTAAAGCTAGAGTGTCTGCATACTAAAACAAATCTTGCATTTGAATGTTTAATATTCCCATAGCATGTTTTTCTTCCTCCTTTGCAGCAAAGTAGTTTTTGTAGTTGCTCTCTTCAGATGATGTCTACAGCTCTCTTCAGTGTGTATTATTGTATGGTTACACTGCACTCCTAATTGCCAAGTTTCTTTTTCAGATCTCAGCTGAGATACTTTGGTTTGCTTACAGGTGCCTTTGGGAAGGAAGCAAAATAGCAACATGTAGGAGAAAGCAGAAATCAAGATTTAAAATATGCTGAATATCCAAGACAAGAGTTTTTAGAGCTTGGTGAAGTACACATAGCAAAAAAATCCTTGCTGCCTTTTTCAAGTTGAAACTTGGTGTTATTGAGTTTGCCAAAAATGTCTGTTTGGAAGAATTTCACACGCTACAAGTTTTAGGGTAGAACTGTGAATGCTCCTTTTCCTTTCACGATCACTGAAATATTTCTTTGCTACCAAACCAAGAGTTTTTGCAAAATTCTTCCATTTGGTGGGGCCTGGACGCAGCACGCACTTCATCTGCTCTGAGCTTGTCAGTCTCAATGCGTGGTACCAAGCATGTCTTCAGGTGCCCTGGGCTTTGCCTGGGCATTTGAACATATGAAAAATTTCAGCGGGACACTCCTCGATGGCCCTGCCATGCTCCCTGCATGCTTCTCTCGCCTCCTTTCCTTGCCTAGCAGGATCCGCTGGCCTGGCGTCTTGTTTCCAGGAGGAGCTTTCAGTGCCTCTCCACAAACATTTCCAGATGTTAATGTTCACGCTACAAAGTCCTTTTGTTCAACAAACTCTTCCTCTTCTATGCTTATAGTGTGCAAGGGAGCAACTCCTCAAACGCTGAAAAGCCTATAAACCGTCCCAGCATGAGCATCTCTAACCGGGCCGCACTGCCGAAAGGCTTTGCTCAAAGCACACAGTGGTGCAGGAATAGGGGAGCTTTCCTTTCCCAACCACCATGAAAAGGGATTGCCTGCACAGTCACAGCCAGCTTAGAAAGACGAGCAGCACCGCGCTGACCGGCCTGCGAGGGTACGCAGCCCCTGGAGAGCGGCCAGCGGCAGGGTGCTGCAGGCAGCAAACACCCCCTTGCAACGACGTTTTTGCTCTTTTTCGGCAGCGAGACATGTCGTCTCTGCAAATGTCACTTATGCCTCTCGCAAGCAGGGCCACTGACCCCACAGGAGAGGATGTCCGTCCCACGGGTAGGGAAGCAGGCACCTCGGGCTCTTCATCCATACCACATTTTGAATAAGGTCCCACCCCAGATTTTCTGCAGGATGAAGCTTTTAAAGAATTACACATTTTTAGCTATGGTTTATGGCCTTACAAGCTTGTTTCTGGTAGAGACATGGGGAGCCCGTTGGGAGGCACCGAAGTGTACAGCAAGGTCACTGCGGCTTCAAAAAGGAGATGACACAAGTGGGTTGAAATAGCTCTTTGAAATGCAAAGAGTTCTCTAGGTTATCCAAAGTTTGGTTTTTTTTAAACTGAAAAAGATGCAGTCTTAGCTTTACGGACTTACAGATGGCTCTTTAGCCCTTTCCTCTATATTTGTGGGAAACTTTCGTGTTATTTTCTACACAGTAAGACAGAGGGGAGGAAATATGACATGTGTAACCAAAGACAGCACCAAAGAGAACGAGGCATTTCCTTCAACTCAGTTGGTACACAGCATATGTAAAATACCAAATGACTTTCTGCTTAGTGTAATTATTCACAGGATCCCAGATGCAAAGGAAAGATCTCATCTTCTTACATGTAAGCATCTTTATGCAGTGTAATAATCAGATTATCAAGTAATCACTATAAAAATGAACTCTCTCTTTCCAGGGTTATGTCAATCACATATTGGCTAAATTATTTCATGCAATTTATATTAAATCATAAGCTTAAGGCTTATTTTTTATTAAACAACCTGTTAATTTGGGCTTTTCAATGAATTGATTGGAATATTAGTAAAGTGATATACACTTATGCATGAATGCATGTGCTTTTTCATAGACAATCTACAGCTTTCCAAAGACAACTCGCTGCCAGAGGGTGGCTTCTAAGTGGAGTCCACATATAGAAACTACAAAGACAAGAGTAAGAAGTCTAAGGAACAGGTACTGTGGATATTGTCTTCCATATTTCCCCAGTCCAGAGATAAATGGAAACCCCTGTCCCAGAACAGTTTGAGCACAGAACTAAAGCGGACTGGCTACTCCGTACTTGCACCTATAGATCTGAAACAGGTTATCAAGACAGATGGGTTCAGAGGTCTCGAGTGCTAGTCTCCAAAACCCCGCATGCAACTTCAGCAAGACATTGCTCACTGAATAAAACATGCCAGTGCTACCAAAACAGCTGCAGAAAAGTTAATGGCTGCTCTTAACTGGAAATATTTCCTTGCCATTATGTTTTATTCAACACTGAACCTTAAAATATTGTTTCATGGTAAAAATTATGTCTAGCTAAGATCTCGACACAAACAAATGGGTTTCCTCTATATTCGTACAAACAATGTAAACTTGAATCATTTTTGGCTGAAATTTTCTCTACGAGTTTCTTGTGACCAAGCGTTTATTAAGTTCTTTATAAGCATATATTCTGCATTCAGTCAGGTCTGCCATAATTTGATACACATTGGCACTGCTCTTACTGCCTGGGTGACTTTTTTTTTTTTAAAGTCTTCCCCCTCCAAAAAAAAAAAAGGGGCAAAAAAGGCAGAGCTGGCAGGTGGGGCTGTCTTCCTGGCAGGCTTAAACCAAGTACAACCCTAAGCTGTCTCCTGCACACTCACTGGCAGGAGCTGCTTTTGCTGTAGGACGGACAGAAGCGTCTTTATATTCAGAAGAAATAAGGTAATTTAGCCTTGGTTTAAAGATTAGGAAATTGCAAACAACTGCTTTAGTAACAGACATCCATTAAATTTAACCTGTAGATTCAATTACACTCCATTACACAGAACAAATTAAATTAATGCCACGTTGATGCTGTAAAGGATTGCAGCGTGCGTCCTATAACAAACAGGACTGCAGCAGTATTATCAGGAGAGTCCTGGATAATCACAGACATTCACATCACAACCTGACATTAGCATTTTTTCTCTTTTCTTTTTCTATTATTTCTCAGGACAATGTGGTTGTTCAGAAAAAGAATTATTTTACACAAGAAAATTAAAGTGGCAGATCTCTACAACTAATCCTTTGATGAGACAGTTTGAAATGAGATATTACTTGATGCTAAATGAATCACACCGAAGCAAGGCACTTCATTTATTTATTGCTTCTGCAGGGATCCCTTTATCTTGCCTATTCTACCACTCCTTTGTCTGTGAAGATCTCCCCTCCTTTCCCCATCATTTTCCAGGGAGAGAAGAAAGATCCAAAAGACCCCCCAAACGAACGAACAAGTTTTATTTCCTTTAATGTCAGTTTTGAATTATGCAAATTTAAATAAAAGAGCATGCATGTCCTTACAGCAGGAAAATCTCTCTCTCAATCTGGTGACACTAAAATTACCTTCCTACTTTCTTCTTTTATCTTTCACTTGCTGTTATTGTAGCTATTTCTTTTAACAGGTACAGACTTTCTGCACTGCTGATTTATTTTCCTTTCTAATATGTTTCTCAGCTGTTATTTATTGGTGGCTTTCAGTTATTTACAGAACAGGGCTCAGCCAAATGCCTGGTTTCTGTCACTCCTAAACTTTAGATTTTCTGAAATCTGGAACTAACATTTTTCCTTAGGTCAGTCCTCAGTAACCTTCCCCACTTTGAATTGCTCTTCCTAGTAATACTTCAAAGTAAAATTTCCTTTACTCTAGTGTAACCTCAGTCTTGTGGGAGGGGAGAGTTTGCCATGGAAGGGAGAGCGTGATGCAACCCTACAAACCTACATATTTGGAGACGTAACCGAAGTTAAGTGCAGTTGGGGTTCAACACGCTGCCCTTATGTAGCAAGATCAAGGGGTGTATCATGAGTCATGATGCTCTGACAGGTAGTGGAAACACAGAACAAGTCAACTCCGACAGGTTTTACCGCCTTGATTTATAAGAAAACGCATATATAACAGGAGCGGCTTTTTATCACAAACTTTTAGGAATCGACAAAAAAAGGAAAGGCACGAGCAGCCTGACAGCTATGGGTCATGATAACTGGAAGGCGAGGAAGCTCATGGGCCACAAATGGGCTGGGAGCTCAGGACAAGTCTGGAAGAGCTGCCATGCAGTTCCCCACAGTAACCTTCCCAAAACACGGGAGCAAAATTGTTTGGCTAACCCCAGCATTAGTTAGCAACACACAGCCTCACTTTGGTCAGAGGCATCGTTTCACTCACCCACGAGGCAAACGCCTCTCCCCTTCCTCCCCGCTGCCGTGGACTCGTGGCTTCGGCCCCAAACCTGCCAGCCCCCAGCTGTGCTTGCAAGAACCTTATCCCACGGCCAGCAGCAGCAGGCAAGCAGGGAGCTCCACCTTAGACGGGAGCTAAACTCTACCTTCAGGGACCATATCGGTTCCACTGCCATTGATGCTGAAAGTTTATGTCACTGTTAAGTATAGAAAAACGTACACTTACAATTAGAGGCCCTCTGTTGTTTTCACGGTACTTGTTCTGGAAGAAGATATAAACGACGGTGGCAGCCAACGAGTAGAGGAAGGCGAAGACTGCGATGGTGACAAAGAACTCCGCCGAGGAGGAGAAGTCCCCTATTAAGGAGAGCTTTTCTCGGCGCTTGCCTTCGCAAGTGGGAGCATCGAAATTCACCTGGTGCAACCTGGAAAACATCCCAAAGAGAAGCTGAAGCATAGCAATAGGAAACCATTACCTAAATAATGATACAGTTACATCTGTTCTGTCATCCCATCTCATTCCTGAAGTGCACTGATCTCCCGCATGGAAAAACAGGCCCTACAAGCAGTCTTGTGGGTTGTGCTCTTCAGAGCTGCTTATGCACACAAGGTTACTTTTGTGCGAGCCTAGGTGAGGCTGGGAGCCTCATTACATCCTTTAATCACTCCTTCAATCAATCTCAGAGAAAAGTTGATGTTCCAGTGGTTTGGCTCAATTCCTTTTCTCTCTGGAGTTTTGCCATGGCAACAACTGAAAAAGGATAACAAAATATGATCTGATTCTCAAATTCTTACAATCAAGAAGGCAGAAAACAGGTCGTATCCTTACTAAGGCCATGAGATACCTGTGTCTGGAAGTTCAAAACTTTGACTTCTTCGTAAACTTGCTTAGTGCACAGCTACCTGTGGACATTAGCCCGTGGCGCTGTGAGCTATATAATGCTTCTACAGCAAAAGCTTTAAGACAGAGCTGTAGCAGAAGCACACCAGTTGGGTCAAGGAAACAGTTTTGCAACAGTTTCGCATGCCGTGGTTTCAACAGTCACAAACTTTTAACCTTGTGCTCACACATTACTTGCAATCAGCCACCAAACTAATAGATTTGTGGTTCTGCCTGGCAGTTCCTGCCAGACCCTTTTTCACTCTAAAATAACTGTAAGTTCTGCTTCAGAAGAGAACGAGGCTCCCCGGTGGGATCCCTTGGCTGGTCCTGCTGCGTGGTCCAGGCGAGCCTCGGTGGGGACGAGGGGCAGGCAGGGGCTGTTAAGGGACCACATACTTCTGCTCTGTGCAGAGAAAGCGGAGGGGACAAAACCAGCAGAAAGTTAACAGCAGCAATTAAAAAAATAAATTATGGTCTGGTGCTGAGAAAGGACAAGGCCTTCTGGGAGACATTCCTCTGCTCGAGGGTAATTAATGTGTGGAACAGCAAGTCAATGGAGGCAGCAGCCGCGAATATATGACTAAATAAAAAGTTAGGTCCCTAGAGGAAAACAAAGTACCCACAGTAGAAATTGCACAAGACAGATTAATAGACATTGGAAGATCGCTGACTTTTTGCTTTTCCTGGTCCAAACTAAATGTATCTGAGTGTGTAGGCAGAACCTTTTCAGCAGTGGCTGATGCATAACACCAGCTATTGCTTTTTTTCAACAGTGGCTGATGCATAACACCAGCTATTGGCTTTAGGCATTTTCTTCTCTGACCTTCTGCCGCTACAGCATTGGTGGGATTAAAATGCGAAGCGTGTCAGCCTGGATTGTAGCATTTCAGAGATGAGCAGCACCCGACTTGTCTCTCCTGCGTGACCGCAGCAAAGTCTGATGAAAACTGAACGCACGAGAAACTAACACTTCTGAACATAATCAAACTTTGTTTCAAAGCTTGCTGGCATCAGTGCACACACACTTTTCATCAGGGCTTATTGTCCTTTCCTAAAGGGTGGAGGGAAAAAAAAAAAGGAAAGATTTCCTTGTGCCTGTCCTTCCAGTTCTGCAGGCTGTAGAGAAGAAGGAGGCTTGTTTTAGTCAAACATGATATGCATGGTCACAAAACTGTTTCTTGCTTCCCTTGTGCACGGCTGCTCAGGCACTGTACCTGCATAGAACAAAATTAAGAGGCAGGGACCTAGTTCAGAGTACCTTGAAATCAATGCTGCTCTCTGCATCGCCCTCTGCGGGTTCCGGATCATTTCCTAAACTTCACCTCCTCCCTCCTTTTTCCCAGGGAGATGCATTGCCTCCCATCCACTTGGGGACCCAGAGCCCGTCCATCAGCCCAGACTTAACAGCTCAACGGGAACGTGTCCAGGGTTGAACATTTTTTCCCCCCCCTCTCAAATCACCAAATGCCTAAGGAGCGTTTTCTGGATCTTAAATAACTAACCACATTTGTTTCGTTTGATGTGCCACACTCGGGTACAACAGTTACTTTTTCTGGCCCCACTGTGGGGTGCGGTATCTGCTCTTCCAGCGAAGTGGAGCGAGAAGGCTCTGTTCTCTCCTGGGAAAGCCGGGGTTTGCTGTGATGACAGGAGCTGCAGTTTTATGTTACCATCTATCACTCTGCAAATAGACTTTACAGAATTGCTCTGGCCCTCACTTTACTTTTGCAAGCACTATGGAACCAGGTGAGCTACATTAAAGATAATAAAATCACTTTGGGAAAGAAGAGCAAGGCAATTCTACCTGTATTTTATCACTAAAACAGGTATTTAGGCTTTTATTTTCCCCCCTCCCAAAATCCTGAAATAGCCCACAGGGCAATGCACGGTGTTGCAAGCATCTGCTCAAATTCCTGCACATGCCAAAAGTAAAAAAAAAAAAAAACTTAATGAATATTTAAGTTTGAGACCTGGCATTGCTGCCCACCCCTCACACTGGTGTCAGTCACCATAACCCCATCCAATCTAATTGCCAACAACACGCTGGATGCTACCAGCCTTTTCAAAACACGTCCAAGTAACCGAGGCCGCTTTCCTTTTCTATCCCTTATTCTCCTGACTATATCTTAGTTCTGTATCCCGATGAGCCAGAAAAAGTATTCATACATCAAATTAACATCTAACTCATACTTCTTCCCAGTAGTGCTTTTCCAGCCAAGCATCTTTCAGGAATACCAGATATATTATGATCACACAAGCCTTCTTCCATCACGTTATTTTTATTCACTAGCTTTTTTTTTTTTTTTTTAAGGTTTCTCTAGCCTTTACAAGGACCTGCAGTAACTGGTGCCTCTTGTGGCCCCCTCACCTCTGCCCGAGTAATTGAGATCTCGGGCATGCAAGGGGCCTTAAAATAAGACCTCTCAGTTATGCACAGGGCCCTATAACAGGCAGCAACTCAGACCTGGGAAGAGGAGAAAGGGGCAGGGAAGAGAGGTGAGCCAAGGCCTGGGGTGATTCAGGTGAGCACTGACTTTGTGAGATGCATTCGAAAAGTTTCTTTAAATAAGTAAGGTAGGATCAGTGGAAGAAAGTCCAGTTTTACTAATCAAAACCAACCCTCTTTGATCTGTAATGGCATCTCAGAGAAAGTTCTGATTCTTCCACAAATCTGTTGCTGACTCAGCCCTTCTGGGAGCAGGATTGCTTGGGGATGACTCACAAAAAATTCACTTCCTCTACCTCCGCCTCCCACTTCTGATATAATTCTACCTGTTTTGCATCTTATTTCCTCTGACCTCTTCTTTCATCTTCTCTCTTATCTCCCATTCTTTACACCCCACCTTTTTCTTCAAATCATCCTTGGCCAACACCTTCCTTCTGCTGCTTTTCTATCTCCTGCACCACTCCCGGGATTTCATCTTTGCCTCTCCATTTCCTAAATAAAATCAGGAGCCCCGAGAATGATTCCTTGCCATCATGCCCTCTGCACTTCGTTAACATATGAGCAATACTGTTGGGCTTTATTGCCAGAAGAGATTTTCACTGATGAATGGACAATGCAAATAAGGATAACTTCAGTAATAAATTTAACTGCTTAGGAGAAAAGAGCCATTAAAAACCTCCCACTTCTCATCAAGCATACACAAGCGTTCCTTAAGAAATGAAGTGGACAATGCTTTTTGCCTTGTGCACTGCTAAGCACTTATTAACTCAGAAATAAAAATCGATGACTCAAGAATATGACCTTACACACCACCCAATGCACAGCAGCGTTAAAGTCAGCCTCGCTGCTCATCACTAGAGACTCGATGCCCTGTGCCTGCTGCGCCACTTCGTTAACAGCAGCAGCCACCGCCAGACTTTCCAGTTCTGTATTACCTCAAATTCATACAAATCTGAAACAAGTCCAAAGGCAGTTGAGTTACGCTGATGTAGTTGCAGCAATTACAGGCTCGTGAGATTTCCACCACCATTTGGCAAGCTTTCCACTGCTGTGGGAAATATGATGACAAGACAGCGGTATTGTTTAGCTTGACAAGATCAAAAGAGGGCAGGAATGTTTCGGAGGGGAAAAAAGTATTTTTGCATTGTTCCACAATTGCGAAGAACAGTTACGTTTTCAGACACTAATTGCCTGTACTCTGAAAACAATACACAAAGCCAGACGGGCTGAACAAAGGCTACAGCTGTTGTAACTGCTTTGGGGAGCAGAAGTTGTGCTCTGTCCATGTAAATGTGACATTGCCTTTACCTCCTGGTGTGCCTTGCTACAATATTCAAGACACTATTTGCTTGTAATTATGGCCCTTCTCCTTTTGACTGGCACAGCCTTTCTGACAACACGGGAGCACGAACATAGTCAGAGCCAAGCACACCAAGACACACGGTCTTGTCCCACGTCCCATCTCCGCCAGCAGACACAAGAAAAGAGCACAAGGAGGAGAGCGCGTACAGGGTGATCTCCTCTGTGTCGCACCATCCCAGGCACCGGTGCTCACAGATTTGCAGACTCACAAACATTGTGTTAAATAGCCACCACGAAACGATCCTCCATTAATTCATTTAATCTTTTCTGATTCAGGAATATCCTCCTCTAGCAATGCACACAAGCATGTGCTTAGCCTGGAAACCAAAAGACAAACGGTATACTGCATATACAGTAAGTATATGCATAGGAATTAGATTCAAATGTCTTCTTCTGGACTTTGATCAGTGCCTGGATTAGTAAATAAGAAACTTTGCCTCAAATTTCTGAATGGAGGTTAGTATTTCTCCACTCCCTTAGTAGGATGTGGTGAAAAAACAGACTAAAAATTGTTTTGGCAGGTTGTCCTATTTTCTGAAAACAGTATCTTGTAATCTACCCCCCTCCACCCATCTATGACATCCGCGAACATAATCTGCAACACCCACACACAGGCTTGTGAGAATTCAAAGACCCATTATCCTTTCATTGGGGCTTTATTTCCCCCTCATTTATTTCTGGCACTCAAGACTGTCAATTGTATTTACCATCTGCAAAGCAATCAGAGAAAGTCAGTGCTGGAAATTTGTTACTGCAGGTAGCGCCTGTGGAAGAATTTGTTGTGAAATGTTTATCTTGGCTGATAATCTTCAAAATGAGGGATAAATGATATTTCAAAATACAGTAGTGAAATGCTGAAATGAGCAGAAATAAGGGCCCCTTAGCTAGTCAAACCGCTCTGATGAGATACAAGAACATGATAGCTTTTCTGCCTTTCTTTCTCTGGGACTCAAAATAAAGGCATTTCTTTTAGCTCCTCCTGGAAACACGGCAGCTCCCCTTGCTTCAGAGAACTGAACTGAGGTGCTTTCACACCAGTACATCTAGCCAGCTGGTCTCTGGGCAAAGAATATACCTTCTTGAGGTGCTGAACGTGGATTTTCTGTAGGTTTAGTGAAAGAACACTAACAAACGGGAGCCTTTCCGCCTGCAGAGTTCACATTGCCGTAAGCCTTCCCTAGAGACAGGCATCCCTACATGTTCAGTGCTAAACCCTGGCTATCTGAAAGGCCGCCCACACGGCAACGAACCCGTTTCCTTACAGCCTTCAGGAGGGTGGGTGGGCAGATCTGATTTCTGAGGCTTTCTCCTCCTCCTCCATCCTACAGACCGCTGAAGGTGGGGGACCCTGCAGAAACAAAGCCACAGTAGGAGCGCTCATATACAACATGAACTCTTGGGAAGGAGCCACCATTAGTCCGTATTTTTGGCAGTTATCACCATTATCCAGGGACTCCCTTTGGAGCTGAACAGTTGCACCAAGGCATGTCGGAGCAGTTGAAGGGGATCTGTCTTTTTGAGGAAGCCAGCCTGCTAATATCACATTTGATCTGCTTGAAGTAAAGCTGAAGTTCTCTTCAGCCCTTCAAGGCCAAATATCTGACATGTTAATGCAGCCCTGGACAGCTGCGGGAGGATGTGATGGGCTTAGCCCAGCAGCGGGATAACAGGCACCACGGGGCGATGGTGGTCCCTCCTCCCTTCTGCTCCTGGGATATTCTGGCAAAACCAGTTTTCCACCCCGTCGCTAACAATGACAAGAGGGTTCCTCCCTCTAAACCTGTTCTGCATCAGCTCTTTTGCTGCTCTTTGGGAGAGGAAATTACCTTTTGCTTGAGCCTTCTTGCCCGTTACTTTTCCCAAGTGCCTTCAGCACCCTTCTCTGCTTCCTCCGAAGAGGCAGAATGGGGCCTCAGCACATCAGCCTCTACCACACATCTATCACTGCTAAATCAGCCCATTTTTCTCTGACAATAGGAAAAAAGATAAAGTGCTCCAGCTGACTCAGCAATCCAAGTTTGGTCTTCTGTTTTTTTGCTTTTCCAGAGAAAGCAAAGAATATTGTTTGCTGATCAAAGTGTATGCAGTTTGCTGATCAAAGAGCATTCGGTTTGAAATTTGCCTTAGTCTCAGTGAAATCTCTCAGTTTCCTCCAAAAAACATCCCAGATCTCTCTAGAACTATTCGGCATTATCAGTAGTTTTGTTTCAAACTTAAATACACACCTGATCTTGCAAGCATTTATTCCTAATTTCTGTGCTGGACATTTGAACATCCTAAAGATCTGCCCTTTCTCAGCAGGTAAGCCTCACCTGCAGTGGCTTACCCAGGGATGTGCTTTGCTCAGAGGCAAACAGAAATCCCATCCGGATGCGAGTCCAGTGCAGGCATCACCCCAAAAAATGTGAGTGGCTGCAGGGAACTGCCCAGGAAAGCCACAGCAGACTATATTCTCTCCCAGTATATCCAGTTAAAAAAAAAATTTACCTCTCATGTTTTCAAATTCTTAACTTGTCATGTTCCCAGCACTCAGTCGCGCATAGCTGTTGTGCAAACATTTGGCCAGTACTATTTTGCTACAGTAAGGTTTTTAATAGGACAAGCTGTCAGCCACAGTTGCTGTCTCAACCCCCCACACTGCGCACGCCACGCTAGGAGAGGTGGCGATTCCCCTGCACCAGCAGCGTGGGTGAGCTGCGACGTCGACCAAGCACAACGTGACAGGCACGCGTCCCCTGCTCCATCCCATCTTTGGGTCCCCATTCCTCACCTTGTACCTCCTCTCCCATTAGTGTAGCGAGCTGGAGACCCCCTGAGGCATTCAGGTCTCCAGGAAGCAAAGCATCAACATCTTTTTGAGGATTGGGTCTAAACTCTCTGGAATAAGGGACAGCCGCAGCACAAGAGTGCATTGCCCGGTGGCATGGGGGAGACAGCAGTGGTACCATGCCCACAGCTTTCAGCCCTCTCTGCAAACATTCTTGCAAAGCTCTTGGAAAACAGCATCTTCACACACTCCTGGATGGAGAAGCATCCCAGACACATGCCAGCCATTGCAATGAACCTTCTCAGACTGTGCATGTACGCCATAATTGAAAATCTAGTACCTCATCGTAACACCAGAAAGAAAATAAAAAGGCTCATTATAGAACAAGCGCTGCAACGAGTACTTCAGAAGCTGAGTGGGTGATCCCAACCCAAATTTCCAAGCCTACATCCAGACCCAGATTTATCTCCCAAGATATGTTAACAGCTCTCTTCGCAAACGCGTGCTTTTCCTTACCATGCAAACAGAGTGTGGTACTCAAGACGTACTCCATTGCTCTTTACAAACCCGAATGCCTTCCACAAAGCAAATTAGGAGGCCTGGACACCCCAGAGGAGCAGATCTGCATTGTCAGACAGCAGTTATCAAACGCTACAATACCATGGGAAGAGCCCAACTGAACCTGTAGCTGCGCCCCAGCCTGCTCCCTGTCCTCCTCCAGGGAGGCACGGGACTGTTCCCAAACTAGTAAACCTCTGTCAGACAAGAATGAAAGCTTCCATTTGGAGCCAAGATCTACCAAGATCTAAACACCTAAAAATATATCAGAAGCAGTACAAAGCAAAAAGCAAAGGCTTAAGGAGGAGTGACTGACTCTATAGTAGAGTTTCAGGGAAGGGGAAAGTATCAACCTCCTGGGTGGTGCATTTGCTCACAGCAGTCTGGGAACACTGAGTCCCCCTGCCCACACCCAGCTAATGCGCTTAGCTGCTGCTTTCTTTGGTTCATGACGTTTGTGCCACCTCCAATGTGTCTTGCATTCCAGAATCACATGGGCAAAATCCATGCAAAATCAGTCCAAGTTATTGGGTATCACCTGATGTTCAGTCAAAACCACCAAAAAGAATAAAACCTTTACCCTGCAAGAAAACAGAGGTCATATACAGTTTTATCTAGGTCTATAAACCATGAAAACAGAAGTTTCAGTCTCAGTCCCAGGTGAGATAAATACAAGAACAGTTATAGAAGATACAGCAATCCTTCCTTTGTATTGTATTTTAACATTAACATTGTATTTTAACTATAGCTTTTCCCAAATATATTGTCCTAAGGGACTTCAAGTAATTAAATTCAGGCCTCTGAAGACATTTAAGGCATGACTCCAATAAAAACCCCAATAAGGATATTTTCATTCTAAGCATGCTTCAGTACCTTTTCTCAGGGAGTCCATGGGCTTGCACTGAGGCTGAGCAGCGCCCAGGCCAGGAGGCACAGCAGAACCGCAGGTCCGCTGGCCAGCCCATGACGACTGCCATCAGCCTCATGCTGAATAACACACAAAGTGCCATTTCTAGAAAGCCAGAAAGCATGGAAATCGGTACTCCAAGAGGGGATACGTTGGCTGGGGTCAGACACCCACCCGCTTTGTAGTCTATTGAACAAGGAGAAACATTGCATTAAACTCCCGGCAAATAAATTGATGTAGAAGTCATGTGTGGCAGTACGCCAAAAATATCCCACCTGTTGAATTCCCTACAGTCATCCTGGAGAAATGTAGAGGGCCCCCTGAAGGGGGTATGCAGATTTGGGAGCAGGGGAAAGGCGTGTGTTTGATTGCTGCCTAGCTAGGTCACCATATCGCTTTGAGGGTACAGGATCAAAAGCCAAACAAAGCAGAGCAGAAGGGTTTCTGCATTGGTTGCGTTTGTACTGGCAGCATGAAAACGCGGAAAAGGAAATCTGCAAGGAAAGTTGTAAAAAGCCCTGGCTTTTAGAAAAAGTCTTTGTGGCAGGCACAGATAAAATACCATTACTTGTACAATACCACAGAGACCCTTCATGAATATATATTAAAAATTCAAATTTGGAAAAAGCTGCATATATTAATATTAATAAAAGAGTGAATTCCACTTTAAGAATCAATCCTGGCTAAAGCATTAATGAAGAATCTTGCTTGCACTAAAACAGCATTAAACAAAATTCTGCACTTGTGAAGCAAAATAAGCCAGTCCGGATCAGTACCACTGAAATTCATCAAAAAATCCAAATGCTTTGGGTGCCAAAAGAAAAGCTTCTATAATTTAATGAAGATTCAGGAAGAAGCACACCCTTGACTGCGGTAAACACCATCTCCAGAACATTGCTACTTCTTTCTCTGACTGAGTCGAGCAGAGCACATAGTCCAACACACCAGCAGCGTGCATTAGAGAAGATTTTGCACTTCCATAGCCACCTTTAGGCTTCTTGGTTGAGGACAAAAGAGTATGGCGCAAAAGTGAAGCCGTTCAAATCAACAAGCAAATTGTGGAGGCAGCAGATGATCTCCTTCACACCACAGGGCATTAGACACAGAGGAGAACGTGCCCAGGGTCAGTGGCAAAGAGAAGGTAAAGACGCAGCTGTATCAGATGCCTGGTGGTTTCGTATAGCTCTTATGCGCAAGCAAAGCGTCAAGTGACTGGAAGCATCTCCCAGCCTCTTTCCCTTACTACTGGGAAAAGCATGCTTCCCTTTATGCACAGTTCAAACGAGTGACAAGTGGTAGCAACAGCCACTCTTTGTTCACGTTGCTGATCTTGACAATTCCTACAAACTACATTTGGAAGACTAATTGGCATGAGGAAAGGGCACTGGCAAGCTCAAAACCAGAAAAGCCACAAAGCTGCCCTTATTTTACCTGCTCTAATCAAATGAGCAACGACTTAATGAAACTTTCTGATGACAGGAATTACAGCGCACGCTGTGCTAACGGGCAGACTATGGATGTCTAACTGCAGTTGATGACTTTAGCCTTTTAACTGGACAAATAACTGGACAAATAACTCCATTTGAAACCCTTACAATACACTGGTTTCTTAAATTGTTTCTCCTTTCTTTCAAGTGATTATTGATATATAAGTACACACACCTTCTTTAATCCTGCCATCCTCTTTGTTTCAAAAATGATTATTATGGTACATGTATGAGCACAGAGAAATACAAAGACTGTTCCCAGAGCCTACAGGGTTCCTTGGAGACCCATCGAGACTGGAGAATGCCGATTTGCACAAGCTAAGAATCTGCCCTAAAAGTCTGTAATTATTTGAGTAGCCTGTAGCCATATACAACTAAACAAACAAAGGCAGATCAGGGCTCTAAATTATGGCATTCACTCGCTAATAACTTAGAGCTGGTTACAAAAACGTGACATTTTTCCATTAAAATCAATGTTCATCCAAATCCAAAAAGAAACATATTTGTTGAGCAGACCTGAATCACCTTTTCCCAGGCCCAGGAGACATATAAGAGCAAGCAACTCTAACAAAGCCAGCAGTTCATCGATTAGAGCACTCAGCCTGGCTATATAAGCTCCACATTTAAGTCTCTTAGGGACTTGTTTCAGTACAGAGACCTTGACCGGGAACTCCGACACCTTCACTGCCAGGGAAGCTATGTGCCAGGGCTGTGCTTTAAATAGCTTAGAAAGTTCTTGTTTTCATGCTACTATGGAAAAAAGTCTTTTTGCTGGGTTTTCATTAAAAAAAAAGAACTGGCCAGTTTTCTGGCCAGTCCTATAAATTACTAGAACATATGAATAAAAAAACCCACTTATGTACTTATGTCTGTATTTCCTAGTTAAAAAACAGATCTTAAGCCTTTGGTCTACTTTGCTTCATTAGGTCACATTAGATATGAAGAGACTTGTGTGAAAGCGTCACAGTTGGAGACATCTGTATCCTGAAGGATTCATCTCTTCAGCTTTGCTCAGCAGGATGCAACATTAGGGTCTACACTCACATCATTTCCAGTTTCCACTAATAGAAGTCCTAGAAGTCCTTGTTAGGCAAATCTGTTTTCAAAAGGCCAAAATTAGGCATTAAAGGAACCACTGAGATCAGAGTTTGAAACTCTGTTGTGGAAGAAGATAATTAAAGCTGTGGCCCAGCTCTCAGCACCTGTCCTAAAGGGCCAGTTTATAGAAGAGTATTGCTTAAAACCTCCAGCTTCACTGATGTATTATTGAACACATTTCCTTGCCAATTTAGATATTAATCCCAGATCTGCAGTGCTGGAGGAGGTGGTCACAGTTTGGCAAGAAAAGGGGCTAAATTAATACAGCTTTTGTGGGCTAATTGATTGTAAAGCCAGATGGGACCACCATGATCATGAAGTTTGGGCTCTTTGCCACCAAGCTTCACTTAAAAACCCCTGCAACTGCCATTTCTGCAAGAGCATGGCTTTTTGAAAGGCACTAAGTTCTGATCTAAAGAGTTTAAAGATGAAGATCTCTCCCTTAAGTTGTTTTATGATTAAAAAGACTTGTATTTAACCTGAATTTGTCATCCAGGAGATGAGACCAGGGATATCCGCAATGATGCAACACAAAACCCTCATGTAGGCATACAGCATCTGGTATGGCATTTGTTGTCATTATTTTAACACAGGCAATCAGCTGAATTGTGGCCCACTGTGTGGCCTTTCACTTCTCTGGCTCTTCAGCAATGCCATGGGAAAGCCAACAGCAGGCAATGCAGGGTCTCCAGAAAGGAATGGATCACGCAGAGCTTAACCAACTCCTCTCACGTTCCTGGGTTCTCTGCCAAATCTGCCTGGGAACCAGGGCACTTATGTTTGGACACCTATCAGAGTACACTATAGCAGGCCACAGGGTCCCCAAGCCTTATACCCATGCAGGAGGGGCACTTTTTGTATGGCAAACACTTGCAAAGCAAAACATGGAGCCTAGGGTACTAAAACAAGATGACTTTAGTCCTTCCTATCCCCTGCCCTAAACTGATATTGCAGTCCCTGAAAGGCCAAGTGTGCAAACGATCACAGTGCCTCAACTGCTAAACCGACATGAATGTCTTCTCCAAACATGCCCCAGGTGGCAAGAGCTGCCATTTATGGCTTCACTTGCTCTGCTAGCTGCATGCCTACTGAACAGATGCTTCATGTTCAATGCAATGCCTCTCACATGGTTCTACCATGACTTTTTGTTAACTTCTGCAACGGTCACCCCTCCAGAGACAGTGTCCACCAACGTGCAGGGGGAAACTGGTCTAGTTTTAAAATAATACTACAAAAATTAAGATGGCCAACATCAAGACGACTGTGGTGTCCTGCATGTCTGCAAGTCAGCAGTGCAGGTGACCACCTAGTAACCAACAAGTTTAAAGACTAGGTACTAAAGCCTACGCATCAGCGGCTCCTAGTTGCCCAACCATAATGAATATTTAGAATCTTTTTGCCAAAACAATGTTTTCTACTGAATTCTGAAACAAGATTTACATGCGAGTTAAAAGGCAACAAAAAAAAAAAGGCGGCTAGTACCATTTGGCACAGAAGTGTGCTAATATTAATGGGGACTTTTTTCCAAAAAGATTGTTGTGAAGCATAGCAAGTTAGCTACTTTCTCCTTAATTATCATCTATAGCTTAAAAGTAGGTAATTTCGGTCTGGCTATCATATTTCAAATCAAAGAGTAGCCTACCCAATGCATGTAGATGAGGCACACACTTTAAAGGATGCTCAACAGGAACATCTTTATTCAACTGCAATACTTAGTGAAAAAAAGCTCCCATCAAATACAATTTCCTCGCCTTTTCCTTCAGACACGAGGCTTACTTCAAGAGACAGTTTTACTAGTGAACTGGAAAAATACTAATTATGATGCAAAATAAAACAAAATCAGCATTCATTTTGCTTCCTGCTGTGATGCAAAGTAGTACAGACATATTCTGCTTTCATATTAGTGCCACCAGGCAATCAAGAAGTTCTAGGTCAGGATCTACCTCAAGACTTAGCAGACAGCACACTTATGGGGTGGTACTGAAATGCTCCCTCCCCTCTTAACTGGAAAGATATAGCTCCTTACCTACTTCATTATATCCCCCTCCTGCCTTGCCTTTCTGCCTGCCAACAGAGTAGTGGCTCCTTCCCATTAGGAGCTATTTTAATCCCTGAAAAGCCCAGTCAGCCCCAGTTGACCAGAGCAAGCCAGAGCCACTGTCGCACGAGTGGGAGCGGAGGGAGGCAGCTAAACCTGCTGGTGGAGTTTTGCTTCCCTGGCCAGGCTTTCTGCATGTTAGGCACTTGCAGAAGAGCAAGTCGTTTCTCCCTTGGCCAGGAGCAGGGATTTGCAGAAATGAGGCTGCCACAAAGTGGTGGGTTACGATACTAGATATTTCTGCCTGGCTCTGTATTCCCTGTCTGTACAGCACTGCATTATCAGAGTGCTTCTGCTACACAAAGCTTCATTTAAATCAGGAGCTAAAGCAGCCCAAACACTTCAGTGCAACTCTGCCAATTACAAGAAAAATGTATTAAGCACAGTTTGTTACGTGAACAATTACGTAGCAAAAATCTTCAGTACAAACTTGTAAGCAAAACATGACAACTGATCTGGCAAGCAAATATTCGCTTTTAGGGGGTTTAGTTAAAAAGCACCTTAAAATGATGAATATCTGTAACAAGTGTCTGCACAGCTAGTGTATTATTCAGCCACTTGTGACTAAAGCAAAAACAATCAATATCAGAGCACATGATAAAAACGTTGCTGGAATCAGACAAAATAGAATAAACAAAATCTTCACCAGGACCCTTACCACAAAATATTACTTGAGGGCACTTGGAAGAGCGACAATTCAGATCTGAAAGGAGGACGGATGGCTCTAGAGCAACAGAAATAGCTCCAAGATGCTGACTTCCACTCCAAAGAACTATCACTCAAGTGAGGGCTTGAGTGATTAACACCCCCCCCCCATATAGGCTCCAAACATGCAATGAATACCACACAAAGCACAGATCCCAGTGATGATAACACCTTTGTGTGAGACCAGAGTACGTTTTTCTTCTCCCCCCCATATATGAACTTTTAAAACTTCTGAAGTATATACAGGTATCCAAAAGAAAGGTGCTCTAGAGCTACCTGCTACACAGTGCAATGCTCTTTCTCCAGTAAACGTGGGACAGCCTGGGGCTATGTGAACTCTGGCTTTGAAACCAGCTTGGCAACTAGTATGCTTTAGTCACATGCCCCTGGACTCCGTTTTTGCTGACTCTGCCCTCCTTTACCCTCCCTTTGTCTAAGGGCACGGGCCTCAAAAGCGCATGGGCCAAAAGAGATGCTCACCCTTCAGTCTGGAAAACTCCTTCCCAGACTGGAACTTGCTTTAACAGGAACATTTTCAGGCTCCTAAATCACTTCAGTACCATTGCCAAAGCGCTCAAGTCCTCTTACCTGGCTGAGCTGTCCTGCTGAACCCCACAGTTTTGCTTACTTGCTTGATACTCTTGATGCTTGCTCATCAAACAGCCAAGGTCTAGCTGGGCCACTTCTGGGTAGAAACAAATATCCTCACGCTCACAGCAATGTGAAGAGCAGCTGCTAGCACGGCTGCAGGTTTTCCATCATTCAAGTCATTCTGGAAGGTGTAGCTGAAAAAGCCACACTCACATATTCAACCACTTCAGTTCCACCACTGCTGACAGCCATGACAGCAACCAGTGTCATCAGATGCTCAGCAGCACCTCTCCTGCCACCCACACCTCCTCCAGTTGTCAGCCAATAATCAAAATGCTGAAAGCATTTGAAAAGAAGTTGCCATGTGACTGTGGACTTATTCAGACCTGGATGCATGAGAACTGGAGGGAATTCATCCTACCTGCGCAAAGCCCACATGCCCACACAGGCAGTGGGAGGCAGCTCTCTGGAGTGAGTGGAGCCCTGCAGAGCCCTCTAAAATTAGCTCTGCATGAGCCCAGGACAGCTACAGAAGGGCTCCCAAGGAGAGGAGGAAAGTGCCACAAGAATAAAGAGAGCTTAGAAAAGAGATGAATTGCCGCTGTTATGTGAGTCACTTCAGCCGCCCTCTCAGTCTGTAACTATGCCTCTTCCACTGGGGAAGCACTGCCTGTACTAGATCAGGTGAAATCTTTTGGAAAAAAAAGCTTCAGGATCACGGTCTTGATGGGGGAGCCTGAGCTCAAAGCTTGTCTGCTTTTCCCAAGGGTAGCAACTGCTCCGAGATACTGCCTTTCCCAACAAAACTCAGCTCTTCTCTTTTAGAGCATCCCCTCTCCGTTCTGTGGAAGGAGCACAGCAGAAAAGTGGAAAGAGCAAACTCATGGGTAAATCACAGGAATACGTAGGTGAGACTTAATTAAATGCAGCTGACTTCCACAGGCAGCTCTGGACCAGATTTCCAAGGCATACAACTGCTACCTCATGCAGTCTGTACATCTCTGGACACTTTTTTGCATGCCCATCCCTCAGGTTTGGGCACAAAGTTCAGCACTGCACAAAAACAGGGAGTATCTTCATGCTTCTCCTCCAAAATCAGTTGGTTGTTATCTCCCCTCCCAGCTGCAAATTATATATTTACATAATAACATATATTTACACATTTGCAGATATATTTACATCATGTGGCCAGTGGTGTTCCTATGAGAAAGAGCCTGCACGGACTTCCCACACTGCCCAGAGTCTGCTCAGCCATAGCTCGGAGCTGCACAGGAACAGTTCAAGGACCATCTATAGCTTCATTCCCAACTGGATCCTTTCTGCAAATAAACTCTATTTTGCATTGTCTTTCCAGCATGCTGGCACGTTGTAATTACTCATCAATGTTTCCAGTTTCCTAATAAGCAAAACTGTGGAAAAGTGCAGATCTGGTGACTTTCTTCTAAAAGAAATTGTCTACATGGCCCATTAAAACCTCAGGAGATACTTGCTGACTATTTTGCTCAGTTTTATTAACTTTTTACATAAAGTAATATTTTATAATCATGCAAATTAAAAGCACTTTACTGTAGGGTGTATTCTGTAATGAATGCTGGAGAAATGACCTATTTGGAAGTGAATCACATTACAAATTTGTGTAACTCAATTTTCAGAATCCATCTCATGCATACTAAATAGAAGCAAAAGAAAAGGAATAAGTTCAATTAAAAATGACTGTTTGTAATAACAGGAAATATGACTCTTTGGAGTAATAAATATGTCAAGCAACAACAACAATTCAAGGAATCAACCTCAGTTTCCACCGTTAGGAAGATGCTATGTTTTAGGACATGCTAAAATAGTAGATACTATTATGTCTGGTCTGTGCATAAAGCAGTCATAAGCCAAACAGTATGTGATTTCCCAAAGCAACATAATAATTTCAGAGTCATGGCATGCTGGATTTGAGATTGGATTATACGTTCTTTGCTTAATCATCTCAATTCCTTAAAGAAAACACCCACACAGAAACGAAATACAGATTTCTACAGTGGACTTGATATCTTTAAAAGTGTAAGACTGGATGTTTTGAAGCAGGATCATTAACAGCAGGAACATTTTTATTATTTTTATTTATTTTACACTATAGCTTTCAAGAGTACTTAAATATCAAAAATCTGTTTTCCTAAGTCACTAGTGGTCAGACATTTAAAGTATTCAGTTACCTAAGAGATGCAGACAGGCAGCAAGTAGGATTTTCAAAAGCATTTCAAAATTATGGTTAAAACTTGTTTCGTCTTCTGCTTCCACATCTTTGTGAGTGGCTCTTCCAGGTCCTTGCAACTTGGATGTTTTTTGGAAAAATCTCATTTCCAGCTTAATGGCTACTATAATAAAGTTAACAGCTATTTTATCTCTGTTTTTTCTTGAGCCAAAAATGCCTTTTTGTTCTTTCTCCTTGACTGCCTTTTTCCACCCTGTGCGGCTTCCCTGGCTCCTGTTCATGCCTGGTCTCACCAAATTCATCCTTCCCATACACCCAGATCCTAGGCATTACTGTGAAGAGCTTGGGGGTCCCAGACTGGTGTTCAGTCACAGGCCCGCTGCAAGCGATGGTAATCCCCATTGAAAACGGGCTTCACATCAGCCCCCAGCCACCTGCCTCCCTGCAAACAAACCACCATGAATCAAAACAGGTTACCTGAAAGGGTAGGCAAAGGCTATGTCGATGTTGAGGTCACTCTCTGACTTGTTTGCACAGTCCACACTGAGACGCAGTCCTCCAGAGTACCCACCGCATGTTGCAAATGCAAAGATTGCAAAAAGCTGTCAAAAACAAACAACATTTATTTTATTGCAGCAACCACCACAAAACATACCTGTGCAGCAGCTTTCAAAGCAGCGTGCAGCAGCACTAGCTCCCTCAGGTTAGATTATCCATCACATCACGCATTCAAAGCATCGCTGTACGTTTATGTGCCCTTTCTGGGAGCCAACACAAAGCGCCACAAACACTGAAGCTTTCTTGCTGCACATAGGCAGAAACATCACCATTTGTCTGTGCCAAGTATCTCAGCCCTTCCCTTCATCTCAAAGCCCGCTTGGGATTCACAACCTGGACAGCTTAGTTAAATTATCCAGCTGACAGATGAACTTGGACCAGAACAGGCTGAATATTGACTGAGCACAATGAGTCAGTCCTAAGAAATAAAACATTGGCAGAAGTATTTAGAAGGAGCAGCCAGGAGTAGCAATAGCACACCTCTCAGCCACATGCACTGTGACCATCTTCTTCTCACGTCAGGGCAAAACAGACTCACACTGTCCCTCATCCATTTTCATGAAGCCATGCATGACTTCGAACAAGCAATTTCTAGTTTTCTTAAGTTACTATCCCAACCCAAATGGACACTGGGGTACAATAAACTGACACTCAGCAAAACAGGAAAGAGATTAGGTTATAAGATAAGCTCTGGCAAATCAAACATAGCAAAAAGTTAGGATGGTTCTGATTCAACCACCCATTGCACCTTAACCTCCTAGGAGTAAAAGTTGAAAGATGAAGCATGTTGGGCCTAGATACATGACCATTACATTTTTCCAATGCATCAAGAGTTCAAACACAGGAAGAGGCAACAGGAATAGGTATCCTAAAGCTTCATTGATACAGGTTGCCTTGGAAGACCCAGACCAGAAATGGAGGGACACAAATATACACCTACATTCATATATATACAGATTTGTGTATGTATATATATATATATATACATACACAAACACATACACACATATATATATATATACACACACAGAGTTATAACTTAAGTGACAAGCCAGATTTTTGTTCCAATTGTATTATTGCAGACCAGAAGTAACACCACAAGCTTTAACAGAGTTCATCCAAGATCTACAGTGGTGCATACATGGGAAGGGACAAGTAAACTCCTGGATCCCAGACAATCAAATAAACTGAAAGGCAGCTGTTTGTGCAGAAGAAGCACAAACAGTAGAAAAAAATATGTATTTGAATGTTGGAAAAAAATACAGCAAGAAAATGTAAAGGCAAAATAAAGGAGAGAGTGTCGCACTAAAGACAATACAGATATATAACAAAAAAGACATATCCAGCTGCTGCACAAGGCTCTGCTGCAACATGCTGTTAACCTGAGCTCTCCTAACTCCAGCACTACAAATCTGGGAGCAGTGTCCTCCCTGGACTTCAGCTCTGCACATGCATCATTTCCCCAAAGTTTGCCAGGTTTTGGCGTGACCCATGAGCATTCAGGGCAGGGACAGCTGCCCCGGCTGCAGGGTGATCTGCCGAGTGTGATAGAGCGGAGCGACATGGCAGGGGACAGGCGGGAGATGAGGGGAAGACATGCAAAGAGCAGAGCTGAACCACAGCTCCAGGAAGGGTCAAAAAGCTTAGCCTAGCATGAGGAGCTATCACCAGGGAAAAGGCCTGAACACCAACTTCTCCAGCAGCTGGTCTCAGACCTTCCTTATGCAGCAGTGAGTGCAAAATCACTGCTCATTATTATCATCTGCAGAGCCTGCTGTGCTGGGAGCCCAAGTCCATTCCCCTTCTCCTTCTAGCAAGCACGCTAAAAATAAAGACCTTCAGTCTCCCAGATGGGTTTTTACTGGCAGCAAAATTTGTAACACTGCTGTCTATCTCCGTGTGGCATTTCCCCATATCTCGCCTCAGTGGCATGTGCATCCACCCTCACAGCCATCTGAGCAGGCTCCTTCCCCCCACGCATGCGGGGACCAAGCAAACACACAGCCTTTCCTCCACTGCTCAGATGTACGCTTTAAATACTGCCCATCCCATCTGCTTTACCTGCCTTAGCCTTAAAATGGCTTGGGTTGGAGCAGGAAAAGCCGTTAAGATGTTATGCGGACAAACAGCTTCTTGAACATACCACAAAGAAAAGTGGGTAGGGCAATTTTAGCCTTGCAGAGAGGCAAGGAGCAAAAACCCAACAAAACCCCCTTAGTTCCTGCATTTAAGTTGCTAACAGCCACGTGGTAACACACCTTGGGAGCTATGCCATTGCAAAGCCAGTGAAACAAGACATCACTCGTGGTCCCTCCGTCCACCCAGTGCAATGCACCATCCTTCAGTGCCAAGAAGTGATTTGCTTAAAAACCTCAACAACTAACAAAGATCAGAGCAGAGCACGTTCTGAGAAAGAATGGCAGCCGAGAACAGGGCACAGGTTTGCGTGCTAGCCTGACACTTGGGATAATAACGCAAGTTCCCACCCTGCCACCTGTTCCCAGTACGACTGGAGTATGTCACTTGAAAGCAGATTTGCAAAGGTGTTGGGGCACCCAATGGTACAGAAAGACAAGAAAATATTAGTTGAATCACTTCCTTATACCAGCCGTGCTGGCAAAGTGAACAGGTGAAAGGAAAGCCAAGGTTTGCTATAAATTAAGCTGTTAAATATTTGCCCTGATGCGAGTACTCCTACTGTAATTTGAACAGTGTTCCCTCATCATAAATGAGACTTAATCATTTCCTCTGTAAATACAAGGAGCTGTTCTGGCCTTACATGGTGAACAGCACTGAAAATTGGTATTAATCATCCCAGTTTAATTTGTGAAGCAACGTCAGAAAACAACGTATTAAGGAGAACAGGGGAGATCGGCACTGACCTGCTTTCTGGCCCAATTAATGGAGCTGCAAATGCAAGCATTTTGCAGAGGCACAGGGAGTCACAGAGATTACTACATTGCAATAAATAAAGGGGGCACTGAAGGGTGCAGCACAAGAGAGCCACCACAAACCAACAGCCGTATCTTCCTTTGCCCGTCAGCTGCAGCTCTCAGCACAGGCACGAGCAAAGGAAAGACAGGCCTCTCAAATGCAGCTCTCCTGAGGAAGTACTGGACACGAGAACAAACACGTGCCCCTTAGACCCAAGGGGCCACCATTGGGCAAGGAATTTAGCACCCTTATCAATACAGCTGAGGCTGTTCCTACACAGGAAGGATATCTTCCAGAGCTTGCAGCTTTTCCTCTGCTCCTTTGAGAGCAGACTCAGGCACCTGAAACGTCAGCTCCCCAGTTAGCTCAGAGCGAGCCTTCCCTTACCCTGAGCTCCACATCCAGCTCATACCCAAAGGCTTTTCAGATGCCTGCACTCACTCAGCAATCCCTTTGGCCTCCTTCCTTTCTAGCTACAACCACCAAGGCCAGCCACCAGTTTTGAGCCTCACCACACTCTGGCCACAAGCAACCAGGCAACATCCCCAAGACAAGTGGGAGAAGAGAGGGGAGGCAGCTGGAGACTTTTATACCCAACGTCAGTGGGGGCTCAGCCAGCCTGGGCCTGGCTCTCAGCTGCGGGTGGATTGGATGTCGCTAACGGCTGCAATTGCACAGCTGCTAATAAGGCCTGGCTGGCTCCCACAGCTGCCATGGGAAGGCCCACACAGCACCTTTATGGAAGTGTATTTACATTTTGCATTGCAGGAGAGCCAAGGGAGGGCTGTCAATTTCTGGTATTTCCCTGGAGTTTCTTTGTAAAGCAGCAGGTATAATGCTCCTCTTGCCCAAGCAACCTTCTCCCTCCTAGCTCTCTTTCTTTTTTTTCTTTTTTTTTTAAAGGTTTTGCTGCTTTATGTTGTCAGTTGAGCACCTGGTGCATTAAGCCAAGATTTACTTGTCAGGTTTTGTGCATGCCGCAATTCTGTGGCAGTTGCAAGAATGTTGTAAACACCACTGTATTTTATTATAGCAGGATTTGTGTAAATGGCAGCTGTAAACCCCATAATGGGAGCTTTATGGGCCAGATTCAATAAAACCTCCATCTGCAAGATAATTTTATTGAATCTGGCCTCTCTGAAATTGAAAAGTTTATGGAAAAAGAGAAAGCGTTTCCCTATGTTCCTATTTACTCCTTGCCTATAAATCCATGCTCAGCGCTAGTCCCATCTGCATCGTACATGCGTATCGCTTTTCCCCGTCATATTAGGTAAATCTTCCCAGCAGATAGTTACCTCTAGCCATTATATGGTAGCTACTGCCCTAAGGCTCAGCGCTGTGCCTGCCTTCCCTGGAGAAATCACAGCTCGGAGAAATGCGGTGCCAGTGAACCAGCAACTGCCTGCAGCCACGGCCATGTCAACCGCGAGGGCAGAGCCACTTCTGAGGGGAACCTCGCGTGGTCCCAGTCCTCCCGCGGGAGGACAGGGCGCCAGGCACCCGCTGGCAGGAGGTTCCCCCTCATCTCTGCCTCATGGAAACCGCCTGCCCACGGCCTGGGTCAGTGCTGCTCCGGGGAGTCGGCGTCAGATGAACACCCCACGCAACGTCCCACTTGTTGAGTCTGAGAGCAGCCCTCGGATGGAAGACTATCCATCTTCCATAAGGTGTCTGACACATCTTTAACAAGGCTGCACATCTCTGAAGACAGCCATGCCTTTCTGTGCGGTGATTAAAACCCCATCCCCTGCATACGCCATAGTGACATTCCCTCTGTGAGCTTCTAGCCTTGGCTAGCACTGTTGGCATGTTTTGGTGAAGAAGTCAGGCAGGTCTTGTAGTCTAACTTAACTGATAGAAATGATATTTCTCGTGGTCCTGTATAATAATAAACAGTCTTCACAGAATAGGATTAGTATATTATAAAGATCAAATATGCTACTTAGCACTTTCAGAAAAAACAATATAATTTCCAACAGAGCACATGCTTCCTACACCACTTCAGGAGAGACAAAGATTCATTGCTTGATTTATCGGATCAGTTGGAAGCCCTGAGTCTTCTCTAGTGCCAGGCTTCAACGCAGTGACAACATACCCTCTAATTTTGTATTCAAGAGCTGTTATTTACCCAGGTTCACACATACAGCAATCAAACAGGAGGTGCACACATTTGCACTCATGAATCAAGTCAGCTCTCCCTTCCCCTTCATTTCATCTGCCTATTGAACCAGGCTCCCGATTCAAGGCTGGTCCCTTCATTTCACAGTCCCAACATCCTTCTCAGCAAAGGGGCGCTGGTGGAAGTGGAGCCCTGAAGAAGTTTAAGTCCCAGCTGTTTATTAGACAGTTGGCAGTACATTCACGCATGACCCCAGACATCACTCATCCCACTATGTAAGTGAAAAATGGGACGATTTCCTATCACTTCCATGCGTTTGGCTTTCAGACAATTTCCCTCAGTGCCTGCTGAGCAACAAGTTTGGTTTACGAACCAGTAGAAGGCAGAACAGTTTCTGACAAGTCGAGCTAAAAGGCTTATGCAGAGCATGTTACAGCTAAAACATCCTGTTAGGAAGATAACACTGTCATTTAAAATTGATGAAACTTTTACATAAGCTGTGTTCCCCATGAGCATGTTTCCTTCATGCAGCCATCTTCTCAGTCCAATGATCCTGTGAAGACTAGGCAGGACCGGCCTGGGAACACACCCCAAATCCCCAGGGGGAAAGGCGAGATCCCACCTCACCTGCTCCTCTTGATGCCTCCATGTCCATTCCTCCAAAATGGCTAAATCTTAAAAAGCAATCATGATAGCCTTGCCTAGAGCCGTGATAGCAAATGCAGGCTTGAAGGACCTGCAGGTCAGTAAGCACATTGGTCTTCAACATTTTTGCTTTGGGCTGAGAGAGGCAAATTGGAATTAATCTACTGAACACTTTCCAAGGAAGGTTTCACCCCCTCCCACCCCCAATTCCTTCCTTAATACTCAAAAGCCAACAGGAACATCTGATATTTTTAAAGAGCAGCACGAAGCATTTGAAATATTTAAGCATTTTTATTAGTTGTTTTACATATTTAAAATGCTTTACAGATAGACATTTTTCTGGCACAATGCTTGGATAAGAGATTTCTCTTTCTCAAGCTCTCCTTAATAAAGAGACGACAAACGTTTGCCAAATGCAATATTGCTTTACACCTTCCCCCACTCACCGAGCCCAACTCAAGGCAAGAGCACGTGGCAGGAGCACGCTGGGCTGGGGACTGCTCCAAGCGCCCTGGAGACATCATCCTGCAGCCAGTGCCCCTCACAGAGCCGAACATCTCATTAAACTTAGATTATTTATTTTTAGAGTAGAATGAGTGACGGAATATTATTATTACGACTGTAAAAGAGAAATTAAAAGACACTAAATGACTGTATGGGAAAACATTTACTGCCGAGCCACTGGCCCCAAATATGTTAGCAGTGAAAGATTAGGAAGCACTCTCTCCTCCAGTTCTCTGCCTGTTTCTTTTTTAAAATCTGGCATTTTTCCCATGCAAATCCAAGCTGCAGACTTCCTGGAATCACTTCTCCTACATACAAGCCTTTGTGCACTGGAGATTATCAGATTATTGACTCTGGGATTCCTAATTACATCAACTTGACTGGTTGATAAATAGGAGCCGGGCAGCAGAAGCAGTGCTGTGGGGGAGCTGGGGATGGCTAGCAGGAGCCATTTCCTTCCAACAGCTATCCAGGGAGCAAGCTGAAATATCTTGTCCTCCTGCTGAGAAATAAAGCATAGAGCAAGCGCCCACTAATTGCTGGGATTTATCACGTCCCCTTAAAAGTAAACAGTGACCTTACAAAAAGCAACTCTGCGCCTGCCCAGATTTGCTTGGCATGGACAGGAATGCAGAGGGGTGAGGGACAATGATGAACATCTCAGAGTCCAGGGCTTGAAGGATCACATAGTCTGCATTTGGGGGCTGTTGTGCAACTGCCCAGACATTGACCCAGCAGGACCTATGTTTCAGCATGGACCACTCGAGCGAGTGTCCAGCACCCACTGGAGATCATCCCGAGCTGGGACATGCATGCTTCTGGCTAGGTGGTGACCCTGGCCAGCAGAAATGCAATTCTTGGTCCAGACTGGTGTCAGCACAGTGGGGTGGATGGGAAAGTAGCTGCTATGCAAGGACACTTTCACCTCACCCCGCTGCCCACAGCTTCACACCATGGGTTAGGCCGGTGGCAGCAAACCTCTGTTTTCCCCGTTACGGCTCCCTGGCACAGACAGCTGCCCTCGATGGTGCCGCCGGCCTAGAACACTGGCAAGGAAAGTACTACAAGTCGCAGCTCCCCGTGGTGAGCAGGAGTCCTGCAACATAATCTGTTTAACGCATAGCATTTCATTTAATGCTTTACATTTTTTTAAATGAAAAAATACTTAATTTGACTCTTAATGGAAAGATTTATGGAAATGAAATTGGGGTATTTTTAGTGAGTAAAGATCATGTTATAATCATTTGGTTCTACAATACTTTAATTCCAAGGAGACAATTTTCTCTCTTTTTCTTTGAAGAAAATCTTTGTCTTCATTATTCATCTTTCATTGATTATTCTAAAAACCCATTTAGCTCCACCACATAATGGTATGGTAGTCTTTTCTCATTATATTTTAATAGAATAAAACCCAACTGTATATGGGCGGATTAGATAGCCATTCTTTGAGGTAAAGAACATTGTTCCTCCAGATGGCCAGACAGAACCTGTGTAATGCTTTTCCTATTTATTAAGTTCCAAACGTAATGCAAGCTGATGAGATGTATTTCATCTAGTATTTAATGGGTCAGCCATACAGTTGAAAGCTAATGCTAGGGTTGGCAGGATGCACAAAAGAGTTAACGTGCAGAAGATAAAGACGTATTTAGAGCATCTTCTCGGACTTGGTGAAATGAGAGGTTGTCACAGAACAAAGCCACTTATACAATACGGGCAGAGATACTAAGCTGTTCCAGCCTTCCACGAACCATTTGTCAAAGGTTTGAGTTACTTGAAGACATTTACAAGGACCTGAGATTTTTTTTTATTATTGTACAAATTGCTTTCTGCATGTGGATTTTGACAGCCTGGCAACAAGTCTTCCACAAAAACAAAACACACTGGTAATTGCTGCGGACAGATTTATGAGTACCTGAGTTAATTACTGTGTATATACTACTTCATTCGGGATGTGTCGCGCAATGTGGCAGTTTTACTATGTTTGAAGACTGCAGCTCTTTTTTTTCCCCCAAGCATAGAGTAGCCTGGAAATTACTGCTCTTCCCCTGCAGCCATTAGAACTCCACATTTGCACCCTCTTCTGTTAAGGAGGTGGGAGCAAAAGTTAGACATATTTGGTGAGATTTGTCTGTATGATCCCTGAATATCTCATGTTGTGACATCTATCACTTCAGCACAGACACGCGTTCCTTCTTGGGCCCGACAACTTTTCCTGTCCTAGACTCCTGGCAAAAAAAGAAAATCATGGTTCCCTGTGGGGGTGGATGTTAGGATGGTGCCCAGAGCTGGCCCAGGGGAGCGGCCACCACCTGCGCTCGGGCCAGCCGTTCCCACGGGCCCACATTGCCTTTGGTGTCGGTCACCTGTGAACACCAGAGGCAATAAGGAACAAAGCCATATTCACGTAAAGGAGATGTTTTCTAAAAGTTAATGTTAGATGTTTCTAAAAGTTAAAGACGTTAATTCTTATATTATTAACAGGTAAGGTTAGCCAGGCTAACCAAACTTCAGGTTCATGCATAAATGCAATTCTGCTACTGCTCCCTCTTGAAAACACAGGCTTCGTGAAGGCTTTAGAGACTGATTATATGGGATTTATTGTGCAACGAGTGTAAACATTTAATTATAAAATTTAAAAGGTTGGATGGTTGTTCGTTTGCTTGCTTGCTCAGTGGGTTTTACAAACTCCTCTGGCTTGGTGTCACAGCAAGGCAGAGGCAAAGGGTGGGAAGGGTCCATGGAGGCCTCTTGCCCACCTTCCGCGTGGAGCACCCCAGTGCCAGGCCACCCACGGCTTTGCTGAGGCAGGGCCCAAAAACCCTGCCACAACCCCAGAGGGACAGTTTGTCCTAATGCCCAGCCTGACTCACAATATCCCCTAAACGCAGACACTGTGATCCACATTATTGCTGAGTAGGATTTACTCCCTCTAATAAACATGGGGATCTCCATTAAGGCTAAACTAAGCCCACGTGTGCGAAGCACTCGGAGAAGGGAAAGTGCCTCAGGACTTACTGCCACTGTGATCTCTGATGGTTAACACAGCTTCATGGCTGCAAAGAAAATCAAGAATATACCATACTTCCTTGCCTCGAAGCGGGAGCGCTGGATGGGGGCAAGGCATCTTTCCCAGGATGGGAACCCAGCCCCGGCAGCGAGCACTTCCAGCATCGCCAGCAGGCACCGCCAGGCAGGCAGAGTCCCTTGGCAGCAACGTCTGGTGGCTGCTGTAATTGCTTCGTTATCTAATTTGCGTCTTTGTTCTTTCCATTAGCTTCGTCTCCTCTTTGCCAGCATTACCTGGTAGACCCGGGCTCTGGGAGAGCATTTTCCTGCTCTGATTACCGCGCGCCCAGTGCATGCAGCAGAAATGATCGACGCAAGCGCTCCTTTGACCAGAAAATGCGCTGACAACCACCTTCCCCGCAGAGGCGGCACAGCATGGGGACTGGAACAAAACCCTCCCTGGGCCAGCACTGCCTAAAAATTATTGTTACAGGAAAGGCTCCTGTGCTTCAATCACGCTGTATTATTTATGACCTAATGATTGCCCATTGACTAGCAGGGATTATACATTCGCTAAGATGTTTCTGGGTGAATGAAAGGGCATTAACCTCATTATTATCATGTTCGTGCTCATCAGAGGCCATTAGGAGCTTCCTCTCAGCTCTCAGGACTGCTGTGTAGCTATCTGGTGTCAGCTGCTCCCTCTCCACCCACCCTTTCCCCACAAACATGCATGCACGCTCTCGACTCTGCCTCATTTCTCAAGCAGACTTAACCAAATGGGGGAAAACTTTCTAGGCTGGGAAAGAATCCAGAAGGAGACTAAAGCGGAGAACCCTTGGGATTAATAATCTGGTGCAACAGCCCTGTCCTGGGAGGATCTGAGAGCGCTTTCAGCTTGCTAAGCAATGAGACCTCTAATTCCTCCTTATATTTGGAGCAATACTCTCTAGCAGACGATGGACCAGCATCACCAAGGCTGGCCATTTTTTCCTTCTTTCCATCTCACAACACCTGAATGTTTTCCTGCAAGCCCCGGATGTCTGTAAGAACAGGAACAAGGGGAATCAAGGCTCTTGCTTCCTTGCTCATGCTCAAGACTTCTTTCTTGGTCCCAACCCAACCTCCCTGACATACCTTTAATGGTCAAGAAGGCTTGACTCCTCTGTGCCTGAGCTTTGCCTAGGCATCCCGAACTGCAGGACCCATCTGCTCGCCTCAAACCAGTTTTGATGGAAAATTCCCCCGCCAGCTCAGACCTGCACACTCGGCTCTGTGCAGGGTGCTGAAAAAGGAATTTGCTCCTGGCTAGCTATCAGCACATATGGTAAAAATAATTTATTCCCTAATAATTAAAACGATGGGCTATAAATGAAAGTTTGCCTTGCTGACCTCTAGGAATTCACTGGGAACATTTTGAGCAAGGAATGTTTTCAAAATTAAAACCTCACTTTCCTCTCCTGTTCCTCAACTTCTCTTATATTTTGGCCCTAGAGATGGCATCACTCTGCTTCCCAGTAGTTAATCATAAAGATCAACACTTAAAAACACTCATTTTTAATGAAATGATAATGACACTGTCCTTAAACTGAAGAAAGGCTCCTTATCTTGCTAGACGCACTTCACTGGGACAATTTAAGTTGCCCCGTTTCCGCTACATCCTCATCCTCACTCTGTTCCTCCACACATATCTTGTCAATCTCCTTTTCTTTTCACACACTTTCAGTCATGTTTCCTGAAATCTACAGCTGTACCTGGCTCTAGACACAAAAGAGGCAACAAAAAAACTTGGAAAAAAACCTTGCCTGAATTCTCCCCATTTCCTTTGTGTTTCAAAACACTTGCAATTCTGAAAAAATCAGGCTCCCTTTTCTTTCTCTCAACTGCAGGCAGCTGGTGTGTATCTTTTGTGTCACTTCCCAAAGCACTTCAAATCCTACCAGACCCAGGAAAAATGCAGGCACTTGTTCAAAACCAATAATGCATCAATATGTGCTTGGCTGTTGCAATCTTTATACCTGCACTGTTGGAGACGATTATCTAGCAGATATCTGCAGATTCAGACTTGTGGAATAAAACCAGGACCAATAAAATAAGGAAATAAAGAAAGCAAAAGCAGAATGAAAAAAAGCAATTGAACATGCTCTAAATTCAGAATCAGGTAAGAGCTAATTATGGTCATGCTCACTAAAAAGAAGAGGACACAGCAAGGAAGATAGACTTATTAATTATTTGTGTTATGATAGCACTTAGAAGCCCCAATCCTTTATCTGGCACTAGCTGTGCTATACATGGCAAACACTCAAATATATCTTTGGGTAATTGCACACATTTTTAAGGAAAATGTGCTAGTGCTCTGTTCTTTCACCTTCAGCTGTTTCTGGTTTGTTGATGCTGCTAAAGGAGACCAAGCTAACCATCGATCTCATTTTGAGCAGCTCGCTGGATGCTCATGGGTCAAAGAAAAATAATTCAGCATGAAGGCATCCTCTGCCCACAGCCGGAGCGGGCAAACAACAGCAGAGCCCCCGACGTGGGCATGAAACGTGTATGTCGACAGGGCATGAACGTATACGTCGACATCCCCAGCCCAGCCCAGGGCGGGGGGCAAAACTCTCCCTGTTGCCCGCAGGGACATTTCATCCTCGCTAACTCCATGCAAGTTTGATTGCTTTTCTAATTAAGATACATTTTATGGTAATGTACCAAGCCCCCTTAGACTAAATCACTCAGTTAATCTGTTGTTAGTGCCCATATGTTTACAGCTTTTGAGCCTGCTGCAGCATATTTGCTTTGCCACGGTGCCAGGGAAGTTCAGTGACAGATGAGCTGCTGCACAGCGATTCAGGTGGCATGCACACCTTCCACCCAGAAAGCCGATACCGTGCCAAAGACAGACGTTTTTGACGCTCAACATTTTGGGAAGAAAAAGAAAGGCAGGGCACTGCAGATGAAGTGCCCCATACTGATCACTTGTCTCTTCCCTTGTCTGTACAGTAGGGTTCAGCAAATATTTTTCATTTTCCTTTATTTTCTTTTTTTTGCCTCTTCCAAAATAACAGGTTGCACATGATGGTCAAGGAAGGCTGAAGAGTTTCACAGTATCCTCATGTCTCTGGCCCCAAAGGTTGCCTACCCAAGCAAAGAGGAGGTTTGTTGCAGGTTCAAGGGTGCTGAACATCTCTCTGGGCAAAGAGCAAGGATCCAACTTGCAAATTAAGGACAAGCGAAGCCAGAACCTGAATCTGTACTGGTTACAGAACAAAATAAAAACTAAGCAAGCACTGTACAGTTTTGCTCCCACTGACCCTTTGCGACTAGGCAGGAGTGTGTGGACCAAGCCCGAATCTCACCTACAGCCCTGACACATCGATGGGTCTTTTCCAGCTTCTCAAGGGCTGGTGCTATCCCACCACGTTCCCTGGTGAGGAAGTAAATCACTCCTGTGGGCCTGCCTGGGCTCTCCCGAAACCGTGCATCTTGCATAGAGGCATGTATGTGACGGGCTGGCAGACAGCACCCTCATCGCTGTATATCCACGATGGCTG
The DNA here is from genome assembly GCF_040807025.1 of Struthio camelus. Lineage (NCBI taxonomy): Eukaryota > Metazoa > Chordata > Aves > Struthioniformes > Struthionidae > Struthio > Struthio camelus. The sequence continues at coordinate 12,428,113 of NC_090955.1, read as the reverse complement.
CATCTTGCCATCTGACACATGCAGAAGTGACTGATGCTGGGGATTTCACATACAGGGACATGCAGAGCCTGAGCTGCATACAATTTTTGCTATTACATGAGGCTGCCTGCATTGGCTCTAGCCAAGGAACAGGGCTCTGCTGTGCTGGTTGCTGAATGGAGATGTAGCACTTGCCAATCCCTAATTCAAGGCTCTCCTCACCCCATCACCCACGCCTGTCTCCCACGGTGGGACCCACACAGACAGAGCCCAGTAAGTGACCCCGGGGATCCTCGGATCTGCTCCAACCAGCTGGGCTGAGAGCCCCAAATCGTCATATACATATATACGTGTTGCATTTCTGAGGGTGTGCAACACTTAGTTGAAGCAACTTGCATTCAGCTAGCTGAGGAAAAGAGCCCAAAGGCAAAATCAGGAAAGACCAACCTCGAGGTCAGGTTGCCATCTGCCATCCTATGTGCAGGGAAATACTCCCTGCAAAAACTGGTCATATAATTGTACAGGAACTCCTAATCAAAAATGACATGAAAAATAAAACACCACCTGCCATCACCAGCAGTGACAGGCAGCTGCTATCCAATATCAACATGAATACCATTTTCCCTGTAGAGTGCCTATTGATTTGAACAGGATTAGCAGAGGTGAGGAAAGTATTCATTAAGTGTTCCAAGGACTTGGCTAAAAAAAGAGTATCTGGTTTTCAGAAGGAGCCAGATATTTAGGAGATCAACCTTTTAAGAGCGTAAGGAATTTCTCTAGGAACTGTTTGTGCCTCTCCAGGCTCTGCTAGGTGCCACACAGCCAGTGATACCGGTCTCAAAGGAAAAGAAGGTCCTCAGGCTCTAGGAACTGCTAAAATAATATTTCAAATGCCTTTCAAATCCTAATGCAGCTGGTAGACAGAGACTGTGACTCTTCCAACTCGCTGGCACGAAGCTCACGTTTTCAACGCTGGCGGCTTGTGAAGCATCACGCTGTGAATCTGCCCCACCAAGCCCTGATCTGCGCAACAGCCAGAGGTCTTTTTGGAGAAGAGCATGCCGTGCTCTCTGAAAGATGGTGGAGGCTGCTCTGAGGTCTGAAAGGCAAGCAGTGGCTATGTGGGGACAGGACTGAGGAGAGGCCGCCCTCAGACCTGCTATCAACCACATAGCTAGAGCTGGAGGAGCATCACACATTGCAACACTAGCATGGGCAGTACTGGAGCAAACACACATAGGAAAGGCTGAGTAATGAGTCTCCCGACCAGGCTGCTGTCTGACGGGAGGTTTGATAGTGCACACGCACACACACGCACATGAGCACACAAGCCACCCCCGTGCAGATGCCCTCTCCCCCGTGCCTGCTGGACACACGGCAAGTACACTGCTCACCTTGTGCCTGACACTTCCTCGGCCACCGGCGACCTGCCTTCCCGGGGCAGGGCTATGACCTCCCTGGCTTTCAGTCAAACCAAACAGTCCTGGCCACTTTTCCTGCTTAAAATCTATAAAGATGAGTTGAACTGGCTTCTCACTAAACCGCAGTATGCCCAGCTTTCTGGGAAGTCTGGCATCCCTGCTATGATGAGCTCCATGGCACAGACTCCAGCCCTTAGCTCGGCAGGGTTCAAAGTAGGAGCCGCACTCCTTGCTTCGTACTGCCCAGCGCTTTCCACTCTGGTGTCACCTAAATGGGAGCCCTGAGCATCACCCGTCTGTTCCCTGGAGGATACTGCGCTGAGCCACCTACCACAGCTGGGCAAAGTTGGAAACGACTACTGCTGACCTCAGGCCAGCAAGATTATGCTTAGAAAACGTGTGAGATTTGTACTGCTCGGACACCTATGCCCTCCACACCTGAGGAATTCAATGACTGTGCAAAAGACAGTTACTGTTATGGGCACCTTGTCCTCTAACACTGTGCCAAACCATACGCATTCAGGGAAAGTTATGCACCAAGTTAAAAACATATATGGCATTTCTGAAATAGTAATCATGTAAAAATAGAAAAGCCACTGAACTTGGCACACATTAAATACATTTTCAGAAAGGGACCAGAACTGATGCCCTGTGCCCTGGCAGGCTGCGCGTGCGCCCGCACGGCTTCTATGCCCGGCCGGGTTTCAGTACATCAATACCAATACATAAATTCTAGCAGATCTGTTAAAACTCCTGAGGAGCAGCACATCTCGAAATATTCCTACCAGCTGCTTTTCATACAGGTGAGAAGGAAAGTGTAACTACTGCATTTTGAAAAATCTGGCACAATTAAACTCTTCCAAAACCAGCCTAAAATGACTAAGCAGTAATGCACAATTTGAAATTTCTCTCTAAAGAGTTCGGCTTAATCTGCCAGATACCACATCCTTACCTTCTTTTATGGGTATAATAAACCCAGTTACATCCTTCTAACATCTTATTAAAGTACACTTCATACATCTATTAGCATGCCATGGTATCATGAGAGCAGGCTGATTATACTGGGTCTGATACGTTGATTTTCCAAGGAGTTATATACTCAGGCATGTTCTCACAGCAGCTCCAGCTTGTACTCCAGCTGGAGTTTTTAGAGACTTCTGAAACACGAAAGAGATCAACTCCCTTGGATGTGATTGAAGTACAAAAGAATCAAAGTGCCAATAAAATGAATATAAAGCTGCAAAATCACATATTTATTATGCAATCTGAAACTGTTACAGCTTTACATCTTATTTTGCTCAGCTGTACTATTACAATCACTGCCTTAGGCTGCCTGGAAAGCGCACCAGGAGCTGTGATGCTGCGCGATAAATAACTGCATCTCGCTATTATTTACAGGTAACAAAGGGGCTCCAAGTTAGCCAAGAAGGCAGAGGAACGAGGCTGCCGAGCTGTGCAGAGCAGGGGCAGAGACCGAAAGGCAATGCAACAGTCTACTGACCTGTGTCGACAATTTTACACTCTGAAAAGAAAGCTATTTTGTTACTTACTGCAAAGATTTTCTTTATTTCATTAACACATTTCTATGAGGAGCATGTTACTGCCCACCTGCCACACTTCAGACTGATCTTTCTCAGGTAATATGCAGTCAGATATTCATACTTTGTTTGATCAATATCGAACAGCTCTTATTGAAATTTTTGCTATTAAACATTGCTGCATTATTTTTTTCTGGAGCCTTTGATTAAAAATGCCAGAAGAAACATGATAAATTAGAATTCCTTTCCCCTTAATCCTCACTCTCCACATTACAGCTGTAGAAATGAAGTGCAAAACAAGTTTTCAAAGCAGGCACTCCCCTCTGTAAAGCAAAATACAACACAGAAATATTTCCGTGTATATAAGAAACATGAAACAGCTGGGCTCAGCATGAAAGTACAAAGAAATCAAACCTAAAAACAACTTGGTGGGTTTCGTGATTACTGTAAACCCCTACTTCTCCCCAAAACAATACAGTTACACAAATAAATATATATGTATATAACTTACCGGAGCAAATATCACCATACACATTTACAAAAGGATTTATAATCCAACTTGTGTCTCCTGAAATAAAGCAAGGTTTGTCTCATACTAAAAATAAAGGCTCCCAAAAGCTTCTCACAGGAGAGGGAGAGAGAGAGAGAGCGCAAGAGAGAGCGAGCACCAGCTCCTTGTCTCTCTTTTTATGAAGCAAACAAGGAGAGCAAGAAAATCAATGCCGAGAGAAAGTGAGATGATATACCAATCAGGCAGCAGCCTCAGCCTTATTTGTAGAGGGATGGCAAAATGGTCATATTATTAGACAATGACTACATGCAGCCTAAGTAGAGAAATCAAACACTTTCCCCTCAGCAAGAAGCTGATTGCTTTGTTGTGGTGCAGGTACCACCACGGCGTGCTGTGAGATGCAGCCCATTCCTCACTGCTGCTAATGCAGAATTGCTTTATTTTATGTGAATGCTCTATAAGGAAAGAAACACTTCACAGTTCTGGGCTAAACTTGTACCAAGGTTAAGGATCCTCCAAATCTGTGACACTTACAAACTGTCCAGGGGGCAGCATTCCTTGGTTGCTGATTTTGGGGGGCTTCCTGGGCTATTTATTACATTTTGACAGATCTGCACAGTATGCCTTTCGCTGAGTCTCATAAATCTGCACAGCAGCTACAGCAAGGAGCCCATCCAGAGAGGGGAAAAGAGCCTTCAGTTCCCACTTATTTTAATGCGTGCTGAAGTTCTCACAGGGCTGGACCTCAGAAGCATCTTCCGGGGACTTGAACTTTTTCCTCTTCTTGTGTATCAAAGCAAACCTTTGGGAAACCCATGGATTCCTCTGCAAGAAGAGGGGTAAGTTCTGTTCAGCTAATTTACCCAAATGAAACCTTTGCTGTGCGCCTCCGTGCTGGAAGAAGGGCAAGAACGTACAGGACGGGACACTCATCACTGTGTCACTGTGGACGTACGGGCATCTGCTCAAGAGCACGATACAAAGGTGGCAAAGACACGCCAGTTCTTTGGAAAGATCTTCTCCAGAACCTGATAAAATTAGCCCCTCCCTATTACTTGATACTCCTTTGCCTCCCTGGGGAAACCTCACATTTGCACCTCCTGGGCAGCTGTACAAAGACCCAAGTCCCCATCCCTGTCACTGCACAACTTCCTCTCGAGAAGGGTTTCAGGTTGCTCCCATGTATCCGCTCCGCGTTCAGGATTTTGGCATGTTAAAGAGCACAAAACGAATCCATGGATCCCTCTCTTTTCTGTTAAGAGCCTGGCTCACGGTTTAGGCTGTGGGGCTCTCCTGATACACACCCAGAGTCATCATCCCGAGCCCGTCGCCCCAGCAGCATGTGGCATACCTGACACCGTAAATCACCACGTATGCTATTTCGTTATCCCTGGGTTTATCAGCATCTTGCCCTCTTTTCTGCATTTTCCCTTCTGTTGCTTTGCAACAAATATATGCAAATACTTGTGACTTAACAGATAAAACACAAGGTGAATTCCATAAAACTGTCTCTTTTATTTGCAGACAGACATGACATGCTGGTATACAGAAACACCTGCTGGATAACAACAGTTCTCCACATAACAGAATTTGAGCACATTCACTTTCCTCTGGCTGCCTTGGGATTTGCATGGTGAGATGAGAGCTGGAATTTGCAGGGAACATCCTGAAGACAAAGCAAAGGAGACGGAATTTGTCTGGTAATTCAATTTGTCTGCTCTGGGCTGGCACTTCTAGCTGTGGATGCAAACACAGCCTGAGCACAGAGGATATTCAAAAAGCCTTGTTGTGAGGGTAAGCGTTGTCATTCTCGGCCTCTTCCCCACCAATGGGCGTCCCATTGCCATGCTGAAAGGTATCACTTGTGATGAAGTGGCCCTATGTTTCCAACAGACAGAGCAAAATGCTGGCCAGGGCCATAATCAGGCGACACTGTTGTGCTGATGGAGTTGTCCAGGGAGACATTGAAGCACCACTCCACACTTTGGTGCCTTTAAAGATAAATGAAAGCATCTGACTGCTGAACACACATGCTGGCTATTCGAGTACCACCCATGGTGATTAACAAACTAACGCCATGCCTTTGGGCTGCAGAGCTGGGGAGCGTTTCTCCCATTGCACTGTGAACAGCCCTCTGATCCAGACCCTCCTTTACATATGCAATAACTGCACTTGGCAGCCACGCTCCCGTAATACAAGCTGCAGTTGTGCCTTGGTCAGCCAGATGTGGCCTAGTCAGTGCTGGTCACCAAGCCTCCTTCTCGGAGCGCAGGGCTCGCACGTTGCACTCCTCCTTTCTTGCCATCTCGGGGAAAGACCAGAGAGGAGGTTTTGCAGAAACTTGAAATTAATTTGTAACAGCACAGCTACACTGAGGTATCTGTGGCAATACAGTTAACAGGGCCACGACACACCAGGTGTTCAATAAACGTCCACCACTGAGGCTCTGCCATGCCACGTGGCCAGCAGAATAGCCGAGTATAACACAGACCCAAAAAAGCAACACGACCTGAAAGCCAGCCGCGTGCAAAGGTGACCAACGGCCACACCAAACTTACCACCTGCTGCACCTGCCCAGAGGTGACCCGGCTTCTCCGGTGTCCCTCAGAGCTGCTCTCATCCCTCTGGGCATCCCATGTTATCCTCCCACGCGTTTGCTGAGGGCAGCCAGCCGAAGCACAGCCTGCTGAAGCTCCCTGGCTGCTACGTCCCATTGCTCCGAGGTCTTTTTCATTGCGCTCGCTCAGAAACAGCTCAAGTTTCCAGCTGGCACTGAAACTTGCTGCTCCTCACAGCGACCAGCGTTTTGCTGCAAGGTGTGATGGTAAAGGAAACACCAGCACATGTCTCGCCTTCATTTTCTAGTGAGATTGTTTTATTTTTCCTTCCCATTCCACCACTAATTAACAACAGCTACACAACTGCTAGTACTTAAAAACCCACTGATGTCCTCTGAAAACTTTGAAAAAGAAAGAAATCTTGCAGAGGTGCCTCTGGGTGCTACCATCTTTTAGCCCTCCAGAAGGTGTACCCGCTTTGGCACCCGAATGGGATGTGGAGGAAGATGTGGTTTAGCCAGAGCATGATGGATTGCAACAGGCAACGACCCATCTTGTTGCACAGCTCCTCCAAGCAATGCCGTAACACAGACTCCATGATGTAAGGAGAGCAGGGCCTGATTTTTTCCAAACTGGTGACACCCTGTGAATGGATCAAGCCTAACATTGCTGAAGGTGGATGTGTCAGTGTCTGGTGACGAGGCAAAATGCTTGTGCCAGGCTGCGGCGGATCCTGCAGCATTTCGGGCTGGTGCTTTCTTCTGCTTTATTAGATTCCTTTGCAAAAAATCATCTGAAATATTGGACATGGCACTCAACGTCCCCAAGCATAAAAACAGCCTCTGCCAATGCCAGCGTTGTTTTGACATGCCTCTCTCGATACTGTATCAGAGCTTTCTACATTTGGTTTTTAAGTTGGGAGTTTCAAAGCAGACTAAAAAGCTTCATGAGATTTGGGCCGTGAACTCCTTCAGATCCTACTGCAAAGCTCTATATATCCGGCAGATTTCTGCCAGCTTTGCTACATCGCTCAAGGGTCTGAAGAGACTTAATCCCTGCCTGCACGTGGTTCATGGCCAACAGAGCTAATAGAGACGTACTTGCACCAAAAGCGGCGTGGTCTGCAGCCTGGTGGGAATGCTTTGACTCTCCCAGGACAGCAACGTTCACAGGAGGCATCCATGCAAGGGCCGCAGGAGACAGGGCACCCGGCTCCTGGCTCCCCACTGCGCTTTGCCTTCCCTGCCCCAGAGGCACCCACCGCTGCACACCCACCGCCCACTTGCCAGGAGAGAAGGGCAGGGTACGGAGGAAGTCCAAAAGCATTAGTTAACTCACGCTTTCTTATTGCTGTACTGCACGGACACCTCACTGCTAGCATATTTCTTTATATTACCATCGTCCCCGGCGGCCCCATTAATGCTTGCATGTGTACTTCCGGCTTTAGAGACGCCTATAAAATCATGAACAGCATGGTGGGAACGAACACGAACCGACTGCTTTACTGGGCCCACCACGGAGGACCCGAGCTGGACTTTTTCAGCATGTGGCACAGCGGCCCACAGCTTCATCGCAACCACACTCAGCCCAGTGCTACAGAGAAAACATATACCAAGGCAGCACTGCGTGAGCTGGCTGGAGCCCGGCAGAGGGGCCGGGGCTGCTGCCTTGGCCTTGGTCAGCAGCAGCCTGGGAGCAGGTAATTAATCAACGTGGAACTACTGCTGCAAATAACTCGGCAGCCCAGGATGTATTAAAACGGGCTGCCTGGTTGCCAGCAGAGATTTTCACGTTTCCCTCTCAATCTTTATTTAAATTTGGGAAGACACAAAATTAACGAAGTCTGAGATAGAACTGGAAACCATTTGTTTTTCTGGTGGAAATGGAACGTTTCCTAATGAACCTCCCCTCCCCCTGTGCCGCTCAACTCGGGATGCAAATATTGCCGAGAGTTTATCAATCTGCGGCTTGTTTCACGCAGTTTGCAATGCTAATGAGTAAACCAATTTTGACATATTATGTAAGCCAGTTTCTGAAACAGAGATTCTTGGCAGGCCAAATGTAAACACAGACACCCTCTTGCATCCAATTTAAATGAGCATGTTGCTGAAAGCACTAAGGGCTTGATTCTGTTGACTTATTCCTGATTTTCTCCAGTGCAAACCCCCCCCCCAAACAAAAAACAAACAAACAAACAACCCCAAAAACCTAACCTTCAATTCAACTGCTAGTGCGGGAGCAATTTGCAAAATGGATCTAATTTTTTAACACAGAAATATGTTGGAATACAACTCATGCAGGGTAGTGACTAGGTCACTGGGGAGATGCTTTACAAGCGTTATCCCAGCTTACAATGTGGAGCGCACACGCCATCCCAGATGGAGCTAATGGAGGAGATGACAGCTTCCCTCTCCCCACCATAAAGCCAAATTTAGGTCCAACCCGTGGCCCATGGGTTGGACCAAACCCAGAGAGTGACTCCCTCCTCTTGCACTGTGGCCCTGCAGAAGGGCAACGCCTGCTTGGGGAGCAGGTAAAGCCCAAAAGCAGCACCAGCGTTTCAAGCTGCAGGCTGCTCCCGCCACAGTTACTTTGGGGCCACGGGAACGGAGGGCACGAAGGACTATTTTTCTCCACTGGCCATAAAGCCCAGCAGCTGCACACTGGTGCACCACACCGGTGCATGGCCAGGCACTGAGACCCCATGAGCCGCTACCTTGTCCACCTGCCCCACCAGGAGGCTCCAAAACTGGCACCTGGCCCCAGCACCGAGACAGGTGGACATCCTGCATGAGTGGATTACATCCAAGTTTTACAAACGACGATGATCTGAGCACAAGGACAACGTGCTGGGAGGCAGGCACATTGGATGGCAGATGACTGCAAAGACGGGCAGCACTCTTTCCAACTGCACAGGGATGAAACGAAGGTTTTAAGCTCATGGTGCAGAGCCAGGAGTGGGAGAAAAGAGGAGCAAAGCATTTTAAAAGCCCCTTAAAAAAGGATCTACTGGGGACCTGAATGAGATTTATTAAAGTGAAGAAGCACTGGACTCAAATCTCTCATTTGCATTTTTGTCAGTACCATCTGGAGCATTTGCATCTGCCAAAAGCATGGTGTATTTCTGTCAACAAGCGGAAGCAAATGGTGTAGCAACATACCTGGAGGTGGCCTTTGCCCTGCTAATGGCTCTGGGCATCTCCAGAGTGTTTTAAAGCTACAGCACAAGCGTGAAGTTGAACTGTGCTGCTCCTGCCATGGCAGAGGAAAAGAAAGAAAAAGCATGCTCTGCTGTGAGGCTGGGCACACTGCTGCAGAGGAGAATATTTACTGTGCATGTTGGAGAACCCACGAGGCATCAGCGGAGCCACAACACGCAACCTTGCACTCGATCCCCTGTGTCACTTCATCACAACATCAGGACTGAGATCTCATTTATCACATCTGGCTCTTTTGCATTGTAAAACAAAGGAGAACAAGAGGAAAAACACTTCCAGCCTCCAACCAAACATCCCATCCTGAGCTTTCAAGGATGAGAGCGAACCCGGGAGCTCTTCCCTTCATGCTGCTTAGCGCTTTCAAGCTATGATCACAAGCAGCTGAAGTGCCACACAGCTGCTGGCTCATCAAGTTCTACTCTGCAAGCTTGGAAATACACACTTGCTAAAGTAATTCAAATTTCTCTAGCACAAGAGAAAACTCAATGCTGTCTAGACATGAAAAAGAAAGGACAGGACTTGAAAGGAGGGCAGCTGACAACTAAACGTCACTTGCGATGCCATCCGCAGGGTGAAGGACAGTGCTAGGCCACATATCACAGCAGGGGGGCTGCGGGGAACAGCAAAGTTTGGGTGGAGAATTGGCCCTGCAGACCTGCGGGTAGCACGCAGATTCTTGCCCAAACTAGCATGAGTCCAACTCTTTGCCAGCTGACAAATACCTTCCAGCATGGACGCCACCCCCTCAGCACAGCCCCCGAGGCGGGAGCGAGGCCCAAAAAGTCATCACTGTAGGGGAGCTCAAACCCCATCGGATGATGAGGAGACCTTCCTCCCTTCCCATGACAGTTTATTCATGCATAGTGCATTATAGCAAAGGGTAGGCAAAAGAACGCTCAATTTCTAACATTAACTCATTTTTTATTATAATCTTAAATGATTTGGAATAACTCCTATGGCACAGTTGCTGGCTGTTAAGTAGGATGAGTCAATGTGGAAAGTCCTCATGGACCATCTAAACATCTCCTGGACTTCTGATGCTCAGAATAGTGCAACTGGCACCCCTTTATTCTTGTTGCCCTGCTTGCTTTCCGTCTTAAGTCCTGCTTCTGCGTGTCTTAAATACCAGACACTAAAAAGACATATAATATTAATCTCAAAGCTAAATGGGCATGGACTGGATGATGGAAACAGCATGGAATAAAAGTGAATCAGATGAATTTCCATTCTAATTTTTGTAACTATTTAACAGGAAGAAAGAAAAAACCTAATTACTGTCAACTAAAGTTTTCAGCTACCCAGTCAGCAGAACGCTGTTATTAAACTACTGTATAATTGCCTCTTTTAGCCTGCTTCCCACAGAAGTTGTGTTATTTCACTCATAGTTAAACTCATAATATTGCCTTCATAACTAATCCTGTCAATCGAAATCCCCAGGCTGGTGCAAGGATAAAAATAGCAAGGAGTTGTTTCGCTCTCCAGCCTCCTCTCAAAACACATTTCTGCAAATATCGGGGCTGTAGTTCAGGGAGGCCGCAGTCCATTGCGCCTATCACCAACCATCTAAAAGTCACTTCTCTGGCTCAGGCAAACCACACAGGGGAGACACAGGCACGTCCAGCGGGCAACTCTGCCCACCGGCACTGCGTGTCTGGGCTAGGATGGGATAAATTCTGTCTGTCCCTTCCTCTTGAGGCAGCAAGGTCAGGTAAGATGTTTAACGTTGCAGAGATGAACCCCATCTCTAAGCCCAAATCTTCCTCGCTACACAGAAACTTTATACCAACACTTGAAGTTTAGCTGGCACTTGCTGTGTCTGCTGATGCATGAAAAGTATGGGTGCTTTTTGCCCCCAAATCCAAGTGCTAGAATGCTGTCTCATGTACGAAACCATGTCCGGACACCCAAATCCATATTCAGGCACCAGAGAAATTCACTGAGATGAGCAGGATTTGTCCGCGCATTTACTTAGGAGACTGCATAAAGCACCAGCTTTTTACTTTCTAATTTTTTTAGAAGTTGAGGCTTTGTCTGAACTCCTACTTGCTCCTCACACTTTGGACTGCTCCTCCTGCTCTGTTAGCCCGCAGACCGTCATCCCCCAGGAGACAGAGTGGGTTGGCTGCAGAAGAGCCAAGGCTCTTCTGCAGCCCAGCACCAGCCACACACGGGGAGAGCAGCCGTGGCCCAGTCCTGTGGTTCCCAGGGCACCCTGCTGCCTGCACTGTGTCCAGGATATGGGGTGCACGGCGAGGTGAAAGCCAATGCCGGCTTGGGATTGGGCCAGGTGCTGCAGCACATTGCAGGCTGGTGTGAAATGCTTGCTGCCCCTGCCGAGGCAAGGGGGCTGGAAGGGGTGAGGGGAGACAGATTTGGTCTCAGACTCCGACTGACACCAGGCGTCTGGGCTGCAAGAAGTCCTCATCGCTGTCTTGCTGGAGACACCAACCCTGTGCTGGGGTTGCTCTCTGGTGGGCACGCACAGAAACTGCTGAGAGACGAATGATTAAGAGATGGAAAAATGAGACATCTTCCAAAGCTGCGTCCCCACTTGAGGGTCCAGAGACCCTGCACAGGGAGAAAGTCAGGAGTGACAGAGAGGTGGTGCACTGCTGGCAGATGCTTTCCTGGTGCGCCCAGGGCTCCTGGCTCTCTCGCTAGTAGGTCACCCACCCCAGGGTTTCTGCCCGCATCCGAACTGGCTCTTACAAGTCCCAGAGGAGGCAGAAGAAAGCGCTGCTGCTGCTGTCCCTCAGGGCAGGTAGGAGCCGAGCAGGCAGGAGCAGCCACCCAGCAGCCCCACACCTCAGGGAGCTTGTAGGACAGGGACAAACAGACCCTCGCCAGCACCTCTTGGGAGGTGCAGCATGCTTCACAGCAGGGTTTGAGGATAACTTCCCAAATGCAGCCCAGAGGGGCTGTAGCTGCCCTTTACCCAGCTCAGCCCCTGCTGAAGGGCCCTTTGCAGAACCCCATAGCAGAAAACATGCTAGTGACAACTCCATGTTGGCAGCACCACCAGGGTCCACTGGAAACTGCAGAGAGATGATTTCTACCATGCCACCTTTTATAGCCACTAGCAGGTGACATCGCACTGAGACGTGGCACCATGAGCTCCTTTGCTCATGGTCTGAATGGTCCCAGTCCACGTGCTGGGAGCACCAGGAAGCATCCGTGCAGAGGAAAGCACTTTGCAACAATGCATGAGCGACAAAAGCAGGGAGATAGTTTTAAAAGTTGTGCAAAAGGGCTCTCCCTCTCTACCACCCCGGAGCAAGGAGGGAGCAGCATCCAAAGAGCCCCAACGCAATGGGACAATGCTTTTGCAGCTGCGCAGAAGTTACTGCTTCTCGAGCAAGCCTGAGATATTCTTGTGACACTCAAGAGGGATCCCACGGTAAACAAGGCTGTTCGCACTGCCCTGTGTGCACCGGGAGCGCAGGAGTGCAACCCTCTACAGGAACACAGCAATTCCCTGTGCTATATTACTTCTTCCTCCCTCCTCTGCTTTATTCGCTTTATGATTTTGAGACAAAAGACAAAAAATCGTTCATGCCATTGAACAGGGCTAGCAAGCAGCCCCACAATGCTCTCAAAGCAGGACAGCTCCCAGGAACCACAGCCTGGAGAGCCCCAGCACCCCAAGGAGCAAGGTGCTCAGTGGAGATTTCCCCAGGAGTCTTAGCACCGTGCATGACTGCCTTCAGGGAGCTGGGCATCACAATTTTTAGACAGCGAGAATACAGAGGGGACACTCTGGAGCCAGCAAGACCTGTGGGGCTGTCAGGGCTGGAAATAACTCTCAGCATACACTCAGATTTAATAGAAATGTTGCCTGAAGCAGTGCTGATTTTCTCATTGATGGCATTTGTGCAGAGGAACCTGGAGGCCTAAGTACCTTCTTGCCCAGAAGGCTACAGAGACCAAGAGAAACTGAGTGCCTACCTCAAGAAAACTTGCACCTGCCCTCTCCCCATGCCTGCCCATCTTCAGCCTTTTTGGGGTTTGAAATACCTTTGGAGTGGCTGGGTCTACAACTTGAGCTACATAGCCCTGTATGGGCTTTGAGGCAGCGATATCGAGGCTTCACCCCTTCTTTATGCAGCCAAAGTTAACATGACTAAAAGAGGCTAAAAGCCAAAGCTACCTCTGCGGGTGGATCTGTCACTAAACTGCCCATCCCTGACCTATAGTACATAGAGCCCCCAGACCCCAAATCTGCTTTGGAAGAAGAAAGGGTGAAGGAGAGAAGCATGAAGATATCAGGGCTGAAGCAAACCCAACATTGTGACATGAGAACTACCCCTCGACGTTTCTCTAACACCGTGTCCAAGTACACAGTGAAAAGAGAAGAGTAAAGGGCAGAAGAAGAAATTTGAAGCAGCCAGGTACATGAGCAGCAAAAAAATGCAGGAATAAATGCTGGTTAAGGCACAGCACGCAAAGAAACTCAGATAACCTAGAACAGATTCAGTGGCATGGGTCAGCCTGCTTCTGATGGACAGTGGCCATGCATACCTCTTCTCCGGATCCTCAGTCAGGTCCTCAAGATGAGCATGGCAAAGCAATCACTCTTGTAAACCCTAGCCTTGATATCTAAGTGTACACCCCTGGGGACAGATTCTTCAAAGGCTCAAATGCTGCCAAGGGCTCCTATCTTCCTCCATCTCCCTCAGACTCTGGTGCACGTGTCCATTTAGATTTGTCAGCTCTTCATCCTCAAAGGACAAGTGGAATGAGAGTCCCAGGCTATCCTCCTGAGGTGGCACAGGGCATTTCGGCAGCTTCCCACCAATCAGCAGCAGATCTGTCAGGAGAGATCTGAAAGAGGAGAGCACAGGATGTGTGAGCAGTAGATAATTCAAGGCCTGCCTAACTTTCAGATTTACACAGTGGTTTGAGCACGCATAAGAATGTCTGACTATTCCCCAAATTTAAGTACTGGAGATGAAAGGGTGAAAACATATTTCAATTGACTAGCTGCCAAAAAAGCTTCGATGCTCATGCTTCTATAATATCTAATTAGCTGTGGGGTTTCAGATGCAAGAGCAAGGCATTGGCACCTACTTCTCATTTAACCTGGTTCAGTCAAAGAGGCCATCAGCTTTCCTAGATGTGAGTAATTAAGGAATGCAAGGACTTTTGTGTTTGCAGTTGAGGGGGGAACCTTTACTTTGGCACATCTGACCGTTTTAGCCAACTGCTAGCCCAGTCCTTATTCCCAGATATGGGTCTCACCACCACTCCAGCAGTCAACTCTTCCCTGCTCCAGCTCCCTGGGGTCCTGCAGTCCTTCCCTGGCCAGGCAACTGGTCTATCATGGGAGCAAAACGCAGCTACTTCTGATGAGTGCACACCACGCAACAGACATAGCCCTGGGTGCAGGAGACAGGAGCTGCTTTCACGTGCCCATCTCATGATACAAGACGTTTGCATTTTGGTCCTGTGATGGATGCACTTCTAGCCACAGAGATGCCACATCACCCAGAAGCACTCCCAAAGGAGTAAGCTGTCCTGCGTGACAAGATCAGAGTCCACTGAAGAAACTCCAAATGGAGAAAGAGAAGCTGGAGGAAGGTAATGGGTTGGCCATTTGGTGACAGATTAAGCCTCTCCAAGTGATGCCCAGGCAGACAGGACAGTGCAAGGTCCAAGAAGGTGGATATGGCGTGGTGCTGGATATCTGTTTAATTCTGTCCAAGACTTGCTGGCCTCTGAATATCATGAGGGTATCCTACATGGTCCCAATGCTCAGTAAAACCATTCATGCCCCTGAAGGCAAGCAATATAGCTGATGCAAAAAAGAGATAATATCTTACCTGAATCAACAACTGCAGAAGTCTAAGTATCAACTTCGGGAGGGTCCGGTATTGAAATACTGTATTTCTCCTGTGAACGAAGGGGAAGGGTGCATTTCTTCTATTTCAAGTTCAGCAGTTGAACACGCTCTTTAAGTGGAACTTTCCTGTAGATCACCGAGAGGTTGTCTTTGTCCAACCATTAGCGACTTTCTTTGTAAATTGGTTCATTCTCCTAGGGCTTTTGGACATTTTGTACATACAAAATTCAAGTGTTTATTATTACTTCTTGATGTGCAGAACCCCCAGGAGCATTTCCTGGATTTGCCTGGAAAACAACACTTGAACACAGGGCATGAAAGCTCTCTCGCCTCTTAGGTCTCAGCCTTTCATTTCCAGTAGGGTAGAGTATTCCACAAGATTCTGAGTGTCCAGTGCATGCCTATTGGGAATTTATGCAAATTTATTCTGGAAATAATCTTGACAAATAATGCTCAGAGCAAAAATAACCTGAGAATGTTTCACTGAGATTGAAGGTGTTGGTCAGGTTATCAGACACAGCGGTTGGCATGGCAATGAGTTCATTTCTTAACTGGAGAGCATGAGTGAGAGGTTTCACCTACAACTGAAAGGTGACTTAGAAAAAGTGAATTTAGAGCACATTAGTTATTCCTGAATAGATGTGCATGTGGACACTTGTTTTACTGGAATGGCTATACAAATATGCATGCAGCAACTGTTGCAGAGGAGCTTGTGTATGGAGACAAGCCTGTAGAATCAGTCAATTTTAATACTCAGACCATAAACCTATCTGCAATAAATCAGGTAATAGTCTCTCATAAAATCACTGAGATCATGATTTTTTTTTTTTTTGGCGTTGCCTTTGTTTATCTGTGTAGAGAGGGGGGAAAAAGCATCAAACAGACCTGAAAGCAAGCAAAATAAACTCAGGGTATTTTCAAGAGGAGTGCCGATCTCACAGTCAAGAAAATGCACTAGGACTTGGAAGAATGGGTGTAGGTCCCATCTCTACCATGGACTGTTAATGACATTTATTAAATCAGTTCATTTTTAAGTGGATCAGGTTGCAGCCCAGAAACAAAAGATGATTACCCCCCAACTTCTGCCTTGTCTGCCAAGGCTGCAGCATTGCCTCTCCTGGGGCAGGCACCAGCCACATAGGAGTGGGACCCAGGCCCCAGCTCACTGTGGGACACTGCTGGGCACCACTGCTGGCACCTGCTCCCAGAGGGCGAGGGAGGAATGTGTTGCTGCTGAAATGGCTAATGGCCAAGCGTTGGACTGACGTTCAGATCCCTGGCTGAACTGGCAGGGATGGAAATCAGAAGATGCCCCTGTTCCTTGGGGACACATGTGGTCTGTAAGCCCTGGAAAACCTACTACAGTTAGGGAAATGCTTTTTTACAGCTGATATTCAACAATAAAAAGACTGTTTCTGCCTACCATCTGAGTTTGAGACCTTTGCTGGAGTCAGGAATGCAGAGAAGCATGACATATTGCACCAGACAAAGCATTTTCTTTTACTTCATTTCATACCTATTTTTCCTGCAACTGAGCAATCACATCGAACCATTGCTGCAGTTCTTCGTATCCTACTGTAGCTTTTACTGTAATTTTTGTTGTAAAAGAGTACGTCCCTTCCTCCTTGAAGCGATTAGAATGTCATTCACATCGCACTTTGGATGTGAATTGAGCTGTTCCCAACAGCTACTCAAAAAATACATAATCACCATAATTACTGGTGGCATCTAATTAACATTCAACTTCCTTTCTACAGCAGCTACAGCTGGACAACCCATTTATTTCATGCTAAAACTAATGCTCTCCTAATTATTTTCCCGTCACACTAAGCAGCCCACCTGTGTCCATCTTAGCTGAAGTTTCCTTTTGGCACAGCAATCAAAACGGCAAAGTGAGGCAAGCTAACCCTCTCCATGCATTACAAGTGCTTGGGCCGCAACAGGTCCCGTTACAAATGCATTGCGTGAATGCGTGCACCAGCTCCCACTAGTTGTACAGCTGCTTGCTCTATAAGCTTGCTTCTCTGAGGCTTTCCAAAAAGAAAAAAAGGCAGTGGAGGTGTGCTAGGTTTGAATTACTTGCTGTCTACTTCAAATGTCAGATCCATCAGATTGTAAAATACCCCCTTCTCGGCATCACAGCTGAGCCAAAAGGCTGCAGATGGGTAAAATGTCAGCCTGGTGTGGCTGCCTGCAAGTGGGGAAAGCAAAGCGATCAGCTCCCTGCTGGGCTCAGCAAGGCTGCCCGAGGGAGGAGAACTCCCACTGCGCAGCAGATCTCTCTGTGTTCCCAACATGTTCGTTCAGCGCTGCAGCGGGGCAAGGGGCAGCAATGCCTCCAGCCATGCAGAGGCACCGCTGCAGGGCTGCACTGAAAAAGATGCAGCAGTCTGGGTTTGACCTCACAGGAGAGGGCAGAGGAAAAACTACTCCATAAAATGCATTTACCAGTCTTGTTCCTGAGGATGCTGGAGGCGATTTGCCCATTTCCAGGTCTGTGGTCCATCCTGACCACCTGTTTTGCTGATGTACAGCAGGCAAGTAGGAGGACTCTGGCTCTGCATGCACTGGCTTCAGTTTGGACACCCACCAAGGCCATTTCTCAGGCCACCACCTACCACAGCTTACTCATGCGAGCCAGGAGGTGATGGTGTCAGGGAGAGGGGAGCCACATCACTCATTTGTGCGCAGACAGGAGACCTGGAGCATCTTGGTCCTGGTCTGCAGGCTGGGGCAAACCTTTTGCCGTTGCCTGTCCCATCACCCAAGTAGTAATTCCCCACATCTGCAGCCATGGGCGTATACCCAAGCCCCTTCTCCACGAGCAGCAGCAGAAGTTAGCCAACATGGATGGCTGCCTAGCTGTCAGGGACTCTTCTTGCTCTCCCTTCACCTTTTGCGGGCAAAGGTTTTTGACCACCGGCTTCAGCTGCAAGGTGAGGGGGACGCTGGGGATGCTGACATGCCTGGACCACGGCACAAACAAGGACAGAAGTTGAAGAGGCAACTCATGGCAATGCATAATGCCCTCACACGAGGCTAGCTGACATTTCTTGGCCTGGTGGGTACAACAGCAGCTGCCAAGTGCCCTTTGCAACAAAAAAAAGTAATGCGTGCTCTTGCTATCTAGAAAAGCTCCACCTCATTAGCTCTCCATTTCATTCCAGAACTAGGCTGAAAACTTATTTTCTTTCTTTTGCCTGTGCCTCTCAATTTACCTCTCTCTCTTTGCTATTATCTCTCTAATTATATTATTTCACCCTGTAATGAATGCAGTGTTTGCAGGAATGATGCTCTGTGAAATTACCTTGTATTTGCATTTACATTTGAGCTTTCTTTATTCTACAGACCAGCTATTTAAAGGGGAGTGAGAAAGAAACTGACAGTTACTGGGGAGGAAACTCTGGCTGAACTTTTCCACAGCTTGGGAATTACTAATGTCTCTTACTTCTTCTCCCCCACTTCCATCTATCATCTTTGGTATGAACCTCTGCAGCACCCTCTCCCTCTCTACAGACACTAATAGGTTTCTCTGCTCAACCCGGCCACCCATTGTCACCAAGCCCGCAGAGATTCAGTATCTACCGCAGTCAGATTTGATTAAAACAGGCTAACAAGTTCAAAAGTAACAAGGAGGAGCGGGGAGCTCACAGACAGCATGATCGCATGTGCTTCATTTGCTCGGGAAATGAAACTAGAAAAAAAATACAGCAGATCAAAAGTTGGGGTTTCAGAAAAAATAAAATTGGTGCACGCAGATCGGCAAGACAGTCTGCATAAGTAGCCCCACACCTGGGCTATCTATGCAAAAGTCAAGTAGTCACAGTTTCAATGCAATCAAGAGAACCACAAGAACTTCAGTGTCTTTAAACTCTGCTTGAAATTCCTTCCCACTGCCACCAACTGAACAGTAAAGTACCTCTGAATGGAATCATCCAGCCCCCAAAACAAACTTCTAGCTCCACAAAGGATCAACTCATCTTGGGAGCTGACTCATGAAACACTTAAGATTGTGAGAAGATGATCTAACTTGATGAAAATGCCCTAGCTCTTATCAGGTCAAATCAAGCTAAGAAAGATCAGAGAAATGAAGTATCAGCATTCCATAAATCAAACAGCTGGCTGCATGCTCCTGCTGACTGTCCAAAAGCACTTGTGTTTGAAGGACTAATTGCTAACCGATATGTTTTGCCTTGCTGTTTTCCAGAAGAGAAATTCATAGAGTTATCACAAAGATGCTATTTTCCATCCCACAAAACATTACTACAGTTGCCCAAGCAGACTATCTGTCTCATCTACCTTCCCAATATGCATGTTTCAGCCACAGTTGGCAAATGTCTGGTCCTTGGGCAGCCTGCAGGCGTTCCCAGCTAGCCCAGCGTGGAAGCCCTGCCCAGTACAGCTGGTCCCAGGAGCTCCCAACAGGGACTGAGCTAAAATTTCCCTCTGCACATAGGTTTCCTTGGGAAAGGCACCCCAGAGCATCGACAGGGAAGGAGCACTCACAGCCCCCTGAAGTCCCTGACCATACAGGACTAGGGCTGAAGGTGTGCAGCACAGCAGGATCACCTCGCAGCTCAAACATTCAGCCGAGGGCAAAACCAGGCTGCCACCTCTCATGTTCAGCTGCTATTGTTCCTTTGTGCATGCTCCCACAGCCAAAGTGGATATGCAGCCTCTGACCACAGGTGTCAGTCATTGCTGTCAGGCCTTGTGCAACATGTTGACCAAATCAGCAGGCAGTCATGTTTTCGAAGACAGAAGCTAGCAGCACTGAGAAATTGGGGAAACGCATCAGAGCGGAGCAAGAGAACGAAGCATGAATCCCAACAGCCTCACCAGCCTCTGGCCAGCACTGGCAGCTCTGCGCTTCAGCTGACTAGACACAGGTCTGCAGGGCTCCCCGGACAAACTCTGCAAGCGCCCATCAGCTCTCGCCCCTCTGCGTTGCTGATGAAGCAGAAGAGACCAGCTCTTCCCTTCCTCTTGCGTTGCCCTGGCATGCCCCATGACGCAGTGCACTACTACCAAATTCTCACTTCTCTGGACACAGCAACCTGTTTGCAAGCACTGGGACTAACAAAGCCTTGCAAATTTGCCTTTTCGGTGCTCTTCATTGCGGATTCCCTGGTGGCTAAGAAGGTTGCGCTTATGTCACCTCAGTAAGCCCTCTGCAGTAGGTGCGGCATGGGAGTTTTCTCATGTATTTTTACAAAACTCACAGAAATGCATGCTTTGAAAGCCCACCACTCTGTCCAGTTGAATTGAAGCTGGCCAGCAGGTTCAAAAACATATTTCAATACATATTAGGTTCCAATGACCAAGGGCTCGCCTGCATCTGGAGCGCAGCGAGATGGGCTGTGAGGCGAGGGAAGACAGTTACCATGCTATTTGAGGCACAGCTAACTTACTTTGGCTGTTGTATAAAGACAACGTGGCTTATGGACAAACATCTCACTAGAACTCATCACTTTCTCCAAAAGCCAAGCAGGTAGCAACCCATCACTTCAAACCTCAGCTGGCTCACACCCGGATCCCTAAACACTTCATGTCTCTTGGAGGCAGTTAACACCAAACTCGCCTCCTGACACTTTCCCACTCCAGAAAGCTGTTCCTGTTTTACTTGCATTGGGCTCTCTTGCATTTGGATATCAAGCTTCTGAGCTCTTACTCACTTTCTTCTGCAAGTCTTCACATGTGTTTGTGTCGAGGCAGGCATTTTCTCACCTTGATGAATTCATTATTTATGGGGCTGAAACAGCGAAGCTGCTGAAATGGTTGTTCATCATTTTAGCTCTCCCACATGCCTTTTGAAGGCATAATAAACATTATGAGAAAGCAAACAGTGGACTTCACAAGGTTGCTCCAGTGAAAGCGCAGAACTGAACTTGCAGCACAGAGGGTACGTCAATGTGTGCCACGCTTCCCTGTCTGACCCAAGGCTAACACCCTCCTACCTAGAGATTCCCAGGTTTTTATTGCACAGCTTTCCTACCCTGATGACAAACGTATCCCAACATACCTCATCACTGGGACCCACCACACCAGCCAACGTTGTCCAAGGTATCTCCAGCAGAAGGAAGCGATACAAAGCTGCTTTCACACATCCTGGCAGGATGTTCAACGAGGTGTTAGGATAAGAACAAAGAGGAAGAAGCCAAGACGATCCTAGAGCTACTAAAGCATAAAATCTGCTTCTTAATAGGCTGGCAGCTTCAATATACGCATGCTACAGATGCAAAACGTGAGAGACTGACATCGCCTTTCTTCAGCACACCTGTACTCATGAGGACACAGGGTGGTTCAAAGCTGGGGTATTCAGAGGCCACAGGCAGCGACCATTTGTCTCTGCAGCAAGGAGGACAGCAGGCAATGCCCTGCAGCAGCCATCCCTCGCGCCTGGTTCAGGGGCAAGCGTGACCACTAACAAGCCAGCTAAGACCCTGCGTTTTCTTGCTTTGACCCTCTTCCTTAGTAAAACTGGAAGACCACCAGGGCTGGGAGTGCCTCTCGTTAACCCAACAGCCCTGCCAGATTACTAACTACACTGATACTCAGCTGCCTACATTGGCTGCTAAGCTTCTTAGCTTTGATTTTAAGCAGACAGCCACCTGCCTATGTGACTGTTTTAGGGCATTCCCATCCAGCCTGTGATGGCATCTACGTTCAAGAGAACAACTCCACCAGCTTCCCACCTTGGCTGCCAGACCTCAGCTTGCTGAGGAGGTAGGAGGGACCATAATTCACAAACTTGACAAATTTTTACTGTTCCATGCAAAAGCCTGGCTTACTGATGTTACACACTTGCTAGCTTTTTTATTGCACTTGGCTGAAGCGCTCCTGGTACCAACTGCCTCCAGCCTGGCCGCTCGGGGGAGATCTGCAGCTGACGTACCTCGGCAGCACAGCAGGGAAGGAGCGTTGCCAGCTTCCTCGGACGAGGCCGTGGGCCCCAAGACTCCCGCTCAGAATCATAAATCCTTTTTTTATTATTTCCCCAGTGCGTACAGTGTGCTTTTCTTTATTATTATTATAATCAGTCATCCTGCAGGTCTGCCTACTGTCGAGAAGGAAAGCAAAGTCTAACATCGCAAAGTCACTGTTTGTTCCCAAACCCAAGGAACTCATTTATGAAGTACCATATTGCATTGTACAGGAGCACCTGGCTCCACTTCAGATAATGGTACTTGGTAAGAAAATCTCTTCTGAGAGGGGGAGGAAAATGACTGCAAAACATAGCTCAGAGCAGCACACATTAATGGCCTGGGCTGTAGTGCAGAACAGTAGATTTCAATGCTGGCTCTTTTGATAGCATAAAAAAAAAATCTATTATTAAAACTCAAAGAAAATGAAGGAAGTGATAATTATATTGGTTTCAGGTCTCAGTCATGTTTTGCCCCTTGCCAGAGCTACTTTATTCCACATCCCTTCCTCCTGGGTACGTCCTACATCTCCTTCCTTGCAAGGGAAAGGCAACACATTGATTTATTTTTGTGCAAAATTTGCTTTTAATATCAGAGCAAGAAGGTTGGAAGGTGCCTCCAGGAGGAGGCCAGGCAGTCCGTGCCCCTGCCTGTAGCAGGGTCAGCCACCTCAGATCTGGCAGATGTTCATCTAACTTCTGACCTCCAGTGACTGGGACTCCACAGCTTCCCAGGGCAAAGCTATTTCAGTGCTTCTCCATCCTCATCTCAAAATAACACTTCCCTTAATACCATTTCTTCTTGTCTCAGCCACTGCAGACAACAAGGAACTGCCCACTCCCTTCCTCTCTGCAGCAGCCCAGGGAGAACTAAGACATCGTGATCTCACCTCCTTTCAGTTTTCTCCTCTTGAGATTGAAGAGCCTCAGTCCTACAACTTCTCCCCCCACCCCCCAGCCTCTGTTCCCAGACTATTTTTGCTGTGCCTTTCTGGACTCTGCTCCACCTGATAACCTCTTCCGTGGAGTATGAAGCCCAAAATGGGGCTTTCCTAAGGTCTAACCAACACAGAGTAAAGTAGGAAGGACCATGTCACCTTCCTGCTAGGCAGCTCTCCCAGGTTGCTCTGTCCCCATGCCTACTTAGCTGTTCTACAATAGCATGTTTGTCACTTTAGCTCAGTCTCTAAAGCACCATGTCACAGCCAGAGCCTTTCCTCATATCTTCCCTCCACAGTCACACCCCACGCTGCATTCGTGAAGCTGTTCCCACACCTCCGCAACTGATGTGTGCAGGAAATCAGATGGCTCCAGGTATTTTCCTCAGCATCTAAGTAATTCCTTAAATTACCTTAGGAAGCAGCCTATCTCTTTCCATCAGCGACATAAGGAGCCCAAACACTATAGCACAATTTAATTACTCTAAGATAACCCAACTTCTCTACTCACCAGTCATTTTGGCATGTCCTGTGCACTTTTTCAGTCCCACACTGTGTATCTCTGCACAGAAATGATTTGCTCACATGCCACATAGAGACCAGAAGTAAGGAGCAAACACAGGTCCAACTTCCATGAGTGCACCTCCTGTTCAATTTGCACCTACGCAGGCCACTTGCTCACATTTATTCCACAATCTCTTGTCTTCCTTCCTTAAAAGCAATGGCTGAACAAGATAGTGCAGGTTTAGCTAATGATGGTCTCTTAAACTTTCAGTTGGCTGGCCTGAGCTCACCCGCATTGACTTAGACTGTCAGGGTTTGGTGGGTTTTTTTCACTCTCACAAATCCCTGACTCCCAAGCAACCTGTGCTCCCAGGCGCAGGTGTGACCGGCTCCTCTTGAGCTCTTCAATCGACACTTGGTGTATCCTCACCAAGTGGGTTTGCAAAGCATAGTCAACTTCTGTAATGCGCAAAGCTTGAGCAAGGTTTAGATTTGCAGCTGAACTTCTGTGGCTCCTTATTGTGTATTAAACAATTTGGCATGCAGCTATCTTCTTGGGTAGAACATTAAGATGGATGCTGCTCCTGTTCCCCAAATAATTATTATGAAATTACTGCTGGAAAGGAGTATATTAGTTACATTTCCTTTACCACCTGCATGGTTGTCACTCTAACTATGGCAACAGTGAGCGTGGTTATCATATACAGTAGAGCTGGGTTAATGTGCTGAACTCGTTTAACTTACCCATAACCTCTAGGTCCGCTAGACTGTTTCGAGAAAAAAAATAAATTCATTTCTTCATTGAGGCTGACTCTGAATTACAGATCACTCAGAAAAACAAGGTTATGACAATTAAAAGTCATAAACTGTGTAGACACAGGACTAATAAATTCAAATATAATACAAAAGGACTAGCCTCCTGCCCAAGGAGAACACATAAGACAAACACTCCTGCATAAAATTAAATTAAACCAGACAAGGTTTAAGCAGCATTGCAAAGGTAACATCCCTCTGATGTTAACGACCAAGACTGAGCCTGATTCAAACCACCCAGCAGGTTTGAGCATACAGCAACTCTCAACTCCAGTCCAAACATATCTGCTGAACCTGCTTGTATGCATTTGTAGCAACACATGTGGTGGTTGTGCACATGCAAATTCTCAAGAAAATCATAAATGCACAATTAGCTTAGACAATTTTTGAGCGCATGCTCAGAAGCTGTGTCTGACAAGTTAATCATTCTAAGGGTAAAGCATCCTTTTTATTAGTGCAAAACAGTGGCCAGTTATGGGATTATAAATAAAACACATATAAATTGCTATCTATCTGACAGGTAGGGAGCATCTAAGCCAAAGAACACCAGGGCTTGGATGCATTTAAAAACGTGGCAAGGCTCGCATGAACCAGTAACTGTAAAAAAGAGCCTTCAAACAATGTAACATACGGATCTGTGTGTGTGCATATGCGTGCATTTGGTTATATATTTCATCATATTAAATATGATCTGCATAAGGTATGTTTACATAATATGTAGGTATACCTGACCACTCACAAAGAGCGTGTCGAGGGAGCGTGCCGATGCCATTTTGCACGGCCAGCTTTTGGAGCAGACGGCTCCATCCTTGCCTGCGCGCTGCTTCCCTCTCCCGGCACCCGAGGATGCAGATGGATGTGGGCAGCTGGGCTGGGGTGGGCAGCGGTGCCAGCCCGGCGCAGCCCCCCTGGGCGCACCTGCGGGCATCGGGCACGCTCTCCCCGTGCCCGGGGCTCGCTGGCTTTGTGGTCTCTTGACCTAGCACCTGCAGCTCACAATTTCTTGTTGCTCCTGTAATTTTTTTTTTTTAAAGAACGAGCTCATTAGTTCAAAAGCAAAAAGGATTAAAGAATATCGGATGTGGCATTTAAAAAACAGGAATCACCTTGTAGCTGCAAATCCACATAATTGACATACCCATCTTCTCCTCTTCCATCACGCCAGTATTTTAAATCTAAGAATACCGGTTTTAATATCCATATGTTCCACATGAAAGAAAAAAAACCTTTATTTGCAATACCACTATGTGATTCTCTTCTAAAATATATGCATACTTGCGTTTAATTTTGCAGAAAATCAAAATGGATGACTGAGATCAAAGCGAGTGATTTCATTAGAGCTGATAGGTTTTATAGAGCTCTGCAAAGTTCTATCGTTGCCTGAAGACATTTTAATGCAGGAAAGATCTTTATATTTCCAGCCTGCCAGTTGCAGTTAAAACTAATAATTACAGTCGAAAACAGACTCCTGGTTCTTACCTGAAACTTAATTTTAACACCCAGTCTGGAGACAACATCTTCCTGTTTGCACTGGAAAATTTAGGGCACACTTAGAAATGTTGGTACTAACCAGGTCACTTTGAACAGGTGACGTCCAGGCCCACATTTTAGACGGACCGAAACTGCAAATACTTCCCTGTACCTTGGGAAGGAATAAGCAGGGAATAAGAAAAAAAAATCTCTGGAGCCCTGTGCCTTTAGCAAGTCACGTAGTCTAATGTTATTTTCTTAAAATTTTCTTTTCATTGTTTCTAACTAGAGATTCCTGACTCATCCATACCAGCACTGTAAGTAACAAAGTATGATAACACTCTAGCGCGCCTAACTTTGGACATGCAGAGGCTTAAATGAGGCTTGGGAGGCAGTGTTACTAAGGGTGTTAAAATGAACGCATTTACTTGGCTCTGGAGAATTGATACTCTTTGTGACTAAAACTAGTTGCATCAAAATCAAACAGCAGTCAGACTCTGCCTTTACTTTTACATCCCGTAAGTGCTCAGAGATGACAGCAGAACTGACCATTACTGACCGTTATTTGCATAACATACAGTATTGACCAGCCCACAGAAATACCCAAGGCACTGCAAAATTAATTACAGATTATTTCTTATTTAAATCATCACCAAAAAAAAAAAAACCCAACCCTAAAAATTGAATGTTACGTTTACTAAGCCCATGGGTCAAGCTCTCCGGTTACAGCAAGTTCGCACAGCAACACAGGCGAGTGAAAGGCAGCTCCTGCAGCGGACGCTGCGCTGAGAAACCCCAAACCCCATGCAACCCCGGACAATGCACCAACACACTAGAAGAAATCTCTAGTTTTTTTCTGCAGTTTTTCTCCCTTTGTATCTCTGAGGGTAGATTATCCTGGAAGGGTAAACTTCAGCTAGCAGCCCCTCCGAGCTGAAATAGCTGTAATGGCTACATGTACTCTTCAAGATTTTGGCTAATTAAAAAAATAAAAAAATACATTTTGCTCTCTCAAGCTTTGGATGTAGGAAAGGAAAAGAAGCTTTGAAACAAGACTGCTTCTGAACAAGTTTTTGCTGCCTGTTGTGTTTATCGTGGTGACAGCTCACTCCTGTGCTCGCTCATTAACCCCGTCTCCAATGCAGTGTCTATAAACATAGCATCAGACCAGATGCTATCTGGTCCCCCCAAAGCGATATCAGGTCCTTCCAGTGACCAGAGACATCACCTAACCTGCATTTTTAGACTACCTCAATGGTAATATTATTATTTTTGTAATAAACGCAGCAGATAAGGCTTTCCTCAGTGCCTACGCTATTTCAAGGCCCAAGTCCTGTTTACAGCAGGGTACTAAGAAATGATAACAGCATGCTGGGAGACACTCTAAATCAAGGTGCTTTGAAGCCTACGACACTTTTGAAAGAGGGGCTCTGAAGCTGTAGGAAATGTTGTGGAAGGATGAAATTCAGCCATGAGCAGAGGGTTGCGTGAAGTCTCTGTACTCCCTAATGCATACAGAAGCTCTGGGAATAAAGCACAAGCGGTTCCTGGGCTATGAAACCACAGAAATATTTCAAGTGAAGGAACTGCTGCAAGAGGAGCAGAGACACAATATTATAAAATGAGCTGAACAGGGAAATCTGTGCCTGGAGATGAACCACCTCAGCGTGGCAGCCCTGGTAGGTGGCCATGGTGCTGGGCTCCCCTCCAGGGAGTATGGTCCCTGACTGCACTCACCGCACCCCTGAGCATCTCAGAAACACAACGGAGAGGGCGGACGTGTCACCACAGGCACAGGCCACGATGCTTTGGAGGTGGTAGTATGCGGGAGAAGGAGCGAGGACTGTTTCTTCTGCAGAGCTTGCACAAATAACATAATTCAGGTATTTAGCCATCTCGTTGTTGCTATAATCCAAGCAGAGTTGCAGCTGAGTCCTTATGGTGCTTTGATTTTTCCAGCTCAACCCTTGTAAACAAGTTGGCTGAACTAAGGACATGGATAAAGGCAGTGGGAACTGCTGCTTTTGCAGAGGGCAGAAGACAGCTTGTCTTGTGGAAAATCCATCTCAACAACAGGCCTCTCTTTAAGCTCTTTCTTTCTGAAATTTTGGAAAGGATTTCTCTTCGCCTTGAACTCAACATGAAAGCAGATGTTACATTTGGGTTAACAAGCACCAGAAGTAAAACCAATTAAAACTTCACCATCGCTGAGGACATAATCAACCGGGCACAACTCAGCCTTCCAGATTTTCGTTGATGTCACGGCAAAACATAAATATTTATCAACTGAACACTCCTCCAACATCAGTTGAGGAGCCCTTTCTGTGCTCCGCCAGACGGTCCAGACTACAGCAGAGGAGGCTTGTAACAGATGAGCTCCTCACCTCAGCTCTCCCTGGAAGGCTAGCAATGGGAGCTGTATTTTATCATGGTATGCATCTCTTCATCACAGCGTTAGGCGAAGGCAAATGAGAATGTGAGACGGGATAACGTTGCTCAGTAAAGAAAGAATGAAAAACCTGGAGATAACTTTGAAGTGATCAATCCAACTACTGCACAGAAATATGCAATAGAAAGCCTTATTTGTATCAGATTAAAGGAAAGAGACGCAAAAATATCTTTTCTAGGCCCTCCAGGTTTTGACATCATATGATGTCATTTCATTTCCATAGTCTCCGTCTTGTTTTTTCCAGTGAATGCACAAAAATCTGGAAGGCTGAGTTGTGCCCGGTTGATTATGTCCTCAGCGATGGTGAAGTTTTAATTGGTTTTACTTCTGGTGCTTGTTAACCCAAATGTAACATCTGCTTTCATGTTGAGTTCAAGGTGAAGAGAAATCCTTTCCAAAATTTCAGAAAGAAAGAGCTTAAAGAGAGGCCTGTTGTTGAGATGGATTTTCCACAAGACAAGCTGTCTCCTGCCCTCTTGTTTACAAGGGTTGAGCTGGAAAAATCAAAGCACCATAAGGACTCAGCTGCAACTCTGCTTGGATTATAGCAACAACGAGATGGCTAAATACCTGAATTATGTTATTTGTGCAAGCTCTGCAGAAGAAACAGTCCTCGCTCCTTCTCCTGCATACCACCACCTCCTAGTGGAGATTGTTTCAGCCTGGCTTAACTCCAGGCCTGGCTTAAGTTAGCTAAAACTAAGCTAGACCTAAGCTTTAGTCAGGCCCCAAGGAAAAGGGCTCATGCAAGATCTGGCCTGCAAAGCCATGAAGCACCACAGCCCCCATCCAACGTCACGCGTGCCCCTTTCCCAGCCTGACTTTTTAAACTAAATTCTTCAACTCTTTCTTTTTTATCCTTTACCAGCTCTCCAGGTGCACTCTGAGAGAGGTACTTGCAGCACACGGGCACACAGCAAATGCTCTGCTGCTGAGATAATTTGCATGCCCAGCAATAGCGCAGAGTAGCGTCCAGAGGCGTTCACCTCTTGAAGAGGCAGCCTTTTTTGCATTCTCTCTGTAGAGCTGCTTTGTAAGTGGTGAATTGGTAAACAACAGGGTAATTTAATAACTCAGAGCACTAAGAAGCCCAGAAAGCAAGTCTATTAAACCAGCGGAAGACTCCTAAGTGAGTTACAGAGCTGCTGTTTTGCTAGGGAAAGCTGCAGTCACCCCAGGCCCCACGAAGGACAGCCAGTGAAGTTTGTTACAGAGCTCTCCACAAAGAGCCGCTTGTGTTGGCCCCGTGCTAGCATTATCCCCCAGTTTCCACCCACGCTGGCTGTCTCCTCAGTTTCATTAGGCGTGTTCGGGAGAATGCAGCTCTCCAGACAAAGTGCCACCTCTTGACTCTTGAGAACAGAGAGGCCCGGGATGTCCGGCTCATTCAAAGCCGAGACTTGTGCCAGGGTAGTACCCAGTCAGATCTCCTCTAATCTGACCTTGCTTCAAAGTCAGCAGCAGCTGATTCAGCAAACAAGCCTGGCCTGCAGGCATTCTTCTGTATTGGATCTGGGCTGCACTGGTGAAACACGTGCTGGCTCTTTTTTGTATTCTCCTTCCATGAACAGGGTCCTCTCCAGGCCAGGCTTCAGATGTGACCACTCCAAATATAACATGCATGCTCCTGCCAGGGAAACGGCCAGCCGCAATCCAAGAGTCGCTTATTCGTTCTTTGTCCTTGCTGCTAGAGAAGGCCAGGTTGTCTCCTTTCTCATTGCGAGCTTTCTGCATTGAGCCCCATGCAATGAGCACCCTTGTGCTTGCCTTAATGTTAGGGTGGTTGAGGTTCTTTAGACAAGCACAGCTTCTCCTCCTATGGAATTATCCCTGATAGCATAGTTTCCACTGTGATAGGAGTAAGAGGATTTAAATGCAGCTAGGAGCAGTATACATGTATACGAGGTATACATGGTATACAAGCAGTACACAAGGAAGAGCCTCCAATTTGTCCCATATTTCCTCCTTTTGTTTTTTGCCATATCCTTTCCTCATAGACCATATGCGTACTGCGGATGGGCGGATAAACTGCGGCCGCAGGTGAACAGGCAGGGGAGTGGAGATTGAGGGATCTCTCTCATTTGGGATGACAGAGGAGAAGAACACAGGAAACGGCGCGTTTCTCAAGTCCTTATAACTCTACGACCACTGCAAAGCACAGCAGCTTGACCGCAGTACGAGCAATAGCAGCTCATCTCAGAGACACGGCCTGCGCACAAACCCTTAGTATCAGCATCACTGTCACTGTCTCACTGCTGTAACACAGGCTCTTTCCACATCAGTTAAAAAAATCATTAAAATGCCATCCTTACTGCACTGTGTGCACAAATATCCACTAATCAGCATGCTGGGATAATTGCAGCTATCTCAGATGCCAAAGTTATAACTGATGACACAGCAAAGATGACATGTGATGGGGACCACTGCTCTTCACACCAAATAGACGTTTTCCTTGCGTGCAAGTTCATCACAATAGGTTCTTATACACTATACTTATGCAAACAAATGCTATTTTGGCAGTTTCCTTTGTCAGCCCTTTTATGACAATGGATGCATACATAACGTAGGGAATCTATCCCACTGAAGAAAAAGGTAAGCATTTCTGAGGACATGAGAAAGATTTCGGGAAAAAAAAATCTGGTCCGGAATGACAGTCAATATCTTCAAAAAGTTACTCATCAGTCCTTTCACTGGTGAAATTTATTGCAAATGAAGGAAAAGCAAACATGATATAAGAGGAGCAGGTAGGCCTCCTAAAGGCGAGTCTCTGCAAAACACCCCTCCAATTACACCTTGGAGCTTGCTTGCCATTTACACCAGAGCAAAACACGCAGCACTGGCAGAGCTGGTTCCAGCACGAGCTTGTATAACGTGATTGTCAGCAGCAAAGGCTCCCTCTTTGGGAGCCTTCCTGGGCCCTGATTCACCACCACAAACATCTGCAGCGCATTACGCCATGCATTCGTTATCTATAAGCTTTTAAAATAACGCCCTCTATCTGACTAAATAAATCACATTACTGCTTCAAGAGACATCACCACAAATACTCGATACCCAGGCAGAGCGTGTTAGCGGAGCTTACTAGCTTGGCACCCTCAGAAGAGCGTAATCCATTTAGTCAAGCCTCGAAAGACCAGGCTGCCAGCAAAGTGCCATGAGCTGCCATCTGGGACCTGTCCGGGGCAGAGATTTTGGGATGCTGTGAGAGCAGCGCATCCCTCCCTGCAGCTCAAATCACAGCAGCGGTCCCTAGCACCGGCCAGTCTCCTAAACTGCAACCGTGGCAGATGCACGGGTATCAGGTCATTTCCTCGGGCGTTCCCTCTATTTCTGATGAGGTGCAGGGCAGTTTGTTGCACAGGAAAAGCCAGATATTTTGTATGTTCCAATATGGGTGATCTACTGATAATGCAGATTATAGACTCTGCATATGTTTTAAAACTTGCTTGATCAAAAGGTCAGCATTACCAGGTTGTCCCAGGGCATAAGGAAATAGGCAACACCTTTGCTTAAAAATTAAACAAAGTAATTAAAATTAGTGACTGTCTTCAAGTCAGTGATGCTGCACCAGGTGTTCAAGCTAAGAGATGTTACCTCCAAAATATGTGCTGCACTTGGGGTTTGAAACAGCGGCTGCTGGGGTACTCCATCCACATGGGATAGCCCCAGTGTCACAGCATTTTGGACCTGGAAATGGACCTGGATATCTCTTTTTGTTGCGCTTTTAGCAACAGTTTACGAGGATCAATGTAAATATACCCATCTGTGCAAAACCATGAGACTACAGTTAAAAATAAACTTGACTGCGAAGATGACCCCGCTGCAATCAAACAATAACATACAAGCGCCCAGCCAGAGAAGGGAACGTCAGTTTTCCCTGAACTCCACTTTCCTGGCATGCGTACCTGAAAGGCCATCTTCCAGACCAAAAGAGAAGATGCACAACATCGATTTTTATTTAATAGTGTGTGGATATATATATTAAAAAAATACATGAAATAGATTATATCACATAACATATAAAAATATACTGACTTCATAAAACAAATTTATATGAGTATGTGCCTCCCCACTGGCCTCTGCACCAATGAAACTACTCAAGTAAGGTGTTGTACACTGTACGGCAGAATAACTGCGTTTAAGACAACAGTGGTACACACAAAAATGCACACAAATCTATTTTTAGCCTAGCAGGATAGACAAAAAGGTCTACTGAGAACGTGGAGAGAATGATTTTGATACTATTGTGCCCAGGAAATCAGGGAGATAATGAGCTGTCGCAGAGAGTAACAGCTCGACACCAGTGATGGGGCTCCAAACGGTTGCAGCTACCAAACAATAATGTTTACTTCAGCGTTTCTGTCGAGACCAACTCGACACCTCAGGCAATATTAAAAAGAACCATTTAGTCAATGTACAAAATCCAAATTCAGCTGGAGAAAACTAATTACACTGAGAGTATAAAAAAACTGCAAAGCATTAAATCATGTCTGAAAAGACACCTCAGCACAACTGAACCGAGCGGAATTAGGAAAAGTCTCTGTTTCTCTGCTCTTAAAAGGCTGGGGCTTTTCAGAGCGACCACGAAATATGTTTGATAGCGAATCTCTTGCAAGAAAACCATCACTGGAGAAGAAGTACCTGTGCAGCAATACCTTCTCAACGACCCTTGTGTCCCTCGGATGATACAATGACGCTATAGTTGCTTCTATCAACTAGGAAGTGTGCTTATAGGGGAGGAAAAATTGCTTTCAAGAAGTCTTCATCAATATTTGGATTGGTTTTCATTGTACACCGTTCTAGGACTGGAACCGCTTTATTTCTTGAGACACCTTGAGGACGCAGACTGCACTCGGCATCGCCGCCACGCTGCGACCGCATGTCCCAGAGATGCACTTCCCGACCTGCCCTGGCTGCCTGCAATAACTGAGGGAGAAACAACAGCTCGGCAGCAGTGGCTGTGAGCCTCCAGGGGAGCGATTCGGCTCCTCTTTCAACTGTTCGAAGAAAACACCTTGCTGAGACCGTCCCTTTGGCTCTGCAGTCTCCCCATGGAAAATAAACATGTTTAACGGGTTGAATAAGCCAGCAAATATCCTTAGACAAATGTTTTACCTAATGCATGTAACTTTACATAACTACAAAGGGTTGAGACAGGGCTCTTCACGTTGAATACCCTCAGCCGGGCGCGCTAGCCTCGGCGACGCGGCGCAGAGCCGCCGAGCGCCCGCCAACCCGCAGAGCCCCCCGGCGAGCGAGCGGGGAAGAGGAAGCCCCGTTCTGCGGCTCTACAGGCGCGTCGAACGCAAAGAGTCACCCACGCCTTGCACACGGCGGGACTCGCAAGGGCCCGCTGTCTTTCGGCGGCGCTTGAGCAGCTGAGCCGGCCCCGCGCGCGGACGGCCCT
Source organism: Struthio camelus (assembly GCF_040807025.1). NCBI lineage: Eukaryota > Metazoa > Chordata > Aves > Struthioniformes > Struthionidae > Struthio > Struthio camelus. Next base: position 12,394,546 of record NC_090955.1, on the reverse strand, counting down.
GCCTTCGTTCAGGGTTGCACTGGGGTCTCCTGGAAAAAACGTCAGGGGGTGAATTTTTAACTGGTAAAAGGGCAGCAACGTCCAGGAACACACGTTATACAACATGCATATTGTTCCTTCACTAAACATTTCTTTCTCGTCGCGTTGATTGTGAGCGTGTGGCCCCACATATGCCAACGACTGTGAGCCACACTCGGCGCGTGACAGCTGGCAGGTCTGGGGAAGACGGCGCGCGTGGTGCGGAGCGCGAAAGGACAGTGAGGAGACACCGTCCTTCCAGGAAATTGTTTGCTGCCATCTAATGTCATTGCCACATGTTGTATTGGCAAAGTTTTGTTGTCTCCATCCCCACTGCACCTGAGCACAAGCAGCAGAGCAAAAGAGGAAAAAGTCTCTATCCTTTTCCAAAACCTGCTGGCCCGTTCCTGTTAGACGGCAGATAGTGCTGTGCCACGTATCCTCCTGGCTTCACAAAGGGTCACGATCTCCCAAATAGCCCTCAGCAGGCAGAAGACTCTGCCAAGTTAGACACTGATAAGTTTAGCAGGCATGGATAAATTTAAGCATGCTGTTGTCTTATTTTTAACTGATTTCCTCATGTCTCTATTAGAGGAGACAGAGGAGACAGATATTTAAAAGCAAAAACTTATGCATCCTGGTAGGTCAAAGTGACTTCTAGTTATTTCCATATGTACAGGATAAAAATTCAGCTGAGGTTAGCCTCTGCTACAGCCTATTCTTCTTCCATTTCCTCATCTCTTTTTCCAGGGAACATGCTCCGTGTGATTAGAGACGAGGGATCAGCTCAGTTCAAGCAGCTAGAAAAAGGCACGGGCAGTCTCGGGGACGTAATCCTTCCTGTGCACCCAGCAATCGCGCTGGAGTCGGTATGCTTTGCTGCTGCACACAATTACCTACCAGGTTTTACGTCCGCAAAGTCCTGGAAAACGGTAACTCTAATTCTGAGCATTTCGCCTTTGTCAGTAAATGACAGCAAATTCTGCAGAAGCGCGTTGAAAGGGCAATTGTTGAATCTGGGTCAGCTAGAAAACCGCATGTTTTTCCGATGGTTTCCCAGCAGACAGAGCCTGCCACCAGGTGTCACTAACTTCTCGATTAACGCAGATCAGATCTGAAAATGCTGCTTTATCAGCTATTACTCGGGGCTTGATTTTCACATGTACCAACAATAACCAGGAGAAGATGGCCACTTTCTCCTCCAATATCGGAAGTCATTTGTCTCCGCTCTTTAACAAAAGCTTTCATTAAATTTGCCTCCAGATAATTATTTTATGTTTGCTTCGCTGGCAGTCATTACTACAGCCTGCTGCCTCCTAGAAAAAGGAAACATAACCCCATCGTGGAGTTTAATTCTCGTCCCCACGAAGGAGGTTTGTGGAGGTGCTGGCTCTACACAAGGCAGGTAGAGGCCTGTCCTAAATCATGAGGGAATAAAGTATTGCTGCCTTTGCTTTAACGTGCAAAACTAACCAAAGAAAAGTTCTGTCCAGATTTCCCAGAGGGGAACTACTTTGGGACAATTCCACACTCCAGCTAAGGGGGAGTGAGTGCACAAATCTGTAAAGCAAAGTATAAAACACAAAGTTAAAGAGTACCTCGGAAAAAGCTATCGGTAAGCAATAACTGCAAAAGGCACAGTTAATTGTCCTGAAGTCTAACACAAAAAACTTACCATGTCAATCCAAAATAACTCAAAAGAGGGAAGGATAGAAAGAAAGAAAAAGTTGGGATAGGGGAAATCACCTTTCCAAATACTTTATATGCTAGTGCACATGCTTGACATGCCTAAAATCAGCTCAAAGTAAGAACTAGCGAGAAAAGTTACTAATTATGAGTTACTAATTCTTTTGTGTGAGTTACGCAAGTATTTAAAAAAAAAAAAGTATCACAGGAGATAAAGTATTACAGGCTCCCAGGGCAGGGTTGCACAGGGAAAGGATGGAGGAAGGGGTACCCAGAAGAGGCTCCCAGCACCAATTCTGGCAATGCTGCCCCGGTACGTGGTGCTGACAGACACCGCCACACTTTGAAGACCATCAGTGAGGAAATACTCCTGCAGCATCTTGGCGCTGCCTTGTCACATGGAAGACAAACCCAGAGGGCCTCAAAATTATCTTTTTACTCTGATCTGAGCTGCCATGGATACAGATTTCTTTAACTGGGAACAGGCCTTCCCCACTGGTCAATAGGCCCCAGGCCCCTAGCTGAAGCAAGCAAACTCTTGCAGAATGACAAGACTTAACAGCACACTTGAAATCTCCAGAATCTTAAAAAGATTAAGACTTTCTGTTCCTCTTCCTCTCTCTCTCACTGAATATCCATGCCAGTGCTAGAGCCTTGTCAAACACCCCAAAAGCTAAGGCATTCATCTGGCTGGTCCTCATTTCACCATGTCCTTGGAGGCTGTCCCTATAACACCCACTGAAAACATCATTACTGGTGATCGGATCCGTTAGGTTCCGGGACGCTGTTGCCAGGAGTTTCTTTTCTTTCGTGGTTAAAGGCATTACTTTAGATGACATCTAGAGAACCACACATTACCCCTTTTGTGTCCATGGCACACTTCACGCTGCATATTCTGCTGTAAAAAACACAGCGCTGCAGCAATGCACAGGGAGCGATGCAGAAACGTCCCAGCTTTGGCCTTGCTCCTGCAGCTGGACCCAGGATCAGGTCTGCTGCATGAACAGCACTCATAAATAACCGGCTGAGTAATTCGCCCAGTGAAAGTCTCTTTCCCACCAACAGAACCTGGCTCAAGCGACCCAAGAGGGCTTGTGTTCTGCTTTGATCTGGCATCTCCTTATCCCACGCTCCATAGCGAGCAGACGCGAGGAGGCTTTTGGCTTCTTGGAGCGTTGCTGGATCCAGACTGGGTAGAAAATGCTGCACATCAGACAACTGCCCAAACATATCCAAGTGCTGCATCCTCTCATCCCTTAACTTCCTGGTTAATCTAGAATTCCAGACTTTCTCCTTTATTAAATTCTTAGGAATAATTACTGTTTTTATTGTTGTCTAAAGACACCCAGTCTTATCAGCAACGTCAGCAGGGGAAGAAGGTTGCCCCGTCATTAAACCAGTGACTGGGACTAAGGAGCCCTGGATTCACTTCCCAGCTCAGACACCGATTCCCTGCACAAGCAGACACCAGTCTTTTCTGCTCCTTGCCTTCCTGTGTATTAAAGACCGAAGACTGGCGGTAACACTTTGTTTCTCCATCCTTCTTGCCTATAAAAGCAGGGAGGGCATGTTGCAGCAGTTCCTACAAGCTACACTTCAGAGCAGCATTCAAGGCAACGCAAAGGGCAAAGTGAATGACTAAACCCTCCTGAAGGGTTTTAATTGTGTTTTTATCAATGGTGAGTCATTTCAAGTCAAGAGCTGTGACAATATACCCTAAATCATACAGGATTACTACATTGTGTCAAACAAACATATAATTAAGCAGCTTTAATACGTTAACAGTTTGGAATCAGATTAGTGTTGTATTAGGCTAATAGAGTTGGTCTCCATTAATCCAGATCAATTGCTCAGCTCTGTTAGTTTGTTTAGATTTTTCAGAAATTTAAAAACATAAATCTAACTCTCAGCAGAACGTGCGCATGCTGTAGGGCAGCACGAATTCATCAAGATATTTGGGCACGTGGATAACCCAAGTGGCAGCTTAACCAGTTCCACCGCACGACGCAAAACTAAACCCTCTAATCCCCTGTGATGAGATTTTCATGCTGTACAAATACAGAGGGTACCACAAGAAGAGACGATGTATCTGGGCTGCAAGGTCCTGAAACACCTTTCCACGTGTGAAAATGCTACTGATCCCTCCGTGGCTTAACGTATCCCAACAAGCAGCATTAGAGCCCAGCATCACCTCCTGTCACGGACGCAGGTAACGGAGGAAGTGCTGCTTTTGGGGACAAAAACGCAGGCACGCAAGGCACAGACACATGCAAAACCCACTGCCTGGCTTTGCCAGTGCTGATCAAGCTTTGGTACCACAGCCACTTCTCTGCACCAGCCGAGAAAGAGTCTTTGCTCTCTATCCACAGATTACTCTTAAGGACAATTATATAGAAGCATCCTGCTGAAAGAAATTGTGACTAGTGGGACGAGGAAGGGGGCCAAAGAAAACACCCGTATTGTCAATGACCTGTACAGCACAGGTGAGATTTTAATACACCCTCTGGAAAGCAGCTTCCAAACTACTCCTGCCACATCAAACACACGAACTGCAGCAGAGTGACACGTTTGCCTGGCAAACGTTTGGTACAGGTTTCAAACTGGAAGCTGATGCTTCGAACCCAGATTGCTACAGCCACCCATGCGCTCACTCTCCACTTTCTATATATTTGTGTGTGCCTGTGGATGTATACATACATATTTATACCCACATACACACACACATATATATACACATTCTTCATATATATAATTTTTTTCTGCATTCCATACATATATACACATTCTATATTGTGGCATTTAAATGGCAAAATTTTACTGGTTTAGTTAAGCTGGCTAAGACAAAAATCACACATTATGGATGCAATCTCTTTTAAGCCAGTTTCATGTTACTTTATACTTACAAAAAACAGAGTAAGTTTAAACAAAACCAATGTATTTTTCTGTATCAGTTGAGACCATTCATTTTAGAAGTTAACTTAAGCTTATAAACAACTGCGGTTTCTAAAGAGACAACGTCTGACCTTATTGTCTGCATTCAAGATAGCATTCAATCAGCTAGAGACATATTTGATTTACATTATGTGGTACTAGTGAGTCACCCAAGCACCCATAAAGCAGACTATACGTGTATGAGAAAGTGCCAAAGAGCTAATTCATCACACCCTTTCTGAGACAAATTTAGCGGTTCTGAAGGCAGGATGCTGTAGTCACCTGACATTTTGTCACAGAGATTTTATTCATGGTGAAATGTTATTCTCAGTACAGAGTGCTAGGCCTTGAGTCACAAACATAAATCCTGGTCCACAGTGTTTACGCTACTGGGGACAAAAAGCCTGCTTAGAAATATTGCAGGGGAAATGTCACGCAGCGAGCTCTCCGTGATGGACTGACACGGAGATGTCATGCATCTGTTTTGTTTAGGAGGACAGTCAGATATTTTTGTTTGCTATCAAGCACTTACTGACGTGCAGCTTGCTAAAAGCAAAATACTTCATGGTAAAGACAAGAGGAACAGAAGCTCAAGCAGCAGCGAGCATCCTTGCACCAGAAGGACACAACACTGCAGAAGCAACACGCTATAAATACTTCTCTTCGTTTATATTGGCATTTACAACACTCAGCAGTAAACTACACATAAAAAAGATGGCCACAGACACTTACCTTCAATGGTAGCTTCAGCGATGTGCTATTAAGGTGTATTTGTTGACTATTTGAAACCAAGTAGGGAACAGTGTTGGGCCAAAGCCCTCCGAGCTCTCCATGCGTTTCAGCGGGCTTCTGCTAACCAGGGCAGAGGTGGGAGACGAATTCCTAAGCGCTCTCACAAGCGCTGTTGGGACACCAGGACGCCCACCTTCCCCGTCCACTGACAAGGGACTGGCTGACCAAATCTCAAGACTAATTGCTGTTAATTCCCATAATACACTATGGGTCCCTATTAGTCATTTTCTTTTCCATTAAAATTGAAACAATGTGTTGCACAATGCAACTTAAAAGGAATTTCCTGAAGATTTTTTTTGATGCGTTTCTCCCTTTAAAAATGTTGACTTGTCAAAAAAAAAAAATCACAGGAAGGATGACATGTTTTGCATAGAACTTTTTTTTTTTTTCTCATCATAGCAGTGCTTTTTTGCACCTTTCCTTGCTATCACAAGGTGATTTAAAAACAAACACCAGAAAGGAAACCTCAGCCAGCTCTTCTGCAACGCATAGGTGTGGTCCAACCGTAAACGTTTATCTTCCATAAATAGCGTATAACACAAACGCAGAATATTTCAACCTTTCCTGTGCCACTGCTAACAGATTTACCACCTCCCTCTAGCACCCAGCCCATGGCACTGTGAAGATTACTTTTGTTCCTGGTGGTTTGATATGCAGACTACGCCAAGGAGGACAGCTCTCACACTTAAACTGGAAAGCGCTGGCATGTTTTCCTTGTTAGCTTCTACTTCTGGACTTAAAGCCGTTAAGAAACGCTGTTAGTGCCGGTCGTAGCCGGGACACTCATTACACCGGTCCCATGAAACCCACAGCCAAACGTTTTATCTCATGGAAAGGCAGGGATCTTGGGTCCTATTCCCAGGCCTGCCTCATCCCTTCGGCACCTCCACGTACGTTTTAGGGATAACGAGGGATTGTATCATGGCTGTCAAGGTTTTGCCACTTATTTTGACTCACTAGGTGGGCCATGGTTTGTTTTTATATTTGGGAATGTTTTTACATTTGCCAAAACACATGCAAAAAAAAACCCCAAAAGATGGAATACGTTTACTTTTCAGTACTGGAAGCGTGGATTATCATTTTAGTTGTGTTTATATACAGTGACCACATTCAGGTGAGACTAATGAAACTGCTAAAAGTCACAGGTTCGAAAGTATCGTTTTCTAGGTAACAGAGCATTTATGAAGACAAATTTGTGTCACAATTTCATTCACGCTCAAATCCGAGGGAATGAGCTGGCATAATTGACAACTCAATCTTTTTGACATATTTTTAATTCGCTTTAAAAATAAATGAAAACACAAAGTAAAAATGTTCGGTTTAGAGGATAAAGAAACACGTAATCACTGTCTCCCACTACCCTCAGCTGGAGGTGACACTTTCCCTCAAATACAATATTTATCTTCATCTTTCCAAATTATTTGCTCTTATTACTATTTTTTTTTCAGGACATGCCAAGATATTACTTTCCAAATCACTGGTTTCTATTCTTAGTTATCTGCAATTTTCACCTCCCACTGCATGTTAGCGAAAGTCAGGGAAGTCACTTGGAGCTGGAGGTAGGAAGCAGGTGGGACTATTTGCATTAAGTCAGTACCGTGGTGTTGAGCCCATGGTTAGGACGCCACGGCTCCAGGAATCCTCCAAAAATACCCTGTGAGAGCTGCTGCCCTTAGCAAAGGGGTCAGCAGAGGGAGGGGAAGGGAAACCAAGTCACAGGACAGTCATTTGCCGGGGGTCACCAGCCCACTGGAAAACTCAGCCCCCCTGTCAAGTGGCCCCAGCACTAACTGGTGCCATTTTCCAGCGGCCCTCCGTCCCAGCTATCAACGTGACCGATCTCCGCTTGCAGGTCTTTCTCCTAGCCACCTCAAAGAGTAGATTATATGTTGAATAAATTACCCTGCATACGGCTAGGGCCTCTGCAGAATATATTGCTTAAACAAGTGCCAATTGTTTGGCAGTTGTAACAAATTTGGCCAAACCACATGAGAAGATCCTGTTCAGAGTCATGTTTGTGTGTCATTCCCTCACCACGGTATTTTTAGAGCTATCTGCGAGTCGTTACGTTTCTTCCAAGCACTGGCTCTTTCAGGGCTGGAAAACCACCTGCGCTGGCCAAGACGGTCACAGGTCAAGGAGAAGCAGCGGTCTAAGCATCATTGTGGTGCGTGCACTTTATAAGAGCCAGTATCCTTTCTCTGTAAGGGATACCGGGAGCAGACAGCTGGAGCATTTGGACCCAGATCTTCTTTCTTTAGGTACCACCTTTTAATACTTTGTGACAGCTAAAAGCAGCACAAGGATTCCACATTCAGTTCTGAACTTCTCTGTAACCTTTGCGGTGGCATTAGCATAAGGCAAGGAGACATATTTTGACTCCCATCTGTGCAAATCCTCCCTGTGCTGCAGAATCAACATTCTGTCAACCAATTATTTTATGCTGTATCACAGCACTGGGGAGGGGGGGCAGGAGGAAATCATCACACCTACAATCAAAAGAGCAAGGTTTTGCAACATAGCATGTACTAAAGATGTCTGTCTTAAGTCAAACTAGCAGCCATATTTTATTCAAGAAGCATGTAAACAAATCTGGCACATTCATTACAAAAAAAAAAAAAGTGTACCTAGCATGTTCATCACATTTCAGCTATTCCATTCCTCCCCCCCCCCCCCCCCCCCCCCCCACCGAGCTCCATGGAGACAAGTCAATCACAGTTAACCATCTGGTAATCCTTAGCCCAGGCTGTGCAGCTGCTACCTACCATTTTTAATCAGGGCTATGTCTTCCATTCATGCTAAATAGGAGGCATGAACAGCTGCTTGGCCAACACTTTCAAGCAAGCTCGCGCTCAGTCTCTCTCTCTCTCTTTAGCATTCCTGGCTTCTCTTCCTTTCAGATCTACATTTTGCCCATGTTTAACAAGCTTTCACTTAAAAAAAAAAAAAAAAAATAGTGAAACAAGAGGAAAATGCTTCTGATAGTTAAAACTGTTAGAGCTCTAAAGTTTTGGGGGACAAGAACTGCAACCGCACTCTGCCTTTAGAAAGTAAAAATTAGGGTGTCTATGGAAATATGTTGCTTTCTTTCCTACAGTGCTCTACAGAGCACCTGCCCATTGCACATTTCAGGCAGTGAAGGTTTCAAGTATGCCTGAGGTTAAAATGAATTCAAATTATTAATACAGGAATTTTTTAAAATAGGCACAGTAATGCCACTCCAACAGGCAATGAGATTTTTCCGGTAGGTTTGCTGTTTCTCAGCATCCACGCAGAAGTCAGAAGCTCACTTCCGGCAGATCATGGTCAAGGTTTATATAGCAACGGCTTGCTATCGCCTGCAACCCCGAACCTGGCTGTCTGGATGCTCTGCTTGCATGGAGAAAAGCAGCTTCCCTACAAACCATGCCTTAGTTTCTCCCATCATCTAAAAAGTTTTGAGCTTATTTCTGCTAGGAGGCCCAACTTCTATAGCAGCTACCTACTCGTCCCCAGAGATGTCCATATAGATCTTGCAGGCACCGGTACAGCCCCATGCTGGGCACACATGCAAGTCCTCGCTTGCTCCCTCCCTTCCCCACACAAAGACAGTAAACACCACGTTACGGCTTACCACAACATGAAGACAACCACTTTTATCAAAGCTGATACACAGATCTGCTGCAGTCAAGACGACAACCATGGCAATTTTCAGTAATGTCATCTAGTAGAAATTTCTCAGAAAAGAAAAAAGCTACCCACTGCATGATTTCCACCAGGATTTTGCCGGTGCATACACTGTGGTATTATCTTAGCCGGCTTGCTTAGGTGAGCTCCTACATCATCGGCTTCTTCTTGTGAAACCTTTCTTTGCCATTGTTTTTTCACCAAACTCTCCTTCAGCCAGGAGATGCGTAACTTCTAATGGCCTGTTCAGCAGAGCGGTATCTTGGAATACGGAGTTCATCAGACCCATCACCTCCGTGTACTATGTAACAACAAAAGTCACAATTTACACCCAACCCCCAAAAGCAGTTTTATAAGATGGTAGAACACTGCTATCTGCTCAGTTTAACAACAAATAAAATGAGCACGTAGGTCAGGATAAAAATAAAAAAAGATGGGATGACCTAGCTATTATAAAACACTATCTTTATTAATGACATGGCATAGAGAGGTAAAATCTTGTATGGGCAAATCAATCTGTTTCCCCTAACAGAAAATGAACAAAGGACATTTTCCATGCAAAACAGTGACATAAAGGTTAATAATCACGCATTCTTTCTGACCTACCATAAATTCGTCATTTAACTTCTCAGAGTTTACCGTAAGTAAGAAAAAAATTGATGACAGGTTAGTGTTCCATCTAGTATAGGAAAATTACTCCAAAACACATAATATGTCAGATCAAATATTAAAAGAAAAACAAAAATGGTCTAGAAACGTGGTAGAAAGACCCTGTGAAACATGCAGCTCTGCGATAATTACTGCCATCAAAACGATGGGGTTCACTTCTCTTATGTATTATGCATTTGTACACACAACTGTAACAAATATCCTGCTTTAATGACATTTTAGTATTTTATAGGGGCTAAAGTTTTCATTGCCACATCCAAACGTGCAGATTTGCTTCAAATCTTGCGTCAGTTAGCGTAGATTTGAGTATCTTTAAGTTTCTCTGTTACAAATTAAAGAATAACATACGAACCCTGTATTAGTCCTTTCTGGAAATCTTGTTTCAACCACAGAAATTTTCACCTTGAGAGATGGACGAATATCCGTACATCTCTAGGCAACATGCAGACTGCTAGCAATGAAAACGGGGTGAAAGGAAAGAGCATAAGGAATTAAAATGGATAGTGAAAAGCACAAGTACGGACGATTCTTTGGGGAAAAAAACGCATAATACAGCAGAACGGTTTTCTGCCTGCCAATTAACCAAACTGGAATTACAGGCTGCTCATATCAAACCTGCCCTTTCTGGAGGCTGTCTTCTGCTTGTAGGTCAGTATTATAATCTGCAAATATTTTGTGCAAGTGATGTTTGATGACACCCTTCCCACCCTGTGTGTCCCCCTGTGTTACAGGGCCAAATGGCCTTTTAAGTTCAGGATACAAAGCACAGTAAAAGCCAAACGAAAAAATACATATGCCAAAAACAGGCAGCACCAAATTATATCAGTACTAGGTACACCATGAGAAACAACAGATTTTGTGGTCACTGCCCTGATCGTGCCAGCTACTCTACCCTCTCTACAGATAACACTGAAACCATCGATGCTTTTCCAAAGGCAACAATCTCATAGAAACTCAGGTTCAGACATACAGTTTGAATGACTTGGAGTAAAATTACTACATGCCAAACAAGTGTAGAAAATACCGTATGGGCCTGAAGCTAACAGTAAGAGGTTTTCTCAGTCATTGTAATGCTAAAAAGCTAAGCTTTTTAGCCAAAATACGCTTACATCTTATCCTAAGAAGCAATGCCCATGTTGTAGTGAGTGGCTGCTATTTCTGGCAGAAAAGCTCATTCTTTGATGACGCTACTGCTACACCGTCTCTTCTGAAAACAAAATGTTTCCCTGAGCCTTTGATTGCTTTGGTTGAGTCAAGGGATGTTATCCCTTCCCTCGGTTAGAAATTGCTGTTATAATTAGGAAAAGCTTATGGTACCTAGAATACTTGATCGCCACGTGAAATCAGTGACGTACCACTAATCCTCAGAACAATTAATTGACTGTGGAGCAAGACCCAGACAGACACATAAAGACGCAGAAAAGACTCAGAATTGGCTACACGCTTCCGCACTGGCATAACATGTGCAGCTCTACCTCGAATTCAATAAAAAGTCCAGTGTGAAAACATCAGATGTGCTGGGATGCTGAGCACAGAATCCATGCAATGAAGGGTTTAGATTTAATAATTTCATTTCACATTTTTTTGTCATAAATAACACATTCCCTTTGGGCAAAAACCCACCTTTACAGAATTTGGCCTCAATAGAAGAACATATTCTTCCTTAGATTTACTCCTGAAGAAAAAATAGGTTAGCATCTCCGTTGGCTTGGAGGCATAAACAAATCAAAACCTACCAGGTGTAAGCCGTAACAACGGCAGTGCTGATTTTTCTTTCTTTTTTTTTCCACCCCAAATACACTAGTTATGAAACTTAACAGACTGAAAGAGAATGGCAACATCTTTAAGAAAACAGAATGAACTGGAAATCTGGAAGAATAACTTGTGACTAATGTGCAGATTTTATCAGCTTGTGGATCAGAAGCCACAGTTGGCTAGAAGTTGTAGCCTTTTTGCTAATCTTCTGAGATGAAAAAGGCACTTGTGTTCTTTCTATAACTGGATGCTTTGCCTCCATGCTTTTTACAGCATATGCTCAAGTTTGCAGTTGCTATTGGTAGAATGGGAAAGAATTGAAATTCCTAAGATTTTTTTTTTTTTTAATTCTGTTAAAGATCAAATGCTGCAGAAATGAAATTGTAACTCGGACAGTCACACTAAAACATTAGTCCTAGAACCCTCCCCTGCAAAGTGACTACCACAGATAGAATTTCATTTCGATAAAGGCTGCAGTGATGCCGAGGTTTAGATTGAGGCTGCACTGGAGCTTCTATACGTACATGCAAGCTGTCAACGGCAATAAAACAGCAGAAGTGTTCAAACTATTTTAGGCTGAACGTCCAGTGGGACACTTGGAAACTGCTAATTTGGAAGTGGTTGGAGGCACAATTTTAGAGCAACAAGAAGTCTGCCCTGTGACCATTAGCCTAAACCTAACCAATTACCAGAAGCAGTTGGCCAAGCAAGAGAGCAGCCTGGGGGAGCAAAGCTCTGCAAATGGAGGCTGCCCAGGCCCTGCTTATGCCTCCACACCAAGCATTTCTTCACCCCACCAGAAGCGCTGCGGAGTGCTGCTGAGAAAGAGAAGCTCAAGTCACCAGGCATAAGCAGCAAGAAAGGACAAATCCTGTATTTCATGCAGGCTTCACCACAGGATTGGGGCTCATCATGACCCTCAACTACAGTTTTCTGCAGAAGTCACAACCTGGTTCCCTCACACTAAAAAAATAAATAAATAAAAGCCTCTACTGAAGGGCCAACGCATTAACTCTGGCCTGGACTGGCAGGACTACTCTGGATAGCATCTCAGAGGCTCTGGAAGAGCTGCAGCAGATTTGGTCAGTCTACAGCAGGGATAACCACCTGCCAGAGCATTACCCCTACTCCAGGTATTTGTGCTGTCCTGAGATTTCGGGGAAGAAAGGGCACGAGAAAGGGCATACGGGAGCAGCCCTGGCCATGCATACTGGAGCGCTGCTTCTGCACTGAGAGTACTTCTGATCTCAAGCCTGGACAAGGCCATCATTCTCTGCAACCGTGTGATATGAGATGGGACATAAGCATTGCTTAGGCACTGCCCACCTCTCTGTTTTTTCCCTCTGCACCAATTTGAGAATTTTGCAAGACTGTTCGGTCAGGAACAGCTAAATAGGCCATACATGGACCATTATCAGTCCACCAAAGTATATCGCTCTGAACAGGAAAATCAACTTCCCTGGGACTAGGCATGCAATAAATTAAAGACACCCAAAATAAGCATTCCTACAGATAAATGAATACGCTTCCTATATTAAACTTAAGGATAATGGCTAGGCATTAGATCTGGAAACAAAATTTCCACTCCCTAAACGTTTTTCAAAACAGAGGGTCACATATAGAGACATAGATACAGATATATAAGCACACACAATCTCTAAGATGAAGCGACTATAGCTATCATGAACAGCTGAGAAACACGATACTTAGGTAACAACACGGTATTTCTTAGAGAAAGCAACACAGAAAACGTATTCCTAAGGATTGTGAAAATAATATATTAACTTCTTGATGCTTTTCACAATCCATTATCAGCGACGGAAGGCCAGCCACAACACCCAAAACCCAAGCATCAAGGATTAAAGATGTTATACACAACCATAATCAATTTTAATTACATAGTTTCATCTACAATCACTCTGTAAACAGGTTGGGAGCTAATTGGATCAATAACTGAATTCCTGTCAAGTGGAATGAACTGTACATGCAGCAAGATAAAAGTCATCTCTGTCGATGGCTAGAGGAAAATAATTCATTCTCAGCATTATCAGGACAAGATCACTCTTAAATAGGCTGAAACTGGATCACAGCATCGCTAGTCCACTGCTTCCCAAAGACTCGTTACAAAGGGCAAGGCTTTCCGAGCGGCTGTGCAAAGCTTACGTACCCACCGCAGTGGTCTTCATTATACTCCATACTTGAAGCATAAAACATTCAACAAGAGGATATTTTAACTCCTAAAACCAGCCGGTTACATTTGCTGAATGAGAGTGTGCAACTGAGCTGGTAAGTGCAACGAAGGAATAGCAGTGAAACAAAAGCCCTGTTTAAAATAGGTCACTCCTTTAGAAAATTTTATAATTACACACTGCAAATGCATTTGCATGTTCAATGAGTAATACATGTTTCCTGCGATGAGAAAGCCTGTAAAAGCTTAATCAAAGCCTAGCTTATCACAGCAAAGGCTAATTGGCTTCCACAGTGCATCATCCAGCAGAATCGAGCATTAGTGCAAGCTTCACCAACCATTAGTTTGCAGAAAATCCCAATTTATTTTGATAACAGAGGTCTTACCTCCAGGGGGTTTCCATGACCACATAATCAGGTGGTGCATCAGGAGCCCATCCCATGCCCTCCAGTCAGCATCACCACAGTTAATGAGTTCGACAGCCAAGAAAGATGGGAACTGACCGTGATTCAAAGAGTAATTTGGGAATGGAGAAAGGTGGTAGGTGACACACAATGAACTGAAATCTTTTACTTTAAGAGAGAAGGAAAAATACAAACTAATTAATAAACTGTCATGAGTAACACAATCCAAAAACGCAACATAATTGATGGAATGAAGTATTTCCCTACAGCAAGCTGTCGTTCTGGGTTTGTGAATTGTAGGGCTGAGATCCCCAATGTCATGCAAAGAAATAGCCTTTTTTAAATCTGGACTTCATATTCTAGCTTCTCACAGAGGTGGGTTTTCAGGCAAGGAATAAACCTAACACTTCTCTTCCCAGCATGATCTGCACGTGCAAGATAGAATAATATTTTGGAGACATACATCATAGTAGCTTCAGACCTAGATTTCCTCCAGGAGGACAAACTGCAGAATCTAAAGGAAATCAGACTTTTTTTTTTTTTGAAAAGGTAAACATATTTTATAAAATATATTTATTCATTTAACTTTCGATTTGAAACCATCTTACCTCTGTGTTACAGTTTAAAGAGATTATGGTCAACCTTATAGAAAATACTAAGAAAGTTGCTAGCTAGGTGCAAGCCCACACCAAGGAGCTAGAGCCAGAATTTACTAAATCTAAAACGCAGGGCACACTGAATTGAAATGACAGAAGTAACTAATTCAAGGATGAAGAACCAGCATCCCATCAGGGTCACCCATAAGCATCTCATCATGGCTATCTGCATCCAGGGCACAGCAAAACGGTATCTTCCCAAAGTCTCCTACAGCGATCAAAGAAGTGTGTATTGCACAGCGCAGAAGTAAAAGAGAGAGCTCATGCACACAGCACTTCATTACTGAGACACTGAGCGAATTAGCAATGCTCCAGTGATGGGGTTACTTCCAGGATCCAGCCGATTCCCTCCACATGGCACTGCCTAGTGCCCAGCAGGTCCCCCAGCTCACCCGGAGCCGACCGAGGTATCGCTGGGTTATGCGTTGTACACGCATTGCTAGCATTTGTCATTCAACAAACCACCCAGCTACAAAACTCCAACTAAAACATTTAAATACAAGCAAAACAATCTAATTTTGTGCTTCAGAAGACCAGCTAGTAAGAGTCCCCTCACTGCCTGTAAATCAAGTGCCAGACCTGGGCGATTAGGGCCGCGTGTTTCCTAGGTGATAAGCCTTTCATTTTTCTGGAAGACATTTGAAATAGAGCATAGGAAGATTAATCCTCCCCAGAGAAGGGAGAGTTCACTGGCTAATTTCTCTTACATTTAGATGTAATAACTAGGTGTACTGATTCTTCTGCTTTGTTTCTTACCATTATAATGAAATAATTAAGAGAACTTCAAGGAAACATTTGAAAGCTCATTTCACATCGTCTCTTCAAACATGGCCCACCTAACACTGACGTGCACGCTCAAAGGCAGACTCTCGCCTTATTTAGCTCAGTAATTCATCAAGAACCAACTTCAGGCAACAAAGCGCTGCCTCAGGCTCCACTCCATTTGCTGCCTATCATGGCTCCAAACAGCAACACAAACAAGATCCATCCGGGGGGGCTAGGACACTTGTTGCTTTGCTAGGCTCCCACAGTGGCTCCCTATCAAGGGGGACCGTAGAGAGGCTGCTCCCCTTCCCCAATAATTATGAGGAACAACAAAGCATATTCGTAGCACTGTAATATTTGCAATTCACCTTACAGAGCACCACACAGCGTTCTTGCAAAATACTATGCAAGTGTTATTTCTAGTTCAAATCTTTAAATTTAAAACTCTTGGAAGATACTGCTGGAAGTGTCTATACTAACTTACTGTGGAAGAGTACTCAACATCTGGATTCTCTCAGACAGCAGCACAAGAAGGTTTTTCAAATATAAGTGTGAAATTATCCATGAAGGGCTCAGTCTTTGCACTACATCCACAGGAAGAAAACACATCCCTGAGAGGAGTGTTTGTGGAGCCCCTGATGTTCCCCGAAGACATGCAGTTTGGGCTGAAGGGGTGAGGATCCGCACTGTGTGCACTGTGCCCACCTGGACGTATACTCAGAGAGCACCAAACTGTAACAACCCGAGAAGGAGGAATAAAGATATTCTCAGGGTATAAAAACTCAGAAAAGCCCGTCAGTCGTTTAAACTGAAGAACATTTGCCCATGTGATTTTACTAATCCAACAATTTATAAGAATTCTCTGATCTCTGCCGCATGTCTCAGATTTAAATAATTTTCAGCATTTTTGTACGCAGTAGTCTTTAAAATATTAATCTCTTAAAAACACGGGAAAATGCATATGCATTTTAACGAATGCTTGCTTCAAAACACGTGTAGATTTTAACCACTAAGCAGCATTTCCAAGCTCCTGAGGGGCAAAGAGGAGGAGGACTGAAAAGGAAGAGCAGCAACATGCCATAAGCCCACCTCCCCGCAGACACGCGGACAGGTAGCCCTCCCCAGCACTGGCAGCTGAAAGACGGAGTGTCACACCAGGTGTGTTAAACACAGCCAAGCACTTGGTCCAAAGTGAGGACCAAGCTCTCTGAAAGTCAAGCTTCTACTGCTGACTGCAATCACTGGAGCATCTTGACCCAAGCTGCAGCCTTCTCTGCCTTTTCCCTTTGTACAGGGGTCAGCCAGACCCTCGTGACTGATTTAGCTCTGGCAGGGTATTAACTATAACATTTAATAGGCATCTCCTGTACCTAGTCATCTACCTGACAACAGGGGACCGACGTTTATGATTAAACACTTGAAATAAACATCTTAGATGCTGCTACCTCTCAGGAGGTGTTTTCTGTATGACTCACATTCATGTTTTTCACTTGTGATATTTTTAAACTCTGAGATTCAGCACTGATTGGAGTACAAGAAATGCGACTTCCCTCCCAGCCTACCTAGGAGGCCTTTCAGCCTGGTATAGGTGACAGAGGAGGGACTGGGAACGGGCCGTCTCTGCGTTTGCTACTGGGACAGGAAAGCAGCCCAGAGGAAACAGCTTCAGGATTTACGAACATCAGTCACATGTGAAAGCTAAAACTTGGCAGGTTAAGCTTAAAAAAAAAAAAAAAAAAAAAAAAGGGTACACAGCTTCATTTCCTAAGGGAACACAATGAACATTCGAAAAAACAAATAAACGCCAGAACTGGGGCTCCCTTCTCTCCCCTCCACCCAGGAGGATCTTCACAATCTAGATCAGAGCTAAATAAAACAATGCAATTACTTAAATAACCCATTCAAAGGTCATATTCTCACGATGCATGACAGCAATATAGACCGTTACTCTGAGTTTCCTCCCGCAGCGCATCCTTTCTCAAATCCACCCAGCTCGCGTAAGGACATTTCAGAGAAACCTGTGCCTACTGTGGGCTATGCTATTATCCAGCAGGCAACGATGTCCAGGTCTGAAAGTACAAGTCTTACCGCCTGCCCCAAAAAGTCAAAAGGCCCAGAAAAGAGATATGACAAATAATAGAGCTTCAGTGCTTTGAAACTGCTCCCTGGAGTCCAGCTTCTCCTTCAGCTTGGAAAGGGCTGAATGCGTCTTTGTCAGAGCAAGGCTCACCAAGAAATCACGTTGGCTTGGCTAAATCTCTTTAACATCCGGCAAATGTAAGCATTGCCTTTCTTTAAAGGCAATTTAGTTCCTTTACAGCGTCACTGAACAGATATAAATGCAAGCCTCAAGCTCAGACAGACGCAACGAGCTGCCCAAAGGGGGAGGGGGGAAATCACAGGCAAGATTTTGCTTCTGGGGGCAAGATTTTGCTAGTGGTTTTGTGAACATACTTCTTTCTGTAAGAGCCAGAAAGCGCAGGAAAGTTGAGGTTGGAGGCAGAAGAAAAATGCAACCAGTCACAATGCTGACATGTCCCTTATAGGGGTCAGGAGCACACGAGGCTCTGTACTGCCTATGTGAATAATTCATTACAAGCGCATCATCAAAACACCCGAATCGACCTCTCCTCTTAAAGGAGACAACCTGCAAGGCTCTGAAAATGTGGCTAACAATTCAGACCAAAAAGGGTACCGTTATCATAGAAACCCATTTGGTCCATACAAAAATATCTCCAGCTCTTCAAGTGAGAGGGAAATACACTCTGTTTTCTTTGCAATAACCCGGAACTGCTCAAGATATGGAATTAAAATCCATTTCCATTCAGATAACTTATCTCTACCTCTCCTCACCAGCAGCTTTCAAAAGAAGCGTCTTGAACTTACAGCACTAGAGGGGTCTTTTCCTCTTAGATTTTTAATTCACTGGCATCACCAAGACCTTTAGCAATTTACAGTGTGAAGAGCACTTCCTCTTCACATTGCCCTGCTTGGAGCCAGTCTGTACATTAAGGTTACTTCATTATTGACACTGCATTACACAGGGGCAAAGGCGGCAGCCGCTGGGACTCACTCGGTCACCGATCGTCTGATAAAACAGCATCTTGGCCGGAGGTCCCAAGGGTTTTGATTCTGTTCGCACACGTTCAAAGCAAAGTGCTCCCACTGCTTCTCACCTAATTCCCGACCGCTGTTCCTACGAGCCTCCCCTTTCACCCAGGCCTTTCCCACCCCCACGTGCTACGTGTTGGTTTTAAACACAGTGAAAACAGCACAGGCTGGTTTCACCACAGGAGATAAAAACCAGAATAGATCACGAGAAAGGCATCAAAGAGAGCTTTGGGGGCGCCTGCACTTTCTTGGTAACACCCTAAGCTGATGAAACACCAGGAGGCCAGCGTATAACACACACAATGGTGCTATACGTGGCACTTTGAATCCAGTTGCACCACGTACCACCATATGGGATGGAATCTCAGTAGCATCAAACGTTTACCTAAACTCCATTAATATCTTCTCCTAGCCAATATTTATAGCATACACACCAGTAGCTGCTGTCAGAGTGTGTATAAATGTTAAACTGAACTGTTAAAGAAACATAATGACAGATGTAGAGATGCTGAAGAGTGCAATCTATTCTAATTTATGATAATTTATTGCCATCATCTGGAGCCCTATTCAGCAGAGAAAGCTGAATGCATCCCAAAGTGCGTCACAGGGTGGAGTGTAAAAATCCCCAGAAAAACTCTTTTAAACCAAGCAAGAGTACTTTCATCCTAACATACAAGTCAGGCTTGATGGTGCTTGCGTAGCAATCTCTGTGCAGGCGTAACACAGCTGCGGGGGTGCCGAGAGCCCTGCCTCCAGGCTGCCCAGTAACACACAGCTTTTATTGTAAGTTGGAAATAGTTGGGAACTGTGTGTCCCATGACACGGGCTTGATCATCGCTGAGTCGCTACTTTTGGGGGCCTGAGCTGCGCAAAAGATATTTACGAGCTCTTGTTAGAGCCTTTTCAGTTGCATTAACAACCAACACTACCTCCACAGGTGGCCAGCGCTAACGAGCATATAAACAAGATGAAAAACTATTTTTGGGAATGATTGAGAAACACCATGGTGGGTGCTGCAAGCAAGGGGGGGCACGTGATCAGCACACGACCACGCGCAGCCGCCTTTGAGACGGACCCAGCGCCAGCAGAAGACCTTCTCTATTTCACCAGGTAGCGACGCAAGCTGGGCTGGATCGGCTCTGCCACGAGAGCTGAACCTCCTCTCGCTCTCCTGCTGCTGCAAGAGCCATAATCAAGGGGACCCTGCAGCGGGGAGCACGCTAGTCCGGCGGGCAAGGAGCTCACTTTCACAGCACCGTCCCTCCCTAGGGAGCACCGTCGCTCGCTCCGCGGTGGCAGGAGGCTTTCTGCTACGTGGCGAGCAGAGCTTCCCCCGCATATGTCAGCCTGCCGCGAAGCCAACGTCTGCTGCCTTCCCACGCCGCGGCAATCTGGTCGGGCAGGGATTTTGGGCTGGAACGGGGACCCTCGCTGCGGAGCCGACTGCCACGAGCGACAGGCTGCAGCGGGAGCAGCAGGACGAGCTGGGCTTACTGAAGTGTTAACCGGGCTGTGCTGCCTCGGAAAAACTCCCCACTGACCAAAAAAAGGGGCTAGGCATAAAATATAACCATAAACTACAACACAAACACGCACACACGTCTTAAAAGTCACTGTTGGCCAGGTGAAGATTTCCTACCAAAACCATTTTCTGCATTTTTTGACTTGCTCATCTGTTTCCAAAAAAAGTTTTCTTCTTCCCTCCAGACATGTCAATTCTTCTTTGCAAGTCCCAGCGCTCAAGACCTGGAATACTTTGTCTGGAAACGCTACTGCTGCGTCTCGAAGGAGTTTGCTTGGCCCTTTGTGCTCCTCCTGCTCCAGAAATCTGGCTCTGGCTGGGCTATTCCTCCCACGGGGCGCAAGAGGCACGCGCTTCACGCCGTGCATCGCTTCACTTTGCCGGGGGCAACAAGCCTTGGTGCGCCGTGGCTCTGGGCTGCAGAGAGGAGAAGGTGGCCCAGACCACTCTTTCTGGGAAAAATTGTAGTTTCTGGCAAAAATATTTTTTCATTCACCATTTCACTAGCATGACAACATTTCCAGGGGGCATTCAGATAAAAAAATGATTTTCCCCCTAAGAAACAAAATTCTGCTTCCCAATCAGCTCTACCAACAACTCCCTTTAACACAGCAGTGACGGCTGCTTCCCCGAGATCGAAGTACAGCCCACCTCCCAAAGCACAAACACACCACATACTCAGCTCCCTCTTTCCCAAATCAGTCACCTGCCCCAAGCTATCAAACACGAGGAAGCTTGTTTCAATACCCTTCTCTGCATGCTTCTAGCTTGCCTCTCTGCTCCTGCCATCAAAGTCCAGGCACCAGCAGAGCAGAGGAAACGACGTGTAACCATGTCTGTATTTGAAGACTTTTCCACACATTTACAAATCTGCTCCAGGGGGACCGTGGCTAAGTGCCGCTCGGTCCCTGGCACGCACATTTTGCGTTTCTGTATAGAGAAAAAGCAGCCTGCCAAACGCTCTCCAACTGTGCAGTTGGCTGGGAATAATCAATAAGTGTGCCCCGTGCCAGGCAAAGCTGTCCAGCACCGTTTCTGCGCGCTGAGGGATCAAACATTATTAACTGTCCCACTTGAAAATGATCCTGCTTCACAATAAACCAATCTCAGCTCCAGGCCTGAAACCTTTCAGAAAGGAAACTTTTCTTGCAGTACCATTCACAGAAATGGATTAAAATAAAAAAAAAAAAACCACAAGGGAGAGAATATGTTCAAAAAGCAGCTCTAGTGAGACATCACTAAAATACTCATGAATAGTCTCTCTGTCTGCATGTCTCCGGTCACCAGTTTGTGATGCATTCAGTACTTGACAGCGGGCATCTTTTGCACTTTGATTCATACTCAAAAACATCCCTGCATCTGTGTGCAAGGAAAATACTGTTACAACACAACCAAAGACACTAATACGCCAGCTCACTGAGATCAAAGGCATGCAGCAGCAAACAATTTAATTAAAGTGTTAAAATTAAACAGGAAGGCATCCATTGTTTAATTTTTTTGGCAGGCATGCTCTTGCAAACGGACCTAAATCCACTCCAGCACGCTCGCTGCCCTTGTCGATGGCAACCGGGAGAGCTCGGCCGGATTTATCAGCTGCAGGATTTGGCAGCGGGGGAAATCCCACACTTGCTTTGGTTTGGGAGGGAGAGGTTTTGAAGCACGGTCTCATGAAAAAAAAAAAAAAAAAGCACTTGGAAAAATTGCTCAATTCTGATGGAAAACAACATATGCACACTGCGATAATAAGCCAATCTCCAGGACCAAACCAAACCCCGTTGGGCTGGGCAGTCTATAAATGCACAGGCGTAACTCCCCCTTGCAGTCCCAGGCAGGGAGCTGTGACCTTGCCACGGCCGAACGCTGCCGGCCACCGCTCCCCTCAGACCGGCCCCTCTGCACAACGGAGGCAGCAAATAGGGGGGGAAAAAAAAACCAATGCACAGCAGGGCCTTTCTGTGCAACACAGGGAGCCACCCGACATCCAGCGAGCTCCCAGCGCTGGGCTTGCCACCTCCAAGCGACCATCACTGGGGTCGAAGCGACAGCTGCCTGCACATCCCTCTGCCCACAGGCACCCCCCAAGGCCGTGCCAACTCCGCCAGAAGGGTTCCTCTGAAAGGGAAATTGTCCCCTGGGCTTTTGGGAACCTGGCTAGGAAGATTTTGCTCCTTCTGTAGCATCGCTTGGAGTGCACAGAGGATTTCCGTGCACAGAGCACGTGCTTCTCTGTCAAACATGGGGCCCTGATGCGAGCACCCAAGATGAAAGCGCCAAAGGATTTTGAGCTGAGACCTATCATTTCAAGCCAAAGATGCTTCGAATTTGCATCATCTAAGAAACTTTAGAACAGGGAAGCGCACTAAGATCAGGAGAGGTGACGTTTCTGAGGATAGATGCAATAAATTTTTTTTTTCTTTTTGAAATCCAAAGGGCTACTGAAGAGCTGCAACTATAGATCACCTTCTGATGCACTTGAAAATGCTTTGAGGATGTTAGACAGCACTCTTTGATAGATTTTTGGGGCAGAATTTCACCCTCGGTACTTCAGGTTTTCATGCACTTCTAAGTGAATATTCAGCCAGGCTGTTTGCAGTAGACTCTAGTATTTCTCATGGAATAAAGATCAAGCTGACAGGCCAGGAGTTCTGCAAGACCATCAAATCCGATTTATTTCTAACAGTGCGCCTGGGACTATACATCTCCCATCTTCTGAAAATTCACAAGAAGTTAGTGAAATCTTCCTGCTCCACAGTTTTCCTCCTTCTTCCTAGCTTAATACAGAGATAATGCCACGCCTGCTCCAACTTCGCTCCCTCGCATCGCAACTAAACGGTCCCTCTGAACGTGACCTACAGCAGTGCTCATCTCACTCGACACGTGAGTGTAGGTCTGAGCAATTTGCAAATGCATACAACTAGTACACACTCAAGTCTTTTGGACAGTGTGCTCACAGACACGCATGCATGCACGCACACAGGCTGCTAATGAGACAACACTTTATATTGTTTGCTTATATACAAGGTTCTTGGCAAATACTTTCTTAGTTGACTGAATCCTATTATCAAACTCTTTTAGTGCCATAATTTGTATCACAATTATGATCACTGAAAAAAACAAAACAAAATATGATTTTATGTGATTTAAGCATTTCCTTAAGAACAGGGAGCGATATTAGCTTTTTAAGCTGAGACCGTGGAGTATCCTGAACATGAAAACACTGCTTCCAAAGACAAACCTGAAGTTTCTGCAATGGCCAGAGGATAAAACTGTGCAAATTAAACAAAGCAAAAGCTTACAGTTTGTCTATATTCGGTATTCTTTTGCCTTTGCCAAAAAGAAAGCAAGCTGTCACCTTAGCAACTATGTCATACTTTGCAGTACATATGCCACTACGAACAAACACCTTAAAAGCAGCACCTCCACACTCTATGTTCTTTTTTTCAACGTTCTTTACAGCACTTTGCAGATCCCTCCTGAGGGTAAAAGCTATTAAGACCCTTCCGGCCAGCTGCCTGGCTGGACGGACAGACAGACGGACAAGTGCTGTTTTCTGCACTGCACCCCAGGACCATAATAATACTTAACCACTTTTACTCCACGCCAAAGGGGAAAGCTGTGGTAGTGCTGCTTTGCCTTTGATTGCCACCCCCTGCACAGGGCACAGCACTACCCTCTTTCCGCATCACCCTTTTTTCTTGCTTGAGCAGGAAGCTCCTTTTCAAGGAACCACTGCTCGCGACTCCCGCCCTTCGCGATCACACGCAGTACCACGAACCCAGGCTAACTCCGGGGCTGCAGGTTCCACATTGTAAAAGCGTTGTATCACAAGCACCTCCAAGCCAGTCCTCCTCCTAACTGCAACATCTGAATCTACAGATGTCAACATGCAGGGCTTTAACCCGGGGCTCAAATTATGCAGATACTGATTTACAGGAGTGATGACTGAAACATCTCCCTCATAAAAATTGCCAAGACTGCTTTAACTATGTATGTCTAGTGGCACAGCCCTCCATCACCCTGCGTCTTCTTGCTAGTTTGAAAGTCAGATCATTTTTGTTCTTCCTTTCATAGGAACCTGGTTTGCATTTATAATCAAATTTAGCATTAATGAGTCTCTCTCCTCATTTTCCATTCCTAATGCTTAGAACAGCCACGTTCTGATAACACCAGCTGATTCTTCCATCGAGAGGGTGGCTGAGCAGAAGCAGATTTTACCAGTTTCATTCAGGAATTTCTACAGAAGCAGCACATAACTCAAAAAACCTCCCACTTTGTGGAGCACAGTTTCTTGATCACATGTGGCAATCTTACATAATTCTTTTATACCCAGTTCCACTCATCTCTGGGCTCAACCTGCCTGGGAATCATCAAGATTTAAATGAGTTGTTAGCTACCCTCTTAAAGTTAAGTCTTTCATGATTACAACATGAGCCTAAATGCAAACATAAGCACATTTCAGATGAAAGATGTCTTTTATTTGTAGCTGGCATTATTGACAGCACTATTGCAGCTTATTTGACTACTTCTGTTCTGCAGTGCTCCAAAAGTTAGTTATTGAAAGAAATGCTGTTTGTTGGCTATAATACATTTAAGATGCAAAGAACAGCATTCATAACGGCTGATCTTCTCTGATCGTGCAGCAGAACATCTCCAGAGGGTGCTTCAGCAGACCTTAATAACACACACACAAAAAGCAATGTGCAAGCAGTCTCTGTCTATCTTTCACCAGCCTGTTGATTCTCACTTCTTCATCAAAGTCCGATGAACTTGCTCGCTTTTCTGTCACGGTCCAAACCAAACTGGCTCCCTAAGTTTTTGTAGAGCAAGAACGGACACCTAGCCCACCCGCTGAACTGCTTTCGGCTCCCATTTCAAGGCAAGATGCACACACACACCCACACACCAGTTTGACAAAGGCAACAGAACCAACATACGTTTTCCAGTTTCCTCAGGAGAATGAGATCAGTCCTGATCCACGGCATTTTCTCTTTTTCAAAGAAAACACATACCAACCTTCAAACTACAACGCAGCTAAACTTGTGCCACTTGATTGCTGAATTTCCAGCCATTCAAAAAGTATTAGAAAACAATAAACCTTTTCTCCTTCCCTCCTTGCCAGCATTTGCACCAGTTTAACAGTACTTTTCAGTTGGGCCAAGCTTAGGACAATTGTCAGCTCCCAACAAGATACGCCTGCAGATAAACATACATGTGAACAGCAGGAAGAATGGCCAGCTTTAGGCAGTCTGCACGCAAACATGGGATCCGAAGACAGACTTGCTGTTCTTCCATTTGTCTTTTGGATCTTCAGTCTTTAGGGCTTCCGACCTTCTTCTGCTACCAAGGTCTAAAAGCATAGGGCTTATCAAAGCAAAAGGCTTCAGAATCACAAGACTCGCAGAAGCCGAGACTTTAAGAACACAACCAGTATTGCAAGGGTAGAAAACCACACAGACACCATTATTGCTTCTGCTGCCTTTATCCCAAATGCCACTGACACAGTGACATATGGCTTTCACATCTGTCTTCAATGTGACTATAAAAATTTTTTGGATCTTTCTTATCTGTTTGTAAAATAGTATGCACAACAGAGCCTGTCTTCTAATGGCAACATCCACCTGCTAGCTTTTCATAATAAGAATAACTTCTCCAACAGCGTTTTCTGCCTGCAGACTACTGATGCCTTGATACGCATGCAGAGTCATATGGCCAATTACGAGGACCGATAAAGCCTGTTCTTAGGGCTCAGATCTGCTCAGCGGAATACATTGGGCTTCTGTAAAGTGACCAGCGCTTTGGTTTCATTTCTCCAGCCATTGGGGATTTTGTAAAGAAAACATCACCAGTCAAAGCAGGTCAGAACAAGCTAATTCAGCCACAGCTCTGCCAACGAGTCCCCACGTGGCCTTCGCGACACTGCTCTGTGGTCACATACTGTTGTTTCACAGGGCAATTTTGGTCTACCGAGAACTGGAGTGTATTTTGCATGCATTATGCTAAGCTGCCTACAAGAAATCATACAATTAATGATGGCTTACAGAGAAGGGTTACGTACATGATAATTACCTTTCTAATATTAAAATATCATAGACATGGACTTACATTTACTAAATGGCACATGTTTTATTGACCTAACCCTGCACAACACATTTTTGCATGTGCTTGTGTGTCTTACACATCAAGACGGGCCGAACACAAAACACAACATCTAATATTGGCTTTTCTCTCAGTACAGGGGTGGAGAAGATCAGACAACCAGTCTTCCAGCCCTGCATCCATGTGGGACACTAGGCTTCAGTAAGGTTACCCCGCTCCAACCCCAGAAGGGCTCCTTCAGGTCATGCTGTGCCCATCGGGGCAGGCAGCTACCTTCTGAGCAACCAAAACCAAGCAAGCACAAGCAAATATAATGAAGAGGCTTAAGCCCTTGACAGCATCTCAGGCCTGTAAGACACTATGTAAAGCAAACTTCTGATTACAAATCCCTCATGCAAGAGTTACCCTGTTTTTTTTTTTTTATTTTTATCATCGCAAGATATCTAGGCTTTTCTAGGACACACTTGGAAGCATTCAGCTACTTATGTACATTCATATGCATGCAAATATAATCCAACAAAAGCGCTCCATGGCCAGATGAGCAATCAGCATTAGGACAAAAAGACAAGTCTTATTATCAGTCTTTCAAGATTTAGATTCCCTTCGCCTTACAAAAATGCATCTGTTCGCAAGGCAAGGGGTGCTAACCCTTTGAGAGACTACACAATCAAAGCAAGCTTGACTCTTGCCAGACCAGCAACAGCCCGCCCACGTGAAGGCGAGGAAGCCAAGCAAGAGCGTTAGTTTGGCTCACATATACACAAGAAGCACATACAGATACATATACAACTGCTGAAACTGCTTTGGCAATTCAGTTGTCCAAATTCCATCAGAGATGAATGCAAATGTGTTGTCCAAATGCCCTGGACTGCTTTGGAAATCTTTGGCACGTCCCAAAAAGATGCTCTTGTGCAGTGATTATCTACAGTCATGCAAGGCCTAGAACGTAATTTTTTTGCGCAAAGGCAAAGAATTAAAACAACTCTTCAGACACATTCGAGTTCATTAAACATCCTGCTGTCCGCATCCAAATTGTCCTATCAAGAAAAGCTCCAGCAGTGTTTTTTTAGACTGCCACACTACTGGCAGAATAAAACCACAGCTACAAAACCACTCCCAGACACATACATGGCAACATGAAAGCAAATCAGCAGCAGCACAGCCCCGTAAGCAGCAAGAAGAGGGGATGCATGCGACTCACTTCTGTAAGTGCACCCATAAGATTTGTCCTGAGATACATATGACTCACATCCGTCCCGATACAAGCAGCACTAGCTTCGATGGAGCTACTCATATGCTTTTTGTGTTCAAAACGTCCCCCCGCTGTGCCCACGCCAGCCTAGCCAGGCTCCAGGCAGCCAGGCGGCTGTCAGCTCCTGCCGGGGGCAGGGAGCATTTTAAAACACAACCACCTGCTGCACATCATCACCAAGGCAATCACAGTGCCTCTAAACTTGCAAAACAGCGGAGTTTCTGCATCTCTGCTCTTTATCAAGGATTCCTGGGAAACACATTACGGAGGGTACCACAGCTCCCGTTATTTTACATGGAAACTGGACAAACGTCAGGTGCTTTGCCTTCGCAGGAGAAATGTTGCTTGTGGCCAATCACTGCGAGGAAAAAGCAGAAGTCCTTAAAAACCTCAGGCTACCTATAGAAATTCTCCGTATTTACGGAAAGATTTTTGCAGGTAAGCACTTGATTATGTATGTACAGTAGTTTATATACATGTCACACTGTAGATACATGTATCTGTACTCCCCAGTTTTCAGCTGATTTCCTTTTGTAGGTCTCTAGACAGGCAAAGGCTCTGTGCAACAAATACAGGACAACCGACAAACTTGCTTTTCTTAGTTTTCATGGACCGCCACAGAAGCGGTCTAAACACATCCAGAGAGCCACAGGACTGAAATTAATCCAGGGAGACAAATGAGCATATTATTTTTCTTTCAATTTTCCTTATTGTCAGGTACAGGTATGCGATAGTCATTTCTCAAGAGAAGCTGCGGTAGCGTTTGTGACGTTGCAACTCACTGCAAAGGACTGTAGTGCCACAGTAGCTTATCATGAGAAATAAACCTCAGCAGCATATCCCCTCTTTGTGCAAAGATCTCTAGGAAAACAGCCAAGGGAATTAAGGGAGGCAAGGATGAAAATGGCTTTTAAACAGCTTTCCCCACCCCCCCCAACACTTGCCATCAAGCAGAAGTACAGTTGTGTGCAATTTTCCAAACACAGAACTGTGACACATATACTGTAAGTACACAGTGTTACCACGGTAGAACTCTGAATTTTCAGGAAACATAACTCTGTTGCTTAATTATTACAAGTTTGTGGTTTTTTAAACCTTTCCTGTGCCTGAACCAATGTTGTCTCTTAACTGTTTCTAAATCCAATTACTTTACTGAAAATGAGATTACAAAGCACATAAGAACCATAAAAAAAAGCACATTACAGTTTCATGACTATTCAGAAGAATCAGTGCTATTTCAGCATCTTCTCCAGTGCTGAGTGATCATCAAAACAAAAGATTGAAAAAGGCCAGGCAAAGTCTCTGCTTTTCAAGATGCAGCTCTGTGTCTGAAGCTGGAATTTGCACACCTGTGGATTGCTTCTGCAACAGATTTATAGTTTCACACCCGAGAATCCCACAGCTATTTCAGCTGCATCCAGACTTGCAAATATTTGCACTTGGTTCTACAATGGTGCTGCTAAAAATAAGGTGTTAAAAGGTTTACTAATAAAGGCGCATTGACCCCTAAGTTGCTTTCTCTGTGGACCTACTCAAATCACCCAAAAGACAAGAGTGCAAATTCACAGCTCGACTGCCTAGAGTAGCCGAGGACATTTTCGGCCTCTTTCTTTGACTCCAACCACGTGTCAAGAGCATCTCCCTCAGCCCGCAGGAAGCTCACCACGCTCGCTGAGCAGTCTGATCCCACGAATCACCCATCCTGAGGGATCCCAAACCTGCACTCTCGATGGCACAAGGCCGCACGCCCGAGGGTCCCCAGGCGCAGCCAAGTCCAAGGCGACGCGCAAGAGCTACCGAACGCACCCAATCAGCGTGGCACCAGCCAGGGTGAGCAGCTCTGCTTCTTCGCAGATGCGAGCTGGGATTCAAGTGGGAGGTGTTAAGAGGTGACATGAGTAGCATATGCGCTATAGTACACACACAGCAAAGGGGAGAAATGTCTGTTCTACCCTGCTTTTAGGTTGGAGAAGGAGCTTTCCCCACCCCTATGTCCTACCTGCTTGCTTTTCACACTAGAAATTCAAAACTTGGCTTTCTGGGAAACATGCATAGAAAAGTGTAAGTAAGTTTTCCAAATGCAGAAGCTTACACCTCCCTTGCAGACCACAAATAAGCCCAAAGAAGGCAATACTAAGTTTATTTGCACTCACTTTCCCAAATCCTAAAACCGCACATAAAAGGGTCAATTTTTGTTTTATGACTCATCTCTCACGTCATTAACACAACACTGGTCACACTTTCTGATAGGTTATTACTGTAAAGCTCTGAAAAAATTCATCAGTGCTAACAAGAGCAGTTTTAATAAATTCCACCGTCATCAGCATTTTTTGCATAAAAAACCCCACTCACACATCATTTAACACCCGAAATGAAACAGCTGTAAATCCAGCAATTAGCAGTGTAATTTGACTGTTCTGATCAAGTGCACCCAAGGCTGCGAGGCTGCTCTGGAATCTGAAAGCTGCCACCAAATCTGCTGGAGCATCTGGCCCTTTTTAAAGTTTAAAATGATAGTTAGGCTAAACAAGGGTCTAAGGGAGAGATGGAGACTTATTTGAGACTGGAGAGGGCAGGCAGAGAACGGCAGCAGCCAGCAGGCACGGTGAGGGGGGACAGAAGATTGGAGCAACAAGATGAAGTGAGGCGAGCTGGAATTCGGGTGATCCAAAAAGCTTTCCGAGTCTGAGAAAGTGAGTCTTACACCCTCCGACTGTGGTATCATACATTAGAAAGTGCTTAATCCTGTGCACACATACATTTAGAAAGGGGATAGAATAATTTCTCAGACCATCTTAAACTGTAACACACCATGCATCCTCCTTCCTTATTCCCTCACTGCCAAGGGCCTCCTGAGACACCTCAGTAGTGCCAGAAGAGCTCCATTTACACACACACACACACATATATATATATATGCACATACGTATATGTATACACACACACACACACACTGGGGCAGACAAAACAGCCAAAGGCGTTTCACATTTTGCGGTTTTCAACCACCGCAAAGGCAGCTTTCACATTTGGTGGTTGGAAAAAGTTAGAGAACTGGAAGATCATGATGAGAAAAGAGCCGCGAGAGCTGCCACGGGCGGCCACCACGCCACGGCGAGCCAAAGGCCCGAGCCTCGCCTGGGGAACTTGCTCCCTAAACACCATGAGAAACCTCCTCACCAGGCAGACGTTTAGGAGCTCACGACCCCAGCAGTTACTCTCTGCAGAAACAGCTTTGCAACGCGTTCTTCTGCTTCACAGCTACCGCTAGCTTCTACAATAAGCAAAATTTGCGTGAGCCCTGGGCAAGCAGCACAGGGGAGGCTCGGCCGCCCGGCCCATCACCCGCCGCATGCACGGGCCCCTCGCCGCAGCCACGCGGAGCCACCCAGGCTGTCCCAAGCCTGCTCCGTGGGGCACCGTCCCCATCACCTTCAGGGTGTTTGGGTGCCCCGGGACGAGGCAGGCATAGAAAAGCGCCCTGAGCACGGAGAAATACTCATCGCAAAAAACATCCCCGCGTGGGGAAACGGCAGCGCTCCCCGGGCGGGCGGGCGAGCGGGGCCCAGCTGCGCACAGCGGGGGCCAGCATGTGGATAAACACACCCGCACGCAGACGCGGCCCCCCAAAACACCCGGCTTACATAACTCCCCGGGCGCTCGGTGTTAGGGGAATGTGATTAATCCTCCCTGACATGTTCTGAACTTTCCGTTCGGAGCGGCTCTCTCCTCCCGCGGACCTGCTGGCAATGGATGTCATTTGACCTGCAGACTTCGCTACGGATGAGCATCACGGCCACCAACGGGGACATCGCTCCGCGCACCGATTATCCGCCTCCTTCCCCGCTCGGCCCACGGACAAGTTTGCTGACCGCGGAACGAGGATGTTTTCTTGAATAAATCCGTTTCCGTTCAGCATTCGGGGGGGGGGGGGGGGGACACGCAGCGCGGCCCCCAGCGCGCTCGCCCGCGGAGCCCCCGGCCCCTTCCCCTCGCCCCGCTGCGCAGCGCCGCGCACTTCGCGGCCAGCCGGCGCGAAAGAGGGGGCCGGGGACACCCTCCCTTCCCCCCAAAAACAAAACCCTCCGCGGTCCGAGGGGGCGCGGAGCGACTCACCCACTCGAGCAGCCTGAGGAAGGCCAGCGGCTCCTTCACCACGCGGAACGCGCCCGCGGAGGCCAGCTGCGGGCAGAGAGAGAGAGAGAGAGAGAGAGACGCGGGCAGACGCGGGCGGACACTCCGCGACCCCCCGCCTTCCCCCCCCCCCCCCCCGCCCGCCTACCTGGTCCACCGCCTCCATGGCGCCCCAGCCGCGCGGAGCCGCGCGGAGCCGCTCCGCGCCCTGCCCGAGCTGCCGCCGCCGATGCGCGGCGCGGCGCTGCCCCCGCGCGCACGCCGGGCGGAGCGGAGCGCGGCGGAGCGGAGCGCGGCGGGAGGCACCGCCCGCCGCCGCCGCCGCGGGCAGCGCAGCGCAGCGCACCGCTCCGCGCCCCTCCCCGCCTGGGCGCTGCTGCGGGGTGTGACTGTTACTTATTCTTTATTTTTCCCCATCACTCCACCACTTTTTTTTCCCTACTCTCTCTCTATATTTTTTTATTATTTTTTTTTTAAATTTCGGGGCAATAGGAAAAAAGGAGACGGCAGGAAAATAAGCAGTGCAAGAACAAGCCTACCTCCCCCACACCTGAAGAGCAACTATTGTTAACATTCGCGTGGAAGCAACAGGGACTCCGCCACCTCCTCATTACACCCAGTTGCTCCCTCCTTGCCTCTCCCCGGGCAGCTCGCCGCCGGGCTCCTCCCGGCACACCCCAGGGAGGGATGGGGCTCTCCCAGCTGCATCCCCCAACCCATTTATGGGGCAGCGGGGCTGGAATGTCACTCTACCCTTTTCATAAGCATTCGCAGGCGGTTCTGTAGCATTTCCTTGACAGCAGAACAGCGTTTTCTTTCTTGCATTGACATTGCTCTGGCATCATTTCCCAACACATCCTTAATAACATATCATCGTGGCCGCGGCCTGTCGCGGGGAGCGGTTCCTTTGGTCTTTCCTCACTTGCATCGTCCTCACACGCTGACACAGTTCTTCCTGACATCAGACCATCGCAACGAGAACTTTGCGACACAACTGTGTCCTGCCATGGCGAAGGCTCAGGAAGGGGCTGGGGGCACAAAGCCATGGCGTTATGTAACAGCACATATTCAGCAACTGGATTTTGGCCCCAATTCTGCACACACTTCCATGTTCACTTAACAACCACACTGACAACCATTCATGCCACCAAAAGGACCCCAGTGCTCAGACTAGCTAATTCTTGCACAGGATTTGAGTCCTAAGTAGGTCAGAGACTGCAATATCCACCTGGAAAATACCTGAAGCTTTTACTCCCTGTAAGGAACCAACCATCTGCAAAACTTTTTAATAAGTCATTGAATTAGGTTTGTTCAGAAGAAAGCTCTATTAAAAATCAAAATGTGTTCTTGGAGCAAACCGGAGGCGTGGCAGGGGTGGTGACGCTCATGGGTTGAATTTCTGAAAGACTCATTGGAGTTTGCTGCAGAGGTTTTCGAGTCAAAGCTGTGGATCTGCAATGAGCCCAGCTGTGACCCATGGTAACAATGCAACTGGACTCAACTTTCTTTTTTTCTTTATAACCTTTTTTTTCCCCCTCACCAGATAGCACCTTGAGGGTCAGAATTACAACTTTTTCATTTTTTCAGTGAAAAAGCAGCTGTTGCACTGTCTTGCCCTCTTTTCCTTCTGCCCTAGGAGAAAAAGGAGGAAAGTTAAGAAGGGGAAATTCTCCTTACAAAATACTGTTAAGGAACTTTTTCTTGGTAACAGCAACCTCTAGGAAATATAAACCCTTTCTCATCAATTCTGCTAACTGCCTGGTGGTGGCCTAGCACAGCGGGGAGCAGAGGCCGTTCACACAGACGCAACCCAACAGGGTTAAGCTGTCAAAAGCAGGCAAGGACGCACCAGTCACCTCCTCGCTTTAGCCACTGCTCCCATGCCGACACAGAGATCCAGCACCAGCTGCTGCGAGCCGCCTGGCTTCAGTTTCCTACAGGCAGCTTTTGCACCCAAGGAAGAAGTCGGTTGAGTAACCCATGGACCAGGGCAGCCATGCTTCTTCCTGCAGAGATTTGCAGTTCGGGCAGCTCAGGTATCACCTGCAGTTCATTTGCACCCACACAAGCAAGAGCTAAAATTGCTGAAATTTGCTGCAGAAAGTTTCATTGCTTGCTATCTGCCACAACTCTCATGTGCTCTTTCCTTTAATAGATTTTTTTCCGATACTAGAGCACTTTCAGCTGTGAATATATTGAAATAGTTCAGAAAGACTCCTGAAAGAGTCAAAAAAAATTCTGAAACATATTTGTAGCGACTAAACACTGTGGAGATGTAGGAAATCATTTTTGTTTTCTCCCAATTTTATTAATTCGTACATTTGGGAGGAAACAAATGCTAAGTCTCCATTGAAAGTGGAGTTTAGGGAAAACTGATGTTCCCTTCTCTGGCTGGGGGCTTATATGTTATTGTTTGATTGCAGCTGGGTCATCTTCGCATCATCGACCACTGGAGAACTGGAAACTTATTACACTCAGCCTTTTATTATGTTTTAGTATAACTGAGATTTTTAGTAGCACCAAAATTTCAGTTTTCAAAAATTGTTAAAGACAGAAAAACAAAAACAAATATTTTTGAAAATTAATATTTTGAGTATTATTGAAAACTCCACCCATGCAGGTTGGGCCCTCTTGAAGACAGGCATGGTCTTCCCTGCTCTTTTCTCACATTGTGTGCTTGAGCTCTGCAGAAGCGCCTTCTCACTGCGTTTTTCACTCCCTTCCCCACTGTCCCAGCTGGGTTTTTAGTACCCAGCTGTCCCCATCCAAGCTCTCCCTTTGGTTTGAAATCCTTGCACAATTGTGGCATCAACCTGATTTTACAGTCAGTGCTTGGTGCCTCTTCTAGCCTTTATTAAGTCTTCCAGGTGGCTATTAGCATTTGCACTTCAATATGTCGGAATGTGTCTTTTTGGCTTTCACAGCTGCTCTTTTTACACACAGTCCCAATTAGTTTAAAAGTTAGAGCATCTCCTGGCTACTTCTTGAACCTCCTTTAGGTAGCACAACCTTGCTCTACAAATGACATTACAGGGATCTAAGCATTTTTGATATTATGTAATAAAACACACTTCCAAACATATGTTCAAACTAGCAGACATGATAGGTCTGCAATTACTGGAGAGACAGCAACAAGTTAGGCACTAAAATTAAGTTTGGCACTAAATCCATTGTTTTCACACCTGGATGACCGTGCTTGACATGCATTAATCAAAAATGCAATAGAGGTGCAATCAGAAATAATGATGAAATAGACTGAGAGATTAGAAGTGTTCTGTAGGGACAGGACCTCACATCCCCAGCGTGTGCCTCCTGAAGACGGTATTCACAGCAGGAGCCTTCTGACCTGTCCTTTTCCTGATGAAGCAACAGCAGTGCAGCAAAAGCGGTGACAGCAGCCCTCCTAGGCTAGGGCCTAAGTCTCCCACAAAACGTTGTCACTCCAGTTGTCTTCCCTCTTCACATCAGGAAAAAAAATTCAATGGGCACAAATCCTCATATGGCAAGTTTAAAAGCTCAGAAACCACTTTCAGAATCAGCACCTTGTTTATCTGGCTAAAACAGTCATGCTTCTCCTGTTTCTGGGAATCATGCACCTTGGTTTTGTTTGGCACACAAAGTGGAAAGCCTCCCTCATTAATGGCTAGTATTGAATAATTGCATCTGTTAGAGGTCATGTATTGGTGCAAAAAGTATCATGAGGTGTCTGCCTCTCAGTCTTCCCTTGGAGATGTTTTCTCCCAGGGCTTTACTGAGAAGTACACGTTAGACCTCCTAAATTCCTCCTCCTGACCTGTCCAAAGGCATAGTCTGGCAAATCCTTTCCATTTGCCCCCCAAGGACCAGCCCAGCTAAATTAAGCATTTTGCCCTGCACACATGTGGACCACAGAGGGCAGTTGGGCTGGAAAGTGTTCCTCTGCATTGATACAAACACATCCAGACCAGACATCTAAATGTTGGCCAGATACACTTACGTACATGTATATGCACCTATATTTATAAACATACACCTATAAAAGCATTAAATAGTTGAAAATGTGTTTTCTCCTTGTATCTAAAAAAACAAAGTCTAAGACCAACGGGCCCCGTCCAGGCTGCAGCAATGAAGGCCAGACGGTGGAGTAGCCTGGTTCGAAGCACATTTAAGGCAACTGGTGATAACACCAGTGCTGTTTTTTTGTGAGCAGTTGGGTGTGGAAAGGAGGTCTCGCACACACGCTAGGAGGACCATATGGTGCTTAGCACACCAGATTTCCCAGCTACAGCCAGGCCTCAGTCTCACACCCTACCTGTCACTCTTCAAGACGCGCACTGCCAAGGGTCACTTCATCCTCTCGGGGGCTCCGTCAAATTTGTTTGCAATACATTATCTCCCAAAAGGGAGAGTTTGGCATCGCCTCTTGGAGCTTTCCGTTGTTTTTAAGCTACCAGTCCTTTTGATGAGGTTACAATTTTTTCCCCCCACAGCAGTAATCTGTACTAGGGATCTTTGAACCTTTTCTTGGCACTGGGGAGTTTGATCTCCCATCCTAATGCCAGTTGCTGCATGGCTTTGCTTCATTTGACATCTTCACTCTAAAATTTTAACAATAGATAAGCAACAAAATACGAGGCTGTGGGACAGCCAAGAATTCCCTCAAGTAACCAAACACCGCGTGTGAGGGGTCTGTGGGTGCTCCAGAGGCCTCAGCTAGCTCTCTAGATCCCATTTTCCAGTACCTGTGGGCCTCCCTCCTTGTTCTGTTGCTGAATTTTAGGCTCACACCTCTCCATATAAATAATTCTATATAAATAGAGAATATGCATATAAATAAAGAATATGCAATCTTAAAAAGCTTTGGGCATCCCTCAATGGAGTCCATTGCTCACTATTAGACCAAAGGTATAAGAGTAATTTGTTTTAAATAGGTAGCAGGATCATTTTCAGAGTATGGTATGAAAATAATTCTGGAGCACTTTCTAAAGGCTCCGTGATTAAGGCAAGCAACCAGAGGTCTGGCTGCATGGCTGATGACCAAAAGGTATGACGTGTAGAGGTCAAACTATCTTAACAAAATTTCTAGACCTCACACAAGACTTCTACCATTATTTCTTTCGTGATTTTTTAAGAAAAGCTGTAGAAATCTTCTTTGGGGTCTCTTCTTAGAGCCCAGTTATGTGTAAGTGAATTGAAATCGAAAGTCATATTATTGAAAGTCAAATTTTTGAGTCCAAAAGGCTTGACTGGCTTCACTGAAACCTTTGTTCTGTGTACAAAGAGTGATGCTGGTTTGATTTAAAAAATTAATCAGTCATTTGTCTTTCCTTCTTAATCCTTCACTGACATCAAATCTTGTCATTTTTGATCCTAGCTTCCAGAGCGTATTGTCTGACTTAAATCAAAAGCATTCTGTAATTAGGTTCCAGCTAATTTAGCTTAGACTATTTAAAAGCAAAAAATAACCTTGCTTCTAGCAAAACCCAGCTGGACTTTCAGGAGTTGTACAAGGGTAGTTTCATTTCATAAATACAATATATTGCTGGCAACAAAATCCTTTCCTTAAAAACGTGGGAATGTGCTTTGGCCTAGGCATACTCTAGGTGATTTTGTAGAGATGAACGCAAGAACCACTGCTGCAGTCAGATCCTGTCTCTCTCCAAAAATCTGGTGCTGGCACTCTAGCAGGGACACTGTCAGGGCTGAGATCCTTCAAATACGACCTAGTTTTCTATTTCATCCTTTACAAAAGCAAATGTTTAAATGCTTTATATTTTTTTTCTTAAAGGAAGAGGCAAATGTCAGTGGGCTCCTAGGTGCAACTAAGAGCCACTTCTGGGTGGCTACAGAGGCAAGCACCTCTACCTGGCCCCAGGCAGGGACGATGTTCCAGGCTGCGCAGCACTGGGATACACGTCCATGCATCCCTGCCAGGCCCCAGCCTCACCTGCATCCTCCAGCTGCAGAGCCCCAGCAGGAGCCCCGAGCCCACCTTGCAGCCTTTTTAAGGTGCAGAAAGCTCTTTTCAGGGTAAGAGATTTGAGGGGGAGGGCTGGCCAGTGTCTGGAAGGTTTCACTTTGCCGTTTCCAGGATAGGTGCTTGAATAAGAAATAGCACCATTGCAGTCTTTGCCCCTAGGCACCAGTAAAGGACACACGCTCAGCTGCTGGAGTGTTCGTAAAGGGATGAGGTAGGTGTGCGGAGTGCACCTCCCCATATCCCAAGATGTATTTCCCACATCCTTCTCTTGCTAGGGGAGTGTCTATTTGCCTCCCTCAGTCTGTGATTTAAAGCCCTGCAATTTGGCAGCCTGGTAGGTGCAAGTTTCCCAAAACAAGCAGAGAAATGGAAAAAGGAAACCAAACTCATGAAAATCTCTGGCACAAAGACAGCTAATTCACAGCCACACAGTCCCACTGGCTCCTGCATGCTTCTTTGCATACAAAGAGATCAAACAGCTCTGTGCCCATGCGCTGCCCTGCAAGGTGGGAGATGTGAGACCCCATGCAAATTTCTACTCTGGCCTTTGGTGCAAAAGGATGCCAACATTTTAGCGTTGAGCTGTTGCCTGGCCCCAGAGCAGGGTCCCTGGCACTGGGTGAGGTTCCTCTCCTCTCCCAGCCGTGCCCAGGAGGATGGGCATAGCCAGGGAGGGCTTTTCATAGTCAGCTAAGATAGCTAATCCAAAACACAAAGGACAGAAGGCAGCAAGGCCAGGAGGAGGAATAAAGCACAGATTGCAGCAGGGCCAGCTTCTCCAAGCCACGCTGCCCCAGCAAGGTGGTGGCAGAGCAAGGAGGAGACTCCCAAATCAGCTTGAAATACCTGGAAGGTTTCTTGGGTAAAACCTGGCCATGTTAGACAGACTGATTCTCCTGGATTTTCTAGTAAAAGGGGTCACATCAGTACTTGGTGGGTAGATAGAAGAGCTTAGCATGGTGCTGCTTCTCATAATCTGCAATAGTATATCAAGAAACTCCTAGCAAAGGAGCTCTGTACATTCAGCACTTTGGGGTCAGGCTCAGAAAAAATGGACAAAGTGTGAATTTTGGGTAAGAACCTAGAAGCAACAAGAGTGTTAGTAACGCCCATTCCTCTTGTTGTCCTTGCAGGAGGCAATTCACATATTACCGTTGCCTTTCTCATATTGACTGACATTTTCCAGCAACCTTCACAAGCTTTGGTGTTTATCAAGTAGAACAGTGCAGTAAACCTTTGGGTTTTGGTAAGCTGCTTTGCTGGATTTAATCTGAAATGTTGTTAACAATATCAGCAATTTGCTAGCACACCCCCAGGGGTCAGATTATCAGAAGTACCTCAGAACAGAAGATTTATTGCCTGTCATAAGAAGAGTTATTTAAAACAATAGATAACCATTAAAAAATACCTTGAGATAGTTATTTCCCTAACAATTAACATCTATTTCTCATGCTAAACTTTACCTGAATTTCCTTCAGATCCTCAATAGCTAAAGCTGTCGTAACAGTCCCGCTAGATGCTGACATACTGTTTAAAGAACTGTCAAGAGCACTGAAGTCCATTCCTTCCTCCCAAAGTTGTATGTTTTAGCAATTAAAGAATTTAAAAGTACATTTTTGCCCAAAAGTCATTTGTATTGGGAAACTGTACAAAATACAAAACCCTTGTTCAAGTGCCAGCCTATATTTGCCTCCTTTTGCCTTCTTTTTTTTTAGAAGAAGGTAACCTATACTAAAGAGTGGGCTTCACAAGCACCAGGAAAAATGGCTTACTTGGCTTAACTTTTTTATCTTAATAAAATCATGGGCACTTTAAGCTGAGCTTTTTCAGTAATAGAGGCACAGCACATTTCATATTCTCTCATCAGCATTTGCCAGCACCTACTTGAATCCAGCCTGACTTCAGCAGAGTTCATCACTTTTTAGCTGCAGTCCAGCTGGTATCACTGAAAGCCATGCGTGCTGTCCTGATTGCATCTTGGAAATTTGCTTCTCGCTTTTGGGAAAGGAAGGACATAATGCACATAGCAAGACAGGGCAAAGGCAGCTGCCGAGCCTCACAGATGCACACAAAGGTGGAACCGAAGCTGGATCATCATAACTAGCCACAGCTGTCACCATTAGGGTCCCCTTTGCATCAGGGGCAGTATGAAAGGAGAAAATCCCTCCTTCAAATTTGTTTCTGGAGCCCAACGCTCAAGGAACCTAATTAACCCTTCCAAAATTGTTACTTAGCCTCTATAAACCAAAGACCACCAACCAGCATGTTATCCCTACTTACTAAGCAACATCCAATTTTCATTTACACTACAATTTTCATTTAGGCAGTTATTAGGTAGTTAACATTAGCTCACAGAACTGTCATGTGAAGTTTTGCTAGGCACTCAGTACATTGAGCCATTCACCTATGCAGCCCAAGCCAGCCTCTGAAACACTATATGCCACTGAGAAGGTTTATCAGGAACAGTTAGCTTTCCAGACTGGTTCAAAATACTATCTTAGAATTGTCTAAACACTCCCAGTCCACGAAATTTCAGAGAGAAGGGGTATTTTTCTTTCTGAAGAACTAAGAACACCCCTACATCCCACTCCCAAGTAAGAAGTGCCAGGGGACATGACAGGACAGAAACCACTAACACAACAGCTACAGTGAACGGCTGTGAGCAAGAAAGAGCACAAAAGCTGAAATAAAAAAAAAGCAAAGGAAAAGCTAAAATAGAATTAAAAGTGTAGATCAGAAAGAGCAAGCAGAAGAAGGGAGGGTAGAGCTCACAGAAAGCAATAACCCCAAACAGCTGCAATTAAGAAACAGCAAGGGTGCTGCTGGAGGGAGGGATTATATTGAATTAGCTCCTCCTAGGGTCATTGTTAGGTCAATTAGCAATGGCTGGGGAAGACACCATGTAGCCCTTGGAGGGGGCTCTGGCTGGTCCTGGAGAAGATTTTGGGGAGAAGGGAGGAAAGGGCTGTGTAAGGCTTTGCATGAGGATAGAGTACAGCAAAGACTAATGTACTGGGCTAGATCTGTTAAGCATCTCTTGTTTTAGTTTGTTTTTTTTTATAGCTGTATTCTTCCTTAACATCTTCTTTTTCTTGCTGCAGATCATTTTCTTAGAAATGAGAGACACCTTGAGCTTTTAGGCCTTAAAATAAGACAATAACACAGGTAAAGGGTAATTCTGTATCATCTCTCTTCTTTCTTTCTTTCTTCCTCCTTGAATTTTATCATCTCCCTTGCTCTGGCTGTGGCTCTTGCCTCTGCTCCCTGCCCTAGGGCTCAGAAATGCTTGAAATCCTGCAAGGGCATCTCTCCAGGTGCAGAAGGAGCTGGGGGCTATGGCAGCGCTCTCAGAATCACTCTGGGAGACAGAAAACAAAGTCCTGACTCTCTGAAATAACTTATTGGGGAGAAATGATAAGAGCAGGCTGTCTGACAGCATTTGATAGGCCTGAGGAAGGACGGGAGGATGGAGAAGAAAATAAAGAGGGCTCCTTTCCTCAGGCTGTTGTCAACAGAAGGCAGCAGAGTGACACCGCACGGCTTTGGTCAAAATCTGCCATGGCGCAGAAGCAGCTTCTAGAGTAGCCTGACTTTATAAAGTCCATACAGTTTATTCCAGTTAACAGTATACACCAGAGCTTCCCTGTGAGCCTGGACATCTATAGAGAAGCCCAATGTATATATTCATGCCTTATTGGTTGACTGCCCTAGCATTTCCAGGGGAGTAGTAGCTTCATTAGGCACTACGTCCCTACAGGAACACAAGCTATAAGGACATACATGCAGCCAAAGGACCAAATCCAGTTGTTTTGGACTTAAACTAGGAGCTCAGCGAGTGTAAACAGGAAGGAAAGGTTTAAGTACTCAGGGGTCAGGGATGTCTGTGAGCCGTTGGTGTGATATGGCCATGGAAAAGGCAAAGACAGTTGCAGGCCCTCTCAGGGGAGATATTTCCAGTGGAGATAAAGCAGTGTGTATCACTGCAATTTGGGATATTGTGCAGTGTTTTGGTCAAGAACAAGAAAGGTGAAACTGCAGGAAAAGGTGCAAAGAGGCGAGTGAAAGAGCTTAGCTTCTTATTCTGGCAAAATGACAGCAGAAAGGGAATGGCATTGCTCTTCACACGTGACATGTGGGCAAACATCGCTGAAGGCCCAAGTCTCAAACTCCCTTTCCCTCAATGGGAAAAGCTGTAACCAAGTACCTACTACTGGCCCTTGGGGCGAGAGGCTCAAAAGTATTCTTTGGTCCCGTAGGACAGTACCAGGAACGGTATCTGAGGTACTATCATGTGGGGACTGTTGCTGAAGAAGGAGGGTTTCAACAGGCAAATCTCCGTGCTTCCCCGCCTAGGAATTCACCATGCTTCACTTCACTTCTCCATCAGCTTTCTCCTGCGCAGGCCATCACGGATATGGGAGCTAGCCTTGCAAAACACCAGTCGTGCTGCGAGAATTTGCCACTGGGATTTCAGCGCCAAGTTTTTCAAACTTGAAACTCCATCTGGCTATATCCAGTTTCTGTCAGATGGGTGCCTTGGGGGCAATTTGGGGGCTTTTGTTAAAATTCTCAGTTGAAACTTAGGCTGTTTCAAGGTTCCTCTCTGCGGACAGATCTGACAGCAGCACGCAGCGCTGTTAGTGTTTAGACTGAAAGCTCGATTGTGTTTTGACAGCCTCTCTTCCATGTATGATAGAAAGGAGCATATCCCAAAATCTGGTTTGCCCAGGCCAATGTCTCAGTGGTACTTAATAATCTAGATTTTGATGCTATATAAATAAGGCTAAAGTCTCCATTAGGCAAAATCTCCCCCCCCCCCCCCCGATTTTAGCATAGGTTAGCCAAAAATCTGAACTCCTAGCATGCATGAGAAGACGTGATGGTTGCACCTAGAGCACTCTGATCACTGTCCCATTGCTGCCATGCCGGAGATCCAGTGGCTCAGCCAGGGACAGCAGGGACTGACACGGCCGGGCTCTTTCTGTATCCCTCATAGGAGTGAAATGAGGGAAAAACAGGAAATCGGCATAAAACCTGAACACTATTTTCTTACAGCGATGGGTTTTTAATCCTAAGGTATTATAGAGGTCTTAGGCAAAAAAGCGGATGTGTTTGGATAAGAACCTGACCTGGTGCAGGGAAAAGATTTACAAGAGAGATCCATCCCGGGCAAGGAGCGGATCCCAGCAGCAAGAGAAGGACTCACCCAGGCGAGGTCCTGATCTCCCGCACATTCACCGTCCACCACCCAAGCCAGCAGGCCTATACTCGCAAGGGCTGCTTCACCTCAGGAGTATAAAAAATTGTGGCAAATGATGTGAAAAGGTTGATACTAAAAGCCTTCTTATCGGGATTTACTGACTCAAAAGCAAGGCGATATCCAAGAGCAGAACAGAGCCTTTATAGTATCTGTATTCAAAGTTCCATCAATTTAAATAATTGGATTCATTTAGAAAGATACAGTTCAGGCAATTAAAATGCTTTTGAAAAATGATTTCAAAACATGTTCATTTCCTTTGATGTGAAAAACAAGGACAGCCTGTTTTGTTTTAAAACAAGATCTCTATTGTCACAGACAACCATGCCACTAAAAGAAGAAAGCAGTTGAGCCACTGAGTGAACAAAAATAGAACAATGTTCTTTGTGTTGTTAAAGGAGATATTTCTTTGATACAACTCTTAACAGTAAAAAAAGTACATGCATAAAAGAAATAGTAAATTGTTAGAAGAATTTTCACAACTTCCAAGCAGGACATCTAGTGCAAATCCAGCTCCATGCTGTTTAGTGCAAATATGAATGCAGCAGGATTTGGGGTTGTGTAATTGTCTTCCCTCTAATTATTTTGGATCAGCTGAGTTACTTATGAGGAAATTCATGATCTTATTTTTTTTTTTAATAAAAGAAAAGCACGTGGACCGTGGAAAAAGGCATGAATTGGGGAATACTGATAAACATTTCAGTAGTAACATTTAATATTAGAGATCATAGGATTTGTATTTTCATGTGTCACTTCTCCAGTATTTGAGCTATTTTTTTAACCTTTCATAATCTAGATGAAGTATAATCCCATTTCACCAATCAACAGTTCATTCCCAACCCTCATTTATACAAAAGCCTTTTTACACCCCACTGATAAAACAAGAAGGGCCTAAAATAGGAGTAATTTGCCAGCACAGCATAGAGACTTCAGCTTGAATTAGAATCAGACCCCTTCCCTCAAACGTGGCAGAAAAAAGCTACTTGTATTCCATGGTGACAGGAATAATTTTTGCAAATAATGGCCTGATTATATGCATATTTCCATGTTAATCTGAGTTTGCAAAAAAAAATCTGATGTTCAAAGTGAAAATCAGAGAAGCCTAAATATTTTATAAATATTAATTTTTTTTTGTTGTTGAAATTCTACCATTTGTCACAGTGGGTATTTTTAGTCAGGCTTCCTCTATGTTGACATCATACTGCCTTGATGTGCCTGGCAGCATGGAATAATTATCATCTCTGTTTCTCTGCAGCACGGTGATACCCAGCAGGCCAGAAGGGGTGGGTTCTTACCTCTAGTTGCAGAATTCTTAGTGAGTTTGGGATGGTGACACAGGCAAAGAAAAGCAAATGAAAAGACCAGTGTCCAGATACCGACAAAGGGATTAGGGCAAAGAAGATACTTTGCAGCGGTGATGGGAGCTCCGGAGAAAATGATTTTCAAACTGCTGCTTTTAAATTGAGCACTGGGATCGGGCAATTAATTCATCACCTTTCCCGCAGGCTGTTTCTGGGACTCGTCACTGCTGGAGGGCTGGGATGCGTGTCAAGAAGTTGGAGCCA
This sequence comes from Struthio camelus, assembly GCF_040807025.1. Lineage (NCBI taxonomy): Eukaryota > Metazoa > Chordata > Aves > Struthioniformes > Struthionidae > Struthio > Struthio camelus. Next base: position 12,350,123 of record NC_090955.1, on the reverse strand, counting down.
GCCAAATTGCCGCCCTGGGACAGGGATGGTTCATTTAACCAACAGAAAGTGCGTTTCTGGCTGCATCCATTTAGATGCAGTGTAAAGTGCCGAAGGCGGCCAACTCCATTGTGTTCCCACGGTGCCTCAGAGGAACTTTGGACAAGACTGTTTTGTTGCATGTTTGCTAAATATGAGCCTTCCTATGAGTTCCCGCCATGCCAAGCACAAAGCTGCTCTGGTTTCGGTTTGGTACCTCTAAGGATGGAGTCTTGCTCTGATCCTGCACGACGCTAAATATGGAGCAAGTCCTTGGAGATCTATGGTGTTGCGCAAGCACAAAACCCTTGTAGGCGAAGGTGGATTATTGCAGGCCGGATGTTGTTTTGTGTAGCTGCTGATGGCTCCCGCGTGGCAGGGATACAGCTGCCTGCACCTTTGTTCAGCATTTTGCTGTGCTTTTGAGCATAGCTTTGGAGCGAGGACCTGGGACAGCTTGCTGTCTTTTCTTGTTCCTCTGTCTTATTTTCCAGGACCTCCATTTCATTACATTCAAAACCAAAGGTCAGGCACCTTAAAACATGATTTGCCAAAATTAAGTTGGTGTTCTTTACAGATACACAGGGGTCAACATTTTTGACAGTCTTGAGGGCTGGAAACTTTCATTTCGTCCAACAAAAGCCTGAAATTGTTCCTAGAGCTGCAACAGCTCTAGAAAAATCCTCAAATATTGCAAGATTTGTGATAAAATCGTGACATCTGTCAGCACTTGCAGCATGTAAACCTCCCCTTCCAGACTTTGAGACAAACACGGGTATTGCAGATGAAAATAATTCAGCTTCCGTAACTAGTTTGGGCACTGGCCACGGTCTAGCCATGGCAGCACACAGCGGTTTTCCGCCTGTTGAACAGCCCCTCTGGCTGCAGCAACCCCATGCGAGGTTGAGGCTCCCTCCCCAAGCACCACTGCTGGAGAGGGAGGAGAGGCCACACTCAGATGTCTGGCCCTTCAGCACAGTACAGCCCTTCCTCTTCCTCTCTTCTCTAATTCTTACTCTTTTTAACTCAGAAAATGCTAGCAAGAAATAGCAGCAGAAATAATACATGGACAATTCATCTGTCTTTCTTGATTAAAGAAAAACCTTACCTGGCTCTGCATGGGCATTCGAGTTTCAAAGCTGTCTATATTTAACTCGGGGTGAAACAGCAGTAGGATTTTTTACTTGTGCTGGAGCACTAATTTACAGCCCTGGTCATGGACTAAGAGCTGTAGAAATGGAGAACAAAAATGCTCTGCTTTAAAGCCTTTGTGAAGAAAATCGAGTAGGTACTGGATGGCTAGCAGATTTGTTTTTTTTTTTCTTCAGTTGTGTTTGTCATATGTAATTGTGTAGTTGCTGAGACAGAAAAGATGCTTCTGCAGGAACTTCTGGCACAAATCAGAATACACTCATTTGTGAGTGTGTCCTTGAATCTGCACAGATAAAAGCTTCTTGCTAAACATCTGCGCAATCAAACCTTGTCACACATATTTTTGTGAAAAAAGGAAAAGAGAGAAGGTGATCCAAACATGAGTAGGTATCACCAAGATTTAGAGACTGCAAATACATTTGCATGTCATTTCCACGCTCCTGGTCTCTCTCAACAGTGTAACATCTGGCCTGTGTTCTTTGGAGGTTCTGAAGAGCAAAGTACTTGTATGTCAAATGAACTTTGCCTTTTGGTTCAGTTTCAGATATAGAAAGACAGCAAAAAACCACCGTGGTTAATACACGGCCAAAGTATACATTAGTTTTCATTGTATAGACTCCCTAATCTTACTATATGTATGCTTTCCCTGACACATTTGATAGCTATGACCTGAAAAGCTCTCTTTGGAGCTGTTCTATGTAGCTAGAGTTTGATTTTGAGAGGAGAGAGATGAAGCAGAGATCTGTGGTCCATTACATAGCTAGAGTTTAATTTGGTGGAGAGAGAATGGAGGTCTAAGCAATGGGTTTTCCCTAGAAGTTCGTACGCATTGGTGCTGGCTGAGAGAGGCAACCTTTAGCCGTTTTCCTTTAACCTTCAGTGCTGTATCTTGGCCATGTATAGCCTCAAGGGGAGAGAAGTAGGAGTATCTGATACACTCCTAGGGCACATATCGTATTTCACAGCATGAATTTAATGCCTAGCCATAATATTTCTTTATAACCCAGCATGCAAGTCTAAATTCCTAGCGCTTTTAGTTACTGGACACCTTAGTGAAGAAAATGCTGCTGATAGGATTAACCGTAGCGCAGGGTAAGTGGCCCTCAGCAACCTGCGGAGGACCCTGGAGCGAACCCAGGAGCTAATTCCTGAAGCAGGAGGCAGCGCTGTGTGGTCGGTGCCGATGGGTCCTGTCCATCGCACCAAAACAAACAGAGCAGTTTCGGTCACTGAATCCTGCAGCAGCGTGGGAGAGGCAAGTGCTGGTTCTGGGAACCGCAGCACGTCCCCATATGTAAGTAAGCAGCTCCGTCACTCAGCATAAATGTCAGGCGGTGACAGTCGTGGCTTTCCTGAAGAGTGATTTTGTATGCCGTGGTATGGATGTACGAACAACCCAATTATCAGTCAGCCAAGATAAATGGCATGATTGGAGCGATCATAGGTAACGTACAGGAACTATCAAAGGCAGTGCAAAATATGGCAAACACGGGTCGGGCTCTCCGGCTTCATGACTGGCGTTGCTGTTGGGGTGGAGAGTTACCTACGTGTAACCGTGCAGAGGACATGGTTTCAAGTGCACTGATAAAAGGTCTTTTAGGTGGGCTGATACCTTCATACACTGGATTTAAGAAAGAGGGCTGACGGTGCAAGTGAATATACCCCTGAAACATTTCTATCCCAAGGAGAAACAGCTTGTCAGTGTTCACCTGAGGCATAAGGGAAGGAGAGATCTCTACCAGCCACCTCATGCTCTTTGAGGCTGTGGATAATTTACCAGGCGTCAGACCCAAGAACGGCTTCATGTGCCAACTTCTAGGCCATGCATATTTGAGTTTGTCTTTAATGCAGAGTGTATATGGTACCTGGCGCAGCGGGTTCACATGAAGGGGGGGGGGGTGTCCAGTGAAGGCTCCAGCGCAGAGTATCTGGGGGAGGGAGGGAAGGGAGCTACAGCCCACCGACTTCATCTTTCCAAGCGTGTAAATGGGAGAGGTAAAACGAGCAGAGGTGAGAAGCCTCTGCAACCCACAGTCCTCTGTCTCCAGCCAAAGCACAACCCAAAGAGCTTTTTTATTTGAGTCAGAAAGAATCCAAAAGAAGTCAAAATAGCACAGTAAAGAAAAAAGGAGTATTAACTTGATGGGGGAACCACAATCAATACCTGGAATCCAACTCATAACCTCACCTGTTAAAGAGTTTTCAACTATCACCATCAAATAAAACCTACAGATATCACCAGTGCCCGAGGAATAACTACTTTTTAGAAGCCGCTTGTACTGAGGGGAAAGCCTGGCCCTGCCGGCACCAGGAGGGGGCTGTGTCCCATACATGGGCACAGCAGAACTGCTGAGCACCAGCATCTTCTTCTCGAAGCTCCTTAGCAAATGTGAAACTACTTGCTTAACTCATTGGTGGACCTTATCCCTATGTAGCTAAATGCTTTTAGGAGCTCAGTTGTGGTGACTGGTCTAAAAGCCGTGCTCAGTAAAGCTGTGAGTATGCCAAGTCCACAAACTTTCCTAATTCCTTAGCCCTGTGTTAGCCTGTAACAGGTAGCTTGGACTGTGTATTACATTTACAGGCATTCCCAGGCTGCTTTTCAAGGCTGCTTTTGCACCTCTTTCTTCAATTTTTCTCCTGCAAAATAGAAAACTTTTCATGAGCAACAGTCTGAGGCACAATAATTCACATCTGTTTCACTGCAGAGTAGTCTGCGCTTATAACTTCATACCAGGGAGCGCTATAGCCCGGTGTTTATTACGTGGAACGCTCCTTGATACAAGTCTGTAGGTGGAAGCATCCTTTCAGAAGCAAAATTTGAATTCCCTTGCAACAATATTCAGCAATCAAGAGTTTGACTGTAGCTCCCAGTGTTTCCAAAATGGATGGTATAATTAAATGATTTAAAGCCCACTGTAATCAGGAGTGCACAGTCAATGAATATTCAAGCTGTTCTCATTATTAAGGATGATAAAGAAATGTCTTCTCTTTAGGTGGGTTATTTTTTATTGTCTGAAGAGTCATCCAGAAGATGGTGCCACAGTTCTGCCTGTAAAATGAATAACGGACCAGAAGAGAGTGTTTGCACAGAAAATAATCCTTAATAGAAATTTAAGAGTAAACTTATATTCGAGGGCAGCTCAGAGCTCAGAAAACTGACATTTAGTCTATGTTAAGGCTCTTACTGAAAACTGGGGCAATGTATCTTTATTGCTTTTGCTCTGTGTCACTCCAGGCAAGGTCAGCCAGCATGACAAGGAAGAAAAAAATCCCATCCCGTCTCTCCGTTCCCTTCTGAAAAACAGACAAATCTTTGGGTATTTGTTATACTACTCTTTCTGGGTAGCAGAAAGCCATCAAAAACAATAAGTAAGATGAGCACAAAATAAACCCCTCTCTTGATGCTTTGCGAGGCTTCAGTGGAAGTAGGAAGTGCAGTCTAGAGTACACAGCTATTTCCTTTGGTTAAGGAAGAAAGGCTTTTTTAAGGCTTTGTGTCACTGAAGAAAATGACGACGTCGTGCCTGTAGATCCTCGTAATCAGATTAAATAATCTGATTCCCATTTCACAAATCTTTGCACTAACACAAAGGAAAAAATGAAAACTGAGATTGCTACAAAATAAAATCTTTGCTCCTACCAAAACCATGTATTTAATTTTTTCTTCCATTACAGTTTTCTGTTGTCTGAGGTCTCTTCTCTGTAGCTCAAGCAATTTGTCATCCGATTAGTCTGATGAAGCATAGAGAAGTCATTTGAACTGTAAATTTTCTGCAGGCAAAATAAAATGCAAACAAGAAGAGCTTCCTGTGCCTGCCAAAGTGATGATACTCAGAATACAAATAAGAAAAAGCCATGCTGACAGCATAAGCTATTTTTATATTCTGTCATTGGCTCCCGGGCATGACAGTTTGAACAGGACTGCATCTGTATTCCCAAACCCAAATAAACCATGTAGTCTTAAGTGAAGTTCATGTCTTACAGAATAGCTGTTTAATCACAGTGAAAGGATACATTTCAGGAAAGATGAATCATGATGTCGATACACACTCAAGCTATACATTTACTGTTCGGATCAACCCGGATAGAAAAGCTCAAGAGAGGAGGGTTTCCAGCTGTTGCATGGGGAGCACTCATGCCGCGCAGAAGCAGCCAGCAGGGAGTTTCTCTGTGGCTGCGGAGCTGAGGGCACTTTGGGTCATTCGTCAGCCCAGGGGCCTTCTGAAACCCAAGCCCGGCCCCTTTGTGTCGTGGCAGTTGGGCATTGCCACTTATCCGTGTTTGGGATACAGCCTTCAACATCCTAAATGCCCCAGGGCAGCTAATTTCATCGCCTAAAAGTCACCTCTGGGGCAAAAGCTGGGTCTTTCACTTGCTCTTCACGGTATCACAGCCTTCACTTCAACGGTCTACATGTAAAGAGTGTTAAATGACTTCGGATGAACAAGGATGCTAAGTTAACAGATCTGCTTGTTCCTGCAGCTTTAGTGTCGCTCATCCTCCTTCTCACATGGCTCCTTAGCAAAATGGCAGCTGGGCTTCATTCACTTCTTAAAATCTAAGGCCATCAGAAAATAGAAACTCTTTTTCAACACTCTTAAGCTGCCAAATTATTTTACAAACAAGCATTGTTCCTGCCAGGATGTGCCTGACGAGTCTGGCCGATCCCTATAACATCTCGCTTTTCCACACGGTTTGCCATCACTGGATCTCAAAGCCTGTCACAGGTCAGTAGCATTAGGAACAGGCAAGGTTTCCTGCTGAAGCAGAGCTGAGTGCAGCACTGGTAGGACTGCACCTAGCAAAAGGGTCATGCGATTGTCTTGATCCTGCAAGACTTTCCAAAATAATCATTTGGAAAATGTTACTGGGGTAACATTTATTATTGGGGTAACAGGAGACTATTGTGATAGAAAGGAGCTGCTGCACATGGATTTCTGGGAATTAATTCTTCCCCTAGATGTGTGCAGAGAGGGGAGTTGTGAGAAGCCAGGAAGCGTTTTACTGTCCAGGCGCTACTAACTTACCGCTATGCACTATTATTTAACTAATGCCATTAATTCTTACCTCCTGAATTAGAGGAAGAGTCTAATCTCTACAACAAAGCCCTTTGAAAAGCCATGACCTTGCCTGCTTTTGCACATGCAGTCGCACTGGAAGCACTTCAAGACATGATGTTTCTCTGTCGCAGCAGCTCATCTCCCAGTTCCTAGGGAAGCTTCCAGGTTGGTCTAAATCCAGCTTACTCCTCACCTTCACGGAGTGGCACTCTGATCCCAGGTGTGCAATGCTGCCCACAGGACATGCCATAAACATTGTTCCCAGAGACTGCCACCGGCCCCAGGGAAACCCCGGGGAATATGACTGTGCATTGGCATCACCAGTTGGGTGTGGGCCCTGGCCCCACAGTGACCACGACCCAACTGGGAAGCGTCTCCCGGGGTGAAGCACAACTCAGCAGGGATCCAACCAGCTTGAACCCCCTTAGTCAATTAAACTGAGGACAACAACCGAGCCTAGCATCAAATTAAAATTTGGTCCTTCCCTTAATCAGTGCTCTATGGAAAGGTGTCTGAAGGCTTTGCCCTTGCACTCTGCCATCGCCACCGTTGGTTTGGCTGACCGCTCCACATCTGCTTGGCCATGTGGCATCCTGGCAAGTGCAGGATACTCAGTCAAGCAGCGCCCGGAGTGGCACCATCAGCCACATCGCAAAGCAATGACTGATAACCTGATCAGACACCACCACTTTGTTCCCACCCACACTTGCTGCCAGTCCCTTTCCAGAGCGAGACACTCTGCTTTGCTTTTGATGAGCAAATACAGCAAAACACGCAGCAAGATAAGTCCTTCGGGCTGTTTATGGCTTTGGACAAGCCTGACTCCTGTTTTACCCTATTTTTGCTTCCAAAGAGTGTGAGATCCTGGATGCACTTAGCTCCTCATAGAGCCACAAGTTCTCCCCCATGAGACCTGGAGCATATGTGCCGCAGGACTGGAGAAACCCAGACGTGGTTTCGCTGTGCCTTGACTGCCCCCATGCTCTTGCAGCCACCACTGGCCTTCCCATCCCCTCCTCCAGGCATGAGGAAGGGAGATGTGGGCTGGCACCTGCCCTGAATGCCTAGGTCTATTTATCTGAATATAAAAGACTGACATTCAAATCTTGGCTCTGCCAGGCCAGAAAAGGGCAGGCAGTGTATCCTGTACCCTAGGTGAGCACTGCACACTTGGGACCTCTAAAGCAAGTGCTCTCCTAGCCTCAAGAAACCTTGTAAACAGTAATCAAAGTGGATTATTCCCATAAAATCCTTCCATTTTGAGCAAGTTGAGATTCTTGGTAGAAAATATACCAGTCAATTGATTTTATTTATTTATTTTTTTTTACCAGCTATTTCTCGATGGGAGGAGGTGAGAAGTTGGGAGTTAGGCAGAACCTTGCTGGAGTTGGGAACTGGGAAGACCTTGAGGTTAGAAGATGCCAATGTCTTCATGATTTAGCCAGCAGCCTTAAATAACATGAGTGCGGCAAGGGGCTGCAGGGGAACTCTGAACTATAAATCCGTTCTTGCTCAAAATCCACCTTGCTCAGGTTTGAAAGAAAGGAGGCGAAAAATAATACCCAGATTATTAGCAGTGACTTTTGCCTTTTTCATTAGGACATTACCCTGCAGGAGAAAGAGAGAAGGCAGAATTAACGTCATAGACAAAATTGAAGCCCAAACCTGATTTTCATGCTCTATTTATTACAGTAGATCAGAGGTCTTGTCTGAGATCCTTGGGAATGTAAAGAATAACAGGGAGTATGTTAGAACAAAGAAGCAGTTGCATATTTTCTCCTATCTCAACGCAAAACTCAGCATTTTTTTTCCAAGCTGAAGTGGTTACTTGTTCAAAAATTGACCTCAGGTGTGAAGGCCCTTGATGCTGGCTGACAATCTGACCCAAAATGGCTTATATGCATACTGTCTGCTCCAGCTGGGCTGGGAGAGCATCTCCTTCCCCCCTGCTGGAAGATGCACCACCAATGCAAGACGCAGCAGACTTGGGTGTTGGGTGCGAGTAGTGTTGGTGCCAGTGCTCGGCTTTAAGGATGCTGGGGCACAGCCATGGGTCTCCAGAGGACCCCATCATGGCGGCAATGATGCCTTTGGCCAGTTGGGCTGCAGGAAGACCTCACAGCACTGGAGAGATCACCCGCCACGGTGTAGGACTGCACAGAAATATCCCTTCCGGTGTCCTCTGAGCAGCACGGTGCCAGCAATGCTGGGAGCGCTGTGAAAGGTGGCTTTCACGCTCACAGGATCCCCCAGGCAGCAAGGCAATTTTACAGTTCCCCAGAGCTGCAAACCCAGACACTGCACCATGGCCATGAACTCCTGGGGGAGTGTGAAACCAAGATGGGCCTGGGAGGAGGCAGGAGCATGTGAGCAAGGTGGCGGCAGCATCCTCTGAGCACCTTCCCCTTTCTTTACCTAGATGTGCCCAGAAACACAGTCTCTGTTTCCTCTGTACAGACAATTGATTTCTCTAGTGTTGCTCACGGTTTTTCGGATGCTGTTTCAGACACATGGCAACTCACTGGCACAGCAGCAAGGCCTATGCTTCCATTAGTTTTCTCTTTCCAGGATCCAGCTGGGTGGCCTTGGGGGAGTTAGAAATTCTCTATCAGGAAATTAAACCCAAAACCCCAACTCGCAGTGAGAGGGCTGCTCCTTGCCTGAGCTCTGTCTTTCAGGGAGAATGGCCTTGCTTTGCCAGTTAGCTGTAAGAGCGCGTGGGCTGCATGCCAGTAACGCTATCATCTTGCTATCGGCTGCATGCTGAATTACTCACTATTCTGTGACCTTTTAACAGATTATTGGAAGTATATTGAATTTCATTGGGGGATTGCTGCTCTTCCTGCCTTCCTTTCCTCTCCAAGCTAAACAGAGTACGCTGCTGGGACCAAGACATCCCAAAATGTGCTTGTAGCTGGGCAACTTGCATCGTGGTCTCATTTGGTGGATTCTCTCGTGTGTGATCCACCATAGAAGTTGTGCCTTGAATCCAAAAATTGCAAGATCCTCACAGTCGAGACTCGACAAATGTGAGATCTTTATTTTGCAGTAGCTGAGCTGCATTTTTTTCCTCGTGGGATGCCTCATGCTGAGGTGGAGGCAAATCAGCTGATCTTTTCTTTAGGTGTCTGCATTCGTTTGTATAGAAGTAGTTTTTAGATTGATATTTCCTTAAGTGAACATAACAGAAGGTGAGGAGGAGAGAAAGTAATTAACTGATTCGATCACAGAATTGCTTTCAAAGCTCTTCACAGGTACTTGACAAGGAAAGTACCTAAATGATAGGAAGATTTTGATTGTGCTGGTATTAATCACCAAAAGTCTCAGGTTGGCTTAGCCTAAACACCTCTCATGATGTCATTCTTTTTCACAATATTTTAAATCGCATCACTACCAAACAGAGTATCCCTTCTCTTGGAAGGACAAAAGTCCTTGCAAAGAGGGAAGCATCACTAAAACCTTCAGTGTGTTTGATCCCTGAAGGGGCAGAGCCGGCAGGCTCGGCCTGTGGGAAGGGAAGCTCCTTAGTGATGTTTCCTTCTTCAGAGCCGTAGCTCCAAGTGGGCTCTCAGCCTTGGAAATAGGAGGAGCTGGGTATTTCCTTCTTCTCTTCTTGCATCAGAAAGGCCAGGACTACAGTGTCCCACCCCCACAGGGCTCATGTGAGTTCAGGTGAGGAACCCCTAGAGGAGGTCAGTGCCTGGAGGCTCACTGGCGAAGGGAGGGGCCACTTTCCTGGCTAGAAGGGGAAAAATCCCTCCTTCTGCCATGCCAAGGAGCCTTTTCATTGCGTGCTGACACATCGACACGTGAAGGAGGGAGGAGGGCTTGTGAGCCACAGAAGGAACTTCTGGAAACTTTTCTCCTGTGCAAGAGTCTCCTGGACTCTCTTGAGTTTCTGCTGGATGAGGATTTCTTGGGTATACTTGAAAATAGACGAACTGGGAGGCAGCAGCTTGCTAACAGCAGAGTCATTTTCCGCTCTTCCCTATCTCTGTAGGCAGCATTACAAACCAGGACATCAAAGACCTAAATTATTTGTTGATTCATTACAAGCCCTAGGATTCATAACCCTGGCCGACACTTCAAAGCTAGTAACAGAAACATTTCATACCCATTTACTGCGGTGACAATGTTAAAGTGCTGAAATACACACGCGGGGTTTCAGCAATTCATTCTGGACTAAGCTCCCAACAGCGGTGAGTTGTATTTGCGAGGTTACTCTTGCATGCCTGCCCAGAGCCCTTCCCAGGTTGTGCTGGGGCAGGCATCTGCAGACAGCAGCCGTGGGGCCCAGCGAAGGCACGCTCAGCTGGAACTAAAACCAACCATCGCATGTTATGTTGCCTTTCACAAAAGCTGTATCATTCATAACCCACTTAGGCTGCCAATGGGGTAGTTGCATGCTCTAATGTGTGAGGCGCAGACACATACTGTGATCTTAGCCAAATTTCTAGGCATAACAGTAAATAATTGCACATATACTATACTAGAACTTTATGAGCCTGACAACAGTGCTTACGATTTCTGTTATGAATAATGCTACTTGGACAAGCCAATTTAGTCCTTTAAATCTGTGCTGCTAAAAATGGCCAGCACGGTTTGTTTGCAAAAGAGCACAACACTAGTATCTCTGGTTATTGCAATGCAATAGGCTTAGGAAAATGAAATGCGTAAATATTTAAACTTGCTCCTAAAGTACAGCCAATTTTGTTGTGTTTCTCTGCAATTCACTGAGCGGCCACTTGATGGGGCCGAATGTCTCCTTTTGCAAGAGCCATTTCTCCTGTTTTCCCACGCTGGGGTGCCAGGGAGGCAAAGCGGTGCAGAGAGTCTCGCTTTCTCTGGAAGGCTATATTTCAGAGGCAGTATTTCATCCACCCGCTATTCATTTGAATCGCTCACTGTGTTCTGAGTCTGTGATTCCTTTCCAATTCTTGCTGTACTTTCTTTGTTTCTTCCCACACTAATTCATAGTTGCATAAAAAAATTGCTCTCTAAACCCCTTCACTTTGCCCAAGGAAAAAGGCAGTGGTACCACTCGTGCAACTTGTGATGAAGGGGTGGTTCCCAAAACCTAGCTCTCTTGGATGGGTCACAGGGCCTCCCAAAATGCACACACATGGAGCTGACTTCCCCAAAGAAGACAGGGAAATTTGTTCTCCTAACTTCTCTTCCTGGCTGTGGCTACATGTGTGTTTAAAAGTATGGATGGAAGCATGGCAAGCACATCAAAAGAAGTCATTTTGCTCTTCCCCTTAGTGCACCTGAAGTACATTATTCAGTTTTGGGTCCCCCAGTTGAAGACGGGTGTGGAAAACGTGGAGAGGGCCCATTGAAGAGCTACAAAGATGGGCGAGAGCCTGGGTCACCTGGCTAGGGAGAAAGGTGAGGGGTACCAGGCTGGTGTGCTCCAGGGAAGTGAGGGGAAGGAAGGCTCTGTTAGCCCCTAAAACTATTGAAGGAGAATGGCAAATGATGAAGCCAAACTCTTCTAGGCAGTGGCAGCTGGTAAAAAGGACAGCAGCCACAGGCTGCAGCATGGGAGTTCAAACTGACCATCAGGAGAAACTTTTTCTCCGAGAGGGTAGCACAGCACTAGGACAAGTCACCCAGGAGGCAGTGAAACACCTGCCTGGGGAGCGTATGGATACTGAGCTAGACCAAGATGTGTCTGACCTGGTCCAGCGTCAGCAATAGTCCTGCTTCAGAAGGAGGTTGGATGATAGACCTCCAGAGACAGCCCCCACCAAAGAGACTTAAGATTCTACAAAATTAGGCGTAAGGGTTTGGTAAACCACCAACCTAGAAACTGTATCAGAAAATTGTAACTTGTAAACACCTACCCTGGGGCTGCCACTGAAAGGAACTGTTGTGCTCTCTTCCCCCTCTTGTCAAATTGAAGGTCTGTGAGGCCTCAAGATATCAGCTCATCTGACCAAAAGCCATCCGTATTTTTACGGCCTTTCTGCCTGATCAGCAGGCTGAAGCGCCTCACCATGCAGGCCTTATGCTTGCTAGACCTAATGCAAAGAAAACAAGGGTGAAAGAGTGGAAGAGCAGAGCAACCCCAGGCCTTGTACTGTTGTACCCTGGAAGACCCAAGAAAGCCACATATTTGGGGAATGTTTCTCCCACTTCTGCTCTTATTACTCACAGAGATGCCGCAGCTTCCTCACCTTGGTTCAATATTTGAAACTGTGCCCTTAGAGGCTGAATTCCTGTCCCTTGCCCAGCTGAGACCTGGTAGCCAACCAAGTCATGTGCTGCAGTGTCTCATCCCTGGCTGTTGTTCTCATCCTCTGGAAAGATGTTCATTTGACTTTGAAATCTTCTTCCTGTGAGCATTTGTGCCAGTGGAACGCAGCCATTCAGGCGCTCACTCATTAGCGTGTTTATAAGGCTGCCAGTCAGCAGAGCCTTCCGTTGCAACCTCTCAATGCTGGTATCAAGGGGGTTGGGGAAGGGGGCATTTTCTCAATTCAGAAGCAGCTTGAATTCTTTCAATCTTATGTTTTCTGCTGAAGGAGATGAATCGAATGGAGAAAAGGTGTAAAGCGCTGGGGAATAACTCTGAGCTGGTAGCCAGGTCTCTGAGGCTCAGACATACTCAGTAAAAAGCTACTATTTAATTACTCTAACCTATTATCTTCTTGGCTGAACTGGTAAGTGTATGAAAGCCTTATGACACATTCATGAAGGCTAACCACATGAGGACCTCATGGAAAAAAAGGTATCAGACAAGTATCCGTGGGCAAGTGGGTGTATGTAGACTTTGGGACAGGGATTTAGCGTGCTATTTCAGCATTTCCATGGTCCTGAATTTTGACACTTCGCAACATTCACAGTCTGGTTGAGGGTGAGGTCTTGAAACTTCCCATTTATTACCTGGAGTTGCTCTTGGAAAGCGCCACCCAGTCAGGCCGACGCTGCGCTCTTAATACTTTGCTGTATGTAAAGAAACTCCCTTAAATAGTGCAAACACGCCTTATGCTGGCAGGCAAGGGAGTGGTGCTAAATAGCACCAACTCTGAACATGAGCTTAAACATAAAGATCTTTTTAGAACATCAGAACCGTCTTCATATGAGGAACGTAGCTCTTTATCAGCCTATGGGAGGAATGAGGCATGATAGCAAACATACCGGAGCATGAGCACCCTTGGGCTGGGGACTGGGGCTAAACATAACGGTTTTCTTCCCTTATGTGATCACAACTACTTGCAGCAAACCACTTCTAATTGCTTCCCCCCAAGTTTGTTACCTTGAACTGCTCAACAGTGAATTGCACTGAAATCTCTGAGGAACAGGGAAACACAACAGCTGACTTGTAAATGAGGAGGAGTATGGCAGGTTTAACAGGTTTGGACATCATCAAATCACTTGCTATGGTGTCCCAAAGGGAAATCACTTGTTATGCCTGTCAAGAAAGGACTCGTGAAAACTGGGAGATGATTTTAAAAAATTGGATAAAGGTGAGAAATCAGCACCTTTTTAGCATAACATCCAGGCCAAAGTGAGGTTAAAGTGGGGGTTCCTCGAATAACAGTGCAGGATTGAGCTTATTTCAGGTATTCGTTAACAGCCCTTGCAAATAGTGTGTGCTAATGAAGTTTACCAAGGAAACAAAGTTGAAGGCATTATTGCCACAGGGAAGATCTGACGACTAGAGAATAAATCTGGGATGTAATTTGATAGAATCAGAGCTCAAGGTAACGCATTTAACAAGCACTTCTGCTATAAGATGAGGGCTCATTATTTGGAAGCAATTGCTCTCAATGTATCAGTTGTTAACAGACTGAGTGACATGAAGTATGGACAAGGGAGGTGTGATCCAAGGATGTTTTAGAAGAAGAAGCTTTTTCTAACATTAACGTTGATCTAAACGGACACTGGTGAGCCCTCATCTGAAACACTAGCTACACACATGCAAATATCAGCCAGATGAACACTGAAAAAGAAGAGCTAAATGGGTGATATTAGGGTGCTGAAGGAATATGAGACAGACTTGCTGGTGGCATGGAGGTGTCTTGTGTTGTCCCACGGTGGCTCAGTAACTCGACTAGTGCAGGTAGGACCTGAGATCTGAAGGCTTCACTGGCCAAGGGGCTTAGTGCCTGAAAAGGAGTTTCCTGGCAGCTTTCCAGCACTAGGGAGCGAAATTAGAATAACCAGCCAAACAAAGCATTTGTAGATTTAGTACAGAAGAACAAGATGAGATTGGTTAACTTTCTGGGACAGTGGGAGCAAGCACCTCTCCCAGGCCCCTCGCTCCGTCCCAGGGTGCAGGGAGGTGCTATCGAGCCACCCAACTGCTCCGCATCAGGCAGGCCAGGTCACGTCATGGGGGAAGCCAATGTCAGCCCCATGGCAAGGGGACGCCACCGCACGAGGGGGGATTTGTTCGAATAGAGGTGGCATATCTCTAGTTGTACCTTGGGCACCTCTCCCACCCTGTGTCCTCCCTGCCGAGGAGGGAAATTAGCTGATCAGGAGCGAGTCTCCTGAGCCAAGACTGTCAGGAGAGGTTGCAAAGAGGAGACTGAAAGGAGGAAAATTCAAGGATTGAAGATGGACTGAAGGGAGAAACCAAGGAAGTAGAAGAAAATAATGGAAAAGGGGAGGGACAATGCATGATGCAGACCTGACGGAGTAATGTCTCTCCACTCGCGGCCTGAGACAGAACATCCTCTCAGACAGCTCTGGTTGGCTCCAGTAGTCTTAAACATAATATATCTGCAGCGAAGATAGCTGCTTTGTTCTGCTGGTCCCTGCCTGCACCTCCACGCTGCAGCCGGCTCTGGCAGCCAGCGCAGGGATATCCCTGAGACAAGTGACTCAGGCTGTTTGGGCTAAAACTGACGGGAACCCTTCAGCCCCCTTCAAATCGTGGGTCTGAGAAGAAGGTCTCTGCTAAGCACAATTGCAGTGATTATTGCATGTTTGCATCTACCCTGTAAAAGCAGCACATGCGGGGCTCAGAAAGCAAAGCCCCCTGCAATGGTGCCGCTGGGTCTGCTCCTCCCTCCTCACCCTCCTCCTTGCATTGGGGGTGGCTTTCATCTGATCGACGCTGGCTGGGGGAGCAGGAGGGGTGCAGGGAGCCAAGAGCAAGGATGGACAGCTCTGCCAGCAACACTGGATATGCTCTTATCAGCACAGCACAGCACCCATCCATCCATATTCATTTCAACCCAATCATTTCGGTTTTCTTTAAGTTTGAGAGAGCCAGCAAAGGGCTCCTCCTCATAAAGAAAACCTCAATCATTTTTTCTATTTCCTCACTTGAAATTGCTTCAGAAACAAGGGATTTTCTTAGATATTTTTGTATCCATATAGATTTTCTTGGCACCATTTTCCAGCCTGGCATGGCAATTAAGCTATTTTGAAAGGTAAATGTTCTTAACAACATTATTATATGGAATGGCAGCTGGATGCCTGGTAATTAAATGGGCCTTAGGTCTCTGAATGGTTTGCAATGCTTTGGGGACAGCACATCCAGATTAATGGGGGTGTCTGTAGGGGGAGACTTTAATAAGAACAAACCTCAGCCTCCTCTCTAGTGCCTTCCGTCAGAGGAACTCACGGGGCTTAAGAGTGTTCAACAAAAGAGGTTAATTTTATCACCCCATCTTAATTATATACATATAGAAGCCTGAAAAAAAAGTTATGTAACATTTCTAAGAAGCTTCTGTGAGCCTCCCTAACACTGAATCCTGCTGTGTTGGTGGGCTCCCTTAGTTACCTGCAAACACTTCTCCTTCATAGTATGCTTAAAATGCCCATCAGTCACATGTCCACAGAAAGATCAAGACATTTCAGACTGAATCACTGTAGAGCAGGACTGGAAAGCAAAAGAGAAGAGCACCAAGCTTGGCTGTTTCTCCCAGTGTCTCAGTAGAGTTCAGCTCTCGGGATAGTCTCTGTCCTCCTTATCACTACAAACCAATGTTCAGCTGGAGAAGACCGTTCTTGCAAATGGGAAGGGCACACCATTTTGCTGGGTGCCTTGTAAGGACAGAAAATGGCAGTGCAAGACAGCATAGTCCCCACGTGCCTGGCATTGTGTGTAACTTGGCTTTGAAAGACTTGGTGCTACGCTCAAGGAGATATTGATGATGGTCAGTGTTGCTAGAGCATGCACCGCCTGCACCAAGGGTTGAGCAGGGCACAATGCCAAATATTGCCAAGCAGCACTGTATGGCTGATGCCAATTTGGGGATTATTGTCAGCTTGACATGGGGCTCTTCTTTGGATGTGCCCACGCTAGTTATTTGAATATTGAAGCCTATATTTTAGGGTGCATTTACCATAATATAGCTGTTGGGTATTTGTTAAGTACCTGGCTGTATACAGTAGTACTACATCAATTTCAGCTGCAGTTGAGCACAGATTAACACTTAAAATCAGTGATTTAATTTTAGAACCTTCTATGCAAATTTTATACAACTATCTAATATGTCCAACTACTTATAGCGATGTTGTGCTGCATTTTAATAAAACAATATGTGGATGCACTAAATGTACTAGTAGTATGCACAAATTTTCCCAGCCCCAGACTTGGAGCTGTGGACCAGGGAAGTTGCTTCAAATTCTTGTTGGCCATGCTTCATGGCTTTAAGAGTTTCACATGGGCATGTCTTTTTTTTTTCTCTAACTATTTTAATGAATCATCACTAAAAAGTCAAGGGAATATAAGTACAAACCTAGTGTAAGCACTGTTTGAGTTTGTAGCTTAATCAATATTATGCTTACAAAGACAGAAGGAGCATGTCCTATTTCCTTATTTCTCTGTTTTGTGTTTCTTTGTGTTCCCTCCTCTGCCAGCATCCATTTCTTGGCAATTGTCAGCTCTTTGGAGTAGGGACTTGTCTGCTATGTATGTTTGTGAGCAAAGGGCACTGAGATCCTGCTTGTGCTGAGAGAGCAAAAATGCTCTTTTTGCATGGGAACTTGAAAAAATTTCCCATGATTCAAGCCTCTGCTCAGAGAATGCAGCTTGATTTCAAATGCGTTAAATTTGCACCATTTGAGTGCAGTAACCAGTTTCATACTGTTGTACCACAGATGCCAAGAACAATTTTGCTGCAGAAATCAGCTGCAGCGGGCCCTAAATTTTGCCCTTATTTCAATTTGTCAGCGGCCTTTTGAAATCCCTGGGTGGGCAGCAGGTCAGTGGGTGGGAAATGCACAGTTCACTGTAAACAGTTACCAAGGCTGGGAGTGTTGCTCTGGAGCAGCCGTGGCTGTGCCAGGCTTGAGGACATTGCCAGGGATGTGGGAATAGCTTGGTGTCACAATGCCATGGAGATGTTTGCCCAGACTGTGCATTCAGGAAAGCCTGTTCTCCCCTCCTGAGCGTTTTGTGTGAGGCTGCTGCCTTGAGGAGAGCATTGCGGCCAGACAGCTTGTCTTTGCCCAAAACAGGCTGAAATCATCTCAGAAGACTTCTCAGTTTCAGAGAATTGAGGAACACTGGACCTCCAGGGAGTTGCTGTGATGCCTCTCTGAAGCTGAGCAAAGCATGAAAGGAAGGGTAAATTTTTTTACTGCAAGAAAACTGCATACATTTTAAATGCCCTCATTTGTTAGTGAGAAATAGAAAGAATCTGAATCTGGGAGGTGAGAGGATCTCTATATCTTATTGTCTGGGAACTAATTTTTTTTTCCTTATCAAAAAGAAGGTGCAAGAGGAAGGCAACAGGAAATTCACATTTGATTCAGTTATGCCCTCCGCTGCTACAGGCCTAAAACAGAGTCCAACATAATTTCGAGTAACAGCATGTGGTATGTGTTTTGAAAGCTCTCCTTCGGCTTAGAAGCTTGGAGAGCTAATTAAAACCCTTTTTCCTTAGAAGACTGTTCTGGCTCTCTTCCTCTCTCTACCCCCCATCTAATAAGTAATGATCCTTCATTAGGCCAACATTATGCAAGAGGTGTCATTTGACTACCTTGCACAGTCTGAGAGTGATTGCTGCTGTCATCAATATTGGCAGAGAGACTAATCCAAGCCAAGATGTATTAGCGAGGGGCCATCAGAGAAATCCTTGAATAATTTATTTGAAAAAGTGCAGGAGAGCAGTTGGGAAAAGAGGAAAAGAGGAGAGGAAGAGGCAAAAAACCAAAGCAGCCAAGATCTGCTCATGGAGATGTCTCTGTCTGAAAGGTGTCCTCCCTTCGGGGTTTCTCTCTGAGTCTCTGTGTGTGAAGGCGTCACAGTCATGCCTTGTTGCTCTTTTACATCCAGGCTTTTGTTTTCTTACAGGAGGTGTCCTTAAATCCTGGGGCACTCCACAGTTGGGGTCTGGGATGCCATGCCAACACTTCAGACCACTCAAACAGGACTTAGGAACTTCCAGCCAAACAAGAAACACGTTTATTCCTCTCAGAGCATGACTTTTTTGTGAAATGTCTATTTTCTTTTCATATATTTATTGATGTGTACAGGTGTTCAACAAGCATCATTGGGGAGTTATTTAGGGCAGTAGCTGTCGCTCAGTATCCCACAGTTAGGCACATTTAGGCCCTACAGCACTGGGAAAAACATATCATGTTACAAAAGGTAGGTTTTGCCCTGCATGGCAAGTGAAGGAGGGACTCCACTTTGACCTGGGATTTCTGTGGCTCTTTGACTTGTCATATCCTACAGGCTCTCGAACTTTTGATTCTTCATGTGCGTTGTCGCTCTCCTGATTGCTTGAAGCTGTTTAACTCCGCTCTCTTGCTTCATGGACCTCAATGTCAGCAAGTTTCCTTATGAAACTTTGCTATAGAAGGAGGAGATAAGTCAGCAGCACTGAAACACCACCCTTAAAAACTGCAGGCATTTAAGAGGACAAATGGATCGGGACTGTACACGGCTGTACGATGAACCGCAGCCGTATAAGGTGTGACATGTGAAAGAGAACTGAAAGGAAAATAGGGGAGATGTGTTAAAAAATACACCGAAAATGAAGACTTCCAAGATAATAAGTGTCTCTTGGAAAGTGGAAAGTGGGAAGCTAAGGTAAATTTGATAATGGAAAGCAGAAGAGAACAGTCAGAAGCTGTCTGGAGCTCGTACCACCGATGCGTTAGACACCGAGACACATTTCCCAGCCTGTGCGAGGCTCGGTCGTGCTGCGCGGTTACAAGATGACGACTGAGGGTGCATATCAGGGCAGAACTTTATATAACGCAGGAGCACGCAGCCGAGATTTTCCAGCCTAAGGGGGGTTTTGGTGCCTGTCGTCAGTGTCTAGGAGAAACGCTCCGCCTTAACTGTGCGATTGCATTAGAAGTGACGTGGATGTGACAGCTTCATGTGTGAAATAGCATTGACTTTGCTGAATCTTTTAAAGGCTTATACAATGAGTGCCATCCGGATCATAGCTGAGCAGCAAAGGAGAAAAGATAATTGTGTCATTAAGTCATCCCAATATTTTACACTCAGCAAACATCTTAAAAGATTGCTGCTCTTACAAGTTTTCAGTTCACCTGAAGGAAGTGCCGTGAGGGGTAGGGCAGATCAAATATCACGATAGGCAGAGAGCTTTTTATGGTGATGGTTTATCAGCCTGGGAAGCCTCTTGCAGACTGCATCTGTGAAGAGGTGCAGGGGGGGGTACTTGGCTCGTGAAAATTGTGAGTTTGACCAGAAAATAGTTATGGTGGGATGTGAACGAAGCTCGGAGCAGTCTGGCATTAGGTGGTACCCAGGCTGCTTTCTCCCCACGAACACTTGCACACGTGCACACTGCTAGCACAGCTCCTCAGCCCCTACAGACTCTAAATTACTGTGGGTGCAGAGCCAAAGCAAATGCACAGGTAATGGCTTTGACGCACAGTTGGATGCAGCGCTATGCAATGCAGTAATGGCAAAATAATTCATTGCTGAATTCGTTGCTGTCAGCAGAAAAATCCATTTTAATGTGAGGGTTTTGCTATGTAAAGTGGCTGTACATTGGATGCTGCAGTTTAAATTCCAGGTGACCTTTTCCCATATAAATTTGAATCCTTCTCACCATCCCACGATTGATGAAGTTTGCCTAAGCTTACTTTAGACAGCAGTAGTTGTGCCTAGGTCTCTTGCTAGGGTCTATGGAGAGAGGTAGGTTCTGTGGACAAGCTTTTTGCATGACGCGCTGGAGCTGCTGGCACTTTGCTCCTGACGATGCCCACAACGAGCCCTGCATACGTGGACATGCCTCACAGGCATCCTGTGCATCACCCCTGGAAGGAATGCACAGACACACAGGTCACGAAGGCGGCCGCGATTGCTCAGCAGGGTGGTGAGAGGTGCTGAGCAGCCATCATTTGGTGTTTGTCATCAGCTGAGGTGCAATGTGTTATAAAAAGTACTCAAACTTAGTTTGGTTCTCTTTATCTTGCATCATTGTGCTTTTTTCCTTAAAGTGCATCTTTTCGCACTTAACATTCCTGGAAAATATAATGGGTGGATAGCTGCTATTTGGTGCATAGCCAGTTCTGTTGAACTAGTTAAAAAAAAATCACCTAGGTTCATGGTGTTTGGAGAAATCTGCTGCTACATCAGGCATTTTAAAATGCATAAGCCTCTCCTTGGACTCGCTCTGTACTCCATTTTCCCAGTCTATGAAAAAGCAAAGACTGTCTGCAGTGTCTATAGAAAGATGATGCAGCCCCTTTGAACGTCTGCAGGTGAAAACAAGCTGGTTGCATCTGAAAGCCTGAGAGTCCAGGAGCTGCTGCAGCCCTGGAGGCTGGGCATTGCTAATGGATGCCTTACCCTCATTTGCAAGCAAAGATATTCAATATCAGCAGAGTCTCAGAAAACTAGAATACAGCAGATGCCTCATAATCTGCAGGAGAAGACGAGCACTCTTCCAGACTGATTTTTTTCCTCCAAGTCTGCATCTTCCCGGGAATCTGCATCTCCCCGGCTGCTGCTGCTGCTGCTGCCCAAGAGTGTTCATCCGGGCTGCTTGTCAGCTCTATCTTAATCACTTGGTGATGTTAGAGACATTATTAATATCCGTGTGCCCAGATGTGGCCCAGCTGCTACCCCCTGCTCCCAAAGCCACTCCCTCAGACCGCCTGGCTACACTTAGCGTGATCTTATGGAGACGAGGAAGAAGCCATTAAATGCAGCAAACACCCAGGCTAGAGGCTGCTGAAGCCCATGCAAATGCTGGTCTGACTGGCAATAATCTTTAGCTGGGGCTGTAAGTGCAGCAATTATTGAAAAATGGGGATTCAGCTCCAGAACCAGCACACTGTGCATGTAATCCAGACACTTTCTGAGTCAGTTCATATTTAATTAATTTATCCAAAAGACAGAAGCTTTGAAAGGAAAGCCTGAGAGAGTGGGTTGGTGGGAGACAGCAGACACTATTTTTCACCTTGGAGACTGCCTGGAGCTCCAAGCCAGTGGCTCCCTGAAGCCAGTAGGGACGCACCACAGCCCCTCTCTGAGACACGATGTCTGTCTGAGCAGCCACGCGCCTTTCTGTCTATTTGGGGAAATGCAGCAGGTCTCGCAGCAGGGCAAATATGAGCAGATGGAGAATCTTGCCTCATCTGAAGAGCAGGAGAAGTGTAAGGTTAGCGATGCCTTACACCATGTAAACTCTTCAGTCTTTCTAATCTCACAGATAGCACTTGTGAACAAGAGCTACTTTGGCAGCAGGCTGGATTCAACTGAAAAGCTCTTCGTTGTCACACTTAGCTTTGGGAAGCGCTTGGCTTTAATTTCTGTTTAGATGTACAGTTTGCAAACTATTTTATCAAAGAACTGACATGCTCTGGAAAAGTTGCATCCCTAGATACATTTATTTTGCCAGTGCAAATCTTTAAGCACACAAATTTTCCAGTCGCTTGTGAAAACTGTGAACCAGTGCTCTGCCCTCTGAAGATGTGACCTGCCTGGTAGGGCTTCCTTGGTGGGTACTTCTTCTGCAGGCTGAGGAAGGTCCTTAGCTTGCAGGAGTGTCTTTACGTTTTACTTAAGGGTTATACAAGTTTATAGTTGTTTCCAGTTTTTCTGATAGACTTTCATTTCTATTAACGTACTTGTCAGAACAGCAGCTTTCAGAGTATCTTGCTCTGTGCATTGTTTAGGACTTTCTTTTTATTTTGTTAGTTCATTTTGGTTGAAGTTTCTAATCTCACATTTTAAGTTCTCTTTCTTACACAGCTATTAAAGCTGCAGTTAACATCTGAACCACCTTCATGTCGTCCTGGTGGTCTCTCTTTGCTGTGCTTCTAAAACACTGCTGTGAGACTGCTGCAAGTCTGCAGAAAACAGAATATTTTCCTAATTGACAGTTGACACCTCCCTTCCTGCGACACGCCGTCGTTTTGCTGTGGATCAGCTTCTTCACTGGTTTTATCTTTATAGCTAATTATCTTATGAGCTCTCGTGGTTACTGAGGCCCTAGTTCTGGCAGGGTTTCTTGGCAATAAGACACCTTCGCCTGACACAAGGGTTGATAAAACCCTGACTTCCTGTCGTAGCTGTCAGTGCTGTTCCCACTGCCAGGGCTGGCGTTGGCTGCGCAGGAGCTTTTCTGCACAGGCAGATCCACTGCTCTACCCGGAGCAAAATGAAGTGCACCGTACCTAAACCCAGCTCGCCCCGTGGCCTTGGGCCTGGAATTGTAAGCATCTTTGGGGTTTGGGGAAGGAGGGGTGGTTTTAGAGGGAAGAGAAAGCCACCATAGCAGCAGCAGTTAACGCAACTGGAAATGACAGCACGCTTCAAAAATTACAGTTATTTTTAAGTGATCTTTGCTTTTAAAATATATCGTGGGAGTAGGGGCCATTTATTTTTGAAAGGGCCATCATTTACAGCCCCTAAAACATTGTACATGGGCAAAACATCAAGAAAACATTGAAAAACACACAATGCACCCACAACTCTCAGGGTTTTTTTTAATATTTGCATTTAGACAGTACACTTAGAAACGTGGCCTGTCTTAAGATTTTCATTTTTCTGTGACCTATGCAAAAACGCATGAAATATTGAAGAAGAAAAAAAGGACTGCAGAGACTTTAGATAAAGGTTCTTCAGACTGCTTCCAGCCGTTCATACCGTTCCGACGTGCAGCTGCACGCTCAGTATAAAAAGTCGATCAGAGAGGAGGCTCCTGCCCTGGTTAGTGACCAGCAAATGCTTCGAGGCCAGGCAAAGCTGGGCGCCTCAGCGGCGGTGCGGTGGGATGCGGTGCCTCGCGGGCAGCGCGCACCCTGCCCGTGGTGCAGCTCGCGCTCCTGCTGCTCCTGATCCCGGCGCAGCCTCCAGCCAGGCCTTCGGGAACCTTCCCATGCTGCTGGGAAGTGGGCAAAATATTTCCCGGAGCCGTCTAGCTCTGCGTACTAATAACACAATTACAAGCATTTGTCTCCCAAACTTTATTAACCAGTTTCTTACGATTTGTCTGCAGCATCCCATCATTAGATGTAATTAATGAGCGGGCTGTGGACAGGGGTAACCTCTCAGCTCAAAGCTGCAGCAATTTATTTTTTGCCGCTGATGTTGCTCTGGTGCAAACAGCAACAATATCCAGAGCTCCCTCGAGTCGCTCCATCATTATTAAAGAGGCAGAGTCTCTGCTGCTAAGATTTGATAGATCAAGGGCCAACATGTGGGCCGCAAGGCAGTGTGTATCTCCAAACATTCAATCAAGCACCAATGTCGTAAAAGTAGGGTTCATAATTATAGAAATCTAGCACATTAATTGGCAGAACGTTAATGGCAAAGAACAACTTTAAAGCTTATATTCCCTCTGGCTGAGAAGGTAAATTGCATTTTCAAGTTATGATGAACTTGACATTTATTATTACCTATTATTATATTATTTATCTCCTTTCAGGTATCGTTTAGAGACCTCAGCTGTGGTCAGGGTCTGACTGCGTTCTGAAAAGGTTGTATTTTAAGTCCCTGACATTAAGGATAATATTTCCTGCTGTCTTGGCTCTTCCAGCTTTAGCAGGAGTTATGCTAATTGGGAATACAACCCTCCGAGGATAGGGAGGAGTGTGAAAGGGGAAAAGGAAAGACTCTGGGCATATGATAGGCAGTGTCCTGCGCCCTGCAGTCTCCCCTTCCTGCTGGCATGCTCAAGTGCACACGGACAAGTTTGGATGAGGATGGGAAAAAATAAGTTGCCATTGCTGCGTGCTGTGTGCACCCAACAGCCAGACTGAAGCCTGAGGGAGCAGAGCTGCCTGCAGGTGCCAGCTGGGGTGCACAGGCTGCCCTTCAAGGCAAGACTAAGGGCTAAACCCTCAAAGGGTTCGGAGCCATACTCCTGCAGAAATCACAGCTTTTGTAAGACAGCTTGTCTTCTAATGGCCTGGGCTAAGCGACATGACCAAGGTGAGATGGGAGGCATTGGCATAACGGGGGATCGAACCCAGAGCTCCCAGGTCCTGAAACTGTACCCTGGTAATTCCTAATGAAAAGGATAACAAGACATTCCAGCCTTCTGGCTGATGTTCTGGATTTATGAATTCTATCACTTCAGATTAGCCACTGGAGAAGCAGGGTAGTTTCTTCTCTGTCCCACAACTCTAACAGCTGTAAAAATGGCATACTCCTTTTCTTCCCCCAATAAACGAACCATCGAAGGACAGCTTAACGTCTCCCCAGGCTCTGCCCTGTCCTCTCCTCCATCTCCTCAGCTCCCTGCCTAGAAGTGTCTTACCATATGCCAGAGCAGCTGGTCTCAAAACGGTCACTCCTCCTCAACATGTACCACCATCATTAGCAAATATGACTACGAAGTGCAGATGTGCTGGCGTTGCAGCTTGTCACTATGGCAGCATTTCTCTTTCTCACTTGGTTTTATGAGCTAATAATTAAAGCTATATATTTTTAGAAGCTTCATGTAATTTAGGGCCAATTTGTTGTGACATTACCTAGCGCTCCCTTCATCCTCACGGTACCTAACCCAGGCTGCTGCTGCACCAATCAGTAGTGATTTTATTCTTAATTGCTGCATCTTAAAATGACAATTAGGTTAAAATTATATTTGATAAAAACAAATTTATTTATATTGCACATACCTTTCAGGCTATTAGGAATGGATGAACTAGAAGTCTATCTTACTCATTGCGGGTTGTATGAGTTTCTTAGTAAGTTCTTTTTTTTCACACCAATCATAAACCAAAGAGCTTCCAGCCTGTGGCAATGTTTTGGTTTGAAAAGAGTACATGCATGCCTGAATAAAAATGATTTAAAAATTATTCACAGGGATGAATAATCTGAGGTCCTACTTGACTGAGTAGCTTTAAATAAGAACTCGGTAGAGGAATTGCAAAGCATTTTTATGCTCTTACTTGACATATAAATTGGGGGAGACTGAACTGAAGTGAAAGAAAATAAGAGTGGGTACCAAATAGCTCCAGAAAGTTGCCTCAGCTGAGCTGGTAAAATACGATGAATATTGCACTGGCCAGGCCATGCTGGGCTGCAGAAATGGAGTATCTCATCACTGGGAAAGGAATCAGTTGCCTCAGGTGCAGTATAATATTTCAGCCTAATTTATTTACATGTAGGTGCACTTGTGGACAAGAGTATTACAAGGCCAGAACAAAGCATATGTGGAAGCTTCCAAACTCCAGAAATCAGCTTTTCCCGGTTGGAAAGAAGATGCATCTACGCTCGCATTCCAGCTTAGTGGACGGTGCACTTGAGGCTGTCCTGCCTGTGTTTCAAGGTAGAACAGGGTAGGTCTGGTGCACGGCTAATGCGTCTGTCCTGCTCCTCAACCTGCACTTGTCCCTCTCATCACTGACTTGGGAGGGATATTTGATCCAGGCACTCAAGTGTCTGCTGTGACTTAGATTGAACTTAATGAGTCATCAGCAACATCTTCCTTGTGTCTCACTTCAGATACTTAATATGGAAATGGAGAATTAGCTGTCTTTACTGAATCTGTCACCATGCTGGAGCACCCAGAAGACCCAGCGACCTTTCCTCCCTCTGGATCTCTGCTCTGGATGGCAGACACAGGGAAAGACACAGGGACAGGGTAGGGTTGAGCAGACGGACAGCTGTGAAAGGCCAGTGCTATGGTGCTCCTCATGAGGGAGCACCACAGTTTTCTGTGTTTTCTGCCATTCCAGCTGTTGCTATTTCTGATGAAAAAGCTAAGTGACCCCACCGGCATGAAGGTTAGGGAGATGTCACGTAGCCTTATGGATGAAGGATTAGGAGAACGGTTCCCTCCCTGGCAAGCGTGTCCCATTTAAAATCCTGGATGAACTGGAATGCTCTATTTTACCCAGTTTTAAATCATACCATCAGCATCTGGCTCATGTTATGGAGGGACAAAGGGTGGTTGCACCATTCAGATTAGTGAAAGCCTGCATTTATTATCGCTACCTCAGTAGTTTACCTCATCCTAACTCTTTGCTAATAGCTCCGCTGATAATCTCGGGTTGAGCTACTTGCATAGGACAAAATTCACAAACCTTTAGGTCTCCTGTACCACACAGGGTGGCCACAGCATTAGTGGTGGAGAGAGAGGCTTGATCAGCAAAACTAATCATGGTTTATTCACCTGCAAATAATTTGTGAAATGGCACATGCAATGCAATAATGTAAAATATAATATAAGCTTGTGTTTTAGCTCAGCTGTACCTACACTGGAAATGTAGCTGGTGACATGCAGGAGGCTGGTTTTGGTTTAGTTGTTTGTTTTCCTCATGTGCGCACTTCCACCTTATTGTGTCACAAAGGAAGTTTTAGGCTGGGGTTTGTTTTTGTCATGCCCCATAGCCAGGATAATGTTGGATTCACCTCAAGGGGGACTGTTCCTCACATAACCTCCCTTAGCACCCCTAACCCTCTCCTCTCAACGTGGCTCACCAGGTCTCTCCCAGCTAAGACACACACGTAAACAAAAGGAGAACATCCTGTGTGGATTAACTGTGTTACCAGTGCATTTAAGAAACTGGGTTTTAGACCAAAGCAAGCTGGCTTAACGTTCAGCCCCATTTATCAGAACTCCAATTCTTTTATGTGAAACGGTAATAATGTAAGGCATAATGAAATGCATTCGCAATGCTATAACTTCTTTGAACTAGGAGGTATGTCTCTCTCTCTCTTGGTCCTTCAATACCCTGTCTGCCTCTGATTTACATGCAATAGCTTATTCCTGAAATACTCGTTTTGTGAATGTGTCACCAATGTTCCCTCTAAGCAGGAGGGACAGAAAAGAGGGCAGAAACAGATGGAGGAGGAAAAAAGCAGTTTCTCATGTCTACATCTGAGATTCATAGACTAGTCAGCCGGAAATCCAGTCCCGATGAGAAATCGCTCTTCTCCCCAGCTGACAGCAGTGAAGACAGGAGAGCAGAATCTGGGGTCAGATGAGGCCCTGGAGCCTCCTGGCTCTCCTGCTCCAGGAGCTGGGGCTTGCCAACCCGCAGGGCCTGTTGGGCTTGGGACACCTACGCTTCTTTCCCTAGGAAGCAGTGGCCACCGATGGCTATCTTCTGAGAGTGCTTGTGCTAGCAGTTGTGTCTGAGCACCAGAAAATGTGCTGCATGAGCCGTCTTCCAAACCATCTCCCAAAAGAAGGAAGCAAATCCGAGCGTCAGCTGGTCCTGGTGGCACCGCTTAGCCAGTCCTGCTGAAGGAGCCATGACTAAGTACTCAGTCTGAAGTCTTTTTAAATGCAACTGAACCCTCCGCCTCACTCTATATAGAGCCAGAAATCAGCCAAAAAGCACACCAGCTTGGGCTTGAAGGCTTTCCTCTCCTCTCCTCTCCAGAAGGGAACAGCATCAAGAAACCCGTGAAATCCATTATGGCCATTGAAAAGTGCTGGGAGACGAGACAACTGGGATTCAGCAGATAGCTGGGACAAGGCAGTGCTCTGACAGTGGCCAAATCGAGCTTGCTCCACAGGCTGGCTCCTGCTGAGCCTGCCAGCTGACCCAAGGTTACAGTAGTGGTTGCACTATACCCATTAAAAAAAGATCTCATTCTCAGTCTGCTTCTATCATTTGAGACTGCCAGTGCTTTGTTCTCAGCTAACATTGTTTTAAGAACCGTGTTTTGCAGGGGCTTTTTATGAAACTCCTTCAGTGACCTACTTTGAGTTTAAAATAACCTTATTAGTAACACAGTAATGATAGTTGGCCTTCCTACATATGATTTGTCTTCAAGGCATTGCACCAGCTTTAGGTAATCTTCACAGTGAATCTGAGAGGCAGGTCCTTAATGCAGTATTTTGAGACAATTCTATTAAAAATGGAGGGGGATACAGCAAAAATCTTTGCTCCTTAGCTCTGTTTTCCATCTGATTTTTTAAAGTCTAGCACTAATTTCCCATTGTGTTGGAGAAATCAGGTCATTAGGAGACATGGAGGTAATGGCTGTCCAACTTTTACCCAGGAGAAACCTTCGCATATGAGCAGATAGAGTTAGGATAACAGCTTCTGTTCGGTCCTTACTGGCACCTAGAGCATTCCCTGCATTTCGATCCGTTCGTGGCTCTTCCGGGTAATGTGACATAATGAAGCAGGCAAGGAACACAGCCGGAAGCCCAGGAGAGTATTTCCAAGCTCCTACTGTCTCCAAAATATTGGCTAACCTGGGCTAAGTCTTGAAAAGGCGAAAAATCTAAATGTTGTAGTTTGGCTACTCGTTCCTCACAAGATTAGGGTTAAGTCCTAAAATAAGCCAAGCACCTTGCTTACATGGCATATTCAGACCCACTGCACGTCAGTGCTCCCAGACTACCTCTGAGCTGAACACCAGCTCTTATCAGCCTCCATGCTCTTTTGAAAAAATTTAGAAAGTCTCCAGACAAAAGTGACTGCTGTATTCTGCTGCTGTGCCGTCACCTGCCGTTAGATTTGAGAAATCCCCTGAGCAGGCAAAAAACCCTTTGCTGCTCTATTTTTGGGCCATATTAAAGCATTTGATTTGCTGCTGTATGTTCTGGCATAGTCACTGGATTGAATGTCAAGCAGAATGGGATTCTATACGTAATTTAATACTTTCTGTGAATAGATGTCATATTGGCATATTTTAAACAGCTGTAGGACCTGACACTACATTTCAGTCCTCACCAAGGGATACTTGAAAGCGGAAAAGCCAGAGGAGCAGCTACCCTGAGGGCTGGTTGACTGGACACTCTAGTTTGAAGCAACAGGTCATCTGTTAACCAAAAATAGCTCTTTTATGTTTCTGTTGCAAGGAAAGAAATCTCGGTTTTGTATGTTTTCTGAATACCCTGCCTTAGGGCATGGACTGATTTTAGAAAAGACTTAAAACTGGGGGAGGAGATCTTTCCAAATTGAAGCTAAGGTATTGACATACTCCCACAGCAATAAGCCAGCTTTCCTCCGCACCTGTATTTCATATGAGGTCCCTGGAGGTGAGACTTAGGTAAGAAATAATATGCTTTGTGATTCATTGTTGCTTGTGTGTGGAGGAGAAAATACCTGTGAGAAAGGCACTGCACAGCACAGTGCACCTATTCTCAGCACCAGCAAGTAAGCAGTGCACTTGGGAGTGCCGCTTCTCCCTGAACTAGCTGTGACGGGAAGGACAGACCGATCTTTTTTCATTTACTTGGCAAAGATACTGTAATGACTCCTTACTAACAAACAAACATGCTTACTACGTCTTTAAAAACTTCTCTGGGACGTCAGGACAGTTATAATGGGAGCAGCTGATGCCTGTAATTGTTTTTCATGAAAAAGTCACTGAAAGTTACTAAAAAGAGATACACACCAAGGGAAAGCTGGAAAGTCCATCCCTGCAGCTAGTATGGGGAGAGACGGAGACCCTGGATCCTTCTCAGGACCTCTCAGGACACAAAAGCAGGGACATTTGGAATCTTCCTACCTTCTAGTTGATCACTTCATATCCCACTTTATTTCTTCTAATCTTTTCCTAACCCTCTGCTACTGGCCATGATTAGAGACGAACCTTGGTCTGACTCAGCCTGCGCTTAAGGGGAAGGACACAGATGAATCAAATCATTCCCCTTTCAGAGAGAGGGGAAGTTGCTCTCCATTTGATGACAGTGTTCAAGTTTTCATTCAAATGAAAACATTTTTGGCTTGCCAAACTAAAATCAGAAATTAGTTCAGAGCAACTGAATTATTTCATTTTCATAAGAAATCCTTTTGAAAAGATGTCTGTATGGAGAGGACTAAGGTAAAAAATTATGTTAAATTATAGAATGAAAATTGTTTTAAAGGAAAATCAAGGTTGCACTTGGAATATCCAAATATAATGTTGCAGCAACTAGAAAACCTTTTTTTATTGTTTTAGTGGGAAAAGCTTTTTACTGCAAGTTTCAGTTTTGATTAGTCAGTTGAAAAAATCCTGAGATGATTTAGTTGGTCTTTGTCTTGTTAAGTTTAACAGGAGACTGAATAAATGGGCAAACTGAGAGGGGAGATGTGCAGAGGAGTCTTGCCCAGGCCCCTGAGAACTTGGCCCTACACTAAGTTCACTACACTGTGATGACTTGAAAGACAGTCTCGAAAATGGGAATTTAGTGTTCTGTTATTCTGCTATTTGAAGATCTCCGTGGCTGCAGGATTTCCCCTTGTAGCTGGGCGGAGGAGCCTGAGCACCCCATTTGTGAGCACCGGGATTACCCCAGCCTCATCCCTCACCGATTGCTCCATGTTTCGAGGGAGGAGGCAATCTGTGCACTTACTCTAAGCAAACTGGGTGAAACATAAATGACTGCTCTTCAGGCATGGTCTCTTGAGGAAAGTCCTGTGATATAACTTCAGAAATGAAAAATTAGGCTGGATGCATGTTACTGTACTTAAACACAGAATACAGCACTGTGACTCATTATATGTGAATCTGTTGGTCCTAAAGCACGTGGAGACACTTAAAAATGTTTGCTGGAAAGTATGTACACTGCTAATAGAGCTGAAGCAAATAGCATGCACTCTTCTGTGCATTCGTTTTTTTCCCCGTTTTGTGTTGCCGGCAACCTAAAATGTGAAATGCCTGCAGGAGACCCTGTATTTTGAGTTGCGCTACAGAGCATCAAGTGTATTGGTATCTCACTACAGGGGATTATCTCAGAGCTGATCTCTGCGACTTTCAGTAGTATCAATAAATTGTCCCTCTTTGGAAGCTGTACTAGCTCTAGATTCTCATGCTTGAAGAGCTGAGTGGTTTCTACATAATGAAAATTACAGCACCACATGGGGTTTAATAAAAACACCTGGTGGCTGCATGTAACTGTTTTTAGCTATACATCTCAAAGTGTGTTTACAAAGATGGATTAGCACCGGGATTTTCTTTGATGGGAAATTGTTATCGAGTCAAGGTAAATTGTATAAAGCCAGGCTCTATTCTCTGTTCAATAAAAGCTACAGATGTTTCTTTAATCAAGGAGAGTTAGAGTACACCCATGCACCTTGAGACATTCACCCAAGCAACAGCTTACTCCAAAATGATTTAGGGACCATCTGTTCCTTTGCCTGCCCTAGCAGCACTTGGGAACCTTTTGAAAATGTGCCCGAGGGATGTGCCATCTTTGTGATACGGTCTCAGTTTCCAAGCAGGAAACCTGCTTGACTTGCAGGAAGAGAACCAAGAGGAGCAGCGCTGTGAGAGTGGTAGGGAGGGAGATGCCTGTCACCATCACGCTTTCTGCTCGCAGCATTGCCCAAGGAACGAGCATCCAAGGAAGCTGAAAGGTACAGAGCTGCCTTTAGACTGCTCGCGGCAGAAATCCCAGAGAGCTTTTATGGGAGAGAGATTGCTCTGAGATGAGCACAGAGAAAACAACATTAATTTAAGCAGAGAATGAAATTAAACATAAAATTTGAAATGAAGGAGATTGTTGGCTGTCTCACCAGGAAATTACTGTCCTTTAAATAAGTTAAGCAGACTGGCCCTGAGGCAGTTGTGCAGCTCACCTAGATGCCTAGACCACTAGCAGATTTGTGATGAGGGAGTTCCCAAGACTAGACCAGACAGTTCTGAAGAGGCAACATAAGCAGGCACAGTCGGCTAGTGAATTACTAAAATCCTCAGAAGTGACAGACACCTCCAAAGCATCAGATCAGTCTCCTTCCATTCATTGTTTCATTTATAAGAGATGGACAGGAGAGGGCTAATGATCTGGCATCAGCCAGCAGACGACCCTGCAAAGCACCAGGAGGCCCTGATGTGCCTGCTCTCCTGTCTCATGCAGCAGAGTTGGCATCTTCCCCCTTGGGAAGGTTATTTCTACTTTGCGAGGTTCGAGGACAGTCCTGGGACACATTTAGAGCAGAATGGGCTTCTCTCTGCCAGGCTGCCTCAGCAGCACCCTTCACGTGCCCTACTTCTTTCCAAACCACAGTCTTCTCTGCTTGGTTCTTGCTCAGACTGGGACTCTTGTGATGCTCGGTCAGTGGTCAATGTGTTCTCTTTCTCTTGTGCCATCTCTGCAGGGAAGGGGCTGCTGAATGAGGCTTTCTCAACCCAAAAAGAGAAGGAGCTGGGATAAGGAAGTTGATCTAGCATGTTATCAAGCACGTCCTGCTTTGTGTCCCCACAGCAGCAAGTGTGGTCTAACTCAAACCTGCCTTCCCTGCAGGGCTGAGGGTATCTCCAGTCTTTCAACTCTTCAGCAGTTCTAGCTTTGAAATCATGCAGTGGAAAACATCTGCTGAAAGGGATGGGGCTGTCCCTCACTCTTTCCTGGGAAATCAGAGAAAGTCATGGTAATGAAAGGCAATGGAGAGATGGCATGAAAAGGCCCCTTGATGGGAATTAGCGTGAAGAGAAAGAAAATGGTTACAGAAAAGAAGCAGCTTTGTTCATCTAAACTTGCAGCAAAGCCCAAGCCCAGAAATTCTCCAAGGACAGAGTAGATTCATGATAACCCTCAAGAACAAAGAATACTAATTGAAAACGTAGTGTCATAATCACAGTTAGAGAACCGAGCAGAGTTAACTCAGCTGGTAAAAATGTCAGCTAAAATATCTCCTTCTTTTCTTCAGTAGGTCAATGTTTAATGTGTATTTTGTATTAGAAATAGTAGGAAAGTTGGAAAAGGTCTTTTGGCAAGTTCTAAGCCTTCTGTAATGTATGAACGCATTTCACTGATTCAGAGCAGTGTTCATATGCATGCTAATAATCTCTCTTAAATACCAATTTAAACACAAGTTCCCAAAATGTTTCTGTAGATCAGTGCTGAAGGTCTGAGAACTCGCACAGCACATACATGCTGTAGTACAGGAAACAGCAGCAACCTAATACTACCAACTGCTTCGTAAACATAATGGCAACGAGCAGAGAGCATTGAATAACTAATATAGCTCCTTTGAAAGTGCTAACGACTGCCTTAAAACTGTGGGTAAGGAGGTGAGGGCTTGCCAGCTTCTTTTAAATGAGGTAAAACATAAGATGTTAAATCATGCATCTCAAGATCTGGAGAAGTCAGTGAAAACATCTTCAAAAGAAAGACTTAACTGCCAAGACTCCCCATTTGCTGCCTTCTGCCCATGTGCAGGCAAAATATATCTTCATCCCAGCCTTATGCTTCATGAAAATGTGGATTTATCATACCTTTTGCTGAGTTCATGTTGGAAGGCAGTTAGTAAAGAGCTCGAGCACAGGCCATCAATATTGCTCTGCTTGATTAAAAAGCCCATCTGGAGCTGGCAGTAAACTAGCCTGCTATTGGCAGGGGTTATTTAGTGCATCACTGTTCCTCTGCAAAACTCTGCATTTCCTCTATTGTCACAGGGTGAGATGCCTGTGGGCAGAAACCTGGGAGATGGCTTGCAAAGTGACTACGAAATGGAGTGAGACTGTGTCACTTGTCAAAGAGATCAGCCCCAGAGGCTGCCGGCTCCCTGGTTTTTGGTACGACAGATCTGGCTGAGGGGCTGCAGATGGATTTTCTTCCTGTGGCTGCCTGAGTCATGTTGGCACAGAGTGAGGGAACCATTTCTGATGATCAGAGGACTCCTAGTTTAAATAGCCTGCCGCTAGCCTGCCTATTCAGACTGCCAGCTGCACTCTGGACTTCACTCCAAAGCTTGCTGACATGGGAAAAGTCACTTCACTTAACTGTATATCTAAAGTTAAAAGACTCTGGGACAGATTCTCTTCAGCGTTTAGTCTTTGCTGGATGGTAGCACAAAGAAAACCACCTACTGGTACAAGTCAGCCCCAGGAACCCAAGGGTAACTCCAGCTGTTATAACCACTTTGTTCCCAAAGCTGCTGTCCCTCAGCTGGAGGCTATGGAAACACACCACAGAAGCAAACCCCCTTTGGGAAGTTTCAGGGAATGAGACTCACAATGGACAAGGCAAAATCCAAACAGCACAAAGTCATGCCAGACAAGTAGATCTTTGCAAATCAGAGACAGAAGCAGCAGGAATATTCAGCCCATTTTAAGGAATAGATTGGAAGGAGGGGTTTAATAGTGATGTCCTTTGTCTGCAGCTCCCACTGGGTTTTACCTCTGCATTTGCTCCTTTAGTTATCACAAATAATAACAGTCAAGTGCCTGTAGCCTCCCATGTTGTAGCCCCAGTGGCCTAAGGACATAAACAAGACAAAACCTGTAGGAAGAGGTAATATCTTCCGTTAGACCACCTCTAATAGCTAGAAAAAGAGGCAACGCAAGCTCTTTTCCAGTTCTGAAATCATACTGATGGTGGGCTGTGTGGGGTGATCATTGCAAAAAGAACAAAGCAAGGCAGAAATGAAACCTACCTTAAATGAGCCTTTATTCCCACATTGTTCCTATATTGGGTCCAGCTTGTCTTTGGAGCTAGATCTTCAACACCCAAGAGTGGCTGCCTGTCTGAAGTCGTGCCTGTTTACTCCAGCTGTATCAAGTGCTCTAATAAAGGTACAGGCTTTCTTTTGATCATAGTTTTGCTTGTATGCAGAAGTCAGTCTGAAATTGCTTGTCACACTCCTCTGATTGGGAATTTCATACTCAGAGAAAGGGAAGCTGACTCATGCATGAAGAGCATGAGAACATCTCGCTTGCGATGGTGGCATCTGAGCACCTTGAACATGGGGGCCGCAGACTTACCTCCGTGCCACCCTCACACCCTTTCCTGCAGGTCCCTCCACTTGTCCCAGTCGTAGCTGTGGGAAAAATATCACAATGCAACTTCCCAGGCTGCAATTTCTTTCACCAGTTTGTTTGCATGACACAAGACTGGGGCATTGCTTCAGCTTTACATTTTCCATTCAAAGGAGGTAGCGTGGAGGCGCTGGTGATCAGCATGTAAAATGGCCAGTCAAGAGCAAAAGGTCAAGAGCCCCCCTTCGAGGGAGGGGGCTATGTTGATTGGGGAGGTCTCTGGTGGAGGAGGAGGAGAAGAAAAGGGGAAGAAAAAGGGGGGAAAAAAGGGAAGAAAAAGGGAAAATATGATGAAGTAAAGAAGTTAGACATGGTGGATACAGTCTCCCCAGTACTAGTTTCAGATGCATTACCGTTTTCACTCAAAACAATGGATTCCAAAGAAAACTACTCCCAAGAGCGGAATCATTCGGAGCTGAAATGGTTTTTTGTTGGGTGAATCACCAAGTCATTAACAAAGGAAACCAGCTTGATTGCTTATTTTTAAACTTGTTATTCTCAAATTCCTCTGGAAGTGGAATTTCACAGTTCTCGTGGCCCAGCCATTCTCTACTGCCTGCAGCCAACTGACTAACAGTGGTGGAGCAGCATCTCAATCACCTTCCTATGCATAGACATTCAGAAAGGGCTGCATTACCTTTCACTGCAATATATGGGCTGTTTTTCATCAGTGCCAGGGTGTTATTAAGTCCTTTCCAGCTCAAGGCTGGTACATTTCCTTTCAAGGTTCAGAACCTGAAGATAAAGATTTAGGAAAAATCCTCTTTCAGTCATCCTGGAGCCAAATTTAGCTCTGGCATAACAGGACATGACTACTGTTAAGGCCACTCAGTTTGAATGCAGGACATTATTTAATCCTAAGGACTTAAAGCTATATTCTGTTTCTTTGGCCTGTGAGGTGGGACTATGAGGACAGATGGATCTCCTGCATATTATTAGTTGCCATGGTGCTTGCCTGTACTATTACCTGTGTTTCTGTGTGATTTTTAATGTGCATTTTAATGGGCAGTATTTTAATGTGAATAATTCTTCACAGTAGAGTTTAGATTTTCTTGTAAGTCTATCTCAAGGCTGCAGGAGCTGAGAAAGCATGCATTGAAGAAAAGAGACTATCTGCTTCTAGGGGCATCTATAATTTACCATGATCTGGTTGCTACTCATTTTCAATTTTGCCCTTAGCCATTTTAAGTTCAAATACCTTGATAAAGGCTTGGGATTTCAGGGGGATTCTTGCACGGAGCAGAAATGAAGTCCTTGAAGTGCCCTAGCGCAGATGCTGGTCCCTGCACCCAGGGCCAGGACCATCTCTCTCCCCAGCGAGTGCTTGTTTGCGAACACGGCAGATGTGGTGTTGTACTGTTACAAGAACTTTCTTTTCAAATTCAGGATTTTGGATTTTTTACTTTCTCAGTTTACAAAACTCGGAGTTATAAGAGTCACGCTGCAGTGTAAAGTTTCTGCCTAGTGGAACAGTGTCACTGTCTTTCCTCTGCTCTCCTGCTTTTCCTTGGTGTTAGTTTTCACTACATGCCGACACAGAGAGAAGAACCTCAGTGCCACAGAGGAGCCTATGTTGCCGAGCAGCTTGGTCTTGGAAGAACGCAGACAGAATAGCTGTAGAGCCTGACACTCCATGACTGTGTTTCTGTGTGGTTTTAGGTTGGACCTTTGGCTGCATTAGCGAGGAGTCAAGTGTTCCCACCTTACCAGCTGAGCAGAGGTGAGATTGCTTATTTGGGCACCCGGTGTGTGAATCAGAGGGCTGCAACCAGATCCCCTCTACAAGGAGACCACGCACACACTCTCGAGGGAGGGATTTGAGCACACACTGTGAGGGGTACTTAATAATAAATCTGATAAGATCGTGCAGGATGTCATGTGGAGGGATCTTCTGCACTGGAGAATGATGGAAAGAAAACTGGCTAAGCCTTTCCTGCACCATCTGTTATTAAAGCATCTCAGTTCTGCCAAGATCCTTCAGTCATCTGCAGAAGCTTCCCCACAACACCACTCTTCTCTCCTTGCAGCTCCTGAGGTCTTGTGGGGCTTAAAATCTGTCTGGGCCCTTCCTAAACAGCATTCACAAATGTGTGTAACGCGGACTTTGTACCGAGCGGGGACTCAGTCCTGCTGCCCAAGGATGCTGGAAACGCATTGCATCTGGTGGCTCAGGGAACAGCACTCAGTGATTAAGGGTTTGCAAAAAAAGATTTTAAAAATGGATTAGAGTTAACTCTTTCTTGAGTAAATGCTACGTGGAAGATAAGTATTTTCTATTCCCCTTTAAACAACTTTAAATGGAATAAAAGGATTCCCAGGGGATAGTTTACATCCCATGCTGGTTTGTGATTTCAGATGTCAAACCATTTCCTTGGTAACAAATTGGTTCAGATTTCACCTTAGCTGGCAATTCTAGTAGTGGAATTTGACAGCTGAAGGAAGGACATTATTAGCAGAGTGTGTTCATATAATTTTTACTCCTGGATGGAAATAATTCTGGTCCCCTACTTTACCTTTGTGTGCCAGGCCAAGTTCCTCCCAGGTAAGAACAACATTACAAACAGATGTATTAAAATGATCGTCACCTGAAGATTAGCACTTTATCCGTCTTGTTAAACACTGAGAGAACTTGAGGGCATTCTGTTAATAAAAATTGAATTATTCCTTCAAACAACCAGAGGGGAAGTACCTAATACTTGTATAATTCTCCCTCGATGCTTCTTATGCTCTTGTTAGCTTCCATGCTCATTTTTTTTCTGTTTTCTTTGACTGTCTCCAGGCTTTTCCCTAGTGGCAGCTGGCCCTGTTTTCACCCTTCAAGGGCTCTATCAGATTTTGTCAAGCCTCGCAGGTACAAGCAGGGAGAAATGCAGGACATGCAAGGCGCATTGTGTAACCGCTGCAGATCAGCCCCTCGCCGCTGCAGTGACGCCAGCTCTCACCAGGCAAGAATATGAACCTGCATAACTTCTTCTCTGCAGAAGAAAATGCATCCGAATAACATCATACCACAGTAAAGGTTGAAGAGCTGAATACGAAAAGAGAGAAATTATTGAAACTGGTTGCCAGACCAGTATTACAGAGCTAGCAACGGAAACTGCTTCCCTGAGTTTACTTTTGAGCAAACTCAACCAAAAGGTATTGGTCACACTGGATTTTCATTAGTCTAATGGCAATGCCTAAAATGCCTAAATCTTATACAAGTTCATAAAGCCAAGGCTGTGTACTCTCCACTACACAGTGCGCCATTTACTTTTACCTATTAAAAATCCCTTAAGCTGTCCATATTTTGTGGAGAATTAATGCTAGAAGACCATTCCAAAACAAAAAAACATTACTCATACAGTATATGTGATTTAAATAGAAATTCCTTCATTTCTTCAGGCACAAAGAAATTAG
Organism: Struthio camelus; assembly: GCF_040807025.1. Lineage (NCBI taxonomy): Eukaryota > Metazoa > Chordata > Aves > Struthioniformes > Struthionidae > Struthio > Struthio camelus. The sequence goes on along the minus strand of NC_090955.1, from coordinate 12,311,435 downwards.
TGAGCTAATTTCAGAAGTATTGGCTGACTAATTTATTTTTATTAAAAGATTTTTTTTTTTTTAATTAACCATCTGTTTAGGCAGGAAGCACTAAGGCCCACATTGCACTTCCAGCAGCGAGGACATCTCCTGAAAACTCCCAGGGACCATTCCCAGGTGATTTGCAGGGAGAGTAGACCTGCTTTTTCCTCTTTAGAGTCATTGACCCTGTGTAGTTTTGTTTATTCACTTATTCTAAAAGGCACAGTGTCTCCCTCTAACTCTCCTTTTCCTCACTATTTTCAAACAAATGGGGTACTGTCCATACAGGCAACCAAAACTTTTCTTCCTTAATGCAACAAGCCTAATTGTGTGTAAAGAGATTTTTAAATTTGATTTCATTTCTCTCTACTGCTTTTTCATTTTTTATCTACCAAACTTTTTGCTTGTATTATATGCAGATCATGCACTCGGGGAGATGAGATACAGAACACCATAAATTAATGAAGAACATTAACCAGTTTCAATTTTTTGGGGGTAGAGGCCCCCAAAGGCCAGCTTTAGACTTAGACATTAGAGCTTGGTAAGCTGTTCTACTTGGCAGCCTAAAAAAATCAGAATTTCCCTGTAAAGATGGGTTTTGGTTTTATTTGGCTTAGGAAAGTGGGAGTGTTTCACCCCACTCATACTGGTTCAGGCAGTTCTGATACAGCACAAACTTTTGTTTCAGTAACTGGAAAACATCTACAGTCTCTAGCACTTACCTATTATTGCAGCTAATATTATAATGCATCAAAGTCCAGGTGAAACAGCTCAAAGCTATTATAAAGCAAAGTATTTTGACATTGTTGAGAAATGAGTACGTCAACATGATTCACTTCAGATCAAAAACTTCATCTAAATCCACACTTCTTTATGAGCACATTTCTAAAGCAGAAAACTGCTCCTTTGGAAATGTGTTCACTTGTTATTTATTAGAATAAAATCACAGCCTTCATTTGCAAGTACAGCCTTGAGAAAGGGAGCCACGTTTTCCAAACTCTTTCCTCTCCTGCATCCGTCACAGCGAAACCTGGCCCTGAGTTGAGTAAGCCAAAAAGTGCTTGTTTGGGGATGCGACGACCTCAGCTCGAGCACGGCAATGGGACCGCTGGCCCGCGGGACCTTGCAAACGCTGCCGGCCGCTCGCACACACACGGGCCACGCGGCGCCGGCACGAGCTGTTCCCAGAACTGCGGCCTGTGGAGAGGATGAGATGACTTGGAAAATAGTAATGAGGTTTAAGCTAATTGAAAAGACTTTCTTTACCTTTGGAAAGGTTCAGGTCCCAGCTCAGCTGACGACCTTCAAGATCTATCGTGGAAATTTCAACCGCACTGACATTCATTACATAAATTATCCTTCTCGAATAAAGAATAATCACCTCGGTTAATACAGTTCACTAGTTAAATTTACTTTATTGTATTTCACCTAGTCCTATTTACACTTTAAGACCCAATTTGTTCCTGTCTATTGGAATACATATTGATTTTTTCAGCTTTAGCATGCCGCAAAGCAGTACTGAGCTGCAATTCTTCACATTTAGCCTCTTGCATGAGTATTTACACCTGAGGGTAAGCCCTTAAGAGAGTAAGAGTTTTTCGGAGGAGCTGAGAAATACGTGCGAGGACATGTATGACTGTGATCTGAGGGACGGAAGCATCTAATCCCCACTGAGAGCCAGCTTTATAATAGTTAATAAAAGCCAAAATAACATGAAGAATGGCAAGTAAAGAGACAGCAACCACCTGCCAGTCTGCGAGATGACCTTGCTTTTTCTGAGCATTCTTGTAAGGAATTCATGTATTTTTTTTATATAGGAGAGGAATAAGGGGTAATTCTCTGGTCTTGATCCCCAGAAAGTGATGTGGCAATGTAAATAAGGGTGCACTAAGACACGGTGACTTTGCAGCTGTAATTCTGGGGTATGCTTTAATACACTGTGCTCATTCACTGTCGTTAATTATTAACATTGCCCTCAAATTGGAGATATTTGGAACAGAAGCACAGACAAAAAGCTTTTTTAACCACAGCATGAGTCTGACACAGAAGGAAACTAACTTTTTAAAAATAAGTGAATAAACTCGGCCCTAAATCTTATCCAAGTTCATAAAGCCAAGGCTGCACGCTCTCCACTGCACAGTGCACCATTTACTTTTACCCTCCCTGCGTTCCCAACAGATTTGGTGATTAAATGCTTGGAAGTACTATTACAGTTATTAACAAACAACACCTGCGTACAACCATTTGGCGTTGTTAGGGCCTAGCTCCGGGTCATCCCGCGTCGAGGAGCCGGCGCTGCAGGCGGGCAGCGATACTCTGCCGCGGAGCTGACTCTAGAGGGAGACACAAGACGCCGAGCGGGAGCGATACGCGCTCTCTCACGGGCACTGCTCAGGCATAAAAATGCTTTGCAGGGTGCCTGTGTCTTCACAGATTTTTTTCGCCGTAATAAAGCTCAGGAAGCGCAAAGCACAGAGATGCAGTCGTTATCTACGGAGAATTTATTTGACTGAGGGTGAAGGACGGAAACCATTGCCTGCCTTCCTCCTGGTTTATGTTAGCATTCGAACACTTTGCATGCAGCAAAGATCATTGTTTCAGAAATGATCTTACTCACTGAAATAATTAATAAAACCTCTGTACAATGGGCATTTCAGAAGGATGAATTATTCCTACGTGTGAAACTTTCAGCCAAAAAGAACTGGAGAGGAAAAAATAGGGCAAATTATTGCATTTTCTCAGTTTTTTAAATATAAAGTTTTGAGACATGTTAAGCATATGATTCAACATTTCCAAACTGGTATTGGACTCTTCATTTGAAAAAATAGCTTTTTTTTCTTTTAAAATATGACCAGAATTAACAAAAGAAAAAAGTTAAATTGTTCAAAAAGAATCCATGATTTTCATTCCAAGCTGAACAAAATGTTTCAGGTGTACTCAAACTTTTTTTTCTTTAATTATGTCATCTCATGGTTTTTAATTCTCATTTTGGTTTAGCCTGAACTATTTTGTTTGCCCCTGGAATGAAGAATGCATTAAACCATCCAGTTCCATCTGCAGTGTTTCGGAGAGGGCCCATGGCAATTTGACTTGGTCTATAATGGAGAAGGAAAAAAATATGACGATGATTTAAAATTAGAGCTCTGCCTTGGAGTAACAGAGACAACACACCACATTACAACAGACAGCCTTACTAGTTCCCCCACTTTTTTTATATTTGCTGTGTAACTCTGTGACTTTTAGCGGTTGCACAGTGACATCCCTTTTTAAATGTTTTGGTTTTAAGCAGCCCAGGTTCCTTGGGGCGCACGTAGGGCTGCAGCTGTGCTGGATCTCTCTCTCCTCCCCAGCAGCCCTTTAGCCCAGCTAAGTCACTAAGAAGTCACTGTGCCCCATGAAAAGGTAGAGATAATAGGTATTATACAGATAGCGGTTTTTATGTGACCAATGGGCATATATATAAGCACGTCTCCAAACTTTTCTTTAGAATATAGTAACGCAGCCTCGCTTGACTATACGAGAAGATGTATTTGCATACTTGGGGCAGTATTTGGCAACACATCACAGTTTCTATGGAAATACTTGCCTTGTTTGCTTAGTATATAAAATACGAGGGCAGACACAGCAAAATCCCTACCAGAGGGTGGGTGCTATAAATGGCGCAGTGAGTGTGTAATCCCATGCCCTGCCAAAGGCTTTCTTGCATGAAATAAGGACTCATTGGTGCTCGCCGTCTAATTTGACTCCAGTTTAATGAGCCCACGTACAGTTGAGTACATACAGGTGCTATTGCACAGCTATTCCCTCCCCTGAATGCAAAGATTTACATTTTAACTCAAATTCCAACCAAAATTGGTTTGTAACGTTGATAAGAAAACATAATGATCCTTGCCCCAAGTTATCTACAGTTTTAACCTAAGATATTGAAAATGAGTGGAGAGAAGAACAAAAATGGCTAGAAAGAAGATAAGAGCAGACGACGTTTTATCTGCTGAAGGAACTTTTTGGTCAAGTAATCTGTGAATCTGATGCTCCAGATAAAGCCTCGCTGTTGCATAGCAGCTCAAATCTCTGTGGAGATCAATGCTGGAAGTGACCAAGGCAAACTCCTGCTTGAAATCACCAACCCTAATGTGGATTTAAAATAATCCCATTGAAATGCACAGAAGATGGCAATTCGTTTCCAGAATCAGCAAAGCAGCTCAGCTTTCTGGAGTATATAAAACTGTCGGTGTGAGGACAACCCACAGAAGCTACTTCGCTAAATGAAAACGGAATTGAAGAAAAGAAATATTATGAAGGATCCTGGCCGTAAAAATAAATCCAGTGTAGGAAGCCGCACTGACAGGAAAAAAAATCGTCGCAGATGACTCTTCTGCACTATCAACACTGAAAACGAAGCACTTGAAAAAAGGAAACCTCATCTCAGCTCCCAGCCCCTCTCTGGAAACAACACTGACAGTAAATTTTAATCTTGGTACTGATGGCAGGGGAGAAAGCCAAAATAAAAACCCTTCCCAAAGCTGTTACAAAGCCTGGAAAAGCAATGAGGTTCTCAGACAGCCTCCGAGAAGCCAGCGGAGGCTTTCTCCTGCCTGGCCCCAAGGCGAGGGGGTTTCCGTGCCGGTCCCCATCCTGCAAAACTCCCGCTACCCGTCCCGAGCAAGAGCTGCTCACACAATTGGGACCTTGCAAAAGATCTAGAAATAAATCCCTGCATACGTGCACTGATAAGCCTTGAAATATGTCGTCAGAGCTGCAGTTGAAGGGAGTCAGAAGAAGCCATCATGCGGTACCAGATAACGACCTTCCTGTCCGTCGTTTCTGTGTTCGTAGCCTGTGCGACCAGCCGTGTCCAAAATCCAGCCTCACGCATTAGGCCCCGATACAACAAAGCGCCTGCGAACATTTCACTTTAAGCACACACTTAATCTTATATTAGTTTCAGTGAGACATAGGCAGCTGCTTAAGCACTTTATTGAACAGGAATAGACTTCAGCAGGCACTTTTACACGCTCTGCTCCAGCAAGACATAAACTAGCTCTGAAGAAAATCAATGACTTTTCCCTTTGTATATGCACATGCATAAAACATGCAGCAGAGCTGAACACTAAACCAGACTGTGGTACCTTCTCCTTGAGTCTAAGTGAATTCTTGTTTGCGCCAGACTCAATTCCCACCAGATATTTTTCAGTTTGGCTGCACTAACAGGCACGACAGGCTCAGCTGCAGTATTTTTAACAAAATTCCTTGGGTAGACACAGTGGAATATATCCTGCATGTGGTATATAGAGAAATAGGTATGCAGGACCCATTAACAACATCAACACCATAGTGAGCCTAATAAAATAGTACAGATGGAGAAATTTTAATCATTAATGTATCTGTAGATCCAGATTCTTACCAGTCTGAGAAGGAAGCTCTCTAAGTTGCAACACTTTCAGAAATGCACCTAGCTAATAGCATAAATTAGCTCTCACCATACCTGTTTTTCAGTCCAGCCGTCTGCTAGGTATACACAGTGGCACCTGCGAGCTTTGCTGTGGCTGAGGCTTTGTCAGCATTACCCTTATTAAATCCTGTTTTCAGAGTTTTATAACTTGCCTGTGAAAATTTACTCCAGGCTCAGAGGTGACATTTGAAGTGTCAGCTAAGAAGAGATTAATTTTTAAAGTTTATTTTCAAGTGTGTATGGCTGGGGGGGGGGGGGGTTAAAGTTGCACGAAAACAAAGTGAATTGAAAGTTGACAGGCTGGGATGCTTTTCCAAGTAACAAATATTTCCAAGCCCCTAGGAAACGTTCTAATTTTGTTTTATTTAAGGTAGAGACCTTGTTCTCACTCCCATGGGGCTCAGCCAAAACCAGCTCATTCAGGTCAGATGAGCCATTCCTGTTTCACAGCGCTGGGAGGGCAGAAATTGGCCCGACATACCAGATTTCGAGAGGAAATTGCTCCACACACAGTGTTAGCTAAATCTTGCACTACAAGGCCCAGGCAGAAAATGCTCCGTGCAACGGGCAGAAAAATGGCAGCTCCAGTATGCACTGCCCATCTCCCTCCTTGGTGGGACAGAGATGTGAGCCCCACTGTGAGACTTTGCTTTTCCACAGGCCTTGGAGAAAAGCCACCAGGCATTTTCTGCCAGGGATTTGTGCTCTTACAGGAGCAGAGGAGCAAAGAGCACCTGTATGCAAGCTGGGCTTTTTACACCATCTGTATAGGCAAGGTCAGCTCCAGCATGAGACCTCACCCTGCTTAGCACACATGTGAATGCTTCCTGCCATGGCTTTCAGGGCCTTGTCTACACTTTTGCCCTCACTGAGGCAGTGCATGTATAAAATCATTAAACTGCTGAGGAGCTTAAATATAACTGCTTATGAAGTCCCATCAATTAACATTTCCGGTGCATGCAGGAAGGTTCTTTAAACATCCAACCAGTCCTACAGGCTCCAATAGAAGTATTCTCTTTTTCCCTACCTCCCTAATAAAGCTGCAGATTGCCAGGCCCCAGTCCTGCTCCCACAAGCAGGTTAGCCCCCAGCACCCCTAAATCAAAGTGGAGGTTCTTCTGTGAACTTCAGCAGGAGCCAGCAGGAGCTCGTGGAGATGCGGGTGTCTGCAATAGGCTGGGGGGAGCCTGTAGCAGGGCTTCGTTGGCTTTCAGCTTCAGCGTCTGCCTGGGGCATTTGCCCTACTGAATGTTTTTGAGAGTGCTGTGAGGCTCAGACACATATCCTTTACTTCTTTATGCAGCTTCACAAGACCCCAGTGCTGATGCAGCACCCTGGGGGAGCCACTAGCTGGGAATGGTCCTACCACCTTCAGCAAACCCAAGATTTCATCGCTCCCTTGTGCACCAACACCACTGTCTGTCTCTCGCTGCTCATTATCCTTGCAATGCAGCCTGGGCTTTCATGATATGCCTGCTGGGGCTGGATATATATCTGCTTTGCTGTATTATCTTCCCGCCCATATTCTTTAACTTTTTTCCCTGATGCAAATCCACCCTCCTTATGCAGAACTCCCTTCCATCACTGATTACTGTACTTGTTTTGTGTCTTATGGTTGCTCAGGAATGAACTAATTTAGCCAAGGCCAATCTAAATGACAAACTAAGTTTTTCTCTAGTGAGCATTTAAACTTTTTAAAAGGCAGAATGGTTGTAAAGGCAGTACAGAGCCAAGCGTCTGGCAGGCATTGCATTTGTCACTAGGGAGACAAGGGCCATCAATCTAACTAAATTGCTGTGTCTATACGAAATACTTGGCAATTATCAGTCAGTGGAAAAAAACAGAAAACAAGCTGAAATGGTAGGCTTTGCACCCCAGCCTTGCATGAGCAAAAATGGGATTTTTTTTTTTTTCATTTGCACCTCTGCCATTTTGGGTTGTGCACCATAATGGGAGCCTGCACCGAGGCAAGGAGCATCTCTCCCATCCAGCCAGATGCTCGTGAGTGGACAAGCTCACCTCCAATTTTTTTTGCAAAATGCAGGCATCCTGTCCGTGTGTCCGGGAATGTGCACAGGTCCTGGAGCCTGGACATCCAGACACCCTTCAACCAGAGTGGTCGCACCAGAGACCATTAGATACTTAGGCAAAGCACGTCTGTAACAAGGTTTCCATACCCACCTCTCAGTAATCCTGTGCTACGTTATTTTGCAACAGCAATATACTTTGTTCTTATTTACTGGTCAGCCTGCTCCCAACAGGGTTGGAGCAGTCCTGTCCCTAATGCAAAATGGCTAACAGTTCCCGTGGGAGTCTGCAATAATGAGTCACCCTCCAAATTATGTTTTATTGTTGGCTTGTAGAATATGGTTCCTGATTGTTTTTGCCTCCTAGATGTATTGCCTTGCCACTTTGGACGTTGGAATGCAATTTCATTCCAGACAAGCTCACTCTGTTGCTGCACGTTTGTTTTCTCTTTTTTCCTTGTCGCAAGTACTCAGTGTGATTAGATTAGGGTTACTTTGAGCATCATCCAGGGAAATACAGCTTTCATCCAGCCTTCCCCTTCCACTATATGTCCCATTCCTAGCCTCTCTCTCTAACTGCCAATCTAATTTGTGAGTGATATCAATAGTTTCCTTATATCGTTTTTGTCTTACTTTGTAAATCATTTTCCCATTGTGGCATGGTGTCAAACGCTTCCCTGAAATCATGATAGATGATGTCTTCTATTACACACTTATCTAGCAATGCCCCGATGTACTCAGAATTCAAACATATTTGTCAGGCGCAAGCCTCCCCCCATGAACGCAGCAGTCGCTCAGCAAGCCCTGGTGGTATCTGCTCTAAGCTGGGAGAGTGTCAGTTGTGCTCCAGATTTGCTCTGCTCTTGGTGTCCACTATGTACAATTTCATGGGGCTCCTTTTTTCAGAAGGCGAGAAAACAAACAGAGAGAGGTACCTGGAGGGCCAGATTCTTTAAAGAAGAAATAAGGACAAATCCCCAGGCTGTTGTCTCTTATTCCCAGAAAATTCTTAGGAAACGGGAGAGGGAAATCTAGGATTTATCTGTGATTTTGACTTTGTCTATGGTGAATTTTTTTATATGAAAGATGTTTCAAATAGGAAGACTGAAAACCCTTTCTATCTGAGAGTGTCAAAACTGAAAGCTGTTGCTTCTTTTAATTTTGTGTTTCCACTTTTTAACATGAGTGATTTGGCAAAATTGAGACAAATTACCATTTCTGCCACCTAAATCAGTCTTTTTCATCCGTAATAATTTTATCTGAACATCTTGTCTGCACTGGTGGCAATGGGTTTCCCAGAAAGTGAGCAACACCTGCAACCTGGAAGCGTTAGCAATTCAGCGTGGTAAGGCACATCTGGTCGGTTGGAGGAAGCCCACCACACTGCTCTGGGCTGGACCTCAGCCTGTCAGGAGATCCTGTTGCCGAGGAGAAGCATGGAAGACCAGGAGGGAAGCGGCTAAGGTAGAACATCTCTAAGATGACAAACAGCAGAGCTGGAAAACCCCGAAAACCCTTCAATATATAGGCTGGTATATGTTGGCTCCTAGTGTGGTTGGGTAGGTTACACTGTGAGTGATGATGCGTTTGCATGTAAAAGTCACTGTCGACACTAGAAGTGCCATCTGTATCCTGGCATGACGACTGTCCCTTGTCAAAGCCTCTCCCACGTGTACTTTCTGAAACTAGCCATGCCACTTAGGTAATCACTGCTCCCTAGAAATGCTTACCAAAACTGTTCTGAAAATTTGAGCAGAAATTTACTCTTGCAGCGTTCTTCTGTTTCTTTTCTGTTAGAAGAAGGAGGTTTGACCACTTGCAGGCATCCTAACTTCGACCCAGCATATTTTATAGTTGTAAAACCCTGAAGTATACTAAACAACTGCCAATGCCCCATTTCCTACCTGCCAGACCAACCATTATTTCTTCAGCAAGCAGAATTTGCTGATCAGGTAGACCAGAGGCCAAAGACAAAGCCAGATATTCAGCATGGCTTTCCAGGAAATCCCAACTGATGCTTAGCAGGAGAAAGGATTGCACATGAGAGCTGCAATGACTTCCTCCCACCTACATTAGTGTTATAACCTGGGAGAAGGGAAGGCTTTGGGAGCTGTGAAGGTTAGCCACACTGAAGTGTTCACCTGAACAGCACTGAGAGAGGTTCATTGCACATCCTACTGGAGATGAGCTGCACATCCATGTGGTGTGGTTTGAAAACTCATGAATGAAGTGAGTCTCTCCAGACCTCAGCCTTTGCTCCACCTTGCTGTTTACTTGCTGGTGAGGTAATTAGCTGCCTGCAGAGACCCGGAGCAAAGCGGCATGGTTCCCTTTGGAAGGAGGATGCAGCAGAGACGTCACAACTCAGAGATGTGCCCTCCGGGACTGCTTCTGGGGGCGTGCAACTTCCCTGGCACCTCTCAGGGAAAGCGGTGCCTGCAGATAGATCTAGTTCCTAGATATTTATGGCTGACAAAAGATTGAGGGTTTGGTGCTTAGCCCATCTGAGCCAGTCCTGCTGCCTACTGCGAGCACAAGGCAGAAGTGACATATGGTAGCACAGAGCACATCGCTTGCCTGTCAAGCCCAGTTTTATTTTTATTTGCAGCAAATAAATGCATAGCAGGGCTGTGCACCTTCCTGAAACAGGTATGCTGCCAGCATTCGTGGTGCCGATCATGACTTGAAAAAGAAGCTCTTAGCATGCAGCTCAGCATGCTTAAAGAAGAGCAGACACTTAGATCAGGCATATGTGGGACATGCCCAACCTGCTAGATGCATATTGGTTTTTATGCATATTTCCCCCGGAAATTTGTCATCCAAAAAGTAAAGAAGAATACAAGATGTGGCAGGGTTTGGCTACATGAAAACTAAAGGGACCTCCGGACCTAACCTGCGTTTGATCTTGGTAGAGAAAACTTGAACTATTACTTAGGGAGAGCTGCAAGGAGTAAAGAAAGAAAATCCTTTGCCCCAGTGCTCCCGGGGATGCGGCTCAAAAGGCACCTCCAGCAGCTGGACACACGGACTGGCACTCTGGCTGTGCTCCCGGTCACAGACAGGCTGCCGGTTGCTGACTTCCCCACTGCATACAGCTTTGTCCATATGGTTCCCAGATATCCAAGGTGGCACGCAAATTAATTTATTGAACCGGTAGTTTCACGTAGCTTCTGGGAGCAGCTGGTTTGGGTACAGAAGAGTATTTTAATGACAGATTACAGATCGAATTTTAATGGTAAACAAATGGTGAGCTTTTGTCTCTGCCTCGGTAGTTTCACAAACAGACTCTTGACCCTATAAATAAATAACGGGTGATCCACTACTGTAAACTGGTTAATCACCAAAATGCAATTCTGTGATTTATACCCCCTCCCCATGCAATGCATTTTGGCACCCCTGTGGCTTTGTCATGCCATGTCAAAGAGGAGCACCAGCAGCCCTTTGCCCTAGCTGGGGCTTTTGCTCCCTTCATAGCCCTGCAGGGTGCACCACGAATACTCGGCATCCTGCACTGGCTGGGAGCCCCCGGCGAACTGCCACGTGCCACGGGCAGGCGGCCACATGGGCTGAGCCAGAGATGGGAGGCACAGCCCCGTGGTGGGTCTGGGTGGACTAATGCTTCTCTGGTTATCCTCAGATCAGCATACCTATCACTTGAGCGCTCACGAAGTGACAGAAACAATAAAAGCAATTAAACAAAGAGGTCTAATGGGAATGCTCATCTTCGCTCTTCTAAATGATGATGGATGTCAGTGAAGGATGCATGGGAGAGAATATTTGAATGAGCTCCCGACACTGTGTCTATTGTTACCAGTATTACTGTGTTCATGGGAAGTTTCTCTGCTATAAATAAAACTCAGTACTTAGCAGGACTAACTGAAAAGATCAAGCTTGTCTCAGACTTTTCACTAGTTGCAGTGAAAATGTTTTATCTCCTCTTTCTGTGCTGGATTGGTGTCCTTTCTTCTGGTATCTGTTTCAAGTGTTTACAATACAGGGAAAAGCAATATTAGGAAATGGTTTCACTACCTATGTCCAGTGCCCTGTTGAGACGGGATTTTCAAATGCGCTTGTTGGCTTAGGTGGGTTCTTACTGAAGTCACTTGGGTGTAGGATTTTACAACTGGAAATTGAACTTTCTATGTAGAAAATTATTTACATCCTCCTTGACAGAAGACATTCACTTCCATGAACTTGTTAATGTTTACAGAACATCTTCTCCTTTTAAGTCAGCAGTTTGTGGCATGCGGTGATATGCACCCACCTCTGGATCAAAGGCCTGGGGAGATCCCCTGGTGGCATCCTCATTCCTCATCGCATTCTAGTGATCTCATGAAAATCAAACACAGAACTCCCTCTTTCATCTAAGAAAAATTCCAGCCGAACGTTCTCTGGTGGCCCAATAACAACTGAGGAAGGCACTGGTGAGGAAGACATTGCAGATATTTCTGTGGGAGAAAGACTAAGCTAAGCAAGACACTGCAATAAAGCTAAAGTTCAGGAACAAAGTTAATGGCAGAGTTGATTAGTTACAGAGAAAATCTATGCAGGAACCTGCAACCAATTAAAATAAATTCAGAACGTGAAATGTAGAATGTCTATTCCCAAAGTGGCCTGAAAATATTATATTCAAAGTAACAGAGTAAAGGCAACACAATTCCACACCCAAACCTGAAGAACAGAAATGGCTCTAGTTCAAAGAAAAGCAAAGATGAGAACAAAATAATTGACTATCAGAAGAAAACGATGTAAAATGACTGTCAAAGAGTTTGACAGAACTGCAATACACACCAGAAAGCGCCTTATATGAGGAATTAGCCTGTTTAAAGCCAATCTGTTTGAAGAATCCTCAAATTGCTACTCCTGGGTTTGGGAGTAAGGTAGTTTAAATGGATTTGTGAGGCTGTGTATTACCGTAACAACTGTATCCCTTCAGCAGAAATCTCAGAGACCTTGACAAGGACAGCTAAGACATTGCACCAGGATGTGTATAACTTAGCCATATTTGTGTCAGATCAGAACAAACTGCAGCCTGGCTTTTATTTGCACTGATTAGAAGATCTTCACTTTTCAATGATTCATCAAAAACCCTCTAGACAGCTACGAAATATTAAACTTAAACAGTTTTCCCTTTAACTGCTGCCATTAGTGCAGAAAACTTAAAGCAAAGGGTAGCCTTTCACTCAGATGTGCTCAAGAGCCTGCCTGGTATGTGTTGTGGAACAGGGAAAACCATCAGGTGAGGTTTGCTGAGCCAAGGTATGTCCTTCAGGACTTTTTTTGACTTCAATAAAATCCAAAAAAGGTGATCATGCACTGGAGTTGGGAGAGCAAGGGAGTTTAGGTGCCAGAAATGCCTGTCACATCTGGGGTTGTGGCCTGGCATGCAGGCATGGGATTCCTTATGCACGAGCAGGGACAACAACATGAAAGAGTGACTTATTCCAAGTGAAAATACTGGAGTAATAATGCTCCAAAAAAAAAAAAAAATCCTAGAGGAAGGAGGCGTTTTGGAAATAGCATGTTGCATTCAGTAACAGGAATACCATCTTTCATTCTTCTTCTCGGGAGGGATTTTGCCATTCAACACTGTGCAAAGCTGTCATCCTGACCTCCTAGATCGCTAGGGAGGTTCCCAGGTGTTCCTCCCAGCATACTGCTCCCCATATTTCCTTCCACAGGGCTCCAAACCCTACCAGAATCAACACCAAGGTTTCAGTCAACTTCAGTGGGTTTTCCATCTGTTCCTTTATTGCTTATTTGACCAAAAGCCTTCACTATCCCCTTGAAAGTTTGCGTTCAGGGGAACAGTTGCTTCTGGTATGACTCCCTCCAAAAATAACACGTTTGATTTCTGCCCTCCTGATTCAGAGGTGCCCCTGCGGTGCTGCAGTAGCCAGCCCTTGACAGGTGCGAAGGAGGGACTCGTGCCACCTCCCCATGAGATGGCCCGTGAGACAGCTCTTGGTCCTGCGGCATGACGGGCGCTGCCGGGAGTTCGGAGAGCTCCTCTGCGCTGCACATTGCTGGAGCTGCTTATTCCTTAAGCATGCTCTCCTTGTGACATACTGTGACAATTTTGTGCTGAATAGCGAGTACACCGAGTCTAACAACCATCGAGCAGCTCATAAAAATTTTAAAAAAGTCATGAGCTCGTGGTGGGGTAGCTGTGGCTGGATTTAATACCTCAGCCTGAGAAAGTTCATTTGTAATTATCTAAAATAAGCATGCAGCCCAGCTTTCCACAGGGAAACTATTTTCAATGTCTGCTCAAAACACTCTTGCACTTCGGCTTTGTGCTTACATCCCCATTTTGCCAAAGCTGCTTCTAGGCCCAGCGTGCCAGTACCAACAAACAGGCAGCTGCGACCATGCGCCGCAGGCTGGCACACGCGATGCCGGGGGAAGGGGTCAGCGAGGGGCCATGCCCTGCAGCAGCTCGGATGCCCTCATTCCAGCCAGGAGCCCCTTTCCTAGGTCTCAGCTCTACCACGCAAGACGATAAGGTCAGAAACTCCTCCTTGTACCTAGTAAGGTGGAAAAAGTTGAGTCTGAAGAGGAATTCGGTTGAGCTTTAAGATATTTCAGCAAGGATGGCAGAAGAAGTCCAGGGTTTGCAGAGCCCTGGACCCAAACCTGAATCTTCTACCCATTGGGGGAAGGAATCCAAGAGAATTGCCTTTTTTTGTATTCCATATACACATTTTTCAGTTGCTTAAGGGAAATCCTCCAAGGTCATACTTAAAATCTTAAAGGACAGAGTGAACAACTGGGATTTTTAGACAAAGAAATGGGCTGATCTTTAAGGTCTTAGTGATACTAAATGGGTTAACAATAATATTTCTAAAGGCTTTTAATCTTCCTTTATCTTGTGACATAAATCATGAGCACCTTAATGGTAGGTCCTACTTCTTTTGTGCTTGCAAAGCACCAAAGTAATTTTAATAGGGATATGACTAATCATTTGCTAAACACTAATCTCTTGGCAAATTCCTAGTGACACAGCAAGAGTTACATGTCTGTGCTCCATGAACACTACTACTAAATAAGTCTTGTAAGGGATTATATTTCATTTTTCCAAACATATAAGATTTCCATAGGAGAATGAAAGCACATTCCTAGCAGTCTGTGAAGCAAGGTGATTCACTTGCAAATGTGCCACATAAAACAGGATGCGAGGAGAACAGGGAAGGAAGGAAGGAATTGCTTGAGGAGCATGTTTTGCCTACTTACTTCTTTTCAAGCCTGTGATACAGAAATAATCTAGTAGCCTGATCCAAAGCCGACCCTGGTTTGATGGCAAGATATATGATAGTATTTGGATGCTTAAAAGGCTCTGATTTTGGAGAGATTTAAGTAGCCAAGGGCACAGATAGCGCATGCACCAAGGTGCACGGAGACCCCCTCGCACATCTGCATCCACACATTGGAGGTGGTGTTTCTCCAGGGCTCTGTGCAGGGTCTGGTGGAGCCAGCTCTTTTTTTTTAATTTTGAAAGATCATTGATTCCCTCAGGCTAACGCACAACAGGAACACAGACAAAAAAGGAGGCATGTCCAATTGTTGATTCAGTTGATTTTTTGTAGGGGCAGGGTTGTGACAAACAAAATGTGTTCTTTGGAGTCTGTTTTCTTTTTATACTGAATAATGGCTTAGCAGCACCACATTCTTCCCAGAAAAGCGCTATTGACAGTTCTATTTTAAGCACCAGAACAAAAGGATGGTAGGCTACTATGAGCAATGTATACCTTCATGGGGAAGTCAAACCACTGAGACGTACACCATGCTACCTAAACACGTCGGCTGGGTTCAGAAATGCCAAAGATTTTGGAAGGATATTAGCTAGATGGTCAATAAAATTCTTAAGGTTTCATGAAAAACGCTATTTCATTCTAATCTCACAACTGTGATGTTCTTTGCATTATAGTACGACAGGAAAAGAATGGCAGAGGGCAAATAGAAATTACTTTTCATTTATGATGAATCAGAAAGGGAGGAGTAGGGAGCACTCAAAGTCCTGTATGCGGCTGGCATAAACCCCTGCTCCTTGCAAGCCAACAGAGTGCACTTTTGAGTCTTGGGACAAAGGGGGTTGCTGTCTCCCATGGGAGAAGGAACCTTGTAGACAGTTTCTGGGCAATTCCACGTGTATTTACAGAGATACTGTAAATGCTTGGTTTTATTTGTAAAGGTAGGCAGGTAGTGTTTGCATCTCATACTCCACGTCCCTCTAAATCAGACTACGAAAGTGAATGCTTGCTGTGCATAATGCCTTTGCTTCCAACCTGAAGCAAGGGTGGGTATCAGGAACATTATTAAACAAAACTGTTTCCAAAATTGCTAGTTTAAATTTGCGATAAATTACCAGAGCTGAAAAGATCATTTAGAAGAAAGGCACGCACCTGGCTTTTGTCAAGTCAGGAACTGAAAGGGAAATCTTAGGAAGGGCAGCATTCCCAAGGAGAGGCGGAGAAGAACTCACGGGCAGCGCTGCTGCCGAAGCCTACTGGAACTCTATCTTTTGCTTTTATGGCGCCAGTGTTAGCACATCACTGAGTGTTTCCCAGATCTCCCCAGAGCAGTCCTCAGAGATACACCTTAGGACAATTTTTAGGCTGGAAGCAGGAAGGGTAGGCAGTCCTCGGGGAACTAGTGGGGTATTGCTATTTCTGTCTTTGATTTTCTGCATCCCCTGCTGCTTTCCAACTCTGCGCACCCAAATGGCAGCACTGCGCCCCTGAAAGCCCTCCTACCTCCTCTTGCCTTTCCATCCTTCGCTGCTCTTCCCTGGCCACTGCAGTCACTGCAGCCAGCCGGAAACCCAGGGCAGCAATTGCTTGGTCCTAGGATACTGACCACTGCCGGTTTGCCACAGCCGCTGCCCAATTAATTGCTGTATCACCCATTAACAAAACAGTGCATGACGGCAATCAGTCATTCTGCCTCCTGGTATTTCTGCATTTTGCTAGCTGAAGCTGCAATGGGCATTACGTTCCTGGGAATATTATGTCAGCTGAGTCATTCCCTAAGTTATTGAAGAAAAGGTCAGCTGTGCTTCGGCTCTCCCTCGGCAGAGTCTCAGGGACTATTGATCAAGTCTACTGCACATCATACAGAGCAGCCAGTTGCATGTGGGTTATTTGCTGTAAAATGGCCCTGGTCTTGCAACTCAATTTAAAGTAAGTTAAAAATTCATGTGTCCGCAGATGCTCAGTGAGACAAATAATACAGATTTGACCTGTCTGTATGTTGCTGGCAGGAGTCTTTTCCCTGTCACACAGTGCTGGGGGTGTCACCCTTCATAAACTGTTTTGCACTTGCAACATTGTTGGCAACAGGCTCCCTACCCCCATTCGCTTACAATCTGAAAAGATGGTGATTAAACAATAAGGATAAACAGGAGATAAGCGCGTCTTGTTCATTTTAAATATTTCCAGATTTTTAGTTCATCTTGCTTCTGGCTTTATCTTTTCTTAGGTAGCACATCGCAACTGAAGAGCTTGCCCCAGGCCAAAATTTATTCTCTACTGGAACAAGTTGTGTTGCAGCTTAGCTCGAGGCCGAGAGCATCCGGACCTTTTCAGAAAGCAATTTTCCCCATTTTCACATCTAACTCGGAATAATTTTGAGTTTCTCCCGTCACCAGTTAATAGTATAAATCCAAAGGTACCCTATCTTGGAAAAGTAATATGAGAAGTTCAGAATGATTAGGGATGTGAGCAGCTGTTTAAGTAACTAAAGACAGATTTCTCCTAAAATTAAGTCTTACAACTGTTTGTCGGAAGCACATTAGAGCCATTCTGAGCCAAGCTAATTCCCACTGCTGTTAATGAAAGTCTTTCTGTTGAGTTGAACGGGAGCTGGGTGAGCACACATCGGGGCCGGCCAGCCGGCCCACAGAGGAGCAGCATGTTTCTCCCTGCCGACTTCCAGGTTCAACTGTAGGTGACTCCTTTGGAGCTTTCTGCCTCGAGTTATCCTGCCGCAGCTGTGGCAGTGGAGACCGTCTCTTGCCTCGTTCCACTGAAACCTCCTCCTGTTCCTGAAGCAAACAGGGACAGAGAAACGGCATTTGGGAACTGCAAGCCCAGCAAAGTCGTTCTCCTGTCTCTAGGTCTCCCCTCCCCTTGCACAAGGTATTTTTTAAAGGGAGGATTACAGGATAATGCGATGGGATAATTCAAATAATTACTGAAGCGCACATCAAGACAAGTCAATGATCAAAGTGAAACAAGCGCTCTCGTATAAAGGGAATGTTTAAATGTAATATGATAATGGCACTTATTCCCCACCTATTTGAATGTTTCTGGCCTTGGGCAGCAAAGATTCAGATTAAATGAAATGCATAACAATACCCAAGTGAAATTCACCTCTGCAATGCTCAATGTGCTTCAGAGCCAGAATTATATTTATTTTAACTCTAATATAATCACATAATCCGAAGTGTATGGTTTATTAAAAAAAAATTGTACATACCGGTAGCACAACATATTAGGAGAGTAATCCACATATATATACATATGAATCATTGCATTACTGTTACTTCTCTGAATTGTATCTTTTTTGACCATATTCCTGAGACACAGCAGCTTGGGAATATATTATACTTCCTGAATAATCCTAAAGATAAACTACCCATTTCAGACCAAAGACAAAAATAAATTCAAAGGTAACAAGCAATTCAGCCCTCCAATACAAGATGCTATTGGTCCGAAAATCTGCAAGTGGGGCTTTTGCCTCTTCCAGCAGCTGCAGCACCCTCGGCATTGGTGATACAACAAGCAGCACAATGACTTTTCCATGCAAAGAGTTAGAAGAATATTTTTAAAAAACAATGGCTAAATTTTGGCTCCTAAATTGACATCTAGGCACCTGGCTAAGACTTGCAATGGAAATGAATGTGTACTTCTCAATGCTGCCTGTTAAATCTCAGGCTTATTTTGCATCCAATTCTGCTATTCTTAGAGCACCGGCGCTCTCAGCCCGAGTGCAGCAGGCACAGCTGTTCTCCCTCTGGGGAGGCCTGGGCTGCGCTGATTTAGATGACGCAGTTTTATCCACCAGAAGTTCACATACTGTACGGCTCCCACAGCACGAGCGCACGGCGCACGGCCTCAGGGACATGCCACACCTCAAAGTCTAAATAGTAAACAGTAGTAGGGAATGCAGATTACAATAAACAGAGCAGATTTTCCTGAGCAGACTGATTACAGCCCCATTAGTCAAGGTCCTTAAACTTAACGTGCTTAAAATGTATATTCGATATAAATTAAAGGGTGAATTGCTGTGTGCGTGTGTTGTACCCACTGTGCTTGGGACCTCGACTTGCTATGTACTACCCAACAGCTTCTGAGCCACCTCAACTGCCTGCGTGCTCTTAGCTCAGAGAAGATGTGAGATAAAAAGCATTGCCTTGACCTCTGTGAAAGAGGTTTCATACTGACTCACCAAAAAGGATATTTTAGATTGCACATTTTTTAAACTCTTGTAACATTTCATCTCAGTGCCGCAAAGCAGAGCAGGCACTGATGCAGAGTAGGATAAGCAACATTTTTGAATAATGGCTAAGATTTGGGGACATTGCCTTGCCACGATCTATACCGTCCTTGTCCCAGACGATGAAGAGAGAGTTCCCAGCATCAGAATAACTTCTCCTGCTCCGGATATTCAGTTTCTGATCCCATTACACAACTCTGCAGGGCACAGATGAGTCAGCCATAGTTTCAATATCAGAATGAACATTTCTTTATGCACTGATGATGTTCAGAAAATTATATATATTTAGTCACATTATCACTCCTGAATCAGAATATCCAATGAGAAAAAACTTTTTCTTAGTAGATTTCCTATTGGCAAGTCCAGGAGAAATCTTGGTTGAGGTTAAGTTTCAGATTAGCATTAGAGGTGAGCATGAGTTTTGTGTTTTGATTAAGTGTATGTTCCCTGGAAATAGTGTATCATCACAATTAAAACTGTTCATGGGAAAGGACTGGTTTTGCTGGATTCCTTAGCTCAAAAATAGAGGGAAAAATCTTTGAAACTACCAGAATGTTTATAAAGTGCAAAGAAAGCCTGATCTTCATTTCCCAAGCAGTACTAATGCAGACAGTGAAGGCAGTTATAGAAGAAAATTTAAAACGGTTGATATTGAGAAGGAGTGCTTTCGATAATCCAAATTAATAACCAAAACAGTGTGCCTGCCTTCGCCCATGACTGTTTCCAGGTTTGGACATTTAGTCCCAAGGTTTGCAAACAGACTTTGTACAAATATGTTATATGCAAATATGTGCTCTAGAATCAGATGCGGTCTCCGGCAGAAAAGCCAGGGTGCAAATCTGGGTGCTGACACCATGCACCCATCAGACAGGGTGCAACTGCAGAGGGACAGGGACAATTGCTGCTGCTGCTGCCCCATGGAGTTACTCCTGGTCAGACTAGCTGGGACGTCACCTCCAGGTTTGGACTGACGTCCCCAGTTCTGGGACATTTAACTTGGAGTATATGGTCTACAAAGGCTGCATCACTAGGGTATACACAAGAAATAAAATAGTATTGAAAGAATGCATTTCTGTTGAATACAAATGTTAGCACCTAATGAGCCTGATCTTATTCTGTGAGCTAGGAGTGGGAGAACCAGAGCAGTATGTTTATCATGCTGAAGGCATTAGAGGCTTTGACAGAAGTGGAAATGAGAGGAAGGAAGGAAAAAAGGATGGAGGTAGGGGAACAATATTTAGAATAAGGAACAGCTTGCCAGCTTCCTCAGAGGGGTAACGGGAAGAGAGAGATTTTCATTAATAGATAACTGGCATTCCTCTACTTTTCAATTTTAACAAACCTTCTAATGATAATTACAGACTATCTGTATTTATAGCGACCCAGTGTGCGTGTAGACAATAGCATCATCTTCCAAGCCCTTTCCTCTGCTGCTATATGAATTCAGCCATTATCTTTCATGCCCTTCATTAAAATATGAAAGAAGATAACCAACATATAGCTATGTCATTTCCCAGTAGGAGGGGAGGATCAGAATGAGCTCTGGCTAAGGAGAGCCACAAGAAAGTGTGAAGAAAGTTAGAAAGAAAGGTTGGCAGAGCTGTGCTCCCTCAAATTCCTGCTATCCACACTGGCTAATGCTTATAGGAATGATCAAAGGTGAAAGAAATCAAAGACGACTATAAAATCGCAGGATTAATGCTCCAGAGTGGGGGAGGCGACAACCCAGGTGATCATGGATGGGGATCTCCTCTGCACTGGGCAATGCCCAGCCAGGCCAAACTCCTGTATAATCCTTTTCCTTGGTTTTCTTGACTCCATTCCCTCTCCCTACATTGTCACGAATAATTTTTATTAAATTTGTCTGTCCTATTTAGAAAACAATTTTCTAGAGGTTCCAAACCTGCCCACTTCTGTCATCATTAATGATATGCTTTAATAGATACGAATGGTAGTATTTAACAGCCTTCTTCACAGGGGACTTGTGGGACCTCATGGTACGAAAAACAAAGCAGCATGATAGGATAAAAAGCTGGAAATTTTAGACATCTTACGCATACCAGAATTAGTCGAGTGTCTTCTATTTGGACTTATGGAGTTAGAGGGGACAGAAATTCCAGATTTTGGCCCAAAGGACTGTGGTGGATGTCTGGCATAGGATAGATCACCACCTCTCTTGCACAGGGGCCTGAACCAAATGGGCTGCGGTGAAGTGCACATTTCTGCTTGTATCTATATTTTTTGAACTTTTATTAAAAGAGATGAGCGAAATACTACCTTTCCATTTTGTTATTGGACCCTTTTCTAATTTTCCTTAGTGCCTTAGTAGTGGTGGGATTAAAGAAAAGAAGAAAAGTGATTTCAAGGCATTTCTGCCAACCACATGCATCTTCATGGTTTTCAGATGCCACAGACTCACAAACCCGTCAGGATTCATAGGTAGCATAGGTCTTATGCCTGAAGTATCTTTCAGTCTTGAATCTCTAATAGCGTTCCTGCAAATTTCCCTTGAAGCTCAGACACTCTCTCCAAAGCTCCGGCTCCTGGCTGTCTCCAAGCTGTAAACCAGAGCAGTCATCATTAAAAGGCACTTTAATCTTGGCTGTAATTTTATACTGCAAAAAGCACTTGGATGATCAATTTGCATTAAAACAAGTCATCTGAAATATGGCACCTGCAGCCTCTGAGCTATGTGGGAAATTTGCTGCAGCAGATGAGCGCTGCAAGGTGCTCCCCAGGTTTGGGTGGTTCTCCCTATTCTCTGCTGCTGTAAGAGCCCGCTGGCACTTTTCTTATGTTTTAATTCTTTTACTGTCCCATTGCAAAACCATCACCATCTCTGTTCCAGCCAGCTCTGTGAATCCTTCTCCAATAGCCTCTTTCAGATTACCTAAAACAGCTTCCTCTCTTTCTGAAGGACAGTTTCTGTGACTTAAAATCATCATTCTGGATAGAACACCAAACCCAACAGAACCCAAAAAACTCACCATGGAGTTTGAATCATCAGATACCTCACTTGTTTTGCAAAGTCTGTGACAATAAAGGGAAATAGCTTACTATCAACAGTCTATGTGCTTCTAGACTATCCACTGTATTTTTCAGGAGCAGGGAAGGCCTGGGAGCACCTGCTCTCTCTAGAAAGCAGTAATATGAAAAAATTCACATAGATGATGTCCTATAGCATTGAAACTGCTTTTCTGGCTCTAATGAGTAAATATTTTCATGTTCCCTGAGTGATCCTAGCCAAGTATGAGTGTTTCTTTTGGAGTGCTGAGTATTTACTACTGATGTCTTGGAAAAGAGATGGAGTGACAAGGAGAATACCCCCTTTGCTAGAGTGGGAGTGGGAGCCGGAGGGAAAACTGCTGTTGTTTGCTGACGATTCTCCAGACTGATGACGACAGGCAAACGGCAGCAGAGACGAGGCAGAGCCTCGTGTCCTCCCCACGCACGGTGGCGGTCCCTTTGCAGTCAGCCACCACGTCTCTCCTTCCAGTGACATCATTTGTCACCTGCAGAATCCATCTGCAAGGTCATCTAATGATCGTGCCTCTACTGATATTCCTAACGGTTGCAGAAAAGGGCCTTTTGCCGCAATTCTTCAAGAATCTGTTAAAAATAGCAGCAGCTCTACCCGGCTGAGAGGGAAGGCCTTAGGAATTGTACAGAAAATTGCTAACCCATGACGGCAAACTGTTTCATTTCTCAGGCCTTGACTACTGAAGGGTCACTCACTTTTCGTGCCTTTATAAGCAGCACCACAGGAAAAGGTATAACGTTTAACTCAGTGATGTCATGGGCCAAGGGCTAACCAAGACTTTGGAAATGAACATGTATTTTCTGCATGTTGCTTTCTGTGACCAACACTATAAGCATTTCCAGAAATACTTTTTTAATTAATTTTGCCTTTCCTGACAGCTTTACATGCTTCCAAGAGAACTGGCATTTCCATTTTTACCTTGCATTTGTCCACTTCGTCATTCTTCAGTCTATGTTTTGATACCATTGCCAATGGAGGCTATTTAAAATGAAAAGTAATTCATGTTCTTTCCTTGCCAAGATTAAAGCACTAAAGGAACCTAAGCACAGAAAGTGAATGCGGTATTAGGACACGACATTTCTGGGCAACAAATAATAACCATTGTGTCAGTAGCTTACTGTAGTTGGTGGATTCAACAGGAGAAAAGCTGTGGGTGCCAGTGTCGTTGCTGTAGTCTAAAATTTCATGGCCACATGGACCACTCAGCTAACATGTACTGTTACTCCTTGTCCTGTCTGGAGGGGGAATGGTTTTGTCTTTTTAAACAAGTGAAAATGAATAGTGAAGGACAGATAGTTCAGATGCAGTCTAGAAGGACTTAAGAGGAAAACTCTAATCAGGAGGCGAAAAGAAAAACAAGCTCTAGAACAAGATGGCCAGATGTATAGAGCAGTCATTAAATATAAAAATGTGTTGAAAGGCACATCTCTTGCAAATGGTTTATTTAAAAATGTGCAAACCAGTGTGTTTCCCGCAGTGCTTTTGTACGGCGCGGCCCTGCAGTACCCGAGACGGAGGACAGCGGCGGGGACAGCAAAGAATGGCCCCGCGTGGCCCGTCTGCCAGGGCTCGTGTGGCACAGAAAGAGCAGAACTGGTTTTGAGGAAGAAAGAGTGCAGTGCAGTGAAATCACCGCTGCTGAGCCTGCGAGGGGCTGGGGGAGGCAGCAGCGGCTGTTTCCCTCCCCGCACGGCTGGCCTCAGCCTGGGAAACCTCCGGCAGGAGATTTCGGCCTTTGCTTTCTGCCTCCTCGGCGGGGGCCGCGGGAGCCCTCGGGCAGCCAGCGGGGTGTCGTTGCTGCCAGCGAGCCCAGCTGGCTCACGGGCCGTGCTGCCGTCTCCTCCGACGGCGCTACGACACTCGCTGCTGCGAGCCAGCACGCCGCCGTCCTTCCGAAAAATAACCTTTCCGCTCAGAAAAGCAGCAACAAGAGAGGTCTCTTGCTAACTGCAGGATGAAAAACACCCTTCGTCCTCCCCATCCCCATATCACGATTTTTTAATTCCTAAATGATTTGATTTTTCTTTCCATGTATTTGTCTTCCTTTGCTCCTTTGTGCCTGGCACTGGGCTGTTGAAATACGATTTTCTACAGCCAGAGCCAGCCATCTGCCTGGGGAAGGCTCACCGTAACCCAGATGTGTCACATGAAAGGAGAAGCTGCTCTTATGACAGCTGGAAATGCTTTTTCCGACTTCTTAAAAAACCTTCCCAGTCTCATCCCAGTAGTAGAGCTCAGAGTAATCCCTGGCACAGTGCTCCGAGCTGGTGAACGAAGGGAATTCTTTTTGCTGTTTTATCTTGTTTTTCAAATGTGTTTAGGTAATTAAGAAAGAAGTCGAAAAATGGAACGCCTCAAAAGGTGAAACCGTCACCTCCCGGTGACAATCATCAGGACCTCATTCATTAAACTGGCCAAAATCATTGATCTAAATTGATTTCAGTCAGCCTCTCCCCACAAAGTCCCTACCAAAATATTCACAGGGCTCGCTCCATCTTTTCCGACATGAGAGAGGACCCTGCTTCTGCCACTGAGAGTGGCAACCAATTCTCATGTCCAAAGCAAACTAGAAATGCTACTAAGAAAATACCATGTAAAGGTACCCTAGTTCTGACACCTATATATCTCAAGGCATTTTGCAATTCAGGCATTAGATAGCACAAGGAATGATCCAGGAGGAAATAACCCTTGAAGTATGTATGACGCAGAAGCAAAAGAAATATTAGAACAAACAACCACGTGAGCCAATAAAATTAAGAGTGAGACGCAAACGTATTTGAAATCAATGAGTCTTCTCACTGATTCACTGAATAGGCTTTGAATCAGGCCATAAATGAACCTGTGTAGCCATCCTGATGGATATCAGAAATAATTCTACTAATGAGAATATTAGAAGAAAAATAAATCCAGCTTGAAAATATCTTCTCCCAAGTAACTCACCTCAGCCACTGTGTAACACAAACAAGTTCTTTTGCTGTTTACTAAGTCTCTGGTGTAGTTAAAGGTACAAGATGACCTTTAAGAAAGTTATGTTATCACCAGCTCCAGTTCCTCCCTCTCATCATAAGCTATTTCTCATCCTAAGTAATGACTTACCAGCCGGTGAGCCTACAAGTAGAACAGACAGCCCATACCCTTAGGATAGATTGTCTTTAAAAATAAACAAACAAATAAATAAAGTCTGGGTCTGTTATGTGGAAGGGAAATTCACGCATGCATAACAAAAACTTTTTGTTTGTTGCAAATGACCAGACATTGTCCTACAATTTGGATCAGATTCAGGTCTGTCAGCTGGTGGCATGCTCGGTGCAGAAGAGAGCGACTGGCAGTTATTGCTTTTGCATGATTGGATTACCAGCAAATATATTCTTTCAGCTTCTTGTTTTCTGATATCACAATGAATGGTGTCACTATAAATTTGCATGCACAGAAGCACTTTCAACTGTTTGGTTCCTTGAATAGAAAAAACCCTGGAGCTTTTCAAGCTGCCTGTAAATGGAGGCCTTTAGGCATGGTCTCCTACTTTTTACTCTATAAAAAATAAGTTGCAGCACTACTGCTGTTCCTTAAGGACCCGAGCAAGGGGACTCCCAGCTGATGGGGAGAGGAAAGCTCTGACACCCCCAGGGACAAAGGGGACACACAGATTGTGCCTTTGGCCTGGCATTTTGTAAGCATCCATCTTTCAGTCCACTATGACATTCCTCCAATTCAGTTTCCTCTCAGGACAGGGGACATAGAGCACATGACCGAAATAAATGGGAGCTGGATTTCTGCCGGGGTATGGAGTTCCAGTGGCAGCCTTGCAGGCCTGCGTTCTAAAAAATAGTTTGGACACATGAGATAAGCCTCCTTCAAGCTTTTCAGCCTCTGGCTTGTTGCTTGGCTACTCTGCAAGAGAAAGGAAAAATAACCAGTGCATGAAAAGTGCCTCTCAATAATGTCTATATTCCTAGAAGGGGATTTCAAGAGGAATTTGTGAGCAGCTTGGCTGGAATCACCTCCAAATACTCTTGAGCCACGGGGACGCAGCCAACCTGCAGTAACTCGTGAAGCCGAAGTAACTCAATCGTGCATCTGGCTACGGAGCAAGCGGCTCTGGAAGAAGATGCTTTTGCAGAAAAGCGAGCCAACATTCAGCAAAAGACATCGACACCTGTGCACGGCACTTGCGTTTCATGGGCCAAGAGGGGAGGGCTGCAGAGCTGCGTGCAGGGTGGCTCCGGCAGCTGGCGGCCGACAGCGCAGGTCGCAGCTGGACGCTGGGTGTGGGGAGGTAACGCTCGAGGATGGCAGGACGCCTGCGAGTGCTGCCACTGCCAGCAGCTCCACAACCTCTGCACCAAGCCGAGGATTCGACCCAGAAGCTCGAAGAACCTGGAAATCAGCCAGACGTGTTTGTGAAACGTTATCCCTGGCAATAATTCGGTTGTATCCTTTTCACTCTGCGCCATCAGTTCTGAAGGCCTCTTTTTTTTTTCTTCAAAAGCTAGAAAACTGTGTTTCATCGTGTCACTGGGGAGTTCAAGGAAACCTGGTGTATTAATTAGACTTCTCTGCAGTTTAATCAATCATTGCTCCAAGCTTGGGATGGAAATACAGCAATTAATCTTTTTTTCCTTGTTTTCCCATCAAAAGATAGCCATTTGAGTATCCCTCACTAGCAGAAGAATAATCTTGCATTCAATTACCAAAGTTATTACCATTATTTATTGCTTTAACAATGCACACTGCGAATGACTGACAAGCTCCGACAACAAAACAAGGCAGTGTGATTAGGCCAACTAAGGAACAGCTAGGATGAAATATCAGCTTTAATTGTAGTCTCACAACCAAAGCTATGTGAGTGAAGTGAGACGACAGTGTTGTATGACTTTAAAAGTGAGAAAATTCATGACTCAGTGCGGTTTCACTGTATCTACATTTTTTAACCAGAGTAATGTTAAACAAAAACCTTTCTCCAGCAGGGAACGTGTAAAGAGCCCAAGCTTTAGTGTGAGATATCGACTGGCACATAGACTTAATCTCCATTTCTGCAACTTCAACCCCATGGGGAGGCTTTCATGTCCATATGGATCTCATGGAAAAATCATGGGCTTTTTTTACATTCTTCTTCCACATTTTCCCTGAGGAGTTACTGGACATGATCTTTTCCACGTTGGCCTTAAGGGCTAGTGAGTCTGAAATGCTTTGAGAAGAGCTGAGGACTATGGTAAAGTTTTACACTTTTCCTTACAATATGAAAGAGGGAATCGCTCTAGGCTGCCTCCTTTTATGGATCTGCAGCCACAGGCAAAGGTCAGTAGGTACCTTATTCTTGCCTCTGTGCTAATGCATTGTCTTGATACTACCACAGTATGCTTAAAATTACTTCTACAGAAAAGGCAGAGTGACTGATCATTCCAAGGAGAAATTATTTTAGGTTTGGCACCTTCCGCCCCTGCAATTTCCAGCTGCTCAGTAGACTAACATTTTGCATTTTAACCTTTACATCCATCTTCAGATACCATTCTATCCAGAAGAAAATGCTTTGTAAGAAATGGAAAACCTAAGCTGGCTGAAAGATCTTAAATAATGTAGAGCTCTTAAAGAACAGAGAGTTCATTATGTAGATTTAAAACTGTTCATTTATTTGTAACCTGGATCTTAAGGAAAAAATCTGTCAAACTACGACCAAATACATCACTGCCTGAGTAGCCCTAACAAGGAGGTTTTGTTCCATTTCAACATTATATCAAGAAAGTAGTCTTTAACGACCAGCAAAGCATTTTTGCACCAAGATTCCTGAGTATTCTCAACACACTGAAATTAGAAAATCACTAAAGAAAATGAGAAATATAGGTATTGTAATCCATAATTCCTATTTATTTTAAATTTTTTTGAGGGCATGGCTTGCGTTTGGGATAAGCAGCATGTTTCAGCTATTTACTAACGATGTAAAGATTTACAAACTGGAGGTATGTGAACTGGGCTGATGTTATTGCTCCTTCTTTAACATCAGATTATTTCAAGTGATATTTTGTACTAGGTACCAAGCAATGACAAGGTTCATACTTTATCAGTCTGCCTGCTAACCTGCCTAATCCAGCTGCCTAATCTTAGCCTTCGTTATAGCACCCAGACATCAAAGCTTTGAACGATAACAGATGAGAGTTGGGTATGGTTAATAAATTCAGTGATCCTGCCACAGTGTGCAGGATTTGGAACAGAGATGAGGCTGGGGTAATTCAGCCGATGCTCCAGAGGCAGCACCAATTGGGCTCAAATAGGTTATAATTTATTTGCAGTTTTATTACCACCACAAGCTGTTAGTTGTGGATTAGGTTACCCGATATCTTTGCAATTCTGTCATTTGGTAGGTACTCCTCAGAATTAATATTTATTGTTACTGCTGTGTTTATTAGCATTGCAATGGCTATCAATACTGTTGTGTTCATTTTGTGCACTATGAAGTATATTTTGCATGCTTCAGTATGTTAGCATCTGTGGCAGGACTAGAGAAGGGCTAGCGTGAAGCGGGCTGCGAGTTGCAGAATAGGTACGGCAGCTTTTTCAAACGCTAGCTCCCCTGTGCTTTGCATGGCGAGGCTCCTAGCAAGGTGCTGAAGGAGCAGTGAGAGCCACCGCGGGGCTGGGCGCTGGCCTCATGCCAGCCCTGGGATCAGGCTGCTTTTCAGCAGCGCTTCACCAGCTCAGAGATGGAAATACAGCAAGGCGATGCCCGTTTAGGGTTTTATTGCGCAGAGCACCCTGCATTCCCACCCGCCTGCGAACATCCAAGCTGTAATACGTTGCATCCGGATTGCTCATCAACCAGCTATCCGTAATTGATTCTTGGCTCTTCTGCTTATTGCTCTTTCAGCCAAACCTTCCGCAGAGCCCATGTGGCTGAACTAAATGAACTCCGGATGGCGACACGGTGGCACTTAACGGCTACGACACTGCAGCTGGGAACAGACCCAGCTGAACAGGAATTTTATTTTGCAATTGCTTTTTTAACTCCAGCCTAATCCACACTGCAATCACATCTGAGCCAAATTTTTCAGCCCAGTTTCTGAGCATCTCCAGCTGCCAGTGACTCCTGGCCTGGGAGGTTCAGGACAAATGACCAGACCAGGGACGGACCCCCTGCAGGGCTGATGATCACAACTGGCCCTCCCCAGGTCTTGCCACTGGTCACGGCGCTGCCTGGGGCACCGGGAGGGCCGAGAACGCTGGAGAACATGTTAGAAAATATGAAAATATTCAATGCATTCATTTATCTCTTTGGCTGCAAAGTCCCAAACTTACCTATAGCTTTTCCTACATTTACAGTTCTCTAAAATTATTCATCCAGTTCTGAGCTTGACACTTCCATCTGACATCGTATTGCTGGGTTTCATTAGTTTTCCCTAAGAAAAGAAGCACCAGCTCGTAGTTCTTCATTGTGTATTCCAGATTAATTGCAATGGCTATTGGTATGAGCTAACTCTAACAACAAAATAAGCCATGAGCCCATCAGGCCAGTATCTCACTTAAGTGTCAATCCTATCTGAGCCTTGACTTATTTTTTCTTATTGCAAATATATAAACAAGAAATAGGAAAATCCCAGAAAAGAGAGATAGGAAGTCAATTTTCTGAGGTGTTAGTAATTCCATAAAAGCATCTTTCTGGTTTAAGTATTCACTAACGTTGAAAGCCTGTGTCTTTTGATATATCCTGCTGTAAAATATCAAGGCAACAGCATAAAGATTATTCCTTATTACCTGTCCGCTT
The DNA here is from genome assembly GCF_040807025.1 of Struthio camelus. Taxonomy (NCBI): domain Eukaryota; kingdom Metazoa; phylum Chordata; class Aves; order Struthioniformes; family Struthionidae; genus Struthio; species Struthio camelus. The sequence continues at coordinate 12,281,643 of NC_090955.1, read as the reverse complement.
TTTCTTAAAAATTTAGAAATATGTGCATTCATAATAGTCCTGCAGGAAAAGTTGACAAGGAGATATTTTGATAAATACTAAGTTCTTGCTACAATCCATCAACACCCAGGAAAATTCTGCTTGGAAGAGGAAAGGATGAAATAGCTCCCTAATTTTAAATTACAAAGAAAGTGTTTGATAACTTTCGACTGCAATGATTTTCCGGTCTTCACTGCTATAAATGATCTCGACAGTGTCACTCAAACTTATTGAAAGCTAGGTCAAGCAAAACATATTAAACCTGCAAATTAAATTTCCTTGTGAAGAGACAGACAGAATTAAGCTCGGCCATTTGTCCTCCTTTTCCCCTCTTCGTTATCCGATGGCGGGAGTTGTCTTTTTGTGGTCTTTGCCAGCTGTTTCACTGGGATGGCCGCGGTGCGTTACCTGGGGGAGCCGTCACCAGACGCCTCAGCCGGTTTCTCTTTTTCCTTTTTCCACAGTGAATGTTGTCTAAGATAAAAAATTGCCTGAAAAGCTTTAGGTCAGAACACAAGATCAGAGTCCTCAGACTTTCTAGCACAGAGTCACCGTTCAGGGAAAATGTTCTGTTTTGCTTGTTTTTAATGACTAAAACAAATAAAAGCTCCAACGTAATGCCCTATCTCATCCCCAGCGTGGAAAAGGCATTAAAGAGTTTATGGACTTCCATGAGCCTTGAGTTTCACAGAAGGTTTTGTGTTCTCCTGTGCGTATTTTAAAAGCTGAAATTTAGAAAAGGTTAATGAACAAATTCCCCAAACAATGTACTTAGCAGAGCAAGTGACCCAGGCCTCCCCCAACCCCAGCTCCATGTCACAAGGGTGCTGCTGGAGAAGACTATGGTTAGATGACCCAGCTCTTCACAATATCAGCTTTGCAGCTTTTCCATGATCAACATACGGAAGAATATGTAGGTCTCAGTTAATTTCAGAGTGGAACACATTTTGTTTTCTTCCTTAAGGCTGTTGGACTAGTGATCCTATATTATTTTTATTTGGTGCTTGAGGTCACAGGACAAATTAACATACCACTGTGTACCAAAAGCAATTGCAATATATATATTGGGTTTCTTTCATTTGATTTCTTAGACCGAGATATTAAATTGAATCCACTAGTCACATATTTCACAGGGCAGTGAATTATTCAAAGGAAAGCTTGAATTGTGGTTGATTTAGCCTCCTGCAAATGCCAGTTAAACTGTCATCTCCCTGGCCTGCGCCTCAGGCTCTGGAGAGCTGCAGCTTTGGACCTGTCTGGATGGGACGTTCGGGAAGTTCAGCGCCTGGGGGCCGGGCTCGAGCTTATTGCAGGGATGGAGACCTGCGGCAGAGCCGAGAACGGGGTATTCCTGCAGGGTGGGCCAAATCCGTCCTGCTCCTCACCTGATACGTTCCGGTTTGGATTTCCTCCGTGCTGTTGGCACTCTCAGACCCTCTATTTCTGTTGTGCACGTAAGAATTCAAAAAATAAAGCAGTTAATTTCTGCTGCAGTAATTTTAGGAGGATTTTTGCAGCTGCCATTGTGCCAGCACCCCGCGTGGCACAAAGAACTCTAGTGGGTCAGCCGCCCGAAAATAAAGTCTAATTTTATATTTAGGCAAGTTATATAAGCATTTGCTAATTAAGAAAAGTGTTTGCCTATATTCTCCCAGAAGAGAAAAACACAGGCAGTACTTGAAATGTCCCTTAAAGCCAAAACCAGAATTGCCCTTTCCATAAAAGATTTGTAAGAGATGCTCGCAGGCCACATCAATATTTAAAAATAAAATCAAGTGTTGTGTTTGGAAACATGGTGAGAAATGTGTTGGATTTTAAGTAGCACAAGATGATAATGTTAGCACCTCTGCTAACAAAATCTCTGAAGCACATGAAAGGATCCAGTTACATTAACAGGGAGTTTTTCTTTCCTGCTTTTAAGGCTGTGAAAGTAATTTGGCTGTCCTTGGCTGGTGATTTCAATGGAGCTGAACCAGTAACCAATTGGCCAGCTAGAGAGAGGCAGTAAAAATTGTAAAGGTCTCCAGTTGTCACTGTACATGAATAATTAGAGGAATTGCCCTTGGAAAATAAGGCTAAATTTTGTGATGCATCTTCAGCCAACAGGGAAAAATACGGCTTATGACAGCAACATAAACTGCTCCTGCTGTAGGGTAGACCGTCGGACTTGGTGTTTCTCTGCATGGTGGTGTTTGAAAAGCACTAGTCAGAAATCTTTTCTTTGCAAGAGGTCACTCCCAGGCAAAGGCGCTGGGGGGTGATAGGGCGATTACTGAGCAGTGGGGACTCCTTTTTTGTACAGTTTGCTGTGGATGTTGTGGCAAATGGCATTTCCCAGGATACTTAACAGTAAAGATAAATTTATAGGTTATAAAGAATGAGCAGCAATTTGACAAATGATTAATCAATCAATTTTACAGATTGCTGTAGCTAGTTTAAAAGCTCAAAAAATTTTTTTTAAATCATAGTTAATGGTCACCTATATTGCATCCTCTTGATGAGCGCTAATAACCCTCAATTACACACACTCGCTAACTTAACCTTAGCTTTAAGGGCTGGGCTTCCAGTGTCCAGGATTTAGCAAAGAGCATCCTAGCGCATGTTGCAGGAGTGAGTAACGTGTCAAGAGAGCCAGCTTTCGTCTGATATTAGTGTCTTCTTTGACTGGAGATCTTCATTAGCTGTCTGCTCATCGCAAAATATTGGCAGAGGCTGTTGAATGTTTTCTTTCAAAATGGATGGCCCTGTTGGATCAGCACAGGTTGTCTTTCCAGTTCAATAATTTTTCTTCCCTGTAGGCTTGGCTGAGCAAAAACATTGCTTTCTTCTTCTCTTTTCAAGACCGCTGTTGTTAGGGACTTCCAAACACTTGCACCACTACTGACAAATCTGGCCATCTTTGTGCGTTTTATAGGTTTTTTTCTCTCCTCAAGGTTTCTGGGTTCATTTAATTAATCTTCTTTGTTCCAGTTCATTCTGCTTGACAATTAACTCCATTTATTCTAGCCAGCTTTATTCAAACACAGAGAATTCATATGCATGAAGGATATCTCTCTCTGCAGTGAAGAAAACAAGCTGCTAAGTGCTTCAGCCACATTGCCAGCAGTGAAAAATATCATTTTAGATTGGCTTACAGATACCCTTCAGGAGTCATCCATTAGGTGTTCCACAGCAAACAGCAAACAAAATTATTCTCAGTCCTTCACTTTGACTCCCTCAAGTCTTTTGTTTGGATGATTTTGCTAGAAATAACTAACATTATTAAACCTTCACTTTCTTCAGAAAGCAAAACTGCCTTTCCTGGAACATCCTGGATTTTCTTATCCTTACGGTCTCTTTGGCCTTTTCCTCTCTGAGACCTCCTCAGTCTCTGTCATCACATGTCCGTGGACCTGCTTCTCGCCTTGTGAGCTCTGTGGTCCCTCACTTGTCTGCCTTCCTAAGACTACCCATAAAAAGGAAATTTGCACGATAAGATGTTCACCATAAACAAATCTCGGTATTTAAAAGGATGTTACCGCTAACTCTCTCCTGTTGTTCTCTTATCGCTTTTATAATCCATCAACAATTTCATGGGGATCATTCTTTAGTGCAGCTTTTTTCCATGTTTTACTGACTGGATAACGCCTTAAAACGAGTATAAGCTATAGTTAATCTTCCCCTAAGGTTTCCAGGCCTGCTCCAGCGCTCCTTATCTGAATGCACCCCACGTAGATCAGTTAATTTCCTAACCAGATGAAGCACGATGCTTTCTGGCCCGCCTGGCTGCGGAGCTCTCATTACAGTAGCAGCCTGGGTATTAAAAAAAGACAAATACCTCGGAGATCCTTATCAGTCTAATACATTCTCACTAGAACTAATAAAACACACGTAGTTTAATAGATGAAGACTTACTCATTCTCTGAAAAATATCTTGGTGGGAGTGATGATAAAACTATCCACATTCTTCCATTTTATGCTTAGTATTATTTGTATAGCTGTGAATCACCTCCTCCGATGAGCACAAGAGGAAATCCAGCAAGGCTCCTGAAGGAAAAGACTTCAGCTGAATTTGCAGAAGGTTCTCTGTGTTTTATGGCTTTCTGGGAAGCATTTGTACTGCTGTCATTTTTACCGATATTAAGTACATGAACAACTTGAGATATCAGAGAAGTACCTCAGATTTGCAAAAAGTGAATTTCGATCAGTGCCTCTCACAGATGACAAAAAATATGTATTTATAAAGAAGACCTCTGATTTATTGTTAAAAGTTCAGGGCAATTCTGTCCTTGGGAAAGTGAAGAAATAATATTCAGAGAAGTCATGCCTATTAAAACCAGGGGTGATATGTATCGGTAGACAGGACTCCACGTTCTGTAGACTCGCTACCATTTCCGCCTGCAGCAGGGAAGAGGGGGCGACGCGAAGCAGAAAAGCAGCTCAGATAGCTGCAGAGGGTATCCTGCTAGCAGCCACAGCTAAATCTAGCGGGGTTTGTGAATCAGAGCAGGCTTGTGACTTAAGCCCTAGAGGAATAGCCCTAAAGACATCTGGGATGCGGCCGGTGAATCTGTGCGCTCCTGATCTCTTGCCATGGGAAGTAGATCAGGTTAGCCTAAAATTAAGACTGAAGATGTGACACCAGGCCTGGACGAGGAAAGCGAGCATGCTAGGAAGTAACTCAAACATGTTCTTCTGCAAACCACATCTCTTTTTTTTTTTTTTCCTTCTTGATCTTTTCTCTTTCTTCCTTCCTTTTCCTGCTTTAATGTGGCACTTCACTAAATAGATGTAAAATCTTGCTCTTTGAAAAAAAGCTCAACACCTCTTCTTACAATTTGTGCCATTTTTTTATCCCTGAAGATAAAAAGCTCACTTTCTGTGCCTTGTGATGCTTTGTAATGACAACCTGGCTTTTCCAATCTGAGCGTCACAGAGTAAAAATGAAGTAAAAAAAAACCCCCGCTGGGATTAGGAAATTACATCGGGTGAAAACATCATTCTTTAGCAGGCTTTAAGTAAACTACTCCTCATAGCGTGCGGTTTTGCTGCGACACATTAGCGAACAGAATCCACACGCGCGGGGGGCCCCCCAGCACCATGCCGCAGACGCGGCGGGGGCGCGTTTGAAGCCGGTGTTAACTAGGGAGCAGGAGGCCAGCGCCAGCAGCTGCCCGGGGAGGCTCGGGGCAGGGGGGCCGAGCAGCGGTGAGCCGCGGCGGGGACACGCCGTCCCTCGCGCCCCTGCGCTGGATGGAGCGTTACACCGATGACGGGAACGGAGCCCTTTGCTGCGATCCCAGCTGCGCGCAATCCGGTTTGTGACTGAGGAAGGCGGCAACATTTCTGGCTGATTAGACCTGCCTCCTTGCAGAGTCCTGAGGAGCAGAAAGCCCGGGTGGATCATACAAGATCTCTTTTAAATATGAAGCAAAACTGCTTGATGCTCGCCCTTGGAAAGGCAGAGAGCAAAGAACTTTATTTCAACAGGGAAGCAAAGTTTGCATTCAGATATCTGAATGATAAAAATATTTTGTCACACAATATGCAGAAATTTTGGTTTATGAAGCTCTCACTTCTCCATTTTTATCTCTTCTTTTTCCCCCTTTCCATAATTCAGGCTTCCATCTCACATTCCTCTGGGAAGTGTTTTTTTTCTTAAATAGGAAAACCTCTTTAAAAAGCATTCTGCCTTCTTTGACTCTATACCTGTATATGATGTAAATAGACATTTAATTACACATTAAAAAATCAACACATTAAGCTTCTTAATTAATTATGATTTGCCTATTGAGTTAATGTTCTTGTAAATTATTCTGCAGTAGATGTGATTGCCTTTCCTAGACATAATCGCATTGTTTATCCTATAGAGGCTTCCGATAGAGTTCTTTAAAGCTGAAAGCTACTTGTTAACTGTGACAGCAACCCCTGTACAAAGCAGTCATTTGCATTGTCCTTTCTTGCTCAAAACTTCTGGATATCTAAGTGACTTGTAAAATCCCACCAAATGCCCATGTGCAACTCAGTCACGTATTTTTTCTAAAATCTAGTCATAAATATCTGAAAATCAGGTATATAGACTTATGCATCACAAAATATAATTAATACCTCTCTCTCATAATTAACACCTGTGTGTGTATCTCACATATTGGGCTCAGTATTTGGGGTTCAATGTTTTTATGAATCAGGCCTGAAGGCTAGAAAGTTACAATGCAGCTGCCAGTAACTCTCTGAAAGGAGCACGTCTGGATTTCAAGCTCTCTCCCAAGGTCATGGGAAATAAAGAGGCCCGATTACACCCTTCCAGATTAGAGCAATGTTCCCTCCAAGCATAGAAACATCCTGAGCCTATGAAGAATACTAATGAGCAGGCCACACATTGCTGTTACCTGACAATACACAAGAGTTTTACAATGAGTGATTAATTGTAAATAGCTTGGCAATCATGTGCAAATTAGGAGGGGGTGGAACCAGGAGGCTGGAATCAATAAAAGATTAGGCAACCTTTATTTCTCCTTCTCTCCTTGGAGGTGTGGGATCTTATGACTGGCTTTGCTGTGCTTGCAGGAAGGTAGGAAGAAGGCCTAGGCAAGGTGGCAGCAGTTGCAGAGGCACTGAGGAGCTGGTACTGTCCCCTTCTGACTCCTTGCTTTGGATGAACACTGATGCTTTCCTTTCCTGTGAGTCAGTGTTGTGCAGGTGAGGGTGCCAAACCTCTACTGACTGCTCATATGCTGACCTTAATGAGAGCAAAATTAACAACTGGCTAAAGCCAGGGGGCAAAGCCTAAAAGGCCACAGATTTTATTAACATCTATCAGAAAAAAATTAATTAGCACTACCTGCCCTCCAGCAGTGCAGGAAGATGTCCCCTCTGTTGTTAATCTGTGTGAGGCAAGAGGTAGGGGAAGTGGCTGGGTGGCTGTGAGCTGCCTCTGTGTAGACTTGGTGCCTATGTGGGGTCGGCCCATGTGGTGTCATGGTGGGTTGGAACTGGAAGGAGATGCAGCAAGCTGTTGTATGTTGTGAGTGCATGAGTAACAGGCAACATGTTGGTTCTTGCAACTGTGGCTAAACACTGATGAGCTTTCCCCCAAACCTGTTTTTTATGGGATAATAGTGAAAAAGAGTGATTGGTATGCTGTTAGGGAGCAGAAGGTGGGATAACTTGTACAGAAGGAATCACTTTGGCACTGTTAGGCTTTTTTTTGAATTTTGTCCTCCTTTTTGTGATTTTATCAGCTTAAGTCCCACTTCACTATTTAAGAATGCAACATCTGCCTCACATCTCAGCTGAAAAGTCAACTCCCTTTATCAGTGATGCTACCAAAAGATTTCTTTTATGTGCTATCAGGCCATTCAGTAGGTAAGAAATTCCCTGAACTTAGAGAATGCTTTTTTTCTTAATGAGCCATCAATAAAAATCAAACCTTAAAGCTTGGTATAGAAGTTAATGTGCAGCTGACAAACAAACTTCAAATGTGGGAGTTTGCAAGACAGCATGCATTGTAGCACTGTCACTGCTGCTCTTAAGTAAACATCTTTAACCTCAAACTAAGGGAAAGGGCTGAAATTCTCCTTCACGCCTATCCAAGCACTTGGTAGTAAAGCTGACTTGGGCACTGATGACAGTAAGCAGAAGTGAAAGCCTTGGTGGTATCTTATTGGATGTGTGATCCAAAGCAGGTGGTGACTAAATTATTGGAGCCCCTTCAAGGAAAAACATGCCTTGTGCTGGACTCCTTAGGCTAAACAACAAAATATTTACCAAAGCAGACCAGATGTTGATAAGCATTTAGATGCATCTGAAACTGAATGTTTCTTGTTTTGTTAGTTATGTGAGCTTGTAGCAGTTAGCTCTCTCTTAAAGCTTTCATGCGATATAGGCAGTGGAGATATGAACCAGCACACCAGCCACCCTTGGAAAGCTCCTGTTTTTATTCCCCTATAGGCTGCAGTTGCTGTGCCCAAGATTAAGGTATTAGGAATTACAACTGCAAGGGGATAAAAATCACAGTGCTTGCATGTGGATCATCCAGAGTGTTCAAGAGGGAACTGGCTTTAATCTAGGTCTTTGGATACCTCCTGGGGAAGGAAGCCCCCACTGACTCAGGTGGTGCAGTGAAACTCAGGTTAGACCTGTAGTATTGATCTGGGGGAGTGCAAGGAATATAGTTTAAGACTTTTTAGATTTAATACTCCTCTCTATGCTTTTTCTTTCTCTTAAGAACTATCTCATAGGTGACTTGGTGATGAGAAACTTTAGAAAACTTCTTGTTCAAATTCTCATCTCTTTTCCTTCTCCTTTCTCCTCCCCACTTCCAAGATGGGTCAGAGCTGCTGAACTCTTTGCTTCTCCAGCTGATCTCTTCTGCTGCCCTCTCCTACCAGCCTCTTAGCAGGAAAATCCACCTCTTCTCTTGCTGCACTGGAAACCACAGCCTGAGGGTGGGAGGACTCCCTCTGCGCAGTGGGTGTTCTCTATGGGCAAAGTTATTTGTGAAACTAATTAGCTTATCAGCTCTTCTTGACAAGATTTAAGTACCTGCCTAAAGAAAGCAAACAGCTTCGAGCCTTTGAGGAGGTGTCAGGCAGGGGTTCAAGCCCTGGTAACTTCTTTTTCTGTGCTTTGGAGAAACCTTCCTGCAGACCATCTCTTCCTCTGGCACTGGTGTTGTCTCAGATTGCTGTGCAAGATGTGAAAATGTTATTTTCCTTTCTGCTGTCAGCTCGTTTCTCCACATCATTTACTTTTTCAAATAACGCTTTGGAAAGGGAAACTCAGATGTCTGCTTTCAGATGAAAAATGACAATTCCTGGGTAACCTGTTCAAGCGTACTGACAGGAAAACTGTAATTTCAGGATGACATCTTTCCCTTTACAGTCATGAAATTTATTGCAGATGAATGGAACAACTGAGAAATAATTTCTTAGTCACAAGTCTCAACAGATACGTGAGGAAATGCCCTGATGGTCTGTGGAGGAGCTGCATTACATGTAATTCGTGGAAGTGCTTTCTTAGGAGTGTGCTTACCTTCTTCCTAGCGTGAAAAGATGCCTTCACAAGCGTACTTTTCTTGGAAACCTGAAAGGATTTTTGATTGTTTCAGTTTATAAAATTGTATCATTTCAATGTCTTTTTTCCTTTTAGGTTAAACTACTGTGTTTAGAACCAGAAATCTTGTTTTCAGCCTGTGTCTATACAGCTAAATATATATAACTAGACACTCATGCAAAGCAGAAATTGCAGTTTTTGTTGCATTCCTATTGCAGAGCATTCAGGAGAAAAGAGTCAACTGGAAATAAAGCATGAACATGAAAAGTTGGTTGTTAGGCAACAGGACAACTTCTGAAGAGGTTCCTGCACCCCACTCAGCCCTGATTAGCGCTCAGCCCTGGTGAGGTTGCTGCACTGTGGCCCGTGTGCACTTTCTCTTGCCCTTGAGCAGGGAGGATGCCTGGCCCCATGCTGCCCCGAAGTGTTGTGAACCCACATGTGTGCACAAGGGCTGCTTGTGCAACAAGACCCACCAGCAGCAAGTGCAAAGACAGATTCTGGTTTGAATATGGAGTATTTCCCTCATTTTGCAGCTGAGTCTGCATCCTTTCCACTAAGTGGAAACAAGCCTTTGACAGAACTGCAACCTGAAACTTATGTGGCTTTTTGGCCATATGTATATGCTTAAAAATATGAATTATCTCTTTTCTTAAGAGGTCATGTTCAACTGATTGTCAGGGTGATTGAAAAATGCCATTTCGCACACAGGACATACAATGGAATTGTTGGCAGCCCACGAACGTGGTGCTGATTATGTCAGAGTTACGATAAACACTCTGAAAAGCGCTTCCAGTTATTTTAAATTGCTTTATTCTCTGCATCCCTGAACTGTGATCACTTGCAAATTGAAGTGCTCTTAAAAACTTTAAGTACTCCATTAATTTTAAATTGCTCTAAACTGCACAAGTCCAGAAATCCAAAGCACTCTTGAAAATCTGAGACACTACAGCTACTTTGAATCACTCCAAAAAAGTGGGTTCAAAATCCATTTTGTCTGTGTTTATTTTTCCAATTCATATTTTCCCTTGTAGTACAATAAACAAAGAGACACAACATCTTCAGCCCACTGGAAAGAAAAAACACATCCTAAGATCAAGTCTCTACCCACATCATTAAAACAAAGGAGCAACTTTGAAAAAGATTAATAGTATGCAAAGACCGCTAGAAAATGTGTGTGCCTTCACCTTATGTACCCTAAGTCTTAGACACAGGCAGACATGCTGTGAGGTTTCCATGTTATTGACAACTGTATTAACGTCTCAAAGAAGAAGTTAGTGCTGCTTCCTCCTGCCTGCCAGTGCTGCATGGGGTCTGTCAGTGCGATATCTGATAGCAGCGCTCCTTCGAGGCTGCTGGGGCTGTTTGCTGCCTGAGAGCACAGAAATATTTCCGATTTCAGCCTGGATTGACAATGCTGTTCATCCCTGAAAAATGGCGCAGAGATGCTGATAAACATTTTAATAAACTCTATATGAGAAGAAAGACAGGGTTCATAAGGACCTGAAGATATCATCAGGCTGCATCCACAGAGTGCGATGGCAAGGGCAGAAAAACCGTAATGCTTCCTGCTCTTGGATATTGCTTAGTCCTAATTTACTGCCAGCAGAGTGTCCTGCTAAGGCTGTGATGCGCAGTCTCCATTCCTGTCAAATCTCTGCCAAGTGAGCCTGGTCAGCCAGGTGCCCACCCCAGAGCGAATCTGGAGATGGAAGCTAGTCACGGACTCGTCCCACCCAGCAGGTGTACACCCAGCGGGGCTGTCCAGCAGCTGTAAGGCTGGTAGAGGCTTTCAAATTTCACAGATTTTGACCCTGGAAAGTCACTGACTTGTCTCTCTGCCATCCTGGCGATAACCCATCAGAACATGTCTCTGACTTCCCCACTGGAGATAGGTGACTACAGAGGAGAAACCTGTTGTGTTTTATAAAGGAGGAGGCACTTTGAAATAACTTTACGTGAATATTGCCCTTTTCCTGAACTCTTTCTAGTCTTTAAACAGGTTACAGGGCCATTGTGTCACAGAAGCACAGGTTTAGTCAGCCTTTAAAAAGCTACTGAAATGCAAGTACTTAAATTGCCTCCTTGACTGAATGGTGCTATTCCCATGCTGATGTGTCTGCCTAGGAGTCTGAGTGTGCTAGAGCTGTGGGCTTAACCCCATTACACACACAGCCTACTACCAGTTACTATCCCCACTGAATTGCTCTGGGTTAATATTGCCATAGCTCCAATTAAATCCTGGTGCTTAGGCTGTATTTGAGACAGAGAGTCCAAGCACTCAGGCTGATCCCCACGAGTCATTCAAATTCAGCTGAGTATATGTATTTCTATGTGCTACAAGCCTTTTATTCTTTTCTATCAAATATGTAAACTATTCTCTCTCCTGTAGACATTTTCATCTCTGCTCTTACTTAGAGTGGGAACAAAACTGCAGCTTGCAGGGTGCTACATGGCTTCCGTGCAGCTCATGTTTCCTGAGTATCTTCCCCTAGGAACAAAGGACACAGCAAGAGGTACTGACATGTTTCTGAACGTCTACCACCAGCTATGACAGGCAGGTTTGGGATTTGGTGAACAAAACGTCATCCCATTTAATTGCAGGGTTGCTACACTCAAGATACTTAAATGTAAATGAGCTCCAAGGTACATATCTGGCAGGTCCCTGACATATGCTCGGAGCCCCTTCCAGCTAACGGGAGAATATGAGAAGACGTGTGGCAGCTCAACTGCAGCTGAATCAGGAGGCTGAAACGCTGTCTTGCATTGCTTCATGCCCATGGTCCTACTATGTGAACAACGTTGCAGGGAACTTGTGGCGACTGGAAAATAAAACGGAAACCCCATGTCCAGAGATCACATCCTAAAAAACTCAACGCCCGCTCTGACTCACCTGGATCCTAGTAATCTGTGCATGGTTTCTCATGAGAAGCCTCTTCCCCAGCATCATGGCTGGGACACTTCTCCTGGCATAGAGGGGAGCGGAGGTGTCTCCAGGCCAGCTCAGGGGCACAGCAGATATGATTTGTCTCTTTGGGGAAAGAACAGGAGCAGAAGGTTGTCTTTAGTCTCACCTGTAGTTGTGTGGCCTAAAAAACTGAGTTTTCATTAAGTGAAATAACAGAGAAGTCAAGCTGAAAGGTTGAAGTAGCATCTTGCGCTCACTGGTTTCCAATTCATGCCATCCTTGCCCACCCACTGGGCAGTGAAAGGGAACAGGGCAGCCCCCTACCAGGGCACATGGTGCCAGCATAGGGCACTGGGCCTTGCTCTCCTAGTATGTCAACAGAGCAACTCTGTTCTTCATCCCATCAGGAGCAGAGAAAATTAAACCAAGACATAAACCTTGGTGTAAAAATTGTATCTCTTCATTTTGCCCATGATTTCCCACTGGCTAGATTTTCTTCCCTTAAATAAAGGCAGGGTTGCATGGGACCTGCTCCCAGTTGATGCTTTAATTTCAGACCTCCGTACTGCTGTCAGCAAACTAGATCCACTGTCATTAACCTACAAAATTGCTGCATGCAGGGAGAGAGCAGAGCAAGGTGGCATATGCGTGTCGAGATATATTTGGGGCACAAGCTTTCTCTGCTAGTGCAAGGGGCAGAGTTTGTTACTGCTGCTTGCTGGGAACTGAAGCCTGACCCCAAGTTCACCTGGGCATTGTTTTTCCATCAAATAGCTCTGGAGGAGAGGCTCAGGGCTTTGGACACACATTGCCTTTACCTCCCACCGTGTCATCTTCAGGTGCCTTTGCACGGGCAAACATCTCCACGCTGAGCTGCTGAAACGTTTCCATGTGGCATCGTGGAAGCTGAAGTGACAGTTGTTCATGTACAAAGGCTCAAACAGCAGAAACCTTTAAACAGAGGAGTAACATCAAGAGAAGACCAGCACCTCAAGAGATAGTTTGGGATCCCAGTAGAACAGGGAAGGACAAGACCCCACCACCAAGGAACAACATGTATTTCTTACTATTTACACATCAGACAGTTTAAGACTCCATTTAAGACACTCTGCCTGGAGTGGTCCCAAGCACCTATATTGATGCAGAGTGGAGCCAGTGGCTTTCCCACATCACCGGAGGAGCTGTATGCTCCTGCCAACTTCTGCTCCATCACCCAGCAAGGACAGTGCTCGGGAGGACCACACAGATGAGCTGCTTTCGATCAGCCAGTGTCTGATTGAAAGGAAAATATCCCTTTTGCAAGCGTTGGGAAGAGCAGTACGGTGCCCAACCATACTGAGGACAAGTTGTGCTGTGATCGTGAGCTGCTGAAGGAGAATTAAGGATGACTAGTACACAATATTGCAGCACAACAAGTCTGGCCCCTGGTAAAGCTTTTGATATCAGTGGCAACGACTGACAGGAGAAACTAAGAAATGCTTCCCGTATTCAGATGAAGCTGCCTGAATACCATCATAAATAGAAACTTTAAAACAGACCTTTCTTTGCAAAGAGAATGAAAAATAACAACTAGAGAGTGAGAAAGCTTTTGGGGAGCTCTATCTGTTAAGTCATTTGTTTTGCACTTGTTTTCCCAGTATTTTTTTAAAGCAATGTCTATTGCAAAATGAAAAATAACAACTAGAGAGTGAGAAAGCTTTTGGGGAGCTCTATCTGTTAAGTCATTTGTTTTGCACTTGTTTTCCCAGTATTTTTTTAAAGCAATGTCTATTGCAAAATAAATAATTCAGCATCTTTAAAAAATATAAACAAAATCTCTGATCTTGATTTTCAAGCAACAATATCAAATATTTAGGTTTTCATCCTTTTTCAAGTAACTGCTTCCATCACAGAATTGTGGCCTCCTGTGTGGTTCAGTGATGCAACGCTTCAATCTTCAGTCAAAACAACCATCAAACACTCTTGCAACCATCTCTGTCATCGGGAAATCTGTTATTTAAAGCCTCTCTATACCTTTAGGCTCTGATCTGTCTGCTACATTCAGCTATGGAATAAAAAGTAAAATGAAAAGCGATTTTTCGTCTCTTCAGGAAGATTATCACTTTGGGAGTCGGCATCCTCATTTTCCTTTGGTATGGCACTGATCCCACAAACGCACAGAGATCCAACTTCCGGAGCAGGTGTGCTCGGTGTCCCCGGCTCTGTCTGGGTTGTGCAGCGCTGGCATGGAGAAGGCACGTGTGCCCTCCGAGGGCTCCTCTCTGGGTCCTCATGGGACACCCAGAAGTATTTCGCAGCTGGGAAGGAGTTGCCTGGAGGTCTTAGTGGCAGGGCATATGCCTGGGCAGCCCTGGCTTTTGACCATCACTCCCTTCTTATTAATGCCATGTAATCAGTCAGTCAGTAAGTGATTAATAAAGACTCTAATTGCCTTTCTTCTTCTCCGCCCTCCAGCTTGCAGACTGATCTGTGCGGACCCGCCTTTGCCGAAATCTGCATGTCTGCTCGCAGACAGTGCGCATCACCTTTTCACAGGTCTCATCCCTTCACCGCATTTGTGCCTGGCGCGCCATAGGGAAGGGATGTGAGCACCCTATTTTTATTTCAGAGCTGTAGATCATCGCCAAGGAGTGATATGGCTTATTTGTCAGTGCCAGTGCAGGTTGATTTACTCTTGAATTCGATTTTAACTACCAGGGCTCCACCCCAAAAAACTATTTACTGGTATTAAGGCTGCGTGCATGCATTAGGAATGCATAAACATCTGCACTTGAACATTTTTGCTCCTGAAAGATGCAACTAAGGAGGCCGGTTGATAGGTTCCTTGTGTAGCAGGAGGAGCAGAAAGCATTAGCAGTGCAGCTGGGAGTCCTGCTTTGGTTCATGACTGCGGTCACCATAGCAAAATCACCTCCCCTCGGTGCAGCAGGGTGCACAAGGCGTCCATGAGGGAGCACCAGCCCAGTGTTTGCTTGAGCCTCTCCCCAGCTGGGATTGTAGAAACAGGAGAGGGCATGCACGTAGCTGCAGGAGGGCCAGCCCTATCCCCTGGAGTCCTGTAGCTCCTTGCTGGCTAGAGTGCAGGTTTCCAAGCTCAGAGAGCCTTCTTGGGACCACTTCTGATGAGGCCATGGGCAGGAACGAAGAGAAGCCAGCCATTGATCAACAGCCCTGCACACGTTTTACCAGCCACCACACTGCCACAATAGTATGTTCTGGGTTTGGCAAATCTGAAAAGGTTGGAAACCATTGAACTGGAACACATCTTTGGAAAAATGTAGAACCTAGTTCCATAGGTAGAGTCATGACATCAAGGGCTGCAGCTTCCAGCTATGCCATTGTTCTAATAAAAGTGTTTCAATGCAAAATTTGATGAAAACATTTCCACCGCAAGGCAATCTATCTCAGCATTTACAAGCACGCTGCTGTGGCCAGCAACCCCACCGGCACCTTATTTCAAAAATAGTTGTATCAGGACCCCTCCTGTACGAGTCCTTCAGCCATTCTATATCTAATTACTTGTCATCACACCCAAATCTCTTTCACAGGCTAATCTCCAGGGCACGCTGTACCACATCCCCCTTCTTGCAAGTACAAATGCCACAACCTGCTTTAGTCTGTTACCTTACCTACAGCTGAAAGGCAATGTGCACTGTTTCATCATGTTCAGCTAAGCAAGGCACCCATCCCTTATTCTGCATCCAGGACCTCTCCTCTTCCCTAGTCACTGGTCACCCCCAATGTAGCTTAGCTGCAAGCTGGATCCCATTGGATTTCATGTTTTTTCCCCAGGTAACCAGTAAAATATTGACTGGCTCAGGTCCAAGGAGTCATTTCTGTAGAGACACCACTTGAAACATGCCCACATCATTTAGTCTTTGACAGCTAATTCTTTTAGCCAGTATTTAATTCACTTTGTGTGCTGTGTTGATTTTGTACTGATCTGGCTTCTTAAATATTACATTGTGGGATACCAAGTCAAATATTTTACAGAAGCTTAAATCAACACTATTTCCTTTATTAAGCAAAATTGTAATCTCATTATAAAAAATCCAGTTAGCTTTAGAAGACCTATTCCTCATCAGCCCTTGTTGATAGGCATTAATGATATTATCCCTTACTATTTTTTAATTTCTGAAGTTGTTTCTCACTGCTCGGGATCCATTATCTCCCCAGGACCAAAGCTCAACAGGCCTATCAGTATTCAAATCATTCAACTTACCCTTACAAAGCAGCTTTTCCTCTCCTGCAGTAATTTTGCCTGTGCTCCACAATCTATTCAAAACCAGTATTAGCAGTACTGCCATGAAAGACAGCAAGTTCTCTTAAAAATCATTGTATGCAAATTATTTTGGCTGCTGATTTAGAGCTGTTTCGCTGTTACAACTATTGCTCGCTAGCCTCCTGAACTTCTGCTGTTATGCAAATTGTTGTATCATCATCATCTGATATGAATGCATTGTTTGTGGTTGTTTTTCTCCCCAGGTTCAGAACAGGAATATTTGTTCATTAAAAACATTTGCCTTTCTGCATAATTATTGTCATTTCTATCATTTCAACTTGGTAATAGTCCAAAGACATTGTTTGACTTCTCTTCTTTTCTAATATGTTTAAAGACTTTTTTTATTGCTCTTTTTCTCTGTAGCCATAGCCTGTTTCTTGTACTCTTTTGCTTCCCTTATCTAATTTATCCAGTCTCTAGTTTCCAAGTTACATTAATTGCAGCTTTCCCCTTTTCTGTTTGTTGTCTATTTGGATGCAAACATTGCTCCTTCCACTGTTCCTCTGAGACACATCAGATTTTTTTAACCATTTTAACCATCCTTTGCCAACAGAGGGACTGAGGCTTTCAAAGACATCAGTGCAATATTCAATAAACATATTGTCCATATTTTCTGAGTTCTGCTTCACAATTTGCTGTGGGACGTAATTGTTTTGCATTGTGAAACTGGCTTTTTTTAAGGTACCAAATGGATGTGTCACTAGCTGAGATTTTTTTTCTACTTTCCATGAGTTATCAAGACTTGATGTCCTGTTCCTGGAGGACATCTTTGTCCTGGAATTAATTTCTCTCTTCTTGTCAAGATGAGGTCCAAGAGCAAATACCACCTTGCTGGATGCCACTTGTTTTTGCATAAAGTAACTGAAAGAGCCTCTAGAGCTTCAATGGTGTGCTGATATGCATGCGAGGATGTGAAATGCTATGGCATTACAGAATCACAGAATGGCTAAGGTTGGAAGGGACCTCTGGAGATCATCTAGTCCAACCTCCCTGCTCAGGCAGGGTCCTCTAGAGCATATTGCCCAGGATCACATCCAGACGGATTTTGAATATCTCCGGGGAAGGAGACTCCACGACCTCGCTGGGCAACCTGTGCCAGTGCTCTGTCACCCTCACAGTCAAGAAGTTTTTTCTCAGGTTTAGGTGGAACTTCCTGTGGTTCAGTTTCTGCCCATTGCCTCTTGTCCTGTCCCTGGGCACCACTAAGAAGGCTCTGGCCCCATTCTCCTGACACCCTCCCTTCGGATACCTGTACACGTTGATGAAATCACCTCTCAGTCTTCTGTTCTGCAGGTTAAACAGGCCCAGCTCTCTCAGCCTTTCTTCAGAGGAGAGATGCTCCAGTCCATTCATCCTCTTTGTAGCCCTCTGCTGTACTTTCTCCAGTAGTGGCATATCTCTCTTGTACTGGGGAGCCCAGAATTGGACACAGTACTCCAGGTGAGGCCTCCCCAGGGCTGAGGAGAGGGGCAGCATCACCTCCCTCCACCTGCTGGCAACCCTCTGCCTAATGCACCCCAGGAGACCATTGGCCTTCTTGGCCCCAAGGGCACACTGCTGACTCATGCTTCACTTGTTGTCCACCAGCACTCCCAGGTCCTTCTCTGCAGAGCTGCTTCCCAGCAGGTCAGCCCCCAGCCTGTACTGGTGCATGGGGTTATTCCTGCCTAGGTGCAGGACCCTGCACTTGCCTTTGTCGGACTTCCGGAGGTTCCTCTCTGCCCAACTCTCCAGTCTGTCCAGGTCCCTCTGAATGGCAGCACAACCTTCTGGTGTGTCAGCCACTCCCCCCAGTTTAGTCTCATCAGCAAACTTGCTGAGGGTGCGCTCTGTCCCTTCCTCCAGGTCACTGATGAAAAAGTTGAACAAGACTGGGCCCAGGACTGCCCCCTGGGGGACACCACTAGCCACAGGCCTCCAACTAGACTGTGCCACTGACCACAACCCTCTGAGTTCTGCCAGCCAGCCAGTTCTCAATCCACCTCACTGTCCAGTCATCCAACGCACACTTCCTGAGTTTACCTAGGAGGATGTGATGGGAGACATGGATGATGGCAGCATAGAAACAGTTATGCTTTACATGACAGCCCTATGGGCCCGTGGTCATCTATGCCATCAATACGCAAAGCTTACAGATTTACCCCAGAGAACCTCCAAGGTCAAGGCAAGACCAGTCCCTGCTGTCTTGCTGAAAACCTTTTACAATGATCTCTGGTGAGTTTAATGAGGAAATACTGCACTGATGTAATATATATCACCTAAAATATTTCTGACCATGTTCGGAGAAATATTACCTCATTCCTTGTCTACACCATGCTGGAAACCCCTACATTTTAAGGCTGAGAATGATTCCTATCAGCCATTTCACAAAAAAGCAGGACCAGTCCGTGCTGCCAGGTGTTTTGACTCATCTCTTCCTAGTCAGATCTGTCTGCACATTGCTGATGGGGCTGAGCCATCGGAGAATGCAGCTGCTGGAAGAGCTACATGATGAAATGTCTGGCAGCACCTCCAGCTTGCTGGAAACGCATTAAAAAGATGCCAAGGGCAGAAGTACCCATTTCTCGGAGTGGCGAGAGCGATGCTGCAGAGGAGTGCTGCAGGTGCCCCAGCCCACCTCTGCTCAGCGCCCCAGTGGGCAGCGTGTCTCTTCAGCACAGTGACACCAGGGCCCAGCAGTGTGACAAATTTCAGTTGCCCATGAGCACCCTCGGAGGCTTCAGGGCAAGCACAGAGCCCCAAGGATGCCCCAAATCCTTCTCGGTTTGGTTCAGCCAAATGCCAGCCTTAGCCTCTTCTCAAGATGCAGCAGCAGCAGTTTCTGTCAGCATCTCCCATCAACTTCCTAGGAAGCTCTTACCAAAGCAAATCACTCTTGGCAAATAGCAACTGGTGATAATCCAGCTGTCCAATAATCCAATTTTTCTCTTTGTGCAAGTACTTCTTTACCCTCTCCTAGGCAGGCAGTGCCCAGCTCTGCCTGCTTCAGGCCAGCCCCCGTAGCTGCTACTTTCTCAGGTTTCCACACCCAGCTTTCCCCTCTGGCAGAGAAGCGCCCAGAGCTGCACAGGTCTTTTGGGCTGGGAGAACAAGTACATACATGTGAGCAGCAGCTTATTTCTGAAAAGAATCTGGGCTTTCTAACATTAGTTTCTTCTGCATGGAGTTAATGTGTCACTTGATGAACTTCCTCCACTGGACAGGCAACATGTTTTCTCATTTCTATGTCCGCACTCGGGTAACAGCCTGGCTATCAATCAGAGGTCATCTTATGGACATTTATCAGGATGTGACACTGGTCCAGCTGCTGCTGTTAGAGACATACTGCCATGTTCGTAATTTAAGTGTAGTATTTTGAAAAAGAAGAAAGAAGGTTGACAGGAACGTCTTAATATCGGGGACGACTTGGTGATGTGTTTCTTAGCATATCTCCCCAGTGGGAGGCCAGGTCTCCTGCTGCATCTCAGCCAGACCCCAGGGATATGCACTCGACATGCGGCACCATCCTCACAGAAAAACATTCTTTAACCACCTCCCCAAATATTGACACTCCATGCTGTCTGTGTATTTCTCAAATAAGGAGAGATCCCAATGCACAACTGAGCAGGCCTGGATAGCCTGTGAGTTGGTCGCACACCCTGCTGGTGATTGCATCAATAAACAAAGGTCAGCAAGCTCTGAGAACCACACTCTCCTCTCCAACGGAGACACTTGTCTTTATATTTTGCTCAGATTGTTTAAAATAAATTGCATCAATTTCCTTCACACTGGGCAATCTGGAATCTTAAAGAATAGCACTTCAGGGTATGAATAAATGGAGAATAAAATGTTATGTTCCTGAGAAGCTTTAGCCTTCTAGGATCTGGCTACCCACTTTGATAACTGCATGTTTCACAAAGGAGCCAAATAAGTAGTTCTCAGCTAATTTACATCGCTAAGTTGTAATTAGTTTCTAGTCATTCTCTTGTGTTAGGCTCTGTATAAATACAGAAGACAAAAATAGCCCTGCGTTAGGAACTTACAGTTCAAATGACAAAGAAAATAGTGCTGTATGAACGAATGCAGGACAATGCTGGAAGTTAGCTAGCCATAGTTAGCCATCATACCAGACTAATATTAGATAAAGCTCAATCATTCGTTATTTGGTACCTTCACAAGTTTCAACTCTGATGGCTCAAACTCAGATTAATATAGAATGTCACATATTTACTTCAGCAAAAACTCAGAGTCTGTGTTGACTTTATGTTATTGCTAAATATAAAAAAAAAAAAACCACAAATATTCCGTTAAAGCAAAACCTTGCTAGCTTCTTCCTCGTCTCTTATGCCGAGCTATGTATTTCCTAACCACCGAGCTTCTCAGGAACCCTGCTCTTCTCTACGTCAAAAACTTTGATGTGGCCAATCACAGCTTGTTTTGCAGCCAGCCGTGTTGAGTGGGCTCTTCCCACTCTCCATCTGCCCCGTGAAGGGATGCTCGTCATATCCGGAGAGCAGTGAAGCAGCCACATTCCCAAAGCACTGGGCACTGTATGCAGCATAAAGGCTCTTCCAGCTCACCAAAGTACATTGTACTCCTGGACCAAGGCTTCTTGGCACTTACTCCAAGGCTGTAATCATTGCAACATAGGAGCTTGTTGTCAACCTAATCCATTTGGGAATGTTTTTTCCCATTATCTTTCAGTGCCCTGCTCTTCCTTGTTCAGGGCAGGCTCCTGGTATCCTCTCTGAAATGCCACGGAGGATAGTTTGTCTTCTTCAGATGCTCTTGGGATCTAAAGTCTGCTCTTCTACAGGGAGAAGTAACTGTGAGTAGCATTTCCTGGAGTCCACTCACAGTGATGACCTCTAAGACAGGCAGTGAGATTGATTAAATGTACATTTACTTCCCTGCAGCTTCAGCAAGGCCAGCAGGTCAATCATATTAATATCAGATACTCTATTTTATTGGAAATTTCTCCCAGAAATGAATGTCAGCATGGCTGCAGTCCAGAAATGTGAAGACTCACTGGAGAAGTCACACATAAATGGATCATACCTTGCTGCTTGACAAAGCAGTTTGCGTTGATGTGTCTCCCTAGACACCCAGAGCAATGTGCACAATATAGGACGTGCTTTCCGACCAGGAGGAATGTTTTGTCACATAAAGTGCTTTAGCACAACAGAAGCAAGTGAGATGCAGCAGCTTTTGGGATGCAATCCATTTCTCTTAATGTTGGACACATGATTATGAACATCTCCATCTGTAATAGGGACACAGACTCCTTTTATACCCAGGGAGAGAAATCAGCACACTAAGGAATGAGCTAGCAGACACGTTTTAGACACCCACCATAAAACATGATAGGCCATAACCTGAAAGTGCCTGTTGTGCTGAGTTCTCTGTAAAAGATGGTCCTTGTCCTTAAGGAATCGACGATTGAGGTGATAGATGGCCTCGAGGGTGCTTGCTGCAATGCTAACAGGATGGCTCTGGCCCCGTCAGCCCTTTTTCTCTTTCTCCTGTCAGAGGCTTGTGGCTGCATCCTGCGGGCAGTGTGAGACAGAGATGTCTCTGCAACCTGCCCAAAATCTCAGCTGTGTACTAAAACCAATGACACGAATGCAACATGAAGCTGCTAGCACAGGGGTGTTCATGTGACCAGGCAAATGCTTGCTAAATTTCATGTCCTTTTTGCTTATATTCATCCTTATCTGATTAAATTATGTATGGCTTAAAAAAATTTGTTAAAGGTTGGGCAAATCCATTCTATCATTAAGGGCAGATTTATTATGTGTGTAGCATTATTAAACTTCTATCTTACACCTTTCCTAGTGTCAGTGTTTCATAAGTTAATTAATACAAGCTTTTCTGTACCAAGACCATTAACGAAACCTCTAACAGGCTGTGATCATGCACAAGGGAAGACTTCTGTTAATGCAGAGAAGTGCTTGGATTTATATGTTTAAAGAAAAAATGAAGAGTGGTGCCAGGGCTTTGAAGAATATGCATTGTGTTTGCATTTGCAGAGGTTGGTTCATGCCTTGATTACTGTGTTACTTGATTACTTTTGCGGACTGGGTGAATGTGCCCGCACGAAGAGAGAGGCCTGTGAAGGCCGCCTCGGTACCTGTAAATCAAGGTCAGCAACAATTGCTTTTTTCCCCTGTGGCTCACAAAAATGCTTGTGGTCTCAGCTGTTTCCATGATTTGTTAAGTGCTCGTCACCATTCGATGTCCTGTGTCCAGTCCCGAGCTGCTGAGCCAGCCGTCTCGGGCATAGCAAGGCAAGGCACAGGAAGCTGCCTCCGTTACAGTTTGTGGGCTGAAAGCAAACAAGTGAAAAACCACAAGCAAAAAATGACCAAATGCCACGAATTAGCAGCTTTAGGGACTTTAGGGCTTTAGGGACTTCAGGCCACTGGAGGCAGTCTGCTTAAGGATGGTGTGACCTGGGCTCTGAGAGCGCTTGCACAACTGGAGCAGCATTTACCTAGTCACTCGCCTTCTGCTGCAGAGGGGAAAAGGACAACTAACATTAAGGCAAGGGGCTTTGTAACAGCTGCTTTTCTCTCATTTATCTAAAATTGTAAGAGTTTTAGAAGATGGGGGACACTATGTAGGCTAGAATTAAATAAGACACCTTTACTGGTTTATATATATTTTAGAGAGAGAAATATGCTAACTCAGGTGCAGGAAAAATTATATAAAAGGTATATTTGCAGGTTTGTAGAGCTTTACATAAAAGAGTGTGAGGAAGCCAGGCAAGCATTCAAGGAATAATCCTAAACTTAGTTTCTTTGGTACTTCAGTGTAATTTATTGCCTCTCAAGAGGTGGCTTGACCAGACCCTATGAGAGTCTGTGCAGGGAATAGATGATGCTGTCACCGGGCAGAAAACAGTGCCATGAAATGGAAGCCAAACCCAGAGAAAAGGCTGAAAATAAGGCACAAAATGTTTAGCAGAGAAAATACTTAATAACTTCTGTAGGCATGCCAGCTTTCCCTGCACTGAAGGAAATGCTGACATGCAAGCATGTTGAATCAGGAATTACTGGGTGAAATTTGGGGTGCTGCAGCCTCGATAATCCATACCCATCACCAGGGGCCAAAAATATTTGATTGCATCTTTTGGTTTCAGCCCTCGCAGTGTCAGCATGGAGCGGGGCAGGTTGGATGTCTTCCTGCCCCTACCCGGTGAGGTGTCCTGCCTATCTGCCCCTTCTTATCCGACCACTATGCATAACCGCAGAGCAGCTCTGCGAGGTTCATCGCTGTCGTCTGAGGTGACCGACACTTTAACGCACTCGCGAGACAGCGCTGAATGTCGGTGGGAAGATGTATAGCACAAAGCCTGCTTGCAGACGGCTCGCTTGGGTAGTGCAAAGCACTGACTCCTTCGATGACTGTGCAGTCTGTTGACATATTTTTACAGTTACAGCAATTCCCAATGAAATGCTGCTTACCTCGTCCCGTGTTTCGAGCCACAGGACTTTAGCTGATATTAGCCTTTTCCCAGCCAGTTAAACTCCAGCAAGCAATGCCACATCTCTTCTCCCCTCTGCCATTGCCAGCCAATTTGGGGGGCATATTTTGGCTGTTTTTCTATCTGAAGATGTTTTTGGACATTTGGAGGAGGCCAGCGAGCAAATTCTCTCCTTCATCCTCATTATGAAACCACCAGAGTTACTGGGCTTTGCATAGTTATTTCCTTCTCCGTGTACTAGTGGTAAAACACTGCTCTGCCCTCACCACCTCCTACGAATGTCTCTCATTGGGATGAGCCGTTGCTTGTGGTTTTGCCTGTGAGTCTCTCTGCTGAACTCAGTTTCAATGAAGGCAACTCCCTCACATCCAGGCCTTCTCCGCTATTGTTAAATGACACTGAAAAACGTACGTGTTTTGCAATGGAAGCTCACCTTCACTCTGCAGATTAATTTCTTGTCTCGTCTCTCAGGGGTCAGAGAGTCACCAGGGTAGGAAAGAGAAGAGAGTAGGTTTTGCCCTTAAGATCACTGTCCTTCTGGGGACCACGAGGCGCTTTGCACATGTAGTTAATTAAGGGGCTGTTCTCCCTGGGGAGGCATGACTTTTTCCAATTTTACTAATGAGGACAACGGAGGAAGTCACAGGAGAAGCTGCCGACCGTGCTGGGAACCACCTCGCTTGCAAGGTGCATGTCCTCTCGCCACTGGTACCACACTGCCAGCTCTTCGCCTCCATGATCCTAGTGCCACAAATATTTTTCCTCAAATCCCTTAAAATCCAGGAACCACTGTAACTCCACTAGCATAAAACTGAAGTGATGCAACGGAGAACAAGCTATTGGGTGATTACCAAGAAAACCCCTAACTAGTGTTGTCAGTACAAAAATCTCAGAAGAATTTGCATGAACGATTTCCATTTTGTGCTTGGAGCACATTTCCCTCTTATTTGTCCTGAATATGTTTGGACAGTGGCTGCTGCAAGGGAGTTGAGCTACTACTCTCTGCCGCATTCGATATCATTCCTTTCAGCAACTTAGAAATCATCTCATGCCAAAGTGAATATTTAAATATTTTTCTCCCAACGTTGGTTTCTTCAACAGCAAATCTTTGTAGACCTTGGCAGTGCAGAAAAAATAATTACAATTTGAGAACTGCACAGAAAATGTCTTCTACATAAATCTGTTCTCTTCTGCACAACTTTTTAAATTGACAGCTGTTCCTTATTCTCAGGAAAACCAGCCAAAGCAGCTGAGATGTGTCTGTAGGAAACAGTTGGTATCGTTGCTGTGGAACTGGCAAAGAACTATTGTTTGCACTTGCCTTTTGTTCTTGATTCAGAACATGTTTTCTGTCTAGATGGTTTTAGAACCAGACAGACAGCAAAATACCCAGTCCGTTTGGGGATGCTGTGAGGACACCCATACTCTGCACCAGCTCCACAGGTCTGGGATTACAGACTAGGTGGCAAAATCTGTTTTGAATTGACTTGCAAAACCAAAAACTTTAGTCTTCCTCCCTGACGTAGCTTTTGCATAAATCTCAGCATGGTCCAAAATCCAGACTGCTTATTTTTGATTACAGGGGCAGTGGTAGCTGGAGCGCATTCAGAGGCAGGAAAACAGGGAGAAATCACATTAAAAACTCTCTGCCATTACCCAGCAAGTGCAAAGATCCTCTAGACAATGTCATTTATTCAGTTAGGAAAAAAAAAAAACTCAATTGTATGCACATATTATAAAAGCAGAAATCAACAGATACGCAGATTAGTTCACAGTGGGATTAATTTAGGTTGCTGACAGGAGTTCAAACATCTCGCTTGACCATTGCCATGGAAATGCTACATAAAAGGTCTAGAGCTTTTCTTGGGCTCACGCCCCCTGCGCGCGCACCTGGGTGCCCCCTCTCGCGCCACCCCGGAGCCGACACCTAGAAAGGGCATTTCTTTCTGTTTAGCCTTGCTGGGGCAGGCTGCTGCTGCCCTCCGGGCTGAGGAGCTGCTGCTGGCTGCAGAGCAGAGGCCCAGAGCAGGATTAATATTGGGTGCCCGAGTGCTGCTGCAGGAGCCTGCGCGGTTCAGAGCAGACAGGGCTTTGCAGCTCCCAGCAAGAGCTGCTGGCACCGCCGCCACAGCTGGAGCAGGCTGCGCCTTAATACAGCCCTGCGAATAGGAAAGGAGGGTGCTGGGCAGAAAATGAGTTGCAGAAGTGAAATAAATGAGTTAGATGAGGTAGAATACCAAAGGAAGCCTGCAAAACACATTAATGCAATTAAGAAATACATAGGCAGTCTGGGACAGGAGGGTGTATTTCTGTAACTGCTTGCAGGTTGGCTCTGATGGGAAGCGCTGGGGCCTGGCCACAACCGACCGCAGCAAGGGTGGACACCAGCCTCCTGCTGCCCGTGCGGACCCAGCCCAGGGGGAACGAGGGATGAGCATCGCCCCTGTCCGAAAGGACATTCCCGTCCCCTGCTACTCATCCAGCTGCAGGGCACACGCTTATGGGCTGCTTTCTTGGCAAACCCAGTGCACAGATCTCTGGCATGGCAGTGCACAACATAGTCTGGAAATCTTCCACCGATCTTCCTCCATCCACCGATGGATGGAGGTGCAGTGAGGATGAACCCACAGATAAGCACTTCTCCAGGCTTGGAGCTCCAGCGTGTGGGTCATCTCTTCCAGCCACCCCACACTTCCCAGGCTTTTGGGAGACCAGCCTTCTTCCAGGCAGTCTCTAGCTCCTCTGAAGCTCCTCTGCCCAGCCCTCCCGCACTCCTGAGCACATGCATTTTACGCTACCCTCCTGCCTTGACACCATGCAGCTATCCTGCGCCAACGCTAGCAGCGCCCCACGCCACCCCGGCAGGCAGAGCCGGGCAGCCGGTCGCGCTGGTTCAGCACATCAAGGCAGGCTAATTAATTTCTCCGTTAGACTGCAGGCACCCCCTCTGGCTCTGGCAGGAGGCTCATCCCCTGCAGCGCTGTGGAGCTGCCGCTGCCTTTTGGTGCCAGCACCTTTGTCCCAGCGATGCAAGGGATGGTGACTCCTGGGCTGAGCAGGGCTCGCAGAGGCTAGCTGGCCCTCGGGGTGCTGCCTAGGCACTGAGCAGCTGCGGCGCAGCGCAGCACGGCGCACAAACAGCGTGGTGCGTGTACAGCACGGTGCACATACGGCAGGGAGCATGTACAGCGTGGTGCACGTACAGCACGGTGCACGTACTGCTGGGAGCACGTGTGACATGGTGCATGCACAGCACAATGTACAGACAGCTCAGTGCATGTCCAGCACAGTGCATGTCCAGCATCGTGCACATACAGCACCGTGCCACAGTGACAAGCCTCCATCAGCTCCAGCTGGAGCCTGGTGGCACCTGCAGAGGCTCAGAGACACCTGAGAGGCTCTGAAGCAGCCAAACTGTTTCGCACAGACTGAGTCCCAAGACACAGCCGTACGCTCTGCTAGAGCCAGGCTGGCCCTATGGGGCTGGGTGTCTCTGCCGTGTTCCCAGCACGCCCGAGAACTGTGTTACATGTTTTCCCTTATCTCCCAGCCTCACCGTGATAATGTGGGGCTGGCTGTGGCTGTTGTCCTCCATCGGGGAGGCACACAGGCCTGGCCCCTCCACTCTGCACATAGTAAGCGGCTACAGCAAATCAACTTGCCAGAAATCATGCCAGCAAGGCCAGTGAAGCAATAAGTGTTCGAACAGTCTCTCTGCCCTGCTCGTGGAAACCTGCCGTTTGGAAGGAGGGAGCTCTGTCTCCATAGGCACAACCCTGCAGCAGCCCTTGAGGCAGTGCCGGACGGGGAGAGATGCATTAGCCCGCTGCTGTTTGACACTGGGGCCATGCCTCCTCTTTGTAGCATTGCCTGGGTGCTGTGAACCACCCGCTGAAATGGGCTTCTTCTGCAGGACAAGCCGTACCCCAGCTGAGGGCAGTGCCAGTGACATTTGCCAGTGCAAGTCAGAAACCTAAGAAATTAAGTGCCATGATGCTGCCTACCTGTTGCAGCTTGACTTGCCGTTAAAGAGCATCTTTTCTGCTCCTGTACAAGAGCTCTGCAAGCAGTGTTCAATGCAGAGCCCCCCACAATCGAGGCAGCGAGGGGCTCCTGAGAACCACAGAAGCTGTGGTACAGGAGAGTGGCTGTTGTGAAGTGGTCTGTTCTTTGAAACTATTTAAAAGTAGAATGTAAGTTATTTAAAATTAGTAGTGTCCTAGAATCAAAGAACATAATTTCTTTAAGTAATACATTGAGACAGTTATGTAGTAATTTTATTCCTATTGTTATCCTCTTAACCACCAATTACATGTAGAAATATGTATTTGTGTATATATATAATGCACATATACAGTTCTTATTGATGCAAAATTCAGCAGTTCCAGTGTTAGAAAATTACAGTGCTTGGTATCATCCCAGCATCAAGGGTTTTAGTGAAGGGGAAAATTTTGCATCTAACCTGAAAGATACTGCTCACAACAAAAATATTTGGGAAGCAATGGGAGGTGCTAACACTGCACAAAGGCTTGGAAGAGCTCCAAACTAATGCTTTTAAAACCTACATCAAAACTCCCAGTTCTGTTGCTGCTGCTTGGTGATACGCGCAATGATGTCAAATTACTTAGAAGGCTGAAATCTGTGCAACTCAGCATCTTTCTCAGAATTAGAGAATCAAAGTTGGACCAATCTATTAAAGGAAGATTCCCTGGGGTAAAGGAAAGAGGAGTATTTCCCTGCATTAATATGCTTTAATGCGACAGATTCACCTAGCTTCACCAGTTCATAAAGCATGCAGAGTGAGCACAGCCAGCATGTGCAAAAATAAAGACCTGTACATCTCTCTGCACAGGAAAATCTCTTTCTCTGTGCAAATATCAGCAGCTTTATCAATACATAATTTTACGGGGGCTGTGCGCTGCTTTGGGCTTTATTTCTGAGTGAGCGTTTCTCAGCTGCATCTCCTCCCGGCGAGCACATCCCCAACTCAGGCCGGACGGCTGCCAAGGGGCATTTGATAACGCCGAGCTTTCTCGTAGCCCTCACTGAGCCAGGAGGCTGCAGCAGGAGGGGTGAAATCTCGAAAGAGAATTGGGGTGTAGAAAGAGCCCAAATGAAGAGTTGTGCCTCTCGCAAGCCAGGTCCCCCAGCTCCCCTATGGTTGCTGGCAGCTTGCAACAAAAGCAGAAGAAAAAGTCAAATATTGCTCTTCATCGAATTTCCAAAGTCACCCCAGGTTCCCTGAACACAGCAGTCGGATCGTCACCAAGGGCTTGTTCAGATTTACACTTTAATTCCCTGGTGCTGTCTTTCTACTTCATCCATAAAGATGCACTCGTAGCTGCGACTTGCGGTGGAAAAGTATCGTCCGGAGGTTTGAGCAGGGACCGCGGGGCTTTTGCTTGGCCCAGGAGTGAGCTAGGCAGGGCCACCCCAGCAAGGACAGCGCAGGGCTGCTGGCCAGCTTCAGGCTGGGGCAAGGCTGCCGCCTGTTCACTCTGCCTGTCTGCAAACACACTGAAAACAGGACAAAGTGACAGACGGCAGGATGGAAAGGAACAAAAGCCGTGATGAAAGCCACAGCTGCGGACATATCACAGCAAACAGATGCTGCACAACCATTGTTGAAATATCTAGGCAATTCACAGTGAAAGGCAGGGAGCTGAATGTCGTTTTCATCCAGCTGGAGCCTTCCTTTTTGGCGACTTGGAAGAGAATTGGTTAAAAGTAGCTTTCCACATCTTTGAATTTATGGGAACCTAAACATTTTCCAGGGGATGTCCCCAGAAATTTCGCGGAGGGCGTGGAGGCATGGGGCCTTTGTGGACACATTGGTGGGCGCCGTGGGAGCAGCCTGCAGCCCTGGAGCCATGCTGCAGCAGTCTCAGCATTGAGGGTAACCATCAGGGGACCCGTTTTCATTTCAAGCAAGTCCTATCTTGAAAAGAAGCATTTACAAAGAGAAGCAAGGCAATAACTTTGCTTTGTTCACCTCCCATGTATACATGATAAAAACAAAAAAAAAAAAGATCATGTGGAGTTGGCAAAAAGGAATGTCTTTGAGAAAACTCAACCATACCCGCCTTGGCAGTTCCCAAACCGCTCTGGAGGGGAGCCAAGCACTCTCCTCCCAAAGGGCCTTAAAGTGTCAAGGTATTCACCAGCATTTCCAAAATATCTGTAGGAGAAACAGCCCCCGTCCAGGTGTACAAGCCTTCAGTAGGAGTAAATCCACTGTCCCTCACCTCTGCAGACCCTTTTGCTCTCGCCAGCCCTGGACAAGTTCCTCAATGAGGCACACAATGAGCTGTATTTTATTTGGGTCCTGTCTGATGGCAACAGTGAGGTCCTTGCAAGCAGAATCAAGTCTGTTCACCAAGGAGGAGCAAGTCCTTTGGTCCTTTGCTGAATTAACAGCGGAGACATTTCCAGGTGCCATGAGCCCCCGACGTGCCCCTAGCGAGCATCCTCAGCAGCACCAGTGCCATGTGTCTGGGAAGCGCACGAGTAGCAGGCTGATATTTGTGTCAAATTGTTGATATGTAAGCAGGGAGCATGCTGTGCATTTAAATCACTTTCACACTAAATTTGGAACAGGAATCATTAAATATTTATTCTGTGCCTAAAATACTGCTCGAGCGTCCTACTTACTGATATTACATATTAATTCACATAGATATTGCAGTGCTGATAAAGCGTTTATTTAAAATAGTGACTCCGAAGCATTCGTTGTGATTGTGCTGTTTAATAAAAAGGTGAGATTTGCGTCCCCAGAGAAATCCCGTCTAGTCAGTCCTCTAAACGTGGAAAGTGGCTTGTGCAAAGAGCAATTCGAGGGTTGATAATCACCAGGAAAAAAGCACGGAGTGGAAGTTTCTAGTGATCTGCTGAAGTCCCGCAAACTCAGATCTGCTAGCATAAAGGCAATTCAAAGCCTAGCAGAAATTGCTAGTTATTTCCTCAGCAGTGGGAGTACTGTACATTCACAGAAGCAATCACTCAGCCGGAGCATAGTTGCCACAAACTGATTACTCCCTTCCCCAGGTGCTTTCCCGGAATGCGAGGACCAGCAGAAAAACTATTGCAAGAGAGTTAAAAATAACTAAATACATGTAGCTCGAGAGCAGCGACCCCAGGGATCGCAATCGGGCCGTGAATTGCAGCATGAGTCCAGCCCAGGTTTTATGCGAGACCTGTGCAGGCTGGGCTAGATTGGCCGCAGTTGTTTCCAGGCTCTGGGCTGGCAGAGCAGGGTGCGTTTGATACAGCTCCATGTTCCTCCTATCTGCAATAAGCCTCAGTCATTTTTAATTATAGACACCTTGAAAGCTGGGAGCCAGCGCTGACTGGGCTGCAAAATATTGCTGCGATCCTCTCGCTAGTGTTTGGAAGAGGATGTCAGTGCCGAACCGGACACGGAGGTGATGCTGCCCTTCTGGCCAGAAAGTGGAGATGCACAGCTCATTCATGGATTTTGCTGAGTAGCCACAGACATGAAGTCTGCCCTCTTATGGGGCCTGCTGGGGTGAGGCTAATTTGGTGCTTATTTAGTTTAACACCTGGCATAATAAACCCAATGAAGAGGCTGCGACGATCGGCAGCAGATCTGGGGCTGAACGCCTGGGACCTGCGGCTGGTGTTGAAGCCAAAGGAGGGTGGGAGTGAGGCCGACGCACCCAGCGCCTTTGCCTGCGTGCAGCACGCCCCCACCTCCCGCTCCGTTGTACCGGAGAAGGAAATTCAGCCTCTCTGCCCTGACGTGCCTCTCACTACGCTTCACCCCTTTTCTCCCAGCAGGGTTTGCTCTCCCATTGCCCTGGAGCAACATCAAGTGCTGGGGAGGAACACGGATCACCTTGAGCATCCGCTGCAGGTCGCAGGGGGAAGCACCGAAGCCGCCCGGCGCTGCCGTTCCTGCGGGCAAGGGTGCGGGGTGGCCTTCCCCCCACAAAGCCCCCCCGGCAGCGGCCGCATGTCTAAAGCCAGTTATCCGGGGGAATAAGCGCTCCTACCTTAGCGCACACAGCTATTTCTGACTGTGCATTCGGGCTGCTGTCAGAGCTCTAGTTTCCTTGCAGATGCTGGTCAGCTCTGGCATCCGCAAGGGGCGAGAGGCCTCAGAGGGGAGAGGCAAGACAAAGCGACGGCTTGCAGACCTCTTGGAGGGACCGACGCTCTTTCCCAAAGCAGCCACAAACGCGCTAACCAGAAACAGGCTGCGAGGTGACCTCGTTGCAAGCCCCAGTTTCCCATTTTTTCTTGGCGCGAGGCGCTCCACCTTTCCTCGCAGGAGCGCGCAGCCAGCCTCCGGCAGGCAGCTGCTGCTGCAAAGGATGCAGATAACCTCTCCCACTTTGTTATCTAAGGAAATAATGCTGCCAGACTGTGCCACTGCCTGGCCTCGCGTCCCAGAGATAGACAGCTCCGCAACGGCGATTTGTGACGTCGCTTAAATGCTTTCGGGCTGGGGTATGTTGCAGCACATTGAGGCTGTTCAGCCTCAACTAGACCAGAAAACATTTGTCTCACTATACTACGGGTGCAGTGGGCAACCTGCCCAGTCTGAGGCTGCCACGCTCGTAGCACGCAGGCTGTCACCAGCAGGTGACAGTACCTGCTAACCCTCTCCAACACTGGCTGGCTGGTCCTTGAGTCACTCAAAGCTGCCCTTTGAGAGGGGAGTTTGCTGAAGAAAGAAAACTTTACTGTCTGGGTTGTAATTCAGGGAGCCCTTTGCTATAAATATCCTATAGGCAGAGCAGGCGAGAGGCTGAGCAAACGCTACAGCGCCGGTAAGAAAGTGCTGCTGAATTTGCAGCATTGGCATCACTGGCTCCGGCACCGTGCACAGCAGCAGCGGCTGGGGCATTGCTGCCTGCTTCGCCTGCGGTGCTGAGCGAGGCCGGCCGCCCTGCCGCCCCTTGCTGCGCGCTCTCTCGTAGCCCCGCTGCAGCTGGGCTCCCAATGGGAGCATTAGCTGAGCACGCGTGAGCAGGTGGAAAGAGCACTGTTTTAAGCCGTTCTGTCTGGAAGGCACAGCAATCTATATAATGCTGTTACCAAGAAACCAGGATTGCTTTCCGTTCTATTTTAGGAGACCGTGATACAAACAGAGCCTAGGACACACCAGGATTTCAATTTCCCTGCTGTAAATTGGTGTCATTACCGAGGGGCAATGTTTCACAGCAGCACTCTGCAGCCGCACACCGGACTCTCTTCATGCCTAAAAGAAAGGACATATCACTCGAGCCTGCCCACTCCCGTGCTCTGGCTAGTCACTCTCATAATGGCTGTTTTTTGATCTACCCAGCTGCAAGAGCAAACTGTCCTGTCCCTTGCAGTGTGCATCCAAGGACGTCACTGCGAGTCCTCAGGAGCAGGTACCATTTACTCTGCACTACCTATTGCACAGCCTGAGCAAAGCTGGCCCCCAGCAGCTCTTCGTGCTTCTTTCAGTTTGCTGCTGAAATGTCCTTTTGCTGCTCATTTTTATGAACTGGAAGGTCTTTTTGTTTTTAAGTAAACTGTTTGCCACTTATTTTGGCTCTTTTTTTCCTTCCCATGTTGCCTGCTGTTACATGAAAGCCAGACTTTTATTGCAAAATTCCATTTTGAAAATGAGAAGCACAGCTGAGCAAACACTTTATTTCACATTTTGAGTGCACGTTGCTGAAGGGCCGGGGTTGCTGTGAGCACCAGCCAGCCAAACAAACGATCCCAGCTGTCTGTTCACAGCAGCCAGCCGGCAAGGTGTGGGACTGAGCACCACCCTGGCCTTACCTCCACCACCCAAAATCAGGAGCTGCTCCTCCAGTTTGTGTCCCAAAGCGAGGGTGAATCCCAATACCACCGCTGCGCAGTCCTCCAACGTTTTCAAGGGAGTCCTCAGCGTACTTCTAGGCATAAGGCAAGTCTTCCCCAGCAGTTTCTAGCCAGAAAACATCAGAGCTGGGCTAAGGACACGAGTTAGTGGGTGCATTATGGGACAGAGCTGAGAGGAGCAGTGAGCACATCCAGCACAAGCAGTCTGAAGGCTTCCCTTGCTCCCCCAGCTTCACATATGTTTAGTGCATGTGGTTTCATGTGACCAAGTGGGACCTCAGGTGAGGCTAAGCGGCACAAGAGACACCCCTGCACATCTCTTTTCCTTTCTAGAGCATCTCCAAGGCTCGCTGCCGTTTACAGGCACAGATTTTACAAAGGTGTTAACTGCTTCCAGCTTTCATAAAAAGTCTATTTTAGGCCTTCAGCCAGGGTTAATAGAAGGAAGGGTGTTTGTTTTTCATGCAAACGTGAGCCTCCCTATGGGAGCTATTCAGTTAAGCTCTCCCAAATGGCTGCTTTAAATGGAGTTCCCTCTTTCAGAAGGTTTTTCCCAGACCATTCAGTGCTGCCCGCCTGCTTGCGAAGGCATCAGCTCTGCAGCACTGCAGTACCTGGTGCCTCATACACTGGCGCTTTCTTTCCCAAACAAGGGGTCCAGCCCTAGCTCTGCTTCTCTTTACAGTCATTTCCACAAATCAGTATCTGCACTGACTTCCTCCATCATGTAATGGGCACGAATGAGGAGGGATACAAACGTTACAGCAGTGCTGTTTTCTAATATCAGCAGGCTCTTCCATTTCACAGCTTGCAAGGCAAATCTGAAACATTTCACAAAATATTGTTGATAGCCTTCAACCTACTCCACTTAGAAGATCTCGCTCCAGCTGAGATCTCTTCTGTGCAGCTGCGGCGGCTCCCGCCACGAGAGGCGAGGGGTGTTACACCCTCCTCCAGGACGGCGCGGGCTCCCGTACGTGTGCGTACTCACTGCTCCTTGTTTGCCTTGTGTAAATACACGCAGGCACCAAGGTCGAGTGTTCCCACACAGTGTGCGTTTTCTCTTACTGGAACAAGCCTGAGAGGTGGGAACACAGATCCTTTGGATCTCATTAGACAATTGTTCTAGAAAGTGTTTTAAAAGAAGCAATTAATTTGTGATGCTGGGAATAAATAGTTTGGGGCAGATTTTTTGAAACCTCCTGGAGCCTGCTCCCAAGTGATATACTAGAAAAAAGGCTGTGGATCTTGCAGGTCTGTTTTATCTTGAAAGTGAACTGCCCAACATTACGCATCATTTTAACCTAAACAGCCTCCATTTCAGCATCTTGAGCAAACAGAAATATATACCAATATAGTATCAAAAATGACTTAGCTAATGCTCTCATTTGTCTACATTTACCCAATCATAATGGGTAATTACACCATTACCCACAATGATATATTACCACTGGAAGTTACACACGCATAATTATCATGATAGCTCCACTCACGCTGCTTCCCTTTCTGCCTCATGCAGGACAGTTGTGCCTCTCGCCAGGCTGCTCTGCTGGCTCACCCACCCATAGTTCAGACCGCATGTCGTGATGGAAATAGAAAGCAAGAGACCTGAGACTCTTGGACTTTGTTTTTTTTCCACATTCATGAAAAAGCATTAATGTTGTAGCTGTGCATTCGGACATAACAACAGGAAAGCAGGGCTATGTGAACTAAGGGAAGGGAAAGCCATCCAGCCCCGCGAGGGTGACAGGTTCCTGCTTCTGGACCTGCAGCACTTCCACATGAGCCTTGATTAATCCTTGCCTGGATGCCTGTCAGGCTCTTTCAAGTATACCCAAGTTCAAAACTCCTCAGTGAGCAAAATCTCACCCACTAAAGGATAAATATAATTCTGAAAGATTCTGAAGAAGAACGTGCTTTTCTGGTGATTTTATGTTGCATTTTGCACCAATTAATTAAAGAAATCTTCTCCGACAAGAAGTCAATCTGCCTCTATAGATAGATATGTGATGTCTGTGATGTTCCTACCAGCAAAAGTTGTTTCTATCATCCCCAGCCGCTTTCTTGCAGTTAATCCATGTAAAGTTATCTTTAGCATTTCCAAGAGCTGAACCAGTTCACAGAAATCACTACTGAAACAGAACCCTTCACCAAAAAATGCCCAATTTTTCTCTGCTTGTCTCAGAAAGTTTCATTGCTGTCCTGTCTGGGACAGGGAAGACAGAGACCTGTGGCTTTTGAACTTCTGCCTCCTAAACTATGGGGGACAACATCTACAGCCACACATCTTCAAAAGAAAATAAATTTCTCTGTTCTCTAGCAAGATAAACTGCATTTCTTTCTAGCCCAGAAAATCCCAGAGATAAAGGTTTCTGCTTTATTGTGTGATTACATATGTATAACGCCATTATGGGCACTGATGTAATTAGTTCTATTTATTCTGCCTTCATCGTTCGCACAAGTGGTCTCAGGGCAATAAGGTTTTTTGATGGATAGTATAAAAGGTGCATCAGTTTTAAAAACCTCAAAAGATACTTTAAGAAATAAGAGAACTGAGCTGGGGAAAAGATCCTTGTGATATTCATGTCATCTTCGTGGTGTTCATGACCACGCTAGTCATGTTAGGGCCCATGTTCCAGACAAAACGGGGGCATGGCATTTCGAGGTGCTGCTCAGCTTGTCCTTGTCCCAAGGGGCTGGCAGTGTGACTATATGACATGGCCCTTGGACGGGGAAGGTCAGTCACGTCACAGCAACGATATCACAGTCCCGTTGTTTGTTTGCTCAGAGAGACAATAAACAGGGAGGCATGAAGCCAAATGGGGAGAGAGTTGATACTGAGGATGGCTGAGAGGGGCTGAAAAACCTTTTCCAAACCTGGATCAACAGCCCCCGCAGCAGCTCCCAAGGAACTGGGCAGTAAAGGACCATCTCTGGAGGTGATCTCAGACGCAAGCATTAGACTCAGGAGATGCTTGCACCGTGGCCCACACTGCCGCAGGGCTGCAGCCGGCCACAGCAAAAGCCCCCCTTGCTGTTTGGTGTCGCTCAGGAGGGAAAAGGGCTCCCAGGGCTGCAGGGAGGAGGGGGAAAGCCCAGCAACCGGGGGCTGCGCTGCTCGGCCCCTTCGGATGTGCAGCTCCAGCAGATGAGGCTAATGAAAAAAATGGAAATCCGTTTTCCGTCTCCACCAATTTTTCAAGCTCTTCTCATGGCTCTCAGAAATGCAGAGCCCTAGAATGGCTGCAGAAGTTTTTTCCAGACTCATCTGTTACATTGAGCTTTTAATTAGAAGTAGGCAAGGAGCTTAGGAAGCCCAGCTGATGTGAAAATCCCACTGCGCTGTGCAGACACGTGGTCTGAAGCAGCACCCGTTCCCCCTCCCATGATCTAATCTAATATCCCTATTACCAGGAATAGATGTTTACCGAGGCTGTTAAAAAGTGAAACAAACAGTTATTAACATGTATCACAGGTGACAGATATTTTGACATTTACAAAAGAAGCACTACTAATTACGTCGAGAAAAGTAAACCTTGAAAACACCCACCCTCCAGAAATACACACACACACGCAAACGAACCCTCAATCAGACCTGAAAAATCACCGAAAATTAAAATATTTAATACACACAATGTCTTCACTGATTCATCTCTAAGAGCTGCTTCTGAAATCCTTACCCAGGTAGTCTTCAAAGCAAAACACCATGATATCACTACACATGTAATAATTGGTGACTACAGTGAAATATTTATTATCAGTACAGTTTTTCAATTAGGATTGTTAGTCGCCCTCTGGAAAGAGGACGGAGCATGTCTCTTCACATGCTTAACGCCGTGGCTGATGGGGGAGTTGGCACAGGGCAGGGGAGGCCAGCAGGGCCGCGAGGTGCGACACGGCCCTGCCGCTAGCGGGGTGGCCGGCAGCGGGGGCCAAGTTTCCTGACCCCCGACCTGCACACCCAAACCTCCCCACAGTGAAGAGCCCGACTCGCAGGCAGCGATTTTGGAGGGCAGCTCGCAGGAGAGGGGCTCCGCGGCTGTCTCCTCCTGTGGTCCCACGGCCGCCCCACACAGCCCCACGGCCACCCCTGAGCCCGCTGCGGACAGGAGGGTGTGCGACACCGCAGCAGCGTGTGGGGACGTTGAAGCAGTGTGTGGGGACATCATAAGAAGGTGTGGAGGCATCACAGCATGGTGTGGGACACTGCAGGAGCATGTGGAGACGTTGAAGCAGTATGTAGGGACACCACAGGACGGTGTGGGGCACCATAGCAGTGTGTGGGGACACTGCAGCAGCATGTGGGGACACCACAGGACAGCGTGGGGACACCACGGCAGGGTGTGGGGCACTGCAGCAGCGTGTGGGGACTTTGAAGCAGCATGTGGGGGGGACGCTACAGGAAGGTGTGGGGACACCACGGCAGGGTGCGGGGGCGGTGCGGCAGCATGTGGGGACAGCACAACAGGGCGCGGGGCCACCCGCTGGGCCTGTGGCTGCTGCCTGCCTGCCTGCCGGGACACCTGGGGGCGCAGCGGCGCCGGTGACAAAGACGGGCACACCGTGGGCTCTGGGGACACCGTGGGCTCTGGGGACACCGTGGGCGCGGCGGGGCCCCCCTGGGGTGGCCGTTGGGGCGGGGCCCTGCCTGGCGCCCCTCCCCCGCCCGGCGGCCGGCCGCGCCTTCGCGGCTGCCACGGCGCATGCGCGGCGGGCTCCTCCCCTCCCCTCCCCTCCCCTCTGCTGCCGGCGCGGCTCCGCCGCCGTGCAGCACCGCGGCCAGCGCCGCGCGCGCACAGCGAGGGGGCGGGGCCGGGCGCGCCGGGCGGGGCGGGGCCGGGCGGCGGCGGCGGCGCGCGGGGCGCGGCGGCGCGCGGAGCCGGGCAGTAGCAGAGCGGGGCAGAGCGGAGCGGAGCCGGGCGAGGCAGGGCAGAGCCGCGCCGCCGCCGCCGCGATGTTGGACCCGTCGTCCAGCGAGGAGGAGTCGGAGGAGCTGGTGGAGGAGGAGAGCGGGAAGGAGGCGCTGGCGCCCGCGGCCGCGCGGCTCTCGCCCAGCCGCCCCGGCGAGGGGCCCGGCCCCGGCCCTGGTGGCGGCGGCGGCGGCGGCGGGCTGCAGCCGGGCGGGCGCGGCGGCGGCGCGGCGCGGCCCGCCAGCCCCAGCCCCTCGGTGGCCAGCGAGAAGGAGAAGGACGAGCTGGAGCGGCTGCAGCGCGAGGAGGAGGAGAGGAAGAGGAAGCTGCAGCTCTACGTCTTCGTCATGCGCTGCATCGCCTACCCCTTCAACGCCAAGCAGCCCACCGACATGGCCCGCCGGCAGCAGAAGGTACCGCCGCGCCGCCGCCCGGCCCGGCCCGCCTGCCGGACCCTGCCCGCTCCTCGGCCGGCCCCCCAGCTGCCCCTGCCTGCTGCCCCTGCCCGCCCCCCTGCCCGCCCCCCAGCCCCCCTGCCCGCCCCCCAGCCCTTCTGCCCCCCTGCCCGCCCCCCAGCCCTTCTGCCCCCCTGCCCGCCCCCCAGCCCCCCTGCCCGCCCCCCAGCCCCTCTGCCCCCCACCTGCTCTCCTGCCTGTTCCTCTGCCCACCCTGCAGCCCCTCTGCCTCCTCCCCCCTCTGCCTTCTCCCCTACCTGCCCCTCTGCCTGCTCCCCTGCCTGCCTCCTCTGTCTCCTCTCTGTCTCTCTGTCCCCTACCTGCTCCTCTATCCTCTCACTTTTCTATCTGTCCCTCTACCCCCCCCCCCGGCTGCACTCTTCCTGCATCCAGCCCAGCCCCAGTCATCCCTGGCCAGCAGGCGCTCCCCAGGCCCGCAGCCGTCCGGGCACCCCAAGGGCGATCCCAGCGCAGGGCACCTTGTCCCCGCACGGGAAGGGTTTGTAGGCAGCCGCACCATCCCGTGTGCAGCGAAGCCCCCTGCCGCCTTCCCGCCCCTCCGTGAGCTCCCCGCCGTGCTCCTGTCCAGGCAGTCTCCTCAATATAGCTGGCGTGTTGGCATATGGCGTGCTCTTAGTTGTACAATAGAGGAATTCAGGAAACTTGGGATTTTGGCTATTTAAAGGTTGTCTAAAGGAGGAAAATAGGTTATGTTGCTGGAAGTCACTAGCTATATACTTTGCAGCGAGCATGGAGGCAAGAGTACACTTAATAGGAGTGCCAGCACCGGCCGAGGGACTTACAAAGTCTGGTTTCAACTTCTTGCGAATGTTTATGTGCAATGTGCTTTGTGACACCAGTGTGTTAGCCAGATGTGGCAACAGAGCTTTGTGATGAAGTCGCTGACACAATACTGCCTATTCCTCCCCAAATGCGTCACCGCAGCACAGCAGTAACCGTTCCAGACAGCGGCCAGGGAGGAGCACCTCACCTGGCCTCCACGGCCGGCCGGAGCCAGGGTGCGGCGGTGAGCAGGGAGGAGCGATGTTGGCTCCACCAGTTATCCGTTATCTTTCCTCCAGGGTGCTAGCTTACAGGCCAGAGCAGAAATTAAGTTACTCCAGGAAGCAGACACAGGTAAACTTCAGTCAAACACAGCCGACTTTCTTCCTGTGGCAATCCGAGTAGGTCCATAATGGGACGTAGCTTTCTGGAGTGACTGGCTGATTTTTTCACATTTTTGGTTAAGTTTCTTAGCTTGCAGTTTTAATCCTGATACCGTTCTGTGTTCACAAGTGACCTTTATAAATCAGGAAGACTCCTGGATGTATTGGTGCGAATGACATTCATTCAGTTCTGTTACACTACAGAACTATTATTAGTCATTGCAACATAAGGAGATAGGAAAGTGTATCTGTACTGCACATAGTTTAAAGGCAATAGAGGACAATCTGTTGTTGCTGGAAGGTTGATCTGCTTTTGTTTGCTGACTGAAATGCATAGATGAAGATATAGCTAGATTTGGGGATTTTTTTTTACATTTTGTTTTTTACCTACGACCCTTTTCAGCAGATTGTGGGCTTTGAAAGACTTCTTGGCCTTTGTTTCCTGTAGAACTTCTTCAAATCAGAAAAAGAAAACTAAATTTAAGTAAGTGCTAGCTTTGCAGCAGTTAAGCAAACAAACCTGGCAGCTGTTTCTCACGTAAAAGTGAGCTGAGAATGGAAAGCAGTTTTTCCAAAGGAGCAGACAGGGCCTTTCTTATCTGGATATGAGTAGCTGGAAAGGGCGAATCATAGTCTAAAATCAAAATGCAGCATTGTGAAGAGATGGAAAGGGGAGGGGAGAGAAAGAGAAAAGGGGGCCAATAAAGTGCAGGTGAAACAAAAATAAGGAGTAATGAGAAAAATGATAAACTAGCAGGCATACGTGAGGGAACGGAGAGGGAGGAACGGAGGGAACAGGACCTTGGGAGAAGATAGTCCATTCTCTGTGAAATGAATAGTGTTGGAAAATAAGTTTGACTTATTTATACAAACAACTAGAATAGGTATCGTTCAGGGGCTTACCGTCTCCCCTCAAACTTAGCAGTAACATGGAATTTGGAAAGCTAAATTTAACTTGACAACACACGTCAAGTTGAATTCACCCTTTTAAAAGTGAATTCATTCTGGGTTTTCTTCTTCTGTATTTTCCTATATTCGTTTGTCATGGTGGTTTCTGGGAGTGAATCCTTGTCCTTTCTCCTTAGCTAAGACTCCCATTAAGGTCAATTAAAGCACTGCTGGAGCAAGGGGTTTGTTACTGGGCTCCGTGTGATCTACTGCTCTCAATGATTACTCTGGGAGAAACCTGCCCTTTCTTCTCTAGCTTGCTCAGCCGTGGTATATTTTTGGTGGGAGAAGAAAGAGCAAAGCATATTGGACTGCTTCCCTCTTGGGCACAGAATTTTTGTCACAATAGTTCTGCTGGATTTAATCATCTTTGTGGGAACTTTGTTTATCTGTAGGCCTTCTATAATGGCTAAAATACCAGATGCTTCAAGGCTCACCAGGGTGGAGCAAATGCATTTTCTTCCTGAGGGGAAAAAGTGGGGGAGAGAGAGGTTTTGGTCTTGCTCTGGTGGGAGCTGTTGCCTCAGTTTTCCCATCAACAGGGGGTTGATAAACTGCTTCCTTCTCTGCATGTGATTTGCTTCTCCTGCCCCTCACAGCCCCGTGCTTAAAAGGGAAAGGTTTAATCCCAGGAGAACTGTAAAGAAACTAAGAGAACTTGGGGCCGACGCAGCTTCCCCTGGGAAGTGTGGAGGCAAGCCAGGCTTGGCGCGGGGCCGCTCTCGCCCCACGGCCTGTGCCAGCCGGGTGCTGAGCAGCCGCCGTGCGGGTGTTTTGGCTGAGCTGGGTAGCAGTGAGGGCTGGTGAGCTGCACACGCTGCCTATCCCCAGCATGGCTTGGTGGGTCCTGCCTGGCACTGCGAGGAGGAGATCTGGCCTCACCACTGGTCCGCACCTCTTGCCCGAGTGTGGGAGGTCCTCTTGTACCTCTGAGCATGGTCCGAGCAGGGTTACCATGGCTTTGCCAGGGAGGCCGCTGCCCTGCAGCGCTGCTGCCTGGCGTAGTCCAGCTTCTCTAGGTTACCTGATAAGAGCCAGTCGATCTCCATGGGAGGAGCCCGCAGCCTAGGATGGGCTGTCTTGCACGCAGTCCTCACTGAGCTGCCTGGGCTGCTGAGCCTGGACTTCTGTTGCAGTTTGTATTCTTTACAATTAGCTTAGGTGAAAAACAGAGGAATTGATTTTGCTGCAGTCACAGCATTCAAGTTCTTGCCTGTGCTAAAGATCCTGCGATACCTCCCCTGAGAGGTATAATTCTCCCTCTGCCATCCCGCAGGGTTGCCCTCGCACAGCTGGCCGCTATCCTGAGCCCAGAGGTGGCCGCACTTTATGGTGGTGTAATGCACAGACACTGCTGTTACTGTTTATGTAGCAGCGCGCCTGTGTGTAGTGTTCTTGGGTTGGAAAATGCAGCCTAGCATTTTGCATAGCTTGTGAATCACTTCAGTTTCCCTCTGAATACAAGGAAGTGTATATTTAAGGTACTGTTACAACAGAAAGATAATTACATGGAGTTTGATTAAATTATTACATATATGAGAGCAAAGAGACGGTAGAAACGTGTGAACAGACAGCATAGCTGAGCAGGTACTGCGTGGGGGTGCAGTATCACTGCTTGTTTATTCCAGTATCAAACTCTGTTTCAAATTCCAAGCGGAATTCAAGCACATGCTGCCCAGAGCTGCTGATATTTTCCTGCTCTTGACACCCCAGAAATTTCAGAAACATGGTAAGGTTTTCACATCAGCATGTTCAGACTTGCACTTCTGCTTCAAATTTATCTTGATGTTTGTGTTAAGGCTTCACTTGAGTAAATACACATTTGTCATTTTATACCTATAATTTTTTTGAATTTACACTTAGTAAAATGAGCTTGGTTTCCTAAGGGAAAAAGGCTTATTAGATACCTGCTTCTACTAGCTTCCTTCCTTCTTAGATTACTCTTTTAAGGCACTTATGAATTCCAGGTACCTTTGACAGAGAGACAATGGCCTGCAAGGTATTAGTCCCTTACAAGTTCTTTGAAAACAGGGAGAGCAGTAAAGAAGTACCCAGGCTGAGAGGAAGGTGGCAGTGTGAGGTCAGCCCTTACTAGACACTAGAGAATCTGAGAAAAAGCCCTTATGAATATGGAGCCCAGGAGGAAAAGCTCCAGTCAGAGCTTGCACCTTACTAGACACCAAAGTTGCCAGCCTCGAGATGCAAACCAACAGGAAATCAGGCTTTGTTAGCTCTCTTGCTCTCAGAACAGTGTGTTTTGATGCCACAGATGGTACTTAGCTTGGTAATTGCTTGCCCAGGATGTATTTAGCCTTTTCTCTAGCTCATGCTGACTTGCTGGAAGTAGAGTTGAGACTACCAACGGGGGTCTGTGCGTTTCGCCGCTTGAGCCCAACTGTCTAAAGCCTCTGAGAAGAGGGCTCTGCCGGTAGCCTGAGGAACTCAGGCAATGCATATGTCTTTT
Source organism: Struthio camelus (assembly GCF_040807025.1). Taxonomy (NCBI): domain Eukaryota; kingdom Metazoa; phylum Chordata; class Aves; order Struthioniformes; family Struthionidae; genus Struthio; species Struthio camelus. Next base: position 12,238,172 of record NC_090955.1, on the reverse strand, counting down.
TTACTGAAGCAGTCCTCATGGCCACTTTAGTCTCATACGTTTTTTTCTCCCTATGAAAGCCCTGACTCCTGGTCTGCTGCAAGGCAGACACGGGCTCCTGCTTGGATGCTGCTAGGAGAATACCCGTTACATCTCTTTCCAAATGCAGTCACAGCTCCTTCAAAACACAGCAGACAATGTACAGTGCAGCACAGGAATCAGTGTTTGTTTATTCAAAATAGCATAAACAGGAAGATCTTCAGATGACCAACATCCCCTTGAAAAACATGTTCAGAAAGCATGAAGAATTCCTTAGAAAATAAAATGCAGTGAACACATTATGCCAGGCATTAAAGCAGTCATAGTTATTCAGTCATTTTCCAGAAGTACTTTTCTCCTCTGTGGAACTGGGGAGAGGCAGTCGGCGCACACAAGATTAATATCAGCTCCCAGCAGGGTAACTGAGAAATGAAAAAGTTCAGCTCAGTCAGTTGCAGGTTCCCAGAGCTGCTTCTGATGGAGATGGGCTGTGACTTGGATCCTTGTCTGAGCCTGTGGGATGACGTAGGGTGTGTTACCAAAATTTTCATTCGTGTTCAGCAAAGTGCTGGTGCTTATGCTTTGCTGAGTGGTGATTTATCTACGCACCATGCTTAATGCCGAACAGGTATGAGGGATCAGAAACTCTGTTAAATCAGTTACAACATATCTTAAAATACCAAATTGATGCCATTTTGGCATGCGTGTGATGCTACGGCAGTTAGGAACGTAGTAAAGCTAGTACAGCCTTCCAAATAATCACATATTTCTTCACTATCATTAGCTGGATAAACTGTTACTCTCACGCCATACTTGAGTGAGTTAGTTGTCTCTTAAAACTACTGGCACATTGTGCTCCTGGGACAGACTGTGATTCAGGTGGTGTTGGGACTTGTCTTAGCAGCTTTCTCCTAAAGCAATTGTGATTTATGGTCAGATTCTGCCCTACTGGACTCGAGAAACCCTTGGAAGAGTGATTTTACTCAGCTCCACAGATCAGGAGAGGAGATGTACAGATCGCGCTCTGCTCATTTTTTTGTCTTTGTCTTGCTGTGCAAGAAGTAGTTGCAAGGTCCAGGCAAGTCTCAAGCATGAGATGGGCCCCATGCATAGCTCTGTAGTTGCAGGAGAGCTCATCATAATTTAGTGAGCTTTGCAAGACAGTTGTTTGTGCTGTGCCCACAGAAATGCTGGAAGAATAGTTGGGGGCTGTGCCTTTGTTGCTTGACTTGCTCAGTGTGGGCCTTGGCCACCGCCACGGTCAGATGAGCCGTGTGCGTGGCTGGGTTCTCAGGGCTGTTGCCAGGTTAGATCTATGCTAACCCTGAAATGAAGACCAGTCTGCCGCATTTCACTGCTGCTTGGGAAACATTTACGTGGAGAAGAAAGTACACTTTTGAGAAGTGACATTCTTTTGCAGTGCGGAAAAAAGCACGATCACTATACTCAACTAATTGCCTGGGATCTACAGAAAATGGTTATTTTCAGTTAAAACACTTATTCATTTTGTCAGTACCTTATCTAAATTTAATTCTAGCAGATATTAAATTTTTGTCATTCTTTGGCTATTTATATACTTGCAGTTTATTGAATTGGGAAGCAGGTAATTAAATAGACTGTAAGCTTGGTTTTTGGCTGTTGTAAAACTTTGCAGTTGCTGATTTGTAGTCCAGTGATTCAATTATTGTGGGTGGTACGTCTCAGGCCAGAGATGTTTCGAGCTAACAGCAGAGAAGACTCATCAGATACTGCAGCTCCAACCCCTGCTAAATCCCATCATTTACAAAAAGTATTATTTATGGCCTTGCTTTACATAGTCTAGACGTTCTCCCTGAATCACTTTGCCTTTTGCATAACTTGTAATTCCTTTTACTGAATTATGAGTCACTTGTTCTCAGTTCACCTACATGGAAAGTGGTCAGCAAGTCATTTCCCTATGTAATTTTTTGTTAGCTGCAGCAGTCTTTTATTTAGGGTGGTTTAGCAGTAGGATCCCAGATATCACACTACTAGTAATGTGTATATATATACAAACCCTTTATAGCTACTGCAAATGCTTCAGTTCAGAGGGTCACCTAATAAACATCATATTACTACTTAATTATGTAAGCCCAAGTAATATGCTAAGTCCAGTGAGTACAGTATAATCAGTAAAGCAGAAGAGAAGAATTTCAGTCTCAAGTGGTGTCAACGTGAATTCTACTAGTGAATTCAGCAGAGCCAGCCAAAATGATCTCTAGGAACCATGTGTGTTTTAGTATGTCTTTGAAAATTAAGACTTCTTAAAACAATAGAGATTCTTTAAAAACAACAGAAGAGACCTTCCTTTGTGGTGAGCAGATCTTTTCCATTCGTCACCCAGGATGGGCGACCCTCAAAGGTGGGCTTTGTTTCCAGCTCTTTCTCCTAATGCATCCCTGGAAATGGAGCAGCACAAGGTGCAAGGGAAGGTGGCATCTCTCTTCCCAGCTCTCAGAGGGGTTGATACAGAAATGGGAGGAAAAGCTGAACTTGCCAGAATGTGCCTTTCTGGTTCTCCCCCCATCGCTGACCTGCAGCTCGTAACTGGCACCAGTGAGTCCCCATGGGTGAGAAATGGGTCACCATTTGCATTGGGCACGCTCTGAGGAGCAGCAGCAGCAGCATCCAGCCATGCCTCCATGAGGATGGGCTGGTGGGGAGGGTGGACTTCAGAGATGGCAAGTTGGAGGTGTTACCTTCACTACTTGCCTCTGAGATTGATTCCTAGGGAGTTTCCTTTTGTCACTGCCCTGTAAGTACTGAAAAAAATATATGGAACAGCCTAATCTGGTGCTTGCTTTGGAAGAAGTTCTTTGTAGGTTTAGAATGCTCTGGGTACTTTGGGTTTTCTTCTAGGTTGGATGGGCATAATTCTTAAAACTGAGTGTATGAGCAGTCACTGACTGTTTGGTACGAGCATGTGCAATTGTTCTTTCAAAATGCTCTTTTAGTGATAATATTTTGTGTTATTTGTCTGGGGTTCATGCTGATAAAGAGTTGTTTTCTAGAATTTAAACACCAGGATCAAAATGTCATTTACATGTTTATACAACTTAAGGCTTACATGTTTATACAACTTAAGGGTAAGCTGCATAACGTTCATTATTATTGTAGTTCAAAACCAATATGCACGTCCCGGAGTAAGATTGGCAGTTTGGATTTTCAGTAGTGCCAGGTAGTTTGAGATGTATAATGATCTTCGTGAGAGGACTTTCGCACTGGAGATGGCCTGTACTGTCATGACCAGTCTTTATAGAACGGACCACGGACTGTGCGTTTCAGCTGAAACAAAAGGGCATGGAAAGCTGCCCCAGACACATAACTCGTGACTTAAACCAAGTGCTTCGGGAGAGTTGTGTGGCTATGACCGCTCAAGTGCTGAGAATCTGCCCTTGCCCAGAAGTTATGTGTTTAAGGAAGAAACTTAATAAAAGTTAGATATGGTCAAGTTTCAGGATCCTTTTTTTTCTAGCCCAGAGGGTTCTTTTTAGTGATGGTGCTGCAGTATTTATCTTAGTGGACTGAAGATGAGGCATGCAGCTTTTGAAGGAACCTCACTGATTTTAGTAGGACTTTGGTCTGATGCCACAACGTGCTTGGACAAATGCTCTGGCAAAGTAAGGTTGCACACTAATGGTCAAGCAGTGGACTTGCATGGTCTTGTTGGCTTAATTAGGGTGACATTCACCCAAGGGCAAGGCACTCCTTTGTCTTTAGAGTAAGATGAAACAGTCTTCGGGTCTAGCTTTGTCTAGAGTTGGATTCCCTGTTTCTGTCTCAGGCACCCTTTTCTAGTGAAATTTACAGCCACGCACGTCATGATTTAGAGTGAGCACCTTTGGGCATTGGGTATGAACTGGACCCAGTTCTGCACAAGCATGGAGCAGAGTAACCCTCCTCCCTGCAAGCCTGTCACCTGCCATACCTTCTGCCCAGGGAAGTAGCTTGGGGAAAGACTCACTTAACTGTGGGCAGCAGGAAAGAAATGCTTATCTTGGATGTTGTCATTGCCTCACCTACTTCTGCAGGAGGAAGAAACCTTATGTTCAGAGTAGCAGCTGCAGCACTGCAGTGTGCACAGGCTGAACTAGATCCCTCTGGGCTGTAAAGGGACATTTTTGGCTGGCATAGGGGAGGAAAGTTAAAGGAGGGAAAGGCCAGTTTCCAGGGTGTATGTGAGAAAGTTCAAGTTAAGCGGCCCTCATATGTTGTCCCCTGCCACTTTGTGAGAGGCTGCTTGGGTGTACCCAGAGGAACTATTGATAGAAGAAGCTACTTATTAAGGAATGGTTTACTGGAATCTACCCATTCTTGTACTTCCTGGGCTGTTGCCTTGTGAATTGCATCAGTTTTGCCTGCTGTAGCTTCTGAATTTGACTCTGTGCTGAGCTGGAGAGGACAGCACTGTAAGCTCGCAGATACTGTAAGCTTGCAGTAATCAAGATGTTTATTAGTTGCAATGGTCGTTTGCAATCGATTGTGTGTACAGGGCACGCTGGCTGCTGTAGGAAGCAATTCTTCCTTCCCCAGTGAATTTACTGTGCGGAGGTCCAAATGATGCTAGCCAGGTCTTACCCTGAAATAAGGTGATGGGGAAGGCTACGTGTTGGATTGCAGGATTTTACCATCCTGAATATTCTGCAGGCTAGTGAAGGGAGCAGCCCCTTGTTGCCTCGAAGCTGCTCAGAAAAGGGCAGCAATTGCCTTTGTCAGGGGGCAGAGATTACAAAAGCAGTCGGCCCTGCAGGAGGGATGCAAGAGCAGCTGCTCACATGCTGGTGTACCAGCCCGAGTTTGGGCTCCCAGTGGCAGGCCCGAGCAGGGGGTTGGATGGGGCGGTGAGTCAGCAGCGCCCAGTGGCTGGCTGTGTCTACCTGCTTCCTGGCTCTGTGACTCACTGGGATGAATGAAGGCAAAGAGTGAATGAAGGCAGAGCCTGCAGAAGTGGGTGGAAAGCAGGACTCCATCTGGGAGCAGGAAGGGACAGGCTGTGTCTGTGCTCCCTGCCTAGCTGGTGGCAGTGCAGTGAGATAAAGCTGACTGCATTTGATATTCAGCTGTCTGAGAGAATATTAACTAGTGTTTATAAATATGGCACCGTGCTGACTAAAGTGGTATATGATGTTAAACGTGTTAGTTCAATAAAGAGGCAGATCTAGGGTCAAAAACTTTTTTTTTTCCTTCCTGTAAAGTGAGTGGATTTTTCTTTAAGTGTCCTCAGTGCCCCTTCCACCTCCCAGCTTATATCCAGCAAGACTGGTGCTATGCTTGGAAACAAAGTCTGATCTCAAGGAGAGGTTCATGGGGTGCTGTCCAGCCAATTGGCCAAGTACAACAAAATAATGCAAAGGCACAACAAAATAATGCAAAGGCGCTTTGACAGGAGGTTTCTGGGCTTGCGTTGGCTGGCCTTGGCATTTGGCCTGTGCAGAAGGCTGTGGAAGGGAGAAGTTTTACCATGGGCAGTTGGCCAGATGCAGCCCGTTTTCCATGGCTGAGGCTCAATGCTCCTGTCGGTTGTCATTGACTGGTGGGAGGGGGAAGGAGAGGAGAATTTCAAAGGTTATATTTTAGACACAACAAACAACAATAGGATCAGATGATTTAGGAGCAATTAATTAAATGAAGCTGTTCAGGATTGTTATTAGGACTTGTGTTAATGTGAAAGGGGATCTAGTTTTTGCAAGATGGAGTTTTCACCTTGGTTGCCTGGTGTGCTATGGAGAGGTGACCAGTGGTAAGGGATAGATACTCTTGCATCTCAGTAGAAGAGGGTTTAGGCAGCTGGGAAGTGATATGAGCATCACATAAGCAGAATATCAAGCAAAGGCAAAGGTACTCTGATGCTAATATCTCTTACTGGTCCAGCAAAAGGTCATGCATGCTTTGCATAGTGCCAATGTAGAATTTGCTTTTATTATCTAGACTTGTAGATTTACTTTCCGTCCTAGCAGACTGCTCCCACCCTCCTTGCACTCAGAGATTAAAGACTCATCACTGCCTTAGAAGGAAGCTAATGGGGTGACGCAGCAGGAGCCAGCTGCTTTGTTACCTGCATGGTGACAACGCAAGGATGAAGGAAGGACACAGCAATTGCTTCTTCAGTGACAGACAAGGCAGCATGACCCACGAGCAATACGTACTTCCTGTGCAAAAACCAGCACTGGTGCTCCCCACCCCCAGCACCATAGACCACCCTTTGCAAGCAAGACCTCTAGGCAGAAACCATCTGCTGTTTTTATCAGGGGACATGCAGCTGTCTGAGCTGCCTGGATTTGTTTGGTGTGTAGCCAAGAACTAACTGGAGTTAGGACTGCAGAGGCTTTGTGTGCGCTTAGTCATTTGTGAGGGCAAAGCAGCTCCCCAGTGTGAGTTGATGCTGGCGCCCTGCAGGAAGGAGAGGGGAGCTGGGAAGGGTCCTGGGTCTGACAGGGAATTTGGAGCTAAGATGTCACAGCTTTTCTCCCTGCCTTTCTCTGTCACTTTGCAAGTTTTGACCTTTGGTGCTCAGGTTTGTGAATGACTTTTACCTCTTCAGGAGAGCGACTCCTAAGAGAGCAGGGTGACATTAAAGCTGCTTTTCCACTTCCTTTTTGCTTTGCAGCTAGCTTGGTCCATGGTCCTGCAATCCCAAGGCAATGCTGGAGGGGAAGACCTGTCTGTGTGCTTGATGCCCCCCCCCCCCCCCCCAAAAGTCAAGCAGAAAAGTTGATACCTTCCCCACCCTGAGATGTGGGTCTACACAAATGTTCTGCAAGGTTTGAGCCGCTAAACCAGAATGGAGAAAGCAACTCTAATGTTACTTGGGCTCATGAAATAAGCTGGGGTCTCAGTTGTCAGTGAATCCAGTGCTTAGTCCTGCCTTTGACTCCAGGATGCTGCTTTTCTTTTTTAGCTTCTGGCTGCCTCGAGAGAAAAAGAGAAGGTTAAATGCCTCTCCTGTGCCCCACACTGAACTGCTGTCCTAAAGAAACTGAGATAATGCAGTGATGGTTTACACTGGCTGAGGATCTGTCTAGTGCAATTTCTGGTCATTGGCAAATTTCCCACATCTCAATAATGCCTTTCTGCTCTTAAAAATGTTGGTTGTGCTGCTGCAAAGAATCTGCCTGTACCATCAGCAGGAGTCTCTTGAGGTAGATCTGCTCTCAGAAGGCTTCTTGGTCCCTAGGGCCTGCCTCGGCCTGTTTCCCCAGCAGCCTGAGCTGCGCGCAAGGCAGTGAGAGCACCTCGCAGCAGTCGGTGCATTTGTTCCAGCCTAGCTGGTGTAGGAAGGAGAGGCCAGGCAGTGAATAGCATCAGAGAGGCTGTTCTTTAAATAGTGAACTACCTGCTTGCACAAGCTGCTGTGATCCTGTATGGGCTGTGTCAAATTGTGAGCATCCCCCTGAGGGGTTATGCCAGCCATCCCAGGGGATGGAGTTGTAGATCTGTGGAGCAGTCACATCCCTGTCTGCAGAGCAAGCACACCTGAGGCACAAGCAGTCAGGACACCAGCAGGAACGGGCTGACAGCAGCTTGAGAAGCATGCTCATGGGTGGGAGGGGAGTGGGACTGGCATTTGAATTCCACTTTAAACCTCTTTTTTTGCTTGCTGTTAAATGCTGTTGCAGGCACATGTGTGTGCACGCTCATGTATGGAGGGTGAGCTGCGATAGTTAGCAGTGTGGTTAAGGGATCTCTCCATGAATCAGAGGCAGCCACTGAACTGCTCAGTCCCCAGTGGAATACATGCTGCTGGCTGGCATAAAATGGATGGTCTTTTTTAAGGTTAAAGGTTATTTTACATCTCTGCTGCTGAACTTTCATTTTGCGTTCCTCAAGCTAAGACTGCCAAAGCCTCCATTGTGAAGCCCTTGCTTAGTGCATTTTTCATGCGAAAAGACGTGGTAAAAATTCTTTCTGTAATCTCTTTTCTGTCAGCTGTATCACACCAGAATATTCCTGTCTACGCAGAAGTCACCCCAAAAATGAATCAGAGCCTACCGAGCAGGACAATCTTCTCACCACCTATTTATAGTGCATGCAATTACCCTCCATGCATCTCAGAACTCTAATTGCCTTTTTATTGCTATTTAGCAATGTGTTAAAGGTTTTGGAATACTTATGAATACTTGTTTTCTCATTAGTTCTATTTATTCCTCCTTTGGCTCCCTTCCTCAGCTTCATCAAATGTAGTATCTTTTACTTGCCTGCAGGGCCTTTCATAACTCTGCCGCTTCTACCCATGTCCTTTCACATGTTGCTGCTCCAGATGCTGCGTGTTCCCGGTTCTCGCTCCAGCAAACCATCGAGGCCCTTCTCCTGCTAGGGACTCTGCGCCTGGTGTGATGCCCTGCCTGCGATCCCCTTGGTGGGCAAGCTGGCTTGGGCAAGATGCCACAGTGGTTCCTCAGGAAGCCACCTTGCATCAGGCGTGGCGAGGCTGCCCTGGCAATTAAGGGCAGGTATGTGATGCAGGAGTCAGGCGCAATAGTTAAGAGGCTGGAAGCAAGCTGGTATTAGGGACTCATAACTGAGAGCTGGTAAGCGAGGTGGGAGTCAGGTGCTGTAGTTTGAGGTCGCCCATGTAGATTTGATCTGCCAAGATGGTCCAGGAGCTGACCCACTCTCAAAGCAGGTTGTGTCCGTTCCACGCTGGGAGACAGCGGGAGCCACAAGGATTAATCTGTATACAAATCCTTCTGCACGTTCAGAGCCGGGCAGTGAGGCTGCCTCTGCTACCCAGCCTCTGGTGGGAGACGTCCTTATTTTGAACTCCTTTGCCCTGGGCTCTTTGGGAGTTTGACAGCCCTCTTAGGACTCTGCGGAGGCTGGGCGCAGGTCGTGGCTTTATGGGAAACCACTTAGGAGTCTGCCTGGAGCTGCCCTGGCTCTGCAGCAGCACTGAGGCATGCCTTAGAGCTTGCTGGAGGATGTAGTACAGATGCTGCCTTGCTGAAGCAAACTTGGTCCCGCTGGGGCTTATTTGCTCATGTTGCAGGCCCTGTAAAAGCAGCTGCGCTGTTCTGGGAGCCCAGAGGTTTGTAACTGCGTGTACTCAGTGCTGCTCCAGGACTAACAGCCCCTGTGCAGCACAGCCCCTCTCTAAAGCCACAGTGTGGACTTTGAGTTGGGTCATGTACTACTGATGTCACTGAGATTACATTTTTATCACTTTGCATGGAGCCTGTACCTTCTTTCGCCTAGCTGTTCTCTTTGAAGGCTGCAGCAAAGTGGCTTTTGTTAGCGCAGCATCTGGCACGCTGCATGGACTAGGAGCAGTCCGAACTAGGATACTACTCCTAACTAGCCAAACAGCAGCCTGGTTTTGTCTCATACAGTCTTTGAGTGCAAAGTCCTTTTCTATGTTATTTGCTTTATGTTTTAGCCTTGTTGTGTGGCATTTCCGTAGCTTGAATTAATTTAATTATCCCCTGAGGTGCCTGCTTGCTCACAGTTGTCCGGGACTTTTTTGCCCTCCTCTTGTATATTGAGGAGCCCACACAACTCTGAGTCATCGGTAAATATAATCATGGTGATTGTTTGTTCTTTCAGGTCCATAATATATACACTAAATGAAAACGTTCTTAATACCAATCTATATGCCTCCCCTTTAGGAGCTTGTTATATTCTGAAACGCTTCCCAGCTGCATGCATCCCAGCCACTCAGTCCTAATAGCATTCATATTGACTAGAGAGATTAATATTTTATGTGAAATTGTATCAAAAGCTTTCTCAGCCTGTAGGTAATTTATGTCCAGAACTTGCCCCAACAAGTTACCTATTAAGCGTAATGTCAGTTCCGTGAAGACTTGGTGACCGGGCTTAGTTAAATAGCCTTCAGCTTTCTCAAGATCACCAGTTCAGAGGTGGGTGAGTACACTGTGATTCCAGCCTTCCTCTGCCCGAAGCTAGCAGCAGCCTGGCTGTAGTCACGACCTGGGCTGTGCTGGGTTTCTCCAGGCTAGGATCCTCCTAAGTATGCCCCAGCCAAGTGCTGGGGTTAATTAGTCAAAGTGCAAATTACTGAGTTGGAACAGTGACTGGAGCTCTCTTGTCTTGCAGGATATTTACCACTTCAGTGCTCTCTTCTGCCTCTCCCTTGCTGTCCAGCACAGTGTTCTCTGCCTGCACTAGCAGAAGGCAAATGCAACATGTGGGTTGGCTGGTACCCAGCTGGGAGCATTTCACGCCAGCTGAACGCTAGTACAGGTGACTGCACAGCTAGGAACCCACCTCGCTGGCTTTGCATTGGACTGACCAGTTGCTCTAATAGCTACTGTAGTATTTGTCCATGTCTGCTGGATTTGGAGGGGGGTTTTAGTATTGACTCAGCATGCAAAGCTGGGATGCCATGCAGCAGACAGGTTGATGGTACCGTTCTAGCACTCGCAACATACCCTGTTGAGTGAGAGGTTTGTTCTGCTCAGTGAGTTATGGCTTGGTGAAAGCAGAGGCAGAGTTCAGCAGTTTGGATGATGACTGGGGACTTGGATTTGAGCCACATTACAAGTTCAGCTCCCTGCCAGCTCTTTCATAAGCTCTCGCAATTCTCTGGATCTTTCTCAAGCTGCCATCAATAAGAAGCTGATAAAAATACTTCTTTGTCTCTGTAGAGTGCTGGAAGGTATTGAGGGCTTATGAGATGCTCAGTTAATTGTTTTGTGTAGGATGTGTAGGTCCCCAAGAGCACTAGAACTGGACCCAGAAAGAAGGGATGTGTTGTAGTTCAGAGACGCGTAGACACTAAACGCCCATGGGTTGCCCCTTCTGTGACTTGCTGTGTCCTCTGAGCAGCCTCTGCAGCTGCTCCCTCTTACAATAAGACAGTTAATAGTCTTGCATAATTTATGGTTACAAGTCGTACACACTTGATGATAAAAGGAGCCAATATTTAATTTACACATATGGGGCTTCATATAGATCTTAGGACTATATAAACAATAGCTGAGGTAAAAGGGAATGAAAAGGGAAACAGCAGTGAGGTGTGAAAGCCGGGGGCCTGGGCTGCTCGCACGCAGTTCCCAGCCCAAAAGCTCTTCCCTGTGGGAGGATAAATCCTGCCAGCCTCCTTGGGTGGCTTCAGTGAGGTGGGGCTGGCTCCCTCCAGCCACCATGCATAGGCAGGTTTGTGCCGATGTTTGGAGACTGTGGCAGTGCAGCTCCTGTGGACAAGCAGTAAACGTTCCCGGAGCCTTGGTGCCCATGCTTGGAGCTGATTTTTGGCATGCTGCATCAGAGGAGGAGGGCAGGAAAGGAGAAGCAGCCATCCCACAGCCTTCCAGCTGTTCTTGGCTTGCAGTTCCTGGTGGATCCTTTCTTGGCTCTCCCGGGGCTTCGGCCCTGTGGCTACTCTCTCTGTGACTGCTCCACCTGCCCTCAAGAGCTGCATGGAGCTGCCCTTCCAAGGGGTTAGAGAACGACAGCCTAAATGGCATGAGTTACCCTGCGCACGCTTTCCTATTGTCCGTTTGTGTTTAGGAAGCCAGGAGTGAAGGCAGGCAGTGGGCTGCTGGTCATGCCTGCTGTTTCAGTGTGCGAGATGCCTGGCTTACCCATGTCTGTCTTCTCTGTCATTGCCCAGCCTCTCGAGAAGCTCTGCAGTGCTGGCTGTGAGTTTGTCTGTGGCGTTACAGAGATGCAATGCTGCTGTCACCTCGCAGACCAGGCCAAGGGAAATGTTGTTCCCTGCGGAAACGGTTCCTTCTGCTTGCTGCTGCTAGGGAAATGGCACGCCTGCCCTGGGGCAGCTGCGGAGGCAACGTGTTGCAGCAGCAGCCCCGTGAAGGCTGAACACTGATCCCCGCTTTGCTTTGCGGGTGAATGCTAGAAGCCACCAACTCAGCCACGAGAAGTTTGCCACAAGTGCTTCCAAAATGTAGAACAGCTTTTGGGTGTACAGCGAAGAGAACTACACTGTCATGCAGAAACAAGAGAGGAAGATCTTCAGCCTTATTGCTCAGCTTTGCTCTTTCCTTTAATATTCTCAGAAACTGAGTTCTTCAGGTTTGGTGCTCTGGGCCAAATTCATTTCATGATTTTTGCATTGCTAGGAGCCTGCACAAGAGGCTTCTGCTCCAGCAAGGCACTTGCTGTATGCATATGCTCAATCTGTCCTTGCTTAAGGCAGTCTCAGTGCAAACTGTGGCCAAGTCAGAGACCTCCAGATGTTTGTCCTGTGGTGATGGTTAAGGCACACAGGTCAGCTGGCTTTGGGATAACCAAAATGGATCCAACAATAGGAGGGCTCTTGAATCCATTTTAAACTAGCGTAACAGCTCATCTGCTTTGGATTTAAACTTTCTATGGGCAGGAGAAGAGTAAGGCCCCCTGCTTTTTTCTGTCAGCCAAAAGTACAGGAGTCCGTGGTCAGCAGGAAGCAGATGGCTTGCTATTTCTGTGTCCTTTAGTTTTATTACTGCAGGTCTAGGAGGGACTTTCAGCTACTCTGGTAGTGTGGTAAATCATCTCCATTTATCTTTTGCTGTTATGCCTCGGTGATGTCAGATGGTCTCTTTACATTTCATATATATTCAGACTAAGCAAATCACAGTGTTTTTCCATGAAAATTTAATGATGAAAGATGACACTATAAGTGATTTTTTTTTCCCCTTAACCAATTGTTTCATTTGCTCTATAGCCCTCACACTAACGGTAATAATCTTTCCTTGCTGTGGCTCAGGAGAACAGATCTGCCTTTTGGATATTTTTTACCTAGATAGTCTTCATTTTTTATAGCCCTGATTACTTGCATAGCAATGCTGTGGCCTATATTCAAGGTGAAATTTCTTATAAATATTTGCTTCAGGGAGGGAGGTGCCATCGTGTTTTTGAAAAGATTAAGGCCTGTCAGACAGCAATGCTCATTTCAATTAGATGACAAAATGCAAATCATTCAGACTTCAGAGTATGTCAAAGAAGATGAAAGTAAAAGGGACTTTAATCCGTTTTGAGATTAAGCTGAAATCCTTGTGTGCTTTAATTATGCTCAGTTATGCTTGCTAGGAATTGTGTAGTGGTAAGTCAAAGTTGTAGGGGAGAATCCTTCAATGATATGCATTAAAAGACTTGCCGTCTACATGTAGTATTTTTCCTGCAAAGAGCTGTCATCCCTCAAAACAGTGAATAGCATCAGAATAGCGACTCTGAAAATTGCAGCTGTAATGACAATTCCCCTAATTTTAATGGCCTCTATTATTACTTATTTTTACACAGGGCATTAGCAGGTAAATAGCGCGTGAGCCAGGCTGCAGCCGAGATGTGCCTGACGCAGGCGTGCACACCCGGTGCTTCTGGATTAGCGTGTGCGCGTCACGCCGGGGAGATGCGCGCGCAGAGGCAGACTCTCCCCTTTGTCTGTGTCCTCGCGTTGCCCTGGGAGCCCCAGATGTTCAGTGGGGAATAAGGGGCATTACTGGCGAAGGTGCTCAGAGGTGGTGTGGTAGCTGCAGAGGAAGTCTTACGCTTTAAGTGTTTCTGTCTGCCTGGTCATTTCCTTGGTTTAACACATTTTAAAAAGAATAAATAAATAAACTGAGAACGTTTTTAAGGCCAACGTCATGCAGGTGAATCCTGGCCTAGGCATCCTGGGCAGCAAGCAGGATCTGGCTAGATTGCTTTCGATTAAATCGGCTTCTTTTGTGCAAAAGGTTTTTAAAAGCAGGCACTTCCTCAGAGCAGGAGGACACTGAGCGAAGGAGGGTGCATGGACTGACCACGGCCCCCGTCCCAGCTGAGAACAGCCATTGGGGAGCTCGTTGCGAGGAGTGGGAGGCTGGAGGGCAAGGGAGCAGCAGCCTAGGGCGGGCAGGCAGCAGCTCTGTTGGATGCCCAATGGCAGGATAAACCAGGGTGGTGGGGAGACTGAAATATTTTCTTACTCTCTACTTGAAGAGATAAGTTAGAGTTTTAGAAAACAAAAGATAAATGAAAGATGGGATTTCTACTCTATAGTTGATACCGATGTACTGAGTCTTTCTTTTTCATATATCCTCTTCTCTTAGCAAACTTTAATGAAGTAATTAGTGGCGGGGCCAGAAACCAACTTTTTCCTGTTGAAACCATGTGTATAAGATCACAGGCATTTATGTAACAAATCTCACAGAATTTGAAAAATGTCCTTGGTGTCATCCTGTGCAATTTGTCGGTGTTGTTATGGACTCACAGCACTACTTTGCACCAGAGTTAGCGACCACACATTCAGTTATGCGTTGTGTCTCTTTTTTTCCCCAGCTTGGATGACTAAATTTTGTAGACGCAAGGCTGATAGGCTCAATGAAAAAATAACCAGAAAAAGTGAATTATTTTGCTATTTTCATAGCAAAACTTAATTATGGTTACATATAGATCTCATGCTAGAATAACTGCTTTAGACAGAGCATCTCTGTAAATGGACACATTCCTTGAGGACGAGCCCTTGCCCGAAGAGGGTTTTCAGGCAACCCCCATCCGTCCCCTCCCAAGGGAGGTGAGGAGCCAGAGAGGCGCGTCCCCCCCCAGCCATGGCAGGCCTCCCCCTGCCCTAGGGGAACAGGGGATGTTATTGCATGGGAGACATGAGCACTGTAGACCTCGGAGTTGTTGGAAGCAAGGGAACAACTTGGAAGGACTGGAAACGGGAGGCAGAGACAAGGGAACAACCTTCTGGCATCACGCGGACTGCTGCTGATTCACTGTTTACGCTGTCTCTGTACCTGCTGACTAGATGCATGAAAATAGGATACAGCTATTTTTAGTTCTTACCTTGTGCATTCATGCACATTCACACTGAAATTAGACTTTGTGCGATGGAGAAGGAACTTGCCTACAGGAGGAAAGTATTTCAGAGCATAGTTTATGGTAAAATAATGATTCCTCATTTCTTCACTCCCTAACATCATCCATACAAACAGCCGTTTGCTGGCTGTAGCACCCCCTGCTCTTTTCTTGGTGTCTCTTTATTTAAAAAAAAAAAAAAAGTAGCCTGGGATCTCAGTGCCTTAGCAGAGCTGCTTCCCAAGTTGGCACCATCCAGCTGTCCAGCAGCGGTCCTGCCCAGCTGCCTTTGTGGTACCAGAACTGCAGTTGCCAAATTTTATTCTCTCTCCTGCTGGCTGCATTTAGCCTCTCCTTTAGAGCTGACTTGAAACCCAACAATGATCTTATTAACTTCTGTTGCTGCAGGGACCATTATATGTGTTAGTTTTGGTTCGTGCCAGTAGTTTGTAATTGTCTGTGATTTCCTTTGTCCCTCTTGTTGCTCCTTGATGCTGGTGGAACAATATCAAGCTATATCAGCAGAGGACTTGGCCCCAAAATGGAATTAGTACATTTGTTTTGGCAGTAGTTGTGTGTTGTCTGTTGCCTACTGCTGCAGTTAATTGTATTATAAAAATAGTAGCTGGAACATTAAAGGTGAGGTAAAGTGGTGACTAGCTGGTGACAAAATAAGTCAATGGCAAAAAAAAAGGCATTGATTTCAGTGGGGCAAGATCTGGTTTACTCTGTTAGCACTACGTGGAGCAGGAGGACAGAGGTGGTTGCTGGATTTCTTGTGAAAAAAAGCAGGAAGCCAGTAATATTGCCATGAAGCACGGCAAGCAAGTTCTGCAGTGCTCTCCTAGCAGTGTGGCTTCGGTTGTTACCATTGCCCTTAACCTAAGCAAAGAAAGGAACTAGCCAGGCAGGGACTTTAAAATCAGAGGGGATCATCAGGTAGAAAATAAGAACAGGAATTCTGTCACTGCTGCTAGGATATAACCAACTCCAAATAAACAGGTCTTGGTAACTTTATTAGAGGTTACTCTCTGAGCCTCTTTGCTTTTGCTTTGGGGAAAGTAGCTCTTGGAAACATCCCTGCATATGAGGAAGTGAGGGGGACTGGCAACTGATTGGCATGGTGATTGCATGAAGTAAACCATAAAAGAAGTATAGCGCATGGAGATTTCTCTGCTTAAGTTTCACTTAGAAAAATAGGAGGGACTGGAGCTGTCATGTAGGATACTCCAGTGGGGGGTGGGGGGGGGAGGACATCTTTCTCATTACACTGTACTGGGATTAAAGATAACATTTTGGGAGGAGAAAAAAAAGAGAGAAATAAGTACTGTGCTTTTGAAATGTTTTCATCATGGGCATGCCAGTAGGTCTGTGACACTGTATGCTCCGCTGCTACAGCTTCAGAACTTGGCTGTGATTCCCTGGAGCTGATAGGATTATTTGATTTAATGCATCTTTTAAATAATATTACTTTGTCCTCCGCTTCTCCTCATTTGTGGTCATAGGTGCTCCCTTCCAGGGGTGGGAGGCTGCTGCTCTGCAACTGCCCTGATGCATGGGAGAGCACTCTTTGGCTCTTGCCCTTTGGATTGAGCAGTGTAGTGTAACTAGATGAAGGCCCACCATTCCTTGGAGGCTGTTTCACCTTTCCAGGATCATTTGTGTGAAAGTCCCACATAGTCCAAGTCTGCAGACCAAGATTTATACCATTTGGAAGAATCCTGTGTGTAGAAGAACAAACCACACAGCCATTGATCTCAAACTCTGCAGATGTTCTTCTGAACAGCAGTTGTGCACAGAGCAAAAAGGGGTGAAAATGGTTGTGTAGAAGGCTTCTCCCCTCTTCCCTTATCGCAGAGCTGGTTGGGCCTCAGGGGGATGCAGCCATGTATGCTGTGCTAACAGCAGGCACCTTCCCTTCTGTGCGTTGCATAAGAAGTCCTTAGGGAGATGAAAGCCTCCCATAGGCAGAAATTCTCTTGGAGCTCACACTGTGATCATGCAGATTTGTGTCTAACAGGCATGACTGAGCCCTGAAGAAGAGGCCCTGGTGTTTTCCTCGTCGTGTGCATGACACTGATGTTTGCTACCAGAAACTGTGAGCAGGTGCTGCTGTTTGAATGAGTGAAATGGTGCATATGGCAAGGAAGAGGTTGACAGCGGGTTGATGCAGGACCCATATAGTGAATTCAGTGTCCCGTGTGAAACGGTGAGTCTAATGAAAGACTCATAATGATTCTTGTCTTAAAAGCCATGGATCTAAAATCTTATAGCAACATTTACATTCCTGACATTCTCCTAGCTGCCCTCTCTGGGTCATTGTCAGGAGGAGAAGGAAGTGGCACAGTGAAACCTGGATGCTTTTCAATTCTGGACAAGGTTTGACATTGACCGATGGGAATCATGATTTTGACCCTGAGGTTTCTGTAGGTTTGATTTCTAGAAAGTCTTGTTGCAAATTTGCCATCTCCCAGCGGGTCTCATGTCCTAAACTGCTTGCAATAGACCTTGCAGCTTTTCTCTTTCCTCACCTTGCAATTCCCATTTGCAGTAACATTTGTGACCTTTCCCTACCCAGCTTGTTTGGAGAGTCAGTTTTGGGAAAATAGCACTGCCCCCAAGATCAGATCTGTTTCTCGAATAACCATCACCCTGCTGTAAGAGTTTGGGCTGGCCAGAGAGGATGACTTAAGTCATTACAATCTAGTACTTGTTCTGGCCCAGCGACGCCTAATATTTTTTGACTTCCTTTTCTGACCTTGCTCCTTATAGTGCATTGGCACTTTCATCCAGGAGAGTGCTGTGTCCTTGTGAAATCTTTGCTAGATAAGTTTCTCCCTTCACCCTCTTGACAGGGACATCACGAAAGAAAGTCACTTGTGTTGTTAGAGAATACAATTTTCTGCCACTGGAGCGGCACACAGAGTCAGTGCTCATTCATTTTTAGCTGCGTGCGTAGCCCTGCATCTTAGTCTCATCTTTGGTATAAAAAAAAAGCCTGCTGAATTGTTTTGAAACTTCACAGCAGGAAAAGGCTTTGTTTTTTCATACTCTGTCATGTTTGCCAGCACAGCTAGTGAGCTGTTTGCCAGAAATACACACATGGGTATAAATGCAGTAACTTTGCGTGAATGGTGGTTTTCCCATGAGTTTCTGGCTGCCTTGCAGAGGAGCACGATCATTAGTCTGCTCTGGATACATCTCCCAGGCTGTTTGCTGTCAGGATAAAGTAGGGAAGAAAGGGAACAGGGGAGCTGAGGAGAGATGGGAGCAAAGTGCTTGTGTTGAAGGTCAAAGGCTGTTTGCTTCTGCTTAACTGGACTGCAAACAAGTGTGGATGGTGTCTGGTCTCTGCCAGCATACCTCTCTCAGCAGCTATGAATAAGGTAAAGCAAGAGATCAGTGTGTCCCAAGGGTAAGTGGAGATGAGGTAGTGCTGGGTACCTGTGGTGAGCAGTCCAGACTCTTGAGTTGCTGGGTGGTGTCTTCCACCCAGTGCCCTTGGTGCAGTGATGCTGGCATGGAAGGATGTATGTGGGGAAGGGAGGTTGTTTTGGTCGTATCTCTTTGCAGTAAGCTCCTTGCTCAGGATGAAAAGCTGATGAATGAGCTCCTCTAGTTTGACTGGAATAGGCCTGTGAGCTTCCTGCCCAGGCTGTTCAGGAGCTCGCAAGGCAGAGCAAGCCTCAGATGAGCCAGGACTCTTATTTGGAGAGCCTCATGTGCGGTGGTGGTGGTGGTGTGGGTTTGGGGATTTTGCTTTTAGCTTGGAGAGAAACCAGTCAGGAAAGGAAATGTTCTTCAGTCCACACTGAAAACAGCACCATAATTGTCTTCTCTCCTTTCTTAGAGAGCCCTGGTGATTTCATTAATACCTCCTTAGATGCACAGGTTATTACCAAGTTTACATTAAAAAGCCTATTTGCTAGGTTGGTTTTTCTAAGCCTTTTAGAGATGAATTCTCAGAACCTTTCTGTTTTGGGGAAAGGAACATTGAAAATATGGGCACATAGTTTCCTTTTTTATGGACCCCAAACCAAGATGGAGATCTCTTATCTCCATAGATATTTAAAGCCAAACATCCTGAGGCTGAAACTGTGTGCAGGGAGCCTCAGCTATCCTTGAGGTGTTGGTCTCCAGGATTATTTGGAGGTTTGCGCATTAGACGGGTGCTGAAGCAGTTGTTTTGAGCTTCAGTGGAAAAGCATTTTCTTGGCTGTGCTGAGCAGGCTCCAGTGCTCGATGCTGGGAACGTGACAGTTTGTCAAACACCTGCACAGAGGGCTCACAAGTCAATATATCTAGTTATAGCAAATCCATGTGCCTGGTCTTCCTTTTCATGCTCTAATTGCCGCCTCCTTGCTTCCTATCTACATGCAGTAAGCAAGCTGCAGTGATAGTTAATTACTCTTCTCAGTTGAGTGCTGTATTATACTCTGTTCTGTCAATACTAATTGTTTTATAGAAATATGAAGTACCATTTTCCCTTCCCTCCAAGGACTTTGAGATGCAATGTGGGCTTTAATGATATCATTTGCCCTCCTGTCCAGTGTGAGCTGGAAAATGTTATCTCCCATTTAGAATGGACACTCAAAATTATCTTCTGGAGAGCTGCAAGTGCTCTGTTCTGCTTTTGGGGTCTGTTCCTATCCCTTTCCAGTAAAGCTCTTTGCCTTCACTGATATCTTACCTGGGGGGTTTATTTATAGGTAATCAATCATAACCCAAGATCAGAGTGACTGCTATTGTTTGTTTGTGCTGGTGATTCGACCAGCAGTCCTCCTTTATGCCGTTCCTGGGTGGGGTTCCTTTTTCTTTCTTTTCAGTCTTTAGATTCATAAATAGATTGCACCAAAGACTAAAGAAATGAAGAAAAGTTTGTATGTGAGCATCTCCTGAGAGTTGACGCAGTATCACATAAAGATGGAGGAGAAAACTCCCCTTCTCATGCACTAAAATAAATTCAGCCTTTGGCTTTCAAAGGTCTCTGCTTGATTCAACTGGCTTCAGTGATTGCAGGCACCCACAGACAATGTTTCTTTGGCGGGGAAGGGGAGATTATAACTTTTGATGTATGTTGATTGCACTGGAATAAGGGCCCGATTTAAAAACATTCATTTATAATTAGAGAAAGGCAAGTTTAAATGTGCCGTTAGTGTGTTCAACTTCAGGTTGCATAGTACGTTTGTAGTGACTAACGTTTTACGGCTGTGTTCTCATTCTGTTTGCCTCACTGGAGGTTTTGTTGTTAACTTTTGTCATTAACGGTATTGCGCAGAGCAGAATAAATCCCAGGTGAAAAACTGGAGTCGTGCCAGCCAGGCGAGTGCTGTTGTGATGCAGAGGAAAAGCTGCTAAAGCAGAGAGCGGATCGGTATCTGATTGTGGAAAAGGCCCCGCCACAGGGCTGCTGGAGCCCTGACCCTCACTGCTTGGCTTACCTGCTTCCTCCCATGGCAACAGTGGGCAGCCTCAGAAATGAAATACGGATGACTGAGGTGCCAGTGTGATTTTTTTTTTTTTAATGGGATCACGCTCCTGTGCCTTGGTGGGGCAGGCAGGGAGGATGGGAGATGTCTCAGCGTTTTGCTCTGTAACATCCGCCTGTGCGGCACATACTCAGCATTGCTTGACCTAGCTGCAGATACACAGCTTGCCGTTTAGATCAAGGCTTCATCTGCTCTTAGCTGCTTCTGTTGGACAAAAGGAGATGGGCTGTTAAGATGCACTGAGCAGGGCTAGACAGAAGGCTTTACAGTATTCCTCTATTTTCGCAGAAGTCTCACAACCATATTTAATTCAACTTGGATTTCAGAAAATACCCAATTTATGTTGATAGTAACATTTTTTGATGCTGTGATGTCTTGTGGAAGCTTCTGGAGCAGTTTGAGCCATGCACTGTGCTTGCCTTTCAGGGAGCAAAGTGCTCGACTTCCCCTAGGTGAGCCTGGGCTAGGGGTGCCAAGAGCCAGAGAGCATAGGAGGGCAAGCAGTGGTGGAGGTATTGCAGACCCGCAAGGTCAGAAATATTTAGAGACTGTGAGCTGGCAGGTAGTAGCGCTGATCTGAGAGTTGAACGTTCCCAAACAACTGCCTAAAGGTGTGCCGCAGTGTCTGGCTCCCTAGAAATCTGGTGCATCCTTTATTGAGCTAAGGAATCTTTCTGAAATGCTTGAAAATGTTGTATGCAGTGTGAAATTACATGGCAATCAATAGAAGCCATGAACTGGGAAATGGCACGGCTCTTTTCTGTAGGAGGTTTTTTCCTGTATCATGTGGGATTTACAAACAAAATTTGCTCCATTGTGGATTGAACCTTTCCTTTATCCCACTGAAGTACTGGGGGGAAAATGCCTTTCTTAAACTAGCCTCTGTCCTCTTAATCTGTTTGACAGCCTTGAAGTGACCAGCAATCTGTTGTTTGGGCTGAGTTCTCGTACAAGGACTTCCTATCCAAGCTGACTGCTCTCAGTGACTTCTGTGCTGTTTTTCTCTGCAAAGTTTGAAGTACTGCTGCTGTCACCTGCAGAAAATCCACTTGGTTTTTGTTCCGTGACCTCAAAATGCATCCCAGATTCAAACCTACTCAGTCAGGGACTTGAAAATGCCTGTTCCGATATCCCTTCTGTGGTACCGCACAGGCTTATTGAAGGCTGCATGTAAATTGGTCACTGAAAAGTTTTCTGGTCACAGCCATAAATATGATTATGGTTACATTAGGGAATGGAAGGATGAGAAGACAGGTCATTGCTTTAAACTTTAGCATTCAGGGTCCAGTTCAGCTGATTTTTAATCCTTTGATAGCAGCAGCAGTGTCTTACAGAGCACGAAAATGTGCAATCTAACTTTGCATGTAGCTACCAAGAACTAGACAGGAGATTAGAAATCAGACATCAGCAAACCCAGGGTTGCTTCTGGGATTTTTCCAGGGAGAAGAGGGAGGAATGTCTCAGCTCTCTTAGGAAGAGAGTTTGTTTTAAGATGACAATCTAGATACCTCAAACCTGCAAGAGCCGCTGTTGCTTAGCGGGCCCCAGTGCCACTTGTGTCTGCAGTCACTGGGCTGCTCGGGAGCCCCAGTGCTGCGCGCAGCTCTGACCTGAACAGGAGCGATGGTACCTCAGTGAGCCGTAGGTGCTTCCTGTCTGTGAACAGCTCCTGGAAATCCATGGCAAAACATCCACAAATGTCAGCAGGAATGTGGCCAGCTTCCAGGCCGTATGCACTCAGGGCCTGTAGCACAAGGACATGTTTGTTAGGAGGACGCATGGGTTGTGCACTTTAAAGTAAGCAAGACTTGTACATATGGATTCGGAGATGTGCATTATGTCAAGCTAAAAATCTGGCTAGCCCAGTGTTTGGTCTCCAGTGGTGTAGAGTAGAACAGAGGAAGTAGCAATGACACTTTTCAGTACATAATTTGTAGCTCCCACAGATGCGTTTCACACTTTTGAACCAGAGGTGAAGAGACCCCCCCCCCCCGTGTATTTCTTTGTGTTCTGGACCTTGCACCTGATAACTCTCACTTATGTTGCAAAAGAGCGTGTTGCTGTTCTCCATCTTGGTGCCACTCATCCTTTTGCAAACTTCTGTCTTGTCCTCCCTCAGTCTTTCCTTTTGCCATGCTGCATTTGTTGCTCCTTGCAGCAGCAGCTCCCGTGGAAGGCAGTCTGGCAGGACTGCGCTGCGTTTCTGAGTCAGTTCAGCCGTCTCTGCTGCCCTCGATTTGCCCCCTGTGAAATGGGTGGTGACCCCAATGTCTTCTGTAAACCCGTTTGTGCTATACTGATGAAACGTTCTGTGGGAAGGCTCAGGACGGTACTAAGAATACACTTAGCTTAATATTCAGCTCTTGTTTTCATAAATCTTGGCATGAATTACAAATTCTTCTGTTAGTATTTTGGGGCCGTTTCCTGCAATTCCTTATTAAAATGCATGTGTTTTTCCTCATTTAAAAAGATCATCTGTATCAAAAAGCTAATGATCACAATACCTGGCTTGCTTTTCTCCAACAAAGATGACAGCAGTGATATAAATCATTATGCTGATGATTGTAAAATTGCTACCTCCAGGCATGTCTTTATTTTAGGGTTGGATTTTTTGGCTGCCACAATTTACAAGAGAAAGACAGTTGGGAATTTTCTATTTTAATATGTAGTTTTCACAGCTCTTAAGTCTCTTTATTGAGTCAAGCTGCTTTGGCTGTGAAGCTGGAAAGAGCTGATTAAAGTATACTTTTTTTTTTCATGCAGCTGTGCATATAAGAGTATTGTGGCTTTCCTGAGGTAAAATAAAGTCGTAAAGATTTCCTGGTGGGCTTTTGCCATTGCTTAGCTGTTGTGCTCCTTGCTGCAGTAGACAGTGAATAGCCTTTCTTCAGGACTTTTTGTTTTTCTGTTCTAAGCCCACATGCGCGTTTCTGCAGTTCCTGGTGCCGCAGTTGTGTGACTGTGGACCCTTCCAGCACTGAGGTGCAGCAGCTCCAACAGGGCTAGCACCCGCAGGATCCTGCTGTGACTTTGCAGCCACAGTGATTTTAGTTTCTGTTTTCAGAGTAAAATCCCAAAGGCGTTATAATACAGTATGGGTATGGAAACACTGAAGATTGACTTTTTTTCCTTTCATCTATGTGAGGAGCATGTCTAGGAAAATCAGCAGCTGCAGAAAGTTTCACAAATGCCACCATCTGCACACATCCCAGACGTCCAAGGTCTGCACTCTGTGAATGACGACAGCAGACTCTATCAGGGGTATGGCTTGTATTTAATTCTCTGTGCTACAGTCCCTTTAATCTAGGATTATATCCAGTTGTTTTCTTCATGCAGGATATATAATGTCAGATAAGAGCAAAAGCAGCTGGGAGAAGAAAAATGGCTTTGAACAGGGGCTGAAAACCTTGAGTATCTGTAGATGCCTTTGTCAGAGACATGAACCTATCTCACAAAAAGTCCAGGCAGGTGCATGGACTGACAGGACCCTCTATCTTTGATAGATGAAGACCCTGGAAAGGCAACCAGTTGCAAATGAAATGATAATTGCTTTCCCCTCGCTGAATGAAATCTTCTCTGAGGCGATTACAGAGATTAAAGCTTCCCACTGAAATGTACCAGAATAAATATAGTCTGTGCCTCTTGTGGGGACTGCTGCAGCAGAACGCTGTCTGTCTGCACCATCCTATGCTGCTGGGAAGAAGGTACTGCATTACGAGTCATTCCGCTTGCGGTGTACAGCTGCAGCAGTGGGCTTTGGAAGGAAGAAGTTGTATTTGTTGCACGTTAAGTTGACCTCATGAGAGACGTTGGCTTGCAACGTATGGAGGTGTACAGAAGGGGGGTCTCATGAAATGCATGAGGGGCTAAAGATTTGCTGAGTAGTTCGGTACCCTTTTGTAGAATATGCCACAAATATGGGAGTGCAAAACAACATAAAACTGGACAGCAATTTTCATTGGCACATAACTTTTTAAAACCAGTTTTACCACTCTTCAGCAGAAACATGTACAACAGAGTTCACCACAGGTGCTCACTTCTCAAAGAATCACAGAATCACAGAGTGGTTGAGGTTGGAAGGGGCCTCTGGAGATCATCTAGTCCAACCCCCCTGCTCAAGCAGGGTCATCTAGACCACACTGCACAGGCTCGCATCCAGGTGGGTTTTGAATATCTCTAGAGAAGGAGACTCCACAGCCTCTCTGGGCAACCTGTGCCAGTGCTCTGTCACCCTCACAGTAAAGAAGTTTTTCCTCATGTTCAGATGGAGCTTCCTGTGTTTCAGTTTGTGCCTGCTGCTTCTTGTCCTGTTGCTGGGCACCACTGAATATGCTTACAGGGTGGCTGCTTGCAAACTAGTTATGCTCTCAGCTCACTTAGAGGAGAAACTGTCCTCAACCACCTGGAAAATGAAGCAATCCTGAAGCTAAGGATATGGCATGGGCTGGCCTTGGTTTGCTGATAGAGTTGAAGTCAAGAGTAGAAATCATGTAAATATAGTGCTAGAAAGACCTGAGACCATCAGATTGTCAACCTGCCTCAAAGCAGGATCGACTGCGCTTCAGTCATTCCTGGTGGTTGTTTGTCCAGCCTGTCCTACCAGGTCTCCAGTGGTGTGGTGGCACAGACTCCTGGGCCATCTCTTCCTGGGTTTGCTTAGTGTTAAAGGTTTTTTCCAGTATTCAGATTGGCTTCCGTGCTGCAATATACACCCTTAATTTCTTGTAATGGGCACAGAGAATGAATTTTGTCTTTTGCAACAGACTTCCATGTACTTTGAATACTTC
Organism: Struthio camelus; assembly: GCF_040807025.1. Lineage (NCBI taxonomy): Eukaryota > Metazoa > Chordata > Aves > Struthioniformes > Struthionidae > Struthio > Struthio camelus. The sequence continues at coordinate 12,213,121 of NC_090955.1, read as the reverse complement.
ACGGATGTTCTCAGCCTTGTCTTCCTGGGGGGCAGGCTCTCTGCAGAATTTTTTGTTTGTTTTTAACAACACGGTGTGACTCTGCTTGCTTGTGCTCAGCCTGCAGTCTGCTCTGCTGACAGCTGAATAACATTGTGAAATGACTTAACGCAACCCCAGCTATGCACTTCAAGTGTTAAGTTAAACCATTGCCCAGAGTAATGGGTACTTTGTGCCAACTTGATAATTGGAAGTAGATGCCATTTTGACCGAGGTACAAGGGAGACTTTGCCATGCCTACACAAAATCATATTCCTTGCTTATCACAGCATGATTTAACTACCTAGCGTTATTAGTGCTGTTGATTAGGTTATGTGCTATATAATTCCAAGTACAGCGTGTTCATGGTAGGTACATAACACAAAAATCTCTGAAGTACAGGAGTCATGCATGTGAGAGTCGTTAAGAACCTTTCCCACTCTAATTAGCGCCTCTTTGCCCACTCCACTCCCAAAAAAGTTGGGGTGGGGGAAGTAAGAGTGAAAAAGGCCACTCAGGTAGAAGTGTAGTAGAAGATAACATGGTGTGTGGGCTTGGGCACAGCTGCGTGATGGAGCATCATACCAAGCAGGACAAAGCTGTGTCTTTTCTGTGCAGCAGTTTTCTCCCACTAAGAGTCTGGCTTTTCTAAGGCTGGTGGAAATCCTGATGTGGGCAAGTGCAGGTAGGCTGGGGTGGATGCCCTCTCGCTCCCCAAGGCGCAGCTTGTCCAGACTCTGTCAGTGCGGGCCTGGCATCTTGAAGCCCTAGCTGTGTGTTACACTTGCTGTGACCACTGTCTTGAGAGCCTGGTGCCACCTGGACACTGTGGATAATAACATGAAACTGTGAGTTACAAGCCCCTCAGGGCATGGATTGTTTTGTTTTTTGTTACGGCTGTTCTGCACTAGTACAAGGAGGCCATGATGTTCCAGTTATGGACAGCAAAATCAAACAGTTTACACAGCAGAGCCTGGAGCTGGTCTAGCTGTGAGTGAGACAAGGCTGTTCCCTGGAAAGTGCAGTCTGCTATAGAGTCGTTTGGAAGCCAGAGAGATTTGAGTGCGCTGTAGGGAAGCATTCAGTAGTGCTTTGAACTGTGAAAACTATTTTAACACTGTCAACTAGCACCAAATGAATCAGCAGGAAAAAAAGTTTTTGTCTGGCGCAGGGCTAGTTAGTTTAATTAAAGGTCTGCTCCTCTTGTCTGAGGTGCCAGCAGTTAGGATGGAATTTGATGTAGTCAGCTAAGTTTGTTGCTTTGGTGATGTAATGTTGTTATGCCTATTTTTCCTATTTTTATGGTTTAAGTAACAGTATGAAATTGTCTGTTGCTGTCTATGGAGAGCTGATTAGAAATGAGTGGTGGAGGTGGTGCGGAGATGCTTAAAACTGGCAGGGAGTCTGTTCTGAGACCTGGCGCTTCTGCTGCAAATTGCAAGGACCAAGGATATGCCAGAGATTTGCTCGGCTGGTAAGATACGCTTGATAAACAACCACTACAGGCTAAACACCTGTTTATTAAACTTTTTTGAAGAAAATAACCTTGATGTCAAGGTTCATCCATCCTCATAGAACTATTGTTTTGTATCTGGCTCGCTCTTTAATGTAAAAAAAAAAATCCATATTTATGTCTCGGGGCTGAATTTTATCTCGGTATTTGCATATCCAAAATTACACCCTTGTTATGGGCAAGCCAAAACTTTAGAAAAGTGACAAATGAACTTCCTTATGGGACTAACTCCATGAGGTTCAAAAGGATGGAGAAGCTGGCAATTTTTGTGGCAAAACCCAGTGTTGCAAGAAGAGCAGTCTTTTCTATAAAGACGCTCGAAAGAAGATGTTCCTCTTTAAAGAGCAGAAATCTGTGGTTTTGAGGTGTCTAGCCCTGGAGATGGAAATGTTCTCACTGCAGAGACTGAGGAAATCATGATGTGCTGTATCTGAAGGATGGAAAAATCTTCTTGATCCCGGTTGGGGTCAGCTGATACCCTGAAACATGAAATGGAGAGGTTATTTTAGCTTGCGACACTCTTATGCAGGGGGTTAGTTTTGAATTTCCCCACACTTTAGTGCAGTAAATTCTTCCTGCCCTCGCATGATCTCATGGAGGGCAGAGCCGGCTAAAGGAGACCAGCCTTCTCTTGAGCACTGACTATTTTAATCTTTCAATTTTGAAAGGGCAGCAGAAATGAATGTTGAAAGAAAGTAAACCCAGCAAATGCCAAGGGTCAACAAGATGTACGAGCGCTTCGAGGTACAGGCTTAACCTACAGCGTCAGTAGCAAAGCCAAGACTTCCCTCCCCATGTCTCCTGCAAACTACATGCCTGAAGAGCCCAGCCTTTACTCCATGCTCACATCCAACTCCCAGTGCAGGCCAACAGCTGTAAGAGCGATCTCATCATTGCTCTTGTCTCTCCCTACTCGGAGAACAACAGAGAATAGTTTAAGACCTGCTTACTGGGGGCTAAGCCCATTCCCTCTGTGGACAAAAATGATGGGTTGTAACTTGTTAAATCATCATTGACTATGGGTGTGAGCCCTCTTGTCAAGCAAGAATTTGCAAGAAGACGAGTGCTAAATGGCTTTAAGTTATGGTTGTAGTAGCAGACTCTTCTGTCTGATCTATTAGACCACAATGGGGGGGGGGGGGATGTAAATTAGTATGTTTAAAGTGAGATTTGTTCCCATAAAGGTGAAATGTTTGTACAATTGCTGACTGTTAAAATCCAGTGAAAATAAGAGCAGCTATATTTCCCTTGATGTAAGGAACTTAAAAGGTAAAGATAACACTGAATTATCTCTCTGAAACAGAGGTAGCCCCAAGTTGAACCCCATGCCCTACGTCTGGTACTGTGAGGAAAGTGTTACTAGTTTTCAGTCAAAATCACTAAGCCTCAAGGAGCCTGAAAATCATAGGAGTGGGTACAGAAACCAAATATCTGAACCCATAAGTTATGTAACAAGGACTTTACATATTACTCTCAAGAAGTTGTCTGTATTCATTTAGCTGAGAAGCAATAATAATTCCTGGTGGCTTGTTACAGTGCTGGGCAAGTAAAACTAGATATAGCCAAAAAATGCTTTGGATTAAGCCCTTGTTTTTCTGTACCTATAGTTTTCTCATGGACCATCTTGTTGCGTTTCCGTTGAGAATAGAAACACAGCCTCCCTGCCTCATCAAAAGGACCTGAGCTGGGATAGTGCTCTGCCCGGTCGCTGGCAATAGTTATTCCCAGAGCAGCTACAAGAGATGCTTCAATGGATTTCCTTCTGACTTGTTCCCAAGGCTTGTGCCCAGCAGTCGCTTTGGTCACTGGATGGGGGAAGCTATAATCCATTGCTGTAACCTCACTTGCCACCTGCACTGCATCCCAATCCTGAAAGATCCAGCCTTTATTTGAAGCCTGTTGAACTGCATGTCTCAGTACCTGGGAGCCCCAGGTATTTATTTCCTCCTGCTTGCAGCAATGATTACTTGCATAGTGCAGCTGCTGTGACTGACCTAATGCAGTTCTTTATTTATCAAACGTGATCATCAAGGTTGGCGAGGGGTTTGGCTTCTTCACTGCCGCTGCTGTCGGTAGCTCCTATTAACACTGATGGAAATGGCATTCTGACAACAGCAGCGCAACAGCCCCTGCTTGGTGCACTGTGTTGCCTGATGGCATGGCACTGCCAGGTTCGCACAAATGGCCTAGCAGGGGTAATTCCTTGTGCGCCACACAGATTTTACCACAAGGGGTCTTGCTGTTACTTCATGCTCGCTGTGCCAGCTTAATGTTCTGTTACTTTCTCTTTTGGGAAGAGCCCATAAAATCGACAAGCATTGTGGGGGTTAATCTTTGTTCTACAGATGCCAAGAATAAGGGAAGAAAAGTCTTATTTCTTTTGAATTCCAGCCTTTGAGATAGTGCTTCAAAGTATTGCTCCGTGGCCCTCACTAGCTACAGAAAACCACCTCTTTTCAGGAGTACAGCAGCAAGCCTTGAGTAGAAAACAGGTTGTGTAGCTCACCCAAATGTCAGCTCATATGCAACAGGCTTCATACACAAGCTTAGCAGAAGAGTGCTGGGCTACCAGACCAATTTGGAAGTCGTCTTGGTCTTGCAAACAGGCTGCCTTGTTCTTACTGACTAATTTTGTGCCAGAGTCAAGGTTGCTCAAGATGACTGCCTTTATTCTATCATGTATTTTCTGCAGATGTCTCACTTTGCTGCTGGCCTGCAACATGGCAAAGGTATCTGTCTTTGTGAGCTTTTTCTGATGCCATCTTCAGTTTCTTTGCCTCCCAGTTGGATGCACGTGAGCTGGCGTTTGTTTTGCCTGCTTAAGTCACGTTTCTGTGAAAATTGCCTTAGAAATTAATCACAAAGCTTAGCCAAGTAGTGTATGGTTTGAAAAGAAAAGGTCCCAATGTAAAAGATTAGAGAAAATGAGAAATTCTATTCACCACCTAAAATTTAAGGGCAGAAAATAATGTGAGAGAGAGAAATGAAACAGCAAAGTTTAGAAGACAAAGATACATTTCAAGCAAAAAGTGATTTGTGCCTGTTCTGCATTTGGGTTTAGGGAGTTTTGCCTACTGCGTGCGGGCAGAGAAAAACAACCAGATGATACTTGCTCTGTGATAAACACTGACTTTTGTGCCAGTGAGGAAAAGTATCTTGGCTAAGACTGGAGTTGGCTCTTTGCTTCCCGATTGGCAGTGAAACTTATGTTCTCAGGTGTCTCTTATTTCCAGCTTCCCTGGCTTATTCTTTCCAAGATTTCCGTTGGGGGAAAACTTATTGCTGATTTCTATGCATGCTCTGGCAAACAATCTCTGACTTTTTGAGCATGCAGCCAGAGTTTTGTTTGGAAGCTGACAGCTCTCTCTCCCGTGTATGTCAAGCTAAGCACCAAAGACGGATAGTAACTGAATCAGAGGTGGTACAAAGTTTCACACGAATTTGTCCTTCTCTTGTTAGTGTGGGAAGGATACTAGCCCACGTGAGTAGCCATCTTGTGCAGTTCTCTGAAGTTTGGAAAGTGCAGACGGGGGACTGAATAGCAAAATAATGATGCTGTCACCAGAAGAAGCACATGCTTGTGTGAAACTGCTGCTGCTCTGAGAGTTATGGCCTTGTTTGTGCCACTGGCTGATGTTTTCCCTTCGTGCACACCCCCACCTTCCTGGGGTTTCTGAAAGAAACCTGTGTTTGGTTGCCATTCTCTGGTTGGTCCCCTCTCTGTTACTGTGTTTTGAGGCCCAAACACAGGACTTGCATGAACTAATAAAACAGATGCTCTGTTTTCTATCAGTGCCTGGCTTTTATCTGCTTCCCAAAGGCTCCCCGCTAACACCTAGCGTGCAGCGGCTCATAGCTCCTCCAGTACTTTGTTCTGGAGGCCTCTCTTCCCATCTAGCAGCACGTTTCCTCCCTCTAGCAGCTGCCAGGGAAGCTTATTGCTGTTATCCAAGATGGGTGAGAAGGCACTTGTCTTCAAGACAACCGTCAATCAGTGACGCCTCCTCAAGAAGCCTGTGTGGGCCACTTCTGCAATATGTCGTACTGCCACATGCTTATGGAGAGGTGATATCTGGCTGTGTAAATGTGCACATAATCATTTAGCACAAGACCAAAACCTTGAATTCATCTCAGTCAAATGTTTTGAGGCACTCTCAGGTAAACAGCTGGATTCCCAGATCCTCAATTCTTGAGCTTTTATTCCAGCAGCCTTTAAGATTGGTATTTTTCCTTTCAATTTACACAGGTTAGTTATCTCTAATTCTTTTGTGTAGGCTGAGGCTTCTAATAGGAGCCTTCAAGTAAAAAACATGCTGTAGGCTGAGGTGAAGTAGAGTTGCTGGGACTGTGTGTGCATATAGAAAGTGTAGTGTGGGCATCTGTTTTGCCAGCAGTGTGATCAGAGCACACACAGTCCTGCAGTCCGGCAGAACTTGCACTGAGCTCAGGGATCTAGCGCCTGCACAGACCTGCTTCCAAGGCCTAGCGTGTTCCTCGCACTTGCTGAGAGTAGGTGAATGGCAGAGTAGTGATTCAATGCATTATGTTTGTTTTTTAGGATTTATTTTTCCCCTCTTCATGTTTTTGACTTTTATGGTTTCAGTGACTCCTTCCAGGGAGCTTGGGAACAGAAATGGACCTCCAGGATGGAGAGCACTGTAGGCAAATTCCAGCACAGCTGCCTTTTACAAAGAATCATTTGATTTGGTTTTTCCCTCCTTCTGTAGGCCCACGTGTTTTCTGCTCCTACGAACACTCCTCTAAAATTATATGCTTCAGATCCACAATAGCTATCCTGCGTTTTGTGGGGGCTTGAGCCTGTATTCTCAATATGCAAACGAACTCATTACCAGATGTAATAGCATGCAGTTCTTCCCTCCTGCCCTTTAGGACCATGCTCTGCTTACTCTACACACAGCCTGCTCTCATCCCTCCTTCTGCTCTTCTTTTGGCCAGTAATCGGGAGGACATAAAAGCTCTAATTTTTGGGCTTGGGTGTGCTTAAAAGGGTATTTGCTTCGTCTGTTACATTGCCTCCTGCTGGAGGTGATTGCCCTCACAGGATCAGGTTGCAATTCTTCTTGTCCTTGTGTTAAGGTGAACACTTTTTAATTTGGAAGATGTGCAGCCGTGAACTGCAGCAAGTGAGGAGGAGAGAAAGTCCCTGTTTTACTAAATAGTGGGGTGCCACCTTCTGGAGGGGTGGGGACAGCAAGGGACAGTAACCTTCCCAGCAGTCATAACCAGAGCTCATCACTTGAAGCCGTTACAAATGTCTCTGCCTCAAGGCCGAAGAAGGAAAGAGAATCTCTTCTTTTCTGAGACTTCTGAGTCTTCAATACAGTACATTGCACAGAAATAATCAGAACAGCCACCCCTGCTTTAAAAGAGAAATTCCTTAATGAATAGCTGTGTCTTTTGCAGAGGATCTTCGTGTAGGGTCATGCACAGCTGTTGTGCTGAAAATTGTCAGAATTCAGGTAGTTAATACCTAATAGTTGTACCAAACTTGCTTTTTGCTGGGTTTGCTAGAACAGCTGAGCTTCCAACTGGTGTCTCACCATTGGCCAAAAAAGGCACTACCGCTATTTATGAATTCTGACTTCCAACTTATGAGTGTTCTTCTCTACCTCCAGGCATTTCCTGCCACAGCAGCGTTACAGGTGTGTGCTGGGGAGGTGGATTGGACTGGGCCAGGTTTGGCTGCTTTTACTCACGTAGGGAGTCTTTTTGCAGTCGTGTCCTGCCACATGAGTGTGGATTGCTAGTTCTGGGTCATGGAAGGCAGCTTTCAGGGTACTAGCTCTAATTAAATTTGGTAGGAGGTGAAAGACAAAAGAAAAACAGCATGCCAGCCAGAGGCACCAAGGGAAGAGGAATGTTTATTGAGGGAATTAGGATGTCCCTCTTGCCCCTTCCAGTCATCCCTGGGGATGATTCAAGAGCGTGTTAGTTACAGCATTGCTCTTTCACTTTCGTGGAGGACTGTAATCTAGCCGAAGCCTCCTAGGTTTGAGTGTGCTTCGCTCAGAGCAAGCTGCTACAGAGGGACTCGTGGGCGAGTTCTTCTTTGGGAGGGTCCTTGCAGAGCTCCCCTCACCTTTTCAACAGCAGTGACAAGCAGTCATCTGCAACTGAGCTGGGGACAAGCTGGCCCTAGTCCTAACAGGCCTCTTCTCTGCTTCTCCCCATCTCCTGGTGGCTTTTACTGGCTTTCCCTGGCAACACCTCCACACCTAATTTCATGCCAGCAGCTAATTGTCCCCTTTGCAGGACCTGTGTGCTCACTGCACGCATGCTTTGTGTACACCGTGGTAAATTTGATTTGCTATAGCTACATTTCATTCTTGTTTACAGCACAAAACTGAGTAATAGCAGTGCTTGCTCTGGCCTCCCCTGTTGGTCAGGGTGCTCTGAGCCTGGGAACATGCATGAGGTAGACTAGACTTGGGAAGCCACGTCCTTATGGGGCGCTCTCACCCCATGAGAAAATTCACAAGAAGATTGGCCCCTTTCATCTTTGGTCTTCTGTTATAAACTATATCCAAAGACTAGGGCTTCAGGGAAAATGGATGTTTTTAACAGTGCCTTTCTATTAAAAAAAAAGAACAAAACATCACCCCAGTGGAAAAATGTTATTGCAAATAACGTTCCCTAACGAGACATTCTTTCTCAGCTATTTCAGATACGTATCAGCCACCATGCAAAGGTATATTCCCACGTCCCTGAATCTCTGACCAAGAATGGGGATGGAAAGTTGAAATGTTCTGTTTGCTAGCAGCAGTTTGCTGCCTCACAGAAAATACCTTTTTACCAAACTCTTCTAACTCCAAACAACATGCCCTTGTGAAATAGGAGATTACTCATTTTAGCAGGAAATGTTAGGAGGAGGAGGTACACTACAGTTTCGCACCTCTTCTTTCTCTCTCTCTCTCTCTCTCTCTCTTTTTTTTTTCTTTTTAATCTAGAAATGAGTTCTGTTCTGGCTTGACTGATTGATTGAACCTTTTTCAAGTGCTGTCTGAAGGAGACAGCATATCTTTTACCGCATCGGATGTGTGTTTGGCTCTTAAACAAATTTTATTACAATCTGGTATGTTTTCTTTCTTTTTGTTTCCTGGAAATTACAGAGCAGTCACAAAATAAGGGAAAGTTTCGAACAAGATAAGTTGTACTTAGCCCAGAACACCAGAGCATGATAGGTAAGTTCTCTCTCTCGAGAGAGACTACTTTAAAAATAAGCCTTATTTGGAAAAGGAATATCGCTCAGACCTGTGTGTCCTTCCTCCTCCACCCCATCAGCCCAATTTCAGGTTGTTTTAGATAGGAGACCTCTGTTTTGGGGATTGATAATTTCCCCACGTTTTCAGCAAGTGGGTGTATGCTGGGTGCTGCGTGAGCAAGGCTTAGCATTAAACTTGTGCGCCTGGAAGCTTCTCCCTGTTTCTTGCTCTATTGTGCAGTCCGATCAAAGATAGCGCCTTCCCTGCTAACTTTGCCTGGCCAAAAACAGCATTTGCACAGCCACTGGGACACAGCAGGGATCCTTTAGTCTCCATTCGTTTGTACATCGTTTCTGCTCAGTAAGAAGTGTTTTTAAAATAGCTTGTGACATAGAGGAGCGAGTCAGAGTTTAATGATTACAAATGGTACAAAAATAACTGTCTAGTGATGGACATATATTTTTATAAAAGACAAGATACTTTTCTGTTTGCAGATCTGAAGTGATGGTAGGAAATCTTTAGTTCTGTTTGTTTAACTTTTTCATGCCTTTATGCGCTGCTATGTATGCTAACCAGGCGGGAAGATTAGCTTCTGCAGTATATAAGGTCTACTTGGAGTGGGAGCATGAGATGAAAATAGTTCAAATAGTGTTTTGAAAAAGCGTCTCTAAAAATAGCTTGCTTTTCTTCTTGCATAGCACACCATCCTAGTCTATGAGAGGCTCTCAGTCTTTTAGCTCTTAGCCTTTTACATGTAGCCACTTCTGGAGAGAAATGAAGTGTTGTTACCCTCCTTATACAAATGGGAAATGAGGCACAAAAGAAGCAGAGGAGCAGGCTGTGGAAGACCAAGGATTTGCATGGGTCTCAAGATGCTGCCCGCGTCTAAATGGGACCTGCTAGCACAGACCAACTTGTGTTCCAGTCCTGTCCCTTACCCACTTTTTTGACTCAGTGTATGGATATGTAGCTGACCTTTGTTGGTGCCTGGGATCTCCTGATGGTCTTAAATCCAAACACTGGATAGACCAAGCCTTGCTTAGCCTCTGAAGTAGTCCAGGACTTGAGATTCTCGGTTGGTGCCTGTAACAAAACTGGTTAGTGATCTTCAGAGTACTGTACCATCCAAATTACACCGCCCAGGATGGCGGGAAGAGGCGGGCAAGTGTGAATTACTTGTCAGAAGAGGTTGGAGGTGTTGAACGGGTGTTCCTGGACATAGGGACTCTGGCTACATTGATCGACTGACTTAAACCACTCACTTGTACATAATTCTTTATGGCATGGGCACCATGTCATCATTTGTGAATGTAAATCTAAAGACTCTGTAGAGCTCTTCGGATATTTTGCACAGAACTTTTTTATTCTAAAATATAGTATCAATTGTCTATTGCAAGTGATTTAAATAAGAGATAAAGTGCATTTCTCAGTTAGTGGTGGAATAACAGGCTTAGGCTTTTTGTGGCCACTGAATGCAACATCCATATGCTATACTGACATTTTTACTGTCTTTGTCAGTACAACTGTAAAATATCTGAGTTCTAGAAGTTGTATTTGGAATATTCTGAGATAAATTTAAATTCCCATAGCTTAACAGCCAATAGCCAAGCCTGCCCTGACTTTTTCCAAGGGATATAGCATGAATGACTCATGGGAGAGATGACCTGTGACATTCTCCAGCTCCAAACCCTACTCTTCTATCGTGCTGTGTACCATGGCCTCGAGGCACAAAAGGATGCAATGTGTGTCTCAGAAGCTGTGTCATGTCAACACTTAGAAGCTTCATGAGACTGTATGTTGTTTTCCATACAAAGAAAAAAGAGAAGGAATGAAAACATTACCTTGCAAGACTGCCCATAAGGCTCAATAGGAGTTGGAAAATCTTCCTTTAATCATTTTTCCTCAGCTGAGTTTTTTGGGAGGTCTCAAAACAGTCGGAGACTGTGCCTACTGCGCTACTGCACTACTGGAGTAAATGTGCAGGCTAAGCCATCTCTGTTGCCCTAGGAAAGAGCTCCTAACCAAGTCAAAGCAAACATGACTTGACCTGCATCTCAGACCGAGGTCCTTCCTAGCAGGATTTTCCAGAGGCAGCCATGTAAGAGGCTGCACCAGCGGCCCGCAAGACTTGTAGTTAACCAGAGAGTAACCAGGGATCAACGGAGACCAGCTTGATTTGGGAGGGAGAAAGGGAGTTGTTCGAGCAGGAGATGGGGGGAGAGGAAGAAAACAAAAACAGTGCGAGGAGAAGAGGAAGAGCCAGCTGCAGTACTCAGCTTGGAAGAAAGATCTCACAGGAGTAAAAGGGATTTGTCTTCTGCCTTTGAGGTGCACAGGGGGATCTCCATTGTTTGAGGACTCTGCATATATCTCTACCCACTCCTAGACAGCCTCTGTTCCTTTTGTCTCCTGATTTTATTCAGTAGCTGTATTTCTCCTGGTATTTTTATGGGTTTGTTTTTCTCTGTTTTATTAACAGAATGGCTACATTTTTAACACAGGCAGGATGAAGTTGGGCTTTCTGCTGAAAATCGTGATGATGTGTTTTACTCAGCAGAGCCTCCTAGGAAAGGCTCCAGTCACAGCACAAATCACCAGGGAGGTTTTGTGGCACAGCAATCATCCCTTTGCATGTGCCTCAGTCACTGGCCTAGTATTTTATCATTGCTATTTCTTGTTTGTACCTTGTGCTGGCTTCTCTGTTCTTTTGAGATCAAAGTCATGTTTTTATTAATAAGTAAAAGTAGGCGCTTGTAGCTGTTTGATCATAGACAGAGAAATACCTAGCAGGGCTAGCTGTCTTTTGGATCTATTGCAAACTTACTCTGCTAATGGCAGAGTACTTAGGTAAAATAAAATCAAAGCTGGGAGAAGTTCCAAGTTGTCAATGCTGTTATTGGGTAGCTCCATCTCATGATTATACACTTGTACACCTGGCTGGTCTCTGGCCTATGTCCTGGCGTGCATCAGTCCCAAGGAGAGAAGCAGCAGGAGAAGAAAACTTGCAGACAGGAGCAGAAGTTCCTGAAGCTCTTCTTTCCAATGAGAGTGTTTCTTCAAATTGGAGAAGGGACCACTTACAAGGGGAGATGCGGGGTTGGCGCGTGGGTGTTTTATGGACACCCTTGATAGAAGCAGAGGTAGTCAGTGAAGCAGGCAATGGTAAGGGAGCGTAGGTATCTTCATCTGTGTCTACAGCCAGATTTCTCCCATGGGGAGGTTGCACATAGAAGGTGTTTCCTGGAAAGTGTAGTGGAGAAGGTCATCATGCCGAAGGCCTGGTCCCAGTTCCTGGCTGTGCTTTCCTGCTTGAGCATCGTGTGTCAGGCTAGTGTTCAGAAAATAGGAGCAGCCGTAATGACAATGGGTGTAGTTTGTACCTGTTACAGAAGTCTGCCTAGCTGGAATTGTGAATCATAGGGAAAAAAAATGCACTCAGGGTTTGGGAGGACAAGAAACAGTGTGTAAATGCTTCAGAGAACTGTTGGAGCCTATACTTTGTCTATGTCTATGCTTATACATCTTTGTGAGCTCTGTCCTATGCAGAAGGGCTCCCTGCTAGTGGATGTAGACTGGTATAGTTGGAACAGGAGAGAGCTGCTGTGCTAGAGCTAGATGCTCTGCGCCTGCAACTGTTCTAACCAAAGGGACTGGTGCTCTGCTTCCGGTTACTTATCCAGCAGCATTTGAGCCTCTTTATTCCACTGAGAGCAAAAATCGCTTGGCTTTCATGGCTTGTGCCAAAAAACTGCTGCAACTTGCCTGTAATAAAGGCAGTAACGAGAAAGCCTGGGCAAAGATCGAAGCTGATGCTGTGCTAGGTGACTGGGTGGTACCACTGACTGGGTGGTAAATTCACATTAGGGCAGAGGAGGGGATTTCCTTCCCCTGTAGGCAGGTCTGGTAGGTCAAGCAGTGGATTTTTTCACCCCTTCAGTCATGTTGCTGAAGTATTTACAGCTAGGCAGCTAGGCAGAGAAGTATTATTTTTCTATCATCACGCTGCCTGAGAGAGGTGGGTTCAGTCTCTGAGCTGCAAATCAGTGCTGAGCTGCTGTTTAAGGACCCAGCAGCTGTCTGCATTGCTTGTGCCCAAACCCAGCCTGATTTCTGAGCGTGAGGCAGAGAGCATTGCTCCTTGGAGGTGCCCCGTCACTCTGATCTATCCCCAGCATCGCAAGTGAGCTCAGCTGGCAGGACATGAGTTCCTGCAGATAGATGGGGTTGTGTGGGCCCTTCACTGCTCTGTGTATGTGTGAACCCAGGCACAGTAATGGCACAGTCATTCTCCATGCAGCAAATGAACTGAGCACCTCTTTGGAGAGGGCAGAAGGTGACACCTGGTTTGGGGGGCCAGGGGCATCACTAGCATGTTTGTTCTTTGCCATCCACAAAGAATGAGCATAGCTGGGGAGAGTACAGTCAAACTAGATGGATTCAGGGACCAAGGGCATCCCTGTGCACACAGCTGGGGCTTGCTGAGAGTCCTAAGTGGTTTCATGGGATACTCCTGGGTGTGATCTCAGAGTGGCTAAAGAAGCTATTGCAAATATGAGTGTCTGTGCCCCTGCAGAAGAACTGCTGCAGTTTGCCCTGTGTCAGGCAGAGCCGCTTGGGGTGCTGGCAAGGGGAGCAGACCAGTGTGGTTCTCCTCAGTCACCATTACAAATGTCCTCCTCTGGCATCTCTGTCCAACAGCAGGCTCCAAGCGCTCATCTCGGAGTAAGGAAAGCGCCTGGAGGAGTACATGTCACCTGGGAATAGTGCTGCTGGGAGTCTAAATCACTGATGGAGGGGGAAGCCTACAAATCAAGCGACCATGAACAGGGAATTGCATAGACAGCCAGGAGATCAGTCGGCATATACACAGTGATCCACGTACAGTCAGCCTGTAAGGGAAAAGGATGTACCGGCTTGGTAGCCCTGGGCAGAGATGTATTGTGGTTGTCAGAAACCAAAACACAAGGAGCTCTTTCTGGTAACAAACATCCAACTTCTCTGAAATGACCAAAAACTAGGTTGTTACACAGCTGCAAAAAGTTCCCTGAGATTAACAGTTAATACTGTTTGCTTATGTTGACAGCAAAACCCCAGTGACATTCAGCAGCTTGCAGAGCAGCTACAGATGCTTCTGCCCAGGAAAGTTTACAATGAGAGGATGAACGCTGGGGATCTGAGTCACCCCCCGTGTGGCCCTTTCCCCTGTCGGAGGGAAAGCAGCACCAGCACAGGGAGAACGTGCTGGAACCTCTCGGGGCAAAATAAGCTGATTTGTTTTATTTCTAGTCTCATGCCCTTTGCTGGGGTACCTGGGTGTCTTTTGGGGACACAGGTGGGATTTTTAGTAGACTGGCCTGGGCAATAGTCTTCAGAATCTGAAGCATCTATGGCTCCAGATCACAGAGTCAAGTTTCTGCTTGTCAATGTGCAAGTGAAGATCATTTAAAGAAGGCCTGACGTGTTTTGGGTCCTAATAGTGAACTAATTCATTGTCATTTTAAATTGTGATACCTTCACAGCAGTTAGAAAAGGCCTATTGAGAAGGAAAGGGGTGCTGTATTTTGGTCTCAAAAAGAAGCCTAGAATCTGCTCTCCTGGACTGTGCTAATGTGCTAGTATCATTGGTGAAGGGGCAGGTGGAGAAGCTGGAGGCAATGTTATCAGTGGAGATTTAGTGGTATGTGTAAATGTGATAAAAGAGCAGTGGCAAATGTGTTTTTGGACATCTTCCCTCTGTTGCATAAGTTAAATGGAGTTAAGCCCCCTTGGGGGATACCTTGTGTGAAGAATGGGATTGTTCCCTAAATAACTTTCCACTAGAGTTAGTCCCCCAGATGCCAGCGCTCAGATGATCTGGCATCCAGTGCATCCCTTCCTTGCACATAGTTTATGTCATGGCCAGTTTTCTGTCTGTGGAAGCAGAGGTGATGAGGGATACTCATTAAGTTACTTCAGTTTGTTCCTAAATTGCCTGGTGCTGAGGAGTAGTAAAATACTTATTAGGCATTACAGAACCAAACCTGGAATAGCAGCACACTGAGCAGTTAAATATTCCTTCTTGTGGTGGTACTGAAACAGCAGGTATCCTAAGAAGAAAGATTTTTAGTCTGCTCTTGTGCATGTACTGTAAACTGATCTTTCAGAGACAAAAGACAGAGGTGCTTCCTGTGGGAATTACCTCAGCTGAACTGCTGCTTGCAAGTCACAGGTAATACTGATCTGCCGAGAGGTTCTCTGTTCCTTACGCAAAGCGTCTGTGGGGTAAAGGGCTGTCGTTCTGGTGCGTGAAATCTCTCCGTGTAAATGCGTGAACTATTGATTCCATTAGAAGCTAATTCAAGTCCTGGTTGTTTTGTGAATTAGCAAGATCTTGCCTCACTGAGGTCTTCTAGTCTGAGTAAGGTTGATGTGTGTCGCTTTACTGACTGGTTTGTGTACAAATGACACAAATGACCGGTTAAGTAATGCATGCCTTGTTTTGGCAGCACAATCTGGAACGGCCTCACCTTGCAAATCTGCTGTTGGATATCTCAGAGTCATAGCACAGCGTAGGTTGGAAGAAACTTCTGGAGGTCTCTAGTCCAATCCCCTGCTCAAAGCAGGGCTGCTTCCCCAGGTAGAGCAGGCTGCTCAGGGCCCTGTCCAGTCAAGCTTTGAAAATCTGCAGTGCTGGAGATACCACAACCTCTCCAGGCCCTTGTCCCAGTGCTGAACCACTCTCACTGCAAAACTAAGTGAGAATTCTTATGAAACTCTCATTTCCAGTAGCATTCAAGGCATGTGTTTTGTGGCTCTTTAATTTATTACTCTTAAGACTTTTGATATGCATCATACAAAGCCTGGAAAGCAACCGTCTTGTGAATGCAAGTCTTTATATTTTCTTTGCAAGAATAGATTGAAATCACTTTTTGAGTGAAGAGTGAAAATTTTGCAGAACTTGGTCTAGTGCAGAGCCTCTTCAAAGTTCAAAGGCATGTAAATCTGCGACAATGATTTGGGCTCATCCATAATACGGTTGGGGGAAATATATATACAGATAACATTGTATTATTATGTGACGTAGACTTAACCAGTGAGCTGTACTACTGTGTTTGTTCCTGTGTACTCAAACATAGCAAAGCATTTTGGAAAGGATGTATATTAGCGAAGTATGTTGCTGCGTATAACTTTTTTTATCAGGGAACTTTTCAGTGGCAAACAGCTCCTCTTTGTGATTTCTGTGCTCCCCCGCTGTTGGTGGAGGAGGTTGGAGATGACATGCAGAGATGGATGCCAGCTGTTTGCTGGCTGGAACAACTCTGGAGAAAGTGCCATGGCATTAGGGTTTGCATTCAGCTCTTGAGTCAGATGAAATATGTGCAAAATAACCTGTAGCAAGAAAGCTTCTGCTGATCACTTGTCCGGAGGAGGCTGGTGCACCATTTGCTATAGTCTGCATCAGGCAAATTCAATAAATTTCCTCTAACTTTTACTAGCCACTACAGTACTCCTGTTTGGGGCCTGACTCTTCACTTCTGTTCTGTATGATTGCATGTGAATTTATATTTGTATGCAGCTGCAGTGAGACTCTGCCCTCCCCACCCTACCAAATTCCCTGATGTTGAGCAGGGAAGCAGAATTTTACCTCATGTCATAGATGGTGCAAAAGGCTGATGGCATTGCATTGATATGTTTTAAGGGGGAAGTAATCCTGCTTTATGCTATTTGTAAGCAGACTGTGGAAGGTAACAAAGTGAGAAGTACTTTGTATTGGCCCCTTCAGAGGTCTTTCTGGGTCTGCTAAACAAGGCAAAAGCTTTTGGCCTTTTATGTATACCCCTGGTTATCTAGCTGATCACTACTGCATCTAATAAATAGGGGTTAAAATACCACCCCTGACTTAAAAGCACTTAAGCTTCAAGACGAGTGTTGAAGGCATGTGCTCTTTTAAGCCTATAGATAGGCTGGTAGCGCTGCTTTTGTTTAAAGCCCCTGCTTAAATGCTTTGAAGTATGACACTGGGACTGATCCTGCGCTCTGCGAGGAGCAGTGCTACAGGTTGGGCAGTTTGGTATGGCCCCCGCTCTTCTAACCTGATCCTGCCACAGGACAGCAGAGCTGGGCTCTGGAGAGGCTGTTCCCTTCCAGCTGCCAGGAGATGCGTTTCTGGGATTGGATTGCGATGCCTTTAGCATCTGGTGGGGAAGCGGAGAGGAGGCACGGGCCTTTCTGAGCACGAATCTTGCAACAGGAATTAAAAACACAACCCTGTCCAGCTCACTGTATTAAAGGGCTGCCGACAGAGGTCGGCTACCATCTAAATTGCTGCTAATTGGCTCTTGCTGAAAAAAGCCGCTAGAACAGAGCAGAGCAGGAGGTCACATCTTCCCACTGCTCACAGTAATTTGCAGCCTTGTTAGAACAGCTTTCTGGAGTGGTTGGGGTGCAGCAAAGCACCCTCGTCTGCACCCAGGACATAGGACCTGTAGTAGCCCAGCCTTCAGCCTATGTGGAGGGCAGCTCTTCCCAGGCGCTGGGCAGACAATCCAGGTGTGCAGCTCTGCCTCTTCCTCAGGCACACCTTGAGCAAGCTGGCTGAGGGTTTCGGTGGACATGGCAGAGCTGGCGTCGGCTGGTTCAGCCCTAGGTTTGCACGTGCTGAGCCCTAAGGGGCAGTCTGAGGTGACTAGCATGGGAACATCTGCTCCATCCCTCCCCTGTCACTGATAGAAGGAAGCGTTCGTGCTGTGCAGCTCCGCTCCAACCGCCGCGTTGCGCTAGAACTCAGGGTGGAAGTGGAGGTACCAAACTAGGACAGCGCAACCGAGCCAAACCTGACCTGTTCAGTGCAGACTAAACCATGTTTAAGGTGGCTCTAAGGGGAAATGAGCCCACTGGCAGTTTTTTAACCAGGCTGAAATTGCATCTCTGTTAGCTACTCTATATGGATGGCAGCTCTAAACTCAGCGCTTCTGCGCGTGTGCCTTGCCTGTTGCCATCAGAGGCTCTTGGGGAAGGCACTGCCCCAGTGAGGTTTGTGCTGCCTCTGATACGTCACGGGGCTGACCTCGACCGCAGCTTTGTGGAGGTAACGCAGCACAAGCCATAGATAGAGGTTGTCTTTTGAGTTGCTTCTGGTTAATGTTAAATACCAAAGACCTTTATTTAGGTTGCCTACAAGGACCTTCTCTCAGCCTAAACAGAAAGATTTGGAGAGTTTGGGCATAAAATTGAACGTGAGGTGTGTTTGGCAGATTTCGTTTACCTGCAGGTCTGGCCACAATCCACCCCCCTGCTGGTGCTGGCTTTCTGTACTAGTCATCTGCTTCTGTACTGCAGAAGTTAAATTTAATATGAAAGCAATTTAATTTTGCCTAAAGTCTACTATGTTCTTGGTAACATCCATAACAGTGAAATGGACACAGATCAATAAGCCGGTGCTATTTTACAGTCCGGAGACTATGGAAAACAAGAGGGTCCTGTTAGCTGCGGGTAGGCTGTGCCGCACATCTGGTGTGATCAGAGAGGCCCTCCGTTCCCCTGGATGTGGAAAATATTTGCATAGAGCTGGGGGGTCGAGGAGGAGGCGGCAAGTGACACTCTGATAGAGAAAAATCCGATGATTCATTTCCACAGCCCCCAGGAGGTCATGTGCAAGATGAATATTGGTAGTTTCTAGGAATTTTGAGAAGCATCATTCATTTTGAAGGTAGCCCATTCAGTATTGAGGAAGGAGCAGAAAATATTGCTGCTGGCCTTTTAATTATTTTATCCCGCTTATTTCTTTAAGGACAACTTCTAGAAGTCCTGGCTTGTTCAATACCTATAATAAATAACCTGGAAAAAATAATTAAAAGGCCATACACATTGTCAAAATCCCAAATGAAAAGTCAAGGTGGGGCATGATTTTTTTGTTTTTAAACTGAATTATCCTTGGCTCAGAATATCTGTGCTTTTAGTATATCTTTCCCTGTGCCTCAGCATGCAGATGTCAATGTTAGGTATAGTTTTGCTATCTCTTTTCTTGGTGTCTTGTGGCCTCTGTTGTTCCATTGTTCCTGTTTGAAATTCACAATGGCAGAAATCATCAATACCTTTAATTAATGCCCCAATTTACTCTTCTTCCAAATAATTAAATGCTTAATAAAAACAGACCTAGCACCTTCACACAGCTATCTTCCGCTTGATCACTGTATTGTTTCTGACTTGTCTGATCTCGTTTTCTTTTCAATTCTCAGGACTTCCATCGAATCAAATAGGTTTGGAGCCTTTTTTATGTTTGACGTTGCGTGTGTTGGTGAAGGGCTCATGATGTTTAGAGTTGGTATTGGTGAACTCCCCAAAAGTTTTTAGGTGCCTGCCATGGCAGATGGACTCTTATACCCAAAAATTAGATCCAGCCACCCTTAAAGCCAGGAGCTTTCAGCTGTGCTTTTCCCTGGGCTCACTGCAGACTGTGACCAAGGCTGAGGTGAGACGATTTACAGGGACTGTGCTTGCTCTGGCACTAGTGACTCACGTAAGGCTGAGCCTGGCTGTGTATGTCAAACCCTCTGAAGCCTGCGTGTTTGCTGGGCTGTTGTTTTGGGGTAGGAATGACACTTTTTTCCAGCAGGTGCAGGGGTAACAAAGGTTGATCCATGTTTTTCTTAAGCAGAGTGTATTGGATCTTGCTTTGTTTGAACACCTCTCCATAAGCACCAGGATAAACTAACCCTGGATTATCGCATCAAATTGCCATCGCTCACTAACCCTCCAGCATGGTGTTTCAGAATCAATTACCAGCATTTATGATGTTCGTTACCGCAGTCCCGGAACACCCCACGCATCATCTGGATGGAGCATCATCTAGATCTAGTGATACTTATCGTTGCATTTTCCAAGTAGTCCCTCTCCTGCTTTTTATCACTGTGTTTGCCAGACTTCATTATGTTCCAGTTGTTTGGATCTCTGTAGTTTTTGATACTTTATTCAAAGCCATTTGGACACTTAGAGACAATAATTTTATTTTTCTCTTCCATTCTAATGGGCTAGTTTCTTCTGCTAACATACTACTGAAGAAAAAATACTCCCCTTACTCTTCTCTTGACCATTAGTAGATAATTATCCTAATTTTTACTGCTTTCTTTTCCCTTTCAGATTGAAGTTGTCATATATGTCTTGTATATAAATTTTGGCTAAATTGTTTCTTATCCTCTAACCTGAAGTAACCACATACTAAAACAGACACAGTTACAGTTAAACCCCTGCAGCCTCTTCAGCATGTGTTCTCTGAATCTTAAGATACTATACGGGCATCACAGGTACGTTGCTTATGTACCTGCTGTGGCTCTGTTTACATTAAAAGTTGAAGAGGCTTGCTTTTTTTTTTTTTTTAAAACTATATCTGTCCTTAAACTAACATTATACATTGGCAAACTAATGGTGCGTTACCTTGCAAGGCTGAAATAAACTGCTGCAAACTCTCTATTGATGTCAGCATGTCAAAAATAGAACTGTCTTGTAAGTTGTATCAGCTGTATGCTGGACAGAAAAGGTTCTGAGCAGCAAAGGGAAAGCAGAGAAAGTCTTTGCGTGGACAAGGAGAACAGGTTTGCTTGCAGATGTTTTGCTTGGCATTAAATGGTATAAAATTCCTTCACCGCTCGTCCAGACTGGAGGTTCATATATGACAAACCAATAGAAATGAGCAACCTAGAGAAGGCCTAAGAGAAACTACCTTTCTCCTTCAAAAGATAAGTTGCCTTTACTTTACTCTTTTGTGGCTGATTTGGGAGTACTGTCATGCTTATCAACTACTTCTAGACAGGGAGGAGAAGGAGTTGCAACCCTAGGTTATGGTAGGGCTGTTTATGTGCCCTGCTCACAAGAAAGGGAGGGCAAGTCTGTGGTTTCATAGCAATACTGAAAACGAGAGGGAAGGCCAAGGCTCCAGACTGTTAATGAGGGCTGTCTTCAACAGCCAACTTACAAAACAAAGTTCAGTGATTTTATCTACCAACTTCTAAAGGGATCAAGGGCTAAATGAAGAAAAAAGTGCACTGAAAAAAACTCTTCCGAGCGTCCACACAACAGCTTACTTCTCATTTAGGTATACCTGGAGCAGTAAAAGTCTTCTGTGCATTCTGTAGTTGTAGATTGGTTTAGAAATGTTGTTCAGGATAATTTTGGATGCTCATGACACTTAAATATGCTAGGCAGAAGAGAGTGTACCTGTGTGTGTGTACCTACATGTGGCTGATTCCTTATCTACTGCTACTGTCCCCAAAGGAGAGCAGAAATGTGTA
The DNA here is from genome assembly GCF_040807025.1 of Struthio camelus. Lineage (NCBI taxonomy): Eukaryota > Metazoa > Chordata > Aves > Struthioniformes > Struthionidae > Struthio > Struthio camelus. The sequence continues at coordinate 12,192,101 of NC_090955.1, read as the reverse complement.
TTGCAAGCACCCCAGAGAAGATACTGCAGAAGAACTTGTGTTTGGCTTTTTTTCTGATAAATAAACTTTTCCTAACTCACTTTCTCCTTTTGACATGTTTTGCAGATAAGTAAACAGCAGCTACAAACAATCAAAGATCGATTCCAGGCCTTTCTCAATGGGGAAACTCAGATTGTGGCAGATGAAGCATTTATAAATGCTGTCCAGAGCTACTATGAGGTAAGAGGAGATGATTTCAACATCCATATGAATCATTGTTCTTTCCCCTAGTCACAGTTCCGATTTTGAATTGATGGGTTCTCTGCCCTTTATGGACAAAGCACAAAACAAAGGCAAGGACAAGGCCTCTCTAGAGCCTGGACGTTTGAGGACTGGTACCTTCCAAGGTTCCTAAGGCTCAGGATTTGAAGATTACTCTCCCATAAGGCAACTATGGTGACCCATACTATTCCTCCCTATTTGTGTGATAAAAGCTATTCTACTGATTCTAGTGATTAAATACTAATTCCAGATTTTGCATTGCCCTAGCAATTATTAATAAGTACACATTCACTGCTGGTTTAAAAAAAAAAAAAAAAAAAAACTGTGAAGGGAGAGGGATATTTCTTTACACCTAAATGTATGTTAAGTTCTTCCTTACAGCTTCAAGTTGAAAAATTCCTTCCTGATATCTTTTAAGCAGTTACTTTAAAACAGGGAAGATGCCACAACATAAATGAATGTCCCATATTCCCTATGAAAAATAGCAAGAAATGGCTGGGCAGCATTTTCAGTTCTTACTGAAGCTTCTGCCTTATGTCTAATTGACTCTGGGATTTTTAGCAAGAATCTTATCTTCTTATTTTGCTCTTTGCATGCACTGACAAGTGCCCTGAAGTGAAGGGGGAGGAAGGGGGAAGTACATCTACAAAACTAGATTGCACTGAAGAACATGAAGCATCATTCATAATTGTGCAAAAGAATAATTATGCACATCTTTCTTCTTGCACTTCTTTGTATGCAGCCCTTAAATGCAGCCTTTCATATCTCTTCTCAGAACGAAAGAGCTTCTGTTTTTGAAGGAAATCAGTGCTTGTGATTTGTATGAGGAGTGTCGCCTTTCTTTTTGTTAGCCTTTCTGCAAACCCTTTCTCTTTCTCCCTAGAGCTATTCTGTCATAAAAGGTGAAGATTTTGAATTGCCTACATAGAATTTTTCTGTGGAAGTGGAATCTAAAAGGGAGCAAAAATCAGATACTAAAACTGAAGAGAATTTTAACTTCATTTAAAAAAAAAAAAAAAAAAGGCAGCAGCTGCTTCTGTGCAAGGAAAACACAAATTATCCCTGGATTAATTCCATTAAACTGGCCTGATAGTTACTGCTCCATCATTCTTCTCTGTACAGGAAGGAAGCTGAGAGTAATTTACATCTCTTATCAGAAAAGAAATTGCCAAGGGATCGTCAGTTTATCACAGCTTCACTGAACAGATGCTCTTAGAGAAAGTTTTCAAGCTGGCATGAGCAGCACTTTAGGATCTAAGAGCAGTATAATCTGTTTAGATGAGATTATTGGGGCAAGAGAATGAAACTGCTAAAAACAGAAGAGACATGCCTGTTCCCCTGGTGGCTCTAGCCAAAAGCCTGAGCAGTTCCAGGAGTCTTGTACTATACAGTTAGCATCAAATAATTAAACTTACCAAGAACAGTTGGTCAGAAATAGATGCCTGCAAACCATATGCTTTTCAGTTCAACTAAACACACCACGGGCTTTGCCCTACTCAAAAGGGGCTACAAAAGTCCCACCTACTGCATAATGCATTGCTCTGGATCCTTTAGAGTAACTTTCTTTTACTGCTTTTTAACTGTTGGTTTCCTTCAATTTACAGCAGCGGTTGTTTCTTTTCCCTTCTCCCTAGCTGTCTAGCTAATGTCACAGTGCAGACAGGGCTTATAGGAAACAAGCCTTTCAACTTCTGTGCAGTTGTAGCAAGGCTGGGTATGTCTTCCTCAGTCCTGCCTGGAGTGGCACAAAGAAACGCAGGATTACCTTGCGACAGAATGCCTCTGCCCTCTTTGAACGTGTAAGCAGTGTTTACTGATGGTGCTGTTCTCCTTCTTCCCCTTATGCGCAAAGAGGAGCCCACCCTTAATCAAAGTATGGTACAATTGGAGCAGATCATACTTGTTTTTTACTTCTGCAAGTGTCAGAGTTCTGTGCAAATAACTCTTCCTTGAATTTACTCTGTCTAGAAGTTCACATTTAGGTACTGACATATAAAGCTGCAGGATGTGCTTTGGGCTTGGAACGTACTAAAACTGAAACCTTCCATCTCTGTGCAGGACATAGCTGGCGGTGTTTGTAAGGGGTTCGCTTACTATCGGGACAGAATAAGATCCCCAATGTTACCTGGGGAATGGAATTTTTCTGTTAGAGAAAGAAAGAGTTAAAAGTGACATGGTGAGTCAGGGATGAGTTTGATGTTCTTGCCCTGAACATGTTTGTATGGTAACGCTCTGCTGAGTGTGCTGTCAAAGGGTAAACATGTGATTGTCAGTCTTAGACAAACTAGTTCACAGCACTGTTATCGAATTAAAAGGCTGAGTGGTCTGAGCAGACTCTGCTGTTGGTCTGTAAAGCACCGCTGTGCTTGTAGGAATGCTGCAGGCCCTTCAGTAAATTGTGTGAGACAGGCCCAGCACGCTGCAACAGATGCTTCAGGAAAGCCTGTCTAATGTCCTTTGACTTCCACTGAATGAAGCAACAACCATTTTATGCAGAAATCCCTTCAGTTAGGTGTTCAGGAAATGCTCTGTTAGACCTGCTTTCACTCTGCGGCTGGCAAATAGAACCAGGGCACACATGATCTGTGCGGGCTCATCTGTGGACGTGGCGGAAGGAAGCGTCTGACCCAGCTCGTGCAAAGCTGATTCTCCTTTTCATGCACTGCACACGTTAGGATTTTGATCCATTAATTATTGACTCCTGGCAATCTTATTAGGCATCTTATGGCTGTGCGATTCACCTGGTATCTTCCAGAGAAAGCAACTCACTCTGCAGGACAAAACAATTTCCTTGACGAAACACCTCTTTTTATCTTCCCATTTCTTGATCTTTTTTTTTTTTTTTGCTGCTTTGCTCGTGTCTGGCTGGCACTCCCCCACGCCTGCCTCCTCTTTGCCAGCCACAGCCTTCCTTTCTTCTGCTGTCTGCAGCTCTGCCTGGGGAGGATAAATCAGGCACCGTGCGGTGCTGACGAGAGACAGGGAGTCAGTTCCCCCATGCTCAGTGCTGTCGCTTGGACAAGGGTTGCACACAACAGTAGACACTTGTGCTGCCAGCAGCGGGAAGTCATTAGCACTGTTGTGTGGGGTCAGGCCAAAGGCATGTTCAGCCACCAGCGGATGATTAGAGAATGGAGGCGAGAGCTAAGGCTGTATGCAGCAAGGCCCATCGCTTTGACCTCTTGCTGTTTCTAGCAGTCAGTGCTTTGGGGACTTCCTCAGCTGGGGGCTGCATCCAGATCTTTGATTTTTTGGTAGCTCTCACCTATTACTTAACCTAAACCACCCTCACACACAGGATGTTGTCACTCATTTACAGTTCGCAAGAAAGGGAAGTGCGTACTGGTGACATTTCAGTGTGGAATCCCTCCTTGAAGCGGAGGCCGCTGGTGGCATCCTGCTACTGCCCATCTTTTCTGCTGGGAGTACTTCCCAATGCGGGAAAACGCAGAAAAACGGCCCAGCCCTTCCTTAGCACCATTTCTCGACTAGTCCTGGAGCAAAACCCACCTCTGTTCCTGGCACATGCACGTGCTGTCAAGCAGCTGGGAACATGGAGTGCTGAGTTGCTAAGTGGTATAAAAATCTTATCATGTCCTCAGGTTATCCTCAAGCTCTTTAATTATTGAGAGCTGACAGATACACCCCTGTGCTGGCACAGCTTCATCCCAGCCTGCTGCATTCATCAGTTCTCAGCATCATTAATAAAACGGTTCTTGCTAAGCTTTGATTGCTCTTCTCCTGTGTTGAGGGCCTGGGAGAGGAAAGCCAACACAATATCTCCCTGTCTCCCTCTCACCCTTCAACTCTCACTTGCTCCCATGGAATCCCATGTTCTGCAGGGGGCTGTTGTACCTTTACCCTTCTGCGGTTCTTGCAGGCAGTTGATCTTCATCAAACGCCTCTCCCTCCCTCCTGCTGTCAGGGTCCTGCATCTCACAGTCTGTTCTCTTTATGTGAAGCCTTCCTAGGCAGCCTCAAGCTGTGCTGTACCACACCGTGCTGCATCTGCAGAACTGCAGAAGGAATGGATTTGGCCCTTTCTGCCTGTGGCTGCACTACGTACTGTGTGGCTTTTAATGATCTGAATTGTCTTGCTGTTTACACATCAGTTTGTAAAGATCAGGCTATTTGTCCTTGTCTTTTCCCATGGCGTTTTAACTATACTCTTCCAGTGCTGATTGCCCTGGTTGGAAAGAACAAGGGAATGGCAGGGACCTGTTCTTAACAGGAGGTAATGTTTAATAAACTCAGACTTGACATGCAAATCCTGCCATTTTGTCACAGCAGGGCAGTCTGCAAAGGTCTCATTTAGTAGCTTAACATAAGCCTGGTCCTTGCACTGATCAGAGGTTTCCCAGGTCCTGGCTACAAGGATAAATGCAGTGCAATGCTATTGACTTGAGTAGGATGCCTGGGAAGCCTATAACAAGGCAGAGTTTTGCTAGGAGAATGTAGTTTTGCAGTAGCTTTCTTATTAAAACATTTGACAGAGCAAAATGCAATCCCACCTTCCTAAAGGGTGTTTATGTATCTGGTGAAGTGTGACCGTAACATCATATGAAATCCTAATTACATCAAAATGTTTCCATTTTAGTGGACACAAAGCAGAAACTTTACCTGATTTCATTACACTTCACAAAGTACAGATGAAACCTTTGTTAGTCTGGCAACACGTGGTGGTCAAGCGAGAAGTCGGAAAGTGTACAGGCAATGAGTTAGCGGTTTTCACTTTAGGGAGGATGGGTTTTGGTGGTACTTTAGAAGCAAGGAAGTTTTTTTTTTTTTTTTTAAACTGCCATTATTCAAAGTCACCCTTTCCTTGCAGGTATTTCTGAAAAGTGACCGCGTTGCTAGGATGGTGCAGAGCGGAGGGTGCTCAGCAAATGACTCCCGGGAAGTCTTCAAGAAGCACATTGAGAAGAGAGTGCGCAGCCTGCCAGAAATTGATGGCCTCAGCAAGGAGACAGTCCTGAGCTCCTGGATGGCAAAGTTTGATGCTATTTACCGTGGTGAAGAGGATCCCCGCAAGCAGCAGGCCAGGATGACGGCGAGCGCCGCCTCAGAGCTTATCCTCAGCAAGGAGCAGCTCTACGAAATGTTCCAGAACATTTTGGGGATCAAGAAATTTGAGCATCAGCTTCTGTACAACGCTTGTCAGGTAAGAGCCTTCTCCCAGGCAGGGTGGAAATGGAAGGGCTTTACTCAGGGAAGTGCTTGTCAGTGGAAATATTACTGGTACAAAATGGAAACTTCGTTTTGACCAGACTGTTTCTGAGAGAGCTTCCCTGAGGAAAGGCGTTCTTGACTCATGCTGGGATTTCTATACTGCTAGTTATATTCTGGTCATCCAAGTGGGCCTCTTTCTCTTGCACATGTTTGTTTCTGCTTGGTTGATTAGGGTGTTTTGCAGAAATTTCAGATGGTTCTTAGAGGTTTTCATTCCTGAGATCTCAAAGGATTGCTGAGATGGGAGAATCTTATTCCCCTAGTTGTGTGTGCGGATGAGCAGATCTTTCGTGCCTAAGCGTCAGCTCCCATAGGTTTAACCAGGTTCTTTGCCAGGAATACTCTCACAACACAATATTTAGGAAAGGGTAAAGCTTTATTTAATCACAGCTTTAATTTGATTATACTACTATGCAATTTTAAGGTACTACTTAAGAATATTCTTTGATATGTTACCAGTCTCTGTATGCTCACTGTCATGACACCAAGTATCCCTAACCACTGGGAAGGAATTCGTGGATTGAGGCCAGCTCAGATCTGTCACTCTCTTTGAACGTTTTGAGGCAACTTTTGCTTTTTAAATATCCGAATGTTGGGCTGAGCCACGCGTATACCTCCCAGTTGATCCATCAATTGGCCAGGGGTTGTAAAGCTAGTAGTTTCCCACTCTTGGAACAATTTCTGCTGATAAAACACTTTCAAGGTTGCTGATTCACATGCACAATTAGTTTATCTGGCAGACAAGGAGGGGGCTCTCCAGCTCCCCAGTGTTACAGGAATAAACTGGTTTTGTGGCCTTGCGCGTAATAACTGATGTTCAAGAGAATAGCACATCTCCCTCCTTTACGTGTGCTTGGTGTGTGAGATGTCACTGAGTGGTCACACCAAGTGAGCTGTTTTGCTGCAGTTTGCTTGCCTTTGTCTGTCGCATCACCAGTCTAACTGACAGAAGTACTTTATTGCAGCCTGCGATAACCGTATTAGTATTTGAAGCTCAGTTGCCCTGCGGGTGAATGTCTTATGCAGACTTGCTTACTGAGGTTGTATGGAGTATCCTTAAGTACAGAGAGCCTCTGTGACCCTCAAATGCACTTGGTGACGCTGAGGGATGTTAAGCCACAGCCAGATCTGCTTCCCTGCATGCCTGCAGACCCCAGCGGAGACCACATCTCTCTCCTGGTGCAGCGAGACCCTGCGCCAGTGAGCAGAAGCAAGTGAAAGTGGGAGCAGAAGGAGCAGCAGGGCAGCCCGTGGGTGAGGAGGGTCATGTGCCCACAGACCACATCTCCGCTCCCATGACTGCTTGCCATAGGAGAGAAGATTGGCCCAAATCTCCGCAGCCTTGGGGCTGCTCCAGTTCCACAAATTGTTCCCAGAGAAATCAAAACCTTTCCCTTTCCTCTCTCTTCTGCAGCCTCGCTATAAGCTTTGGCAAATTCCTCCCTTTGTAGTTCCCCAATGCCTTCCACTAGCCCCCAGTAAAGAGCCAGGTCTCTAGGGGTACTGAACTGGGACTTTATAGTGGGTTCTTGCATTTTCAGCAGCTCTTGCTGAGGACTGTCAGTGGCTGTCCAGGCTGTCGGTGACCCAAATTACAGTCCCCTGCTATTGGATATAAATATTGCAGGCAGGATAAGGGATGTCAGAGTCGTAGAGAGAGGGAAGATAACACTGTGGAAAGCTTTCTGAGGGGGAGCAGACCTCAATCTCTTCCCCTTAATTTAGGGGTTCAATTTCTCATTGAAATGAATGCATTCAAGACCAATTCTGTCATTCTTCTCTCCAGATGTTTCCAATGCATTTCAAGAGATAGAAAATTATTTTGAGTCTATTTCTTCCCCTGTAAACAGCTTAATTATCTTGCCATTGTTCTTCTTCATCTTAGTCCTTTATGTCAGAGGCAGAAGAGGATAATAAATGTCCCTGAGTAAGAGGTCTTTGTGGCAAAGGCAGTAGCAAGGTCTGTGTCAGTCCTCATAAATTCTGTTTTCAAAGCACATTTCTTGCCTACGTCCTCTGATGGAGGACTTCTTTAAAAACAAAACCGTAATGTTTTCAGTGGTGAGTTGAGAGCTGAGACAGTTTTGCAGTTGTTTTTCTTAACTTAGACCCACTCGAGCCCTCTATTTGTCACCCTGCCGTGACCTGTGCTCAGCTAACGAACTAGAACGGTTTTGCATGAGTGTCTGTGATCCTACCCTCTTGCTTTCTGGTTCCCAGTGCTGCAGAAAGCTGTGTCTAAGCATCCTTGTGCTGCTTTGTAGATGATGTCCGTGTGTGAGAGCCTTTCTGGTCAACACTATGAACCCAGTGGCAATTTGCAGTGTCTTCTCTCTGCAGATTGCCATGTTTGCATCAAGCAATCTGTTTCCTGTAGTAGATCCTAGTTTTTACTCTGGAAATGAAGGATTTAGTTCAGTCTTCTCTAATGCTCAGAAAACCTGTAATGCAGCAAACCTGTAATTTAAGTTTTTAGAGAATGATGTGATCTCTGTTGGAAGTGAGTATTAGCGTGGGACTTAGTCTGTTGTTTTTAATACCTGGATAGTGAGGATTAGATGTGCAGAAGGGAAAGCACTTTACATAAGGCACAGCTCAAAAAAAACCTGCAAGGCTGCACCATTAGCCTTTGCCAGAAATAGTTCTACTATCTGGTATTTTCCTGAAGTACAGCAAGCACAGATAAATGCCATTGTCCTCCGGACTGAGCCTGAATGTGGGATGGGAATTTCCATGTGGGGAGCGGAGGCCGGAGCAGGTTGCTTGATGTCCCCTCCTCCTCTTCGTTCTCTGTTATACTCCATAGGAAAGGCAGCTTGGAGCTGATGTCAGAGGGGTTCATTAAGGGGTGGGAGCCTCCCACCAGGGCCTCAACTTTCTTGCACAGTTGGGATCTTACCCACACTGTACCCTGCTCTCCATATAGGAATGCTGAACTTTGGCATGCTCCTCCGTCCCAGACTGTACCTGACAGCGAGGAAAAGTCCTTCAGAAGCTTACACCGCGTCGTCTTAAAGCTCAGACGAGCTGGCACAATTGTACTGCATGAAAAGAACTGGGGCATTGGCCTCTGACCAAGCAGAGATGAGCGCAGCAGCAGCGAGGACTCAGGGAAACTACAGGCTTTGCCTTGGGGACCCTCAGTTCAAAGCTAACTGTGTTATCACAGTCGTGTTATCAGGGCTGACTATGCCTATTAGAGCAATGCCCTTGCTGCTTAAAATGTTTTTGTTTGCTTAGCGCGTGTGGGGAGTTCCTGGCTTAGGTCAAAGCTGCTGACCACTCACCTGGAGTATTTTCTGCAGCAGAGCTGCAGGCGAGAGTGGAAGATGACACGCAGCGAGCAGTGATTCAGCAGCCTGCCCCTTTGCCCCCAGGAAAGCATCCTCCCAACCTCTCACCCTGAGGGGCTGGCATCAGCCCTCAAGCAGGAGATCTGCTCTTTCCTTCCCAGAATTTAGTAGCAGTTATTTCCTACTAACACTCCCAAAAGCTCTTTTTCACCCAGGGCAGATTTCAAAGCCAGAGCAGCAGTTGGGTTTTGCTCCAGACTGGAGACACAAGTCCTGGGCACCACCCTTTGTGGCTAGGAAGCTCTTCCAGGTGTGTTATAGCCCTTGGCTTGTGCTGAGCTCCTCTGCACTGGTGGTGTCTCCGAGTTGTGAGGTCTGACACCAGTTAGACAGCCAGAGATGCCTGTCAACATTAAAGCATTAAAAACAGAGGCATCCAGAAAGAGAGAAATGGAGTGTACAGCATTGCAGAATGAGAGATCTTGGGAGGAGTGGGTGGATGTTTTGTGTGTATGTGCTGCTTATGGATGGGGCAGGACCAGGAAGCACTTGTGTGCTATGTTCCTTCCCGCTTCTCTACTCCTCCCTTTAAATTTTCATAAATTTTTATTAGCCTCATTTGACTTTCTCCGTTTGACAAGTGATCTTTGTAAACACCTCTGCCAGTCTGTGAGCCTACTCTGCAAGTCAGCAGTGAGCTCCCTTTCTGGGTGGATTTCAAAACACCTTTCAGCCTGTGTTTACAGCAGTACTTGCAGCACAGAGCACTGCCTTAGAGCTTCAGGGCGCTAGCCCCATGACACCTACAAATGGTAATTTATTTCCATTGTGTGGTTTTATTTCAGTCCAGATTACATTTCAATGAGAGTCAGTCTAAGCAATGCTCGTCTGCTTCCCAGTAAAGACGCATCGACTCTGGCTGAATAAAACTGTTGGGGTAATGAGTTAAATTACTGTGGTCTGACTCTTGCCTCACCAGGACAGAGTTAATTGGAAGTACAATTTAAATTCTTTTCTTAATAACTTGATTGAAGCTTCTGTTGCCTGTTTTCTAAGAAGAAAATATTTTATGTATTGTTTGTGAACAAGCTTTAAGTAAAGGGAAACATTCTGTCTGGCATTTTCCTGGATATGCTGAAATTATAACATTCACAAAAACGCCATGCAGGCTCAAGTTGCATATGTACGGGTGATTAACACATTTGCATGTCTCCCTTGGGTGGCTGCCCTAAGAGCCCATCATGGACCCTGGCTTGCAGCCTGTAACGGTATCAGTTATAGGCTTTGCTCTAAAACTGAGCAAACTTTACAGATTAATGTGGAGGTAATAATGATGTTGCCAGCACTGGTTTAATGCGCTTTGAGCTATACCTGTGTTTGACCTACACTTGCCTGATGTGGATGGGAGGAATTAGGAAACGGTGCATTTCTGCTGACAGGCTGTCCAAATGCTCTTAGTCTTTCAGGGCTGACAGTGCAGTGCTGCTAATACAGTTTGTTAATCAATCACCTGTGCTTGGAAAAAGCAAAGCAGCTCAGTCTTTTGTATTGCTCCGCTTGTCGGGGAGCGGGTGCAAAGGGCCCGTGGTTAGAACTGCTCGCTGTCAGTTTTTGAGGCCGCTTAGCAAGACCTCGGCTCTCCCTGCCCTGTTGTTCCTGATGGCAAAGGCTGGCCTGGTTTTAAGCTGAGGCATTCACAGGGATGTTTCGGTTTCAACACGCCCGCAGCATGGGAAAGGCACGGCTGCCTTTGGCTCTTTGTAAGAGGAAGTCAGGCTGCCAGGCAGGAGCTTAACTACGGAAGGAGTCAGCTCCAACGTGTAACAAACCAAGAACTTGATTCTTCAGGTGTGGCTCTTCCCTGGCTAGGTGCATCTTTTAAACCCAAGTTTATGACAGGGAAGTAAGGTGAGATTTTGCTGAAAGACTGTGTGACCCAAGATGCAGAATCTAGTTCTTCTTTGTCCTGTCAGGGGTGGACATGGAAATCGGTTTCAGTTCTGCTGTCCGCTAACGTGGAAGGTGGTAGATACTCTGCCTAATTCGAAGTTCAGCTCAGGGCAAAGCAATGCAGCTTCCAGTGGTGGTGAGGTTTCAAGGGAGGCTGTGGAGAAGCTGCCTTCTGGTGTGTGCATAGGGCTCCCGCTCACAGTGGCAGCGCCCGTAGCGGTTGATGCTAAGTGATCCCCGCGCATTTCTGCTGTGCAGAATGAAGCTCCGTGCCCAGAGGCTGCGTTGGGAGGCAAGGAGCAAGAAGACTTTGTTTAGTTATTGTTCTCGCAAGGAATTAGCAGGAATGGTGCTGAGAGCCCCAAACAGTTGCTTGAACTTCTCTGGAAGAAGGAGCTTGTGTCTTGTGCAGCCTGTTGTCACACCATACTCAATACTTGCATAATAATCACACCACTGGGGTTGTATTTTCATGCACTTCTGAAATAAAATATTATTTGTTTAGGGGAAAGAGGATTTCTAAAAGGATTTTTTTTTTTAATACAACATCCTCAGGTCAAGTGAGATGAGTATATTCTTAATGTGATAGCAGCGATGTAGCAGGATCTGAGCTAGCAGCAGAGCAAAAGGGATTGATGTGATTGGAAAGGCTTTTAGGAAACAAAGATGTGAAATGGTGTTGTAGCAGAACAAGGGTGCTTAACAACGCTGTTATCTGCACAGCCTCTAACTGGAACATTTTGAATAATATACAGAGACTTAGTATTTTTGCATAATACACATTATGTGGCTTGGCATTTCTGCTCTGGTAGAGTCAGCACAGGAATTGAATATCTCCAGTTGTAATAGTGAGCTCCTCTGTTGTGCAAGGGGTGTTTAAGTTTGGGTTTCTGGTCCAGAACCTATTGATGAGACTTGGGTTTAGCTCTTCCATAGAGAAGAAGCTGACCAGAGTTGGCTTAAAATTGGAATTCTCTATTTTGACATTTATTTTTGCGGCTGAATTAGGGCAAATGTGTCCGAAAGCTGACATTTCCCACAAAGCAGAAAGTTCCCCTGCCAAAAAAAACGGTTTCAGAAATGGTAGCAGAAAAGTTGTGTCCTGAATCAAATGTTTGGTTTTAAGCTCAATTCAGTATTAAAAATGATTCTCTGAGGTGGTAACTTGCCTTCTGTCCCTCTTTCATCTCTGCAAGTGAGGTGGTTTTCTGAACTTCGTTGCCGGATTCACCACAATAAGTTTTAGTCCTGTGAGCCACAACGTGTGGCAGAGATGCTGCAGTGGTACTTGGAAGCTGTAGACCAGTTTAGGGCAGAAACAAGTAAGGACAGAAACTCCTGTGAGGCACTGGAACAGCTCAAACAGCTAGAGGAAAGTTAAGCCGACCTCAAAACAAAAATTAGGTTTGTATGTATATCCTCCCAAAACAAAAATTTGGTTGGTTGGTTTGTTTGTGTTTTCTGATGGAAAATTCCCAGCCAGGCTTTGCAATGAGAATTTAGCCCAGAGTCATTACACTCCCCATGGAGTTACCTGTCTGTATGCATCTCTCTGTGTATCTCTAATTCAGAGAGACGGATGTCTAGTATCAGATATTTTCTGCTTCCTATTTACCATTTTTGAAGAACACTAAGTAGTTCTTTTTTTATTATAACTTCATCTTGAAGCTCAGAGCCTCTGAAATGGACATCTGCAGTTCTGGACCTTTAAACACTAATGCTGCCTCTAATGACCCCCTCTGGAAGGGAATGGGGTTTGCTTCAGTCCTGGAGCTGGTGCAAGGCAACTGTCGCAGATGCAGCTGCCCGGTGCTCACTGCAAGCACCATGACAGCCTCCAAGGGCTCCTCTTGCCCAAACAGTCCCAGCTGGATACTTGAACGTTGCGGATAAATGGCAGCTTCAGCCAGCACCGCTGGCCCCCTTGCACCCCTGATAGCATTGGCCATACCCCATTACATTTTTCGCCCGCTTTCACTACTTCAAAATATCTTTTGGTTACTCCTCCTATTTCCACACTCAGAATGTTATTCCCCCACCCCGCTTAAAACAAAGCCACCACCAATAAAAAAAAAAAAAGGGTTAAGGTGATTTTAAGATGATCAAAACCCTCAAAATCCATAAAGTATCATACTCTGTTTTCAGTAATTCAGTATTTATTTCCATGGAAACGGAAATGGCAGCCTGGAGCCTTCTGCAGGGTTGTAATTACTCTTGTAGCATTCAGTGGCAGGCGCAGCATGCCTGTCAGTGCTCGAGGATCTTCTAAAGACTGTAGTGATTTAAGGCTGGAAGTGAAATTGAAAAAGAAAAAAGCTCTGTGAAGTGAATGAAATTTCCCCTTCATAATAACAACATGTAGATACACACAGTCGTTCAGGCAGAGGGGGAATTGTCTTTCCTCCTCAGCTAAGGATGTGATATTTTGAAGAATTGCATTTGCAAGGCTGAGCGGGAGGAAGGGAGAGGCTGAGAAGAAGGGGCAAGGGCAGAGACAAGCATCTCGGGCGTGATTTATGGCTCAGCCTGCAGCTCCTAGTTTCCCTGTCTTGGAGAGCAGGTCACACATTTGTTTGCAGAGGTTGCCCAAGAACCACAGAGCAATCCTCTGGTTGCTCCTGTTGGTCCTGTGTGTTGTAGAGATGGTGCCGCTATGCAATGTGCTTTTTAAGCATCCTTATAAATAACCTCGGAGAGGAGCAGGAAAGGTGGCGGAGAGGAGATGTCTGCGCATGCCGTGAAGGCAAACGGGGCCCTGTGCTCTGGAAGGTGGACTTCAGTCTCCGCCAGCATCAAACGCAGATTGGCGGGGCAAGTCCGGGAAAAGCATAGCAGATTAGAGAGGGATGCAGCCGCAGTAGTGGCGACTGAGGTGGCACCACTAGAGGAGCAGTGTGCCGCACGGCCTCTGCGTTTTGGGGAGTAAAATGCAGTAATCACTTTTCCTCAGAGTTGAATTGCTCCACCAAGCTTTCAGCACCAGATGTCTGATTTGTACAGAACATGTATGGACGTATGTGTGCGTTCATTAGCTGTAGGATCAGCTTATGTTCTGTGCTGTTATGGACTTACAGAGCAATCTTGGCCCCTGTAATTAAATTTAAAGCAAATTAGCTCTTCTATTAAACAAAATAAATCTGATGTAGCCTGATGCTGTATTCTCTAGCTATGGCTGATCAATCGTTCCTGCAAAGAGCAGGCAAATGCAGCTGAGCAGATGGTCTTGGCTGAGGCATGGTCAATTAAACTAATTAAAGATGCTTTCATTTAATCAGAGAGTGTTTTAACCCTGTTAGCTGCCAGTTGGGGATGTATGTTTTCGTGCGTTAGGAACTTAAAGTTTGGCCCTACTGTAGATGTCTTCTGGTTTTACAGACCTTTTACAGAAACCAGACCAGTGCATGCATCAGAAGAGCAGACATTTAGCAGAGAAATTATAATGTCATGCACCGACAATGAAGGTTTGCAGAGAAAAACTAAGTTGCCTTCTTCCAACGCTAAACAATTATGTTTATTAGACTGAAGAAGTCTTCTGCACTGAATCCTTCCCACGCTACCTCCTGCCAGCCTTCTCCCCAGGTTTAGGGGAGTGCGTGCCTCTCCACAGCCTAGCCAAATGTCACTAACTCCACCAGACACCGGCAGTCAGTGGTGACTTGTTAATGGTGTATTATATATGGGATGGGGGGAAAGTTTCAGCATCCAGACAGGTCCTGGACTGAAGTGGCCTCTGTGCACTCTGCTGTCACGCAGAATGCTTTGGCTGCTGGGAACCCTTCTGTCACAGGATTCTGGAGATGGATTTAATTCCTAATTTGCAGCAGAAACCCACAGGGACTCATCTGAGCCAAAGCTCTGTATTTTGATTTGTTTAATAGAGCACTTGGTAGTAATTGTCACAGCTGAGCATCCTTGCCTTTCCCTCACTCTTCTGATCTGCCCTGTCATTGTAAGGGGTGACACTGTATATAATACACCACTAGCCAACAAGATGAATGAGACCAAGAGAGTTTGTTTGCCTAATAGAAAAAGCATACAAAATTCTTCCCCAAAACAGCACTGCAGTGTATGTAGAAGAGAGCAACAAGGAGGAGACTTGGAAGTAGCATGTCCAGGTTGTCAGTCATCATCATTGGGCGGTGTCGAGGGTTGGAGCACCCCAGGAACAGCAGTCCTGTGCATTTCCAGCAGCACATGCAAGTTAAATTAGACACAGCTGTGCTTTATTCAGAGGGCCATGTGGGCAACTTCATGCATCAGACCAGACCTGTCCTGCTCCAGCAATATTGATCCATGCAGGTACATTAGGGCAAAGGTCAGGATGATTTTCAAAATGTTCATCTTCCGTAAAATTGATTTTTTTTTTTTTTGGTCTATCTAGTGGGGGGGGGGGTTGCAGTGCAGTATCAGCTGAATACTCCTGGTTATCTGCGTGGATTGATTAATTTCCACCATTTAATGTTTACGTTACCATCAAGATATCTCTTCAGTTTTATTTTTGTGTCAATTGGCCCATGAATCCTTTTCATCATCTGCATTCATGCCACAAAGGAATGCATAAGAAATAACAGTAGTTACCTTATAAAGTATCAATGACTTGACGTTCTCAGTCTACCTTAATCCCTCTATTTAGGGACTGCTAATTCCCTTCTTTCACTGAAAAGCTAGTTGTTGGCATGACTTTTCTGCTTCCTTGCCAGATTTATTTTTTTAAATCAGAACAGGAGCTCCATGTCAAATAGATGCTTATTAATACAGTTTGATTCCACACCACCACCTTGCATTTTGGAAAGAGTTAAGTTGAGAAGTGAAAACCTGGCAGTAGGTAAGAGCAGTTAGGGAAAAATAACAAGAACTGAACTGTGAGCATCCAGTAGCTGCTGATATGCTTATCTGCTGACACTGCCATTTGCAGACTAACAGAGGTCTCTGGGAAGGAAAATACTCTCAATCCGAGATTATTAACTGGGAGAATTGTCTGGTATCTGCGGCCTCTGCTGGTGCCTGGCTGCTTCTAGCTTAGCACAAGCCAAACAGACCTCACAGGTTTGTTATAGGAATAGGCTTGAGCACAGGGGAAAATCAGGGTGATGGACCATTCCTGGCACAGCTTTGCACAGGGTGGGTGCCGAAACAGTGAGGAAGATTTTGCAGAAGCTGCAGAAACAGAAGTTATTGAGCATCATTAAATGTGACAACATTAGGGAAACATAGCTTGAAACCATTTTAGTAGAGAGGAGTTTGGCATGGCACAAGATAGAAAACCCAGAGGTGTTCCCTTTGCATTGACAGAGGGGAGACTACTGATTGAAAATAGGGGAGCAAATAGAAAAGAAAAGGTGACTTTAGGGAAACGTCTTTGCATCAAAAAACCCAGCGATCTCATGGGCCACATTGACGCTACACAGAGTAGCACAGTGTCAAAACACCTGATGGGGTCTGCCCAAGGTGAAACTAAGCTGAGTATTGTCAGTCACTGGCATGTGGTAGCCGGTGATGATCAATAAAAATCAGACATTTGATTGCACATTTTCGAAAAAGCAACCTGAAAACCTGAGTCAAGCTATTAACTGAAAAAAGTTGTTGCTAGTAGGGCAGATTCTGTGTTGGGCTTCAAAGTGGTTCCTGGGGGTGGAATTCAACCCTCAAAATACCATATTTACTTAAAGCAATATATCTTGTTGTCCTGCCTTTGAATTCACTGAAAGCCATCATAAATAAAAACCAGTTCCTAAACACATCCTGTGCTTTATTAGGAAAGGAAAATGTCACTCCTCCTCTTTGTCTTTCCCTCAGCCGGAGATGGCGAGCTGGAGACGTCACAAAGAAATGACCCCGTTGGCCCCTCTCTGAGAAAGGAATCTTGCTTTTTCTTTCGGCAGCGTTTTGTACCCTGCAGTACATGTTCCTGTCAATCAGCCCAGGAGGGCCCTAGCAGACAGAAGGGGTGTTATCCAGGCCTATCTCTCTTTAAGCAACTAACTGCTAACTGCAAAAGAACCCATATGTGATGCTTATCTTAAGGAAGGCTGGAATACTTAATAAGACATAACTGGTGCATGACCCTGCATTGCCTGAATGCCTGCCTGCCTTTTAACTGGAAATACAATGCAGCTGCTAGAATTTAATTTTGCGCATAGGTCTTTTAAGCTAATTTGAATTCCACATAAAGTGCTGCATGTTTGCAGCACTTCAGCCCCCACCCATGGATTTCATCACTGAAGTCCTGTAGCTTTACTGAGGAACTTTTAGCGCCAGTCTCCTGAGTAAAATGTAAAGATACTGCAGTATTTATGTGTAGCAGTGGCTATATGTTGTCATGCTGGAGGCTTATGCCAGATCCCCAGGGTCTTCATTTCAACCAGGAAGATCTTATCTGAGAATCAAGACAGTTTTTCCTTGAGCTGCGCTAGCCTAAAGTCACAAACTGCTCTTTCAATTATCTTTTTATAGTCTTAAATAGAGAGATCATTCTTCTGACATATATCATCCATTAAGTGACTATTTTGAAGGTTCCATATTAATAATTTACCCAATTTTCTCTAATTTTTATTTCTGAAGGAAGTGGTTTCTGGCAGACTTCTTCCCCCCCCCCCCCCCCCCCCCTTTTGCAATCCATATTGTGTTCAGTATTCCAGAAGAGAATTACTACAGGATGAACTGTTACTCACCAAAGTCTTTTCCTCTACTCTCTGCATTTCATTCTTCAGACTACCAGTGTTTCTGCGTTACTTGACAAACATTTCATGCCTCAGCTTGGCATGTGATAGACAGTGTCGTTTTAATTCAGAATCAACTTTGGGAGTCAGATGCATCAGGCCTCGGAAAGCACTGCATGCATATAAAATACAGTTAGGTTAATCTGCCCATTTACATCTTTAAAAGGGCCAAAATAAAAAGAATAGGAATATTTCTTAGGAGAAATGAGAAGTGCTAAGAATTTTCTCCAAAAGGATATCTAAATAGGCTCATATTTGTTCCCAGTGAGCTGACTGTAAATGATCAACAAACTAGATTTCATGCATTTCAAAGGCTCTGTCTCAATATCCCTAGCTATAGGGAGTGCAAGTTATGTAAGCTATTTCTTGCCTCTTTTTCAGTGCTGAGTTTTCATATTCAAACATATTATGCTTTTTCTGGAACATCCGATTCTACCTGGCGTGTTTAGAGAGAAATTAGAGTGGGAGCTCAGTAGGGAATTGGATGCGAGACAGATTCAAGTGCAGCCTCCCATGTATTTAAA
This sequence comes from Struthio camelus, assembly GCF_040807025.1. Taxonomy (NCBI): domain Eukaryota; kingdom Metazoa; phylum Chordata; class Aves; order Struthioniformes; family Struthionidae; genus Struthio; species Struthio camelus. The sequence goes on along the minus strand of NC_090955.1, from coordinate 12,174,125 downwards.
AGGCAGCTATATGAGGCAGTTTAATGTCATAAAAAGCCAAGTCGGCCTTTATTGCATTGGACTTTATTGTATAATTCAGGACAGCACTGTTTCCTAGCAGGTATGATGATCTTTGCTTGCATTTTCATGTGTTGCAGCCTTTGGTCCAGTTCCTTTGTCCCAGAAATAGATGGCAATAATAAGCTGCAGAGGGCTGTTGTTGATGGCACAATATTTTTCATCATTCAGTTGCGAAGTCTTTGTATAAAAATCTTTGCCGTTAATCTTGGCCTCATAATGAAAGAGAAAATAATTGCATCCCACAATTTAACAGTGGGTATGATGACATAACCGCCACTCCTTCCACAGAGCCTTTATTTTGAGATTAAAGGCAATAGTGAGATGAACTTCATGTAATACGGGAAGACCTAGAAGGCAAGAGAGAGATGCGTAAGCCTCTCTGGGGGTTGTGTAGCCAGCTGGAAATCAGACTTTGGGGACATGTGTGTTTTGCCCATGCTATAGATGCCATAAATTTGGAGACTGTGGATGTTGCACAAACATTTACAAAAGTGACAGCAGGGAAGTGAGTTAAGTTTCACAGCGCAGCCATATGTGAGCCCTAAGTGTTAGTGGACCAGGAAAGTGCAGTGCAAGCCAGAAGTCTTGAGTCAGAGCCTCGTGATGTTCTGATGCCACCCAGCTCCAAACCATGATTAAGATCCTGTGATTTGCAAGCTCCTGTGCAGCAGTGGAGCCATGATGCCCACTCATGTGTACGCTCTCGGATTAATCCATAGTGAAGAGCTAAACTAAATAACCTTCTTTGGCGTTTGCTGTGAGCAAAGAAAATTTGTGCAGATACTAAGCTGGCATGAGCTGGCATGTTTTCTTGTTAAGAAATCTCTCTAGCTGTGATAACTTGATAGTGAGCCTGAACCTTAGGCTTTCCTTAGAGCATGCAGAGGAGAGGCCTGGTCAAAGGATAGGCGTTTTGCACAACAAAAGACAACAAAGCACTGATGCATAATTTTGCTGTCCTTTCCTGAGCATGCTGCCAGATGAGCAAGGTTTAAAATGAGAAGAGGTGCTGGAGAGGAAGCAAATAGTAGTGAAAATATGGTGAGCCACAAAGAAGTGCTCACGTGCTTTGTGGAACATCCTGCTGAGTTTTAGCTAAAATGTGTCTGCTTTTTCTAGCGTGTGCTTTACATGTCCTGCATTCATTTCTGCCTCTTGGCCCGCTACCATGCATCTTTGCTGCTTTTTGGGAACAGCAGCGATGTGGCAGACCAGTGGGCTCCAGTTGTCACTAATCCATGCAAAGAGAAATTGGGCAAGCCACATAGTGAAGCTTGCGCAGTATTTTGCTTGGAGCATCAACATGAAAAGGCAAAACATAAGATATGGAAAGCAAAACACCCGGTCGCAAACAAAGCCAGAAGACCCTGGCAGGTAACATGGAGTGCCAGCAGGATGCTGGAGGGAGACAGAGTGTAAACCCTTCCTCCTTGGCTATCCCTAAGCAGAGGAACATCAGCGAAGAGTTTCTGTGTGCTCTCAAGTTGAGGACTGAGAGCCTTTGGCTTTTGTGTGTGGTTTGGGGGGGTTTTTGTTTTTGTTTTTTTCCTCCTTTAATAGCTAGCTTCATTTGTGACCTAGCTAACTTCCGAGAAGATGCTGAGAAAATCGTGTGGGAGGTTTAAACTTTAAAATTCTATTACTAGAGTAATTAAATAGTCTCTTATTTGTTCTCATCACCAGTCATTTATCCTGCTGGTATTTCTGCCAGTTTGCTAGCGAGCTCATGTTGTGTAACACTGGTGAAATGAACTGCAGGCGTGTGTTTGAGGACTGTTACCAGGCGTCCTGCATGCTCGTGTGCAGAGCTGAGACCAGAACTAATGAAATAGCTGAAAAAGAGAGGTGCAGTTTTTTTGGAGAAACTGTTGACACAGTAATTCTGTTGAATCAGATGAAGCCTGTTATGTTTGGTAAAAATATCATTTGTGAAAAGCAGGGTTTTATTTTGTATTTTAAAATAATTAAAAAACTGAGTATTCTTCTCGATTTCTGATGCACAGTAGAATATCTGCAACACTTCTTCACTGTCTCTGATGTCTTTCCTGCAGTCTCCTGGTGGCTTGGATTCTTATTCCCTTCCACTTACTCCTTTTTTTCTTTTAGGTGGGAAGCACAGCTCAGCATAAATGTTAGATTATCCTTTCTTTGTGTAAATCCAAATTAATTTAAAAAAAAAGGGAGAAAAATCAAGTTTCATTTTTGTGTCACCTTCTAATTCAGTCCTTCAGTCACCTTCTTACTCCTGCTCCCCTGTGTACTTTCTCCTGAATTGGTCCCTTTCTCCTTAACATTGGATCTTGGCTGGGAATAGTTGTGCTCAGATGGTTAAATAGCAATTGAGTGTAAATTAGCTCAAAGAGCTGTGGCTGCCACTGTCTGAATGATTCCAAAATAACTTTGTGGAGGAGAGCGACTGTTGGGTCAGACAAGAGCAGGCTGTTTTGGATCCACTTGTGGGGAAGGGGGTTGGAGAGAATAGTATGGGTTAGATTAATGGAAGAGGAATGTAGTATACATACTGGGTTATATGCTATCAAAGATGCATAATAAAAATTATGATGATTGCTTGCAAGCAGGCAGCAACAGTATTTGGGAAAGTTTCTGTTTAAAACCCCATATTTCTCATTAACCAACTGCAGTACCATAATGAGGGCCATGCAGTTTTTGTGCGACCTGGTACAAAGGGTTTCCTGTGGGAAGTCCCTGCTGCCATCGTGATCCTTAGCAAAGTGGTGGGAGAAAACCAGCTGCCTGGTGGTTTGGCTAATTGGTGCGCGGTGCTTCTCCCTGGGTGAGCCAGGCGGGAATCCAGCTGCTCCCCCGAGTGCTGCACATTCGGTCGCATAACTTTGCTCCTTCCCCTTGCTTCTCTTTTACCAGCTGCGTTAACTCCTGATCTTCTTTATTACCACTTAACGTAGGCAATTGGTCAGGGGCCTCGCTTGGTCAATCTTTTCCGCCTTTATGTATGGTGATTACAAAACAGCTGAGAATGTCTGGCAGCCAGTAGAAATTTTGTTTCTGTGGATGAAAATAGCCAAAGATACATTCAAGGAGATAATTGGGCTCATTAAACTTTCCTGTCATAATGCCCATCATAGCTTCATCCATTGTATGTCTAAAAACATCAGCAGCGTCAATGAGCAAAAAATCTATTTCTATCCATAATGCGCCAGCAAAAACACTGGAATTACAACATCAGAGTAGAGGCCCGCTCTGAGGCTGTAGCATTTTAGTTAATGATTTTGGGAAGACCAGGGCTGCTTCAAAAGAAGAATGTTTTTTCTGGATGACAACAAAATATATTTTGTTCAGGCCAGATCAGTGGTTATCCTTGCATGAAGAGATTTATGCGGTGTGAGGGGTTAGCGGTCCATCATGAGAAGCACTTTGTGAACTACCATCAGTCTGGGCTGAATGGAAGTCAAGTAACTCTCCCTGATTTCTGGTGTCTGAATATCTTAGATTTTTGCCTTATTTGCAGTTGGGATACCTATAGATGCAGTAGATGACCTAGGGAAGGGTAAAACAGGCTGCAAGGGCAGGAGAGCAGGCACGTCTGTCTCAGTAAGGCTTCGTGCTATATCAACGTGCCGAAGCAGAAGGGAATCTCTCTCCACCGTTGCGTGAAATTACTGGATGCCAGACATCAATCAAAAGTAAATCACTCCTACTCAAAGACAGAGAGTTCTTAAGAACCATTAATAACAAAACTCTCTTCTACTTGGGTAAGTCCCATGCAGCCTAAAAGAGGCTCCTCGGAAGAGGAGTGTCAGATTGCTAGTAGGGAATGCTGGTGAGCAGAGGGAAAAAAAAAATTGGGTCAAATGAAATCCTGCTGGATGACAATAAGTGCCTATTAATAACATTAAATCAGACATAACTGGAAATCAGCAGGGACAAACTCTATTTGATACCAGTTGGTCCATCACCAGCATGATCATCTCATTAAGGGAGCAGTCATGCTGGTACAGCAGCTAGCAGCACATGCAAGGCCTAGGGTCAGAAAAATTCACCAAGCACAAGAGTTTGGCATGAAATGGGAACATTGCCTTTCAGAAATGACATTAACTGTCTCCAAACTGTGGTGCTTCCTAGATGCTTGCCTTCCCCCTAGTAAGGCTGAGTAAAAATCATTCTCTCTGTAGTGACGGTAGCAATCTGCGTGGTACACTCTTCCAGGTGCCCTCTGACGTTCAAGGTCCTGCCGCCTCTCCTGGAGGGGATGCGTGGCATAGCATCGCTGAACAGAGATGGAGCCAGTCCTGCCTTGCTTTTCATATGGATCTGTACAGTGGCTTGCCTACCCCCTTTCAGTGTCTGAAACAACCATGCTACCTCTACTTTTCTCAGTGACCTCTAAGACAACATCTTGTAGCAAATATTAGAGGAAGATCAGCTGCTTTTTTTTTTTCTTTTAATTTCCCTTTTTTCTGCTCCAAAAGAGGCATCACAGAGTCTGGAAAAGGCAGTTGGTGAGCATGCATCTTTAGAGATAGGGAAGAGTGTTCAAGAATGGATTGGGGAGGGCTGATGAGGGCATTTTGGGGTCTGGTGAGTGTGAATTGTGTAGTAACCACCCATGTGGGATGCTGGAAAGACTGACTAGGGATTGACTTTCAGAGCAACCTCTGAAAAGACTGTGAAGATAATTTTGAATAAATTACTCTGAACTCCTGGGAAATGATGTAGCTAAGATGGCAAGTCAGTTCTTGGATAGATACGTTCAGGAATCTTAAGCAAAATTAGGGGGATACCATTCTCCCTTTATAAGGCAGTAAGACCTCTGCTGTATCCAGCTCTGGGATCTGTCCTATAAAAATGTGTTAGAAAGGTTTCAGAAGTCACATGATAGGATAAAAAAGGACTCAGTTTAGCTTACGTGGGGGGGAAGATCAGTGATTTGATCTGTTTGCAAATATATTGGAGCAATCTTTAACCATGCGTATACAAGTGGAGTAAAACTGTAAGATCCAAGTAGCCATCAGCTGTGTTTTTGATAGTGAGTGCAGTCCTCTGAAAGAACTGGGCAAAGGTTGTAACAGATTTTCCCTCTCCTAAAGGATATGTTGGATATTTTTCTAACAGATGTGCTTGAGTTTGAATGGAGTCTGTAGTCCTGACATGGTGGTGATAGGTTGAGTTTTCAGAAGAGATTAGATTGGAAAGTGGTAGTGGTGAATTTTGTGCCCAAAGCCTCTAAGCCTCATGTGGCTTGGCAGGTTTGGGGCATCAGCATATTCGCTGATAAACTCAGACTTTAGTAGAAGTCCTAGAAGGACCTAAAAGAGGGGGCTGGGCATAGATTCTCGTGGGGTTCCCACGCCAGAGAAGGAGGGGAAATAGTTGCCTGACAAGTGAAACCTCCAAGCACAGTAACAACATCTGATTCTATAAGCATTACAGAAGAAAATGTTTTTTCACACTGATATGAAGACGCTTTACAGATACAAAGCCTTTGAGTGATACCAGGAAGGCGTGCTGCAATACCCCCGCTGCATTGGTGGGATGCTCGCATGCGAGCCGGAGTGTGGCTCCCAGCAAAAAGGCAGCTCCAAAATCCCTTTTGGTGCCTATGATGCCGGATTAGACCCTTAGCAATGCCCTGGGTTTCCTGTCAATTAGTGATTGAATCCACACTGCCTTTTGCTACTCGCAATTAGAATTAAAATAATACGATTGCTTAACTGAACTTTGTCTAGATTGATTATCTCCTGTTGGACTGCAGCAAAGTTGTGATAGGCCCTGAAAACTGACCCTAAGCCATCTTAGATCTGAGCTATTCCCAGGTTACTTACAGCCTCTGGTTGGGAAATGCTCAGGTTATTAACGAGGATTGCAATGCATGAAACGCACAGTATTTCCCTCCACAACATGCTTGGTAGTGCATTGAAATGTGGTGCAGTTGAGGGGACACTGGTTTGCCAGATGAAGTTTGTTTCCCATCTGCTCTGAAGCAGAAGCTATAAGGTTTAGGCTGTGCAAATAATTATTTTTGATACATTTTTAAACATGAAATCTAGTCCAAACCGCAAATATTTTTAATGCGTGTCACTGTGCAATCAAGAAAGCTGCCAGCAGCACAAACCTGAATAATTCTGCCTGATGATTGGGGTGGGGACAGGACATGTTTGCTCTCAGCGTAATGCCAGCCTTGCAAACTAGCTATTGCCAAATGCGTCCCCTGTGCCGCTTTTGGAGAGTGCCTTTGAGGAATATCGTTGCAAGGAGCAGTAGCAGGTTTGTGCTGGGTTTCTGGTCGCTTGCTAATAGGGTTGGCCAGGAAACGAGCACGGCGCGGTGCGCTAACGCGGCCAGATGCTATGCGAGCGTGGCTGCAAACGGGCTTCGCCTCTTCCACCGAAGCTGCCTCTGCCACAGCTGTAGTGGTTGGTATTTCCTGGTGTTTTTATCTGATGAGTGAGCAGGTTTAGCTGGAGAGGAGAAATAAATTACAAGGAAAGGATTTTCTGCTTTGTCCATTTTTTCCCCTTTCCATGCTTAGGTAGTCTCTTCCTCTCTTCAAATGGTTTTCTGCACACATGAGGCTGTGTCTCAGGGAGTCAGGCCGCTTTCCCAGCTTGTTCAGTTCATTTTACCTTCCCAGCTTGTGCCATTCATTTTACCTGCGACGGCAAACACGTCTGGCACAGCTGTGAAGTGTTCGCCTGGGTGTAAAAATGGCTCCAGAGAAGACAGGAGAGGATCGTTGCCTTTCCCCAGGGGAATACGGGAGGAGGCAGTGTCTCTTCTCTCTATTTTTAGCAATGCACTGCATGGAGTGAGTGTGGGTGCAGCTTGTAACGTAGGCAGCCTCTGTTCCCTGCAAGCCCCAGGGTGTTTCTGTGCCCCCCCCAGGGCCCGATGCTGCCTGAGGGCATCTCGGCAGCTGGCAGGCGTTGCAAGCCTTTGGGATCACCGGGGTCATCTCAGCAGCTGGAAGGTGTTGCAAGCCTTTGGAATCAAGCCGTGGGTTCAGTTGAGGCTCTGCCCAAGGTACCCCTTGGGAGTGTGTCCTGTGTTTATTAGCCAGATGTCTGCAGCCTTCCTCAGCATTGCCTGTGTGGCACTAGGGTTAATGTCCCGTGGGTGCTTCAGCTGTCATCCTCGCTGCTGTTGTCTGCGGGGCTCCTTCAACATCTGGCAGCTGTGAGTGAGGGGGATGGATCCCTGCCAGTGCAGGGATGACTTGCGTAGACCCTTCATCAGCATAGCAGAGAAAACTGGAGGAGATTGAGGAAGATCAGAGACCAGTACTGTGCCCTAAGGAAGCAGGTGCAGATTTATGTGGAGCTACATCAAAGCTTTTTGTAAGCATAGGGTAGGGGCCGGGCTTGACCTAGCCACATATCCAGAAACAGATTAAACATAGAGGACAGAGCTGGGAGGAACTGCCTGTTCTGACGCCATTTGCTCCTAGCAGCTTATGCAGACTTGGGACAAATGAAGCAGTTCGCAGATTCTCAAGGAACAGGTTGAATTATTTCAGCAATATATCACCATCACTCTAAAGCCCTCCCCCCACCCCCAAATAAAGTGAGAGAATGAGCTTTGGACAGATCTAAACATTTTGGAAACAGAACAGTTTGGTCTCTTAGACTGTAGAAAATTTAGTACGGAAAATTCTCTGAAAATGAATGCTTTTTGAGAGGGGCAAATCTGCTTTGGGTTTTGCTCAGCCTGTAAATGAAAGGATTCAGGTATTCCCTTGGCTTTCGTATAAGGTCACAGCATGATCCTCAGTTTATTCCCTTGAATCTGAGAAGAAGCATTGGCAGGCGATCAGAGCATTTCCCAGCTGTGCCCAGTCCCAAGAAGAGTTTTCTGGGGACCTTTCCACCTTCAACCTCCATCTTTCATAACAACTCTGCAGCACCTGGGCTGTCAGTCCTCTTGGAAGCTGCTTTTTCCCATTGTTGTTCCCCATAACTCTAGCTAGACAGAGAGAAGAATGCAGAAGGAGCTGCTCTTCTCTATGGGCATTCAGCATAATCTGAGCCAATGAATGATTGTGCACATACACATGATTTTTTTCCAGTGCCCTCAGTGCTCGTTGCCTCCCCTTAGTTTCCATTGATCTTTTTAAATGAACTATTTGACTAGTAGTAAGAAACAGAAGGGAAGAATTTCAACTTAGGTTTCATATAGGTATGTTTCCATAGTGTTATAGCTAGCAGCATCTGATAGTGCCTTCGTTTGAAGTAACAGGTTGGCTATAGCAGCACAATTTTGACATAGTTACAGAGCAGAATGGAAAAAAGCTGAATCCCATGAGACTGTTTTAAGCATTTCTTTTCTTTTTAATGTCTTCATGTTTTTTTTTTTTCTTGAAAAAACTGCAGCTGCCATCTGAAACGGGCGGGTATGAATGCTGCAAGGCTGTAGTCACAGTTGCACTCCTGTACTCAACATCTGGATTCCAGCTGCATATTGCTCCTGCTTATGAAGTGCATTGCCTTCAGTGGAAGCTTAAAGGGAAGACCGAGGGTAGAACATAGATGAGGTGGGATCAGAGAGCAGGTTATCACCTTGTTTTTGCAACATGCTGCCATTCAGAAAGCAGCAAGAGACCTCAACAACAGCAGAGGATATAATGCCATGGTCTCAGAATGTCCAGTGTATCTTCCCTAACTCTGTAAGCAAAAGCCTCTAGCCCTGGTAACATTTTCAAAGGAAAGAGGTCATGCCTTGCTGAATGAAGTTCAAAATAAACCGCATTTCCTCAAAGCAGGAAATGAGAATGCTCCTTGCAGACAAGGTATCTGGAAGAGTTATAGCAGAGCTATGGTGAAGCTTGATCCGCCGCCCAGCACATATCCTTAAAGAAATCATTTTTGGTCTTTTGTTCATGAAACTCTCTGCAGTAAAGAGTAAATCTAGATGTCTCCCAAGCTTCAATCTACAAAGATGCACCATTCAGGACGGTGACACAGCGTATAAAACTTGAACCACAGCTAGCAAATTACTTTCTAGATTACAATCACAGCCGAGCCCTATAATCTGATCCACGTCAACTCTTTGTAAGTCAGTGAAGAGCAATGCCTATAAGGTGATGAACATGGCAGACAGCATAAGAGAAGAGCCCAGCCTGTGACAGTGTGTCCTTGGCTGCCATAGAGGGCAAAATGAGAAAGTGCAACTCCAAGCTGCCAGAGGTATTACACCTGAGTTGAATACCCTGCTAGCAGGAGGATTTCCAGGCTTAGAGGTGTGTAGGCTGTTGCAGAGTGTAGAGGACTTTGTGGTCTGCCCTGGCATCCCTGGGTGAGCTGTAGTCTTATTTCCTTACCTGCCCTCCAGTTGTAGGCTGTCCCTCCAGGGACATTGGAGATGGGTACTTTTCCCTCCTCCTGCAGCTGTTCTGATGTGTGCCAAAGCTGTGGTTGTCCAGCCTCGGTTGTGATGAAGGTGTTGGGCAACTAGTGTTTTATTTGGCTTTAAACTACAAACAATAATTAGTTAAACAGCTTGAAAAACGGGTCTCCCTCCTTAGAGGATGGAAAGGCTTTGTCGGGAGGCTCAGTCTGTACTAAGCCCTAGGGAAAGATAATTGAAAGGCAGAGGGTAAAGATTGGCTGGGGAGCCAGGGGCACAGTTAGCAGTTTTCATGAATGCTTTATAGGACTCTCGGGGAGCCACTGGACTCTTTCCTGCTTTCCCATCTGTAAGATGGGGTGGTAAGTGTCTGTGCCACAAAGCTGTTTGTATTAAACAATATCTGCAAGGAGCATCCGAGAGAATTGTGTGAGGTTGTAGATGGTTAGTGTTTTAAAGTATTCAACTGCAAGCTGACTCAATTCGCCATCTTGTGGTGATCCCTAACTAAGGGCCTAGATCTGCGCAGAGCTGCTCCCGAGCTTTGGTTTGTGTAGCAGGGCGAGAGCAATAGGCCAGCAGCGGTTCAAGGGGAGGGTGGCAGTTCTGTCTGCAGGTGTGCTTCCCAAAACTAACATGTGCTGGGAGTGCAAGTGGTTGCCATACACCTGCAGGGAGAAAACAGCTGACAAGCTTAATATAATAATATTGTACATGGAGAAGGATGTTAATGACAGGGAACGTGACTGCATTTTTCTGCTCTATTATCCCTATTTAAATTAGCTTACATTAACTACAGTCATATTTAACACTGTCTGTCTGCATTGCTGAATTTTTAGATTGTTAATTTTCAATTGCAAATCACTTAATTATATCTTTTTTATAAGTATTTGTAACATGAGTTAATATTTTCTATTACATGAGATACAAATTCTGGAAAAACAAATTGTTCTTGCTGTTGTGCTCTTGGTCTGGTAGGAGAAGCAGAAGCCTGAACGTCCTCTTACCTAAAGGCCTTTGCCTTTTATAGCCAGTGCATCAGAAATCAAGGTCAGCAGAGCGTCTCTGTGCAACCACATTCTTCAGTTGAAGCTATCTCTATCTTACTATCAGGAACGGCATTAGAATTCATTTGGCACCCTGACAAAAAGAAAAGCAAATGTTTATTGTCCAAAGTGGGATAACACAGTAAAGACTCAACACTCATGACATTTTATGTACATATTGTCTCTGTACCAACTGCTCTGCTCCTGGAGTCCACTTTGAACATAAATACAAGAGGGAGAGCAACAGCTTTTAGCCTTGGAGGAGCTGATCAGCTGAAACTGTCTGTACTATTTTCAGGGACTTTGAACCCAGGACCTTGAATGCCTGTCCCTGTTCTCAGAAGGGGTTCCCCGGTGTCAGCCCTTATCTGCTGGGCAGGAACGGCATGCAGTTCTGCCAGGGCAGGGGAAATTTGTCCTGGTGGGTCTCCTGGAGGGTTTATGTAGTGAAGGGTAAAAGAATGAACATCTCAGCAAGCTCTTGATCTAGTGAAGCGCTTTGTGCCTGCTTAGCTTTAAGCACTGACTCCTGTGCTCATGTATGGGCCGAGCAAGGGTCCCTGGGACCTGGGGAGCAGAGGAGTGTTTCCCTACAACAGCCTCACGCTTGCTCTGAGGGCAGGTCCCCAGCCACATACGTTGTGAGGTTGTTCTGAAAAGCTGTCTCAGCGTTGTCGCGAGCACAAATTCAGCAGCACTTAAAACGTTCGCTGTCAGCCTATCACAGCAGTCTCCATCCAGCGTGGCAGCTTCATATGACTCACTGCATGTAATAGAAACAAATTGCAGGAAAGAAAAACAGCACAAAGCACCGTGTGTAACTTTGGTAGATAATTGCTATTCAGTTGCATCTCTCTGGGGACTAGTGTCCTGTCCGTTAGGATGTACCCTATGGCCTCAGGCGATATCTGTGCTGCCTCTGAAGATGTGACCACAGCATGTGCAGCTGGAGCCCAGACAGCTTTAATGCTGCTCAGCCTGCTGATGGGAAGGATGTCAGGAGTTAGCCACATAAGCGCCTCAACCAGATTCAGGGCGGGAAGGTGCAATACCAAGGGAAGTCTGTGCCCCAGCTTCACAACTGCCATGGTTTAAGCTGGTGCGATTAAAGCTAGCACAGGTCTCTCTCAAAGCGGCATGCATGACATGTCCATGAAATGGTAAGTGAGAGCTGCAGCAAGTGGTTCCCCAGGGGTGCCGTGCAGGGGGAGGCAGAGCGTGCTTCCACTTTGCAGAAGCTACTGTGTCCAGGATGAAGCATCTTCTACAGTGGATATAATATCTGTGTACACAAATTATCCATATTACATGTAATATGGACATATAACAGCATGTGCCATATTGTTTAGACTGCTGACTAGACTGACCTTCTTCCTCAATAAGATAATGAGGACAGTGTACCACCTTGGAGAAGTTGTCTCATCCGCTAAGATCTTGTCCTCCTTATGCTGAATACCTATTCCTCTCACCTTCCAGACTAGTTGCTTTTAGAAGTGTCACATTTTTGTTCTTCATGTTTGTTTCTTTATAGCTATGTCTCTTGTTGCTTTTCTGTGTCTAATTCAATTCTTACATCCTGGATCTTAATGCAGATGTCAGAGCATCTTGGAACAGAGTTGTGGAAGGTTAAACTCCACATGACAGCTTGCGGCTCCGCACAGCCCCTCTCGGAGGTGGTGTACGTCCATTTTGTGCCACTGGTTCTTCAGGGGGTGAAATGGGTCCAGTTGCAGGGGATAAGGTATTAAAAAGAGGTCTGACTGATGCTCTCAATTAGTGAATCAGATCAGTCCTACTTCTGGACTGGATGTAGAGAAGGTTGGTTTTTTGGTTTTTGGGATTTTTTTTAACAGTTCTCAGTATCCCTCTTTTCTAGCATGAGTAATATTTCCTGCCTTCATTGAGAGGTCTCGACTTTTTCTCCACTCTTTTTTAATATTACATGCCTTGACTTCAACACTTGCATAACAGGAGGTGATACGCCCAAGAAGTTGCTCTTGTTTCAGTGGCAGTTTCTGAAGAAGTGTGTTTCCTAAATGAACACAGTCTTACCCGCACAATTCTGTGTTCAGGGTGTTTTTGGAGAAAAGGAAGGGGAGTTGCTGTGCCACTAATGTTTAGTTTTCATGTTGTTGAATGCTAATTATTTAGAGAAGAGGTGGCTTTTTCAATATGCAATGATAAATATTATTAGCATGGCTATTAGTTATGTCCTCTGTTTAAAAACAGGAGATTGCCCCAGATGTAAATTCCTCTAAAACCTTTGAATGTCTCGAAGCACAAGATACCAGGATAATGTTCTAAGAAAGGCAAGGAACTAACCTTTTAATTAGCATTATAAATATTATTATTATGTATTGACCATAGGGACTTGCATGATGTCTCTGCTCTGGACTTTTATATCATTTAGTGGAGTATTAGGTGCAACCTAGAGGGGCTAAGAACAGCAGAGTCTCCTGGGGAAGTCGGCTCCCTCCTGGCACATGGGGGTTCTCCACTGTTATAGGAAGGGTGTCTAAGGCACCATGTACATAGACTTCTGGAGAAGCATGGTCCTAGTCACAGGTCTCTGGTGGGACCAGCAGCTAGTCATTTGAAAGACATCAACTCTATCAGTGCCCCCTCAAGGCTGCAGTTGGCTAGACAAAGCACTGCTGGAGCTTGACTATCATTCAGGACATGCTGTATCTGTCTGTATCTCAACTATGATTATGTACTAGTCCCATTCATGGTAAAGCAATTAATAATGAATGTACAGTCCTTATGGATCTGGTTCCACGCATACTAGAAACAGAAAACACTGGCCTCTGCCTGATCTCCGCATTGGAAAAAAGGCAGCCAGATGCACTGGAAGGAAGATGCGGTTGGCAAGGGTGGGGAGTGCTGTGGAGAGCGTGTCTGGGAAGGATGAGGCTAATGTTTGAACACTAGCCTGTGCTGCTGCTTTAGAAGCTCCTTGCAACTTAAAGATTGAATTTCAACTCACCTAGGATGCTGTTCATTCAGAATACGTAGCTATCTCTTTGCTTGCTGAGGATTTGCTAGCTAGAGTCTTAAGTCTCCTAAACACTTTCTCCCTGACCCCAGAAGAATTAGAAAGCAAAGCAGGAAGATTTGCTGCCTCAAACTGGTGTCAAAAACATTGGCCTATTAAGGAGAATGGTCTCTTTAGGTCTCTGTGATAATCTAAAGTTCGTGAATCCTGAAATGAGCTATGAAGGACAGGGTTGCAATTTTTGCTAATCTTAGTCCATGAAAAAGTGGGAACCTTATCTTTCACTTTACATTTCCTGCTCTTTTTTTCTGCTGATACCCAATTGTTTGGCCATAAAAGGGAACCAAAAGTTTGCTCTCGGTGGACAAAGACTGTGCTTTGCCGATTCTTTGCTCAGAGCTTCTGCCAGAAACGTAGGCATTCTGTTATTGTTGTGCTACTTCAAGAATCAAGATCATAATTCAAATTCCAAGTTACATACCAACATACCTCAAGTGTTTATTTTGCGGAATGGCTATCCAGTTTCAGGCTACACCTCTGTGCCAGGTGCATTTCTGCTCTGAACATAGTTTTTCTTTTCAAATTTACTTTAATTATTTGTGAGGGATGAAACTGATTGTCGTGCATGTGGTGATAGGAAGCTATTGATCTGTTGTTTCAATTATCTGTGCGTTCACCTGTATCATCCCTACAAAACACTGTGCTGGTAGCAACAGAAGAATTTGAGTTACTGTTTTATTGAGAATGGTCTAGTCTCACTCTCTGAAGAGTACCTGATTTCAGGTCAACGCTGAGGGTAGCTAGAGAGTTTTAAATTCATAGATCAAGCCTGATCATTGAACCACTGTGACAAAACTCTGAAAGCTGTCAGAGCTGGGAACAAAGCGTTTTCAGCCAAGGGGAACTAGCTGTGCAACAGTGTCCTTGGGGAGGAGTGAATGGCAGGGTCAGAAAACTGAGGGCCTCCACTTCGAAAAGGCTTTCCCCTACAGGAATAGCACTTGTATCAGGACACCTTTTCCTCCCTAAATACTTGCCTCTGTCCCTCTGGTAAGCATCAAAAAATGGAGGTTTTGACTTGAAATGTGTAAATATTCCTTAACACCCACCAGAAACTACCTCCTGTTGTTTGTGGAAGGCTTGCAGATGCTGCGGTCATGGAGGCCAGTCTAAAAACCTCTCAACAGATCATGAAAGAGCAAGAAAATGAAAGCTTTTTTTCAAACTGAGAGAAGCTGAGACCAGGCCCCTAGCACACTTCAGCAGATATGGGAAGCATATATTCTTTGCAAGACCCTTGCCCTCGCCTTGCAAGCTACTTAGGCACCTTTGGGAACATTCCCACATCTTGTTTGCATCTTTATCTTGTTGAGTGGCACCTTTGCTGGGACAGGTTCTTCTGCAAGTTGCTTTAGCTCCAAAGACTGAGGCCCACTCTGAGTTCTGTGACCACTTGTTTAGCTTCAGTTCTCACAATCTGTGTCATCTTTGTAGTTACAATTAAGCTTTTAGTGAAAAGATCAGGATTTGAGTGTACGTAGATCTTTCCTCCTTGTTGTTTGGGATGAGTTAATTGTAGCTAATTCTAGCTATAAAAATGATTTGAAACTGAATAGTAGTTTATTAGCCTGTGTATTGAAAATTCAGGTGTTTCCCTTCCTAGTAAAGTTTAGCTTTAAGGAACCGTAAGCAAGCTAAGTGTTCCAATCTACCTTGAGCTGCATGAGCTAGTGAGATCTCCAGGTTGTCTTACGAGGTGCTTGTGGCGAGCGTATGCCTAGCGCAGGCCTAAAACAGTTGTTATGCAACACTGTAAGAAGGGAGTATTAAGGCTTGGTCCGAGGTCAGAAGCCTCTGGGCAGCTTAGTTTTTAAGCCCTTCTGGTGTCATATGCCTCTCATGGATGATCTTACAGAGGGATTTCTGGGGTTCAGAAGCTTTTTAAACACAGATTGAAAGGATGTTCCTTTCAAATGGAAGTGTTTTTTTCATCAGATTTCTAAATAGCTTGCAAATCACTTGCAAAGGCAGACAACACTTTTTCTTCCCCTCTCTCTTTTGCTGAATGTGTTTGTCATTTATTTTGATTTATCATTCCTCATAAATCTGTAGGTATGTTTGCACAACCTGCTGGAAAGCTGTTTGCTAAGTTTGCTTGTATTAGCTTTCCTGGCAAATCCAATGTGTTCCCATGTGGGTCGGTGACTGACCCAGCACAAGGGGATTTCTACTCATTTCGTACACTGGGTCCACGCAGGACGCTTTGCTGCCTCCTCTCCTTGCAGTGCCATGGGCACGTGCTGATTTATTAAGCGATGCTTTGCAGCTCAACAGCAGGTAGGTGTGCACGCTGCTGCCGGCCCGAAGGAGGGCGTGCGAATCCTCGGCTCGTAGCAACAGCAACCAGTTTGGTCACTGCTTTCAAGGGCAGTGAAAGGAAGTGAATCAAAAGGCGAAGATGCTGCCAGAAATCCTCTTCCGCACAGTCCTTCTCCCCGAGATGGTCAGCTCTCAGGCTGCTGATTCCCAAAGGCCTGCACGTACCCTCAGGCCCCAGCAGCCCCTGCGCCAGACCGCAGCGCCAGCGCACGGCCCCTGCCCGGCCCCCCGCTGCCGCCCTGACTACCCACGTTGGAGAGCGCCCTGGCCAGCTTGGTGATGGCTGAGCTGCTCCAACCCGCGCACAGATGAGCATGGCCAGGTGGGTTTAGCAGGCGGCGCCTATCCCCGTCACAAGTTAATTTGGAGCTAACTTGAGGGTGGAGCTCTTGACCTCCTCTGGGAAAGCACGTGTGGTCTCGGCTTTTGTGTGCTTAGTCTCACGCGAAGAGCCTGAGCAGCCAAGGCAGCTGGTAAAAATACAGCGCTGTATTGCTTTGTTACAAGATTCAGTGCTGAGGAGAGGAGGGGCCAACTGCACGTCCGGGGGTAACGTTGTCACGCAGGGATCTGCGCACAGCCCTAAAGCTTGTGAACTGTGAAATAAGATTTCCCGTCTTACGGGAGGAAACATCAGACCTTACCAAATTGCCGAAGTCCTTTGCGCTGTTGTAAGTCACTCGCCCCCAAAATCCTCTAACCGCTTTCTTACGGCTGCATTGGTTCATTAGATAATGCAGAAGCTCACTGGGGTAACAGGAGCAAGCAGTGATCCGCAACTGCTTAGCAAATGACCGTCGATGCACAGCCTTATTAGAGAGCAACTGACTTCCTGCAGAAGGTTAGGTTTTACACAAGGAAGTGGAAAATGGTGCGGGGCTGTTCTCCAGCCCAGCTCCTGAGGAGCGGGTGCGTGTCGCCTTACGGGATGATGAAGGCCCCCGGGGTGCGTCCGGCTGAGGGAGCAGCTGGGTGCACGGCTTAGAGCCGCCTTGCTGAATTACCTAATGAATTTTGTAACATTTAAACAAAAAATTACGGTGGCTGGCTTAAAGCCAGTTGGGCACATAGCAATTACATTGCAATAGTCTGCAAATTAAAACAATTAAGTGGAACAACAGTCTCTTTCACTCACCAACATCGGATGACTTTATTGGAATTTGCTCACTGGGTTGATAAATTTTTTTGTTCACCTTTCTCAAAGTTATGTAAGATTACATATTTTCTAGCTGGTATGCGAACACGTACACTCTTAATTAGGCTGCTATCCTTTTTTTGAAAAGCACCACCTAAAAGCTATAAAGTTGCAGAGCTGGAACCCTGAAGCTTTTCTGCTTTAAATCTTATTTTTTTTTCTACTAGAGCTGTTGGTCAAAATTATTATGTATCTTACTAAAAAGAAAAGTTGGGTGAAGTATTAGGTACAATTTGTAATCCCTTCAATTAAGGGAAATTTTGCATTGTACTAGAAATACTCTGCATGACTCTTAGCCTAAAGGACTGATTTTTAGGAAGCCTGACTGGCCAAAGGAGAGAGATCCTTGAGCGTCTTTTAGTTGCACAGCGTCACTTGGGGAACAGTCCTCCTGGGAATGCATCTTGGTACTTAATCACATCATCCTGGCAGCAGCTCACAGAGTGCTGTGCTGTCTAAAAGCCTCTCTGCCCTTGGCAGCAGGCACGGCCAGCTTCTCCTTCTGCCCATTGTAACAGTCATGGTTACACGGACCAATTCAAAGATAAATCCCTCTTTGTGCGTTTCTTCCAGGCAGCCTTGTTTGTGCTGTGTTTTGCTATGGATTTCAGTGAAGGATATTGCTGTGTGGGGAGGTGGTTTTGGAGAGATCCCTTTCAAGCAAGGAGCAGGGCGTAGAGGCGTAACCTCTCGGGGTTGTGCCAGCCATCACGTTAGGCGCAGCTGCTATTTCTCAGCATGCAGTAGAGAGATGCAGTTCCCCATGGGCCAGGCAGGGCGCTCGCTGCCTTGGTGGAGCGACCCGGCTGCTGTGTGCCTGCGGGCCAGCGCGGACACTGCGCTCTGGCAGGTCAGGCCAAGCGTCGCTGCGTTTTCTGCACTGCTGTCAGCCGCAGGCTCCGCAGCGGTTGGGACCTCGCTGCAAGCACTGCACAAGCACGGTGGTCTGCTTCGGTGTCCCTCTAAGACAAATAACATAATCTGTCTTGGAGGATCCTCCCTGAGCAAATTGGGAAAGCAGGTGTCCTCCTTTGCTGCTAGTTCTGTGTGCGGTGAAGGTTTCTGAGAGGAGCTACCACAAAAACCTCTTTTTTCCTTTTAATCCTTCTGACTGGAGAGGTTAAATGAGGCTTAGTTGCTTTCTGGGAATCCATCTTTTGGCTGCAGCTCCTGAAAGAAGGGATTGTCTGTGCTCATCCAGCAACTCCCTCTGCGATAACGGTGTACAGCGTGTTGGACAGACCAACACGGTACCATCACAGAGCCCTTTTTAACAGGAGACAGACATACAGAGACCACCTCCAGTCCCACTGCATGGTGAGAAGCAGCAGTGCTGTAAAACTATCAAAATTCACATGGAGGAAAACGTGCAAGGAGCCACATTTTTGCAACCCACTCCCACCGCCTCTGCGGCCTTGAGGCCTGAGGAAGAGGCAAGGCTTATGCACTGGTCCTCCCCCACCTCTGTCTGCAGGCAGAAATTGAGGGTACTGGTGCTCCCTGCTGAACCCCACAATCCCAGCAGCGAGGTGGCACCTGCCTCCTGGGAAAAGGGGCTCTCTGGAGGAATTAGAAGGGTGATCTTCAACTCTCTGTCAGGGACTGAACCAAAAGGTTGAATTTGGGTCACGGGAGAGAGAAGGAACAACATCTTCTACTTGCAACAAGAACGTTAGGAAACGAGCATCGTCGGTCCACGGAGCTCTTCACATGGGCTTCAGCAGAGGTCTCAAACAGATGCTGCCTTTCTTTCTGTGCTGGAAGCTAGCAGAGGTAGAAGAGGACAAGGTGAGCTTCCCCTGGGCTCATTCAGTAGATTGGAGTCCAAGCTCTTAACTTAGAGACTTTTCCTCTACGATGCACTTTTATCCCTGATTTCTGTGTTTCGCAGCAAGTATTTCTTTGAAATTTAAAAAAAGAGGGGAGAAGAGTAGGTCCCTCTTGTCTCCAGCACTCCCGGGAGCCCTATGTCTAGTTCTGCCAAAATCTGCTCTATACTCTCTCCTTTCCCCAAGGCATTGCCCCCCTCCCCTGTTTAATAGGCAGCATTTTAGTGGGTGGCCGGAGAATTTGCGGAAGGAAGACTTGCCCTGCTCGCTCCCTTAAGGCAGGAGGGAAATCCTGCCTTGAACAGTTAGCGTGACAGTTGTTGAATCCACATTCAGGCTGTGTGATGGTGCTGCCCAGCCCCTTACAAGAAATGCTAATTTTGCTGACACAAGGAGGTGTATAACCTCTGAAAAGCTATCCACGCTTCCTTTTCCTCTCTGTCATTTCAAATCCCAAGACAGCTGGCGGTCCTAAGATTGTAATTTGCTGTACAGAGGATTAGCGTGTTGCCCAGGGTATTAGTGACTTAAGCTACCAAGACAGCTTAACATCATTCACGTTTCCAATTTAAAAGGAAATTCCGCATCCCACCTCTGCTCAAAAGAGAGAATATCTAGATCCTCATGCTTTTTCTTCAGAGAAATCGGCAGAGGCCAGGACCTTGAACACAAAACGGCGCTCTCGTCGTCCCCTTGTTGCTCGTGTAGAAGAATATTTACTCAATCATAGGCCTTTTTATGGGAAAAGGATGTTGTAATTGATCTGTATCTGTGGCACTGCATGTGTTTTTTGGATGCCATGTGTTGTTCACTGCGCAGACCTGTCCTGTCTCGTGTCAGAGATGTCTCTGTTATCTCTTAGAGCAGTGGCTTTCTGATAAGAAATTGAGGCCGCCCCCCATGCAGTTTGGGGGGCCATGTTTTTCCTTCAGCTGGAGCCCTGCATGGTGCCAGATATCACAAGTTACTAGTATGCGTTGACTGATTAATTATTAAATGAAGGGGCCTTGTGAATTTTTCAGTATTTCCTCTCATGGTGCATTACAAAGTGAAACTACCTTTTACTAGAGAAAGATCTCTCCTAAAGCCCTGCATCAAAGCGGCAAAGTTGTCACCTGTATTGTGATCTTGTTCAGCCCTCACATATAGCATGTTTACTTTGAAACGTTTAATCAGCCATTTGCTGAGCTACATAGCTCACAGTGTGTCAAGGGATGAGAGCCTTGAAAATCTCTCTTCCCAGCACATATAACCCTATGCACGTAACATGGCACAGCTATTTGGCTGTATTTCGGTGGGTGGGTGACCAAATTGGTGCTTCAGCACCACAGCAGTGCTCCATGTAAGCAGATTTGGTCATAGCAGATCATTTCATCTGTGTCTTCCACACGAGGAAAATTCATTCACGACCTGGGATTTTTGAAATCTGTTTGGCTGTACACAGGTGGAGTGCTGTACACAGGGCGCTAGAAAATTCAAGTGTCATTTTCTTGACTGAATACAGAGGCTGCTGCAAATGCCCTCACCCAGGAAGGAACCCAACCGATAGCAGCCAGTTTGCATCTTGCCCTCAGCCTGATCCCTGGCTGCACAAGCAGGGATCGCCTAGTCTGCTGTGTGCTTAAAATGCCAGCAGGAACGGCTGACCCCGACTGCGAGCTGGAGCACGGATCGCTCTAAAGCTCCTTGGCTGCTGTTGAGCATGCCCTAGCAGCATTAGGTGGTTATGGAAACACTGGGTAGAGGGAGAGAGTGGAATACTTAAATTCTCTCTCTTTGTGTTTCTTGGTATCTTCTATCTTCCCTAATTCTACTTCCAATTTCTAATCCTGCAGGGCTGAAATCAGCACAAGAAGCGGCTCTTGATTTCATGGAGACCAGAACTTTGACTTAGCTCCTTTAATGAAGAGTTAGATTTGTTTTTGTTTCTGATGCAGCAAGTCTTATGTCTAAGTGCATGTGTTGCCAGTGCATTTAAAATGTGGTTTTCCAGAACTGCATTGCTGGTGGTTTGTTTTCTGCAGGAGTGCATGCTGTAGGAGGGAACGGTTGGATATACAACCGCATTGTAACCTTCTTCAAAGGGAGGGGAAATGCTTTTAGACAGGCCCCGTTAGGCTTCAGGAGTCAGGACTGGGTGACATTGCTTCCCAGCAATTGGAGTAAGTCTTCAGCATTAAAAATGACTGGCAGGAAGGGATTAAAGCATTAAATAGTCCCAATGGTTTCTGGCTTCTCTCCTGTGGCTGATGACAATTATGCCAACAATACCTGTCACTTCCGCGTTGCGTGTTGTAAATGCCAGGCTTATAATTGCAAGTTGTATCTGTCTGTAGCATCCTGTCATTATAAATCCCTGTAGCTTGCAGAAAAGTTACTTCCGACAGTTCTGTTCGCTATGACGACTTAAAAATACTGAAGCTTCGCAGTGCTGTAGCCTGAGTGCAGTATTTTAGTCTGCTTCCCTAGCGTTTATATAAATGGTGTGCGTTTATGAGGAGGGCACCCCATCAATATACATTTGATGGGACAGCCAGATCAGTTCTTCTCTTACTTAACTAACTGCCGGGTGCTCTAAATCACATATTGCTTATTCTGCCGGCAGAACTGCAACGTAGCTATCGCTAGCTCATGCATCATTTCCGTATTTCCTCCCACAGAAGCAGGAGGCTTTGATCTGCTGCATCACCACTAGCTTTGGCAGTTAAGTCCCGACGGCAGAGCTGTCACTGAGGCTAACGGCGCGAGAACCATCCCCAGTGCCTGGCCTGGGGTATTAAATGGAGCAAAATGGCCTTGGGCATAATGAAGATGAAAAGAGCGCAGCAGCCTGCTCTGCTCCCCGAAGTCGCTCTCAGAGCTGGGGCCGCATTTCTAATGGCTTGGTTTTAAGCTGCGATAAACTGGAGCTTTAAATATATAACACTTTAACTCCAAATATAGTGCAGTGTAAAGTCTCCGTTAACTGTAATGTCCTTGAAATGCCGCAGGCTTTTTCTCAGGTGAGTGGAAGTGAGCCTGGGCTGCTTGTTTTTATAAGGTCCAGGTTAGGTGGTTCACAGGAGGTGTTTTACAGGCAAACTTGTTTAGGCATGGATTTGATTTGCACTTAAGATCTGCATAAGTCAGATGTATATGACTTAGTTAGGTTGTTTGTTTGCCTCTTTTTCTGCCTTTGAAAAGTGAAGAGAGATTATCTTCTATCCCCTTGGGACAAAGTTAGGAAAAGACTTGGAGAGAATTTGATTCAGAGTTATGGAAGGAAAGGGATTCTACTAAATACAAGCAACTGTTCTTTAGTGGGGATTAAAACTGTCACCTGTTCAAGATCACATGATGAAAATTAGCAACCTATTTCATATTATTAGTGCACATTAAAATTAATTCCTTATTAGCAGTCTATATGTAAAAAGCTGTCTTTCGACAGATCTTTTTTAACCAAATGCTGACTGTTCATCTGCAAAAAATGTATGCATATGCCTTGCTATGCATTCAGTGACAGACTGTGATTCTGATAAATTCTGGGTTCCAGTCAGAATCTAATCTGCATAACTTTATTTTATTTTTATTGTTTCACTTTAGCAGCTGTAACACCAATGTAGATAATCTCTGCAGGGCAAGCAGAGTGAACTAATGTCGTATGCGGGTAGACGTATGAAAACATCTAATTTAGCAGCAGGCAGTTATGTAATCATCAGTTGAGAATGGCAATTTACGTACGTCGTATGTTTGTGGCATGCTGCTGAAGAAAAGCCCAGTGCCTATGACAAATCATATATATACTGAAATTATAATACTTTTCACATTTAATTGACTGGGGCAACCTTATGATTTATATCTTTACTTTATTCATAGCACCCTCATAACATTGTCATAATGCAGAACGAAACTAATTCAGTTTTTCCTTGACTTTGTAAATCATTTATGCGTTTGGCTGTCAAGTATTAGAATATAAAGTGGGCATGCATACTGCAGAAAATAAATAGCTGGCTCTCTAGTTAAGAAAATGAGTTTTAATGCTATTAGGATCTGTTTTGCCTTACTTAGATGTTCAGTATTGCTTAGATAGCATGCATTACATTTGCCCCTTACCTTATTTCACAAGCAAAGTATATTTTATGGACACCAGCGTTAATCACATAATGGCTTCACGTAGTATTAGGACTGTGTAAAACATACTCCGTTTCCTCTGATGTCAGCAGGAGCCCTTCCAAGGCTGAGGAGCAGTAAGTGGCTCTGAGCTGTTGGCCCTGCTACTCTTAGTCACAAGAAGTCTTTTTGAGATTACTAGGGCAGTACATAAGGACTGCAGACAGGGACTGTCTCACTAGTACTGTTCCTTATATAATGAGAAGAAAATGTTCTGTTTGCCACAGCAGACTGTCACTAAAGCTCTCTGTGATTGGTTTCCCAAAGATCAGTTTTTGCCATGGAGCTATCATGCAGAGTCATTGAAAATACAGCCTGGAAAATGTTTTTTGTTGTTGTTTTTTTCTTTAAATAACAGGTTACCTGGCTTGGCCACATGACTAATTAATCTTGACAAGCATACAGCTCTGAAAAAGAATACCTTACCTACTGAGCTGCAAATGAGGAGGCTGCCAAGGGCGTTGCCTCCTCAGAAAAACAATCTTCTGCGGTCGCATCCTTCCATGGCAGAGTTCTCACCACCTGTAGCATTACTGGAGGACATCTGCAAAATCAAGATAGTGCAGAAAGTGTGAGCCAGTTTGGCTGCTCATTATCATCCTGCAAAAACAGCTCTCCTCCAGAGCAACATCCTTGACTTCTAAATTTAGCGTGTGAGTTATTTTGGGTAATGTGTGATTAACCTCGATTACTGTAGCTCAGATGGAATTCAAAATAATGCCCTCTCTTTCTGAGTTGCAAAGAAATGGAAATCTGGTATTGTACGTTTCTTACCCTTCATTAGGCAGCTCTGAAAGATACTTGCAGCAGGAGTTTGTTCAGATCAGTGGAAGTCCATGGAAAAATTGTTGGGGGGAATTGGTCCTGAAAGGTGCTGGAATCAGGAATATAAAGGTGAAGAAACCAGATTATGAAATGTTTATGGTGCAGTTGAAGGGAATGAAATCTAGGTGGTCAGGCCAGAGGTCATTGACGCTTTGGTGGAATTTGGATTGGGGTCAGGACGCTTTGTAGTTAGTTATCCTGTTTGAATTAAATCTGTAATGGAGGCTTTCAGAAATTAATCAAAAAGATATTTTCCCCTCAGTCTCAGTCGTAATAAATGTCAGCTCTCTGGAAAATCGTCTGTGGTGAAACATATGCAAATATACTCCTGAATACATGCAGATATACTTGAGCATAAGTGTGTATGAGGAAGAGGACATTTAGGTTATACAAGCAGACAGCCGGGAAAATGCTGTGGAACAGCTGCGGGTCTGGGGGGGAAATGGCATATTTCAGCACATTCAAAAAACTCCAGCAGAAGAGTTCGTAACTCATCAGTCTGAGAATTGAAACTTTTATCACTTCGGTAGCTGTAACTTTCCAGACTGCACTGCACCAGCCGAGCATTTGTTCTCTAAAACAGTTTGTCTCCAGAGGAGGATAAAACATAGCGAGGTAGTTACAGCAACCCCAAGCCAGCTTATAAAACTCATTTATAGGTAGCTGTCATTGCGGGAGCTAACATACAGTGGCTTTGTGGCAATTTTGTTTCCTGGTAGCCAGAAGGGGTCAATAATTAGAAAAATAAGGCAGCTGCCCTCAAACCATCTGGCTGATTTGGAAACGGCTCAAGAGGTTACTTTCTGTAGGCAATATTTTAAAAAGGGGGCAAAAATGAACTTGGAGCTTTCAGAAAAGTAATACCTTGGCCTGACCTTTGATTTGTGAGTCACCCGTCTCCTCAAGAAGTGCTAGGAAATGGGATTTGGATGGAGGAGCCAGACTCCTCTTGCGTGAAGTAGTGTTTGCAAGAAAAGATGAACCAAAACGGTGTTGAAGCACTCAGCACCGCCGAGCTTGGTTTTATCTCTCATGAGAGGGAGCAGTGCGGTGACTGCTGGCTGCCACTGCATGTTTTTAGCCTTGTGCTGTGGCTGAAATTACCCTGAAAGAGTCTAAAGAGTCCGTAGAGTCTGGAAAGCAGCTATAAAATTGCCACCTTGTTACAGCAGCTATCAGCTTCTTTGGGGGGGTCTAGTTTTGATCTTGTGCTTTTTTTTTGTTTTGTATTTTATATCCATATATTCCCACTAAAAAAAATCCAGCTACCCGAGTCCTGTGGGTGTGAAGCTGCTTTTCAGCAGTTGCTGTCTGTCTTATATGTGTGCTGTAATTCCTTGCTTAACTGGCACAAACGACTTTTTACCCTCAGGAGACATTTCAGAGCCAGGCAGGTGCAAAACACTGAACGACAGGACTGGGGGCAGTGTGCTGCAAAAAGGGCTCTGCTGAAAGCTGTAGGAAAGCTGATTGCATGAATTAGGTGGTAGCACGGAGGGGTTAGCAGTACAGAGAGGTATAGGGAAAGGCAATAAGCAAACAGTATTGCTGTGCGTTTCTGTTGAACCTCCTTTGGCTTCTTCTGTCTTATGCCTGTTGTAAAGTAGGGGCAGTAGAGCAGTTGGCTTGGGCATCTGGAGCTGCTGGTGTGACCTGCCGCAGTGCCGGGAGGATTGCGGCCTCCCAAGCACCCGTGTCGCGCCAGCAGCGTGTCAGGGCACTGCTGCAAAATCACTGCAAAAGTATCATTCAGTCCAAATTCCTACCCGGAGTACTTCATACCGCTGCTGAATGTAATCAGCCATAACCTCGTCTGGTATAAATAACCAAAGATGTGCTGAGCAGGAAAGATGGGCACTGGACTCAAATTTGAGTGCTTAGGGATGAAACACGAGGATACGGTTATGGGCCTGCAAACCATAAGTAACCCCCCTTTTTCCTTCTCCTTCTTGACCTCAGCGAATACATTTTGGGCATGCTGCCTGTACAGTGTGTGGTCTCTCTCTCCCATTGAAATAGTACTGTTGCCCAGTGCAGCAGCCTCACAGATATCCCAAACAAGCTGCGGGGTTTTGTCAAAAGGAGATTTGCCTTAGTGAAGTCTTCTGTTTTGGGCCACTGCTTTTTAAAAGTTCAGGAAGGGTCAGTGCGGAAAGCAATCTGTAGGCAATAAATGCATCAGAAATTCCAACATGCACAAATAATTCTTTAATTTAAAGACAAGGAAAGAAAAGAAGGGAATTACCCTTTAAAAAAAAAAAGAAAGAAAAAAAGAAAGAAAAAAGAGAGCCCTCAGCCAGGTATGTTGTGGCAGTTTTTAGCTGCGTGGCTGATCTCTCAGTTGGGTGCTTTCAGATATCTGCTGGCTGCCACATCCAAGCCTCTCAGCTTCACCTTCAGCCTTTATTCGTTAGCTGCCACGAAATGCCTTCCTCATCGCTCAGCACTGCTTAATTACGGGCTCTCCCAGAGCAAATCAGTCTGAGGCAAGGAGCACTGCGAGGCATTGAAAAGTAACGAGCAACAAAAGTAACGGGAGCGAAACTCCTGGTACCTTCTCCTCCAGATGCAGGAGAGGCAAACGCGGCATTTCTTCCTGGCGCAGACTCACACTGCCCTGCTGCTCCGAGCGGCCCCGCGTGCAGACCTGAACGTGGAGAACTGGAGGAGGAGGTGACGCCGGAGGAACAGGGTGCTCCTAGGTTTCAGCAAATGGGGCTGCTAAATCTAGTCAAGGCACAGGAAACAAATGCCAAAGTCTTTTTTTTCTGGGAGACACCTTGCCTCTCTGCAGGTTCAGATAGTTGTATGCATACTTTGTGCGGTGCCTTGTCCCAGAGCAGGGCCCATCAGCACTAGCTGCCTGCAATTATTAATGGGTAGCGTAGTGCAGATGGTCAGCCTGAAACACTGAATTGCTTCTAAAGGTGCTACGTTCTCTAATTTTTTTCACCTTGCTGTGCTTTTTGTTTTTATACAGCTGGACAACCCAGATGAGCAAGCAGCACAGATCAGACGCGAGTTAGATGGACGTCTTCAAATGGCAGAACAAATTGCTAAGGTAAAAAAAAAAAAAAAAAAACACTTCTGCACATAAGTAGTTTGATGCAATCCGTAGGTCCTTTCCTTACTGGGTGGAAAAACCTGTGAAGGAATCACCAGTTAAAAATGAACAGATTTTTAACTACAAATGAAGCTGCAATTACAAACGAAGCTGTTGCGAGGTGCATTTCTTGGAATATCCCTGATAAGCTGGGACACAAGGTGCTTGCAAAATCCTTTATCTCCACTTCAGCTATGGAGAAGAAAACCTCCCGAACTGCTCCAGATAGCTCTGCAAGTGCGTATCTAAGCCTTCCTGGTCAAACTTTCAACGTATGCTGGGCAGTAAAATGGGTGATGGCATGTAAAAGAAGCCAGGGATTGCTCTAAGTGGATATATGCAGTTTTCTGGGCTGCTGGGTGCCACAGTTCCCTGCCTCTACGTAAATATTCTCTCATCTAATTTCACATGTGGCATAAGAACAGTCAGGCTACTGTTGCACCCTTTTGGACATCATTCCCGGATAGAGTAGTGGGCCTGGGACCTCAAAATGGTAACCTCAACGTGTAACCAAAGTGTAACCAAGCACTCGGCTGAACTCTCCAGAGACCCTTGTGTAAGGAAGCATTCTCCCTAGGAGCAAATCGTAGCCTCACGCAGTACAGATTTACATGGCTTCCAGGAGACAATAGACGGAGAGAAATCCCGGATCCTGTTGACAGCAGCATGGCCGAGATTTTATCCCTGCTCCTAATCAGATACTCTGAGTCCCAGATAAAGCCTTAATGAGACTGAAGTCATTGGGAGTGATCTAGCTGGCTGTTCTCAATAATCAGCAAATTATACCTGGAAGGAAAAGGAAAAGAACAACAGAAGTCTGATCAGAGAGACTTACCTCAGGCTAGAGACCTGCTTACCAGCAGCAATCCTCCTTGCACTGACAGCGAGCTGTGACCAAGTGGTGAGGTTTTTACGAGAAATGGCAATTTCGGAGCTGTTTGTGACTGCTCTGAAATCAGTCGGTGTAAAGAGCACAGTGCATTTATGGTCAGGTATTAGTAAGGATCCCTGTAGCACCTGGTTTGTTACTCCTATTGACACTTCTATTAAATAGCTACTGTCATTGCATCTTTGGGGAAGCAGGTTGTGTTACTCCTCATATCACTAATAAAAATTAGTAAGATGGCCAAGAAAACCATGTGGCGAAATGATGGCACAACAAAGAGGTAAATCAACTGCCACTTCTTTCCTTTGTTCAGTATTTGGCTCTTTGACATTTTATTTTCAAAGAAACCTACAGGATATTTATTTTCAGCAAAACGTGAACCCTGCCCCCCTTTGGTTCTGGGATTGGTAGCCAAGCATTGGGTGCCAGAATGATGCTGGCTGATTTCTTTGTTTCATTTTCTCTTTATGGCATGTGGGATAGCAATACCCATGGTTCACTAGCAGCCAAAGCAGGCTGCAGCTTCATGAATTATTTTTGCAAACAAGAATTTACCATTTCCATTCCCCCAAAGGGTGTTAAAAACAACCCATGCCGTCGCTGGCCCTGTGAGAGACAGTCACAGGAAAGTCCTAAACATAACCTGACATTTCCTGGTGCAGAATCCAACCTTCAAAATACACCTGTGCAGAGCTCAGAGGGATGTTTAAAATAAAAGCAACTTACCTGTAATCCAGTTGGCAGGTATTGATATTTAATCTCATTCACATTACTGCTGCAGGCCTTCGCTTTAGAATGTCAGATCCCAACAGGAGCTGCCTACGAGAAACCTTGTTCTTACAGACCCATGAATACTGCTTTTTGGAGGCATCCAAGTGACCTTTTGAATCTTTCTCTGCATCCTCCTTTCTGGGCAAAGCTGATTTCTCTGTAGCACAGGGAAGGCTCACAGTTCAATTCTGTGAAAGGATAGCGTTCTGCAATTTTATCTCCAATTTGCTAGGTTCTTTGCTAGGCAAATTTGCCACGCAGCGTGACTTACAGCGTGCACATAAAACCAACACTGAGGTTGCCATCTTTGAGATTCCGTTGTAAAGGCAAAACTCTTCATTAATAAATTAAAAAATTCGTGCCAGGACATGTGAAGTTAAGAGAAACAAAGGCTGGGTAGTCTAGAAGGATCTAGAATCGTGGTGCTCCAGGATGCGCAGCTCTGCAAGCCCCTGTCTGGCCCGTCGTGCGACCTGGGATGAGTCACCATGCGTGCTGGGTTCTTCAGTAATCTAACTGCTACCTCTAGGTACCAGGGCACAGCTCTGTATCTTTTTGTCTTTTCACCTGCCCTGGACAGTGCAGCTCAGCACATCTCCAGTGCAGCAGAGTCCTGCTGAGCCTGACTTCCTCAAAGTGCGTAAGCCCAGCCTTGGAGGGAACTAGCTGGAGGATCACGTTCAAAGTTAAGCAGATGTTTTAAAGCTGAATCTGGGCAGGCTATTCAGTCTGTGCATTGTACTTTTCCACTATCTAAATGAAAGCAACATTACAGTAGAGAGTTGGTGATGCCAAAGGCGAGGTATATTTTTCTCTGCAGATGCAAGTGTCCCCTTTACTCTGTCCTGTGGTGTCTTTCCCACCCAGTCACATGACGTCACGGACAGGAATGTGTGAGAAGGGACAGTAGTTGGGGCAGCTAAATGGAACCCTAAAATTGTGATGAGTCTCTTATCTCTGCGTCGCTCCATGCTTGTCCCCATTTCTGATTCTCTTCCTACTCCAAGTACATGTGGAGGTGACTAACATCATTTCTTGCCTACGCCTGCATCCCTTGATTATGTCATTTGCCAGGCTTCCCCTACTCTGTCTCCAGGCAGCTGGGAAACTTGGGACCACCCCTGCATCTCTGTATTTCCCTCATCTGACTCAATCCTGGTTAAATCGTTACGCATCACTTTAAATTATATGGTTTTAGCCTTAGCATGAGAAGTTGCTGGTGGCATATGGGGAAACATCTCCATCCATGCTGCATTTGTAAAGAGGTTTGTGGGTGCAGTGCTGAAGTTGAGTCCCTGGAGAAATGAATAGCAGCAGGGTGATAAAGAAATGATATTTGAATGTCATTGATTCAGCAATAGTTCTCAGAATTTTAAATGTGGGTTTTTAGACCTGTAGGTGGCTTGCACTGTATGTAGTGCATATGCCATAAACAACCTGATTAGATCTTATGCCAGGATGAATTTACGTGAGAGAATTGTTTCCCAAGAGTGAGACTTGAAACAAAAGACTACTTTATAGCTTGCATGAGTGCTGCTGTGAGCTAGCTGTGTTTGTAAAGGGTAAGCTACTGAGGACTCTACTACAAAAACGAGCACAGTGGAGTACTTTATCAGCAGCCTTATGAGGGTCTTCTGGAAGAAACATGACCTGTTTTCATTTCCAGCCTATATTTTATTAACTGCTTTTTATGATATTGTGAATTTCCACTGAGAAGATACCTTGCACATGAACTTCAAGTTCTCTGGCTGCAAATGCTGCTTAGCTGTCATACACCTTGAACAGTCTTTTGTAGCCCACTGTGAGTTGTTGAAAGCCTGAGCAGGTTCAGGGAATGGGCAGGCTTGTCGGAAGACTTAGGTCTTAGACCAGTGATCCTAACGTAGCTGGACTATTGGAAGCAGTCCTAGGCTGAGAACGTACCTTGGGGAGCATCACATTTTGCTGTCATTGTCAGCTTTGATTTTAATATTTGAATGTCCTGTGGCCGCAAGCAACACTGGAGGGTCTCGCGAGTAGCAAGTTCCCACGAACCACAGGCAGAGAACCGCTAGCTTAAAGGTTGTCTTGTTGGAGGCAGGCACGGTTCCTAGCAAGCGTTGGAATAAATGGTAGAAATTGCACTGTCTGACTGGCCTTATCACAGCCTGGAAGTTGCTGCCACCAGCATAAATTAATGAAGCTCTGAGAGATCAGTCTTTCTTGAGGCTCAAGGCCAATGCATCATGTTAACATCATCAAAGATTTAAGGCTGTAAAGAGGATTCTGTAAATCATGTCTTGCTTTACCTTAGTCCTACCAGCAAGGCAGCACCTTGTTCCCAAGAGGAGAGGAACAGACACATTTCAGTGCTCAAGGGCTTGGGAAGAAGAGAGGGAGCTGCTCACAGTCTTCCCATGCCTGGGAGCTGTCGAGCAAGCAGCCTGCTGGCCAGCCTGATCTCACTGTCTGGCTGGGAACTGCCTTAGCTGTGGAGCCTGCAAGGAATCGTTTCTTTAGCTCTGGGTAGTGCAGGTTGTTTGGGTATCTTGCCAAGACCAGGACTGGGGTCTGAGGACCCTGACTTACTTTTTAGATTGCTTGTGCTGTCCACTCCTGCCATATTCACTGACTTCTGCAAAGGGCATTTTGCCCCTCCTTCTAATTAGGACCACACCAAAAAAAGAAAGAAGGAAAAAAAAAAAGAAAATAAGGAAGCATCTACTTGGGAGTGTTTGAAAAAGAGCTGGTGGATCTAGGAGACTGGCAAACAAGTCCCTCAGTGTTGACAACCTTTGAGTCCTTGGTAAATCAATGTCAATCACAAAATTACTAGGGTAGCCAAAAGCTACACCCAGCTGGGCAGAGGGGCCAGCCCTCCTGGAGGGCAATAGAGCTGGATGCTCTTGTAGGAGGAAAAGCCTGAGGAGGCCTAGGTTTGCTTCCCAGTTTCTGTCTCCAGCTCCTTTTGTGACTGTGAGTCAGTCTCTTCTCTGTGTATCATGACCCGATCTGCTAATGAATGAGGGTGCCAGTTCTTGTCATCATCCCTTTTGTGTGTGTTAGGGTCCATCAGATGAAAAACTGTTCGGGCATTTCAGAGTCAATGGGCTGGAGAGCGTGGGAAATGATTAAAGTTTGCTGAGGAAAGACAGGTACATGACAGCTGCCCAGAGGAGCAATCCCTGGGGGGTAGCAGAGGTGTTTTCTTCCTGGGCCTTTGGGGGGCAAATATGAGTGAACTGATCCCTTCAGCGGTTCAGCTGAGATCTGGGCTGGAGTGTTTGCAATGGTAAGTTTATATATATGAAAGAAGCCATTTATAGACAGAAAATGAATGAAATGCAAGTGCATGCAAGAAACAGTAAAGTTGGATAAGTACCAAGTAGTAATTCTATGGGAAGCTAACAATAATGTTTCTACATAACAGAGGGGAAAGCTATAATTTGTCATCTGGTTTGTGGGAGTTCCCTGCATGCAAACCTCTCTGCAGATGCTCCTGGGGGATTCTCCCTCTGTAAAAAGTGGTTGCTGATTGTCACCACAGTTTATTCTGTTGTTTATGTTTTTAAATCCAAGGAGCGTAAGTTTCCAAAATTTGTGTCCAAAGAAATGGAAAACATGTACATCGAGGAGCTGAAGTCATCTGTCAATCTCCTGATGGCAAACTTGGAGAGCATGCCTGTGTCTAAAGGAGGTTCTGAGTTCAAGCTGCAGAAGCTGAAGCGTAGTCACAACACCTCCATCATCGACATGGGAGAAGAAAATGAGAACCAGCTTTCCAAATCAGACGTCGTGTTGTCATTCTCCCTGGAGGTAAGCTGCATGCTGTCTCTCTTCCAGCAGACAGTGTGCAGAGTTGGTGAGAATAAAAAATCACAGCAGTCAACTTCTGCTCAGTTCAAACTTAAGAGTGGTGGGCAGAGGTCAGCAGAAATCATTTTTCTGAGCTCTACGAGGAACTGCTCCTCTCTCAGTCACCAGAAGCTTTGCCTGTGGTCAAATAGTGTGTGCGTTCTGGTTTTCCCCATCTCGTTGGAACAAACTGTGTAAGTTACAGCAGCAGGAAATTCCAAATGGTTTGTATCAAATGGTTCAGGAATTTGCATAATTAATTGGCCTCTTCATAAGGCTTGTTACCAAGTGTACTCCAGTACTCCTGAGCAAAACCCCTCTTTATGAAACGTCCCTGAAACCAGTACTACAGGTTTGCAGTACCAGTAATGCAGGGATTAATCTGACCTTTAGTTTCTAGATGAACCCTGCGATGCTCACAATTGCCTGGCTACCTTCAGTTTGTTTT
This sequence comes from Struthio camelus, assembly GCF_040807025.1. Classification (NCBI taxonomy): domain Eukaryota; kingdom Metazoa; phylum Chordata; class Aves; order Struthioniformes; family Struthionidae; genus Struthio; species Struthio camelus. The sequence goes on along the minus strand of NC_090955.1, from coordinate 12,141,287 downwards.
TGTTTTTGTTTTTTTTTTTGGCAGCACTAAGTGGAATGAGAACTAGAACTTCCAGCATGGCAAATCTGTGTAGCATTATAGAGGTTCATCATTGTTACTTACAGTTCCCAACGTGCTGAGGCATGCTATAAATGTCAGTGTGTCTTATTATTGCCAGTTAGAGGTGTCACTTTATTTCTCAGCAAGCCTTGCTTCCTCTTCGGAGAACTGTTAAAAATTGTTGGGATTTTGAATGCACCCAACAGATCGGCTTACAGTTTGCATGGAAATATTGTACTTCACTGGCTTGCTGTTTGCTCTGTGTTGAACACTGACTTTCTGCTCAGCACTCTGTTGAGCGGTTCGTCTGTACAGCCCAGTGGAAGGCAAGGTGCTGCAGGGACTCACGTTTACATTCGAAAGAGACTGTCTCTATACTGAAAGCAGTGTTGCTGCAGTAGCTGTTTTCAGCAAGGTTAATTATGCTGTGCAGAAATATTTGCAGTCTAGGAAAGATGTTTACTCCAAGGAGTCGTTAGTGTTTCAGACACACCAATATAGAATTGTTATTGTGTGTCAAGTGAGTGGGTTTATATTAAATTGTCAAAGCAACTACTAGAATGGGGTCAAAAACGTAGGATGCAAAAAAAAAAAAAAAAACATAAACTTCTATTTTTGTGTAGTTTCCTGTTCATTTCTCTTCCTAAGGAGTCCCTTGTTATATATATTGTGCCAATGCATAACTTACAACACTGATTGTCCAGTCCCAGAGTTTAACTCTTCAGATGCTTGAGATCATATTGATAATACTCAATTCAGACTTTAAAAGCCCTATTTGAAATAGGCTTATGAACCCCAAAATAGTGCCTTCAAATGGCAGCATCAAATAAAGCCTAACTTCTAAGTGTTCCTGTAGGGAGGAGCAGAGAACTAAGAGACAAAGCAATAGACCCCTCTGTAGGAAAAACTTGTGTAGTTTATATAGCAATGCATAAAAGGACTCGTTCTTACAATGAGATATCTAAACTCTTTGCCCCAGCTGAACCCTATCTAGTAGAAAGCATAAGCTCAGTGGAGCACTGACTTCAGAAGGTGGAAGATCCGTGATCCGTTCATTGCTCTGTGCACAAAACACCTTCTGTAAGAGAATTTTTGCCGAAAGTGTTTGCTCGTGAGGAGGTCTACTGAGATCTGTGAGCAAGAGAAGGGCTGTTCCGTGAAATGATGGATCATAAGATCTGAGAGAAGGAATGTGAAATCCCAGTGTATATTGCATTGATAGCAGTAGTAAAACTCAAACTCCTACAGTGTTTCTTGTTGAAATGTGTAAAGTATATGGTTAACATACTTAATCACCTTTAAAATAAAGGAGAAGGACATTTCCTGCAAGAAACTTTGGGGATATCTTAACCTTGACAATAAAAAGCATGCATACTTTTTCCTGGTTTCATGTACAAAGGCACTTTTAGGTGGGACGAGTCTATGCCTGTGACGCCCATCTCCTGAAGCTCGGTACAGCCCTGAGCACCAGAGGGCTTCAGCAAGCCTGCGTGCATGTACGAGTTAAGCCCAGGACTGGACTAAGAGGAATTTGCCAAAGTAAGGGGAGGAAGGGTGGATAGTGCAGCATCTGCTGTTTGTCTGGGAGACGCACAGTGCTGCTGGGTTACTTACTGCTGGTCTGGCTCTTGCAGCCAAGAATATCTGGCACTTCTCTACACCAAAGCGAGGGTCCCACAAGACTTGTCTCTCTCCTGGTTCTCCCCTGCACTCAGGCCTTCTCCCACCTGCATTCCTGCAGCACTGTGGCTTTCCCTACCTCTGTGCCCTGGTACCCCAGAAGCAAGTGAATAGTGCATTTTTTAATTCTCTCAGTCTGATGTACAAAGTCATGGGAAGAAGAAAGGCTGGAGCATGTAGCAGCAGTCACAGGGAGATTTTTCCGGTGAGGTCCTCACCACGCGCAGACCTCACTAGCTAGCATGGTCCCAGCTCCATCTGGGCAACGCCACCCATCCCTACTCACCCAGCACTATGGACATCCATCAGCACATGGACGATTCTGGCACTGGCTGACCATGCAGGTTCAGCAGCCAGACCTAGGCCTGAAAGAGACCGCTTCTCTGACTCTGCCTTTCTTTGCCCCACAGGTCGTCATCATGGAGGTGCAGGGTTTAAAATCGCTAGCCCCCAACCGTATTGTATACTGCACCATGGAGGTGGAAGGCGGGGAGAAGCTGCAGACTGACCAGGCTGAAGCCTCGAAGCCAACGTAAGTCTTGCTTTTCCTTTTGCTCTCACCATCGTGCTCTTCTCCACGCTGTCACTGTGCTGCTTTGAATCGCTACAGGTAACTCTGATTCCTGCACGGAAGGCCAGGTAGGACTATGAGAACTTAAGCAGAGGTTTCTTCTGCAGAGGAGAAGCATGGCCTTCCACATATACATAGCATCACTCTGCAAGTAAGAACGGTACATAAGCCCTGATTGAGGAAAAAAGTGTTAAGGACAGGCTTACGTCGCCTTGTAGCCATGGAGACATAAGTTTGTGCCTATACATAAGTGCTTTGCTAAGTAGGGATGGAGTTAAGCACGTGCTTAAATAAATACTTGTCTAAGTGTCCATCTGAATTGGTGCCGTCAGGTGTAGGTGCATAATCTTGTCCTCACTGTCAGGGTCTTGGCATTCCTATGAGAAAGGGGAACAGCTGGCAGAGAAACCCTGAGGCAGCCATGGCCAGAGGTGGGAGAGAAGAGGAGAGGAAACTTTCAAATCACTCGGTTAAGGCTCTAGCTGAGGTCACACTGCCAGTGTTCAGTTCAGGGACAGAGTCGTGTTCTGTCCTCTTTGACCCAGGCCTCAGATCCCCAGCTTTGGCCCTATACTTTGCTTTCTCTGTCTCCCAGAGGGTGGTTGTTATCCTGCTGGTAGTGTATAATCTTTGTTAATTTGGAAAAAGAAAATGATTTATTTCCTTTCTGATTAGTGGGATTAGTAACTTGAAACACTATTCATATGGGTTTGAGACTGTTTTCCCATGGTTCACTGTGGAGATTTCACACTTAAATTCTCCGTAAGCATCTTTACAGCATAGAATTTCCAAGGTCAAGTGAAGCCTCTTTTGGAGATGCTAAGCAGTGCTGGGAAGACTGCTGTTGAGACATCTCCCTCTGCTCCGGCACCCCCTTTTCTCAGAGTGACCAACCCCCCGTGGTATTTCACCAATAGCTTCCCAAGCTCATGGAAGGAAATCTGGGAACCAAGCAGGAATTTAAAAATTTCAGATTGTGTTATGTGTGAGTGCACAAACACTGCAGACAGACAGTTCAGTGTCCTTGAGGAGGTTTCAGCTGATGCTGACTGGAGAACAAGGTTCTATATAGCAAAACGTTGAGTGTTTATACATATAAAGTCTTTAATTATAACTGAGCATGAGGCACTATCAGTGAAAGCTATGTGGAACTGGAATCTCTGTAGAAATTTTCTCTTCAAACATGCAGATAGCTAGTGCTATAGACCAGAGGACATTGGTGAAATGTCTACATTCCAACTTGAATAAATTAGTCATCTTTTCAAATGGAAGGTTTCTAATATTGATGTGAAAACCACAGAGGTATATACAGTACTGCAAGCCTCTGAAATATATTAATATCTGAACTGCTTGCAATGGAATGACAGAGACTGGAGTCCTCTTGTTCATACCTTCCTTGGCTCCATCTTTCTCCTGAGTGCACTCCTGTGCTCTCCTGTGAGTGCACTTTCAAAGACAGGCTCTCCAGTAACTGCCCTGCCGTTCAGTTCAGCCACGTTTCCAGACCCCTGAGCTTGCATGGAAGCATTTGCAGAATTACAGTGCTGGATGCAGTCTGCCTTTCATCAGCGTTCATCTTCTCACAGAGGCACCAGAAAGTGCTGATGCCTTGCACCCTGCACTGTGCCAGAAGAATAGGAATCTGCAGTAAGCTATGTAAAAACAATATTCCCAATCAGGGAAAGTGCTGCAGCCTGGCTTACTTTTCAAAAACATTTTGAAATCTGCTTCAGAGAAGGAAATAGAAGAGCTGTACTTGGAAGAAAATTTCCGTAAGAACCGGCTGTTGTCACTCTTTTAGGTATTTTTTGCTGCTTCAGTGGAGAAAGTTGGGCTCTGTTTAGGAGAAATTACTATTACCTGTATTGAAAAGCGCACTTCTACTGGATTGCATGTGCTTGATTTGCTTAAAGTCTGTTCCTTCAACTTTCGCTCAAAGGAGGTGTCCTTTCTTACGCAAGCATACTTGCTGTCAGTGATAGGACCATTTATACAAGTGTTATTTGGAGAAAACAAGGGATGGAGGAGTGAGCTCTTTAATTAAATGGGTCTTTTTTATTATAATGAAAAGTACAGTGTCTGGGCATGCAGCCATCAGCCCTTAGGAAAATGGAGCCAACACCAAATGCTATGGTGTGATATGAGCTATACAAGTCCATCACGCTCATCCTCTCTCTGCACTAGCTTCCGATAGAGGGGCAAGCCAAGTTTAAAGTGTTCTCACTTGCTCCGGTACTTGGGCTAGTACCTATGTAAATGCCTTAAGAGGGGAGGAGGTTTGACAGTTCCACTTCTTGAAGGTCCTGGCACTTTTTACTCTCAAAACCAAAGACTATCCAAGCCAAAACTGGAGAATAACCGTCCACAGCAACCAGATACCGTTACAGAAAACTTACTTGCTTTTCTTCTCCGTATTAGAAGTACTTTTAACCTCACTTCCTCTCCCAGACACAACAGCCCAGACAGGGAAAAGGGAAGGCCTGTGAAATTTCACTGCGTTTGCATTCTCCCCATGAGAAGAGAAGGAAAGAGAGAATGAACCACATGCAACAGAAGTGTGTCATGTTGCTTAATACATGACTTGAAAGCACTCTAAACTGTGACTCTTTAAACTGCCCCAAATCCATTTTTGCCATCATTCTGGAAGCTATATGGCCTAAGAGAACTTCATTTGACATGCACTTATCAAGGAAAAAAAAAACCTACATTTCAATAGAAAAACTGGAAAACTTCACTTTTTTGTGATAGCCTTGTATCCTGGGGAGGAGGAGAAGAGAATGTCGCAGGACTATACAACCATGCAAGACGTCTTGTTTTTACCTAAGAATGACTTGTATAATTGTCGGCTATGTTCTCACATGTCCTTGAAATGCCAGCCCTCAGCTAAAAACACACAGGCTACCGAGTACCAACGGATGTGGCTGCTGTTTGTTTAGCTCGCTGCCATGCCTAGGGGTGCCGGTCTGGGCTCCGCTGCTCTGAGTGACGCGTGCACACCTAAAGAAAAAAGGCAGTCTCCCAGCAAAGTTCATAGGGAAGGACTTCCAAAAGCCTTGGTCTAGGTCTTCTGCTGTCTAATACGCTGAGAGATTTACTTTTTGTCTTCTCTGGTAGGGGAAAGAGCAGCTTTTGAGAATAAGATGTTCAAAAGCATCTTAGTGACTTTAGAATTTAAATCCTGTTTGCAGATCTTGAAAGAGGCAGAAGAGCAGCTGGGGTTAGCGGTTAAGTTTACCAAACAATGAGATTAGTTGTGTGCAAGGAGTTTGGCTCTAGGGATGGCAGTAAATATTCATCTTTTTTTTTTTTCTTAGACCACTTGTTGGATTCCTGATATTTTAAGCACAATCTCTTCATATAAGGATGATCTGCCTCAGCACGTGTATATAGGATGGCACAGTTTTAGAAAAGGCCAGACCTGAAATAGCAAGGCGATATATCAGATCAGGCTTGCAGTATGTTACTAGTTGTGCTTTTAAAAAGTTGTGTGAGAAAAGGTCTTTATATTATGTCCTAAGTCACAAACGCCTCTACAGTATATCCCAAATCCTAATCCAACGAGGATTTACTGCTCTTTGCACTGGAACTATAGCCTTGCAGGTTTTTGAAGATTTTATATCCCTTTTCCTCCCTTCAAGTTGTCCTGGTATCTGCCTTGCCTGTAAAATAAAGAGCCTGAAGTGGCTTCTGCAGGTCTCTGACACTTCTCTTCTAGGGAGATGTGTTTCTAATGCTGTTGTTACCGGGGCTGAGAACAAGGTTGCTAGAGGGGTCTGGGAATAGGAGATAAGATCCGATCACAACACCCCTGTCCTACAGCCTCTAAAGAGGCTGCTGTATATGTTTAAGCAGTGACCTGTACTTGTAGCAGTGCTCATGGGCTGCTTCAGTGATTCATCTTTTTAGAGTATCTCACTTCTCTGACACGAGCAGAACAAAAGAAAACAAAGAGACCAAAACAACAACGAGGTTCAATATGCCTTGTAAATAAATGCTTTATATTCATCTGAACATATTTCACTATGTCCAAATCCATTGACTCATCACTTCAAGGGATCTTTTCAATTCAGACCTAAGTCTAAGGCTCATTTCTTGTTTGACTCTACTTGTACCCGAAGAGTGGTGTCATAGCTATGACTTACTGTGGTCCAGCGAAATAACTGGAGATCTGAGTTTTTACATCCAATATTCTTCCCGTGTGTCGCAAATAATGAATTAAATACCCCTATTGTGGTGGCATTCAGCTATTTTAACAACCATAATAGCTTGTTTATCTCGAGGGTCCAGAGTGGAGATAAGTCTCCTTTGCTTACAGTAGTGTAAATCAGATGTCCCTGCACTGTAGTCACCTGAACCATTCAGGTTAAAGGCAATAAATAACTGGATGTTTAGGAGGAGAATCTGGCCAACTTGTCTGTGCATTTTGGCGTTCCCAGCAAGGGACTGAGGTGTGGGCTGCTGCTACTTTGACTCTGGAAGTGGTTTCATTTTGAGGTTAAATCTTCCCCCTTGCAGAGGGGCCTCTTCAGTACCTTTCTTAGTGAAAGAGCTTGCAGTAATCAAGAGTATGAGAGGTGAGGATGGAGCTCCACCATGGAGAATCTGTGCCCCAAGGATTTTTTCAGCTGACATAGCATGGAGTAGTAGCATGTGCACAAGAGGCCTGACTGCAGGCCCTTGCTTGTATTTGCTACACGAGGTGCGTGGTGTATGGCTTGGCAGCTGCTCTAGCTGGCTGATAGAGGAGCATGTACATAAGGGAGCTGCATGGAGTTGAGGGACTAGATTTCATTCTACCGTTGTCCCCACATGACTGTCGCACAAAGTCAGCTAGTAACAGGTTGGTTATTTCACTAAATAAGCAAGAATTAATCAGTGTTGTTGCAGTGGTTCCTTTTTTATTTTTTGAAGGAGAAAGATCACTCTTTACTGCCTATTTTTTCATGAATTTTTCTTAAACATCTGCTGTGGGTCAGCGCTGGAGAGAGGATCCTCAGTGGGTCTCTTATCTGACTCCGTATAAGCCCTATGTTGTTAAGCCAGCTGAGGGCTCGGACCTCATGTTCTTTCCAGAAGTTCACTCTTGATCAAGTAATATCTTTGGCAGACTTTGAGACCACCTCTGCTCCACCTCTGCTCTCTTCTGCTCCCCAAGCTACTGCTGTAGGAGAAAGGGGTGCCCTGTGTTATCTTTATGCTCGTTCCTGATGCTGCTCTCTGATTTGCTTTCAAGGTGCTCTGACACCTATGCTGCTTATCTCTGCTATGACAGACTGCCCTTGGTTTGATCCCTACAGCAAACCATCTCTCTAAGCTTATCACTCTTCTAGGGTCTTAGCTGCAAATTGGTATGCAGCAGCTGACAGAGTCTGCTGTCTGACCGTCAACAGGGACAGGAACTCCACTGCATCCCTTCTTAATGCTGTTCTTCACAAATCACCTTCCAGGAGATGGAAGTTAGGCAGCAAAGTGAAAAATGAAGTGCCTGGCTCTCCAGAAAGGGAGTTTGGAGAGCAGGAATCCCCTCTGGCCTCGCCTATTTGCAGCAGTGGAAAATCTGATCTTTTCATTCAGGAATCTCTTGCCTCAGGCCCTGATTTTTGAAATGATCCTCAGTGGCTCTGTGCAGAGTAGGAGCGTGATAAGAGCGTTTTGTTGCCGTCAGTGTTTTGCTGCCACAGTTAGTTGAGAAACACTGTGAACACTTCCCTGTAGTAAAATGAGAACAGGTCCTTTCAGGACTAAATCTCATCTAAACTCCACTAAACTGAAGGGTTTTATACTAATGTGAGTGCAAGTGGAGTTTGACCTATAATTCACATTGTATATCCTTCAGTACAATTCAGTACAAGCAGCAGACCTGGTAGATAGCTTTCAGACATGTGGCCAAGCAAATAGTCCTGCAGTCCGGTCAGCTGGCCGCAGCTCTTGATTTTGCTATCCCAGCTGCTTTGACAGCCCCACTGGACTCCAGCAGATAGGCAGAAAAATCAGTGGCCTGGAGTCCATGTTATGGTCAAAGCTATTGCTGTATTGCAGAGTTTTTATCCCGTATGAAAGCCCAGGCAGAAGATCTGCATGGCTACCCGGTATTAAGCAGTCATTCACATTTCAGTTTGCATTCCTAGCTAAGTCCTATGCAAGCAGAATTCATGATACTGGACAAAAACAAAGCAACAGGAAATTTTAGAAGGGGACTGCTTTTTATTTGCTTTTCCTCTCCCTCTTGTAGCTTCCTTCAGTTTTGAATATGAGCTGCCTTAATTGCACAGACTGATTGACTTGCCTTGCAAGTTGCATGGTTTCATTTCACAGCTGTGCAGAAGTTTCCTATTTCTTTAGGAGACCCCCTTGAACCTTATGAACAAGTAAAGATAGGTGATGGAGCCCTGGATACAACTAACATCGGACGCTCTTGTCTCTGAGCAGTGTTACTGCTGGGCTGAGAGGTGACAGTGGCAGGGACAGAAACTTCAGGGGAGTTGCTTTCAGTTCTCTCTCTAGGGCTGAAGGGTACACAGTGATGTCCAAGTCCCCCACACAAGTGCCATGAAGATTTCTTCACTTGCAGTTAATTAGCAGGTCTAGGAATGAGTTTTCCAATGAGGCAGTGCATGGCTTTGCTCTTGAAGGATTCTGCTCTTAGTTCTGTCTGACTTGCTCTTCAAATACCCTTTTGAGTATGTAGTAGCATTTCCATAAAGCCCCTGAGATTTATGTTATGACATTCTCATTTTTGAAAATGGAGGCTGTGGGCAAGTCATTAAATACAGCAAAAAATGCGGTTGAAGATTATTACCCAGATACAAGCATATGATCTGTTATGGGAAGTCTTCTCTCAAGTGGTATAGTGGCCTTTTTAATTAGAAAATCAGAATCTCTTCTCATACTTCCTCATCACTGATCTGCACATTTTTAATATCTCACCAAAAAGAAGTTGGAGTGATTTTCCTTCCTTATGATTTATGTAGGTCTGGGCCCACTTCGGCCCCTTTGCATTTGTTGCCACTCTTCCTCCTGATTTCAGTCTGAAAAATGATTGAACAATTAATACTGAATGGGAAGGGTTGTGTGGGTCCCATACCGCAGAACTGAATAAGCACCCAATTAGCAGTGCTATGGTAAGGGCAGCACAGTTCATAGCCAAACCACCACATTCCCTCCTTGGTTTTACCTAGCTGTTATTCCTGGGAAGTGGAATTGTTTCTTTCAAAAAAAAAACCTCCATCTGTATGAGTTTTCTACAGAACAAGCAGCATCTTCCCACAAGCTCTGACATAGAATAGTTTCTTTTCCTTGGAGATCTGCAGCATTTGATGAGCCAGCAGTGTTTATATGGTTCAGCGTGTTGTCTCTGGGCCTGCAAGGGGACAAAAACTGTTTCAGATTAAGCAGTTTCATTTTTCTCCGGAATAAATGCTGCGCCTTGAGGCAGCACTTCTTCACATTCTCCCTGAACACTAACTTGCCGAGTGGTCTGCTACGGTTGGGGGCTGTTTTTCTTCCCCTCCAGTTAACCCTGTCCTGACATGACCCTGTGTCATTAATCAGTTCTCCTTTCCGTGTACTTTTTCCCTCTGTACAGTTTTACTGAGAGGAACGAGATGATGTTTGTCACCACATGAACAATGTTCAAGGTCCCATTCCTCCCCATGTCTCCATCCTCTTTTTACCATGTGGCCAAGAGCCTGCTGAATCAGTGGAAGGCGTACAGTTGATCTCGGTGCGCTCAAACCAGACCCACTGTCTCAGTTTCAGTTTGGTGACTTTTTTCTGTGTTTTGGGGGAGCAGCAAGGGAGGTCATTCACACACCAAGCCTTCTGCCCATAAAACATGTGTCTTCCAGGGCTGTTATCTGCCAAACATACTCATGCATACTCACACCTCTCTGCTGTACTATAAATAACTGTTACACAAGAGACTGTATTGAAGAATAACGAAATCTTGTTTCTATAGACTTACATCTTGTAGTTGGGTTCTCTTGAATCAAGTAAGTGCAACCTCTGGCTGTGTTTTTCCTGCCCTTTAGAGCATACATAGTTCTACATCTACATGGATTCTCTCGTGTCTAGTAAGGGTTGAGCTCGTGTACCTTTTCCTTCAGAGAAAGTACTAGGAATGTCTCTCCCTTCTCGCCAGCTGTCTAATTTCTTGAATATTCCTCCGCATTTGGGAATTATTTATTCCTGTAACAACATGTACATCCAAATTTAAGTATTCCAGAAGGTGTGATGATGCCCAAGGCAATTTTCATCTACACCCATCTGCTGCATCGCTCCCATCCATGCAACCTTAAGACAGGATAACAAAGACTGAAAGGACATTGAAGTGAGACTGGGATCCAGTGATTTGAAATAGTTGCTAAATTCAGAAGAAGACTGCAAAAAAAAGTCATGGGTTACATTCAGTCTTCTTGTTTTATACCTATGTTTGGTATTTTAAAAAAAATAGTAGTAACCATGCCTTAGTCCAGGCTCTGCACATCACTTGCCAAGTGAAAGGCAGGGGCTCAGACGTGTTAAAAGTGCCCAGTTGTTGGTTTATTAATAAAGTACTTTGTACAAGTAGGGCACATTATTATTTAAAGAGGGGTACTGTAATTGCTGTTGTAAAGCAGCACAGGGAGACGGAGAGCAAGCTTTATAAAAATTGCAACTGTGCCCATGCCTGCATGGATGGCACTCTGGATTAAGGAACAGTTTTATGGGATAGATGACCTTGACTGTAATTTCTTGGTGTTTCAGTTCTTTCTGTAAAATGAAGGTGGAGAGGCCCATTTCCTTTGTGCAGGTGCTGAGGTCTCTCAGTGATGGACACTATATTTGCAAGTCCTTCGAGTGAGCTAGGACTAATCTTGTTGCTTTAGCGAAGAGTGCAAGACATGCTTGAGGAGAGAGGAACCCGCGCTTGCAAACCGGACTGGAGTCCAGTAAATGCATCAGTGTTTTCTTGAATCCAGAGCATCTCGGAGGTGTTTGAGAAGGTAAGATTGAATGAGTCCATGAGAGACAGGACACAATGCACAGAAGTGCCTTGGCTGGCTCGCTGGTCTTTCTGCCCTTTGCCAAAAGGCCTTGTAGGCAAAGCCAGCTGAGAGCATCTGGAGTGTCTTTGACTCTCTAGCTTAGAGGAGGTGAGAAGGGAGATCTTAGCAGAACAGCCTCTGCAGCTGGGCAGCGGTGGGTTCCCTCAGGACTGTGGGAACAGGGCTCACCAGCTGCTCACGATGGTTGCTGAAAGAAGCTTTGGGAGGATAAACTCCTGCAAGTCAGGGGTTTCACAGCCCTGCAGTTTTTTTCAGGCCAGAGAAGCAAACTGCCTGTCCTAGGGCTGGATCTCGCATAGAAGTGAAGAACCTGGTGTTAACCTATTTGCTCTAGCTGTTCTCAGTGGCTCTGCATCCTTAGACCAGTGGCAAGCTTGTTGTCCGTAAAACTAGGGCAACGCTTCTGTTTTGCAGCAGAGGAAATGCTTGTATACTGATCTGCTAAATGAAGCATCTCCAGCAGCGTTTGCTAGAAATTAGCTGTTTAAGGACAGGCCAGTTGTCCAAGTTTCCTGTAGAGTCAGTGCAGAGAAACAGGCTAACCTCCTGAGGGCGATTCATCCGATTACAGGGTGGATAACTGAGACAGATGAGTGAGCATCATCTCCTGGAAATGCCCACTCCTCCCCACTGATCCAGAAGGTGCCTGCATGACTGATTCTGACCTAATCTCTAGCCGTCAAATTTTGGGCAAGACAAATCCTATTCCTAGTGTACGGCTGGGTCTGGACTTCCTGTCCTGTGTCCTGACATAGAAGAATATGGGACAGCAACTGTGTGGGTGGTGACACACAAAAAACAGGAAAACAGGAAACAGCCTCACAGCTATTGTTTCACTCTGTAGCTGATTTTGTAAGGGTATTTTATGCTGTTTTCTACTTGATTTACATTTAGGAAGTATTTTTCTGCTCTTCTCTACTCAGCGTTATAAGGAAGGAACTGGACTATGTCAGAGCAGAAACACTAACCTGTGTTTTCTGGCAGAGATTCTTCTCTGCTTTTCCATGGGCTGTGCTTGGGAGACACCAAGTGTCTGTAAAGCTGGCAGCACAAGTCCTTAGCAAGCCCAAATGATAACCGTGCCTTATCTAACTGGGAACTAACAGGTTCCCCCGTGCGTTTTATCTTCTTTCAGGGTGATAAGATTTGAGACTGTGATTACCCACTTCTAAATTAAGTAATTGTTCTTTAAAATGAGTAAATCTGTGGCTTAGTGGTGCAACTTTGCGCTGATTTGGCAAAAGGAAACATTGATCTGCACGTGCTTTGAATTGCAATGGCCTTATAGAGGAAATGGGAACACCCACCGCTAGTAAATGTGCACAGACTAATTTCATGAATGAAACTTTGACTCTTGCCACATTCAAAGCAGATATACTGCTAAAGTGTTGTAAAACGCATATAGTAGGCAACCTTTCCAAGAGCAATTATTTTTTTCTGTTCAGACCTCCTAGTATAATGTTGCTGGGCATATATTTCTGTTTCCTCCTGCTGAGCTTTTCTCCTCTAATTGTAATAGTATTAAGCAAGAGCACAGGGCATTTGAGAAGTATTCATTTAAATCACGCTACATAATCGTGCTACTTATTTTTCCTGTAAATGCCCTGAAGATTATGGTGAATAGCATTGCCATAAATTCTCATCCGAGCCAGAGAGAACATTTTTCACAGTAAAGTGCAGCCTGGTGTGGAGGTAGGCTGGGAATACTGTGCGGTCCTGGGTACGCAGGGTGAAGCCTGCTGGGTGTAGGCATGTCAGAGGGACATCTCTGGGGCAGGAATGCCATCTCGTGGCCATAAATAGCTATTATGTGTTTAAATCCACCTTGGGTCCGTTCTTGCAACTTCCATGTTGCACTGCGCACCACCTATGCCCAGGGAACACTTTATGCTGAAATCAAGCTGTGTGTTTTCTGCGTAGTAAAGATCATCCTTCTCAGGCTCCTAATGCAGCACCGTCAGCTTCAGCAGCTCCCCTTGGCTGAGGTGCCCTGGCAGTCACGTGATACAGTGCTGGCACAGAAGTGTGACCCACGGGATCTGCTGTGAGCCACAAGCACATCAAGAGCAGAGGTTCACTGGCTTTGCTCTGCTGCAGTCTGTCAGTTATATCCTGTTCCTTCTGCACCCCGTACACTAGGGACACAGATGTGGTGCTCTCTTAGACATACTGCTATCTTATCTGGCAGCAGTAGTGTTGCTGTAGCCAGCCTACGGATGGAGGAGTTGCAGAGCTTGGAGGGATAAATGATCCCTTTTATCAGCTGTCTGATGCTGCCGGCTGCATGATGTTAAACAAGATGGTGTCTGTGTGCATGACACTTACATCATGTTTGCGAGCTGTGGGAAGAAAAAAATGGACAGCCTGTAAAATGGTGGAGGTTTGAAGAAAACCTTAGCTGCTGCTAGGAGAAACCCAGTCCTCAGGGACTTGCTGTCTTTGCTTGCCTTTTGCATAACGCCAAAGCTCTTTCTGCAGTGGGGATTTTGGTCAAATAAGCACCCTTTTCATAAGCAGAGGAATTACTGATGATGCTTTTTTTAGCAGAGGGAGTGTTGTGTGTTCAGCAGGAAGGAATTAATATGTCATGGGAAACTGTGGATTCACTCTGAGAGCCCTCAAGTTATCCCATCACAGCGGATTTCAGCGCTCCTCACAGAAACATCATCTGGATTGGTTTTACATAGCTCCAGAGGGAAAGCAGGTATAGCCACTTCTGTCAGTCCAGAGCTTCTGTGTATATGAGGACGTTGGCTCGTCTGTCACTTGCACAGTAGCTGCATCAGTGGAAGCAGGTTTTATCATCCTTAGAAAGACTACATAGGAAAGTCTAGAAGGAATTAAATTTGTTTGTGCGACTCCCACTTCAACTCAACTTCTTCTGCGGGAAGGGAATAAAAGGCCCAGGTCAGCAAAAAGGAAAGAAAGAAAAGAAATGTAAACAAAAATAGGATGTGTTGTCAGTCTGTGTCTGATCACTTTGGTTATCCTGTTTTTGAAGATGAGTAAACATATCAAACTCTTACCCACACTGGGAGGAGTCTCAGAGGAGGCTGAGCAGGGCCTTGGGGATCAAACTGTGGTATGGGTGCAAACTATTCTTAATCCATTTCTGCAGGCCAAACAGAAAAGTACCTTTCTCTAACACGTGAAATTTTATTGCCCAGCCCAGGGCATTTTTGCTCAAGCAGAAATACAAAAGGTTCTCTGCTTCTGAATATATCCCTTGAGATTTTCATTTCAAATATTTCTGTATATCTACAGCAGTCACCTCCAGCACCCCTCTTTAGCAGAGGGAAGACAGGGACGCTGTTAGGGCAGGATTCATTTGATCTCTTTTCAGCCTCTAAGCCGAGATGAGACAAACTGGGCCCTAAACTCCATTGACTGTCGATTAGACCTCTACTTAATAAAACAGGAGCCCAGGGCAGATAGCATGGACCCATCTACAAGGCAAACCCTGAGAGGTGGGTGTCTGTCTTTAAGATATGGTTCTTTTCATGACTGATCATTCCCCTAACTTTGTAATAGATGCTTTAGCCTTGGATGTGCAAAGCTTAGACTCTTTGTGTACTTTTAGGTGAGTTCCTTTGGATGTGCCAGCATAGCTGCATGCTGCTGTGCCAAATACCCTATAGATACTTATATGCTGATTAACTCCTAACTGGATTGCATTTTAAATATCCAAGCTGCATTTCCACAGTTGTGATCTATCTTGTGTCTTGTTATCCTGATAGCTAAAGCTCAAGGCCTTTCCTCAGAGACATAGTTCCCTTTGATACCCTCTAGGGCGTGTGAAATCCACATTCAGCTCAATTCTGCAAAAAAACCCAAACGAATTAAATGATTTGACGTTTTGCCAGAGGATTCCTGGTGATGGTGAAGCATGAACCACATATACCTGATCTGCAATGTGATATACCTCCCCAAGGGCTGAGGAGCTGGTGCATACAAGCAATCAGCCCACACTTACTTTTTAATTCTGGTTTCTTTATTTAGCAAGATATTTTCTTTCTGAGTAAATCTTTTTTTTTAATCTTTCAGTAATGATATCTCTTGAGATGGTATATCATCCACTGGGTTATATTTTTCAGAAGAATTCATCTGACCTAAAACTAAGTCAGTAACCCTACCACAAAATGTCATAGACACTATACGTAACTATATACTTAACCTTTTTGCCAGTATCCACAAACTGACTGTGTTTTAGGGGGCTTTTCCCACATCATGTGCAGGAAGCTGTGCTCCACTGGGGTGCACTGTGAGCACATCTGGAGGAGGTCTGAGTCATTGCAGCATGTGACCCAGGGCCTGTGTGTTTTCTTGTGGAGCCTACAGAAACCCTGAATTCTTCTATTGCATTTGGTTTTTGTTTTTTTTTTAATCCCGAAGACATACATAAAGCAGAAATCTATTATCCGTGGCCATTACCTTCAAGAGTTGCAAGAAATATATATTATCCTAAAGGCTTTGGAATATCCTACTTATTTTTATTACTTCTTTGTGACCCAGTTGAAGGTCTAAGCGCCTGCTGCAGCCATGAGTCTGGACGCGTCCATACTTTCACATCCCCTGCCAGTTTGTTGCCTCACTAACACTTCTCCTGCAGAGCGAGCTGTCTGCTCTCGCAACAGCTGCTAGTAAAAGGATCAACACATTGTCGATGTTGTATGCGTTATGTCAATCCTATAAATTTACAAATACGCATTTTCAAAACATGAAATCAGCAGTTTCATCTTAAGGTAATGTTATCGTTGCACAAAGTTTTCCTCCTCTACTGAGTAAATCTGTGTTCACTGTATTATAATGAACTATTTCTTCACAGTATGGACAAGGGAAGTGCAGAAAGATCACCAATAACCATAGTTTGGTCATCAGCCTGTATTTAATGCTTTCAAATAACTGGAATATACAAAGTATTAGAGAAGATACCGAAAAGCTTTACTACGCTCTTGTTACAATTCCGTTGAACTGTTAAACGGAGGTATTCATTTTCTTCCGTATTGGAAAAACGAGAAATACTTAAGTTTTGTTTTGTTTTTTTTTAAGTTAGAGAAACAGGTGTTGCCTAATCCATCACCTGCATGAAGGAAGGGTAGCTCTGTTCCTGGTGTGCTTGTTCTGTAACTTTGTTTTTCCCAGTGCTTGAGCTTCGATCATGAATGATTTGTGGCCCAGGTTAAGGCTGCTCCCTGAAAAGATAGCTTTTGGAAGGTGGGGAGCGGGCTGAAGAAAGGAAGTCATCACCTGTTAGGCAGGATTTTCAGAAGAAACTAAACCAGGACTGTAGCACTTCGGTCTCCCAGTGATCAGGCATGATCAGACTTCACCATGCTCAGAACAAGGATCCAGTTCCTGCGGGCGCCACAGCTAGAGGCTGCGCTAGGTGGGGAAACCAAGGCTGGGTTAAAATCATCACACCCATGCAAGGTGAAGCGCTGACCCAATAAAAGTTGATTTTGCTGGCACATATTTCCTCAAAAAACATGCAGTGTATACCATGAGCATTGCCTGCGCCACCCTCTTACTGGACTTTTCTCCATAGCTGCCTTGCTTTGTGCAGCCTCTGGGCAGAGTCCAAACCACAAATACATGAGGAGATATGCAGGCACACAGGTAGCAGTGCCTTTAGAGAAGAGCTGAGGGATATACCTGAAGTGAGGTACGTGAGTATAACCCTTTCCTTCCTGTACCAGCCTGCTTGGGGTGGGCAACACGCAAAGGAGGAGCCGGACTAGCCAGCGATTGCACTTTTACCAGATCCCACTCTGACAGCAAAGGACAGCAAAAGAGGTTAAAATAGCCTTGCAGATCTTGTACCAGGCACGGTGGCTGTACACAACCATCTTTACTAGGAAAGGTGAGTGGCGTTTGGTAGTGATTTAAGTGCTGAGTAGGTCGTTCAATAAATAATGCAAATCTGGCCAGTACACATAGCTATTTATTCTGTAAAACGTCTGACTTGAATTTTAAGCTTGCAGGGAAGACACAAAGGCTGAGCATTACATAGTGCCTCCTACAGTGAGGTGCCATGTCCCAGGGTACTGCTGTGTACACTGTGCATAATCCACACATGGAGTTAACCCATTGAGGGAAGCTCTCCTCTAATGTGTGTTTTTGCTTTGTTTTTCTGACTTTTTCACATTTCTTCTATGCTAGCTAGCAAGCAAGTTTCTTTCAATAAATACATCAGAGAGAGAGAAAAGGTGTCCTCTGGCAGTTTTGAAGCCCGTGAGAACTGGTCATAGATCATATTTAAATGTTAACCCCATCTAAAGCAAATCACTCTCCAGCTGCTCCCATGCTAGCCTACTGACAGGCCGTGCTGGTTAGCAGGGCTGATTCATGGCAAAGCAACATAATTCAGTTGCACTTGTTCGTTATTTATAGAAATCACAGGCTTCAATGTTATGGCTAGATCAAGTTACAAGACCAGTGATGGGAGAAGGGTCACTGTTTTAAATTAGGCAGAGGCTAAGTAGACTTGCTGGAGAAAACAGTGCATGAATGAAAGGACTGAATGCGTTCCCCTGGGTATTAATATGTATGTTCGCTATTTGTGAGGTCATTGGTGCTAATGTTTCCGCTAGAGGAACTTATACACTCGAGGTGAATAGAAATGATTAAATCAGTTTCTCTCAAGGACGGCTGAGAAAATCTTGGATTAGGCCACGTAAGTGAGATATGGAAGAACAGCTGGGCTCGTGGATCCTGCTGTCTGGTTTTACGTGATTTACACATACCATCAGGACAAGAACCGTTGCAGGATTTTGTTCAAGGTTTATGGACATCCAAATGTTATTTTAATCACACATTGTAACAGGGCAATGCCCTGGCCTCTGAATGATTTTGCTGTATTTGATGTTACCTCTCTGTGTTTGCATTTTGGGGTAGCCCCCAGAGACTGCAGTCAAAGATCAGGATTTAAGGCACTTCACATCCAGAGCAAGAAGAGATCTCTTTCTGCAGTGAGTTTATGTTAGGAAGGGATAAGAGCTTGGTACAGCAAGAAGATGAGGGGAGTATGTGGTCTTATGTGTTTTGTCTATAAGTTGGGGAGGGCTATATAACATCAGCCTGAAGGTTCGCCAGAAGACCATCAACATGTTGCTTGAAACATAGCACAGAACAGCTTGGTCTGAGCAGCCTGGCATCTGTCAAAAATGGCACTGCTTCCCCTTCATGTGCCAGTCAGGACAGAGTCTGAATGCGCCTTGAAACCAGACAGGTAAGCCAATCGTTCGAGCGCTCTGTGTCAGTTGAGCCCATGGAGAGAGTTGGGGGACTGGACTGACCTTCTTCCCTTGTCGTCCAGTCATGCCCACTGGATCTGTGTCATTTAACATTTTATTCAAAAAAAAAAAAAAAGTATCTAAGTGCTTTAGGCTGGCACCTCTAGATGGATCCCCGTTCCTAAAGCTTGTGCACCAAGTCTACAGTGATGATCTACTTATTTTGCTCGTAAAAGGTAAAATAAGGGCCAGCATTTGTCGCGTTGTGGCATATTTCATCCTCTGGCTCTTTGCAGCAAGAAGAGCTTAGCTGCTCATCTTAAGTTTGGTGCCTAACTAGAAACCCTGGAGGCACCAGTTGATTCTAGTGATATTAGTGCAACAGCAGAGATGCCATAAACGGAGCTATAATTCTAGCAAAGTCCTTGTGTTTAGCATTATTTCTCAGCCAGCTCCAGGCTTTGAGGTACGTTAGGCAATAGGAGCTGCTAGGCTGAGGGTTCCAGGTGGAATTCAAACAATTAGTAAGGTCCTAACTGAGAAAGCGGTGTCAGGATTTTCTGCTCTCTTGCTGCTTTTCTGTGACATACGTGTATATCCTTTTGGCCAGAATGACATTATTTGTCCTGGTTTACAGATATGTTATTGCGTCAAGGTGTGAGAATGAGCTCTGTGACATGGGGACAAGACTGCATGGCTAATTCATGAGAAGGTCCATCCAGGATGGGTCCCAAGGCACATTTTCAACAAATAACTCCTTCAGTGATAACTTAGTTATTCATCGTTAAAATGAAGCCATTACATTGTCGTTCTCTCAAAACATTCTAATGCCAAACTACTGTCCAGAGCTAATTTTATGAACAATAATTTAATACACAGCACAGATAAACTGCGTATGTAGATTGAATACTAATCATGTTTTGGTGATACGAATTATGGCCTTATGCTGAGCATCACTATGGCAACTAATGACATCATCGCAGGCTTCAGCCTGCACAAAACCCAACTTCTAATGGTCTCTCTTTGTCGGTGTGGATATTTTTGTGGCTTTTGGGAGTATGAATATGTAAGCACCACAGTTGTCAAAGGTTTGCTGCGTGTGCTTGCTTTCACTTGAAACGTTTATTCCCTTTGTGGTTAATGTTGTTCTCATGAAGGAAACCTAATGAAAATTTCTGTTTGTATTTGGTTAGTAACATTTGTTGATAACATATGGTCTGGGAATGCTTCAGCAAATAAGAGCTTTTTAATAGTAAACAGAGATAGGAGTTCTATAAAGCAGATGCTGTCAAAATACACAGTGCAAGGTTGGATATTTTCTTACTTGTTTCTCTTTATCCAAAGCAAGATTCTAATTGTCCCTACTGGTGACAATGTAACTTTTTAAGAGAGAAAACATGATCTGTGACCTGAAGCTGCAATTAGAAAATAAGGCTGTTTCTAGGTTCTCATGTTTAAAACATTTATTAGGTAGCTGATGAATTGCACATGAAAAAGATTTAATTTGGGGCCTCTGACTGGCACTGTCGTGCTATAGATAATTTATGCCAAACCTCTGCTCCCTGGCGCTGATGGCAGTTTGATGCATCAACCTAAAAGATGAAACATGTGGAACAGTGACATTGAGAGAGAAAACTTCAGAGCAAAGTCAGCAAAGAAACCAAGCTGACTGATCGACTCTGCGTTGAACATGCTCGTCTACTCAGCTCCGCTGGACTAGATTTGTCCAGGAGAGAGGAGGGCATCAAACCATACCCCTTCTGCACTGGAAGGAGTAAATTATTTTTCCTGATAACTTTCCAAATGCAAAACCCATTGTTTGGTGGTTATGTTTGAGGAGCATACCTGCTCTGGACCACATGTTTTTCACAGTACTTTCAAGGGAGCTGCTGTTCTTCAGCAGAGGATCTAGGCTGAGGACAGTGTAAAATGAGAAAGTATCGTTAACGGAATGACTCATAAGTGGCTAGCAGGACATGGTGTAATCTCATCTGACTCTTAAGGTGTGTTAGGTTGTATCACATACCGTCAGATCACTCTGTCGTGTTGCTCAGTGCACGCTGTTTGTTTCTCTTGGCTTGTAAAAAGCACGTTTTGGTGATTAGCCTTCAAGCTGGCTTGAGTACTTTGAATTTTGAAGTGTGATGAGTTTGCACGGTCCCTAGGATCAACATGGAAATACAGCCCACAATGAATTTAAAAAAAAAAAAAAAAAAGGTAGTTCCTATCTGCTAGTTTCACCCTGGGCCTCTGAATAAGCAGCCAGGTGTTCAGAGGCGTTGCCTGAGCAGCGTGCTCTTCCCCGCCGTCCTGCTGCCCTTCAGCTTTGGTTTGCTGAACTCTTCTCTTCTAACAAGGGCAAGGGTCAGTTTAGGAGTGCTTTGCTTAGCTCTGACTGGAAGTTTCTGTCTGACTTTTTTTTTTTTTAAGTAAATTTCTTAGTTTATAAGTTGTAGAAACAAAGCCTAAAACACAACTCTGAAGTCTTAAACAGAAAAGTATGATTTTTTTTTTAAATTTCTTGGTATATAATTTTTTTTTCTTTTCCCAGTGGCATTGCTACTTTAAATTTTTTTTAGATTTGTAAATAGGCTTTATTTCATATTCCGTTTAATTTTTGTTCTGGGACCCTCTTCAGTCTGTGCTTGTTTGCCAAATGGCAGAGTATTCTTGTACCTCAAAAAACTTAGCACGGGTGAATAATTTGCCATATACACGTGAATGGCAGCGCTGGTGTAGAATATTCTTCATGACTGTGTTTGAAAAGCCATGGTCTTTAGGATGGTGAAGATACTTGTGTTTCACAGGTTTCTTTTACCTGTGATCTTTCTAAATGAAAGCTTACTGTTGTGTAAGTTCTGGGAAACTTTAAGAGACTATTCCTGAGAACTATTTTCTGGCTGAAACAGAATTGAGCTCAGGATGTTAAGGGGCAGAAAGACCCAAAGAGTGAATGTGAATATCGATTTTGGTAGTGAAGGGACCTGTGAAGTTTGTGCACAGGCTGGTCAGCAGTCTGCAGGGCTTGGTGAACTCTGCTGAGCAGATGAAAAACATCAAAAGTCACAAGAAGGATTAGCGGTAGGTCCCAAAGACTTGCACGACTCCCTAGAGACCGACAGGTTGTCATTGCTAATTAGCTGAAGAAAAGGAGTAAGTGGACTAGAGGGGTCCATTTACAAATCGTAGCAGGAAAGCTGCTAATCTGGGAAGGGAGAGAAGGGGTGCCATCCGTTTCAGCGTGCTGTGGTTTCAAGGCCCAGAAAGCCCTGAACAAGCCCTGTCTTTGTCCAGGCAGCAGCACCGAGGGGCCGTGGGCTTCTGCTCCGGACACACCACCCTGCAGAACCCCGGGGCACCTCTGAAACCGTCCACAAGCAAGCAGGGTCTGCCGTCCCACCGTCCCGCAGCACAGAGCTCGCACGTCACACACCCGAGGCTCTTACGTTGTCCTCCGACATAAAGCAGTGCAATTCACTCGAAGCCAACGCTGCGTCGTGCAGCGCCAGCTCTTGCTGCATAGCAAGGAGTGTGGACCATGAGGCTGCCACGTCCCTGGTCACGCTGCAGTGTCGGGAGGGTGGGGGACACCGCGGCATGGTGTCCTGACACGAATGTCCTCAGCAGCTGTGGGCTGGGCTGGAGTCACAGGCTGCGAGCACCGAGGGCTCAGCTGCCATGCTGGGCAGAGAGGAGCGCGGCTGGGTTGACGGGGCGATGAGGAGTCCCCCGGCAGGCGCCAGCTGCTGCGCAGCTCCCAGCTGCCGCTGGTGTCCCAGGAGGACGTTCGCTGCTGCAGCTCAGAGGAGCCCTCGCGACTTGCTGGTATAACCGAGCAACAACCCCAGCCGCAGCCAGCTGCTCACTGGAGAAACGAGTGTGCTAAATCTCTACAGAGGCCCGTGGACAAGCGCTCTCATCCCTCTCTGCTCAGGCCCAAAGAGCTGTGCCTTCCTGTCTCAAGAGCAGGGCACAGGGGAAAAGTACCTGAGACAGCATGCAGTGAGCTGTGGCCAGGTTGAGACTCTGTCCTCAAAGGTTCCCCAAGTGTCCAAGTGCAGAGAGGAAACCTCTAAGATGAATTAACAAGGAAAATTCCTCAGGCCCATCACCAAACCTCCCTCCGCCAGGCTGCAAGCTGCACAGTTTCCGCACGACCCTCATGGACTCCAGCAGCAAAGGTCAGCTGCAGGGAGAGCTCCTGTTATAAGACTTTATAGGGCCAGTTTTGCCCTACATGTCAGCAGGCTGTGGGTTAGACCCTTCTGTGTCTCTAGGGTCACTGAAGCTAGTGGGATTGTGTTCCTCAGGGAACTGCTGATTGCAAATATTTTCCTACCATACTGCAATTGAAGGTGAATAGCCTTAACGGTACCAGATTTCTCAAGAGTGGATTCAGTGTTGCGCTAGTGTACAGTTTCTTTCCCCTTGCATACTCACTAGCTCCCAGACGCTGCTATTCTGCGTGGTCGTACCTGTTACTAGCACAGCTCTGTGGTGTGGTCAGAGGGGAAAACACGTTGTGCAGAACTAGTTCATGTTCTCTGCATGCTCACAAGCTTGTGGTTGCAGAAGCATCCAGACTTGCAGATCTAGAGTTTTTCGTGTTCGTTCAGCCTCCGTACCGCTGCTTCCCAAGCTATTGTACCAGCTAGGGGATGGTTCGTGGAGTACAATTAGTAGATGGTGGTCTCAGTTCATTGCCTAGTTGGAGAGATGTCCCACGCGCTGCCATCCCATTCCCAAGGATCCAGCACCCTGCTCTGTGCGCTCAGAGAACTAGGCTTACTCCAGAGATGATGGCTCAAGCTTAAAGCTGGACTGATCTGGAAGGCTGTCCAGGGACTCAAAACAGGTGTAGGGTTAAATTGGGATCTCTTCAGAGAAAGTAAGCCTCACTTTAAACGTAGAAAGGATAGATTAATTAGCCAAGGGAAGAGCAGAGGCGTGAGCAATTACAGATGTCCTAGGTGCAGATGTCCTAGATCTCAAATTCTGTTGTAGCTGTAAAGGCTATCACTGCAGGATGCATATTGTTCTTTCTAAATAAATAACTTCTCTTAAATTTGGCTTCATGCTGCTCCCAAATACTCTCTTTTTTCCCCAAAGAACCGTCATGGCTTTTCTAAACATCTGTCCCATATTTCCCTAAGAAGATAATTAATGCCCCTGTCACTCAGTCAGCCCAGCCACTTCAGCTTGTGCCAGACACCATATTTCTGTTAACCATTGCACGCCCAAGCAATAGCACCGCTGACCTGCCGATGGAGCTGAACATGTCTCTGTCCCTGTTTCTACAGCTGGGGTACCCAAGGAGACTTCACAACGACACACGCGCTTCCAGCAGTGAAGGTGAAGCTGTTCACGGAGAGCACAGGAGTGCTAGCTCTGGAGGACAAAGAGCTCGGGAGGGTAAGGAGATTCTGAGTTTAATAATATTTCTTTCCGGCCCTGCTTTCCTAGAGAAATCTCTCCTGTACAGAAATATCTTTGGAGCACAACGTGCTGTACTGTTTTGCCAAGCTTCATGAGAGAAAAAAAGCAAGCTCTACACTGCTGGAAAGTAATGCATCTTGCATGCTATCTTTGTTGTTAGTTTTTAATGGCAGCATTTCAGCTGGCTGTGCCTGCGTTAAGCAAAGGCAGAGGATCCTGTGTCTGATATTGGCAGTCCGGAAAGCTTTAGAAATCACTTACGGAAATGGACATTGCTGAGGGAGAAAAGGGGATTATGCTGAAGCAAAAAGGGGGATTAAAGTTTGGCAAGAGAGTGTTAAGACTGCTCTCATATCTACTGAAGAGCCAGTGCACGGTTTGAGCTTTTGAAAGCCCTGACTGCTGTACTTACTGCAGAAGGCTGAAGTCCTGGCTCCTTCAGGACCCATGGCTAAACTGGTAGCTTCAGTGGGGCCAGACTAGGGAGTGAAATGTGGGGGATTCATTTCACCCACCAATACTCTCATTAGCAAAGAGCTCAGATTCCCCTGGCACTGGCTAGGGAGCCACTGCTGGAGCCAACCTTCCTGCCTTGTCTCTGCCCCTCACCTGCGGTCCCTGCTCCATGTGACTCGTGGCCCTCCAGCTCTGCAGCTCTAATGTATCTGTGGATGGTACCTTTCTGAGGCTTTAGGACACTTCAGTTAGTCTCTGTTATTTTTTGCAGCCTGTCTTGGCCTCACCCATTACTGGCAGCAAACTCCCTGCCTTCCCTTCCTCAGCTCTTCAGGGTTTTGAGATTGGCATTTGTAGCAACAATCTTTCCTCTGCAAAGGAGACCACCTCTATGGCATGGGCCGGTGTCCTCGGCTCCTTAGCTGTGCTCAAAGCAGGGAAGAAAAAAGTGACAATTAGCTCCCTGTACAACATAGGCAGAGTGCAGCCTTTTAATCCTACCAAGGAAGAAAAGTCCGAGAGACATCCCCTCAAACTGGATGTATAGCGGGAAGCTGAAAGTTGTGAAGGAACCCATGGTTTGACCTTAGAGTCATGGCCGGCTGAAATGTCACCGAGTCTGATTGGGGTTTCCAAGGGTGGGATCACAGGGGAGGCTCCACAGCCATGTTGTGGCTTCGTAACACAGGAAGGAGAGAGAGTGGGAGCACACAAAATGAAGAGCAAATACTGTTTAATCAGCAAGGGAGTTCACAACAGGTCTGTTCTTCTGAATAGCATAGTGAAGACCAAATGAAAAACAGTTCACAGAGAGTGAGATTGCACCTTACACACTGACTTGGTACTTCCCTATGCAGTAGCTCAGGATGGACTGTTTGATTTCCAGGAGCAGACTGTGCTCTCTCTGGCCAACTGTACAGCACACCTTGCTTTCTACCTTGTCTACCGCTAAGGCCAGAAAAGCCTTGGATCTTGTGGCAAGTCCAAGAGAGATTTTTCCAATTATGATCTAACCTGTTGTTGAGATGTTTCTTGCTAACCTCTTACAGTCAATGGCTGTTTATGCCTTGACACATAAGAGTCTGTATCCCATAAAACAACAGATTTATATTCTTATTATTCATACAAGTGCCACATGTTATTTCAGACCCTAGTGAGTTGCTGATCTAATTTTGTATCTTTATGGTGGAAAGCTCTGCAGGTGATTTTGTCTCGTGTAATATATGTTCATTTTAAATATTTGTGTATTTATGTTCATGAAACATCCTTTGTTCTTGCATTTGGGAGAGAGAAAAGCAAAGTTACCCTCCTTTCCTCTCTTCGCTCTTCTCTTCAAAGAGAGTATTAGCCTCTTTAGACTTTCCTCTTCCAGAACTTCGTCCTTCCTTTCTATGCATCCTTTTTCTCTTTTCAAGAGATCCAAACAGACCACAGTACTCCAGCTGAAGACCTACAGTTGCTTTGCTGCATGGCATCATAATATTTTCAGGATTATTTTCAAGACCACATTATTTAAACAGCCCGACACCTTGTGCCTCCTCCTTTTATCCGCTGCAGCATGCTGAGCAGAGCTTTTCACCAAGCCGTCCACAATGCTGTTCAGGGCTTTTTTTCCTGAGTGGTTACACTTGATGTAGAACCACTTGCTTTGTAGGCCTTGTTTCCACTGGCAGCGCTGAGCAGTGCTGACTTTGCTAGTCTCGGAAAGCAATTAGCTTTGCATGTTGTTCTAAGAAAGATGTCAGGCCCCAAAGCAACCCCCGTTGCCCTGAAATGCTGATGAGCCAGCCCTGCTGATGCACTTTAATTCCCAGTCCAGCGGGAAGCCATCACTCCACTTTAAGCTTCTGAAATCCGAAGAATGTGGGCCAGCACCAGCGAGTGCAGAGAGCAGGACGGTGATTTCCTTTGGACCACAGCCACCAGTGCTTTGAGTCAGCCGAACTTCAAAGGGACACTCAGTGTGCCTGGAGCAGTCTCGCGATGACACGTGTCTGATCAGGCTGCATCAGGATTTCTTTTTAATGAAATAATGAAATCGTGAGCATGTTAAGCCCCTGATTTAGTTGTTCAAATGGGCGCAAACCTGTCTGAACAGAGAGGGGAGGGAAGCAAAGTCTCCAAAGGGCAGTTTTATGCGCTAAAACACCCATGCTTAGCTGCCCTTTGAGAAGCAGCTTTGTGCTCTGCCAGGCATTTACAATGCTCACTTTCTCTTGCAAGTGTTAAGTTGACAATGGGCCGGCACTCCTCATTTCACCACTTTTATCGAAAAAAGAGCTGGAAAAAGCTCCCAAGCCCTAAACTGCTGGATGGGCAGCTGAAGCCATGGGAATACATCCTGGCCCTATTGAAGCCAATGGCAAAACTCCCAGGGATTTCAGCAGTGCCAGGATTTCATCCACCGAGAGCAAGGAGAGGAAGAGCTGTGAATTACAGCAATGCTGAACAAAGTTTATAAGCTTTTTGATGAAAATGAGTTAGGAATCGGTGAAAGCAAAGAGTATCCCAAACACACAGAGTGTCTGCTGCCTTGCTGAGAGCTGCGGCTTAGTGCAAGGCCTTTGTGGGGCTGCACAACCTGCCTTGCAGTGGCAGTCTCTAGGTGCTGCTCACAGTTCAGGCCCATCCATCTTTCTGCTACCACCTTGCATGGAGTACTCATGTTCAGTGCTTCAGAAGATTCTGGAGGACAATTTTCCCTAGTCTTTGCTCCTCTCTGCTTTTAGTGCGGCCAGTAACAGCTTCAGATTCCTGCCAGTGAAAGCCTTAATCTAATTCAATACAAAGAGTGTTAAATAATGGTGATGAATAAGGGTGAAATCCAAAATCTACTGATGTTAACTTCAGGCTTTGGAGGAGGCAGTAAAATAATTCTTTAAATCATTCACCAGAGGGTCAAGGACATTTTTTAGTAGAAAAAACCCTAGCTTGTTGACTCAGCAGTAAAGTTGAGGATGGTGGAATGTAAGATCATAAGCTGTACTGGAATTTGCCAGCTGCACGAACTAAGTATTACTAAGGAATGAGTGATAGAAGCAGAGCAAATAATGAGGGTGAGCAGAACCATTTGTAAAATAATTTGCTTGCATAAGGGTTAATGGATTTAGAGGAGAGTCATCTCGCTACAGGACAGTGGAGACTTAAATGAATTTTCACCTAGCAAAGTCACTAAGAGTGACCTGGTCACAAGAGGAATGGGCATAGCAGGGAGAGGCTGTTATTTTGAAGACAGCTGTGACTCTCCTGTGCTTTTATCCGTACATATGCATAAACGTCTTACAGTCACCGCCACCAGGGTTAAGCCACGTAAAAGGATACGTGTGGATACCCCAGGAGGAAATGCAGTGTAGTTCTTGGAGAATGTACCAGCCACGCTGGTGTTTCTGTGATTTGCTGTCTGAGAGATGCCCTGCTTTGTAGGGGTAATGAGTGAGTAGAATAAGCACATATATGGCCAGAAAGGGTTGCTTGCCTCTCGGGGCAGTTTGTTTGATTAGCCAAGCGCTTCTGTTGGTATTAATCTGCACTGCTCCACTGGTGTTGCACTGATTTACCCCAACTGGAGACTCTGCCATCATTTCCTCTCTGCATGAAATGAGAGTCTTGCAGTGACTCATATCACAATATGTGATACAGATTTTATCTATTATGGTAGCACAATAACTGTATTCTATGTGCATTTCAAGAAGCATGTGCAGATCAAAAGCAAGGAGAACTGACAGAGGAATTAGGCACGGGAGATAAGCCAAGAAACGTTGCACGGAGGAGGATGTTTGTGGGGACCCACAAGGGCGATGACAAATTCTTGGGAGGTTCCTCACCAAGAGCACTGACCTATCTGAAATGTCATCTTCTGCATCCAGTCCTATCTGTAAACAAAAAATCAAAGCATCTTCAAATTGCTACAACCTGATTGTAGCAATGAATGAGCCATTTTAGGTAAAACTTTCTGAAAACTTGAAACAGTGCACCTCACATAGAAAAATGTCAAAGGGTTAGAGGTTGACAGAGCTGTGTGAGTCTGAAAATGGAGGTTTGTAGTAGGCAGTCTTAGTGAGATCCTGTTGCTACCGGTCACATCAGTCCACCATCACTTCTGGACTGGCTTACCTGGACAGTTGCAAATTCTTTTACTGTGGTCTTTCCTCATGTGATTTCCAGATGGAGAATGATAATGCAGTTCTCTTCTGCACAGCTCCATGAACAATAACACAGCAGGTAGAGCAGCCAAAGAATAAATAAGCTAATCTCAAAATAATAAGCTATACTTTAAAACACCAAAAAAAGCTAGCCTCGTTGCATAAACAGAAATTTTCAGGCTGACTTGTAGGGAAGAAAGTAGTTCATCTGGTGTAGTATCGTTCCCTGTTAAAGCCTATTTAGTGAATAATTTTTCGCTTTAACATTGTTGGTTTTCATGCTTGCAGGTTGTTCTGCACCCTACTCCCAATAGCCCAAAGCAATCAGAGTGGCACAAAATGACTGTTTCCAAAAACTGCCCAGATCAAGATCTGAAGATCAAGCTTGCAGTGCGAATGGATAAGCCTCAAAACATGAAACACTCTGGGTAAACACTTTTCTTAATCTGAACTGAATATGTTTTGAACGTGCATTAGAAAATTTCTTTTTTTTAAGATTCTAGAAGAAAAACTCTGATTCTCAAGTTCCCAGAAGGTCAAAAAAAGGCTGAATGTAGAAATGGCATTAGTCCAGTCATTTATAATGCACTTTACATATTCTTAGTATAGTCTCTTTAATGCATATCAGCCAAACAGTTTAAATTTTAAACAAGATTCCTCAGGAAATTGTTAGGTTTTTTTTTTCCTGTGAGGAAATAGTGAATAAACTGCATAACTCTTTATTGATAGGTTCATATAATTTCCTAAGTCATTCTGCTTTTTCCTGTATTGACTTCTCAGAACCAAAAACACCACTTCACATTTAGCTTCAAATAATCTCTAAGGATGAAGAATTGTGATCATCATAATTTGCACAGAAATGCACAGTACAATTAAACAGCAGTTGCCTAGAGCAGGGGAAGAAAGTGTAACGAGGACTAATGAGGGAAGGTTTAAAGGGAAACCTCTCCCTTCTGAATATGAGTGTCAGATTATTTTTGAGCAAGGAGATCTCTGACCTCCTCCCTGGATTCCATCTTCCGACCTCGCAGGAGCAGAGAAGGTTGTGACATTTTAGGGCAGAAATGAAATTTTCAGATTCAGGATTATGCAATTCCTTTCCCCTTTAATGTGTCCAGTTGGCAAAAAGGGGAATCATTCATGTCTTTTAGTGGCTCCAGGAAGCCAACACTGATACACGCTTTTTGCCAGTAGTGCAATTACAAATTGTATCATTCTTGGGAAGGTCTAGCTAATGCCATTGGCAAGGCTTTCCTCTGTTTACTCTTCAGAGCTGAGAATAAGATAAAATCTTACTACAGAAACTCTCTAGGAAAGTCATTGTTTCGATTAACTCTTTTCCCAGTGTGTTTTTAATGCTATAAAAGTAACTGTTTCATTTTTATTTTCATAGTGTTTTTGCTTCATCATTATTAGAGGGATTGAATCTCTCATCTTTCTTTTAATTCCTTCTCCTGTCTTCCCTGCTCATGAGATCAGAGCCAATACCTCATGTGAAGTTTAATTTTTCCACCATGGGAAGACAGGCCCCAAAAGCAGAAAAGAACGGTTCACCTGCCCTACCTGTTTCCTTGACAGTATCTGATAGCAGTTGGGCTGAGCAGCCCTGCCTTTTGTCATGCTTTCTTCAACTGACATTTGATTTGCAAGAGGCTGCTTAAAACCACGTGGTTTATAATATTAGCTTGTTATAATGACTGAGGCTGCCTTTCTCTTGATTTTAATGGCTTTGACTGGTCCATTAATGTGCATTACACATTATTTCGACACTTGCTTTATAATGTGCTTTGTGAAAATGAAGTTCTGCTCAATTGTACTCCTGCATGTAGCCGTGCACAAATATTGGAGTAAATGACCATTCTGAAGTTATTCTGCCTTTTCCTATACATAACTGAGAGCAGAATCTGGCCAAAGTCTTTTCTGTAATATAAACTCATATACAATAGCAAGTATTGTACAGTATACACACGTAGTCAGTCAACTCTCTGAGCATTTTACACATTTTGTGTAGGAGCCCTGTTTCCTTCCTAAGCTACCTGCTGTGAAATCATAGCTTCAGTGAAATTATCAGTTAAACTGACTTTGTCTTCTTTGGATATTAAATGTTCCCTTAGCGGTTTTGTGATCAGGATCTTGCTCATTCGTAACATCTTATTTAGATCTCCTGGTGAATCAGGGTTACTTCAGGAAGGAATATAAATAAATTGACCTTTGTTTCTAATGGACTATGTTGAGTAATGCCAAATCATAGTATGCTATCCATTAGAGCTGATAGAAAATTATCTAAAACAGAACCTAAAGATGAAGTTAAAAGATAACATCCAGCAACTCTGATTATATTCCGAGAGAACTTCTTTGAGTCTAGGCTCTGTAAATCATAATAACTTTTTGTATTATAATTGTTAATTGGCTAATATGTTGAACTCTGAAACTGCTTTCTTATGCAGAACGAATAAAGAATCAAATCTTGGCCCCTTTGCATTCACTAGCAAAATTCTGAGAATCTCGGAGACTAGGACAATTATTTCCCATGTTCTTGAACTCTTAGCCAAGGACTCAGTGCCCACATTAGCATGATACTTGGAGTTGTGTGGCTTAAGCATTCTCCAAGAATATGTGCATATATTGGATCTATCCCGGCATGAAAAACTACCAGCATAACAAAAAAAGGAATTGTTTTTCTGTGTGTTGATCCATAACCAAAGTAACTATAATGATACGTAAACACGTTAATGCTGAACACTGTATTTATTATTGGTATGGTATTCCCACTATGTTTACAGTATTACAGTGCCACAGTAGTTGCTTCATCATAGAGATTAAATGCTAATCTTGAAACTAATTTTAAAAGTTACTTCATTTGTAGAAAGCAGTGGATTCTTTCCCCGTTAGAAAGTTTCCCTGAATGTCTGTAGCTAAGCGATTTCTAGGAATACATCTTAAGCTGCTCAGTGCAGTGACCTGGTTTAGTCAGTCCAATGTATACTGAGATGCCCTGTACTGGTTTTGATGTATTAAATAGCCCTCTGTTTGACAGCTCCCCTCAGCCAAAAGGTTTTGTGAAGGCTTAAAGCAATACTTAAGAGTTTCTTTTCCTCAGTTCTTCCGTTGCAAATGTATTCTTCACCCATCTGACCATGTAGTAGCTATTCACTACTATTGAAGGGCTTCTAAATTCTGAGCAAATTGTAAAAGGCAAAAAAGGAAGAGAGAAATAATGCTGTGTAACGTTAAGACTAGGAACCTTTTGTGTTGCTTTCTTTACAGGTTACTCTGTCAGGCTAGAAATAAATACATTCAGTAATGATGCCTAGTTTAAGAAACTTCTGTATTTACTCCTGCTTGTGCGTTAGCTTCAGTTTCTAGCTATAAAGAATAAAGTAACAAAGCAATATATAATCATGTGTGTACTGAATTCACCTATTCTTTCTCCTAGATATTTATGGGCCATTGGTA
This sequence comes from Struthio camelus, assembly GCF_040807025.1. NCBI lineage: Eukaryota > Metazoa > Chordata > Aves > Struthioniformes > Struthionidae > Struthio > Struthio camelus. The sequence continues at coordinate 12,109,228 of NC_090955.1, read as the reverse complement.
AAAATGTTTGGAAGAGATGGAAGAAACGCTTCTTTGTCCTGGTGCAGGTAACCATTTTAACTAGAAGCTGATCTTAAATCACAACCTAAGTCTTTGTTCTAACCATTTTCAGTGCTGTGTAATTGATGCAGAACTGTGGTTCTGCGTAGGGGGTTTGTTAGGTCATGGCTTTTTCTAAAATATTGTACATCTTCTCAAGGATATCCCAATTACAAACCTCTAGCCATGAGATTCCTGAGTTAACTAAATGTTTGGTGAAAAGGAGAAACAATTCTAGTGAGGAATTAATGAGACACGAGGAAAGCTCAGTCTATCCTGGCTGCGGGTACTTCAGTGCAAATGTTCTCTTTTTGCCTCTGGGTAAAACTTTAAGTCCATTGAAATCTACAGAAGTCTCATTGTTGGCTACATCACGTCAGTATTTCACTCGATGTTTATCTTCCCTTCACGTTCATTACTCCCTCTCATCATTTGCAGCTCTCGTTGGTCATTTTTCAGTGTCTTCCTTCCTTTTTTCCTTTCTTTTTTCACCTTCTGACCTCCCGGTTTCAGTAGACCTGTATATTTGTTTATTGTTAAGAATTTCAAAGAAACGGGTAGAAATGTCCTTTAAGATCTAAAAGAGTCCAGTCATTACTTGCATGTTAGATCTTTCCTTCCTTCACCTTCCCAAGGGCAGCCTGGGAGTGCTACATAAGCCACAGAAGTCGGGAGCCCTGGGTTGAGTGGCTCCAGCTTTGCACCGCCCTGGTAAACAAAGTCGCAACAGTCCTTCCAGATCGCACTCTCCCTTGCTGCTCTCTGAGTTCCCCAGGGTTTGCTTTCTGTTAAGCATGAAGAAAAAAAAGCCTTATGCAGGGTCCTGTGGTGAGGATGCATTGGCCAGACCACAGATGCTCTGGCAGGGAGAGTAAAGGGATCCGACTGTCATCTTGTGCCAGCACAAATTGAAAGTAAGCAAGTCAGAGGGTGAAATCCTCATTGTAGCATATGAAGCAGATGACAGGTCTGCTCCAGAGGGGCCAGGATTTCACCCATGTGTAAGAACAGAGCAAGGTGCAAACCGGGTGCTCCAGACTCTACATTTCCAGTAAAGCACCCTTGCACACTGGTTTTCCTGTGCCGGTAAGAGGGCAGGAGTCCACTCGGTCCATCTGCCGTGTTACACAGCTGGCTTCTCTGGCTCTAAATCACCTCATTGGAAGTGGTAGTTTTGTTTTGAGTTATTAGTCTAAGTTCAGCTGTCTCAGGTGGAAGCTTAAATCGTATTCCCAGCTTCTCACTACCTCTGTAGTGCTAGTGCACATGGCAGACAAGAAAATTCATCCTGGGGTGGTAAAAAGGATTTATGATTTGCGTGACACAAAAGTTGGAGCCTATCTGTAGAGAGCAGCTCAGTACCTTGTCCAGTAACCAAGTGTAATCAGCAGGGACAGTTTAAGTGATCACTTTGGACTCTTCCTTCTGAGTGGAGTCAAAATGGCTGCAGAAGAGAGGGCAGGGCATTTGTGTAGACCAGCAACAGGAGATGCCTCAACCTGCCCAAGCAGTATATTTAGATTTAGACAGAAGTGATGGGTTTAGGTTCTGTCTAATCCGTTCCCAGAGTCTCTGGTTTGCAAATGCACCCACCCTGCAGGAGCCAACCTGGTCCAAGGGTGAGGTAGGAGTGCTCTGCACCTTGCTGGAGACCTCAGCACCTCACAGGGCTAGACCTCTGGAAATGAATCCCACACCATCTCACATTTAAGAGCCAACAAAGGCCACAATTAAAGAAAGGCCTCTTGGGACTGTTGTGTAATGACCCTGTTCTTGGGCAGAAGATATAAAACTATATACAGAGAGAAAATGAGGGATTGCTTTCCTCCATACGTTTGCTGTATTATGTTCTGTGTGTAAATTGAAAGTGCTGTGGCAGTATATGATCACCCATAAAGCAGTTAGTATTGTTTTTCCCGTAGGGCTGATTCATTACTATTAGACCAAGTTTTTTGTCACTTTTTTCCTTGTGGACAAGGATTCTGCAAAGTAGGGGTCTTCTCAGAGAGGATCCTGTGTGACAGAATAGTTGTTCATTCCTAAAATAGGTTCTCCCATAAATAAATATACTGATGCTCTTGTGTGCAAGGGTGTGCAGGTTTGGACACTCTGAGATTAATTCTCATGTTTCTCTCAAGCCTTTCTTCTGGGCCTTACTACATGGTTGCAGTTACTACTTCAGTTTTCAGTTGCTAAGTATTCTTCAGCTTGCTGTGGAATTGAAGCTCTCAGTGTTGGTCCATCTTTTCTCATGTTGCTAGATCTTTGTTCTTTAGCTTGCAGATAAGAGCAGACTCTGGCCAGAAAACCAGTTCATTTGAATAAGACGAGCAGACTTTTGCCCCCAGAGAGACTCCATAGACCACCTCGTAAATTCCAGCTGCCACTGCAGCTCCTCTGCTATGTTACCGTTTGCTCAACATTTGGTGCAATGTAAAGTGTTCTGCTGTACATCAAATATAAACAAGAAACACTCTCTATGCAGTCCCTCAGATGTAGTTTGAGCATATTGAACATGTCAGCAGGCAATAAAGATGGAATAAAAATACTTTGCTGTCCGTATGCTTGTCGTTTGCTTTTCATGCAATGCGAAGGATGGGTGCTGATACGAACAGGGATTGGAAGCAAAGGTGTTGAAGTCCAGAATGCTCTGAACTCTGCTGAACTGCAGGCAGAGAATAACCCAGGCAGAAAGATGAGCTTGCTTAGTTACGTGAAGAATGGACAAGGAGCGGTGCGTGTTCAGGAGGTCGGTCATCCACACCAGGCTTCTGCCTGCCTGTGAGCCAAGAGAGGGCATCCAAAGTGTGCTCTCCGTTTGGGATTTAGTGGTCTGCTCAGTCCATAGCACTGCCAAAAGGCATGGTTGTAAGTTTGGATGAATAACTAAATATGTTTCCTTTCTGATTCTTTGTCTCTTTCCCTCATCTGTAGCATCTTCTGTTAGGACTTTGTCTCCCTTCCCTTCCAGTAACTTCCTCCTGGTCCTGTGCCCTCTTTCAAAATGCCCCATTCCCCATTTCAGAAGGAGGCAGCCAGCGCAGCCTCAATTCTTGCAGTGCTTTTCAACGGTACCACTCTGCCTTCTGGTACCCGAGGTTAATAAATTCATGGTAATAAATACTCAAACTCTTCATATCTATCTAAACAAGGCACAAAGGTGCCAAAAGGCATAGGCGGCACCATGGAGGAAGGTGTTGATGGCAGCTTGGCTCCTTTGTGTCAGTGGTGCCTCACTGGTATGAAAAGAGGCTTTGCACAAGTACACAGAAAGGGAGCTCTACAGGGCATGTTTCCATTGCTAGTTAGCTTCTGTAAGCCCTGGAGAGAAGGGGAAAGGAGCAATAACTCACTTGTAATTTGGGTAGAATAATCCCTCGCACCTTCTGTGTCTGTGTAGCTGTGAAGGCTCTACGAGAGAAGAGATGATTTGTTTGGGTGTAGTGGGTGAGAGCAGCTCCTTTGTGCCATTTCTGTAGCTGGGCCTCATCTCTTTAGTGCATGCCCTCCCTTGTGGACTTTCTTCAGCCCTATGGTGAAGGTTTGCCGCATGGCACGGCTTGCGGGACTGGTGTGTACGCTTGCTCCTCCAGCATGCACCCATGCGTTAAGGGGGGATAGTTTTCTCTTTTGAATGAATCGCACTCCTCTCTGCACACTGCCCACCCTTCTCATAGACACCCTTTGAGATGAGCAGCAGAAGAGCAGAATACTGATTAGATGTAAATTACATGGCAGAGACTCGTTACTTGCCTAATTTTAAATCCTGAGATATGCAGTGTGAAAGCGATGGCAGAATATGGCCCTGAGCTTGGATGGAAATGGTCCGCAGCATCACAAGTGAGGAAAATGCTTCGTAAAGGCAGCAGTAATGCCAGTGGCAGTGGTAAGCAAAAGCAAGGAAAGAATTGAGGGCAAAGTTCTCTGGGACTGGTTGAGAGAGGAAATGTGCATCCATCACAGATGTTAGAAGTGTTTCCTAAGTTGCTGTATCAGCTGGCTGAGCACAGCATACAGATTTCAGCCCAGTGCCAATTAGACCCTTGATTGTGCAAAAGCTGGAATTTTTTCATAGCTGACAGAGCTTCTATTAATTCTTTGCAAAGTCCAATGTGCTGTACTGAAAATAACACTATTGTTGGTTTTGTTGGGCTGGCTGGCTTTGTGAGAGGAAATTTCTTATAATGATTCTTAAGGGCAAGTGAATTAATTACACTGAGGTTTCAGACCGAATCTGTTTTTCTCTTGTCATAACCCTGTTTCTGTGCTTTGGCAGCATATGGGAAGTAACACTCTGTGGTACCTGGATGACATGTCTGTTGAGTAGCTGGAAGCGATTTTTGGCTGATTGTGTCTGATGATGTTTGTAGAACGTTGCTGGAACCAGATCAGCTCTCTGCAGTTTAAAGCCAGTTGCAGTGTCTATGCCTGGATCTATTGTTCGAGTGACAGACTCCCTGAACTCATTATAATTTAGACTAACAGTGACAGTTCCTGCTTTCAGCAAAACTCAGCTGATTCTGAATAAAATGAAATGCAGTAAGTGTTCTGTAACTCCAAATAATCAACAGAACTTGAAAATAATTCAGCAAAATTGCAGTATCCCACACCAGCAGTCCTAGATCGTGGTCCTCAAATCAAGGTAAATGACCCGTAGCTGGTCCCCATAATCATATTAAATCATGTTTTTCAATTAGACCTTTGCTGAGTGGTGTGGCATGGGTGGTGTGGTTCTTGAGAAACCTTGAGTGTTGAGGATTAATACGAAATGTTTGGGAACTACTGGCTAAACAGACATCAGATCTCATTAGACCTGGTTAAGGTGGATCCTGAATACCTAGTCCATCGTACTCACATGGGCTGGCATAATAAGCACAGCTTCCCTTCATGCAGACCTGCCCTGGGAAAACACGTCCACACCTCCTGGTTAAAGGAAGAAGATAAAACAACTGTTACATCCATTTGTTTAGGGGTGAATGAATGTGCTGAGATGTGAAAACTGTTGTTTTCACATTTGTTTCTTTAAGCTAGATCATTTCCTCTGCTCATTTGTGTCAGTAAAGGGCTGGGGAGGCAATGTACATCTGGAACCAGAGGACAAGAGTCTCCCATCAAAGTGGAAAGCTGTATTACAGCTGGCAGTATCTTAGCACAGTTTCTCTCCCTTGGGACAAAATGCATGCTGTTAATCTAGGAAAAGTCCATTTAGGAATTTAACCCAAGTGGGGCATTGTTATGTCAACAGTGAGAAATGGGCAAGAGAATGACTGAGTTATGTTCACTGGAAGTGTGAGGGACAACAGTTAACAGGTTTGAACAGGACTCTCAGAAAAGCAGTGCTAGCCTGAACAGAAGTATGAGGTGGTAAAACAAGGATGAAGTCAGTGGTGGTTAATACTTATCCACTGTATTTATTAATCAGTAGGATTATATAGCTGGTGACAGAATATGGTCAAGTGCCAGGAAAGTCAGATCTAATTTAGCAGCCTGGGAATAGTGAACTTTGGCGTTTGTCTCCTGCTGTCTCTTGTTTTCCGTTTCCTGGTCGTCTTTGTCTCTTCTTTTCTCTTCTCATTTTTTTTTCCTTCTGTTCTTCTTCTTCCTCAAATTATTTCTCAAAATAGTGTTCCTTTTTTGTAATGGACCAGGCAGGGCAGCCTTGGGTTATTTCCCTTCTTTTGGTTTCATTCAGTTCAGCTTCCTTAGATGCTCCTTTCCTGTCCCTCATCTAGTCCCTGGACGAAATCCCATTTGCTTTGAGAGTTTGTCCCTCACTAGGCAAAGATTTCCCCTCAGTCTTCCTTCAGTTTCCTCTTTGTATCCATGTTTTTTTCAATTACTCAAATCGTTCATCTTGCCCATCCCATCTGCTCACTTGCTCTCATACTCAGCTATGGGTTTGGTGTGAACTCAGCAGGCTGTAAGATGAATTTCTGTTATTAACTGTTTCACTTGTCTGGCCACTTCTAAGCTTCCACAGAAAGCAAGCTCTATAAAGAACAGTATTTTTTAGAGGAATGATATGAGGCAAGCTGCCATCTCCCCTGATCCTACAGTGCTGTTGAGCAGAGAAGCGCAATTGTTACATACTGAGCTTTCCAGGATCTAATTTTGTAGGATTTGTCTTTACCACCACTCGCATGTGGAAGGAGCCACCCTTCACTGGTAGCCAGGTCATCAGCTTGGTTCTGACTGCGAGGGGTAAATGCCCTAGGCAGCAAGATGAGACAGACAGCCTGGTATGCCAATCTTTAAAGTCATTAGCTCAAGTTGTTAGGTGCAGGCACTCTGTGCGGCACAGTTGGCACCTTTTCCAGAAGGCATCAGTAGCAAATTGTTATCTCCTCCCTCCAGCTTGATCCGAGCTTGTCTTCTGCCAGGCACTTCAGCAGGCTCTTGGGCAATCCTGAACTTGGGCTTTGGACTTCAGCTGTATGAACAGAGGATAAGTAGGGGACGTGACGCCAGATAGGCCCGGGCTCGTCACACTTAGGAGAAACCTATAGGTCACGCTACAAAATGTCTCTTCCCATAATGACATAGAGCAGCTTATTCCAGGGAGAGCATGTGAATGCTAACAAGAGAGTAATTCACACTGTATCTATCCCAGGATGCCTCCACCAAAGTCTACTGTCTGCATCTGTCTTTTTTTAACTTTTAAAAGTTAAAAGATGAGATGAAATGTTTGTACATGGAGAAGAGCCTGAAATTTAGACCTGACTGTATGGGTCAGAGAAGGTATTCTGAGCTCCCGAATTAATTTTACTTGTGGCTGTGGAGCAGCAACAGGAAAAAAAAAAATTAGTCTTATCAAAGTTAGTGTGACTCATTTCAGGAATTAAATTTATTGTGGCATCCCTAAAGGACAGGTGTCTAACATGGACAAACCAAATCCTTACTGTTGGGATGAAATCACAAGGATCTTCCTGTAAATAAAGCACATTCAAGAGTTTGTCCAGGAGATGGCAGCAATATACTGCAAGTATAACTGAATGAAACTGCAGGAGTCGTCTGAGTATTGTGCTGTGGGGCACTCAGCTATATTTAGATTTCTTCTTGTTAATCTTTTTAATTTTTGTGTTGCCGGTAAGATGGTAGGCATTCAAAGTTCATAGCATATAACATGCACTAGTGTGCTCCTGCTATTGGTCTGTTACTTGTCAATCTTTCATCAGTGCTTATAGTTTTAAGGAAGATGCAAGATGCTTAAAGCATCACTTTTAGTCTTACTCCCACAAACGTGTTAATGATAGGGTTTATTCTTAGGTGGTTTTTGGAGCCGTTCCTGGAGTACGGCATGGCGCAGGCAGAGGCAGCTGAGTGCAGGCTAGCAGCTAGCGGAGGCCCATAGAGGGCAGCAATATACCAAGCACCGCCTGGGAGACGCTAAACCAGGGAACTGGGTCTCCTGCTTTAAATAAATGACATCTTATTAACGATAGATGCCACCAAAATATGCGCTGCATGTGTATTTGTAACAGAGCAGTTTATCTGTAGTTTGGAGGCAAACTCCTCAGCTGCTTGGCTGCTGGGGAGAGCACAGTCGCTTGCATGAAGCCCTTCTTTCAGGATGTTTTCTGACTTCCCGAAAAATGACGAACACGATCCGTTGCCATCCACAAGAGTTTTAAAGATCCCTCTGAAGTCGAAGTTTCCTCCAGAGGTCAAGAAAATGTCCATACTAATAAAATTATGTAAGGAGTCCAGGATGTGACACAACCTTAACAAAGTCATTTGAAATCATTTGACAGTAAATTTCCCTGTAAGTTCCTAGCCTAAAGCACGGAGAATCCTTTGCTCTCCGCACAGGCTTCTCCCAGACAATCCACATTGCAACATGCGAAGTCTGAGCTGGGTCTTGATGCGGCCTGATGGCCTCCCGAAGGCGATCTGGGAGCCTGGCAGAGCCCCCCGCGGCTGAAAAGGCTTCCATCAAGAACTTGACATTGAATGTATCGTGTCATGCAGATGGTACCTCAGAGGAGTGAGAGCTGCCATTTACAGCACTGATGACAACAACTGCCGAGATCAGTGGGATCTTAAGATTGCTTTAATATGACTGGCACCTAGCAATTTAGCTCACATTGTTTGTGACAGGGTGTCACTCTTGCACTTGTCTGGGAATGAATGATAGAGTTTTTTAAAGCGTGTAGCTTTCTCTCTTGGAGGAAATTAAACCACTGTACGTACTGATGCCGAGAATTAGATGCCTGCCATAGCAGGATGTATTAAGAGAGTGCTTTGCTAATGCATGCTAAAAGTTTAGGCTTTTCTCACGTGGTCAAGGAGCATCAAAATTAAAACTCCCCCTGCCTTGGTCGTCATAAACATGCCATAAACGTGCAGCGTTTGTAAGCACTTTGGATTGCCTTGTCGTGGTCACCTGGTGCCATCTTAGCTTTGTGATTTTCTTCAGGTTAGTCAATATACATTTGCTATGTGCAGCTACCGGGAGAAAAAAGCTGAACCTCAAGAGCTGCTGCAGCTTGATGGATACACTGTGGACTACACTGACCCGCAGCCAGGTACGGGAACCGGCGTCTTACAGCTGCAGCTGGAGGTGCTCGTGTCTGTGACGCTAAATACAGCTCCCCAGCTGGAATCCTCTTTCTCTCTGTCTGTAGCTGCACTGGGATCAGTATTATTATAAATATGTTTGTGTTTATACTGCTCATTAGCTATGCATGACTTTACTATAAATAGATTTAAGGAAATGAGCTGAGAATTCCACATTAAGGAGGAGAGACTAGTCTTTTCTGGGGCACCTAAGTGAATAATACACTTAAATCCCAATGAAATACAAATGTGACCGGAATGCTCAAATTGAGTAATAATCCTAACCTGTGCCTCCAGATTATAATCCTTAAACAAAAAGTTAGCAAGCATGTTTGTCTTCATAGAAATATTAATGGGCCCAACCTTTTTTCCCTGTTGCATTTTCTCTGGGATAAACGTATGTGAGTAGAAGGGGCAGAAAGCATCCTGGTACCTGGGTGCACCTACTTGTTTACATCATGCTGAGACCCTTTTGCAAGTGGAGGAGCACAGTATTTCCTTTTTTTCAGCAGGGCAACACACTGAGAAGGGTGGTCCTCACCTTGCCCTGGATAATGGTATCCCCCAGGGAAGACGAAGAAAGAAATAGTAGGTTTTGTTGTCAAAACCTTGACTCCAAGTTTATATTGATGTCAGGGAGATTAGAAGATGGGCACTGAGTCAGGGCAAAGATGGAAATAAGCATGCACCCCCCAGGGAAGATAAAAAAGCAATGTCCCATCAAGCCTCTGTGAGGGCGGTGGCAGTGATGCCACAATAACAGGGAGTTTTATCTGAGAAAAGGCCAGGCCTTCTGGCCCAAACAGCTTTTGTGCTGCATGAGTACTAGTGCCCTCAACCTCATGGATAACAGCCTCCCACCACATCCCCTTAAAAACCCTACGCTCCAATTTTAACCAGGCTCAAGCAGTCCAACCCGCACTGTACAGCCCAGCTGCAGGTGGGGTAGGTGAGAGAAGCAGTTAACCCTGCATGTGTTGGGCGCGTTTTGGTAATCATAGCGCAGGATGTTACCCAAGGACCTGGCGGACTCGCTCCCAGGTGGGCAGGTGAGTTTGGCATAGGGGAGAGGTGATTCAGCTTGGCCAGGAGCCAGGGACCAGCCGGGGCTTCACTAGGGAAAGCCCTGTAGCACGGATTGCAGGGAGGCCAGGTGAGATCTCATCACTGGCCTCAAAATCTGTGAAATTTCTGCCTGATTTTTACAGCTTACCTTCCTCTTCTGCCAGGTTTGGAGGGCGGCAGAGCGTTCTTCAATGCGGTGAAGGAAGGAGACACGGTGATTTTTGCAAGTGACGACGAGCAGGACCGTATCTTGTGGGTCCAAGCCATGTACCGAGCCACTGGCCAGTCTCACAAACCTGTGCCGCCTACCCAAGTGCAAAAGCTGAATGCTAAAGGAGGAAATGTGCCCCAGCTAGATGCCCCAATCTCTCAATTTTGTAAGTAAATAAGTTCTCCTAGAGAGCAGAAGTCTTTGATGGAAAGATTTTCTGCACTGATGTAAATCAGTATTCACACATGTGTTTCAAGAATACAAAACAAATTTATTTCATTATCATTAAGCTGCTTTTTACATCAGTGGATCCAGAACCAGTAAACTTGTGTGTTTAGCCCAACCAAACCTGAGAAACAAAATTCCTTGGGGAAATTGTCAATGAGTTTTTTAAAGTGCAATACTTGATGGAGGAGAGCCTGGGATCTGAACGCCTGAGACCCAGCCTTCTTTCTGCAGACACACGTTTTACCCCCACACAATAAACTGCAGACCCAGATCAGAGCACTTCATTAGTGCCATTAGCTGTCTATCAAATGTATCACATGCTCAGAACTACAGGTGCAAATCTCGCAAGTATGAAATACACACACAAAAAGAGGTCTCCTGTTGAATATTCAACTGTAGGAAAACATATGGTATTTTTAACAGGTTGCTTTGCAGGCCAGTTAGATGTGAATTTAAAGCAATCATCTTTTAAGTCGGAGCTATGTCGCATGTCCTGTGCAGTTATACTCAGTTTGCTTAATTTGAAATTTAGAGCAATTTCCTTTGTCTTGCAAATGTAATTTGATTATAAACCAGACAAATCCTTTCTCACTCATCAGTTAAGTGATTCTAGGGAGTCGGCATACATACTAAAAGGATGAAGGAAGCATGTCTTTTATCCCTTTGCTATACAGCATATAACATTTCATGTTAATTTCAGTAAAATGTAGGTATTAGTATAGAACATAAGTAAAATAAGCAAAAGTGGTAAATATTAGCAAATGCTTCTAAGTAAATCATTTAATTTTTACACATTTAAAATAGTCTCTGTGAAGCTGTTACAATTTTGAATATTTTGTTATAAGGAACTCAGAAAATACACCCCTTGCAACATCTGCTTGCTTATAAATATCATTTGAGCTTCTTTTATATTGGTTTAACTTTTTTTATGTTACTATCAAAAATAACAATGCAAGACGTACATCTGTGCAAGTAATGTTACAGCAGTAAACAGCTACTTTTTTTTTTTTAATGTCCTCCGCATGCTTGCATATTTTGGGCTCCCTTTGGCCTTGCGTCGCTTGTGATGCGAATGAGAACGTAGCATGATGCAGCTTGGCAAACACCAAGTCAGTATTTTCATTTCAGTGATCCTCATCCTGTTAGTCCTATTCAAGTAATTGACTTAGGGGGTGAAGGGTGTAAAGGAGTGGGGTCCCCACCTCTCAGATAGCCAAAATGGGAGGTAGGAAATGGCCTCCTACCAGTGGGCAGTTTAATCTCTGTGATTAACCTTCGGACCTGGCTGTGTCGTGCTGACCAGAATGCACTCACAGGGATTGTGTTTGCCTCGATCCAGAATGTTTAGTCAAAAGCTTCTTGGAAATACCAGGCCTGGATCCTTCTGTCTGCGTCCGTTTGTAGTGGGAAGCGTTCATGTTCCATGGCTGCTTTTTTAAGTGCTAAAAACCTGCAGTGTCGCAAGGGAGAGAGGTGCAGGTTATGGCTCCCTCCCCTAATAAGCGATGCTGAAGGGTACTTTTAGCTGGTAGCATCTCTTAAGGGACTGTGTGCTGTGTGGTTGGTGCAGAGAGGATGCGCTCTTGCTCATCCCAGTATGACCCTACAGATTAGGACAGCATAACAGCTTCAGAATGGGGAGCCGTCTTTCCCTCCATCCTTTTCCCATGCCCTTGTGTGTCAGGCCTGAACAATTTTCTGCTGAGTAAATTCCCATTCATTTATGACGTTTTCGCTTTGCCAGACCATTATGTGGAGTCATATGGAGGAGAAACTGAGTCCCCTTTCCAGATGCCCCAGGCCTTCAGGTGTGTTGTCATGGTGCAGGGAGCTGAACCCCCTGTGCGCAGGGTAACTAGGATGTAGAGGGGATAGCTGACTTGTCCTGGCCCTTGCTAGGGGATGGCAAAGTCAATAACTGAGCCCAGGAGTCCTCTCCTCATCTAAGCACAGCACGGTACGTCTACCAGAGACTTGCGCTGCTCACATTCGTGCAGACCCGCATCAGTCTGGCTGTGATCAAAGGCGTAGAAATGACACAAGTTTGACCTTGCTTTTTCCATCTCGCTTGCCTGTCAGGAGGCACGGGTCTCCCTTCCTTCCTTCCAGTACAAACAGCCTGGATTTCACCCCCTGGCTCCTGTAGGGCATCAGGGGGCATCCTGACCCTAAGGGGGGTCAGGATCTGACCACGGTGTCTCGCTTTTGATCTCATGCTAATATAGCCCCGAATCTGGATCGTTCAGCCTCTTTTATGCCACCACCTTCCTTCCATCAACAATATGTCTTTACCAGAAGCCGGACAGCTTCAGGCTCCCCATCTTGCCACAGGCACTAGGAAACCCTTTCAATTATGTTGTGCCAAAGCGTGGAAGAGGGAAACCAGTAAGCTCCTGAACGTGATGATGCCTTGCAACATTCACATCCTCTGGGCTAAGCAGATAGAGTGTTTTGTCCTCAGTCTTCCTTCCTCCTCCTCCCTTGGATGTAGATCCCTTTGAAAGCTCCTTGTGCGCAGGACCTTCATCCTACAGGAGGAAGAAGGAAGCATGCCACAGTACACATTCATCTCAACAGCAAAGCCTATTCAGTTTTCGTATTTTAATGTTTATATGTGGCAATATTCATTGCAAAAGTCATTGGGTGCTGAAGTTAAATAACGAAGAGCAGAAGTGAGTCATGCACGCTGCATATGATGGCTTATCAGGAGTCTTAATTATAAAAATACAAATCTCAAGTCATTAATTCTTTAAATTCAGACATATCAAGTATTGCATTTTTAAAAGGGTCTTGATGTGTTTTTGAATTTTTTTTGTTTGTGGGGTTTTTTTGTTTTTGTTTGTTTGGGTTTTTTTGCCTGCAGAAAGGTAAGGACTTTTGTGAGACATTTTATTCTTGTATAGTTTATACTTGGCATTTTTAGTGCTTATTAGAGCCTGTGGTGAACAAAGGATTTGCGAAAAAGTAAATGTTAAGCAATTTGACTAGTAATTGTTATAGCTTTCATGTTGTAGCAGTCAGAGATGGCACATGCACATGCATGCACATGCAGAAAAAAATCCAGCCCTCCACTCCTGTTACGGAGCTGTCGGTTAAGCAGAAACTTGAGAACAACATATTTTGCTGTTGGAAAAACTTGGGAGTGCTAGTGAATTCGTTTGGTTCCCACCTAATTTGACTTAGCAAATAGAAACTTTATGCAACATTCAAATTTTCTTCTCTAGTTCAATAGCAGCACTTGACTCGGAAGTAAACAGACAGCTCTAAACAAGGGTGGTATCTGTTTTATTTGCTATTTAAGTACTGAAAAAATAGATCCTGCTATTCATTAATTTTTGTATGAGTCTACAGTCCCTTTTATGTGGGTGAACAATACCTGTTAGTGTGAAAAGTTTTGCTTTTTTTTATTTTGCTACAATTTAAAAGAAAAAATCCATTAACACAAAGCTATGCTTTTCTCCAATATTTGCATTATAGAAGCAAAAACCCAAAACTGTTCTTGTTTACTGTTGGAATCATGCACAGTATTATAGTTAATAATGCTGCCAATACATATTACACCTTTTGGCAATATTTAAGCTTCATAAAAGTGGTCACTTGTCTGACAGTACCAATCTTTGTTCGTTCTGTGTTAGTGATGCATTAAACAAAATTTCCAAACATGCTCAACATCCATTTTTTTGAAAACCTTTTCTTTTTAACATGAAAGATTGGTCAGTAATTGTTTTACATGTCACTTGTGGTTATATTTCATTTTTAATGTCTGTTTATATTTAATGACTGTTGGTCATATACACCATATACAAAGACTTGGTTGTTTTGAGAATTTGTAATGATTTGTTCCCCCATAGTAAGTAGCTAGGTTTATTGAGCTTCATAAGAAATTTTCAGCTGTAAGTGTTTTTTTGGTTGGTTTGGTTCTTTTTAAGTTTCTTTTTCATTCTTTGCTTGAACCCAAATATTTAGCTGCTAGGTTAGGGCTCCTGTCTGCTTTCCTGAGCCTTGTTGCTAGTCTTTATGTTATTCTGGTTTGTTCCTTCTTACCCTGCTAACTTCTAGCTGGACTCAAGGGTAAGTGCTTCCCTGTAGCTAGCACAGCTCAGATAATCAGACTAGATTATCTGACGTATGCAATGTGCTTTTTTTTTTTCCTCTTAAATCTTTCTCATGTTTAGATTTTGTAGTAAAAATTTTCCATGTTATTTTCCTGAATTTAGGTTTGAAATGTAAGTTTCCATACTGAAATTAGGATGCATGTGATGTTTGCATAATTGCCTTCTCTCCCTGGCTTTCACATTGGCATCAAGTGATCCTCTCAGTAAAGCCAATCATTAACATTTCTATTTTTCATTCCAAGATGTAAATATTAATTAACATCACAATAAAACTGTAAATAATACCTCCTTTTGTTTCATGGAATTTACATCTAGTTGACTGCTTACTGCCTGAAAACAGATCATTTTGCACTCTGACGATATCATTTCTCTCCGTTGCAACGATTAGCTGGGCGTAGGGCACCAGCGGTGCGGGGCTAGCCGTGGACACCTCAAAGCGTAGAAAGGTAGGGCAGTAAACCCGAGGAGGCCCAGCTGAGCAAGGCGAGCTGCAGGACTCCAAAGGAGCCCGCGGCCCCTGCCCAAACACGCCTTGCGAAAGCCAAGGTTTGGCAGCTTCCTCTCACGTAAACCCAGGAGGGGATTATTTCGGCAGCAAAAGGCAGCTCTCTGGTTTACTCTGTGTTTGGACCAGACGGGAAGGCTGACCCACTCCGAGTTAAATCCATTGCTCGCGGAGGGGCTTCGGCTCTTCCCCAAATTATTGTAAACCAGTCTGTGTAGCGTGGGTCTCAAACACCGATCAAAGCACTGCTTTCTAAAGAATAAACTAGGGGAATTGTTATTTTGCCCCTGAATTGTTTCCTTTTCCTGTTAGAATACCTACTTTAAAAAAGACAAAAGCACAAACTTATGCATTAAGAGAGATTTTTCTTAGTCTTTGTTCAATCTTAAATATACAAATCCTGCGCTGGTGTTAAAAGCTTGCTTCTCAAATACCTGGTGAGTGCCTGCTTTCCTTAGGAGGGAATAGCATCAGTGGGTCACGAGAGCTGGCAAATATGTATCCAGAGTATCTGAATGCAATTATGAGAAGGAACAGGCGGTGTCATCCCTCCTGGCCATCAAACAAGACTCCTTTTTCTTCTTTTCCTTTTGTTCCTTTTTTTCCCTTTTTCTGTGTGCGAGTATGTGCGCGTGTGTATAAATAATACCCTTGGGTAGCAGGCAGAATTCCTTCTCAGCAGACACTTTCTTTTTTCTTT
The DNA here is from genome assembly GCF_040807025.1 of Struthio camelus. Classification (NCBI taxonomy): domain Eukaryota; kingdom Metazoa; phylum Chordata; class Aves; order Struthioniformes; family Struthionidae; genus Struthio; species Struthio camelus. The sequence continues at coordinate 12,093,809 of NC_090955.1, read as the reverse complement.
CCTTTTTTGCTTTCTAAATGTTTGGATTTCCAAAGAGCATTCTGATCAGACTTTACCACAAAAAGTTAATTTGATGGAAATACAGATTTTTGCCTCTTTGAAAGAAAGAAAGAAAGAGTGAATGAATGAATGAATTTGGGTCTGGCAACATTACATGTATTTGCACTACAATGCATTGCTGTCTTATTAGATTATTTTAATAGTTTTGTGCTTTGATTGCTTTTTTTTTTAGATAGATAGAGATATCATGAGAACGCTGCTGTGTCTTCTGTATTGTCAACTTGCAGATGCTTCATTGCAGGAATGCAGAATTAAAATGTTAATTCAGTTCTCACAGAACTTGCATGAATTTAAAAATAGCCTGTAAATCACTTCTACGTGCTTTAAGAAGCATGAGACTCTAACTTATGAAAAATAAATTCACAGGTTTCCGCAGTCATCCAATTCAAAATATTTTTAAATAGTTATAAAAATGCTGTGCAACAATGTTCTGTATTATAAATAGCTGTTTTCTAAAATGTGTTTTTAATTTACCACACGAGGAAACATGTAAGTGCATGCTACAAATCCTTATTTATTTAACAACCAAACGTTAGGTAACTTAGCTTTCAGTTCAGTGCGTAGCGCATCCTGGCGATTTACAGGAAAATTCTGAATTGTTTTATTAAACCTTTAACTCAAGCAGAAAAGAACTGATGTTTGCGGCAGGGAAAAAGCAATAAAACAAAGGAGTGGAGCGCAGACTAAATTTAAACCTGTCTTCTAACATGGAATCAAATGAAAGAGGAGGGTCTTAGGTAGCTGGCTGAGAAGCAAGTTGCGTCTGCCGCCGAGGCCGTAGCTCTTGGCAGGGCGGAGGAGTAACGCAGCGAGGGGCACAAACCTGGACGCACGCAGCTGCACTTTACACAAGCGGCAACGCTGTCGTGCGCTGAGAGGAGGGGACTTGGTAAGTCACCAGCCGTCGCTGCCACCGGCTCCCTCATAAACAGCAGGATGGCGTTTTAAGCCCCAGAGCGTACTTCCCCCCCCCCCCCCCAGGCCCCCCCCGCCCCGCAACACCGATATTTCCAATCCAGCCGCTCGTTCGACGCAGCCGAGCGAAACGTGGTTCCTAGGCGCTTCCCCGTGGTGCGTCTGTAACGAGGGGCAGCCCGAGCGCGTCCGCGAGCTCCGCGCGGTCTGCGGCAGCGCGAGGGCGCCTCGGCGCCCCGCCGAGCACGCGGGCGAGCGGGCCGCACGGCACGGCGCGGCGCGGTGCGGCGGGCGCGCCGTCGCCTGCGGTCGGGCTCCCCCTCGCTCCCGCTGCTCGGCGCGGCCCGGGCGGAGCGGACTTGCTGCGAAACTCGTCTGGCCATGCCAGTGAAGACTTTTCTAGAAATATCTGTAAATGAATAGCTGCCATCAATCATTGTCATTCCTTTATTTCATGTCTCCTGATGAGGTTGACTAGTGTCATTGTTTGTTACTGTCCAAACCACATCTTCATTCTTGTAACGTCAAGCAGATATGACAAGCCCACATTTTCCAGATGAGTAAGATACAAAGTCACCTTTTAATTTGCAGTTTTTGTTTTTGGGGGGTTTTGGTTTTTTAACAAACAAACGTGTTGTAAGGTTTGCTGAACGGTCAGTTGCCTTTGGTACTAAAACAAAGTCACCCATTAATGAAAAGAAATTATTCTGGAGTAAAAAATTCTTACGATAAAATGGCTACCTTTAGCCTTTTATAACAAGAATTCTTTTATGGAGCTTGTCCCCCGTTACTAACTCCGCTTTTTGCAGAACAAAATCTGCCAAAATTCGTGCTGTAGCAAAAGGTATGCAGAGGGCAGCGAAACGCATTAAAAAATCCAAAGAATGGGATATTTTATCTCTTCCTTTTGAAATGACAGTTACGTAAGCAGAAAGGCAGCCCTCACAGGACAGGATGGTGGGACAATCCTTTGTTTGTCATTGCTGCTGTTGTTGTTATTTAAATCTTTGTATTGCTGACACTGACAGATTTGTAAGACTCTGATTTCAAACACTCGCACAAAATGTGTGTTTGACAGAGGGCTAGTTAACGCAGTCAGTCTAGAATGCAAACTGGGGAAAAATGAACAAAATGAAAATAAAAGCAGCGTTCAAGAAAAGACAGCAACGTAAGTTAAAAAGCATAGTATAAAGGGCCGGGGTCTGTAGTTTTCAGGAGTCGGCGCTGCCCCGTTCACCTTCGCTTGCAGGCTCCCGTTTGAGACCGCCATCGAACACCTTTCCGCCGCGTTCGTGTGCGGCGAGTCTAAATCTGTAAGGTGACTTCTGTGGGCCAGCAGCATCGTTTTGCCTGGGGCCCTGAACAAAGAAGCCCCCGCTAGCTTGGCACAGCAACTTGGGAAGGGATTGTAAATTACTGGAGCAGCATATAACTAACTTTCTTTGGGTTTTCCTTTCTTTTTGACTTTAATAACAGTGCAGGGTCAAAAAAGCAACCACCTTCGACTGAAACGGTGGATTTAAAGCATTTACAGATCAGTTGTACAGTCTAGGTGTGAATATTAGCCGTTTTCACTTTGTAATTTGTTTAAAATCTCATCCAAACTCTACAAGCCATTTTGAAGGAGGATGGATTATATATAAAGCTGTCATATCATATGCAGATGCAGGCATTATTTTAAATCACAGATCAGCTGTCTGGAGTGGAGGAACAATATATTTAGATCTGTCCTTTTCTTTTTGTATTTTCTAGGAAGATTACTGCTTTCAATATAATCTGATTTCTAAATTTAATTTTTTTAAATGATTCCATTAGAAAAGATCAAAATGCAAAAATAAATTGCAAGTCGCACGGTGCGTTTATCATGTACCAATTAATTAAAGGAAGGTAAGTTTAGCATAGGTTTGTCCTTTTTAACATGCTCCTAGTTATTCTTAAGAATTCTAAGCCTCTGGACTAGGGCAGATATTATCTTTAAGTGAAATTCACGTGCGTGTAATCATTCTCCAAAGACATCTCCAGTTCAAATCACGCCTCCTGTATTCGTTAGCGGGGTCATTTGCACGCAGCCAGTCCCCGCAGTTCTGCCGACACAGAAGGGTTTGAGCAGGCACGAACTGCAGCGCTGGGCCATCGGCGCCGAGAACTGCAGCTGTTCATCTTCCTTTCCATGTCAGAAAACCACGTTTTAACTCACCAGCTGGGCAGAAGTCATGCGCATCATACCTCTTTGAAACACATCGTGGTCACTCGGGCTCATGACCTGCCGTGTATGATTCCTCTCTCCTCACGTGGTTGTTCTGAAATGGGCAGATCTCTGGGCAAGCGGGCTTTCGAGCAGCCACACAGCAGGGAGCTCCAAAAGGTGCTGCTTTGCAGTGATGAACCAAAATAAAATTGTCCCGGCACACGGGCAGTCGCAAAGGCCTGTGTAAGCCCCATGTCAGTTCGCAGTGCTTGGCAGAAAACTGTCCGTGCACCTGCCTTGCTCAGAGAGACCTTAGGAAGCACAAGTCAGCTCCTCCGCTCCGAGTCAGCGAAGCCTCAGCTGATTCACTGAAGATCTGCTCTAGGTCCCCCTTGTTAAGGGAACGTGAAGCGGGGAAAAGTTTGCTAGTTTGGAGTAAGAAGCGTTTGTTTCAAACATACTTCCTAGCGCATCTGCTCTAAAAAGTTCACCAACGAAAGGGCTAGGGGACTCTTCAGACTTCCAGCTGATTTACTCACATCTCAGAGTCTCGTTTGCTGAGCGAGAGGATTGACAGCATTTCAGGGCTCCTAATTGAAAAGTAATAAAATTTCTGAGTGAAGCTGGCAAATGAAGGCCTCCAGCCAATTTGTCAGCTTGCAGTCTACTCAGAGGAACCAGGGAGAGCAACAACCTATTAAAAATAGTCTGATAGTATCTGTTGAAGCATTCTGTGGGCACTAGCAGTGGAATTGAAAACAGCATAAACGCAACCTTTGGTAGTGCACTCAGTCAAATCGATCCTGGCCCAGAGGGACAGAGACGATGGGGCAGAGATCTGTCAAAACAGGCAGAAGCCAGCCTACTGGCGTGCGAGCCTGCCACCGCGAGACCCGGGCTTGGGGTGGGCTTCACGTCTGGTGCCGTAGGAGCTGCAGGCTACACGCGCCGTGGAGGTGATGCGCTCATTCTGCGCGTTGGGGAGGTTGCCCCAGTGCCCGAGCCAGCCCTCGCGCCACCGCGTCGCTGCACGGCGCGAGCTGGAGCTGCTTGTTCTGTCCCCGAGCCAAACGTGCGGAGTCACCGTCACAGGCAGACGGTGGGGAGAATAGGGACCGAGGAGACAGGCAGATAGAAGGCAAGCAGGACTCGACACACGACGCGAAACAGGGGAACGGACCCTCGAAAACCGTAGAGCCTGCTGCAAAAATCGGCATTTATTCAGCAGAGTTTTAATGAGGAAAATTGCCAGCTTCTGCTGAATTAAGTATTGCTAGCAGCTAATTGAAATGTTACATGTTTTAATTTGTCCAATTTCTTTCCAGTGGGTGATGTTATTTATATGACTTATATATAGCTAATGACAGACTATACAGAAAATGTAAAGATTGCTTCCAATAATTAGTAATATCTGAGAGCACAGACATGAATGAGGTATTTAGAAAGACAAGCCATCCCTTCACAGGTTCGTATTAAATAGTGAAGTAAAACATATATAAAAGAATACTATCCTATTATTGAAAGCTTCCTTTATTCTTTTTTTAGTTGAGGATTTTTGTTTCTTCTGGTAAACAGCAATTTTGTTTTAAAATAAATACAGTTACCATATACTGCTAGTGTGGAAAACTGCATTTTTGTGTCCTTTCAGGCGCATTGTTTCAAGGCCACCCAGTTCCCCTAGGAGGTTATAAACAGGGGAAGGATTTAAATCCTATTCTATTTGTCGAGAATTTGGCAAGAACCCGTATCGTAGGAAGCTGAGCACAGACAAAACCGAGTGAAAGGTGTCTTTTAATTCCTCGGTTGCTGGTAGAACAAAGCCTGCTCCCAGCAGGGTCCCGGCTGGCCGCACCCAGGCTAGATTGGCGGCTTCATTTCAACTGGTGAATTTGGTGTATTTTTAGTTAACCATGTTGAGAATAATTAATTAGTCCCTAGGACTTAGTGCCTGTAAACGTCATCCAAAGCAGAAAAGTGTGAATACATTGAGGCTATTAATTCACAAAAAAATGGCAGCTCATAATCCAAGCAGAAGAAATTGTGTCCCTCTGTCAGGATGACTGGCAGCTCCAGCACGCTATCAGGTTACTTTCTGAGTGATAACAAATTACATATCAATTTAACTTGTTAGCAATGCTTAAAAGAGCATCTTTTTATTTCTTTGAGGTAGCATTTAAAGTTGCCATTAAAAAATTGCTGTGGGGAGACAAACATTGGCATTTGGGTAAAAAACAATGTGACTGGTTTGATACCTAGAAAACCTAGTAAATTTAGAGAAAATGCTACAGCTATAACTGTATTAGAATGGCAGAATCTATTATAATTAACTGCAACTAACTAAATAGGAGCTACTTTACTTATGTGAGCAAAAATTCTGTTAACTCATAGAGTATTGTAAGATACAGAATAAGTTACTGGGTTTATGTTCTGTTTTTAAGTACAGAATAAATGCACTATAATGAGCAGTTGACAAGATGTTAATTCTAAAATCTTTTGCCTAAATGCAATAAGATAGTCCATAACTGATGCAAGTTGACAATGGGAGGTGAAAAGTATACTCTGTAGCTTGGGAAGAGAAAAGTTAATGCAGGGAAGGGGAGATATTTAGCTTTCATGCTTCATACGGTATGTTTTTCTGTTGTATATGTCAACTAAAATGTGTTATATCTCTCTAAATGGTGTCTTTCTCTATATGTATAAATGAACAGATGCAGATAGAGCTCAAAAGCATGGCATGGATGAATTTATCTCTTCCAATCCCTGTAACTTTGACCACGCTTCACTCTTTGAGATGGTTCAGCGCCTCACTTTGGACCACAGACTTAATGATTCCTATTCTTGTCTGGCAAGTATATTCTTTGGTCTCTAGTGATATAAACATCAAGCAGCAAAGTCAAAGCTAGTGCAAGTGGGGGCTAATCCCCCTGTTGCTGGAAGATTGACTTCTGTTTACACCAGCTTTGAATTTGGCCCAGAGGTATTTTCTTTTGAGAGGCTGTCTGCAGTGAACTGACTGCTGTTCTTCTCCAGTAATACTGTCTTTATCATTTCTGTTTACTGTGCTTATAATGTTTCTTCCTATAAAGACAAACTCTGGTATGGAGATGTACAGTAGAAAGCAGAAACAGTGTTTTGCAGCGTCCTGCACTGCCTTCCAGAATCTTATGGATGAAAGAACAGGGAAAAGATGACGGTCTGGTGTCACCCCCCGTGTCAATGGAGTCATTCGAGGAGTAACTGTGGCCCAGCTTTGTGTCTGTTTATGAGCAGGGATCCCAAGCAGGTAACAGGAGGGACTAGGTGGATATACAGCAGTGACAGGCCTGCAATCTGTCCTTGCTCATGTAACTGCATGCCCGTCCTGATTATTCTCATGAGCAAAAGTTGCAGCTCTCCGCCCATTGCTGTATAACAGTGGCACTGAGATTCTCCAGGGGAGCTGGTAGTCTTTGTCTGGGGTGCAGTGCTTTGGGGATCTTAGGAGCTGTGAGGATATAAATGACAAATAACCTTTAACAGTATGACTTGAGCAATGAATTTCTAGCAGTTTAGGTGTGGAGAGTAACTGTGCTCTGAGTTTCTAAGAAAGCAACAAGATGAAGCCTTTCTAGAGGGTGGATCAAGCCTGAAATGCAAGTTGTGGCCTAAAAGGCGTGGGACAGACCCTAGCCCTCCTGGTTTTCTTGTGGTGTGCAGAAACCTCCAGACGGGGGTGTCATCGCTGGCTTGTTCTGCAGAAGGAACACCCCGTACGGTTGACTTCACACGTCTTGCCAACTGTGCAGTCCCTGGAGCTGGGGCTATAGAGTAGCTTTTTTTTAAAAGCAACAACCTGGGAACACAACAGAGCAGTTGGCAGCAAAACTGTCAGTCTTGAATCCTTTCCTCCAAGTGCCCTCCACCATGGTGCTCCTCTCATCTGCTGTGCTGCTTGCACCAAATGCAAGGGCTCCTCTCCTCAAAATGACTAAGGTCCAGTAAATGCCATTAGCAATAGCAAGTTATCTTCTTCCCCATGAGGGGCAGGGCTAGGAGGAACAGTTGTGGACATCCCCTGAGGTAAGGATGGGGTGGGGGAAGGCTGCAGCATGCACCTTACCCACACGTGTACAAGTGATATGAGTAGGCTCAGTGGGACCATTGTCTCACCTATGGCAGGCTTCTCACTGGTTCCAGCCAAGGTCTTTGCTCCAGCAGGCAGTGAATTTGGCATGCAGCTTCCGCTCCCCACGCATGGCTGACACTAGGAAGACCATTCCCATCTTTGCATGCCTGACAGGTTGGCTTGCAGCTGGTTTGTCTCTGTAAGGTCTCAGGCCTGGTGAGAGCTATGACCCTTTAATTAAATTCGTGGCTGAAGGAGAGGCATGAGGCCATCACTGAAAATGATTGATAATGTTTCTCTTCAAGAAAGCCACCAGGCATACTACTGCTTACTATCAAGATGTTTGGGCTCTTGCTAGGAGCTACTGGAGCGATGAAGCTCCCTTCAGCACCAAGACTTGTGTCGCTTTGGAAAGGAGTGTCACCACTTAACAATCTTCTATCAAGTCACCCATAACAGAGTGTTGTAAAGAAAAGAGTAATGGGCTGTGTTCACCCACACTTGGATTTCATATGCTTCTTTTAGTATGTTTTTCCTGATTATGAAGAAAAAAACAGACTGACCTCAAAATTTGCATTCAACTGCAAAGAGCCCTATTGCTCTTGATATGTCTGTGGGAAGTTTGCGATACCATTACACTGGCTTGCCTGTCGGAGCTTGTAAGTCTGTGGTAAGCCTTCCTCGTCCATTCTATATGCTGCTAGGCAGTTGTTATCCTTCCTATAGGATATTCGCACGCAAGAGCCCTTAGATCTTTGCCTTGTCATGCCTCTTTTGTCCATGGGTTTCCAAATGTGGACGTGGAGTTGCCAGGGAAGGCCTACCCAGACTCAGTGGTTTACCCTGATACTGAGAGAATAACTCAGCTTTGTCTCCTTTCCGTGGAACCAGGTTAAACAATGCTAATGCAAGCCCACTCTCTGGCGGAGCCAGGCATCTCTATGAAAACAAACAGGCTGTGTGACTAATCTCAGCTATGGCAGAAGTGATGTTTGCTGGCAGAGAGCACCGTGTTGGAGAAAGGGGAAGAGCATTGTCTGCGTTGCTTACTGAGGGTTCTCACCCATCTTCCACAAACTGATAGCACATTCACAGCTTTTCCTGGACTTTCAGATAGGGGAGGAGTATGCAGCTCTTCCAGCTTAATGTTGACCCCACACTACGTCTTCCTTCCTTTCAGCTTGGGCACTTGCATTCTTTCTGAGACTACCCTTGAACTCTTCCCAAGACTTCCAACCTGCCGCCAGCATTCATGGAATTCACATAGTACAACATGGCATTTAACAAGGAAATGTGGTGTTCCGGAGTGCCCAGCCTAACGGAGGGGATGTAAAGGGGTCAGTTTAAAAGGCTGGTAAAGCAGGCCACTGAATTGAAGTTGTTTTGTGTTTCCAGTGGTAAATGCAAAAATTTAGCTATTGAAAAGTGAAATTTTCCCCCCAAGAATCTTGGTTTTCACAGAAACTGCATTTACCTTAGAAAAATTGCCAGTGATTCAGACTGCCCAGCCAAGCCTAGCTTTACCTGGCTTGAAAGCTCCCATTGCACTCCCCCATTGGTGCTTGGTACATGTGGCCACTTTTCGATGCGATTTGGCTTCTTAAGCATGGTCAGTCAAATTCCCTGTGCTCTGCAACCTCCCTCTGATATGCCTCTACATTTCCTCATGCCATTGAATACCAGCTGGGAGACCAAACTGGGCTATACCTAACTGTGTGGGGTGAAACACCCAGTGTGTCGCTATCGGTTGCATTTCCCAGACTGGCTTGTTGTCAGTTGGTTGTGCCAGGCAAATCTTAATCTTAAGAGCCAGGATCTGCCTGAAGACGAGGGGGATTTTTCTGAATACAGCCCTTCGTCAGATCTTGAATTTGTTCTGGGGCTGTGGGGAGCAGCATTAACTGCCCCTTTGCAGCTCTGTTCAGTAACTGCGGAGGATGGGAGCAGGTTCTCTGTTTTGTACCTCTGTCATTTCCAACCTGTTGCTGACCCCTGACTCCTCTAATTAATCCTTCCCTAGTCTGAGGAAGGATTCCTCCTCTTCTTTTTCTGTACCCACTTTCATGCAGAAGGAGACCTTCTGGTCTTACTAGGCTCTGGATCACTCTACCCGTAGGCTACTTTGGCATGCTCTCGTGAGGTATCATGATAGGAGGTTTGGTACTGAACCAATCTGCTCAAGCTGCTTTTCAGTGAGCTGTGGAAGAGATCTTGAGTGCTCAAACCCTTTCCTTCTGTCTGACGGAGGACCAACACTCTGCAGACCCAAGCCAAGGGAGCAGTGTGGAGAGCTCCGTATCACCAGGTCCAGCCTCCTGTCTTCTTTCACCCCAAACTCTGGGCTTGGCGTCTGACTCCAGTGTACTTAGTGCCAGCCTTCCCGCTGAGTGTAGGGCCAACATTTCACCCCATAGGAAGGACTGAGTCCATTGTATACATTAAACAAATGTAACAACTTAAACTGCATTTGTACCCCAGTAATCAGATTCATCCATCTTTCTATCTCAGAGCAGTTAAGGTATTTCCATATTTTGACCATACCTATTCTCCAAAGATCTGCATGAAAACAGGCAAGGTGAAGAGATTGTCCAAGACTGTCACAAACTGGCAACAGAGATAAAGAAATCCAGAATCAAGCACAGTACGACCAACCAGCAAACAAACAAAAATATCAGAAAAAGCAATAAAGGCAAATATACCCCTCCTAAAAAATAACCTTCCAGAGTGCTGTCCCATCTGCATTGTTCTGTGTCTTCATTTTGAAATGTGCACTTCTAGTGATCCCAGAACTGTAGCTACTCCCTATATCTATCATTTTCCCCTCATTATTTTAATTCTTTTCTCAATCTGTTTTGGAGTTGGCCCAATAAGGATGAGCAAATCCTTCTCTATGTCTTTGAGCTCTTAATTGATATTTCTTCAACTCTTTTCAAAGCAGCTATTTTGGCATCTAGAAAAGATTTGGTGTCATCTGAGTGGTAGAAAATATATTTTAATCTTTCACAGCAGTGTTGTTTCTAAGATGTAGCATTTGGGGTAACAGATGGGGTGGCAAAGAAGTTGCCTATAGGGGCAGTGCTCTGCCTCAACTACTCTCCCGCCCGCTGCAGGAACTTTTCAATTAAACGATGAAAGATTTTGCAGCTTGATGCATTCCAGAGCTGCGTCTTAGCAATTGTTTAGCACCCAAATTTCCATGTAAATATTGATGGTTTTGCAGCATTTTGAAAAGCATTCTACGGGAACATTCCCGTCCTAGCAAGCGCCTTCGCTGAAGGCAGAGGCGCTTTGCACATCGGCTGTCCCAGGACCTTCACCGGAGCACAGCGCTGGAAAGGCGTCCTCCTCGAGAGCACTGCCTTTGCACCGCAAGCCATGTATCACCATAGGACTGACAGACCAAAATAGTTTGAGATTTCTGGATGGTTAAAGAAACCCTGCTCATTAACAGAGCTTACGTTTACTTTGATGCCAAGGAACGCTGACCTGCCGGCGGTGGGTGATCTCAGAGTGCGTCACCAATGGCAGACAAATAAGGATGATGAGAAACGTCCCTTGCCGGTACTGTGGAGCTGCGTTCCTCCGCCTTCAGCACATTCCTACCCTTTACAGATGCAAGAGAAGTCTTTATTCAGTATAATCCTCCATGTTCTCACCCGGTTCAATCTTCTTGCTCATGGCCAAATGTACAATCCCTTCCCAAAAGTAAGATTGCTGTTTCATGCTGTTTAAATAATCAAATCTTTGTCATCTCTTAAAGGTGTAAGTCTCCTTTATTGCTAGGCACCAACATGAATTGGCCTAACTTTTCAGCATTTTAAATGACGTTTCCCTTTAAGGTAGCATAATACATTTGTGTTAACAATTGCACTGAGTATGTGCTGTGATTGGGGGATGATATGCAGACTGTATTGTTTGAGTTAAGAGTGATCTCTCTCTCTCTTTTTTTTTTTTAATGGAGCATTAGGTTTGTATTTCTTTTATTAGAACAGCTGACCACTACACCTCCAGATCTGATCGCATTTGTATTTAATAACCTATATTTAAAATCAAGTCTCTTTATTTCTAAACAGGGCTGGTTTAGTCCTGGCCAGGTCTTTGTGCTAGATGAGTATTGTGCACGTAATGGAGTGAGAGGCTGTCACAGACATCTCTGCTACCTCAGAGATTTGCTAGAGCGCGCAGAAAATGGAGCTATGATTGACCCCACCTTACTTCACTACAGCTTTGCCTTTTGTGCATCACATGTTCATGGCAACAGGTAAGGAATTATTCTTGGCTAGCAGCTCCCTGCCAGCAAGGGATGACTTTGTCAAATATAGGTTTCCTTGGATAATGCACAACCGTCCCCAATTTGTTTTCGCATTGGATGTTTGGCAGCAGCGCTTCTAGTGGCATAGTCGGCTTGTTTGTTTGTTTCGTTGCTTGTTTAATGTAAGCAATGAAAATGCACGTACAGGATCCAGAAACGAGGGTTTTTAACTTTCGTGCCCAGGCACCTGCTAGCTGGAGTTCTGGACACCATAGAGTCAAAGTATGTGCCACTGTCACAAGTTGAATGAATCGAAGTAAACAGTATTCTCTACTGATTTAATTGCTGTGTAAGCGAATCTGACAATTTGCAACAGTGAAATTTTCGGCAGCATCAAACTTCAATATTCAGAAGTGAGTTAAGCCCTTAGGTACCTGTGTCTCATTAAAAGTCAGTGTGACGTAAGTTCAGAAATTGCTAAACATAATGGAAAAGTTTATCTTGCTGCTGTTGCAAAGTAATTGCAATTTCAGACGTAGCCCCAGAAATGTGGCAAATCTTTGATAGCAGGAAGTGGAGCTGTGCTTTTCCCTTTTCTATGTATTTTGTTGACTGCTATACTATCTATTGCAGCTTCTTTTTCTGCTTTGTTTCTTTTAAGTTGCATTATATACTTTGTGATATCGCTTGCTTTCCTGCATATGCTGCTGTGGAAGGGAGCGTTGTAAAATAATTATGTGTTTTTGTAAGCCCTCTGAATTATGACACGCATTGCCCAGGTTTCGCGTTGCAAGACTGCCACTTGCTTTGCAGTTAGCTTCCTACATCTTGTCATGGAAACTGAGTTTTTGCTTCCTTAGTTTCCTTTTTAGTTCTGACTTTCTTTTGCTTGTTCATTCCTTCTTTGCAAACTGTTATTTGGTTTTGGTTGTTGTTTACTTTCAGTTTAGTTTCCTTTTGTTTTGTTTTTTTTCATGTTTTTTTCTGTTTCTTTCACTTTTGCTGCCGGCCTTCCCCCACGCGTTTCTCTCATTCCCCAAAGCCAACACATGACAGAATTACTTGGTGGGTCACAGCCAAGTGCAGACGGCGAAGGGGGCAAAGTGTCTCATGCCGCTGCCACTGAAGTGGAGACAAAAAAGGATTCCAAAAAGGAGTCCAAAAAAAGGAAAGATTCCAAATCGCAGCCGAATCCAGAGCCAAAAAGGTAAGAGAAAGTGCACAGTGCACAGAAGTGTATTGTACTTGGCACCAGGGCTCCTCGATCACTGAGCACACTGGGCAGTTTGCATCCCCGGCACCAGCGGGGCTCTAGGACTGTCAGCACACCCCTGTGGCTGGAGTCAGGCACCATGGGGAGGCCAGGTCCTAAACCAGAAGTCAAACACCTATTTGACTCTCTTGGCAAGTCAATGGCATTTGGGTACCTTAGTCCTGCAGAGAGTCAGCGCCTTGACTTTTTCCAGGTGTGCGTTCAGAAAGGCTGTTTGCACAGAATCTGAGGAATCAAACCAGAAACTGCAAATTGGCCACCCCTAACGCCCTCTTCCATGGGCAGGGCTCATCGCAGCAGGATGCTCTTTTGGGGTACAGGACCTGGTTCAAAGCCCTATTGGCTCAGGACTGTATAACAGAGGAGGTCAGATGCTGGTCACATCTCCTCCATGTACCCCTTCAGAGAGTCCAGCACAGCCAAAAGCTGAAGCTTCCTCTTCAGCTGGGTCAGGCAAGGACGTACCTGATGGTACTGGCCGTGGTAACAACCTGCCAGTCCCTCCTCTTGGGGCTGAAGAATTGCAGGCATGGGAAAGATGTATTACTTAAAATCCATGCAATTTGTAGACCCTAATCCCATGCCTGTACAGCTCCCTAGTGTTGAGGATGGCTGCTACACCTTACTGGGAGACAGCTTTGCAATGCCCAATGGGCAGCTCTGCAATGGCAGGGCTTTTAAAGTAATTTGGTTAAAATATTCCAAGAAAGCAATTAAATGTTTTGCTATAACTTAACTTTCTTCAGCTGATGACTGACTTCAAATCAAAAGGCTATAGCTTTATATTTCTTCTAGGTCATTGTTGTCTCTCTGTCACCTGGGGATTATCAGAGGTTCCTTGCTGGAGATGCAAGGTTAAAGCATTGCAATTTTTAACCAAGATCAGTGTCTATGTAAATGTTGTGTGCTGGCTCATGGAGTTAGGCGTTTGATACAGAAACTACTAGGTGAGGTTTCTTGGCCTCTGCTATCAGCAAGTCACAAGAATGGGCCACAGGTGGTCTGAGGAAAAAAAAATGTGGCTCTCTATCTTTAGTTTCTGCTAATAGAAATCTGAATATCTGAGTGGAAGAGTCACGATTTCTTGTCAGAAGTCTGTTTAAGCCACATGCATCATGCATTTGAGAACTGGCTGGCAGAGAGCTAAGGACAGCCAATATTTATCCGTGCGGTGCTTACTGGCAATTACGATACATGTAAAACTGGGTTCTCTTTAGCTCTGTCCCTTCTTCCCACCTGCCGCTTTCATACGTTGCTTGTTGGCTGGGTCCTTGCTCTTCTCAGTAAACCTCTAGCTCATGGCGGAGTCGAAGACTTTCCTTGCAAATTCTCTAAACCCGGGGACATGCCTGTCCCTGGGACTGTGCAGCACCGAATGCAGCATCCCAACTGAGTACCTTCAAGCGGCATTGGAGTGTATATATCCAAAGGGCAGCTCATACCAAATAGCATTGTTATTTGTAAGCACAGCAGTCTGGGAAGGGTTTAAGTTTTGAGATATTTTTCTGTTTAACAATATTGAGAAAGCATTGATTGGATTTTCTTTAAAAAAGGAAGTTACTTCACTTTTAGACTGCCAAAAAAAAAAAAAAAGAAGGGCATGTCGTTCAGCTTTCTCCAGAATGAGGTTGGCTGTCAGTCAGGATCTGCCACGCCAGCGATGAAGGTCGAGCAGAGAGATAATTTCGTGTGGCTATCAATCTCCTCTATTAGCGACAGACAGTGATGGAGCTGAGGTGGGCTGTCTGTTTGTATCGCGTTTGTGTAAGGTCAGGCAGTGAGACAACAGTAGCTCGCAGTCAGCGAGGAAGTGCAGGGAGGCTGCGGTGCGGACGCCGCGGACAGCCTGAAGGTCGGGGCTGACACAATGACAGGCGTCAGCGTGAGGACGCGGGCTCGCCGCTGCCCGGCTCCCGCGTCGGGAGCGCCGCCGCCGCACGTGAGTGTGTCGGGCAGGGCGGGAGCAAAACGGCCGCTGTTAAAAATACACTGCTGGCTTTGAGCTGACCCTGCTGCCAGATCATGCGAAATGGTCAAAATCCCATATTGGGGATATTTTGGAACCCTATTGGTCTAGTTTTGCTTTACGTCTAAGCTTTTTTTTTCCCCCCCCTCTTTGGGCTCAGGTAGCTTCTTCAGACCTCTGAAAGCCTGACATAATTTCTCCGAGAGAAGGATGTAAATCACTGCTATTTGCGTAACAATCATCTCCTTAATTTTTCAGTTGATTTCATCCTTTTTGAAGTAAAAATGTTGTTAAATATAAATTACTCGTTCTAAGTTTTACCTCCTGCAGATACCTGAACATTTAATATGCAGGCTATCAGGAACAGATCCCAGCAATGCCAGGCAAAGACAGCTAGATGCTTGAATGATTTTCTGTTACCCCAATTACTTGCTGCTCACTAAAGTTAAAGAACTTGAGACTCATTGTTGTGGTCCTACTAGTGACTTCATAGCAGGTATTTATCAGCCAGGTACCATTGGGTGCCTTTTTTAAGTTCTGCCATTATGAAAGAGTCTGTGGTTTCTGATGTATTCTCCCACGTGAAAGATAAGAAACAAGTAGAATCATTCAAACATTTTTGGTTTTGGTACCATTACCATAGTAGAGAGGCTGTCGCTTTCCTTTATCAACAATAAAAATCCAATAAAAATAGTAAAGAAAAGAAACGGAAATGTTTTTAAGAAGACATAATTTTTGTTACAATTATGAAAGGGTTTACGTGATCACCCAGGTCTCCTCCAGGCTTCTCTTTCCATTTTTGTCTTTATCTTCACTTTCGAGGACTATGCTTATACTCTCTGTTTGACACAGAGAGAACGGGTGTGTAGAGGACCCTAGTTACTTGCCATGCTCTGTACAGGAGAGGTGTTGTGGAGCAGATAATGCAGCCCAGCTTTCCCAGGTCCAAAGTTAGTGTCCATCTTGAACAGTGATTTTTCTCCCTTTCAAAGGAATCTCTCTGGGGAGTGACCTTGCTTTCACATAGGCTTTTTCAGGTTAAGCCAGGTAGTAACTTTTTAAAAAATGTTGTTAAAGTTGGCACCAAAAAAGAATCTTTCTATGCTTGGTTAGTCCTGAACTTTTAAAAATAAGACTAAAATGTTGAATGTGTACACATTAACAGACATTACTAAACAGAGCTTACCAAAATCAGGGTGCCAGATTGAATCCCCTCCAGTCTAGTAATGGCTGAACAGCATCACTCCCTGAGAGCTGTTCAGTGACTGTGAGGTGAGATGAGGCTCTCTGTCTATTTACCCAAGGTCCAAACAGCTGCAGGTCCTCTCTGTTAATTATCATGGTACGTCAGGGACCTGCTCTTTTCTGTGTAAGGTGTATTTTACCACATACAATTTTCAAGAAGTAGCTCCTTCGTTAGCTAGCATTAGCATTAGCTTTCAGTAGATTTTAAGAACTTGAGGCCAACAGAAATATTATTTTCATAGACCATGAAGAATTAAAAAGTCTGCATAACATATTTATAATTTTTTTCCATTATATTCTAGTTACATATCTGGCTATTTCACATAAAGGCGAGATTTCCATACAGCTAGTTAAAAAAACAAAGCAAGACTGTTTTGGTCCAACAAAGTAAATACTAAATATATCAGCACTTCTTTCCAACTTCTGATAATCATAGTATCTTCATATGCTTTCCACAGTACTTTGTGTTTAGTATCCACGTTCTGCATTCAGATGAATAGTCCTGATTGCAGTAATGCATGTTAATAAAGTCTCACGTAACGTAAATACTGTAACCTTTTGTTAGGTGCTGCCTCCGCGTCCCAGCCAGATAAGCTGGTGGTGAGACAGAGCACACTGTGCGTGCTTGTCGGATGTGATCCAGCGTCTGTGCTGAAGGGACGTGCATTGCCAGGGACCAGCAGAGAACCAGCTTCCCGTTACCAGCTGACGTGATTCATTGCAATGGGTGTAGGATGGCAGTGCTCAGACACCGTTCGGTTCAGCCGGGGTGCGTCAAGGGTGGAGATCGCATGGGAGAAGCAACGAGCCGTGACTTGGCTCAGCGCGGCGGTGTGGAGGAGAGCAGGAGCAGAACGAAGGCAGAAGCTGGGAGGGTGAAGCGGCTTACGTGTTTAGCAGCATCTAGCGTGTCTAATTTGGGTGAGGGGAAACACCGGGGAAAAAAGCAGAAGGCTGGGCTAAGCGAAGGGCTCCCGGGCAGCAGGTAGCGCACAGTGTGCATTCGCAGAAGAAAAAGAAGTCGGTCAAAACTGACGTGTGCTAAAAAAGCTTTTTTGAGGGGTCTAAACAGGTAGATGCTTTGAGGCCAGATTTGCCGGGGGAGATGCAGCCGGGAGCGGAGGGGCAGCCGGGGCCCAGCGGAGATCACCGCTGCCGCCAGCATGGGGCACGGTCCCTGGACAGCGGCCCCGGCAGGGCTCCCTGCGAGGGATCCTCGGAAAGCCTGTCCTGACACCTGCCGTCCAAGGCGCTAATCATCCGTGTTTACTGTAGAGCTCATATGTGCTGCACCTGGCAACCAGCAAGTGAGCTGAAGGCAGCACGTGTTTTATATTTGAGTTGTTACTTAAAAAATCAAATTATTTGCATCGATTTTTGACATTGTTTTTTTTTTGGTTGGCTCTGAATGCCAGGGCTCACAGTGCGTGCAAAGATCTGTTTGCTACGTGTAAGCAATGTTTTCCCAAGTAAAAAAGTGTAGACAAGTTAAACATAAAAGGTGTAAAAGATGATATGGCTTTTCATTTGTAAGCCGCTTTGGTGTTTCATACAGGCTTATGTCAAAGAGATTAACCCACTGGAGCTATACTGTATATTTATAATTGCATACAAATGCATGCTATTGCTTCGTATATTAGTCTTTGTTAAAAATCATTTTGATATATTTGTTTTAGCAGCATAACTAGCCCTGGGGGCACTGGGTATAATTAGAAAAGGGCATGGGGGGAGGCGGGACTTGTAGAATAAAGCAGTGGCCTTAGGATCACAGGTCCTAATTATAATTTACAATTAAGGCTGGAATTTGCACAAACCATCTAAGCTAAACAAGGACTATCATTTTTGCTTTTTAAATTGCAACCTTCTTTTTAATTTCACCACCTGCTTTGTTGATGTTGTTGCTTTCATGGCTTGAAACCTAAAAATCCAGGAGGGATTAGGGAAGCAATATTTAAAACTTTTCATATGATATATTTACATTGGGAATTTACAAGTTCAGAGGAAGCATAGTGAATCTGCAGCAGAAGGAATAATCTGAATTTTGTTTTGTTATAAACAAAAATCTCCTTTTCCTTTTCTTGCCTTTTTCACCCTTCTGCTTCCCTCTCTGCCCACAGCTTGTACCATACACCTCAGGTGTCTGTGGCAGGAGCTACAGAGTATCAGACGAAAATGTGTCTCTCCACTCGGATGGAGATGCTGATGTTATTTGTTGACCTAAATCCATAGACACAAACCCATTTTGTCTTTTGTGCTTCTATATGTGCAGTATGCGTACATACCTTTTTCACCATTTTGCTCTTTTCTCATTCGCCATCACTGCTTAAACCAGTGTTACAAAGTTGTGGTTATGCATCGTGTGTAAGAAGAACATTGATTCTCTACAGCTGCGTTTTAGCTAGCCTTGCTGCAGAAATGCTCCTTCTGGAGGAGTCTGTGATTCTGTCCATAAGATGAAACATCAAACATAAAAGTGGAGTTGGATACCTTTGGTGAAAAAAATGCCAATAAGCATCAGGAAGAGCTGGTGAGGCTAGAAGTTTTCTTGAGGATTTTTACAGAACCGTCAGCCATGTGCTGGAATTGTCTAGAGCACAGAAGTGAATCTTAAATTATAGCAATGCTAAGCTATATACCCTTTGTGTTCTTGCAAAAGGGAAAATAAATATGTTCCCTTAGAAAGATTACATTTTCAAAGTCTATTTGACTTGAATGTTTAATTAGGTTTCAAAATTATCAAGCTAATAAATTAAGTGCAAGGCTTTCAGTGGTGTTTTTCTAGTTCTATGTATATCCTGCATTTGTCACTAATTAATGAGTTCCTAATGCTTCAGCTTCTGGGAAGATGAGCAACAAAGATTAACATAACTAGTAAATCTGAAGATGTGCAGCTGGGTTATAGTATTTGAAATTTGACAAAAACATTGGAAGTATTATTATTTGTGACATGGCTCAAGATGGGGGACTGTGAGGA
Organism: Struthio camelus; assembly: GCF_040807025.1. Classification (NCBI taxonomy): domain Eukaryota; kingdom Metazoa; phylum Chordata; class Aves; order Struthioniformes; family Struthionidae; genus Struthio; species Struthio camelus. The sequence goes on along the minus strand of NC_090955.1, from coordinate 12,074,831 downwards.
AAGTAAAGATGACAGAACTGGTGCTAACCACTGTGACAACAACTTGAAAAGCAGCCGACATGACATCTTTCCTATCATGCTGCCGAAAATGTCAACTTTGTGAAGGACAGTGAGAAAATGGTTTGCCGAAAATTTGAAAGGTAGATTCAAGAGATGCTCATCATGTCAGATGTAATATAGTCCACAGCTGTTTGAGAAAGGAAGTCCTTGCCGTGGTGATGGCTCTCGGTTGGCAGGCCCTTCCAGACATCCGCGCTGCTCCAAAAATGGCTACAGCTGACCTGTAGATTGTCTCAAGTTTGTAGGAGCATGATAGGCAAAAGCAGCTTGTTGTTTACACCGCATGCCGCCGCGGGAGCACGGGCCGCGCGTGAGGGCAGCGCTGGCTGGAGCAACCAGCTTGGGCATCTTCCATCTCTGAAAAGAGCCAGGAAAACACAAAGACCAGGAGATGACCGCAGGCAACACGCTGCATGTTTACTGCACTATTAGTCTGCATGTGCCTCAGTGGTTGGGTTAGCATCACAGTGCAAAGTGTTGGTATGTTGTTGCTTAAACAAGAGGTGTGTTTTGGACAGAGGTTCATTAAGGACCTTCAAAGCCCCAAACTTCCTTTGTGTCCGTGTGTGTCAGTGTTGGAATATTGCTGCTTTCTGAGCTCTACACTTTTAGTTTGCTAAACCCAAAGGTGAAAGATGCAGTTGTGTCAGGGCGTTTCAAGGGTTTAACATTGGTCATTATGCAGCGAAATAATAACTTCCAACAAAACTGAAGCCCTTCGAATGCAGTGAAAAATTATGATCAGGGTGAAAGGGCCATGACCCAACCATTACCAGATACAGGGCCAAAATGCTTTCATCAACAACGTCGTGCAACAAAATGCAATATCAGCGGTGAATTGTCTGGACTCCTGAATCTGGAGCTGGCGTGGGTTTCACTCAGTGCTGTACTCTGCTTTCCATTAAATCACCTAAATATTTTTTTAAAAGCCGACAGTTATTTTAAAAGCAGCGCTTCTTTGGACATTTACTGTCCTTCGGAAAAGAAGACTTCATTTAGACCCATGTACGTACTTCAAGTTTTCACCAGCCTGTCGGTAAATCTTATCGTTGGAGGTTATTGACCCAGCAAAGGGTAACATAACTTTCAGACCATTTCCAGCCCATCAGCAAATCACTGCCAGCGCAGGCAGCTTTTACTCCATCATTTGTCAGCACTGATACAATTAACCTAATGACACTCTGTGAGTTGTTCTGGGTACAGAGGGGGGACTGAATGCCAAAAGTCAAATGAGGACTTCAACCCTGCCCCTTAATATACAGCATTTATTGCAGTCTGTCTCGAATTATCAGCTCTTCTGCCTGGGGAGCAGACCAGACACGGTGAGGTGCACAGCAAAACAAAAGGCATGAAGAAATTCTCCATCTGAACACTAAGGATTTCATGGAATTTTAGAATAGAGATATATTAAGTATGTTCAGACATTAGTTTTTGCTCACTATCTTTTTTTTTTTTCTGGTGGCTTGCTCATTTCTTCAAAATAACTAGTCCTAATTAGGTACTAATGAGACCAGATCCACACTTCCAAAAGTGTTTATAAAACGTGTTCTCCAGATGAGACATTTTATCCAAGTTTCAGCCTAAATCTTTTCCTTTTTTTTTTCCTTAATACACAACTGAATTTGGCAAATAATCAAGCAGAAATTTCTGATGAAATGCTGATTAAATTTAAATATAGCCTCTGATAGTCAAGTCTTTTCCTCTGTCCATATTATAAGTTTTACTTAATGTATATTTAGCTTTAAAAATATACAGTGAATATTCTGCTAGTTACTTTGCTGAAATGTTTTAATGGTTTATTCACCTGTACTGGAACATAAGAGATCATATTTATGATATTAAGGGCTTACTAAATACAGGGTCAAGGAGAAGCGATTGTACCGATTTTATAGTTTTTAATTTTTTATAGTTTTTTTTTTTTTAAGTTTAGGGCCTTTGATTCTTTAAGAGGAAAATAAAGCCAACCAATTAACCCCTGACAGGAGGTTCATTAGAAGCTTTGTAATCCCTTGCCAAGTCTTTTGTATAGCCAAACCAGTCTAGTACGGAGGATTTATGCAGCTTAAGCTGCACGCTGGAGGAGGCCTTTAAGTAAGAACATTTGTTCAAATTTAAGACGTCTTACGTTACCTAGAGAGAGGCTGTGCCAGCGGAGTTACCCCGTAATACACAAATCCGTGTCCTTTGCTTGTCAGTTAATAGGAAGCGGCGCTGCTGGTTGTCTGGGCTGCTGATGCCGCTGGTGGCTGGATTAGAGGCGCTCTCGCCGCTCCTGCCGGCTTGGGCGGCGCGGCGAGTTTGGCCATGTGCGAGTGGGGGCGAAGGAGGGGATGGCCGGGGAGACTCCTCCGGCTCTCCGAGGAGTCCGCGGCAGCAGAGGGACAAGGTGGGCGAGCGTAGGGGCGGTCAGGTCACCTAGCTCCACCAGCGTTTCGGATGTGCCCGCCTGCGCACTGTGCTCTGTGAAAGATGGAAAACGTCCCCAGGTCGCAAGACCTGCGTGTCTTACAATGCAGTCCTGTGCACTTATGAGATACGAGGGTATAATAAATATTCCTTGCGAGTCTTTGGTAAACGTGCTCGTGTGTTAATTTCTATAAACTGAAATTAAAAGACTTTGCATTTTCCAATGCAAAATATGTGTTGCTCTCTTAAGTACATTTCAGCAGAGCGTACTGAAGGTGGTTCACGTCAAGAGATTATTCTATGAAGGTGATTCAGTAGTTATGGAGGAGTACCGCATGTTATATTCTGCTTCTATACGAGCTCAGTGTTGGTGTTCTTTTATACTGTGAATTAAGGGGTAAATTAGCAGCTGATTTTTTCTACAGAAATTAAGTACTTATTTAGCCAGCAGTGGGCCTGATCCTGCAGTAAAAGCTGACATTATATTTCCTGTCAGATACCTATTGGAAGGAGGAGTCCAGATGGTCATTCGGAGAGAGGCTCGCTCTTTCTTTTGCGATTTTGGATACCGTAGCCCTCCCACTGCCGTGACCACTAGCGTCTCGGCGTGCCGCATACTCTCTCCTGGGTCTAATAGTTGGTGACGTGTTTTCCAAACTGCGGTATCTTATTTGCTGTGCAGATGATTTACCAGGGTCAGGAGGTGAAGTCTGAGTCATTCACGGCATTTCTCCTCCAGGCCCGACGGAATAGGAACTGTAACTGTAGACGAGAAGGAGCGCTTTGAAGAGATCAAGGAGCGGCTGCGTTTGCTTCTGGAGAATCAGATCACGCATTTTAGGTAAAGGCAGCGATCTCAGCCTGAGCGAGAGAGGACCGGTTTCCTCCCAACTCCCTCCCGTAAACAGCGAAGTCAAGCGGCAGATTTTGAATGCATATGGGAATTCTGCATAAGTGACACAGACAGACCTAAGCAGGGCAGTGAAGCTTGCACTGTAGCATGTCTGTAGCTGGAGAGTGATTCTAAATATATAACCTTTAAAGGGTATTTCAAACCATCTTGCTTCCATAGGCATGGCAATGCTGTGAATTTTTTTTTAATTTAAGCAAAAAAAAAAAAATCCCTTGTCCTCTTACTTCTCTTTTCTTAGTTATTACCGATTTTCACTTCTCCCTAGTATAAAAACAGGCAGAGCTTTCTTCAGGGATGTCATAATTATAGGAACGATGGATACTGCCCCCTAAAACAAGTGATGGATTGCCCCACAACATCAGCCTGGTCCTATGCTGCTCGTGCATATTTGCACGCAGACCAGCGACGTGCATTTGCGCGCTGGCCGATGACGTACTCTTGCACACAGATGGGTGACGTGCATTTGCACGCAGACTCGGTGCCAGAGCCCCTTGTAGCTGTCACTTCCAGAGAGAGTGGCTGGTTCAGCCAGTTACTTACAGCCTGGAGGATCACTGGTTCCTTGACTGGAAGTAACTGGTGCTGTCCTTTCCACGGCATAATATTTAATTCTGTCCTAGGAGACCTAAAAACTCTCCAGGTGACACCCAAATTTAATAAGCTGCTATAACTAGCTGACTTTCCCTTCTGCCTGTTATTCTGTTTTACTGTCTTAGTGTTCATCTCATCAAAACCTTTTCTAAAAATTACCCTTTAGAAAGAATGCTAATTCAGAGCAGAGGTACTAAAGAGTTGCTTGGGCATATTTAGGAAAGCATCTTTATACCACTGTGAAGGTTATAGATAGGCTTATCTACATGCATCTGATGTGATCTTAACATGATGTGATTTTTCTAGGTACTGCTTTCCTTTCGGCCGCCCAGAAGGTGCACTAAAAGCTACTCTGTCGCTACTGGAAAGGGTAAGCATAAGAATAACAAAGGCTAGTTAAAAATCTCTATGTTTGTGTAACTTTCCATCCTTAAATGACTGTTATGGTTGTGTAGGAGACCTGTAATTAATGAGAGTTAATATTGAAATGTCTGGCATTAGGAATGACCATTGATTTCTCCTGCCTCAATTTGGAGGCCTGTGTAGTCAGTAGTAGCTGTACTCCCCAGCACCCCAGGTACCCCATTCTGCAGTGCTTGGGATATCCCAGGCCCGACGCACCCTAAGCATCTGCAGGAGTCCCCCCGTCCCTGCATCCGGCTGCCTGCTGCTCCAGGTGCCCTCTCATCTCCACTAACCAGTAGTAAACGGGAGCCCAGACGAGGTGCAAAGCAATAAGCGGAGCCTGGGAAGGCTACAGCTTTGCCTGGCACAGGGGGACTTGGGGTGGACGTTAATAACATGCCTCGATATGGGCACTTTAGAGACATGCCTTCAGGAAGAGTATAGCTACAGAAAGGGTCACACCCAAGTTTCAGGCCGGCCAAGGTGACCTTGCAGCGGATCCTACGTATTGCACACATGCCCCATGAGCCAGGCAGCGTTAGTGCTGGAATGCATGTATTCGCTGGGCATGGAGAAAAAAGAGTTATGTGTGCCTTATGCCACAACAAATCAGATTTTCTTATGTCAAGGTCCTGATGAAAGACATAGTTACTCCAGTCCCTCAAGAGGAAGTAAAAACAGTCATCCGTAAATGCTTGGAGCAAGCAGCTCTAGTCAATTATACTCGACTATCAGAGTATGCCAAAATTGAAGGTAAGGCTCGCTCTTTGTGAAATTACAATTTCTGTTATATTTCTAGGTGGCAACTGTGGCTTGGAATAAACTCATTTGCTATTTATTCACTTGTCAATAATACTGAGGTAGTTGTGCATCGTTTTTGTGGTGTTGGCTTTTGAAGTGGTTAAGAATGGAAGCTATGCAAAATGTTTCCTTTTCTGGAAAAGAGAAAGGAAGCAGTTAAAAGGAACTGTAGCTTTTTTTTTTTTTTTTGATTATTAGCGCATTTGGCCAGTGGTGTAGTATTTGGACTCCCGTTGCGGTTTTAAAAAAGCAAATTGAGAAATACTTGGGATGTCATCTTTGCAGCTGAAAGTATAGTGCAGCTAATTGCTTGTGACAGTGGAGTTCAGGAAACAAATGAATAATAAGAAGCTGAAAAAATGTTTAATCTCTGCTCAGCCATTTGTAGCCAATTTAAAATGTCTTTTTTCTGGAAGTGTTTCGTTATCTTTGCACTTTGCATAGCAGTCGTTGTTCAGTCAGTCCCATACTTGCCTCAGATTTCTTTCTTGTCACTCTAAATCCAGCATATCTGATATTAGTGACCTTTTAAGTTATGGGAGAATAATAACCAGTGACCAGAGACACATGTAGCCATCAAAAAGACATTTTAAAGCTTGCTGGAGGGTATGTGTTAGCTGAAGCTCTATGATTCAGTAGTTCTTTCCATGGTTATTAGTTTACATTGCTACCTTGTAGGCTGCTGTACCCCGTTTGAAACTCTGGCCCAACTTTATCCATGTTTGCAATTGCTTAAAACTGTATGTTCCAAATGAATGGTATGTTCTGCTCTAGACTTTGAGTTTCTGTCATGTGTGATATGAAGCTTTCCTACAGCTCAGATTATCGTTGTATGCCTCTAGGACAATGTGGAAAGGAGAAAAAAAAACTCACTCTGATTTGTTCCTAGTTTTGTTTACATGAAAAATTGGGTTATTATATGACAAATTGTCCAGGTTCTGTACATGACATGTCCTCTCTTTTTCCATTTTTTTTTCTGTCTAACGATGCAAATTGTGTACCAGTGGTAATGAATTCATTGTTATGCATCCAGTGAGAAACACTTAAGAATTGGGCACTAAAAGGATGTTTATCAACTCTTGACTTGGTAATGAGTGACAAAAATAGAGAAGGAACGAAGGTTTCATAAGCACTGTATTAACAGGCAATTTATCGAAGTACTCAGCTTCACAGGATATTTTAATTGGTGTATTCTGTAAAATGCAATGTTTAAATATACTTGACAAGGATGGAGAAGGACTGAGAATCAAAAGCAGCTTTTCTGTTGATGGATGCTTCTACCCAGTGCCGGCTCCCTTAGGTTCTCTGTGCAAATATCACTAACTCGTTGGTAAGATTTGCTCTCTTCTTTCAGATAAATCTTTGCAAAAACAAACTTTATGATCTGTAAGTAAAAATGCATTCATTTCCAAAGTAGAACAGTTAGTGTGTACTTTTCCTTTTGTGCCTCAATTCTTCTTGGTTGTGTTAATTATCTGCCCTCTTTTTCGCACTGTGACTTTTAGGTCTGGGAATACTTTGAAGCAACAAACTTTTTTTTTCCAGCTCCTTTTTCAGAGAAATAGTTCATTCCACACTACCTGCTCTCTTCTGCTTTTCTCCTCCTTTATCCGTGATTGGCCACAGCCACTTTTTTATGCTATCCTATAAAAGTGGTTGTAACACCAATTTCAAAGCATGCTGGGATTGTTAATTCCAACAACCCAACATCCGCCAGCTGCATGCATCAGGTTTTCTCTCATGAGCATAGTCCACTATGTCTTCAAATAGTTTCTTAGAAGAGCAAGTAACAAATTTACCTCAGTGAGATGCATTTCTGTATGCAGTGTATGATTTTGAAATTTTACTTTGAAAAGCTGACATTTAAATATCTGCATATTTTAAGAGAGTTTTGTCAGAGATGAAAAAAAAAAAAAAAAAGCGGCAGCAGTGCTTGAGGCTATGTTTATGAAGAAATACCTGTGAAAGCCTTAGATACTGAAGGCCAAAATCCTTAGTATCTCGGAGCCTTAAACCGATAGAAATCTATTTCCCTCTATTCATGATGTTTTGATCATTATATTCTTGCAAACAGAATAAGACTTCTAGAATCATGGTCACAACCTCTCTTGTGACTCATGGGCATGCTGAATGGTTAATCCAGTAGATCTCTAATTTTAAACCTCCTCTTTTTTTTTTTCTCTCCCTTTTATCCTATGTGTATCCCAAAATACTCTACAGCTATTTTCCTCTTAACCAATATAAAGTTTTCCTCTGACCTATAACCTATAACCTCTTTACCTCTGACCTAAGCCTCTTGCATGCCCAAATCCTCTTTTATAGGGAAAAAGAGAGAAATGTATGAGCATCCTGTCTTCTGCTTGGCCTCTCAAGTGATGGATTTAACCATTCGTGAGTACCTACCACCCTCCTCTCCATGCTGTCCTCACTCTTTCTGTTCTCATTACCTCAAGAAACTCCAGATCCAAACCAACTCACTCTCCTTGCTTCAAGTCTTTTAGCATTGGCTTGTCTGTTGCTTCTGTCTGTGAAACCCAGTGTGAGAAGTCCAGTCACTTTTTATCAGCCTGAACCAGGTTAGACAATTAAGCCATTTGTTTGTGATAAACTCAGATTGTCTGTGAGTTTTTTCAGTTCTTCTTTATGTCTGTGACCTGAATGCATTTTTACTTTGCTTCTGTGTAACCCCAATTTGTAAAGTGCTTGTCACTGGTACACAATCCAAAGGCAGCAGCTACATCGGGGAGAGATGAGCTAGAGGTCAGATAAAGGACATTGGGAAAAAGCCGTCCCTTTTCCTGCGTATAAGATCTTTAAGCAGTCCTGTGTATGAGATCCTATAAGGCTGTCCTTTCTCTGTACATCAGATCTTACATGTCTCCTGTTTGTTATCTCTCAAGCGGAAGTGCTTTACTTGTTCTCGTCCTAGATTTTTTTTATTTACTCTCTTGCACCGAGCTCTGGGTGGACATACGAGGGCAGCTGTCGTTCAGAGCATCCTTGTATGTTCTCAGAGCTTAAGGACTCTAATTTCCTATTTGTGCAGCACTTGCTTTCACCTCTGTGAAAGGAGCTTCTTTTGGTAATGCCATGCTTCTGGGTGGGGGGGCGAGACTGGGCAACTTTTCTTCTTTTCAAATGTCATATATCACACATAACTGGGGGGCTGTGCGGTCCACTTGCTCATTAATCCTGCATATCTGTTCTTGTTTCTCTCTTTTCTCTCCTTGTTGCTTTCTCTCTTTCATATAGAGAATCAAAAGGACGCAGGTGAACAATTGTATATGCATTATAAATTGCTAGGACTGTTGAGTTATATTTATTTTGTTTCTTTTCCATAGCTCCTTAAGATATGTACTCCTTCAGACTGAAAATGGAGATGCATTAATACTTAAGGAGTTAATTTGTGCTGTCTCAACATACATAATCTCTTTTTCCTCCTTCCTTAGACTAGAGTGTAGATTAGAAATACCTTGTAGTAAATATATTACCTTCTTAGGAGACGGTTCTAATAGCGAGTCTAGCCTTTGTAAAGGGCAAGTTGTCATTTTCCAAAAGAACTACAGCTCACTTTTGGTGCAAAAATGTTGATGATTTGGCCATTAGTTGAACACACCTAACAAGCACATTTTATAACTAAACTAACGTTCATTTTTGTTTTTCATATCTTCTGTTCGATGCCCTAATGAGAGGAATGGTTTTTTAGTTTTTTTATTTTCTATTTTTTTGTTAATGTGTAACAAATGATACGGTCAGACAGAAGTCATGTTTGTCTCTTGTTTATAACCTGTGGTGACATGTACTGAAGCAAGGACACTGTTCAGACCAAAACACCTAAATTGCCTGTCTCTTCAGAAGTGACTTTGTAGTTCTGTAGGCCCCTGTTCTCGTTTCTGTTGTATACCAGAGTCCTTAGTTTGAAAGTCTTTGAAACCTGAACTGTCCATTTCTTTTTGTGAGTAGAGTGTTATGTTTTGTGGAAAAAGGATAGATTTGATTTCACCTCCGTTTGCAAAGGGAAATCACTTTCAAAAAGCAGGACAGGAGGCTGGACCAAGTTGTGCCCTGGCTTCTGCTGGCCTCCACAGCCGGTGGCATTGGGCAGCACCCTCATGAGATGCCAGAGCAAAATTTGGCCCGGGACCTAGAGCTGTTATATGACACTAAAAACAAGTTAGAATAGCAATAAATATTCAGAAAATGACGATTAATTTTTCCCTCCAGCTCTGGGGGCTGCAAATAAACAAATTGCAAATATAATGAGCGCAAACGCAGCTATTACCAATAATAACAGTGGACTTCCGTGAGCACAGGCTGTTGTGCGTTAGCAGAGTAAATGCACTGAGCATCAACCTGCTGGCAAAGACTTGTCGCATGTTTAAGAAATTCAGAAGGACGTTTCTATGGCCCCACTCATTTAAAAATAAAACAGCTTCTTCTTAATGCTCAAAGCCAGGGAAAGGACACAGTGAGCCATAACTTGGCTACTTTGTGCCCACAAATCTCCCGTCCTCTTTAATGGAAACATTTTCAGGCAAGGTTGGCAGGACTGAACTTGAAATCAGTTCCTTAGCTTAAGTGGAATCAAAAGCGAGTGGATTTTGTCCTGACTTTTTATTTATTTAACTAGAACGAAGAGTGAAAATAAGATACTGAAAACAACTCTAGCTTAAACCGCAAAATCACCCTTCAATTTCCTCTCTCCTAAAGAGCATGTGTTCTCTTGCCTCGCTTTAAAAATATTGATTAAAAATGGAAAGTTAAACAGAACAGTAGGCTAGAACAATTAAAGATTAATAACCTGTTTTAATTAATAATCAGACAAAACGACTAACACTCAGATTAACAAGGGCAACCTTTTAATAAGTGTTTGTCTGCTTATCTATATAAGTTGGGAATCCATTGTTTCTTCAGAAAAGAATAACTTCTCCATCCCTTAAGTAAAGGATTTGTGAAATACGCTGCACTGGGTTCAAGTGCCGCGGAATTAAGGGATCTTGTTCGCATTTACACTAACGCCACTTTACACTGCTGGTGTTATGTAAAGGCAGCTTTAGAGAAGATCCGAGCCAAGCCCACAGCCGTCACTTTGGCAATTAGTTGTGTTTAGGATAAGGCAGTTTTTAATTTTTAGACTGAATATTTCTTGTGTTATGGTTTGGTTTTGGCTTCTGCCAAAGAGGCGGCTTCCTGTGGTATTTCTGAGTTGATTCGCAGAGATTAGAAATTCAGGAGAGCCAGGGCTCGAGGCAGCGATTGACTTTGGTGCTCGGTGCTGGCACGGCAGAGTCACAGGACAGGGCGGAAGTCGTGCAGGTCGTTCGGTAAAGTGGAGAATAACTTGAGAGGACACTAACCCACAGAATTTTTTTTGCTCTGTCACCAAGGGAAACCAGCTATTCTCAGGCCACCACAAAAGATCATTTTTGTTTGTCCTGAAAATCCCAACTACACCATCCAAGGAGGCAAAGCTCCTGGGGGCCAGTATCTTGCCAGGTCACCCAGCCGACGTGTGCTGCCCTCCCGCAGACCCTGGCTGGGCGAGGAAGCCATCCAGCAAGGACGGCTGCAGCGAGGGTCCTGCAGAGCACCTCGTGTGCGGGCGCTGGGATGGGGGGAGCGGGACACACCAAAGGCAGCACATCTCAGCGGCATCGGGCTCGGCGTCCCATGCTCGCTTTACATCACTCGCTTTCCCTGTTTTGGATCTCAGCCTGGGAAGCTGCATCCCCATATCCCTGATTTTCAGGGAGCGCATTGAAGTTATTAGCGACTAGAACTGCTCGTTTATTAATCTAGTCAGAGACAAGAAGAGGTTCGTTGCGATTTATTAGCCCAGCCGCCACGAGGGTATCACTTCCAGTGTTCCTGATAAACCACAAAGCTTAGAAGAAAATCAAGTGACATTTCCCAAAGAAATGTGGATGCAAAATGTAGGAAGACATCAGTCCTTGTAGGCAGGAAAGGAGACTGAAGTCATTCATAGGTTATGCACTTTAGCTCAGACGTAAAAACAACCTATATTTGTATGCTTGCTGAACTGCTGCCTTATTTGTTTCCTTCCTTGAAGTAGCATTCAGCTGTTTAACAAAGCAATCATTGTGCAGCTTTCAAGATTTCCTCTTGCCCTTTAAAAGGCACTATTTAAAACAGTATCCAAGTTATTACAAGAGTTTCAGAAATCGTGATGGTCTGCGTTGTAGCATTATCTTTCTACAAGTCTCTTACCAACTTCAGAGCAACCTGCTGCCTGAAGCATGAGATATAACTCAGATATGTGAAAATGCTTCACCAGGCTGAATAATCATCAGAAGGAGCACAGTTTGCTTTTGAGTTTCGAAAGCTGAATTAGAGTCTCTGTGTGAGCTGAAAGAACAGTTCTATGAATTTTTCTTACTTTTAAGATAGTGCTTTTTTTTGAAAGAAAAAATGTTATCATCACTGAAATCCCTTTCAGATACACCCAAATTAATTTGGTGGGTATAATAAAACACCGCTTTGCCTTATCCTCTGGCTAACTCCGTTATTCTTTATCGTTATCTTGAGAATAGCAGCTCTTTTTAACATTTACGCGATTGGCTCACAAATGAAAGCACACAGAACGCTTGCATTCCCTTTGGCAGGGCTTATATATTTTTAATTACTACGAAGAAATCACTGAGTTGATGGCAGTGCTTTTAAAAAATATGGAAAGTCCACAATATTCTTTCCCTGTTCCAGGTTTAATTCTCACTGTTGCTGTTGTGTTAGTAGTCCATCTAGCATAAATCATGATGCAGAGTGACAAATGCCTACTTTGAAAAGGTTTCAAATCCATAAGGAGTTGCCCACAGTGAATTTTAGGCAATATACGTACCCAGAGTGGCGTAGATATTGTGATATACCTGTTACAGTCATTGCAGGCTGAAGCATATTGCAAACACCAGCCCCGAAATTTTATTTGCTCGGTGATTCACGTTTCTACAAGTATTTCATTTGCAGTTATCAGTCACAGAGGAAAAGCTTTGGTACAAGTTTATCCATTTGAGAGAAGCACTTTCTTAGCTTATTAGTAAGAAAGAAAACGTTTCTGCCTTTGATTTCAGTGACTGAGGTATTAAACCTGATTTGTCACATGTGAGCAAAGAGTATATTTCTGGTGTTAAACTGAACTGGAGAGGGATGAAAGAGGAAAAGGACAGAGAGGGAAAAAAAGCCAAAGTGAAGCAAAATCTGCCGTGCACGCTGCAGCAGCACGGCCAGTAGCTGACGACTGCTGTATCGAACACCCTGCGTTACACGTCTCCCTTGCACCGAACAGGCACCAAAGCCCCCCGTGAGGAGGGACCTTACTTATCGCCCACCTCTGTTTGAGACTCCGACCCAGAGGAGTACTTAAGTTCAAACGCCTAGTGGGGCACTAGAGTCATGTCACCATTAAAGTTAAGGAAGGAAAAAAATAAATAGAGAGGCAACCAAAACAAAAAGCGTTGGTCTGGGCTCGCAAGGCGTTCTGTGCTCCAGGAGGAGAGAGGGAGCTGCCCAAGGAGCTTTCCCGTCCTTCGGCTCCAGGTGTATTTGCAGCCATCGCGCAATAACCGTGGATTTGGGGCTGAAAAAAGTAAAAAGAGCAAACGAGCAGAATATTTGACTAGGTGAGCAGATTGGGCCAGATCAGCAATGCACGGAGACTTTATTGCTTAACCTGCTGTAATCCTTGGCGGAAGTTTGTTTTCAAGAAAGGGTGGCGGCAAGGAGATGCCAGGGCATTTGGTAAAGCCGAAGGGAGGGATCTCTTGGAGGCCTGAGATCAATGCAAACCACGCTGGGGCACTGTTCGGGCAGCTGCACGGCAGCAGTCTCCTCCCGGCTGCTTTGTACGCGCTGCACTGGCAATTTGGAAAGTCCCAGTGCTGCCGTATCACTTGCTTCCTCCTCCTCTTCCTTTTCTGCTAATGACTTTTCCCAGGGACAGGAAACACTTGCATGAGTCAGGCCATTTCCAAACTGCAGGATCCGGGTGTCAGTAAAGTCCCAGATGTGTTTTTCGCTGGGGTCTCTGTGGGGTCTCCCACAACCCGTGGCTATTTCCACTGTCAGTAATGCAGAGGCCGGACGCACGTTTGAGGGTGAACCAGGGTCACAGCGTGGGGACGCCTCCTTTTCCGGGATGCAGTTTTCCTCTGGCTTTGATGCTCTCAGGAGGAGCCGTATCTCTTTGATGCTCCCAACTTTGGAGCCAAAGGGGCTCACCTGGTTGGCAGGGCATCCCCTGACTTGGCTGGCAAGGGCCGCTGGGAAGAGACGTGCAGTCACCAGGAGTACTTCCCGTGCTGGGACCTTTGCACAAACTGCTTCCCGGAGTGGTGAGCAGTAAAATATTCCTCTTAGATGTCCGCCTTGAGCTCAGGAGCCATCAGTCAGCAGCCAAATTGAATTCTTGCTTGTGTTTTAAATTAGACTGAAATTCATTAGGCCTGTGCCCAAAAAAGCAGTTATTTTTATCCCTTGAGGCTGAGAGGTTTGTTTCGAGGGGAAAGGCAGCCCCTCATAAACAAAGAACGAGGATCAGGGTGACTCCAGAGACGAACAAATAGATTTGCTTCTCCTGTTACCAGAAAAAAAGCCAAAAGCTAGCCTAAGATCTATATTAAATGATTACACAGCCTAAAAGACTAAAAATGTGTGTGTGCGCGCGCGTGCATATGTGCACTGTATGTGTTTATGTATGTATATCTATATGTATGGAGAGAGGGAACAAGCCCAACTCCTGTTCTTTAACTAATGGTTTACTTGAATATTCTTTATTACGTTCTGATAATTGTTATAATTTTGTGAGAATTAAAAGCAATCAGAAATCTACTTTACTCAAAGCCAACCAATTTTTTTTTCCCCGCTGGAAAATGCAAGCAAAATGGCAAGGACTTTTGGCAATAGAATGTCCAGAAAAATATGCCAGATTCCTTGCAAATGGAATTATTAAAAATAGTTACAATGCTACTAAAAACTGTTTTTAAATGTAATAGAAACTATTGTGTTAATATATTCACAGTATATAATTTATCTCTGAGTGTATGTAAAACGAAAGGCTATTTTCTTTGAATTTTTCTTATGCTGATATTGTAAACTATATGACAGATGGGTCAAGTCCTGATTGCAGTATTCTAACATTTGGAATAGCAAGTAACATATTTGATAGAGCTGGCAAGTTTTTATATATGATTCAACCCAGAATATAAAAGCCACTAGAATTCCAAGTTGAAAATAATTAAATGAGCTGGAAACGATCAGGAACCACACATTTTTAAGTGACAGATTTTTTTACATGTTTAAATTGCACAAGAATATTTTATAGCTCCCTTTAACCAACAGTGACGTTTAATTCTAAAATGTGTAACTGATATTTGCAAAGCAATTAATTCCTGTGGCTCATTATTCTATTGCTAAATGTACCTAAGCACTGGGGTACTGACTTTCGGTGATCTTTCTTACTGCACCTCTTCTGAATTTCAGAGTTTTACCTGAATTACCCTAGTTCAGTTTTCTCGCTTGGCTACATGAAATGCGGTGTCATACTTATGCTGAATTTTTAGCTTTCTGATTGCACGGTAACGTAGGATGTTAGAATCTGCTGACTTCTGTAATATTCGTTGTCAGATTGTGTCATTACTGTGTAATAGTTAAAGTCTCAGGAAGCAAAAACCAGCAGCTTATTCCATTTGTATCTGATCATTTCTGCTTATGTTTCTTTCAAAGTTTTCATCTTTTTGTCACTGTTTATGAAGTCACATGTCTCTTTACTTTTGGCGTCTCTCTTTGTCATGCACAAGCAGCCCGTCCGTCCAAGCCTAAGCCACCGGCTGGGCCACCATCATCTCCTCAAACGCAGACTAACATGCTAAATCATATGCTCAAAGGCATGGCCAAACAGACGCCAAGTACTGTAATAGTCTTCCTTCCTTTTATTCAGTGGTTTTCTAGTCTAGCAGTTGCTTGTTTAGTTTAGTATTAGAAAGCTAGTTCGTATGTGCAGCTGTATACAAAATATCCGCATGATGTGGTAGGTTTTTAGAGATTTAGAGGTAGCATTTATTTCAAAATGTCCACATTTTTTTGTCTAGCAATGTCTGACATATGCAACATTTTCAAATATCAACGTCAGCACAAAATAACATTGTTGTTGCATAACATTTTGCATGAAAACTATAAATATGTATGAGCTTTACATGATGTTAGATGAAATGTTTGATAAGTATATCGTATACGTTTCATGTAACTGTCAGTGCTCCAGCTATCTTAGCAGAATATTCTGATGTATAGTAACTTAACCAGGGAAATATTTAAAATAAGAAGGAAAAAAATTAAGATTGACATCTGCTGGCTGCCAAAGTTGTATAAGCATCAATATTTTCTTTAAAGACAGCATCTCTGAGCAGTTGTTCTTATTAACACTTTTGTCTTTTAGTTGTATTTGAGAGCAGATCAGTGTTGCAAATGAGAATGGGCCTGATGCTGCTCTGATCAATGGCAAAGCTTCCCCGTGACTCCGGAGGTGCAGAAACAGCCAGAGTGTGCGAAGGGACATTTCTTTGGATTCTTTTTGCACAAAAGGAAGAAGTTCGCTTCTTGTAGTCAGGGAGGTGCTGGCTTCAATCGGAGAAAGAGTGACAAATTAGCCAGTGGTTCTCTAATTTCAGTGATTGCCCAATAAGACATGTTAGGGAGAACTTGGACGTTTTTTTGTTTCCGGTGGTATAAGAAATGAAAAGGAAACTGGGAAAGAAACCACCAAGGCCTCTGCCTGTAAGTGCAGGCAAGTGTAAATCAGCAAAAACACAGAATTCGTTTGCACAGTGCTTTACTATGTTGCGTCTCTCAGGGGAGCGGAGCCCCTTCAAGGCCTGATTTCAGCTGACCGGGTTGCTGAGCTCCTCTGAAGAACAGCCCCAATGCCCTCAAAAGGCAGCCCAAACAGGGCGGTTCTGAAAATTTTAGCTTTTTTTTTTGGTGTGGGAAATCTGTTACCTATAAACATGTATTCAGGGAAAACTAGGAGCAGGCAAGATTTGGCGGCGGGGACTAGCGTTCTCGAAGGTCCCGGAGCCCTCAGTGAGGCAGGGTTTTACCTGGGGCGCTCGGCATGGGATCCCGTGCGGCAAGGTGGTTGCAGCTGTGGGTAACCATATGTTTCTGTCCCATCAGTAAGGAAGACCTAAGCACTAGCAAAAAGCTAGTGCATGCAAAGGTCTGCAATTTGCAGTAGGAGTGAAATGCCTAGCCACCTTGCGTCTCAGCGGGACCCAAGCTGCTAGCTTCCCTGGGCTCCTTTGGAAATCCCAGGTTAAATGTCTTGCTAGTGAAGGAGTTTAAATACACGCGCTTCTAGCATTTTGCTGTGTTGGGCTCCTATAGTCAATTGTATACTGCTAATTGCAGCAGATCGATTTGGCTATTTGATTTCGGTTTTTTTGGTACCTCACCTATTTATGGAGTTTCCAGCCTTAATATCATGAAGAGGCCAGAATGTACCTAAGTGCAGACGTAGGAATTGGCCATGGGGTTGTCTGGCGTAGCTACCAAAATGCAACTCCGTTCCTTGCCCCAGCTGTGCAAGAGCGCCAGGCTTGGCCCCGCTCAGTACTTCCAGCGATACAGCTGTGGTTAAACGCAGCAATGTCCCGTAACGGAGATGGGTCTCCAGGGAGCAAGTCTCTGCTCTGCTCCTGCTCGGGCAGGCAATCTCTGAGAGACTTTCGTGGACCTCAGGAAAGCGAGCCACGGTGTCAGTTCTTAGAAACCTCCGTGGTTGCATTTATCTGCTCTGTGGCAGTTGTTATTCGATGGAAGTGTGACTATATTTTTTTCTTTATTATTTCTATTGAAATACTCCAAGTGTGCCAGATTGATAGCACCTTGGGTGTTTCATAATTTATTGTTATTTATAATACAAAATACTTGTAAGAATATGGTATTATTTTTACAAGGTGCTGCAAAATAGCTCAATATAGCTAAACACCAGGCTCCAGGATTTAAACTCTTGGGTTTGTTTGCAGGATTTTTGCTGTAAAGTTGCATCTGTTTTCCCGTAAAAATCTTACCTATGAACACCTAGTGGGATTTACCACTTCCACTCCCTCCAGCATGCGTAACTCCTTGACCTCTGTGGAGTTAAATCCTGGAGCAAATCAGACCTGCAATTTTTGTTCTCAGTAGCAGGTCACATTTAAATTTCTCAAGTTTGACAATTTATTAAATGTAGAGACAGATTTGTTTGAATTGATCTTTTAAAAAGCATTTTAAAATAGTACAGAGATGATACCTGTAATAGCACCATCTACATTGAAGGATACGTATTGTTCATATATTACTGGCCAGATGCTGTCTTTAGGGAATGCAATGTTCTTATTTGAACTAATAAAGTGCCACCATCTCAGCATAGAAAACAAAACAATTCTGACAGTATTTTGAAATTCGGAGCTGGAGCACTGCATTTTCATAGTATAATAACGAATGTGGCTTTCTGGTTTGCTCAGTACTAATTATATAAGCATTTAACATATGCATGGAAAGATCTTTAAAGCTGTAGAATATTATGGGGTTTTTCTGAAACCACTAAAATGACTTACTGTGCATCTAGCTTTTCATTCTGCCTGCCTTTTAACTCGAGTTCTTGTACTACAGAAAATGTAGGCCGGTTAGTCACGCCAGCTAAAAAGTTAGAAGATACAATACGTCTGGCAGAATTGGTTATTGAAGTGCTACAGCAAAATGAAGAACACCATGCAGAGGTGAGCAGCGGCGCCCTGCGAGATAACCTCCCGCAGACCTCGAGCAGGGGCTTGGCGGTTGCTAATAGCTTTGTGTATTTATCTGAACTCTTCTGAACAGGTGCTGGGCTATCGTATTTTTTAAATCCAAAAGGTATTCTTAAATAATGGTGATAAAGCATAGTGAAGGCAAAGTGCAGTTTAGGAAGACTGCTTTTTCAGAGGGGAGGGAGGGCTAAAGGGGAAAAATAATTAAATTCTGCTTTCATCTACACCAGTCTGCAGCCTTTCACACAGCGCCAGCAAGAGCTGAATCTGGCCAAATAGGGTCACCACCAAGTACATACAAGAGAAAGCCTGTCCACTCTTGAGAAAGGTCGTGTTTCCAAAAGCGTCCGGTGTTTGTACCTCCAGACATCATTAATGTGGGTCACTGTCGGCAGCAGCCCACTCCTGCTGCTGAGAGTTGTAGCGAGTAAAACCACCGCAAGAACTGATTAATTTTTATCCCCTTCTGAACATTCAGATTGTTTCCAGGACATTGACTCGGGCCCTGCTGTATGTGATAAACCGCTGTTTTAACTCCCCTGCTTTTCTGCTGGCCTCTTCTCCCTTGACTTACTGGGAACACCTCAACTGCTAGTCACTAAGGACAGAATGAATTATTCCTTGTTGCTCACTTGTTTCAGCTATCCAATGCCTAATGAAATTGCTCTTGACTCTTCAGTGCACCATAGAAGAAAGACTCATGTCTTAACAACGCTTTTAAGCCAAGACAATCTATGTCTTACTAAGTCAAACATACATATGAAAATCAGTAGCGTGTGGCTTGGTCCTGGAAACGCTTGAACCCACAGTCCTGGGTGTAGTCCTGCTGCCAACAGGTCCTGACATTTTCACCTTGCAGGGACTGCCCAAGTAAAGTCACACCCCCATGTATGTATGAGCAGGATTGAGCCCTGTGTTCTCTACCAATCCGGTGCTCTCTGATAAGTGTTGAGAAGCTGATCATTTGAAAAAATTCGGAGTGAACGGTTATTGTTTATGACTATAGGTTTGGTAACACTCATTCACTATTTTCTCTTTTCCTTCCCATTGATATATATAATCACTATATTTTGCATTAAGGGCATTTGCTAAATAATTTCAGAGTCACCTAAAAATCTTGCCAATGTCTATTTAAAATTTGCAGTATAATTTAACTGATTTATAATACACGACAATCCACAACACCCAACTAATGCTTGATTGCATATTTAAATTTCCTCCCTGTTTTTCTACTGTTCATTCAATCTTGGATGATCCTGGCAGGGGAAAGAGGTATGTGACTAAACTGAATGAGCGGAGTCACCTCCTGTCATATTTCGTGCATGCCCTCTCAGTGCCATGTTTCCTGATGGGGTTTTACCCGGGTTACCCTTGCTTCCGTAACTTTGACCAAGGAATGTAACGGCAACTTTGAGCGGGCTGCTTGTGGAATTGGTAGCCTCACACAGGAGGGTAAATGTGGCATAGTTACCCAGTCCATGCATGTAGCAGTGGGTATATTTTATGAGCGCTGCAGTTACATCCCGACACAACCCTACCTGCCTGGAAACTTTCCTCAGCCTGTTGTTACCTATGTTGTTTTGCATTCACCTGACCTATAGTACACTGTGGTGGAAATGGAGCAAGTAACTCCCGAGTGACTAGAATGACAGTGTTCTTCCTATGGTTTTGTCTGTATGTGCCTTGTACTGGATATACAGTATTTATATGTAGAGAGAGAATATCCATGGTGAAGAGTGAAATAAACTTTGTTTTCGCAAAAGCGAGAGGATGCTCAGCAGCGCTGCACTTACACATGAGCTGCGATAAACTGTCCAAGGATAACAAATATTTTATTCCACTCGTCACCAGCACAGACTATATGAAAAACCAGCCTGAGAGGAGCTATTTTTAAAATACAAGTTATTTTCAAAACAATAGGCTTCTGGAGCAAGTGGCTACAGGGCCAGTCATGCTCTGTCTGCTACACCAGTAGGATCCTTATAAGGAGGAAGATTCAAAACTGTTCTTCGGTGTGTTTTATGTCACAAGGTTTTGATTAGAGACAGAAGGTTAATGCCAACACGAATAGGAGAAATACTGGTCCCTTCTTCTGCAAGGTGACCTGAAAAGGTGAAATCCGTCTCTGTCCAGAAGCCCCACGCGCTGTCAGTATGTTATTGCATTCCTGTCCTGAGGGTTTGCGTGGCATTTCAGTAGCGTACAAGCAGTTAGCCAGCGCTCTGCACACTTTGAATTTCACCCAAAGGAAGGGAAACAAGAGGCTGGATGTTTTATCACGCTGTTTTTATTATACGTAACAGCCACATTATTTTCTTACTGTGCAATGAGAATTGTTGAGGTGTTGCGCATTTTTTCAGCACATATTGTTTTTGTAATCAAAGCAAACTCCTGCCCTGAGCTGCTTCCATCGGTGTAACTACAGCCGCCTTATGAGGTTAATTATTCCAGGTGAGTTTTTTTAATGTGTTATCCCTTCACCTGGAGCTGAGAGAGCTCAGCCTGCAAGTTACCACTCTTAGGTCTACTGTAGATGGTCAGCAGGAAATTAAATTACATCACTTACTGAAGGTATGACCTATTTACTGAAAATCAACAATTTTGCGATTAAAATGCCCCCCTTTTTTCCTCAACATGCACATCGAGGTAGACATGCCGACGAGAACCCAGAAAACAAAACTCAGAGCACAAAACCAATCACAACAGCGTGGAAAATATTCGAAAAGCTTTCGAACAGAAATACCGTGTTTAGTAACTTGACTTTGGCTTACCCATAACAAAGAAGCAACACAGCCCAGACGAAAATGTGGAAGAAATAGTGTGCCTACCTATGTAATACATAAGAGCAGGAAGTCTCTGTCATTATGTCATCTCGCTCATCAGATGTCTCCAAGCTCTGTTTTCCTTCTTGTGGGTAACTGATGACAAGTGCCACAGACCCTGGCCTTCATGTATTTTAAAACTTGCGTTCTCTCTCTATGTATATGTATGTGTATATGTATATATGTATTTTAACTCTTTGAAGTCATACATATATACATGTGTACTCATGTGTAAAATATACAATAATAGGTGTGTTTGGCTAGAAAGCACACTTCCTTTTTCCCTAAAATTGTGTTTTAAACAAAGCAGGTAAGTAGATGGTGAATAAATGAACTGTTACCATCCTGAAAGAGATTTCTGAAGTACAGTGTTACAGCTCCCATTGTGGGAAGATCCTGCTCACCGAGAATAGGGAGGAGGAGGAGGAGGATCCTGGCACAAGTTAGAGCTTTATGGAACTGAAATTTGACTATTCCAGCAAAAGGAAAAGTGTGACTGGTTTGGGCTTATTTTTTTTTCCAGAAATGATCACATGCTTTTCTTCCTAATTTCTTTTAAAATAGCATTTTTTTTCCTTTTTCATGGAAGCAAGTTCTTATTGCAGGACTCTGAAGTGATTATGTTGGGGTGTGTTGCAGAAATTCTTTGGCTTCCCCTCTTCCCTTTCCCCCACAGCGTTGACTGTTGTTGACCCTTCGTAGCACTCGTTCTGCGCGTGCCGGTCTATGCGGTACGGACGGACAGGGAGGCAGTGTGGTAGGCTCTTGGCAAAAAGGAGCGACCAGAGAAACCCCATCAGTGCAAGGACAACTCTGTCCTCCTACTTGAAAAGAAAACCCCCGAAGACCACTGCTAATTTTAAGAGGATGCTCGCCGCCTGCAGCACTTAGTGTTTGCTCATTTCTCACCTGCATTTTGGGCAAAAGTTTGGGTCAGAAGTGGCCCTGAACCTTGATGCTTTCAGTTTACTTGGGCTTGCTGTTAAGGCATGATTTCTCACAGATGCACCACGTGGGGGACACCCATCCAAGCAGCGCTCTCGGGCGTCTGGCCATGCGCGTACTTGGGCACAGAAGTGCTGGAGAGCGTTACCATGCTGGCTCTCTTGGGCTCCCTCATGTTGATTTTGGCTTTTTTAGAACAACTGCCCCACAAATGTCCAGGGCCGTCATCATAGCTGACCCCCAGCTTACTAAATGTCTAAGGAGGCAGACGTTTCTGCAGTGACACACGCACCTTCACCCCAAGGACAGGATAGTGAGATTGATTAGTTTGGAGGGGTGGGAGGGGAGAGTCAGTTATTTTACAGCTTGAATGTGCTCCGGGTGCATAGTGCCCTGGGCCACATCCAGTCAAGGCACGTCTTGCACTGGTTTTATGTTAACTCAGTGGAGTAATAGCAGAATAGTATCAGTCTGTTTTGCAATTGGGAGAGCAAGGGAGTGGAAATAGCCCAAAGGCTTGGAGTTGTCCTCTGCAGCCCCCCAGGACAGGAGCAGTCAAAGGGATTCTCGGCATCCTGCTGTACTCACCAGTGTCAGTGGGAAAACATCCATGAATCAAAACCCAGCCCTGAGACAGTTAAAGTCCATTCTACCTATTTGTGTTTGCCAAAATCTTCCTTCCAGGAGGCAAAAAATACCCCTTCCTGACTGACAGTCCCTCTTTAAACCAATTTATTTGTTCCCATCTATAAGGTCTGATGCTACAGGTTTCGTTTTCTTGCGAAGTGCTGGAGAGCTGTTTCTTAGATCCTTTACGTCACTGAGTAATTTCCTATCGCTTAAAAAATTATAGCACATGGTCCTAACGACGGCACTTCTCATATTGCATGTTCCCAACCAGAAGTGATTACTGAACACGCATGCATGCGTTTGAAACATTCACATCTGAGCCATGTACGATGTGAATGTCACGTCAGAGAGCCCGTACAGTGAATTTGAAGGACCCATGTGCATGAGAATGAGTTACTTCACTGATATTTTTTGGTTTTCAAGTTCAGATATATTTTATCCTGCCTCTTTAAAAATACAGGCTTGATTTAGGTTTTTTTTTCTATCTTTGGCATGTTGATAATAGAGCTTTGTAATTGGTTTCCTAATAAGTAGCATTACGAAGGTGCTAGTGTGTTTATATATGGATGTGTATAGCTAACCCTGTAAAATGAACAGTGCTGTAATAACTTCTACTGGTGATGCTTGAAATATTTCTAAATAAGCGCATGAGAGATTTAGGGCAGATTTTAATGTCTTAGGCTTCTAGTTTTTCAAGACAAGTAGAACTAATGAATCCAAATAAAATTTAAACTGTTGGAAAACACAGCAGAAAGCCCACAAACACAGTGAAGAAACTCCCAAATTTCTATGCTTTAGAATAATAATTAGTTGATTTCTCTGATATTTAGCATGATAAAAGATAAATGAAGTGATTTATTGTAAATTGAACAGATAAAACCTCCTCTTGTTATGTTACGGCTGTGTGGCTTTACAGTGGAGCTCCGAATAGATCCTCTGCAAGAAAACTTTATATAAAAATAGCAGTGCCTAATTCATGCGATTAGCACTGCATGTGCAGGCTAACACTTTAAAGCACTGTTCTCTTTACAATAAAGGTAGTTTCTGTGGGATGCACATTTTTTGGACATATGTGGCCTAGCCTCATTTACTGTGCTTTATTAGGACTAATATATTTCTGTATTATTTTTCTCTACCAACTCCAAAGGCCTTTGCTTGGTGGTCAGACTTAATGGTTGAACATGCGGAGACCTTCCTGTCACTGTTTGCAGTGGATATGGATGCTGCATTAGAGGTGCAACCCCCAGACACATGGGACAGCTTTCCGCTCTTTCAGCTTCTAAACGATTTCCTCCGTAGCGACTGTATGTATTGTATTTTGATCGTTTCCTTTCTTTGGGCAGTTCAGGTTACTGGCAGTACTTTTAGCTTCTCCATGCTGCACAGAGAACTGAGATGGCTAGAGCTTTACAGTAAATAGTCTTTTAGTAGCAACTTGATTTTGTTTGATTTCCATGAGGGAAAAAAAAAAAGATTCTCTGATGCGCAGACAGACATCCCTTAAATCAAATGCCTCAGTCAAAGGTGAGAAGCTGAACTTTAATTTTACTTCATCTTCTCAAGTCTCTTGGTAATGGCTGCCTGAGAAGCAGGGAATTAGGTACATTATATCGCACTGTCGTTGAGCGAATGTATTGTTTTATATGTGTGTACTGCAGTTACTGAACATGGAGTAAAACACAGTCCCTGCTTTAAAAGACTTTAAGGAAGGGAGGAAAATATTTAAATTAAAGTAAATGAAAGCAAGAGTAATCCAGAAGAACGGTGCTTTGCGACGTTTGGAGATTTTGGAGTCTTCTCCAAAGCACGTGGGCACATACCTGCAAAACCCATGGGGATCTGGCAGGCTCCCTGTTGGTCCGACTGCTCCCCAGGAGGCTGGTGGCTCAGTTCTCATTGCCCTCAATCAGGTCCTAGACCAGGGCCCCCCGTACCTTTCCAAGGCTGCCTAATGAAGCCAAGGATTCGTCCTCAGCACCGTGGTAGTAACAGAAGAAGAAATGATTCTCCTCCCTGCAAAACCCATAATGTTTACCCTGCTGTATTTCTTACATCCATTTTATTCACAGGAGGTGGTAATGTATTTGTGACCTGTAAGCTTGACACTAATGGGAAAAAAAAGATTCATTATTTGTTTGCTTGTTTCAATTAAGACGCCACTCCTGCTATCTTTGTCGTTAACGTTGGTGACTGATGCCAGCTCCTGTTGTGTTCTTGAAGTTTCTTCCTATTAGCTGACAAATTCATTGTGTAATGAAGTGCCACACTGTGATTTGTTGCAGAGGTGTTTAGTAACAGTAGTTTCTTACTATACTTTTATTTATCTATTCTAGATAATTTGTGCAATGGAAAATTCCACAAACACCTTCAAGACCTGTTTGCTCCACTTGTTGTTAGATATGTCGATCTGATGGAGTCCTCAATTGCACAATCAATTCACAGGGGCTTTGAGCGGGAATCATGGGAGCCAGTAAAGTAAGGAAACCTCCTTTGATACAATCAGAATTTGGGTGCAAATGGATGGAGATTCATACAGAGATGAATTAGCAAACTTTACATTGGACATGCAGAAAGTTCTTTACATTTTCTAGTTTGATGCTAAAAATAGAATGCCTGATTTCTTCAGGGTTTTCAATTTAATGAAGGAAATGGTATTTACTTTTTAAAATGCATTGCTACCTCAGTTCAACCCTTGTGCCTTTGGACATGGAAGGATGAAAATGTGAAATCTTTCTTAGTTGGCATGGCTTTTTGGATCCCATTCCAAAAGGCCTTTTCCAGTGCTGTTTTTGAACTCACATAGCTTGTTTTCAGGCCAAAAACCTTGCTTTACTGTGTTCAGTCCAGCCCTATAACCTGTGTGAGTCATTGCTGTATTTATTCTTCCCGATACTCATTTTTTCCCCCCACCCTGTGAAGGGATAGTGCAGCGTTGTACTTTTTGAATCCGCCCCGCTGATTCGGCACATGTCTCAGGGCAGCAGTGCTGAGTCCCGGCCAGAGCTGCTGCTCCCGAGCCCCCCGCGTTCGGGAGTAGGTGTTTCTAGAACTGTGTCAAGGAGATGCAGAAGGGGCCAGCCCTGGAGGGAACCTGATGAGTTGGCAAGCCACTGGCATGCAGGAACCCCCAGGAAACTCAGGCGAGATGGTTTGAGCAGGAGCAATTACTGAATTCTGAAAAATAGCAGTTTGCAAGCAAGGAATCAGTAGACTGAGAGAAACCCCAATTGAACTCAAGAAGTGGCGGATGATAAAAATGTGGCATGCACTTCAGATTACTGTTGTTATTTCACAGGTTTTGAAGCATTGCTGAACCCTGTCATGCTTGCTCTTAAGAGCCAAGTCAGATCCTACAAAGGAAAAGCGCTGACTTTTCCTGCTAATACAAATATTAAAAGTGAAAGGCTGACCCTCTGCAAACAATGGGAGGTTGATGGCACCTCGGACTGGATGACCTCTGGAGAGTCTGTTTTCCCTGCTTTTTAGTGATTCTCTAGGAGAAGTTAAGTGGCGTTGTACTCTCAAAGGTTGCTGTATAAACGAATGTGTGGTCTTTCAGGGCTTTTCACACCAAATATGTTCAGTTTACAAGGAAAAGAGATTTTGTTCAGCAGCCAGCCTCCCATATGCAACCTGGAATCTGATCACCCAAGTTTTTTCTTTCTCTCTTGTGCATCCTCGGCATCCATAAGGGTTCTGCCTGCCAAATCGCAGGCCTTTTCTTGACACCTGACCATCCCCTCTGTTTTGAGTGGGGTTAAGTGGCTGGCATTCAGGAGTCTCTCTCACTTTCCATTTGCTGTCTTTGATCTGCAGGCTAACAGGATTAAAAATCCTAAAAAATCATGTTTCAAATAAGCAGATGTGACCCAGAAAACATACAAGAAATAGATCTTTCGAGTAGGAGAATGCCATTTTTACAGCCACTCCTTCAAGCAGAATTGCACTTCAAAGTTAGCATTAACTTTAGTTTTAGAGCCCTGCTTTAGTACTAAATATCTTTGTATTTCCTTGTCTCTTACAAAATAGAGGCAGTTAACTTTGTGTAACTGTCCACCTCAGTCAAGCATTCAATGAGCAATTAATTCTGCTTTTTTTCTTTTATCAGAAGCTGATACTATTCTGGCTTTTAATTACCTTTGTGGCTAAACTATAGATGCACATAAGTACTTGCATATGGTACTTGCCTGTCAAAACGCTTTGTCCCCAGATATGCCAAAATCTATCATTTTCAAGTTAACTTTGATAGTTTTTAAAATATCTTTTCTTAGTCATTATGGTTTTGCACTTTCAGGATTTACTGAATGCTTTGTGCGTTGCAGTGACAAGTGAAAGCCCAGGATGCAATATCTATTTATCTTATAGCCTGGGGTGTTTAAAAGGTTTGTTCCAGCAGGAAAGTAGGTGCTTTTCACAAGAAGCTTGTGTCCATCTGGTGAAAAGAGCCACTCTATCTTTTTTTCACTAGTTGGTGTTTTGTTCTTGTGTCTCACACGCAGAAGTGTGAGTTGCAAATGCCAGCTTAGCAGGATCTGACCTGACAAAGGGATTTACCAGCGAACGCACGCAGGGTGGCATATCCTGCGCAGAGGAAAACAGGGGTGTCATTCCTAACGCCTTATGACAGTTTTGATGCACTGTTCAGAACTAAATGCTAAGGTATCTTCACCTTTCGCCTCCTGGGCAGGCCGCCTGTTCTTCTCTATCTGATCCACAGAGAACCTGCAGAAAAGCTCAAGACATACAGGCATGTTTTCTTTGATTTGCCCTGCTCTGTCTACTTCCTTCTTCACTCTCATGTCCATACTGCAGCAGTGATGATTTCTAGACCACCGATTCCCAAATATTTTGGCCCAGCCAAGTCATGGCCTTCCGTTGCAGCCTTTGCAGCACAGTTTTTTGAGAATTGGAAACACCGTGCTGTATATGGTTCCACAGCTTTCAGCTTGGCCTGGAAAGGTAAATCTGCATAGATGTCTGTTCCACTGAGCCTGCTTTGAATCTCTACAGTGAGCTGTGAGAACGAAATCTCATTATCTCATGTCAGCCAGGAAATTATTCCATAACCTAGAGTCTTTTGAAAGAGTTTCTCTATGCTCATGCTTGCAATCAAGGCTGAAATATGTAGCCCTCCATAACCTGACCAGATGGCAGTTTGCGAGCATGTAATTCTCCTATTTCATTGCTGAATACTCTGCACCTTATGCTACCAGAGTTAGGTATAGAAATCTCAAACAGCGAGAAAGATATCGTTAAGTATGGAAAACAGGGGGGGAAAAGCATCAATGTAATGTGCTCATGAGGGCTATATAGTCTTCCTCTGCAGAGCTGTTGAATTTGCAGGGGGTCCTTGCCCTATAGCTAGAGCAGCTGGTGTGCTTGTGTGAATCCACACAGAGAAATGTGGAGTGCTTGTCCTTACGCACAGTGATCCAAATATGGAGGATACTGAGTAGCTCTGTTCTCTGGTGAGTTGAGAGGTCTTTGAAAAGTAGGGTTGTGCAGTGATATTTTTCATGCTAGCTTCTCGGAGAACGCCGATTTATCTTGCAGCCACCAGAAACGTGTGTGTGTTTTTCTGTGTGTGTGCCTGTGCTGAAGGATCTTTCTGAGCAAATGCTGGAGTCAGTGCAATGACAACCAATTTCTGTTACTTGACTAGGAAGTTACTCATTGACCTGTGGCTGTCTCTAGCACGCAGTCGTCCTGGCTTTAATATCTATTAATTGCTCACTAACCCTTTTCCAAAGTATTTATAAATGTATCATTAATATAAAAAGTAACTAAGTAAATAGGTGTGATTATACTAATCATTGGATGAGGTTGTTCTGCAAAACGTTAGTGAAAAAGCATTTCCCATTAAAAGAAGCACTGTTGTAGTGATAATGAATATTTTTGTTACTCTTCTGGGCATCAGTCAGAGGAAGAGCACACATTTGACTGCCTACTTCACTCTCAAGCTCTTTGCTTCATACCAAGGCTCTTGTGGAAAGATTTGCTCTTGGAGTACTCATTCAGCCTAGGTAGGAAGCATTTATAATGATGGAAGAGACAGGCTGCCTCCTCGGTCAGTAAATCAGTTCAGGGATCACACAGGAACTGAGCGTCTGAGTATGGGCAAGGCTCTCGTTTAGCTCTATTCTGAAACCGGGTGACAGCTCAGCAAAAATACTGTGATTTCCTGCCCACGTTTCAGTACTGGGGCAACTCTACAGCAGTAGCCCCCGTGCGATGGTACTTGTGGTCAGTACTACAGTTGCAGTTCAGTGAGCCTTGGGATGCCGTCGCAGAGGACGCTGCCAGTCTGATTGCACTGAGAATTTAATAGGCAATGCAGGTGTAAGCTGTTTGCATGACTGATACACAAAAATGAGGGTGAATCAGAAGAACACTAGAAAACAAGCAATACCACCGCATAGTGTACTTCGTTAATGAAATATGCCAGGATCCAGTACGGAAACCAAGTCTTCTTAAATCAGGCAGCCCTCATCTTTGGTGATCCAAATGCCCGCATTCCCTGCCTGCTGGCCGAGGTTATATTTAGCCACCTGTCTTAAATAGGCATGGCTGGCTTTTAGAAACGGTTTCTCATCTTGGACCTGTAGTTTTATGGTCTGAGCAACTGCAGGCTTGAACATTTGTTGGTAATATTAATCATTTTTTACAGGTCTCA
Organism: Struthio camelus; assembly: GCF_040807025.1. Lineage (NCBI taxonomy): Eukaryota > Metazoa > Chordata > Aves > Struthioniformes > Struthionidae > Struthio > Struthio camelus. Next base: position 12,045,791 of record NC_090955.1, on the reverse strand, counting down.
CCGCAACTGTTAGTCAGATAATTAGATCAGCTGAACCTGCAAAACTGTGCATGTCAATTCAGGAGAATATTTTTAAAGTTAGTTACTGTATGTTAACATAATACACTGCATTATTTTGCTGTTTTGTTTTGTTTTAAGAGTATTAACTTATTCTTGCAACATATCCTTGCATCAGCAAAATAATGTGTTGTGTAAAAGAAATATGTTTCCATGTGAATATAGTATACTGTTTACTCTAGAAGTCATATTTTATTAATACAGTGTTTTTATTAATATAACACTGTCACTTCTTGAATTTTAATATTAAAGCTAAAGGTCCTCTGATTTATGTATTTACCATCTGGCTGAGTTATTTAAGTTGCCTTTCCTTATACATTTATATGTTGTCCACCTCTTGCTATTTCTTTATTTATTCCATATCAGCATTTAACCACATGCACTGCCATTTCTGAAGATTTAACACTCTCTCAATCACTATGGAATCTGTGTATCATTCAATAATCATGTCATCTGAATAGGCATATACAGTATGAATGGAAACAATGGACGCTGTTGTTACGTCAGTAAATTCTCCTGTCTGCTTACTGCTTAATAAAGAGAACAAGCAGATCGCGTTAAGTCAAATCCACTAAGAGGTATCGAAACAAAGGAAAACAAGAACATACCTTTTTGGGGACTGGAAAAAGACTTTGGATTGTGTTTTTCCCCAAACATGGGATTTCATTCGCAGAGGGAGAATGGGGATCCAAGTCGCTATCAGTTCCCTAAGATTGGTCACCAGTGGCAAACTGAATTCTCGTAGTGGCATAGTTCAGATCTTTGCATGCATTAGCAAATATTTTTGCGGTATAGCTAGCAAAACCCCCATTACTTTGGTTTTCAATAGACAAAATTTATAGTAAGAAATGCTGTTCAAAATGTATTTATGACTCAAGAAAACTGCTAAGATTGTAATATTCCTTGAGAGACGTTATATTGAATTTGATAGCTTTTCAAGACTCCATGTAATGCTGCCTGTGTAACAACTTCTAATTTCATCTGGGGGAATGGGAGAGACCTTCTGAGGTGACATGTTCTGGTACAGTCATTAAGACAAGGGAAATTTAAATGCTGAAGCTGTGTCCGTGCACATCAGGAGAAAAGCTGTCAGTGACTTTAGCAGAACAGGATGAAGCTGAAATCCTGAAGTCCTGATTCCATTTTTCCCGAGCCCAAATAATGATCCAGTAAAAATGCTCTGAAAGCATTTGGATTTGTTCCTGAAATGAGATTGTAAAGACCATCCATGGGCTGTGTCACAATGTGCAGCACAGTATTACGTTAAGGCAGAAACAAGATACACTTCTGAAACAGGCTTCTTTTCTGTTAGCCAGGAAATATGGGAGTTAGGTAATCGAGTTCTGTCTCTTGCTCTCCCAAACCACATGACAGTTTTATTTTGCATGTAAAATATAGCTATGGTGGGTTACCCATTAAAATAGAGCTAGACCAATTATAACATCTAGGGACCTAGCATGCAGAAAAACATCAGGGTGTTTTGCAAACTCTAGGCATGCAGTGTTATTATACTGCACGTTGTTTGAGGACAGTATGTTGCATTATATTAATACACTAACCCCTTTTTTTAAAAGACCTCTTTCTGCATAACAGTTTTACATCTGAAAATGTTTATTGCCATCATGATGCCCAAGTACACATGCTTCATAAATTAACCTTCGAACGTCTTAATCACTTCATGGCCCATTTCCAGCCAAGAAACATTCATGTACCAGTCCTGGATTTATTACATGCAATTCATTCACAGTACACATGTATAGATTTGGACAAACCTGCAGGACCCATTTTCTCTGCACGCAAGAATCCCCAGGCAGGGTCAGGGCACTGGTCTTCGGTTAGGAAGAACCTTGTAGTTCACCACTTCATCGCTCCAGATTAGCCTTTCTTATCTGGAGAGTACAGGAAAAACAGCAAGTTCTTGGAGTGAATTCCTGACTCCGCTAAATTCAGTGGCAAAAAAAATTCCTATGGACTTTGGCAGGGCCAGGATTTCCTCGTGTTTATTATTTTGTCTGTGTTTGTTATTTTGAATCCTTAGTCCAAGAAAAACACTCCAACTTTTCTAGTAGATCTCTTAGTGTAGCTATTCTGTGTATCTGTCCAACCTAATTGAGTGCGTAAGAACTGAGATTTGCTTGCTTGTGAGATAGATATTTTCAAGTAAAGGCTGCTCTCTGCACTTTTGAAATGGTATCAGGACTTGGAAGTTTTTGTGTGGGTGTTTTGAGTACTCTGTTAATTTGCTACTTTGTGGTTCCTCTTCTTTCCTTCTGTTTTTTTTAAGTAACTTGCTTTTTATTGCAGACTGCAAAAACAGTGCACTTAAGCTTCCATACTCATGCTTCTTTCCGAAATGTTTTGCTTTAGTTTTTTAACTGTCGTCGTGCTGTGAACTTTGCAGATTTGTTTATGAGTGTCACGTGCTTCTGCTACATCTGCATTGTCACTGTTATGGTATTTTTTCTTTCTGTCTGTTTCTTCCACAGGAGTTTAACAAGTAATCTGCCCAATGTGAATCTACCAAATGTGAATCTCCCTAAAGTACCAAATCTACCAGTTAACATCCCGCTAGGCATCCCACAAATGCCTAGCTTTTCTGCACCGTCATGGATGGCTGCTATTTATGATTCTGAGTGTGTATTCAGTTCAAATTAGATCTCATTTGAATTTAAAGTAATCTTGGCATGGATATGTATTGTTTGTTTCTGTGCATTATATAAAACTTTAAAGCGTGATACAGTTAATTAGACATTTCCTGAATGAGACACTCGTGAATTTCTGGCATGTGTATTTTGAGGGGTTTTTGTTTAAATCTTGAAAATTTGTCTGTCTCCCACTGAGACTTTGAGCAAGTATCTTGCTTTACAAAATAGCTGTCGACAACGGGGCATGGTCTGAACGACATATGAGCCTCAAAGCATATAATGTGAGATAATGTGTCTCAGCAAAGAGTTTTGTCCAAAAGATAAGACGAACCAATTTCTGTGGACCAGATGTAGATCTAAATGTGAATTTTATTTAAGGCAAGCTCCGCATTCCCCAGCTGATAACTTTTATCTGAATTTTGGTCAGTTTACCAAAGAGGAACACACGCTGTGACTATTCTTATTCAGTTGGCAGGAGGCCCCAGAATACAGTTAAATTTCGTAGCCTGAATAATCTGGTGACCAACTAAAGAAAAATAACTTTTAATGTCAGCTTTAGATTGTGGCTTAGAAAATTTAGATTGTGGCTTAGGAGCACAGGAGCCTTGTAGGAGCCTTGTGCTCTTCCCATTTCCTTTCTGAGGGTCCCTAGATGTGCACGTCGAGCTCAGGAGGGAGGTACTGCAACTCCCTGGGCTCAGCATAGATTCGGCAATTTCTGTTTTGAGAGCAGATTTCCATTAAAAGTGCCGGCCACTGAGCAGCGCAGCAGGAAGCACACAGAGGACTAGAGGACCACTCTCTCTGCATTCGAGGTAGCTGTTCTCCTGAGAGGTCCGAGCACAAGAGCTGACATCTCGCCAGTTCTACTTGCAAATTCCCACAGGGTTATTCGGGATTATGCTGACGTGGGATGGTCTCAGCCAGCTCCCAGCCCCGGAGCCGCCAGCACCCGCGAGGTGCAGAGCCACGCTGTGCCCACCCGCACGCTCACGGTGACGAGCCTCCCCATATTCTTGTGCGTTGCCCCGTGCCCAAGTGCTCTGGGCTCCTTGGGCTCTGCGTTGTCCCGCAGCAGGTCCGGACCCCCCAGCAGCAGCTCGAGGAACCAAGGTGTGACCAGCGTGCCGCCAAAAAACCTCGTTTCCTAGTTCCTTTTTCCCTACTGTCTCTCCTCTCTGAAAACTCAAGATAGAAGGAAGACTCCAAAGCTCCCCCACGAAGCAGGAGGGCATCAGGTCACGGTAGCATCCCTGCTCAGGGGAATTACAGGCGAGCATGCGTTGCTCTTTCCCTGGGCGGAGGTGCTCCCAGGCATGAGCTCATCCTCCGTTGGGGCTGATAGGTGCTGAGAGACCCCACGGGACAGTGGCAGCAGGGTTGAGGGAGCCAGGAGCTAGGGAACACCCTCGATTACATCTGCACCTGGAGTCCACCACACTGCCTCTGCCACGCGCAAGTTTGGTTGGGAAGCAGTGGTAATGCACGAGAAGTAAAGCAAGCGCTGATGTTTTCTCTTTCAGCAGCTTTAAAATAACTTTTAAAACATTAACATAGTCATTTATGTGTCAAAGATATACAACTCATATTCATGCTAAGATAGCTGTGTTAAAGGCTAGACTAGGCAGTTGTCTGTAAATAATTACTTGGAAGTTTTAATCTTTTTCTCTGTGCATGCTCTGTGGTATTGCTCTTGAAAAGATAAGAATCATGTCATGACAGAAAACTGGGTAAGCCCTCTGAAAACGTGAAGCTTGAGCATAAAAGGCATATTGAAAGCTGCTTTGAGTGACTGTGGTGCTCACAAGCGAAATATTAACAGTGCACCTTGGAAATAAGTATAATACATTGTTTACTTGCATGGAGCCCTAATAATGGGCTGATTCAAAAGGAAGAAGACGACCCAGAGTAATGCTTTTAAAATTTTGAAACCAAATGGGTGTCAAAATATTGCTGTAGTAAATACTAATTACTGCATTTGTGCATATTTGATTATTTAAAATATAAATTCATGCAGTTCCAAAAGTGAGTTTAGACTACTAAAAGTTTATTTATACCCAAGCGCAGGTTTGATCTAGGAGAAACTTAAAAATGGCAGTGGTGGCTAGGTGAACACTTGAGGCTTCCACAAACTTGTCCTTCGAAAGAAGACACCGTTAAAGGAAATGCCTGATTCTTTATCTTTTCATTTTCCTGGTTTCCTTTTACTCACCTTTCCCTTCCATCAAGGACATGTTACCTGTCGCTTAGTGTCAGATACATTTATCTTACGACTGAGATGATTCATTCTTTTTATTGTTACCTCTGTGAGCCCAGGACCCCGTAGGACCCCTTAGCATGTTGGGAATTTGATTTTCCCCTTGCAGTAGCCCTGTATGCATTAGCTCTAATTTCCTCTAGCATTAACTCAATGCAGCTGGCATCTGTCACAATAGAAACACCCTCCCTCATCTGTTTCTATAGATGATGTCAGCACAAGCGGTAATGCATGGTGTGTTAAATATCTTATAAATTACTGTGTTAGCATTAGTGGTATGCGAGGAGGGGGTTGAAACTCTTGAAGCTCCCTCGGTAATTGTTCAGCAAAAAAAGTGAGGGAGAGGGAGAGAGGAAGAGAGAAGGGTTACGGACGCATAAATTTCTCCGCACAAACAGAGCACAATCAAGGCCTGTATTTTCATTCTGTAAGTGGAGGTTTGAGATATAATTATACTGTGAAAAGCACCACGGTAGCTACGCACTGCAGGGCCAAAGAGCTCCATCTGGACAGAGGTGTGGGTAAGAGACTATGCTTTGGAGAGAAATTCAGAGTTTTGTGACAGACCAAAGATGTTACAAAATAAATCCAAAAACCCAGAAATCTGTTGTCCTATAGATGCCTTTGCAAGAGGCAGATCTGCGAAAAGGTGCAGCAGTCAATCCAGCCAAACTCCTGGATGTGAGATGTCTAGTGTCCTTAGTTCAATTGACTTACCCCGATTTTTTTTCAGCTGTTCAAGAGATAAAGCGTGTCCTCGCTCACCACTTGTTAGCACTGTCCTTTACCTGGAAACGGGGATCCCCCTGGGGGGGAACAAGGCAAACTAGACATATAAATTAGAGGGGGCTGAATTGCATGAAACCCTAAATTTTAATAACTGCATACATTCTAGTATGGTAGTTATTATTGATCAAGAATTTTCTACCCCAATTTCTAGCCTTAATTCTTAATAATCACGTATGTTAATGTGGTTATTAACTAAGGCTGATTTTTACCATACACACATTCTTCCTGTTAATATGTGTAATTCATAACGTTGTCTTATTCATCTGGTCTGGAAAGCTTTGTGGGTTATGGCAGCAAGGTAGATTAGGCAACTGTATGGTAAAACTCAAAATCCTGATGGTGGAGATGGCCAGCGTTGTCCTGTGTATGAAACTACTGTCTGCTCCACACCTGTTACAGGAATGGTCTCCACATCAGGGTACACAAAGCCTGATGCCACTTCTGACTTTCGTTTCCGTTTTACCCTGTCAGCAACGGATCGGGCACCTCGGAGGATCTGTTCTGGAAACTTGACGCCCTGCAGACCTTCATTCGGGATTTGCACTGGCCTGAGGAGGAGTTTGGAAAACACTTAGAGCAACGCTTGAAGCTTATGGCAAGTGACATGATCGAGTCCTGCGTGAAGAGGTACGTGTGCTCAAAGCCACTGGGCAGCTTCCTCATAGGAGCTCACAGGAGGCATCGTTCTCTTCTGTCTTATTGGCGATGCTGTGCTTTGCCCTTCAGCTTCTCTTCAACTGTCATTTGTTAGTGACCGTGGGTTGTTTCTGTCCAGCACAGGCTTGGTAGTAAGCCACCCTATGGCGGTCAGTTCTGGGCTCTTCCAAGCAAGCCTTAGTCTGCTCAGGCTCTGAAGAGCACATATTCACAAGAAGGCAATAAATCACCTATTATTTCAGTCTTTATGGGGTGTTCTTTATTGTTGGGTGCTTCACGTGTTTGGCGTCAGTGGGGTTGAGTGCTGAAGGCATAGCTCTAAGCAAGAGCCCAGCGCCCACGTGAAAACCACAGATGCATGAGAAAAGCCAGCAAGATGTAACCCCAAAAAGGGAGTATTGTGTAGCAAGGCACACAGGCCTCTCACATCTGACTTTGACAGAGAAAAATTGTTGTGTCAGCTGCCACCTTATATGATACTTAACTGCAGAGCATCCAAAACAGAGAGGTTTCTTTAAAAAAACTTTTGAATGTACGGGCAGCTCTCATTTTGAAAACAAAATGCTAAGTTTCAATTGTGAAACTTTCCGTGGTATTTTGTGTTCATTTAGCTTCAGAGCTGATTAGGCAGGAGGAAGAAATGAACTTTGCATTCTCTATGGCATGAAAAATTAATAGCCAAAGAGAAGCACCAAAGGGAAAATACATGCCTACCGCTAGCATGGGCTAATAATAGCCCCAGTTTGTGTGATGTGGCTGTTCTGTAGCATGGTTATCTGGCCACTCTGCAAATGCAAGCGTGGGATTTATTGTTCGCAAATTCCTCACAGTCTGGATACAACGTCAGCATCTGAGAAGGCACGTTCGGTCCCTGCGATCGAGGCAGTAGACTCACACGTTGGAACATAGACAGTTCGAGGCTTGCTCTTGCCATCCTGGAATAAAACCCAGTAAATTTTAAGTGCAACACGGTGATTGCGATGTCTTTGGCATTGAGCAGGTTACCATTTACTGCTGCAGCTGGTCTTCCATCCTTTTGTTGGCACGAAAGCTGAGTTGCAGTGGTGTTGCTGTTGTCTGACCATTCTTTAAGAGCAAACTGAATGCTGTTTATTCGGTGTTCTGTAAACAGCAAATGCTCTATTTGAGATAAAGTGGGGTTATTCCTGCAGCAGCGTGGATGCTGATTTGCAATCTGAAGTGATAAACGTAGTTCTTCAGCGCTTGGGCTCAGCTCTGTGATTCTCCGTGCTTTGCTTCCACCTGGCTCCCTGAAGGCCGTCTGTGCACACAGCCTGGAGCTCTGCTATCTGCTATGCCACCCAATTCCATGAGCATAATACTTATTTTCTCTATTTTTTTGTTTTCATTTTTGTTTTAACACCTGGTACTGGACACCTTTGCTTCCTTTTTTAATAAGCGCATTGTAAATACGTTTACCTGTAGTGCAGTTATAACTGGTGATCTACAGAACTAAGAAAGGCCAGCTGAGATAACTCAGAAAAATAAGTAAGTTTCTAGGTATATCTGAAGAAGGGCTTGTGTGCCTGAAAGCTGAGATTTTTTTTTCCCCAACTGTTTCAACCTTTTTAAAAATATATTACCCCTCTCTAAAAACCTGGCCCAGCTTGAAATGGTGTGACTAAATATAATGATTCTGAACATAAGTAAGTAAGAACATGCTCATCTCTGCGAGGAGATGGAAAATCCTAGTCACTTGTGGTCCCTTCAGTAATTACCAAGATTTTAGTCCCTGAGTCCAGGCTAAATCTGGCACTGGTAATTAAATCAGTTCAAATGCCACTGCTGATGTAAACCAATATGCTGCTTTCCCTATTTATATCACCTGCAAACAGGGCCTGGCTAAGGTTTCTTTAGCAATTTCGGTTTGACACAACATTTTCTTCACGTCTGTCTCTAAACCGTTGAATACCATTGAACAGGCACCCCACCTTCCACACTAGGTTGCATTTCGGTGCTGTGAGGGAAGCAGTCCGTGCAAGAAAGGCCCATTTTGCTAACGAATCCAGGCAGGAGGACTTAGATATCAGCTCAGATCTGATGACAAGGATGAGAGTTTCTCTTTTGTAAATTAGTTTTTTTTTGCATAACCCTTGGGGGATCTTTCAAGATTAGAGTTATTCCTAAGCTGCAGCTGATATTATTTGTTATTTCTAAATTGAAGCTCCTGTGCTACTTTGTTGGCAGATTCTGTCTGATGTGATAATTGTTCTGTGTTAAGGTAGATTAGTGAAGTACCTCAGGAATCTGCAGAGGGGCTCAAAAGAAAGACAAGGTAGCGCCCACTATGCTAGAAGTATTCCTGACGTATGTTCAAATCACAAATGTCTTGATATTCTAAAATACTCCAGAAGAGCAAATTCTTTAGTTTTTTTGGTCAGATGAAGCTCTTGCTATAGCACAATTTGTAACTGCCAGCCAACGATGTCAAATTTTAACGTAGTGAAACTTCACAAGAGCAGTGAACATGTGCGTGGACTTGTGCTTGTGTGTGTTCATATGTGCATAATAGTGTGCGTGCCCATTTACAGATGTATTCTGATGTAAGTACATATTCTTCAGATAAATCAATTCTATAAACTTAAGAAACAATGATGAAGTTTTGGCAACCAAATAAATCATGTAGATGTGAAAACAGAATGATCTGGCAGTGTCCTTCAAGTCAAGGAATGAACAGGTTTATCCTTTGTAGTTAGTATTATGCAGCAAGAGGAAGTTCCTTTAATGCATCAGGCTTGCTATTTGTCTGTATTTCCACTGTGGTTATAAGTCAGCTAATGCAGCCAAATTATAGGTGTACATTGACACTGCTGTTCGTAACATCATCACACTGTTTATCAAGCATGAGAAAATCATAGTTTCTCTGAAACCGTTCCACACTTTATAAATAGTATGAATGCTGTAAAGCGTGTTTCTTTTTAAACTGGAAAATCATTTTTAGTAAAAACACACTTGTAACAATTGTGCTATAACACTCCCAGTAGCATTCAGCTCTCTGTTTTGTTGAACTCTTCTAGGCATTGTGTTTCACTTTGTTTCTAGCTTCAGTATTTGAAAAAGTGGCTAAAACATCTTTTCCTGCTTTCTTTAATAGAACCAGGATTGCATTTGAAGTAAAGCTGCAAAAAACCAGCCGATCAACAGATTTCCGAGTCCCTCAATCAATATGCACCATGTTTAATGTCATGGTGGATGCAAAAGCTCAGTCGACAAAGCTCTGCAGTATGGAAATGGGCCAAGAGGTAAAAACGCAGGTTCTTCCTCTCACAGAATTTAAAGGCAATGTCATGAAATTTCCTATCTCCTGTTGTGCTAGTTTCAGAGATGTTGTATCAGTCGTGGATTTAGCCTTGCTTGTAGAGTGTGCTGATGAATATGCAGGGGGGCGCTCTCAAAGAAATCTAATGAATATAAACAGTCAGAATCCCTGACACACAGAAGTGATTTTTTTTGCAAGGACTGTGGTATGCATAAGGTGTCTCTAAAGCCTGCTGCTGCATGATGATTGTATTTATTGAGTCATTAATTCCACCTTGGAGCCAAGTGTGGGCAACAGAATTCTTGTCTGTGACTATTTTCTTTAGCCAGACCTCAGGCAAACAGAAGTGCCACGTTGCTGCTGTGATTCTTGTAAGAAAAAAACAAGGTAATTTGCAAAAAATAGGTTGAAAATTCCGGGTGAGGTGACTTCCTTGAATATTGGCTATAGTCAACAAGTTTGATGAGCCTCGATTTCCAGGTTCTTAATGACTCAAGTTTTCAAGCAACAAACCTGTTTTAATTACTTGGTGATATATTTTTTTCTTCTGAAGTCATTGTTGCAGCTTGAAGTTTCCATGAATTGATCTATGAATTAGAAAGACATGCTAAATTGGTCTAGATTAAATGCATCACAGTGATCATTTTGCCACAGTGGCTTGAAGTCAAATTAAATATTCATAAACCAGTCCAGAATAAATTCACAAATACACTTTGGCTCTCCTATCTCACTGCTTGTCAGCATTTCCTAGAAAAGCTCTTTTCACTACAACTTTGCACGGTCAGATTTTACAGTAAATCATTGCAAGTCATTTAATTCTTTTTACTTGTTTACCTCATTCTGATCTGAGCTCCTCTGTGAGGGCCAGCTCCAAAGGCTACTGGGTGCAGCAGGGATCCCTGCCCTGACGTCAGTGGCATTTGGATCAGGCCCAACTTTTCCTTTGTTTTTTTTAATACACGTTTCAATTATGACATTTTATTTGTGGCAGTCACTTTACGAGAGGGGTTTCAAACTGCTTATCATCAGGTTCTTACCTCGTCCTCCAGGTCAGCTGAAAGCAGATTCTCACCAGGCTTTTGTTGTCCGAGCCCAGACGTGAAATTTTCCACCATTTTCTGTCCCTTTATTCGTGCCCTCTGTGTCTCCCCCAGTCCCTCAGCCCACAGCTGCCTCCAGCATCTGTCCCTCTTTCCGCCAGGAGAGCCGCGGCTGCAGGGCTCCCCGCTGCAAACCAGGACCAAGCCCTTCTGAATTACACTACCACCGTCCCCAGGACAGTGAGGTTTTGGAGATCAACCGAACTCCAATACCGTGACAGGGCAAGCTTGTTTTATTAGTAACATCAATGGATTTACTATTCAGATAGCACCAGACCGATAACCTTAGCTGCATCTGGATACAGCATGACCAGGCCCTCTTAGACCGCTAACTTATGATGCTCTGCGATTACCAGAGTTTCCTCTGAATTTTGAGCATCGGTTGCATTGCACGTTTGGCCCTGGCCAAATTGCAAGCCGAAGGAGAGCAAGGAGCAGTCCAACTGCCTCACCGCTGCTCCTGACGGCCCCCAGCATTAGTGCTCGTCTTGGGAAATCTGCCTGTGCCACTTGGAGAAGGGGTTTGATATAGCAGCTCCGAGACAGCAGCACTACTGCAGCAAGTCACAGTCACTGTGCTCTGAGGTTTTTAACAAATAACTGAACTAATAGACCTGTAAGGCAGATGTAAATTATCAGTGCATAAGTTACCATTTAGGGCAGCAGCGTGTTACACCCTTTCTCTTTTTCTTTTCTTCCTTTTAATGAGTTTTCCTCCCTCCCCCTCCATTTGCTCATGTCGCTCCGTATTTCAGCGGCCTCCACCTCCTCCTCTCGAAGCTTTGCAAACCTGTGCATTGAGATGTTCATGCTGGGAGGATAAAGGGTAAAGGCTAAAATATAGATCTGTAATTACAGTCCACAGAAGGAGGACAAAATGCCACCCCACCTCTTCCAGTCCTGAGCAGAAATGGTGAGACAGTCAGGCAACAGGGAGATGAGACACTGGCTTTTGAGTCCGTGTCTCCTCCAGTAATTCGGCCCAGTGGGTGTTGGATTCGGGTGGCACTCGGTCCCTCTGCCCTCTCCTCGAACGGGGCTGCTGGCGGTGCCCACCCTGGGCGCCAACGCCGCCGGAGCATCTCCTCACCCAGCGGCAGTGGCAGCGCACCTAGAAGCTGTGATCCCCTTTGCAGACGGTTCAAAAACAGCAAAAAGGGCTAAAGTTGTCAAAGAGATTGTTCACACATCCGAGTTTGCTCAGACCTAGCCAAGGAAGACATTTTGATTGGAAACAAACCATTGATTTTTATCACTGTCAAAGCTGTACGTGGGTAGAGAGACAGACTTTCTCGATGCATTATTTGACCTCACTTCTATCGTTTCCCTCCCACCCTAATGGCCCTTTCTTTTAAGACTACCTTCGGTTATATTCACTTTAGCAGATATGTGAATGCATTTTCAGAGTATTACCCTGTGAAACAAACACCCATCATTTCATTTCCATTTCCTTGTCTCTAAAGGCAGCTGTTAAAACATTTGGTAAACATACTTTACCATCTTAAATATTTATTTTTCCTCTGAATTTTTAATACATCTAAGGGGATAAATGTATGTATTAAATGTTTCTCAGTTGGTCTAGTATGTTTCTATTTAATATCCAAGGTCAGATGGTCCTTAGAGAAATACAACGTACACACAATCTGTTACATGACAAGGCAAGATACTCATCACATAAAGTCAAGTTGAATCATTGTAGTGCACTGATTATGGATTGTAATAATTGAGCTAATAGAAAACTATGATGAACTCAATCAAAAGTCGTGGTTGCACTGAGTAAAGCAAACCAGTTATGTGATCTTTAACCCCAGGCATTTTCATAAGAAATGTAAAAAGAGCTGTTAGAAACTCTAGCTTATGAGCCAGACTTCTGTAAAAGAAACACTAGACAGTCATTTTTCATAACATAGCCTTGTCTTACCCCATCCCAGCCGGGAGTTTTCCCAAAGGAGGTCGATGAGAGTGCAGCTTTGGTGCATGTGGTGCGGTATGTGCATCTTCACAGGGCTGAGGATCGCAAGGGAAGGAAGCAGCACTAGTGCAGGACCGCAGGTCGCACCCTGCCCTGCTGTTTGCCCTGGCCCCAGGGGACTTCCAGGTCTGAATTTGCCCCAGGGTTTCCAACCCAACAGGACCGAGCGACACCGCCATGGTGCACACTCAGCTATGGAGGATCCTTCCCTGCTGTCATTCCTTTTTCTCAATGTTGCATTCTAATTGCCATCAGCACTCTTATTTGCTTTCTAGCAAGCTTTTAATTGAAAATACGTTGGTCAGTATGTTTCACACTGTATTGTTTTTGCACACGCCTAGCCATTCTTTGAGTTAAAACTCATGATCTATCCAATGGAAGCAAATAGCAATAAATCTCATCCCTTAAGTCCAGCAGACAAAATCCCTTGATTCAAATAGTATAATAGTGAGGTGAATTAAGCATGTCTTTTGGACTAATATAGAAAAGTTAATTTGAATTGAATTGAATTCCATAAATCATCATTTGCAATGGGCAAGAATTTTCAAAAGCACATGCACTTTTGAGCACCCTTGGCAGTACACTCATGATCTCCAGCGCGCACACCCACAGCCGGACCAGCTTGCGTTTTCCTGGGCAAACACTAGGTTTTTAGTGCACTGGAGCCAGGATAGGCATGCTCACCGTCACACACACGCATCCAGTTGAATGTGCATGCTTTTCAGAACGAGGCCCTGACTTCGTAGCTCCATATGTGTGCATGACCTATGTTGCAGCCTTCGTTTTTCTGCGCTCAGTTGGTAGCACGTTTGTACTCCCATCTTCTGGAGCAGTCCTGCTGATACGTGCAGGAAATGCCCCCTGCAGCACCACCCCCCTACACCCGCATGGCATCTCTCAGTATCACTATCTCCATCCCACCGCCCAGAGCAGATTGTCACATCATGACGGAGGGTTGGAGAGATCCAGAGTGGGAGCTTTGCACAGACGGTGCCCTGGGAAGGCAGAGATTTGGAGGAAAGGACTCCTGGAAGTGAATGGCTGAACATCCCCATCCCACTGCAGCGCAATTGAGCAGCTCAGGTTTTTCTGGAGGCCTCATATCAGACAAATTGGCACCATCTTGTCCAGCACGTAAAAAGATGGTTTCTGTAGGCAGCAGAACCTGTAGCCCAGGCTGGCAGGTTCGGTGGTAGTTCTGTGAAGACCTTTGTCACCTGCTCAGACAAAATCTCACTCACCCACCAGGTTGTTCTGCAAATGGGCTCCCTGTGACAGTCGACCACCTGGGACAACTTGCTGAGGCCCGGGTCACCCACACTCTTGCAGCCTGTTGTTCTGGTTGGCTGGCACAAGCAAATGCTACCACCATTGGTTCAGCTGAGCTCCCCCCTTGCTTCCCTTCCTCCCTGCCAGCCCAGCCATCTCCCATGCCGCCTGCATTTCTCTCCTCCCTCAAGGCACCCTAGAGCCTAGCAGACTCCTAGCTGCCCTTGGTCTTTTCCTCAACTCCCTGTTGCTTTCCCGCAGTCCCGCAGCCCAGGGAAGGGAATTACTCAACTCCTTGGTTGCACCATCTTCCGTGCACACAAAAAACACTGTGGGGAAGATATTCCCGTTATTTGCCGACCCCTTTCTCCTTCATCATCTTCCCAAAGAAGTCCTGGCCTTGCTGAAGACCTGAGGACTTCAGCAGCTCCTACCCATGTCCAGCTGTTACAGGTTCCTTAACCCTGGAGCTTTGTCTCCAGGTGCGCGGGGGACTTGCCAGCTCAGTTCTGGGAGCAGAAAAAGTGTAAGTCTATATTAAACAGACGAGTCATGAGTAACTGTATTTGCTATAAGGGACTTGTATACATCTTGACCTGCAAAGCAGGACATTGAAATGGGACAATGAAATGCAAATACTGCTTGTTTGTGTAATTTTTTTCCGCTAAACTGGCCTGGCAGATTTAAGTAAGCAGCCCATCATGTGACAGTATCCAGTGTGTCCTCCTGATTCGGTAACACTGTCACAGTGTAGCTACTGAGTTGGTCCGGTTGAGATCTTGGCAGTGGTGTGCAGCCCTGCACAACGCCCTGAGCTCTGCTTATTGACAGGGCTGCCTTCCTCTGCCGAGTAACATAAAGCCATAAGAGACCATCGGTATGTAGTTAGCATAAAATCCTTCCCTGCCCGCTGTTTTACTTCCTGCAAATGTTACAGGTAGCAATCTCTGACATTCCCGTGAAAGGAGGTTTTGATTGCGTTTCATTTTCCATTGCTTATTGTTTCTGTGCATGATGCTGCTTTTTTCATAGCCCCATGTAAAAGGTCCCTTTTTTTTAAAGATTTTATTTATTGTTTATCTTCATATGTTCTTTTTCCTGTCTTTTGCACTTTCCTCTTTATTTCTGTCCCCAATCATCTGAAAAGTTTGCTAAAGAGTGGGTAAGTGTGTCCTGCATTTTTTTTTCTTTTTTCCAAATTCCTGTGTTAATATGTTGTTGTTGTAGAAGAAAGAAACTGTTCCTACTACCCATCAGACACTGAGACCAACGTCTAGCATTTGTAAAGCCCTCCCAGTCTTCATTCCCCAAAGTCTGATTAGTATTTAAAGCAGATTTGTCTCTTTCAATGTGATTTGATGTTAACATTTTAAAACAATATTAATGCCAAGTGGTAATGAATATAGTGACTAGCACCAGTGCTTGAAATGTTTGACTGAAAAATCAAATGTTTTGTGTTGGAAAGCAGTCATAATCAGTATTTTCTCAGTCCATTGAAAATAAGAATATACTGTATGTTTTCACTAATTAAATCTTGTATTGGAAACAGGTCTTTTCTAAATTAGTAGAAGACTGTATTTTTGTACCTATTCTAGCCATATTGCAGCTGATTGCATCAGAGCTCCAAAGCGAAGCGAGGTTTGGCGTATGCAGAAACTGGGTTGCAGATTCAGAGTGGCTGATGCCGCCGGCATTGGCCTTGGGTGGCCCGTGCTGAGCTGCTGCCGGGGTATCTGCTGACACGCGGTGCTCGGAGCTGCATTGCCTGCTGGCTTTCGCTTGAGACAAAAAGACCAATCTCGGTTCAGTGCAGGTTTTTAAAGTATTTGATAGTCACTAAGTAAAGCAGTTTAAAAAGTGCTTAATTTTAACCATGTGCCTGCTGAACCTGATGCGTAATACGTGTTCAAGTGCTTTGCTGGAGAAGACTGGAAATGCGTAACATTATCCCCAGTGGTTCAGCCCATTGCACGCTCCTCCAGTGCAGAGTTTGCCGATGCCATAGGAAAGGATTGCCCATTTCCCTCCCGTGGGAGGCGTATTTAATTGTCAGATGTGGTTCAGGTGCAAAATAAATTGGATAACGCTTGCAAAACTGAAGCAAAAAGACTTCAGGATCTTTGCAAGCACAGAAGGATCGCACACATGACAAAGCCTCCCCTCCAACACGGGCTTGTGGTTCCCGCCAGAGTGAAGGGAGCTGCAGGCCCACGGAAGAGGGCAGGGTTTGCTCATGCATCACAAACTGCTCTAAGATCCTCCTAAATTCAAGGTCTTGTATAAGTGCAAGTAATCACTGGCCACCATAGTGGAGTGCAAATTAATAATCTGCATAATTTTTCAGTTGATACTACAGCATATAGTAGTTTACCGAGGGAAGTAGCTGACAGTCGTAGAGCTCTTGGCTGTGTTCAATGCTAATATTTTCCTCTGCCTCTCCTTTTATTTTTCTTTAGCACCAGTACCATTCAAAAATAGACGAACTAATTGAGGAAACCGTCAAAGAAATGATAACACTCCTGGTGGCAAAGGTAACCTTCAGTTTCAGGTGAAGTGATTCGCTGTTAACATTCCTTTTTTAATATGTGCGTTTCCATTAAAATGTGACACATTGAGAGGTTGAATTGGCTTCTTGTTTCTCACGGGGAAGATCATACATCTCCCAATCCTTTCATGATGACTCTTTGATGATTAGGAACTGCATGAGATGTAATATGCTGTTAAGTAGGATTGACATATTGGGCCAGAAGAGGTTTTAAGGAATGGGTTTTATATATATGGGGTAACACCTCATGGTCAGCATCACCCCGCGGCACTGAGGGTAGCTGCAGTCAGGAGGTGGCGCTTCTAAATGCTGCTGCACTAGACCCTGGGGGGTGGCTCAGAGGTGGTCACCACTCCTACGCTGAAGGACATTTGGACAAAATAACTTGTCTTGTCTGAGATCACCACACCCTCTCCTGACAGATTAATTTGGAGCTGACAGTAGTGGGAAATACATTCCAAAATGTTTAGGTTTATTTGTTGGAAATTGTTGGGAGACTGTTACTTACCAGAGAGGGCTCCTCTAGTTCAGCAGCCAGCATTTTCCAAGGGTTGTGTCTAGGTCTGGTGCACTGTGCAAACATAGAGAGGAATTGGTAGGTAGAGAAAAAGAAGGTGGGGCGTTTTTTCCCCTAGTTTCAAACTTTCTGAGAACAAGTCATCCCTATTATACAGTGGAGACCTTTAAACATAATCTGCCAACATATGCCAGTTCAATTCTTCTGCGAGAATAACCAGCTAACTGCATACTTGCCATGTCTTCCTGGGAATAAGAGCCAGCCAACTTCCCAATGGGGGAGGGTGTGTTGGCTTCCACGTGGGGTCACCCACGCTACAGCCCCTTCCCATCCCCACCATCACCCATGGTACTGCAGGGTGATTTCCACCAGCAAGAGGTGAACCACGTTGCATCCAAAAGGCAGTGCTCCTTTCTCCCTGCTCCCCAGCCTGCTGTGCTCAGGGGCATGACATCAGTTAGGAACAGTCTGGGTTCGTTCCTTTGGCTACTTTGGCTACTACGAAGCCGGTTTGTTCTACTGGCTTCTTTGAAGCTAATCTTGATTTTTACACTCTTATTAAATTATTAAAAATAATTGCAGTATTTTTTTGTGTTTGTAGTTTGTCACCATTTTGGAAGGAGTCTTGGCCAAACTGTCCAGATACGATGAAGGGACTTTGTTTTCTTCTTTCCTGTCATTTACTGTAAGTACAGACGATGCCTTCTTTTCTTTTTTTTTTTTTTCTGTAGTTTGTATTGTCTTCTCTCCCAGGATTAGACTGGCTATATAATAATTCTGTTATTCTGTGATATTTCAACGCTGTATCCATACCAATAGACAAACAAACTGTATGGAGATGTACAGTACTTAAATAGCCAAGGGACACTGGGCATCATATGGTAGCACAGTGTAAAGCTATCTCTGGTCACTGTTCTGGTTGCTGAAGTTTACTCCATTGAGGAGTGTTATGAAGCAGAAAAAAAAATATTGCACTGCACATCCTTTATCCATAACTAAAGAAGTTGCTTCATTGACACCTTGCATGGTAGGGGTGTTCCTGTCATTCTTCTGGCCATAAAGGTGACCATTTAAAAAAGCTAAAAAAGAAAAATAAGGGAGAGCTAGGGGAGTGCCATCTTATTTCTAAAAGGGAACAAAATAGGGAAAGATGCCATGAGGTTGTACAGCACAAGGTGCCTCTGACGCCAGGCTCTATTTCTCCCTAACACTGCAGAACCAATCCGTAGCTTGTCACGTTGCATACTGCTAGAGGGGTACTGGGCAGGAACAATACCCGTGCAAAGTTTGTCTCCATATCAGCAAGGTTTTAGCAATCTGTATTCCAGAAAAGAGATGTGACAGCTCCTTAGGACAGATACATACCAGCTGATTTTTCAAAGGTCTTCTGAAAATGCATGCTCCAAAATTTACTAGCTCTGCAAGCCCAGCTTCTCTTACCCGGTCTCACAAAGAGGTGTGCAGCCAAACGCGTGTGTCTCTGGTTGCTTGGGAAGTTGCATAAAAATTCTGGTCCACCAGAGGAATTGCACACATTCACACGACCTGTCTTGCGCTCACTCATTCATGGAGACTGGGCTGGAGGGAGACACCATTTCTCTGCAAATTAAGAAAGGCTTCCAAAAGCTCTTTCAGGAGTTATCTTAGCTACTTACAATAGTCTGGTGTTTGCTACTGTTTGGCTCTTTTTGCTGAATTTGAGTCAGATCCTTGTGGTTTTGTAGGACCTCTTTGGAAATGGGGGTGATGGGAAAGCAGGTAGGAAGGCTTAGCTGCCGAGGTAGGAAGGAGCACTGGGAGGCAGCGACGTGCACACACAGGCTGGCAGCTTGTCTGAACTGCTGGGGACTCTGAGTTTAAGTGAAGGGTCTTGACTTCTCGGGCGCTTTGGAAGGAGAGGGAAGGGAGAGCGTCCCACCAGCTGGCCGCAGAGACGCCGCCTGCTCTGCTGAGCGAGCAGCAGTGGGCATCTCCCGCCTGCCGCCCCGCGTCCTGCTCCTGTCCCACAACAACCTCCAGCACTGCCATGCGGTTACAGCCCCGGGGCTGCGCTCGCTGCTGCTCGGAGGGGTGCAGGGAGAGGGCTCGGGGTGGATATCTCCCCTCATTTCAGTGCCGGCGAGGGTTACGAGATGCTCGTGTGCCAGCAGCAGAGGATGTGGAGGCGGCAGCTTTTCAGGCATCGGAAGTACCGGCATCAGCCGGGGTAGATGGTGTAATGTACAGCTCTTCCTTCTCAGTGAAGCCAAGCTGTTCCTCGGTTGGTGCTGCGCCGCTCCCACCACATCCGACTGTTTACACTGCCTGGTGCTGCTCCCTTCGAGTGCTGAGCGAGCCCCAGGCACGCTCAGCCTTCGGGCAGTGTCTCAGGCTCCTATTCCGGGTGGCGTTTTGCATCTTTGCCTGCCTGCCTGCAGTCCAGTGGGAGGGAGCAGTTGCACTGTGGTCTGGGGTTGGAGAATCTTGGTGTCTTCTGCAGGTTGGTAAGCCCTCTCCCCCCGAAACTCAGCACCCCGCAGAAGAGCAGGGTGCTCCTTCCCAGGCAAGGGATGTCTCTCGCTTTGGCCTGCTTATTTTTTGGGAGGGCACCACATGCAGCTTGGACTGTGCTGGGTATTAGTAATAGTGTGAGGTTGAAGGGCAGCCCCGACCGCTTTGGCGCTGGGCTTGGAAAGTCTCTGCTGAGACCCATTCCTTGCAACCCTATTTCCTGCAGTAGTAATGTGCTTTGCAGTGTTTAGTATTTGCAGCGATGAACAGAGAAACTCTCTCCTGTTACAGCATGCTTGCACCACCTCCCACGTTTTCCCTGTCTGAACAAATACAACAAAGTGTTATGGTCCAAGCCTGTGACTTCTAGAAAGCATTAGTCTCCCACCCCCTGCTACCAACTTCTTTCATCGCATGTTTTCCAGGCTCGCTGCAAGTGACATGTAATCGGGGGTCTTGTGACAGACAGTTTTATCACCTAGCAGGATATCCTCATTTCCAATTCTTGCCTCGAAGTTCAGGATAGAATTAATGCATCTGTTGTCCTAATAAATTCTCACTAGCCACTTCTCATTGCAGAACACTTTGAAAGGAAAATACCCTTCTAAATTTGGCCAGCCCCCTTTTTTTTTCTGTTTGTTGTTACATTTAAATGCATCCCAGCAGCACTAGTCCGGGCCCTGGATGGGTGTCTGCATGTGAAGTTCCACTGAATCACAGGAATGACAGCCGCTAAAATTGCCTTTAATCTGGATGGCCTCTGTAGGCAGAGAATTACACCTACAGTAATTAGAAGTAAAGACTGTATATTACCCGAGGAAGACAGGAGTAAAAGATCTTATTTTTGTTCTGCACAAAATTTGTATGGTAAACTGAGACGTTCCATGGCAAAGTCACATAATTTGTGAAAAACGGCAGCCTAGCAAAAATCACACAACATCCGGCAGTTTGGAAATTTCACTTAATGTAGCCAAATCTGAGTTTAAAGAAAAACAAGTAATTATTCTGATTAAAGGGGAGGGTGGGCAAGAGAAGACGCTCAGTTTTTTGTTGGCGGTGGTGGGGGGGAGACTGCAGAAAGCTGCCTGAATTACTCTTATTGCCTCTGCTTTGGGGAAAAGGGCAACCGGAGGTGGTGGCAAGAACCCGGAGCCAAGAGGGTTAAATCCAAGCTCAGAGCCCAGGTTTCTTGCAGACCCTCCTGCACGACCGTGAGGAGTTAGGCTAGGTCTGCACTGTGAAGTGCACTGTGCAATATTTGAAGGTAGCCGTTCAGATGCCTGTGACCTGACAGGCACCTGGCGCGGTGAAGCCCTGGACGTGGACGCTGGCTTGAGTTGTGCAGGCGGCATCGCTGCATCGTTCTCAGCGCTTTTCTTGCAGTCGTTCAGCTCTGCCGCTCAGGAGGGAGCTCGCTGGGGGAGCTAGCTCGGCTAGCCCCGCATGCGGCTGCTCCACGCCGGCGTGGGTGTGCCGTGGCGGCCTGCTCCTACACAGCCCAAGCCGTTGGCAGGGCTCCAGCTGCCTTCGCGAACGGAGGCCGGGGCCTCCCGCGCTCCCGTTTTGCAAGAGGAAGGGCCGGCGCCTCGCTACCTCGGTAGCCAGAGAGTCGCCGGGACAAACGTGGCCGAAAGGCGAGGCGTCCGGGCAGCGAGGCGCGAGCGGCCAGGCGGGCAGGGGGGAGGCCGAGCTGGGGCTTGCCGTTCCTAGCTCTCGTCTTGCTACCTCCTTCGTGCGCCGGGACGGGCCCTGTCCCGCTCCGGCGGGCAGGACCGCTGAGCCGGGGGCGCGCGCGCGGGGCTTCCTCCTCCTGCCCGCCGCGCTGGTGTTGCAGCCGGGCTCGGCGGCCTCGGCGCGGCGGGTGCTCGCAGCGTTCACCTCGGCAATTACCACCAGTCTGGTCTTTTGTATCGCCTCATTGTGCTTAATTATGCGCCCCCCCCCACACACCATATGAGTACTTCCACCCACTCTCACATTCTGTCTCACACATACATTCATTCTCTCGTTCGGGACACATAATTTATTCATCCCAAGATGCAACTGTGTGCGTGTTATATTTAGGCTGTTTTAATGGTAGCTTTAGAAATATTTAAAAGCAGGTGAGCTTTTACACCCAAACAAAGATGGCCGGCAGCGCTTCTCCTAATTAAAAGCAGAAGCGTTGGGGAAAATCCCAGCTATGCGCTTTCTAGACGCGGTGCCTTATGCTGCGGTGGTAAGAAGGTCTCTCTGGTCCAGCTGGGAGCTGCTCGGTTTGGAAAGTCGGCCCCGACGTCGGGGGCCACCCTGCCTCCCGTGCCAGCGCGGTCCGCGTGCTGCTGCGGGGCGAAGCGGAGCCGCCGGGAGTTTGGGGGCCGTAAAGGAGCCGCGGGCTTGAAAGGGCGCCGCAGAGCGCGGCACCCACCCTCCCGGGCCCTCCCTGAAACGGCCTCTTTAAAAAGGGGAGACGAAGCATAAGAAACTCTTGGAGCGTGGCTGTCGGCAGCCTGGGAGGCAGAAAAGCTCCAGGGATAAAGCCAGCTAAAAGGGTGGGGAGAAGTAACGTCAGGGGCTGGACCTGTGTCCAGCTGCGAACCCGGGGCAGCGCGGGGCCGACCCCGGGGGGGCCCAGGGGGAGACCCCGGGGCTGCTTTGGCAAAGGGGTTGTGTAACAAGCACAGCCGAGGACAAACGTTCCCCCCCCACACCCCCCGACCCCGGTCGCAAGGTGGCAGGGCGGTTTTCCGGGGCTGCCCCACGGTGGGCCCCGCTCGGCCGGGCGCTCCCCGCGGGCCCCGGCTCACCGAGGGAGCGACGCGCGCGCCGCCTTCGGGCCCACGTGGCGTCAGGCGGAGGACGAGGCCGCCGGAGAACATAACGGTGTCTGCTTACGAACCCCTCTCTTCCCCCGCGCGCCCGCGCCCAAGGAGACGAGGGAGAAGCACAACTCCCACGCTCTCATCTGCTGCTGTTGGAGCTTCGGCGGCAGCAACGTTACCTCTCCGCGACGGCAACAGGAATACCACCCTTGCCTGTTCTTTTGAGCAGGACACCTGCTTTTTAGCGCCGTTTCTCCCCCAGTCAGCACTATGTTGTCCTGCGTCTTGGCTGTAGGCGCTGTTATAGGTGTTTAAAGAAAAAAAAAAAGCAAAACCGGAAAACGTGCTGCTAGTATAAACTCTGTTCTTGTTCCTTTTACAGGTGAAGGCTGCTTCCAAATACGTGGACGTACCCGTAAGCACGATTTAAACAACTTCTGTCATAGTAATTTGCATTGTGCTTCGTTTTATGGCATGTGTAACAACCCACGTTCTGCGTTATCAGCCAAGGCTGAACCGCGCGGGCCTTCAGACTTGTAACATCTGAACTGGAAAGAATATCTCCATTACATTAATAATGAGCAGTTACCCTCCTATGGAGACCTGCAAGGCTATTTAGGCAATAATTTGCAGATGGTGTCAAATAGGTACCATATTTATGCAATTGGCTTGAATCACATAAAAAATAGGAGCAGTGCGTTGTGTTAATTCTTCATTTGGACTTGTACAAACACAGTGTAATTTCCAAACAAAAAGGTCCAGGCATGTTAGAACTGAGCCAACACACATCTAACACATTAGCTAATCATCTATTTTATTTTTGTTCTTCTAATTGTTGGTTTGTTTTACTCTTTCAGAAAATGACTTTTTTATTACTTTGGGGAAATGGTGATGAGCTAGCAACATGTGTTTGGGAAATTGTTAATGAAAATAATTTTTTCCTTTTTTTCTGTAATTGGTATAGGAAAATTGTATATCATCTCCTCTAATTAGACCTTGATTCATAAGGAAAAGAGCCCTTAATGTTCTTAGACAGAGTACTTAACTTGCCAGAAATTTACATTTAAATTGAGCTGAAGTGTAATATATGAATGTTGGCTGGAATAAGGGATAACTGTTACATTTGCAGGCAAACAGATCCTGAGCAATTCCAAATAAAAAAGAGTAGATCTTAATTTGCCACACCAAATTCTGCATTCAATTAGTCTAGGCTGTGTGAATCAAGAATAGCCCTATAGAGTTTGATGGCCTGTATGTATAATGTGTATATGTACATTTAATCTTACTGCAGATGCAGTTGAGCTGCAGGTTCTCACATGACAATGTGACAAATTTGTCACGCATATTGGCTAACGTCACCCACGTTCACTGTTTCCATCCCTTTAGCTCAAGATAAAAATTTTCCTCCAAAATTACACCTGTCTTTGGCCCAACGTGGGCAAGACAGGCTCCTGAACCATAAGAGCTCTTCTCTGCTCTAAAATATCTCAATGTAGACATCAGCTTCCTGTTATCTATGAGTGATTGAAACAAGATACTGAGAACTTAAGAGAGAGGCACTTCTTGCCTGCAGTCATGCAGTCTGATCTTGCCGTTTGACCACGTCCCTAGGAAGAACCTGGGACGGTTGCGTGAGCTGCATCCCCCTTGGTAGCAGCAGAGCTTGGTGGACATATGCGTGATGCCAGTGCTCGAGGGACCGCTCGAGTCACCTCCTGGGGATGCCAGCATCTCTCAGCTGGGGTACCATACCCCTCAGTTAGGGACGTAAATTAGGTGGGGATGGTCCGAGACATCCTGTGGCGCTCGGCTCCTTTGGTGCTCACGGTGTCCCAGCCGTTCACTGAGAACGCAAGTTGGCGCCACTGGCTGGAGGCAGTCGGATGCTCCAGGTCTTTGCATAGACGAGAACAGAAATAATGCACGTGGGTAACTTCTTGGTTGTTTCCCCACCTCCTTCCAGAAAGGGCTTCCCTGACAGAAGTCTCCAAATTTTCTCCTTTTCATTTCAAATCAGACAGAAAACAAAGTAATTTTTCATGGACCGAAAAGGCCATATTTGGCCTCACACTTGCTATGGAAAAGTCAGTAATGGAGATAAGGTTTGTTCAGAGAGAACCATTTCAGTTCGAGTGCTTGTTTTACCTCCAGCCGGCACCACTGCGTTTCCTGCAGCCCAGAGTGTCTGATGTAGCACACATGGCCTGTCCTATACTGACACCAGTTTTATTCCGCTCAGGTACCTGAAAGTTTGCACCAGTTTTGACAAAATCAGCAACCAGCTCCACACAACTCCCGCACCTTTACCAGAGGCCAGTTTTAAAGCACCATAGTCAGCAAATCACTGTCTTCCTAGGTGAAAGAAAAGGACAAACCTATTTGACTATGGAGTCCCATTTTAGAGGAAAGAGGGGAAATCCTGTCGTTGAACAGACAACTATCGATTAAATCTAATTCCGCAAACACGGTTGCGATTGTCTAATACAAAACAATCCATTTAATGCCACCTTGAAATGGGCACAATCAGTGTGCTGAAAATTGCTTGAAAGTGTAACACTTGACTACTGCCACATTTGTGTTGTCCTCATTGTTTTTCAAATTAATACCTTGTCATTGTTTCAGTAGGTGTTAAGAAATGTTACGGGCTTCCCAAGGGCCAAGCACTGGCCCTTTGCTTGATAATTGTTTGCTTTGTATTAAAAAACTCCCTTCCTACCGCTTTCCAAACTGTCCTCATTTTCACCCTGGAAATTACACAGATGTGTTAACTAACTTCAATTTACAGTGGCTGACAATCGTATCTTGCAGAGAAATGATACTCTGTGATCTGAGGTAAATCACAGTAATGGAAACTAATGACACTAGTTATTAACAAACTTACAATGTGCCATGGAAATTTAAGATTTTGTGGCAGCTCTTGTAATGAGTCCTGTTACAGTATTTTAATGGGTTTCCTTTGAGGTAAGTTTGATTTCAATGTATCAAGCAACGTGAACTCAAAACAGGAATTTTTTTTTAAGTATTTTCCCCTCCACCTGCTTCAGTTCCCATTTGCTTTGAAGAAAACAGCTTTTTCCCCAAAATCTAGCATCCTCTTAAGTTACTGTTGGAAATCAGTTAATTTCTGTGGCAAGATAGAGAGATGTAACAATACGGAGAGGCTTCCTAAAATTTAGCAGTGATTTAAATATTCATCTAAACATTGATTCCCTGACTTACCGTTTACCCAGTTTACTTCTAAGAGCAGCAGCAATGTAACCAAAATCTGGTGTCTAAATGAAAAAAGAAGTGCAATTTCGGCATGACTAATGCAACGTGAGCTGCTTACTACGCACATCCTCACACCTTAGAGGGAGAAACTAGAGACTTGCTCTGGGCGTTAGCTTTCTCACTTGGTAAAACAGGGGGGTTGCATGTAAGAGATGACACAAGAAAACAACAAATCCTGAGCCCCACTTGCCATTTCACTAACTAGGTCAACGGCACCAACCGTAGCAGGAGAACTTCCTGGCATCAGTATGTCAAGGAAGAGCTTTATCCATCCAACTGGCTTCCTTCAAGGCAAAAGAAGGGCAAGAGCAAGTGCCTTTAGACGAGCTGGTGCTGTTCGGAGGACTTTGCTGGGCAGCAAGGCACAGAGCAGCCAGTTTGAATGTCAGGCCCCAAAATAGGCAGGTGAGAGGAGGGAATCGCTCCAGGAGAGCGGGAGAGACGGGGGGAAAAGCAACAGCAGTGCTGGGGCTGAGAGGAGGAGCTGCCCCTACGATGATACTCACGTGTGTCTCTCTCTCTCTTCTTCTCTCCCCTCTGCAGAAGCCGGGCATGGATGTCGCTGATGCCTATGTGACATTTGTCCGCCACTCTCAGGATGTCCTGCGTGATAAGGTCAATGAGGAGATGTATATAGAAAGGTTATTTGATGTAAGTAAATGCCTTCTCCTCCTTGGATACCAAGCAGGAGAGACCCAAAATGTGACAAAATAAGACAGGAGGATAAGTCACATTTTGAGAAAATTTATTGGTTATAGCTTTAAAAAATAAATAAACCTTTCCTTTCTTTCTGACTAAGGCTCGTATCTGCTCTCTGCCTGCTTTAAATCTCTACTCTAGTGTACTGTCTTGATCTGTCTGTGTGTGGATTTTAAGGGAACAGCATCTTCTAAGAGAGCCCTTAAGCTTGTGAAAAATCTCTCTGTAGCAGAACATCTTGGTCATTGTTCTCGTTGTTAAAATTTGAGCCAGTTTTTTGGCAGATGCATTTGCTTAGGACTATCTTTTGTGCACATTTTGCAGTGTTTTTCACTGACAAGCACTCCAAACCTGACAGTGAAGTAAGTGTGCTAAATTCTGATTTTAAAAAGCAACCAAAACAGAGCTGATTGGTTGATTGAGTGTGGACTTTCATATTTCAGGAGAACCACGTTGTGGTGTCTGACACCAAAGGTGAAGTTCAAGTGTGGTCTCCTTAAAGAAAACGGCATGACGGAAAACTGACCCAGAGTTTCAGAGTTAATTTTCTATTGCACAAGATAAATTCATTGAACTGTAAGAGAACAGTGACCTGTGATGCCTGTTTGTTGTGAATTTAAATGCATGTTAACTGATGTATCCGTTTCTGTTGCTCTTGTTGTGTTACAGCCTGTCTGTCCTTGTAGCTGTCCTCTAGCGAAGGTTTTCTGTTAATGGCCAGCCTGTAACATTAGTGTTGCAGTCTCTTTTAGGGTATTTGTCCATATAGCAATTTCTGTTTGAAGCAGCTTCTGTTCCTACTTTCCTTCCTTCCGTCTCGCAGCAGCACCATTTCTCAATCTCCCAGCTCTTTGCTCATTTGCTTCCTCAGTGTATAGGGAAAGCTGCTTTTTTTTTTTTTCCCAATCAGCCTCCTCCTTTACTCAATATCTCTCTTTCTTCGCATTACCTTTCCCTTGGAAACCTCTTCCTCCTTTATAATTCCCACTCTTTCTTTCACCAATATCCTATCAGATTAAAATGGAACTTATCTCTCATGTCAAATGTTTTATCACATTATATCAAGTGGCATGAATTAGAGTCAAATAATCTTACTGTGTACATCTACTATCATGACCCATATCCACTGAGAATGCCTCATTCATGCATAGAGCACACCAGTGGCTCCTTAAGGCTCTATGCGCGCTCACTCTTGGGAGAGTGTTAAGCACAAAATACCAGATACCAAATCACCCATCAAGCAGGCATTGGAAAAAGAGGAAAAAAAAAAAAAGACAAAACATAATACAAAAGACTGTCGGTTCCATCTGCAGCGGGCCTGCAAGTACATTGCTCGTTTATGTTGAAATTTATTCCATGAGCAGTTAAATTTCCAGAGCTCATCTGGACTGTTCTTTTCAATGCCCACACTGCCTTTTCTCTGATCATTTTCCTATGATTCACAGTTGGTGTATTTCTACCCTTTGGGCCATTCTTTCAAATATTTTAAAAGCTGTAATTAGCACAAATATTGATTTCTGTTTGATCCATTTATACTGACTTTTACTCAGCCATATTTTAATCAAGTTAATAGCATACAGAAAAAAGCCAGCTACCTCAGTGGAAAGCAAAAAGTGCAAAATCTTTCTTTCCCTCTCTGCTTTCCACAAATTTCCCTAGTCTATGCAGAATAAGATAATCAAGAGCAGGGTTTTCTGTTGCCCCGTATTTTTTGACACACGCAGGGCCGCAGCCGGGAGCGCCGCGTGCAGTGGCCGTTGCCGTTTTTGCCTTTCCCACGCGTTCCCGTGCTGTGAGTGCGCTCAAGGCGAGCTGATGGGGCACTGCGTTTGCAAGGAGGGAGGGGGAGCCCACTGACACCTAGTTAACTGGAGATTGAAAATAGTTTTTTGAGCGTTCCTGTATCATCTTTGCCAAACTGCAGCTGTGTAGGGAACCGCTCCGAGGTCAGCTCTCAGCCGGGGGCTCAGGGCTGGGTTAGTAGCAGCAGGGCTCTTGGCGGTGGCCTGGCCTGGCCCCACCGTCCTGAGCACGGGGGGCTGAGTGGAGACGGGGCCCAGCAGAGCAGCTCTCGATACCGCGGCGCAGGAACCTCCCCAGCCTCGGCAGGACTCGCGGCTCCATGTAACTCAATTCCCCTTCACCCCGTTCAGTCATCTGCCGTGCAGCACCAGTTTGCAGATGACGTGGGGCATCTGGGCCCAGATCCTGTATAAATCCGTGGTATGTTCATGTGCGTTTTGTTAGAAAAGGGAACAAATGCTTGATGTTATTGTCCAATGACCCGCCAACCTTTTGGCAAAATCCAGCTTTTGCCAGCACGCTCTTGTGGAGCAGCAGTGGTGGATAAAGCCGAGATGTTCAGCCCCCCCCCGTATCCCTGGTACAGCGCATCTTTGAGCTTTGTTGGTCTCCGCACCAAAAGTCAGGCTTTCCAAGGAGGTTTTAAGCTTCTCATTACCTTTTTACTAAAAAAAGAGAATGGGAATAGTCAAAAAGTACATTTATGGTGCTGAGTAATACTTGGGTCAGATTTTGTTCTCACTTCTTCCAGAGTGTCTGAGGAGCAATCCTCTTATCTGCAGAGTTTCTCTGGGCGATTAGATTAACACTTTAGAGGCCGGCTCCTCAGCTGACTCAGTGCAGCAGGCTACGGCCTTACCGCCGAGCAAAAGGTTAGTCAAGTTTTAGGATGTTACATTAACACGTGTACCAAAGGCAGGAAAGCAGCTCAAACCTTCCTACCGTCTGCGTGTGGTTCCTCTGATCTCACTGGGAGCACGTTACAGACACTTGTAATGTAGGGCTAAATCCCCTTTCTGTGCAGTTTGGAAAAGACTTATTGTTTTTGATCTGAGCAGTGCCAGAG
This sequence comes from Struthio camelus, assembly GCF_040807025.1. Lineage (NCBI taxonomy): Eukaryota > Metazoa > Chordata > Aves > Struthioniformes > Struthionidae > Struthio > Struthio camelus. The sequence goes on along the minus strand of NC_090955.1, from coordinate 12,016,574 downwards.
CAGGTCTGCAGTGTGTGCAGGTCTGCAAGTGTTTGCAGCTCCCGGGAGATTCCTGATCCTCTGTGTTTCTCCCAGTCCTGCCTGGCTTTTCCATTGATTTCCCCTCTTCATTTCTTTCCAGTAGAAGAAGCTGCAGACTGCTTGTTAGGCCATCTCCCAAAAGTAGCTGGGATAATGTGTATTTTTTGTTGTTTGCCATGATTTCTTAGCAGAAAGCATGTCTCTCTCTCTGACACGGTATGCCCTGCTAGCACCTGGGGAACAGGACTGTGTTCTCTGGGAGATACTGGTGTTTGCAGAAGATTATTGTAATATTTCTGTGTGGTCTGTGTGTTAACCCTCTTAATTCTGCAAATTAGACAGTGGGATTTTTTTTTCCCCCTGAAATAGAGACATCATCTTAATTTTAAAAATCTGTATTCTTGGGATCATTGAGCGAACAGATTGATCATGGAGTTCTGCTGGTAATCAAAACCTAACTAGCTTTTTGGCAGTGCTGTTTACTGCCGAGTAACATGACTTATTTACTTGGCCTGGCTCACTAATTTGATAACATATAAAGCTAAAACACTGTAATAAGGCCCACTGGTATGGAGCACTGGAAACAGAAGAATTTAAGAATTGCATCGTAGTGTGTATTCATTCCCTCTGTTTCTGTGCATGTCTGTGTGCTTTGTGACTTACACCCTTGTGATGCTTTGCACGCAACACAGAAAGATTGCAAACTCAGTTTAGTGCCGGTAGAAAGTAAAATTTTATCACTTTTTCCCCAGAAAGATGGGGTTTTTGAAATGTAGAATATACTGCTTAAAGTAGGCAGATGCAGGCAGGTGTATCTTAAACATGGAAAAATGCCTTCAGAGGGGTCTAGAGTCTTCAGACAATCCTGCAAAATGCAGATCGCCTTTGACTCAGGACACTCAGAATTTTGTAGGATCAGCATTTATGCATCCATGATTTTCCCTGAAGGCAGCAGGAATTTTACTTGTAAAGGTTGTGCCCTTTAGTGCTTGTTAGTTATACGTGGGTATATGTATGTATATCTTTACACATACCCCGAGATACACGCAGTATAGGTTTCAACCCGTCAGAACATATGTGATCAAGGAAGTGTATGATTAACTAGTAGATAGCGTGAATGTCAGCCCTTCTTGCTCATAAATTGGTAAACACTAATGTAAAACATACCAAGAATATTTCCTCCCCAGTGACAGGCAAGGAGCACATATACAAAAGGCTACTGAGCGTAGAGTGAGCTACCCAAGTCCCTGCAAATTCCAGCATCCTGATGCAGTCCCTAAATAGCGCAGATGGCATTTTTCTCTCTGATGATTAATTCAATATCTTACTGAAAAAAACAAAAACATGCTTTTGATATGAGAGATCAAAACACCAAGAGAAGCTCCTAAGATTGCAAGGACCTAAAAAAAAAAATTAATTTATTTTTTTCCTCCTTGTACTTCTTGAAGACACCAGCCTGAGTAGAAGATAAGGATTAAAACAGATGTGCTTAGTGCTAGTTCATCTGCTTAAATCTAGCAGTCTCTGAGATCGGTGATTAAAAAGCCATCTCTAACTTTGATGAAATCCACTGCAAGGGTAATACTGTGTCTCTGATAGCTTTCTTATGGGCCTCATGTCTGCCTAAACCGGACATAGAAAACATTTCACTGGAGATGATACATGGATTATATGGGTCAATTATACACTTAATCTGCCTTCTGGGGATTAAATGTGCATAGATTGACCCTGCGTATTTGGCTTGTCCTTGGCAGTTATCAGATCAGGGAGGTTGCCTTTACCAAAAAGTCTGGTAAGAACTTAATCATGCAGTGATACAGCCTGATGAGGTGGCGGTAGTTACAGTGCTAAGTGCTCTCTGCTTTTTGCAGAAGGCAGTTTTACCACTTCACTGTCACTGTGTATGTTCTGCTTCCTCGAAGGTCTGTGTCACAGCCGGGATACCAGACGGAGTATTTCTCATGAAATAAGAAAGCAAGCCCATTCGTGCCTGCAAGACGAAGGCGTTTTTCTCTTGCCGTCGGGTTGGAAGCGGCGGGGTCTGAGCGAGCGTCGCGGGGAGGGCGACGGCGGATGGCTGGAGGTTTTCCCTGCCCAGGGCTGTCTGCGGGGCAGAAAGGATGGTCACTCTCAGCCCTCTCCCACCACCAGAGACGATGCCAGGGCTGAATCCTCCAGGGAGACCGCATCTCCTTCCCGCATCCCTCAAGGAGGTGAAATCTCTCAGTTGGGGCACGAGCGCAAGTGTGCAGGCACGGGCCGGTGCTTTGTTCGGTCATGTTGTTTTGGAAGCAACAGTGGTAACCGGAGGCTGATGCTGCAGCCAAGGGATTTTTTGGTCGCCTTCCCCAGTTACGAGCCCAGCAGGAGCAATGGGCCTGAGGATGTAGGTCAGGACTGTCCTTATATTTCCAAAGGTAGCCTCCCCTGTTGGTAGTTGACTTCTGAATATCAGATAAATTGAATAATAAGGATGCAGGGAACTGCGTGAGTCCCAAACCTCAACAAAATCTTTGTACAAATTTCCAGGAATTTAATGCAGCACTTCTCGCTGATTTATTGGAGGACTTGCTGGCAGTTCAGCATATGTTTCAGTACCCACTGATTTGGAGCCTGATATCAGACCTGAGTATATGAAAAAATTACAAAGCACAGACTGACAGCTCTACCAGTTAATTCAGCAAGTCGTCTGCAGACAGTTAGACGTTAGCTTAGCCTTACAATCAAGCCTTTTGACTTCTGTGGAGTTACCCACTTGAATATTGGCAGCTCCTTCAAGTAGCGCTTGCAGGATCATGGCATTTATTTCTCGAGCGTAAGCCTTGCTCTGCACAATCGAATGCCAAAACAGAGCCCTTCTCACCCTCCCTTCTCCTTCCCATCCTTAAACCAAAAAGCCTCGTCGTGAGTCAGTGGAGCTACTCACTGTGAGTTGGAATTACTCATAGGAGGACGGGTTGCGGGATCGGGGAAGAGCGGATATCACAACGTACGCTGGGCTCTAATCTAATAATTGCTTGCAGCCACACTCGTTGCTTTCTCTTAGACAGACAACAACCCGATTCCCTCCTACGCAGCTAGACTGCTCATTAGGGCACTAACTCTCTCCCACTCCCATCCTGATATGGCCTCCACTGAGCTATTTCTTCGTAGTTGTTTTTTGCCTTTTTTTTTTTCCCCCCCGAGTGACTTGTGAAATGCAGACAATTAGGCACATCGATCTTGGGGAAATGCAGCCTTCTTTTCTCTTTTCTCTCCAAGAGTGGGTGCAGCGCAGTTCCTGCTGGGCACCTGCCTGGCTTTGCGGGAATTGGGCTCCGATACCTGGGGGGGTGAGTCAGTTCCCCTGCAGGTATCTTCGGCGGCTGGAGCCTGACTGAAAAAGAAAAAAAGAGGTGTAAGTTATAATGGCAATTGCCTATATAGCATATAGCTTCTACAAGCAGATAAGTTCTCTTTGTCTTGAGGCGCAGCACGCACCTTCCTTTAACAGCCTCTTTTTCTTCCTGCTCCGGCAGAAAGGTGGACGTCGGACTCCCAGGCAGATCCTGCCGCTTTGCAGCTGCCTCCTTCCTCTTGCTGCTGCCCAACCATTGCCCAGAAAAGGGGAGAGGAGCTTAGTGTAGGCCTGGCTAATCGTAGCCAAACGTCTCCCCTTTTTATTCCCAGGCGTGAGCTTCACGCGGCAGCAAGCATGCGCTCAGGAGCAGCCTCCTCCCTCGTATACAGTCCTTCAGCAAGGTTTCTCTCATAAAGTGTTCATTTAAGTAGGTTCCATTTAATTTATTTTAGGGAGAGCCTTAATAAAATAAGTCCTAGATCTGTCACTGGATTTTACATGCTCGTAAGGGTTTTTTCCTCCTAAATGTCTTTATCAGAACAGCTTTTCATGTTCCAGTAGACATTTGGTTGAAGACAGTTAATTTGTTTTCTTTTCCAGAGGAGATTTTCCATTAATCATTCTAAGAAGGCAGACTGATTGCTCTGTTACTTTAAGGTCAGCATAGGCTTGCTAACATGATCTGCACAGTACTCTTGAGTGTTGGAGGGGTTTTTTTTTTTCGTTTTAGGGCAGGCACTAAGTGAAAGAGTCTTTATTTTCCCCATGGAAATGAGTGATCAAGGTACATTTTGTGGAAGAGGTGCTGCCACGCTGTATTGCGGGAGACAAAGCCTCCTCAATTCAAGGAAGAGGGATCCTTTTTTCCGAGCAGTCTTTCCTCTTCAGCCAACACAGCTCACTGAATTAGAGCTGTCTGTGCACATTTATAACTGTACAATTTACATAGTACGTTCTGAGATCTGCCTCCCAGCTTTATTTAAGAGGCCTTTCAGCTAATTTGAGCTCCAATCTTGTGGGTAGTCAAGAATGAGAACCCAAAGGTGTTGGCGTTTCTTGTGAACCCCAACCTACGCTGGTGTCAGCTGAAATTGTGGGTGTGCAAAGAAAGCAGACTCGGGCCTGGCGGGGGCGAGCGGAGATGGGGCTCAGCGGGGCACGGTCTGGGACCCCAAAACGGTGAGGGCTCTCTGCAGGACAGAGCGGAGCGAGGGGCCGGGAGCCCGGCTCCCACGCTGCCGGGGAGGTGGCGAGAGGTGCGAGGAGGCGGCGTGGGAAGGATCAGCCCGGGGCAGAGCGGAGAAACCCTCGTTGCGCAGATGTGCCGGGCTGAGCCCACAGCTGCCCACAGCTTGGCTCCCTCCCACCCGTCTCCCTACACATCCTTTGCCCAAAGAAACTTGTGGTGCGTGCCGGGGCGAGCAAACGGCCCTGTGCGCGGACAATAAGGAGTTGTCTGGTTTCCAGCAGCGCCTTCAATCCCTCTTTTCCTTTTCTTGCTGAAATCCAGCCCCACACAATTGCTGCTTTTGCCAGCGCGAGCCAGTGGTGCGTGCGAGATTAGCCGTCATAGGTCACTTCGTTTCTCTTGATCTGCAGTTCTTTCCTTTCCCCATACGCCTTTAAACCTCACCCTGGATTTATGATATCAGCATTCAAAAATGCTTACCAAGACTTGGGAAGGGAATATGTTTTCTCTGGTATGAAACCCCAAGAATGATACCAGGAGAGCTGTTCCCTCCCACACTCACTAAATAGGTCCAGGACCTATTTAGATCCAGGCAGCTTGTAGTTAATTTTTGGAATTTGCAGGCTGTAAAAGAGGAGTCAGTTAAAGGTTACCAAGTCCCACTTTGAATCTTTCAATTCGATCTAATAACAAGTATAATTAAAGAATTCCACAACATATATAACTGTGATACATCTTATTAATCAACTTTACATCCAGTATACTGTCATTGTATTGCATTGACTATCAAGGCCCTGGACCCTGTGTGCAAAAAGAGGAAGCACACCATGTGGATATTATATTTTAAAGGGTTCTTTATATAGAAATCTAAATTTTAGCATGTCAACTCCATTTCTTTTTTGAAAAATAGAGATAAGCAGAGAATATTTTATAGGTTAAAAAAAGTATTTGAGAACAAGCATCCATACAGAATTATGTGTGTGAGTGTGTACCTTTATATATTTCGATGCAGAAGCTCTTTTATTCAGGAAAATTGAGGACTGCAAAATTCTGCAAAGCAGCAGGATTTGCAGGATTTTTTTTGTTTTTACTTGGCAGTTCCAAAAGAAGTGCTGTGCACTTTGCTGAGCTGTATCTGCCGAGAAGGAAGAGAGGGCCCCAGCACCCAGAGCCAAAACCTGAATGTGTACTCAGGGCCCCATTAAGACCTTGGTCCTCCAAATGCTGAGACATGTCTGTACTGTTATTTGTGCCAACAGCCTTGTTGGTGATTGATAGCTGGCAAGGAAAGGTACTCATGAGTGATTTACAACTGAAGGAGACACCATGTCCGCCTAGTGCCTGCATCCCAAGCCAGGGCCCTGCACCACAGCATGGCTGCTCTTCTGCAAGCCCAGGTGGCCTCACAAGTCACCACCGTAGAGCACAAGTTTTTAAATAGGTTTAAGTAAATCCACTTGCCTTCCCTTTGGGCTGGGCTGGGCAGCCCTGCACCTGCACACGAGGCGGCTCTCTGTACAGGCAGCAGTATGCAGACGTGGTACTGCATCCACGCACACAATCTCTCTGCAGCACCAAAGAAAATCGCTTGCTGAGAAATATGCAGAAGCTGAAGCCCACTCGGGTCTGCCATCTCAGGGATGCTGCGTAGCCAAGACAAGCTTTACCTGCCACCTGAACGGCCGCATTGTCTGTGGAGCTGCAAAGTGAGCGCTAGGGTTGCTGCTGTCCTACCTCCAAGGCAGTGGTGGCCCCTGCCGAGGCTCCCAGCTTACAAACGTCCTGCCCGTGCCCTCTTTGCGTAGACATGATGGTCCCTAGTTTGAGGATCCCGTGACTGACAGTGAAGTTAGAAACGCCCTCAGGACCAGTGTCGGCAGATTTCCTCTACAGATTGCTGTGAGCTTACAGTGACCGCCTTATTTCTCCACGCGTCCTGCAGTAAGTAGTGGTCTCCTCCACCCCAGTGTGGAAACCTCAGGCAGTCATTGGCATGTCGTGCCTGGGCACTGCTCTTGAAGTCACCCTGCCCTCACTGTTGCAAGGTCTGTGAGTACATGGTTCTTGGCTATGCGCAGGTTTTGGTGTCTGGCTAGTGGTGTCGGTCATGCGGTCATACAGCTTAGGAGCGCTGAGGTCTGTTGTATCCCAGCAGTATTTAAGTGACAATTAATTTTATGCAGCAGTAAAAGTAGAGAGTTTCGAGAGATAACATTCTTGGGCATGTTTATTTGGAGTAGACCTTGGCTACACCAGCACGAGGTGCCCATCCTACCTCTTCCTCCCCAAAAAGGCGCAAAATGATCCTAGGATAAAGCAATGGTAGAGAGAAACATGTGGCAGCGCGCGTGCTGGAGGAGTTGTGTATCTCCTGCTGGCAGCAGGAGTTGCACATAATCTCAGCGGCACAAACAGAAAATGTGCCCGCAAGGAGCCCATGCACCGGAGCCCCTTCAGATCCAGCGTAAAGCCAATTAAGGGTGAAACGCCAGCCTCAGCTCACCCTGTTGCTGGGATCCCCAAGCAGCGGGTGATCTCAGGTACCATATGTACTGCAGAAAGCGTGCTGCACTCACATGTGGCTGGGTCTGAGTTTCAGTTTTCATTCTGAATTCTCCTCCTTGTTTTGTCCAAGGCAGAGCTCTTAAGCAATTCGAAGTTTTTTGTCATTTATTTTTTTGGGGAAGAGAGAGAAAAAAATAAGATAATGTAATTCAGTGATGCCATTTACATCCTAGACAGATGATGAATCGCTCTGGCTAGCAGCTTAACCCTATTATGTAGTGCTGGGACTGTGATGTTATTAAATAATAATACAGATTATTTTAATATCAAGCCCCTTTGGCTTTGTAACTTCCCCATATAACTACATTTTTAATGTGAATGAAATTTCGTAGTTAAGAAACAAACCACAGAGGAAAAAAACAACTAGAAACCACAGAACTGGGGTGGACATTGAGGAATACTCTACATATACCTGCAGTGAAATCATCATCCTGGTATGAAAAATCCTTGGCCAAAGTGGAAGTCTGCCGACTTGGAAAAAGCAGTACGGCCGTTTATTTCAATAATATCTCAGTGTGATTGTGACCTGTGAGGCTCCAAACGTATTCATGAGGCTTTAATAGAGTAAAGCAATTTAAAAAAAAAAAAGACCCTGGGGTTTCAAGGCATTTTTATTAAGTGTTAGCACTTTCCTAGCTCTCTGTAATTTAATGTGGAGTTTAATGTAGAGTTTTAATTTAGAAAATGAGAGGCATGTAGCCTCTCACGAGGAGCGTTTGCCCCAACATAGATAGAGCCCTGCCGAACCGCTACTGATTTACTCGTATGAGGAAGGTGTGAGGATAGACTCCGTAGTTTGGTAAAGAGTTCATGTATCCAAAATACTTCTGATTTGCGCATTCTGTTTCTGAACATACCGAGCTGGAGATCCTGCAGAGAAGTTAAATTAGCACAATGCAATCTGTTACTAAAAGTTAGGTTTATTTTCTGAAAGAAAAGATATTTTAAAAAGTATATGAATGTTAGGGGAAAATATCTTTCTAATAACAAGACGACAGCTGCCTGTAGACCTCTTAGTGCTTTGCTATTGTGTGTTCAGTAGAGCTATACTGAAAAATGTACTTTTAGCTGCAGACTTTTGTATCCCTAAGAATTCAGTAGCACAGAAAAGCTACCTACCGATCGGTTAGTGTTATTATCTATCTATCTGGTGCGCAGCAGCAGAGCAGAAAGATAACTGTTTATTTACTCTTTGCAGATAACGTTCTGTTATTTTATAGTCTTTGGCAATAGCAAGAGAGCATCTGATATATACAATATTAGTGTGTATTGAATTGTTTGTGAACATCCGAAGTTTTGAAACATGGTTGTGAGCGAGGAATATAAGCTTAAGCCTGAAAGGCTAAAAAGCAGAAAGCCCCACACGTAAATGCTATTATGCACTTAATGAGGCAGGGCTTAAAAAAAAATCAGCCACACAAGTTGGTTTTATCAAAGAAAATGTATAAATAACAAGCAGTGATTCAAACTGCTTCACAAAGGGAAAAGCAGGGAAGGGAAGCTAGCACTTCACTTGTGGCACTCAGATAATAGTATTTACTACACTAATCTTTTTGGCTTAGCAATTGACAATCAATATATTATTATCAACAAGCGTTAGCACAAACAAAAAGCTTCCATTTCTTTTTTAACCATGTCCCCTAAGTCCCTTAAATTTAATTAAAACCGGACAGCTCTCCCTATAGTACAAATTAGAGTTAAAATCATATTAAATATTTGTTCTCGGGGAAAACAAAAGTCTCAGCTTGTGCTACCGGGTTTGGCTGCTTTTTTTTTTTTTTTTACACACAGAGGAAAAAAAAAACCAGCTACTCAAAGTTAAAATAAAGTCTCTCTCCCTCCCTCCCTGTCTCCCAAGACTACTGTCTATAACATGTTGTTCCTTATAGAAAGTGGGATATGGTGGCATTTGCTTGATTAACTTGCTCGACAAAAGTGACAGCTGCTGTGGGTGCATGTAGCTAAGCTGCACAGCGCAGTTCCGCCTTTGTACATCTGTCAGCAAAAAAGGAGGAATAAAGAGTGAAAAGAGACAAATTGGTCCCAAAAGGCAATCCATTCAACTCAGGAGGTTTGCTCTATTCAAGCACTCGCTGGGAATCTCAAGTGCTAGGTAGCTTATTCAATTTCATTCATTCTTTAGAATGAGCCCACAAGTGTTTAATTTCTTATTCTGTTGAATAAAAAGGGGGAGCTTTTTTTTTATTGGAAGCATTAATTGTAAGACTAGCTGATCAATGCCTGTGATATTAACTCATTGCTTATTTTCTGTTTAGCTGTGTGCTCTTAGATCCACAGCCGCTAAACTTCATTTCTGTAACATGGCAATAGCTCACCAATTTCTTTGCCGCTGGAAAATCCAGGCGCTCTCAGATGCTTAATCCGTAGTCCCCTGAGCCTTGGCCCCTGCAAGACTTAGGAGAGCAGGTCAAATCCTCGGCAGGTGTAAATCAAGGTAGTCGTCAGTTTAGTATTTACATTACCCATGACCAGGGACAGGACGCCACCGAGCCAGGTGCTCTTTGCCCCGTGGAGCTGAACAGCAGACACCCGCTGCAGATTTGGCCCTCTGTGCTGAAGCAGGGCTCGTAGCTCTGAACGCTGATGTACCATTTGGTGGCTCTTCTCTGGGGCAGCCTCGGAGGTCCCCTCTGACAGCGGGGGTGAAGGGAAGGCCCATAGCATGGCACTATCAAGTACTACCCAGAGCAGAATATGCTTTTCCTTGAGAAGTGGGAAGAAAAGTTTATGAACAAGTGGGATGGGGATTGCTGTGTGGGCAGGTCTCAGCTTTTGATCCAGAAAACATATGTTTGCAGGGGAGAAATGTTCTTCTTTATCTTGTGGCAGAAGGTCCTCTATTCCCATCTCATAACTGACAATGGGCGATAGAGCTGCACGCGTGCGTCCAGGGGACTGCAGTTCTCTTCATCCACCTCATCCTCGTCCTCCTTCAGGACCACAGCCACATATCTTAGCTCAAGAGTTTCTGGTACGCTTGTCCCCGCTTTTGCCCTCTGCATTACTGATGGCAATTTCAGCCTTCGGTGAGCCTAGGCGGATGCATGCTTCACCTTCCACAGAAACCAAAATTGATGTTTCCAAAACACTGCCTAATAAATAGCAGGAGCTTAGCTGTCACAGCCCAGCTAAAACCTAGTTAGCACAGGACTGGAAACAGGGCAGCAGAAGGTGCATTTCTTCCATCCACCACCTACATCCACTTAGAGCGTTAAGGATAGAGCCAGGCTTTGGAGGACACTCTCAGACTCCCATCCTATACACTGCTGTGTGCGTTATCTCAACCCTGCTGCTCAGGCTTGCTGGGAACCTCTCCTTTTTTTAAAGAAAAGGTTAGAAAACTGCCTTTGCCGTGAGTCTTCACATTTGCTTATCTTTACAAGTTTTTATAAGTGCAAATGACTGCATGGGGAAAGCGGAGAGGAGATCCGTGGTGCTCACAGAAGTCCCTAAGCACAAGAGTGGTCCTGCCATTACCAACCCCAAGCAGTCTGGCCTTTGGCATACAGGCCTGGGGGTGGCTTTATGTCCACAGGCACCGTGTGCCTTGAGCTACTCCGCTGCGCTTGTCGGTCCGTTGGGAGGGCAGCCTTCTCCGGTGCAGGTCCTGCTCTTAGGCGCTCGGGGAGTGTTCAGGCAAAGCGAGCTATGAGCGTGCGTGCAGAACTGACCCCCTGGAAAGCACGGTCTGAAGCTGCTGCAGCTGCATCCGTACCTTCCCTCCAGAGAAGAAACCAGCCAAGGGAGTTGGTTGCCGTGAATGCATATGAGAGGACCAAATAGACTCTGATCTCAGAGCCTCCTGTAATCAAGAAGGACATGACTCTGGTGGCTGTCATTTACTGTCGGCGGTTGCAGATCAGCGCAGCTCCCCTGTGCTTTCCACCAGATGAGCTTCTGGCCCTTTGCATAGGGCCGCAAACCCCAAAGAGTCGGGAATTTTTTTTTCCCCCCCGTCCGATCAAATCACTTTGAGCGAGAGAGAGCGCTGTTGCCTGAGAGCAGATCCCGTTTTCCTTTCAGAAATAAGCCTCGTAGTCGGCACGTTCCCCTCTCTGCTCCCAAGCTCGCGGTCCCCTTGCTTTGTGCTGCCGGGCCGGGGTGCTGCAGAGGCAGCCGCCCAGCGTGGCGGCCGCTACCTCTGGAACACCTTGAATTCAAGGGCTCATTTCAAAGCCGCCTTTCAGCGTTTCAAAACAAGGCCGTGTCCCAGACAAAGAGAAGCAGGCAGCCGGTGTTTGGAGTTTGCTTGTGCGGTGTGTGTGTCACAGTTTTAAATAGATTTGCACTGCTTGGATTGGTTCTGGTTGGAAAGCAAGTACTGAAATGAGAGGTCATAGGGGAGAGTTACTATGGTAATTGAGTAGTATCACCAATAGTTTTGCTCTTATGAGCATTAAAGCACGTAATAATAGACAAACAACAGTGGTTAAAGCAAGCAGGTAGGATTACTGTGTTCTTTTGTCAGAAGTATATAATGTCTTGTAGTCAGTTTTAAAGACTTCTCAACCCCCAAATCCACCCAGCAGTCACCTGCTGAGTAATTTTGTATGCCTAATCTCTAGCCCTTAACTACAAGCTTTCTGCTAATTTGAGGCAAATGGGTATTTTTGACACTAAATAGGGCAGTAAAGAATCCCTGACCTAGAAAAACTCCTTTCCAAGGCGCTGAGAGCCGAAAAATATTCTTTCAGCATCCTTGTGAGACCTTTGGAATGACATAAAATAGCTTTGACTAAACTGTGTTGCAGCCTTCGATTAATGGTTTGCAAAAACTTGCTGAACATCCCTACTACAACTTCCCCCATAAAACTTGTCACTTCAGATTGCCATCAGCCACCACAACAATAATCATTTCATGCCTATTGCTAATTGCAAGCACAGCTGAGGCTCAGCGGGGTGCTCTTGCACAGTCCCAGGCCTTTATACCAGCCTCAATCTGTTGTATGGCACTTGTTCACACACAAAAAAACTACCAGTAAAGGCAGAAAGAGGCAGAGTCACAGGTTTCTTGTAATCCCTCTGCTACCCTGCTGACAACCCAGCCCTATAAGCATTCCTGGTTTTGTCCCACTCTTTACAAAAGCTGAAGTGACCTTAAGCTACTAGTATGTAAGCTTTTGAATGAAGAATACAGCTCCTTCAGGTGCCTTAAGAAGCAGTGTTGCATCTGGCTTATGAGATTCTGTTTGCAGCACCCCTGGGGTGAGCTGTGGCTTCCTGTAACATGTAAAATATGAGTGTGAACTCAAGGTTCATGGCAAGGAACAGGAGGTCATGCTTCCATTCAGCTCACACTAAAGAAGACGGGGGTTTGCAGATGTTCCTGTGTATGTGTAATGACACCACCTCCCGGAAAGCGCAGGAACCCAGCACAGTTTTTTGATAAAATGTGCCACACTCAGTGTGTTACTTGCAGATTTATTCATATCAATTTTTGCAATTTATTTATTCAGAGACAAACTTGCTATTTCAGCAACTTATTGATCATGCATTTAAACGCAAAAAAGGAGGAGAAAAATAAGCAAGCAAGCTTATTGCTCAAGCTGGTTGAGGTGTTACATAGGCAGCCGTCAAAGCCTGCCCCTTGGCACGCTGCAGCTCCTCTAATGCCTGCTCAGGAGAGTCCCAGCTGGCCTACCTCATTTACCCAGGCTAGCACCTAGCAGTGAGGGCCACCGTAAAAGAGAGAAGAGGAACAGGAAAACTAACCTGAAAGAGGAATTAAAATTCCTGGCCTTGCAGATATGATATTTAATTGCTTTTACTGGGTTTCTTCCTGATGTCATTCTAAGAAAAGCGTTTGTTTACATTTACTCTGCCCTGCTTGCACAGAAACCGGCAGGGGCCGTGGTGCGCCTCTGCAGGAGCCTTGTTCATGTCCCCTCAGACGTCCCATTCAATGTGCCAGGCCGACTGGCCAAAGAAGGGCCGCACCTTTCACAGCCGTCCCTCACCTGGCGCCCCTGAGGTTGAGTGCAAACTATCTGCCGGGTGATTTACAGGGATGCCAAGTATCATCAACGATATATGTGCAGAGCAGCAGGTTACGTGCTGAACTGTGGCCCATGGGCTCTGGGAGCACCAGTGATCATTCTTCACCAGCAAGCTTTGAGAAAAGATTATACTTGTGTTAGTTACGTTGGCTGTGCCCAGTGCACAGCTCAGCCCCTATAAACGTGCCTGAAGCATGTTGCAGCCACATGGTAAGGCCGCGAGCACGCGCGAAGGTCGGTGCTTGGGCTCTTCCTTCCGTGCTCGGTGCTTCTGGACGAGCCCCAGCTGAAGTCAAAGCCTCAGGGAGGAGCCTCGAGCATCCACTGCCCCTTAGTGAGGCATCTGATGTCCCGAAAGGACCACATGGTGCTCTTTTGTCTGAAATGATCACATTTCTGTTTAGGAGCAGTTGGCTTTGTTGTTGTTGTTTTTTTAATAATATAATCATATGCAAATGTTATCATCCATGGTGGGTTAGTCATGAAATCAGAGGGCTTGTGCGTCTTATAGCGCATCAACGCTAGTGATAGCTACAGGGAACATTTAATTTATGGGCTAACTTATCTTTTATGAATATGCAGGGCTTAAATTCAGCAGTTGGTGTGTGCTCTATGAAATGATGTGACGGTTTTGTGTATCAAGATCAATGAATTATACTTTGTCTTTTTTCTCATAAATAGTCTTTGGAGTTACTTAGCTTTGAGAAAGAGAGCTCCTTTCATACAGTTCAAAAGTACTTCAGGCTGAGTCCTTGTTAGCCAGTGCTCAAGAGGAAAAGGGTAAGATTCAGTTCAAAAAAGTTTGAATCTCCCCAAAATCCAGCATGTTTGAGTGTCTGCCAGAAACATAACAGGCTTCATTAGAAAATGATGTTCAATTTAGCTTAATTTGAAGGATTTGCCGCAGCAAAATTGTGTACCCTTCTTAAAAGGCAACTGAAAATCGCTCGGTCTGATGGTGACTGCGGGGCGTGCTGCCGTGGTGGTGTTTTGTGTTTGCTTTCCGCTGGTCCTGTCGAAGCGTGAGCAGGCCGGGGCGTGACGTGCAGTGGTGGTGCAGCTCTGAGCGGCTCCTGGGACGCCAGCAGGTGCTGTCATCTTGCTGAGTTTGCGCAGCTGTCTCGCAGCTAACCGCTGGGCAGAGGGTCTCACTTCTGGTTTGTATTTCTCGAGCAGCGTAGGTGTGGCCTGCGTGGCACAGGCCAGACAGAAATGGCAGAGGGAGTTCTCATCTCCTTTAGAGGTGACATTAACACCTGGCAGATCATGTTATGGAAGATGAAACACGGCGGTGGGAAGGGAGAGCATGTGCCAATGTAACGTATGTATGGCTTAGTTCCTCTAAGGGTTTTGATGTAAAGGACATGGTGGAAGGAAGGGGTGTTTAGTGGCGTGGGCATCCATGCGTAGAGGGCATAGAGGCTGACGCAGAGCTCTGGGTCACAGCTAACGTCAGCTGAGAGCATGGGCTGTTTGAGCATGGCAGTTGTAAAAATGTAGCATTGTAAACATTGACCATTTCTTCCTTTTTTCCCCCTCGGGGGTACACAGCGTTACAGGGGAAGCTGGGCAGACCCTCCACTGACAGCAAGCGCTTTGTGAGACCCTCCAGCCATGCTGGCGGTGCAGCCTGAGAGGTTGTCCCAGTGCCCACAGACCCCCCCTGGGCTCTCCGGGTGTTATCCAGGGATACTCTGACCTCTCAGGCTAGTTGGGGGATCAGGAAGCATAAAAAGCTGGCTTCAGAGCAGCTCCTGGACTTCAGCGCTGCCAGAGGACCCAGCTCAGGGGAGGTCAGCACACCCTCATGTCTGCTTTTTTGGTCAGGCCTGTACCAGCTAATCAGAGCGCTTCTTTTCACAAGTGAACCCCAATCTGATGTCAGGATTTCCAGTAACAGATAACAGTATCAGTGCTTAATTTCTCTTAAAGAGCACTCCTTCTTTCCCGTCAAAATTAGTTTCATTTCAGCTGTCAGCTCTTGACTCTTGCCAGGTCTTTGCCCTGAAGATGAAGGACCAGCAGAAGTCTGTCACAAGTTGCACAAGATGTAAGCAGCAAGCAAGAGATTACCACATGCCTTTTCTCTGGTGATTCTTCCGTCCCTTTCGTTCCTCCATTTTTTTAGGAGGTGGAGTAGAAACGCAAGTACAGGAATGTCTTGGGCAGATCTTTTCTTGACACAGGAATTAGCTGGCAGAGACTGACCCAGCGTTCTGCTCTCATCCTCCAGCGACCCGTGGGGGAGAGGAGCTGCCTTTCTCACCCTTCCCAGGCTGTGCTTTGCCAGAACTGAGCACTGAAATCAATGAACAAAAGCAAAAGCGCTCCCCATCTGGTCCCAAGGAAAGCTCTACAGAGCTCCTTCCAAGGGCATGGTATATTGAGCTTCATGTAGCAGACGTAACGCACTAATTACAGGCCGAGTGCAATACACGTCTCTGGGCCTAGCACGCTGTATAGGCTTACAGGGCACAGTATGTTAAACCATAAGGAACCACTAAAGCAAAGCTGCATGCTTCCCCATGCAGCATCACTAAATGCTGCTGTCTGGTCCTCATGGTGGGGTGCACCAACTTGGTGCGTTAGATTATGGTTTGATTATGTGCGTTGAGGGCATGCTATGCTTGTTTCATAGTTTGGGCTCATCTGTTTGATTTGGTCAGCCTTTTGCCAGCTCATGCGCTTGCCTTGTGGGTGCTTCGGGCCACCGTTGCCTGCAGTCCCTGATGCTCAGTTAAGCCCCTACCCAGTGACAGCTAATAGTGTTAGAGCCACACTTCCAGCAGTGACATCTGCAGCTTGCTCACAGGCAGAAGCGAGCATCTCTGCCAGCGTTGCAGGGTTGGCGGGGGGTAACAAGCCTCAGTCTTGGGTTTTGCAAATCCAGAGTATTTGGTTATCTTCCTTCTTCACCGGCAGCACTGGCAGATACAGCGACTAGAGGAAAGAGAGATGTTTCTGAGTCAGTGACCCCCCTACCCAGAAGAAAAGAGGACGGGAGAAACTAATGCTTGAGCCAGACCGGTGCAAGGTTTTAGTTTAGTTGAGAAGGGGATGCATTTCGGACTAAACTGGATGGGGCTCAATCAGAGATAGGATTTTCTTGGAAGATGTTTATAAATTGGTCTGTTATTTTGTTTTGTTTTGTTTTTTATCTGGCTCTAGGTTAATTTCAGCTAGTCAGTGGTATATGTAGGATTTGTGCTCTGTGTGTGTGCATGTGTGCATGTGTGTGGGACAGAGTGAGAGGGATGACTGTGCATAGGGAGGTGCGATGCTTTTGCGTAGACAGACCACTTCATAATTAACGATTGTGCTGAGGGCAGTGGGGACATTTTGTGACCCCCCCCCACCGTAACCCCCGCTTTTCTGTCTCTTTAGTGCTCACTACTCACGCGCAGGGCGTCCGATGCGCAGGGCACTGAACCCCAGCCCACCAGCGACTTCCTGCGCTGCAGGGCTGGCAGTCGGCTGCCACACAGCTGCAAGCCTTTTTCACAGACGAGCAGCAAAATTTCAGCCCCTGGAGGGGCCCAGTGAGTTCAGCAGCTTGAAGCAAGCTCATTTCTTTGATGCTTTTCCATCTTTCATAATTGTGAGGTCGAAACCAAAGCATTTCCTGTGCAGTGCAGGCAGGCTTCTGCGCTTACGCCAGCGCAGCGTCACCCGCAGCTAAGCCTTGCACTGCGCTAGCCTCCCCTCCGCTCGCCTTCAGGGAGCCAGGCTCGCCCCGTGGTGGTGAGGTTTGACTTGCAAGATGGTAAGTAGCTTGAGTGTGGGGGCTGACACATTTAATGGCAGGACTGAGCTCTCGCTGGGGGAACAGGCTGAAAAAAAAAAAAAGGATTGGGCCAAACTCGCGCCACTGCTGGCAGGTCAAGTCAATGGTAAAACAGGATTACAAAAGCCTTGCAATGTTGCTGGTGGCCGTTAGCATGGGAAGCAAGCTGTCTTCCTGGAGAGGCAGAGGCTAGGACTACGTTAAAGGGCTCTTAGGGTCCTTGGTATTTAATCAGCTCCCCTCCACTACCTCTCAAAATAAGACTATTGTTAGAATTATTACAATTTAAAGGCTCATGCATGGAAATTCTGCATAAAAGAGCATAAAAGTGCTTGCCCCCCACCCCGTAAGTCTGTCATATTCCATTAGCAGGCCGGCTAGTGGAAAAGGTTGGTCCTGCCTGTATGCCTGTGTGCAGCCTGTGTTTGTTCCCGGCACAGCACGCACGCGTGACGTGGTTGCTGGAGAAGTCTTGTCTCTCTTGCAGCAATGGTACACCAGCTCGATGAACGTTGTCTGCACCTGGCTGACAGACCGCATGGACCTGCAGCTTCACATTTACCAACTGAAAACTCTCATTAGGATAGTGAAGGTAATCATCTCCTGTGATTTTGCTAACAGCTTGCTGTCGAAAGGAGCGTGTGTGTGCATGCATGCGTGCAGCATGTTCTCTTAGGCAAACTGTAGCTTGCAAATGAATTAAATTGTTCATTAAAACAGTTTAAACTGAAGATAGTTGTGTGTATGGTATGTACAGAAGAATAGACAGGAACTTGAAAAGTGCAAAGATACAAAATACATGGGTGCAAATAAGAATAAAGTAACTATTTACATGACAAAAGGAAAAAAAGAATCTCTATTGGTATTCAAGCCTACCTGCATAATAAGCATGCCAAAATTAGCCTTTTTATGGGAAAACACATGTGGATCACACTAATAAACTCTAGCGTTAAAATGGGTTAAATGAAATACAAAGTTTTTAACACTATTTTACTAGAAACATTTAAGCGCAGCTATGGCTTGTGATTATCGTCAGAATGCAGATGAGGATTGTTCTCATAGTTAATTGAAGTTGTTTCTTTTACAATGGGTGTATATAGTCAACTCTAAGAGATCACAAAGGTGAGATAACATACCCTGAAAGTAACATTTTTTTCCTTGAGTGCACGTGTATGTGTATATATATGTGTGTGTGTGTGTGCGCGCGCCTTGGACTAATGATAATTATTTCAGTGTGAAATCACAGTGGTTTACATGAAATAATAAGATCACAGAAGGGGGTAAATACTTTTTTGATCATTTTAGGTTCTATCTAATGCTTTTTGGTCAAGTATTTTAAAATGTTTATGGTCTTGTGCACCGAACACATTGAAGGCATGAAGAGATTAAAACAGAAATGTATTAAATTATGCTTTTGATAACTGAAAGCAACAGGCACAGACAAATTATTTCTCCTTATGAGCTAGCTGAAGAAAGCTTTCTTCCTTTCCTTTGTTTATACCAATATTACTTTCAGAAGCAGCTACAGCAACAAATCCAAGGACTTTCTGAAACCATGAATAGTTTTACATACAGAGCACAGATCATAATTAAATGAACTACAACGAGGCCACAGTTTACTCTCACAGAGGCAAGAAGTTTTTAAACGTAAATTCAAATACAAAAAAAATTATTGTTCAATCATAATAGTAAGGGAAATACAGCCAACCATGGAAATGCACCTGCAGTTTCAGAATTAGGTGAAAAAAAAGAGGTTTAAGAAACACATGCCATGTGCTTATGTTTATACATGAACAATTTTCTCTGGTGTCCTGGACTTAGCTTCTTTAATCTCGATATTGTAGGTAGGATTAGTTAACACACAGCATTCCAGGAATATGTAATCACACCTGCAGGGATAGGCGGTAGAGTTCTGCTGTGTGCAGAAAAATAGCTGTTACTTTACAGGCAGGTGAATGCATCTAGAAGCAAGGAGAGTTAGTCCGAGTGGAGCTCTGCTCTGTTGCTTCAATGTGTTTTTAGGCCCCAGTCTATCTTACTGAAAGCTCCCGTGAGTAGACCTGCAGGCCATCACTGACCACTGTGCAGCCCTCACACCAGCCGCACAGCCGCAGAGGCAGGGTTGGGGCAGAGAGCCCCAGTCTGTGCTCAAGGCAGGTTTGCGTTCGCCCTAAAGGGACCTCTACCACCACACCGCCGTAGCTAGCAGGGACACCCGTTGTGAGGCCTCGGCACTGCCCAGGGCAGGGCAAAAATGCCCTCGGGGCAGTTCGGCACAGGCTTGGATTTTTGTGGCAGCCCAGCATCTTCCATGAGCGGCCCCAACCCGCCAGGTCCGGGTGCCCGGGTCGAGTCTGGCGGTGAAGCAGGGGAGCCGGTGTCCGCGCTGACTCCTGTGCTGTCCCCTCCTTCCTCCGTGCCTCTCCCCGCTTTAGAAAACGTACCGGGATTTCCGATTGCAAGGAGTGCTGGACTCCACCTTAAACAGCAAAACCTACGAGACCATTCGGAACCGGCTGACGGTAGAGGAAGCCACGGCGTCGGTCAGCGAAGGCGGGGGGCTCCAGGGCATCACGATGAAGGACAGCGATGAGGAAGACGAAGACGACGACTAAGAGAAGCTGGCCTGGAGACCTGGCTGGGGGCAGCCTGGCATCCGTGCATGTACCTCGTCTGTTACTCAGTTAGCCACATTAGGAATTTTTATGTCAGCTCTAAATGCCCATGAGAAGTTTACCAATACAAATGCCATTTTAGCTGTGTGGTAATAAGATTAGCACCTCTCTTTGATTCATTGGTTTCCTGATTTCATATCTATATGTTCATAAGCAATATGGAGCACCATTGTTTAATCCTGTTAATGGAAAACTACATAGAAAACATGCTAGGTGTGTCCCTGTTATAATTAAAGTTTAAACAATGCTTCATTAATGTACTGTATATACATTGATGGTAAATTGTTGTGAAGATGAGTGAACCAAGTCCTTTCATTTCTTTGTTTCTCTTCTGTGGATGCCAACTGCTTAAAATTAATAAAAAACAGCTTTGTTTTTAAAAGAAGAACCAGGCAATTACAAATGATTTTTTTTTGTTCTCTCTGTTCATTTAAAAACAGAAAACAAACAAACCCAGACAGCCGTTTGAATCATTCTGCATCCTTGTTAATAAACCAGGCTCTTCCCTTCAATATGCAGTTAACTCCATAGAGGCTACATCCCAAAGGATTAGTCATTCTAATTGCCACACCAGATTAATCCTATCATTATGGATATATCACGCCACATTACAAGTCCAAAGCAGTTGTTTTATGTTGACGTTTGCTCCTCTAAATGTTACACTTTTGTTTAAATTTCAAATAACCGTGTATGTACAAAGACTTTAATTACAATCTTAGACTATACAAATGTGTTTATAATAATATATTGAATATTTATTTCAGTAGATTGTAACCATAATTTACAATTCCTCGGTTTCACAATGGTTTTTATATATGTCATGTACATTGCATTTTGACCGGTAACTGCATGTCCATCAGTCCTCCCTCCAGAGCTTTTACTTTCTGTGTAAAATAGTGATCCATCTTGCTTTTTTTGCCTTATACAAGCCGACAGTTGTAAAAGTGTGAGAACTGTGGCTTCTCAATAAATAACTATTCAGATGTCCTAAGAATAAATTATGGAGTCTTTTTATGTCTGCCTTAGAAAACGAAATTAAAAGCTGAGATGTAAGAGCCCCCACCTCTCAGAATAAAGGCATTTTCTTTTCTCATGGGTGTTTTTACAGTTTATTAATTAAGAAGGTGGTTTTCTCATTTACTCCTAAAGATCAGGGTGGGACCAGACTGTATAGCCCCCAGGTACGAGAGCATTACTGGTGTCACCTCAGCAGTTGTCTCCACCATTATCTGCACACTACGCCCCATGAGCTATCTTCAGATGTCTAACTGATGGTCTGCTCCTGGCGCAGCTGCAGACTGTCCACATTGTTACATGGTAATTAGCCTTGCCCAATACTTACATTCCACCAGAAGGCCTCAATTTGTATTTTAACTTCTCCCAACGAGGCCAATGGCAGCAACCTGCTGCACGTTTATAAATGCATGGCACATGAGCAGCCTCCTGGCGGAAGTTAAAAACCAGGCTGGTTCGATGGAAAGCACGTTAGGCTGAACATTTTCTGAGGCCGTTTAGGAGAGGTTCTGGAGGCAATCTGAAATCACTCCGTCCCAGCAGCCAATTCAAATTCCAAATGACTCCTGCTAGTCAGGACTTTAGACTCACTGAGAGAAAAAAACAGACCATGTGATGCCCCTCACCCCCAAGCACATCAACCTGCTGCCACTCCAGGGAACGAGGACACACATTCAGCACCTATGACTAAAGGACGGGCAAATGCTTTAAAATATCCTGCCTGGATTAACCTCCCTGTCATATATGAACTATTAAGCCAATCCATCTTCCAGTGCCTGAGAGCCTTAAGACATGCTCCCAAGCGTCTAGGAGGAGGGGGGACCCTCTGGGAAGAGCGTGTGGGGTGTGTGTTAGGTCCCATCATAGGACTGGGATAGCTATGGAGCCTGGAGGACACCCACCTGCAGTGCTGAACTTTGGATCCTTTCCTTCTCTGGTGGAGGATTCAGTTGACTCTGGCTATGGAGGTGCTCTGCAGCTACCCTTGAGCTGCTATAACATACACACTTGATACCTATCCCTTGGCAACCTCTGTACACTATATCCTTTGGACTAGGGACATCAGTAAGGTCTTTGCTTTAAGAGTGGATAGTGGGCATGCACATTTAGCACCCTTTACATTTTGTTAAATCTGTTGATGAACTAGCATAGACAAGGCCTTCAAGCTGTGAACTTTAACTCAGCAGGCCATGGTACATGGGTCTTCTTGGGTTTTGCCTTGCTCTGTGACACTAGTGAGGGACGCATTGCCAGGAAAAGTCAGGTCTGGAGACTTTGGCAGGAACATGGCCTTATAACCACTGACAAAGGAAGTCCCCTCCTGCCCCCCCCCCCTTCAAAAAAACAAATTCACCATCCAGCTATGCAGGCACTTGGTCCTAAATCCACAAAGGAACTAAGGCAGCGGCTGAGTGTTTAAGTCAAACTGAGTGTTCCAAAGACACGCTCAGGAGACTCTGCAGGTCTGGCACTGGGACACACTCAAAAACCATCTATATCCCACTGTCCGTTACTCTTGACGCCTTTAATCACCTTCCAAAGCCCATCTGAAGCCCTCACAGGACTTGCCTGACAAAACAAGCCTCACAATACGTAAAGCAATGAACAAACAGTAAGCACCACTTGGTCCCATCTTTCTTGGTGGTTGTGTATCCTCTTGAGACCCTGAACGTGACATTGCCTGCTCCTAACCACTATCTAGCATGCCAGGCTCCTGAACTGCTGTGTGTGTGTGTGTGTGCTCACACCGTCTCTCTCTTCTCCCTCCTCTGCCCCAAATGTTTATATGGAGGGCAACAGCTCCACTAGGAAAACCTTTCCCAAAGGGGTCACCAGGCTGGTGGTGAAGAGCATGTGGGGGAGACCCCATTTTGCAGCTCTGCTCCCCATCGGGCAGAGTGGAGCTACAGAAACAGCTTGATTCTGCTCTGCAACAGGCTCCAATCTTTTCTTTTTTTTTTCATGAAACATTTATTGGGTAAAAACACAGCCCACTTCCACCTGCCACCTTTCAAAATAGTGAGCCCTGCTCAGTTTTTTGAATGAAAGAGTGTGGGCGCAGCCTTCAGGAGATGATCCCTGGCTGTGCTTCACTAACGCACCCAAGCGCCTCCCCGAAACGGCGGGTGACGGATGCCCTTGTCTGAGTTTCTTTGTCATCAGCAATGACCATATAGCCTGTGACAGCTTTTCACATGTCCTCAAACCCCAACAAAGCACCTCAGAGACTCCATAACAATCCTGAGGATATGTTAGGCTTGGCCACATGTTCAAAACAAGGAGCATAAAGCATTAGCCAGCTTATTTATTTGAAAGAGTTTGGACCCAAGTGATGAGCGTGGCGTTACACACTTGAACGTGAGTGGAGAGAAGAGCAGCATTTAACCTCCCAGTCTAGAGCCTGCAGCCTGTGGTTGAGCAAAGGAGAGCGCAGCAGCCCAATTCCCACTGCTGTTAACCCTGGGTGCTGGCAGCCCAACCCTGACCTACACGGGAACCGCAGCACAGCACCAAGAGCAGGAAGCAGAAAGTGCTGGCTTGTGTTAATCCCTCTGAAAGGTCACATCTAGATTGGTTTGGTTTTGTATGAACAACATGAGTCCAGGTTTAAAACCCTCCTGGCCACAGACTACACTTTGGATAGGACTCAAGCTCCCGCAGACTGACACTGTATCTTGCTCACTGATGGGAGCACTCTGGCAAACCCGGCCCAGGGGAAATGCAAAGGTCTTCTGCTGGTCTAGCAAAAGCCAAGTGCTCAAATGGCACAAGCTCCAACAGTCAAAGGACTTTCTGCCAGTACAATGGCACCTAGATTAAGAAGTCTGCCAGTACAGTTATGTCAATCAGTTTTGGAGAAAGAGGAAAATGTTATTCTTCTGCCAGTAAAATTTTAAATGATAGATCAGGCCAAAACTTCTCTCATATTTACAGGGAAGTCCAGTGAAAATATCCTTTTTTTGACAGACTTACTTAAAGCATGTGGCATGGAGACTGAAAATGCTATCAACTATTTGACTGACAAGTGTCAGCAGCTGTTCATCCAATTTGTTTTATATTTCAGCAACTAACAGATTCTTTCCCCTCTGCTGTAATGCATGTCTTCTGGCCCATAGGCATCTTAGAAATTGCTTTTCTGCCTCTCTAGTGACCAAAACGTCAAAAATATTAGAAGACAATTTGTGTTCAGAAGCATAAATAGGCATGTAGCAAAGCAAAGATGATTTTGTCAATGTTCAGACTGCATTCTTTTTAGAAAAGTCACAGCAAACCTAAGGCAAAAAATCACTTCACTAAGCTTTATAAGAAAAAGCTAAAGCAAACAAAGCCCCACATAAATCAGCACAAGTTAAACAATGAGCTACGAAGGGAAAAAAGCACTAGTGCGACGGCCAACCAAAACACAGCTCTGGGAACCATATTTCTAACTCACCTCCCACGCTTTGTCCGCCAAGCTCAAGACTCAGCGCTACCACCACTGTCACCAATTTTTGTCCAAACAACTGCTTAGTGGCATCATGTCTCACCTGAGCCACTGCTGCATCCCGCTAGACAAGTTCCTCCAAACCATTCACAAAAATCAGCTTTCTTTGTCTCAGGTCTCACAATGCTTTCAGAAACTAGTTGATATCTGGCTGCATATAAAATAAGTTACAACTGTTGTAGTTGCCAACAACTCTGAACTTGTTTGACTAAAAAGCCTGTATGACACCTCTATCCAGTGAGCTGTATTCAACGGTATTTCCTTTACTCAAGCCTGTTTAGGCTCTTGAGCTAAACATGAAGTGATATTTTCCTCAGCCTTTCTAAAAGATGCATATTCCATTTCAAGTTGTAAATCTGCATTTCTTGTAACTATGCAAAATATGGGAGAAAAAAAGTGCAGAGATTATATGCAATCTGCCAGCAGAGTTGTGTGCCATGAGGAAAATGCCTCACAGGTCAAAACAAAGAAAAACACTGAGCAACAAATTAGTTGCAGGCAGTAGCTAATATGGAGATCAAAAGATTAAAATCAACATGCAACGATGAAATCACTGGAATAATAGGAGCACTTAAGAAGATTAAGTCAATAACAGAGTCAAGTAGTACAAAAATAAGATTTTGATTATACTGTAAATTTTGATATTGGAAGAGCAAAAGCAATTACAACCACGACACGCTTTGCTCTCCCCGCCTTAGACCATCTTGGCTCATTTCCTATGCAACGAATACAGTTGTTGAAATAAACAGAAATGTTATGACTCAAGTATTCGATTCAAAAACAAACCAGGTGGTCAGATCAGATTGGGGACTGACAAGACAGGGTCTGTAAAGCAAAGACTTGTTGCAGATCCTGGTGGATACGACAGCTGTGGGGAACAAAGGCCACACCGTTTAGGACTGTTTTCAGCAGATAGAGAGCTCCAAAAGCAGCTGATCTCGGAGGCCTATCCCAGGCTGTCAGCTGGAGAGGACACTCGCAGCACTGGGAGGAAGGAGGAGAGAAATAGCTCAAAGGCTTGAAACGAACTGGGCTGCAAACTCTGATGACGGAGAAGTGTTTTTTTTTTTTCATCCAGCTGACATAGTGAAGATTGTGGGTTTGGTTTTGAAACATACGTCAGAGGCAGAGCCAGCGAGAAGCCTCCGGCCCCCTCTGGACCCTCCCATCAGGGACAAGAACGCGTCCCATAGCCACGTTCTCCAGTACAGGAGGCAACCCTGTAACATAAACCAAAGGAGAGAAGGATGACCAGCCAATGTGGTCAACTGATCTACCCTTGATCAGTCCAGATTTGTGAGTAAGCAGGAGCAGAAGAGCCAGCCTCTCAAACACACACCTTTTTCCATCCTATTCCCCGTGCTGTGCAACAGATTGTGAGTTGCCTGGCAATTAAATCCTCACCTGAGTTGGCCCAGAGTGCCTGTCCCTAAGTAATCCTCTTCCAGGCAAGGAAAACCCTACCTTTGCCTTTCAAAATAGACACATTTTGTTCAGGCCTGTTCACAGGCTCTACAGCGGTCTGGAAAGTCCACCAGCCGTCCTCAGAGCAGGCACAGGAACCAGGCCTCCACGCACATCCGGTCCACTTTTTGCTTGGCTGGAGATGACCTGCCCTGCCCAACCATCCTGCCCATGCCCCTGCTCGCCGCTTCCAGTCGCGGGCCGGGGCTGGCCATGAGGCATCACATCCCAGCCTCAACCACGGACTGCAGGGCCAAAGACTCCCCCAGTAAGAAATGGAAGAGGCCTCCATCCCCCCAGTATGGCCCTCTCTGCCCAGAAGGTTTCAGAGCACCCAGCGGGCTCTGCAATGTTCTCCGTTCTTTGAGAAAGATCCTAAGCAGCTGCCCTGCTCCACAGATCTGATGACTTGCCTGGGTTTTTCCGCTAAATTAGTTTTTCAGCATCACTAACTACAGCCCCACCCCCACCCCAAAATCACAAGCTAGGCTCATAATTGAATCAAATAAATAAATTATCAGCTATTTTTACAGAATTTGTGGGTGTTCTTGAATGTTCAGGGAATACTTGGGTCATGCATTGAAGCTTTTTCCTGCAATAACAAGGTCTGGATTTTTAGTTTGGGTTCTGCTTGTTCAGGGGCTTTTTTTAGTGGTTCTTTCTCATCGCATCTCCCGGGGCTGAAAGCATCAAAGACCGAGGAGATTCCTGACACAGGTGCTTCTGACCTGCTTCAATGTGGACCTTAGTAGGGCTCTGCATTTTTTTGTCTCGGCGAAGGTATTTTTGTTGTGCCCAGGTTATAAAGCAGCAGTTTCACAAGTCAACCTGGAAGTCCTGCTGGGCTCACTTTGACTCCGCGACCACGACCACCGGTGAGGATCCTGCAGCCCAGGAGGTCACGCGCAGCCAGAAGGAAGGATGCAATGTGTTGCTTTCCACGGTTAACTCTGTACCTTGCAGAACGTGGAGTCCTGCTCTGCAGTGAACGAGGACCTCTGTGACAGCAGTTCAGATTAGGGCAAATGCAAACCTCCAACAATGCAACACGTGGCATAGCCAGAAAAACTGGTCAACGTTGGATGGGTAGTGAGTTGCAAAATGACTGAGGGAATGGCAACTGTTACGAGCTTTGAGAACATTCTTACTCTATTCAATTTTTTTCATTGAAAAAGCAAGTACTTTGAAAATGAAATATTTTTCTATTTCCTTAAGGATAGAATAATTCAAACCATGTGGGGTTTGCCCCACTTATTTTTTGGCCATCCTTTCAAGGGAAAAAGGGGAGAAATAAGAACACAAAACTGAAGTGGGCTTCTACCCATTTTCACTGCTTTTTGCTCCTTTTTCTGAAATGTTTTCAGTAGGAAAGTGAGAACAAGGCCATCCCCCCATTATATTCTCCCTCTCTACTTCCTCCCACCTTTTCTCCTAAATAGAAAATAAGGGGAAAAAAAAACAAAAACAGAAAAAATTTAAATGCTCCCACTCTTTCAAAATGAAAAATTACAACATTTCAAAACATTAGGAGTGAATATCTTTCGGTTTCGATTTTCAAAAACGAAATGTAGCATTGCTCCAGTGTTTTGAGGTTAAAAAAAGGGACTGTTTTCAACAATAAGGAAGGAGAACAGCAGCCCATCCCTTCCACAGTTGTGCCAGCCTTGCTGGAGTCCAGCTTGGCTTTTGACATGATGTGGCCTCCACTGACTCCCCCGCGCACCTCCTGGGCCAGATGAGAGCGGAGCTGGCTGTGCGGCTCCGGCTGCCCCTCACTTGCACCAGGAACAAGACTTGCCGCTCGGCGCAGGATGTTTCCACTCCTGCCAGGCAGGCAGTGTTTGTGGGGCATAAAGCCCTGTCGGGATCTAGCTGTTAGTTACCGTTTCTGTTGACAGGCAAACCAGAATAGGCTCTGGCTCGCTTTCTCTGAGCTGCGGAAGGAGGAATAAGCAGAGAAAAGAGTTCATTCAATTGCGTCTGCTTGGCAGCTCTGCAGGACTCTCAGCACACACAGAAAGAGAAGTGGCAAGCAAGAAGTTGCCATTTTTAGAATTACATAAGCCAGTTTGATTGCCATCAAGGTACTCCTCGTGCAGCTCTAGCCATGGTGACCTACCAGTTGCGCTGCAATTGGGCCAGATTTCAAACAGCTTTAGGAGCAGGTCGGCTACCAGCTCTTAAAATTAGCCTTAAGTTAAAAATGTCAAAGCTACTGCTGCCATCGTTGACAAAGAACCAGTTACCATCAGCAGAGCCATGCTGCGCCAACAGGCTCCCAAGCTCCCACCAGCCGCATTTGGTCTGTAACCCATTCAGTGCTCCAAAATCTAGCTCCATAGTACATTATATCAAAATGTTCATTACACCAAAATTTTTTTCTGAAAAAGAAAATTTAAAAATTATCTGCCTACATATACACGCAGTAATATGTGTGTGACTCAGTAAACAGGCTGAAACAGTAGTCTGGAGGGGCTCAACGCCTCCGCTCCAGCCAAGGGGGCCTCACCAGGCACTACTAGCTCTGCCCTGCGCACGTCGCAGCCATAGCAGCTGGGCTGCACAGCAGCAGGGCCACCCACCGACCCGGGGGCTGCAGGCACAGCGCCAATCCAGGCCTCACTGCCCATCTCCCTCAGGGGTCCTGCAGAGTGCCCATACAGACCCTATAGGATACCCTGCAGAATGCCCGTAAAGACCCTGCAGGTTGCCCAGACAGACCCCTGCAGGGAGCCCATAAAGACCCTACAGAGTGCCCACAAAGGTGATGAGGGGGCTGCCCGTGCAGATGGATGCAGTGCTATTCTCTCGTTACAGGAGGCGTTGCAGTTTCAAAGGGGCAAAAGGAAGCTGTTAAACGGGAAACATCCCCCTCTTCACCCCAGTCCCAAACTTTGTCCTCCCGATTACTCCATCCGTTGCTTGCTTATACGTCCAAAAAATCTGCGTCTCTGACCATCGCAAATTGAACTTTGGCCAAACGCCTTGGGCCCATCCTCAGGCCACAATTTCCACCTCGCGCCGAGGCAGCCCGGCGTGGCGGGGCCAGGGCTCGGCTGTGGCCGGGACAGCACCGCAGCGCGGCTGTCCCCCAGCCCCGGCCCCCTCCGCTCTGCCTTGCACCAGCCACCAAGCTAGTAAACCACTTTGGAAGCCGCCCCCGAGTCACGAAGATGTCTCCGTCCTAATTGCCAAGGCTGGTGGCTCGCCCAGCTGCCCCTTGCCTTCTACTATTGGGAAAAAAAAGCATAAAAAATACATATAAAAAAGCAAAGCAAGGTAGAAATCAAAGCCACCATTTCAGGGAGAGATCGAAACATAATGCTAATAACTTTCGGCAGCTTCCACTGTGGAGTTTAAGCAGCTGCCAAGTTAAATAACTAGGAGGATCCTAAGTTATCTTCCAGTGGACCATAAATGCTCAGCGCCGACTATAGAGGCGAGGGCGACCCGAGGGGCGCGGGGGGCCGGTCGGGGCCTGCGGGGCTCGCAAAAGGCCGGCCGGCGGGGGAGGTTTGCCGGTGGAAAGCGGAGATTTCGTTTCGGGGCCTAAAAGGGAGCGAGCTGCCCGGTCCCGCTGCTCAGCCGCTCTCCGGGCATTTCCCCCCACGCCGCCGGGCGCTGCGGAGCCCCCGGGCGCCGCCGCCCGCCCGCCCGCCCCGTCGGGGGCGCCCGCCGCGGGGCAGCGCGCTGGGCCCGGGCCCCCGCGACAGCCGGGACCCCGCTGCGGCCCCCGGGGGCACGGGCACGCGATGGGTTGGGCTGCCGGCGGGGGGGAGCGAAAGCCAAGCCGGGTTTCGATGTCAAACGGGGGATTCGTTCGGGGCTGGGGCTGTCGGGCGCGCCTGCGACGGAAAGATTAAAACAGACGTCAAATTTAAAAGGGAGGTAAAGCGAGCGTGTTTTGCGCCTGGGGTCCGACCGCCCGGTCGGGACGGGCACCGGGAGTCGTTTTTGTGGGGAAGGCAACGGCGCAAAAATAACAGTAAGCGCGTAGTGACCGCGGTTGAGTTGCGAGTGGCTTTTCGGCAAGCTACTTCCAAGGGGAAAATCCTCAAACCGTTTCTCTCGTCCAAATGTCGGGGCGGGTGGGTGAAAGCTTAAAACTCCAGGCGAGACCAGCCCTAAAGGGAGAGAGGCAGGCAGGGGCGCCGGGGCGGGAGGCGGCGGAGCCCCGGCCGCAGCCGCCGGGGACGCGCCGGGACCCGCCAGCCGGCGCGACCCGCAGCCGCTCCTTCCCCCGACGTCCAGGACGGAGCCACCTCAGACCCTGCAGAAACCCACTAAGGCGATGCAGGCGCTGGCTTAGCAAGAGGGGCGAAGGCATCGCGGTGGGCAGGGCGCCGTGACTGGGGCAGCTGTATCAAAGTCAGTCATTTTTAATACGCTTCCCGGACCAGCACAAGTCGAATCGATAGAGACAGCCTCCAGCTGTGCTTAAACCTGCGATTTCAATTAAAATACTGAGCTCCGACGCGCGGGTCTTAGCGGTGATCCCGAAGCACTGATGCACACAAGTCATGCGGCGCCCGAGCACGTAGCCGGCCGGGAGCGCGCTGGGCGGCAGCGGCCACGGCCCGGGCCCGGGCCCGGGGCAGGCACCCGGCTCCCGGCCTCTCCCCGGGGCCCGGGGCTGCTGCAGTCGGCCCCGCCGCGGCCCCTTCCCCGGGCCGCTGGGCCTGCGGGACCCGCCGGCCCCAAGCAGGGCGCTGGGTGCCGAGCGGCGAGGGCCGGGACCGTCCCCTGGACCAAGGAGGGGAGGACCCGGCCCAGAAAACACCCGGGCCAGAAAACAACCCCGGAAAGGGCGAGGGCGGCGCGGGGAAGCTGGCAGCCAGCTCCCGGCCTCGGCTCCGCAGCCCTCTTTTATCCTGCCCGAAATCATCTCGTTTACAGAAAATATTTGTTTGCACTATTAGTTGGTACTGGAGTTAATTACTCAACGTGTGAGCGGGGAGTAATATGGATAAAAGCAGCCCCAGTGTTTATTGTGTGGGTGAGCTGTTGAGCGGTGCTTGAATAAACTGCAATTAGGGTTAGATAGAGATTAATTAACATGTGAGTGGCAAGGTGTAAAATAGTTCCCAACCCTCCACTCAGTATAATCTGCAGGCGAGGAAAAGAAGTTTGTGGAGGCTAATTAAATACTTTGCTAAAGCCGGCGAGCCGCGGGAGCGAGCGGAGCCCGGCCGCCGCCTGCCCGCTGCTCGCTGCCCGGCGGAGGCGCGGAGCGGCGCGGTGAGCGCGGCTCCCCGGGGCTGCCGGGCTCTCCTCCAGCCAAACCACCGGGCGGGTCGTCGCGGTGCATGCGGCTCTCCGCGCCCCCGCGCTGCCGTCCCATAGCTTCTCCCGTTCCCCTAAAAGCGGGACAGTTTCCTCCTTCCCTTGCGCGCTGTCAACTACAGCATCAAAGCCGGGCCGGGAGGATGGTGCAAGCGGAGCTTTGGGGACGGTGACACCTGATGCTCCAGGCGGAGAGCCGCCTCCCCCCCCACCCCAGAAGGTGGGTCCCCCCCCTCCCCTCCCCGGGGCACCAAGAGCGCAGCCCCGGGGGCCGTGCGCTGCCCGCCGCCAGCCCGCGGCCGCCGCTTTCAAAGTTTGTTTCTGCAGCGTGTTGTGGTTCGCAGGTGAAAAAGCCTGTCTGCAAACAGCCGCCAGCGAGCTGCCCCGGCGGGGAGAGGAGGCGCTGCTTTGTCAGCGCCGCACAAAACCCCCGAATTCCTCCAAACTTTCTTAGGCGTGCTAGAAAGGCGGAAAAAAATATATATAGGGGCCTTTTCATTGCTTGCTTTACCTCTGGCCAGGCTCAATCTAAACCCTTCGCTCCCCCCTCCCCTCCCCCGGATAATCCTCCTCTTTATTTTAGAAACACACAAAACCAGGTTCCACGCAGCGCTATAGTGGCTGCAAGTGAAAGAGAATTGAGCGCTCTGAATCGCTGGGGGAAAATTGGTTCTGCTGAATAGCCCCGGAGAGGGACAGGGCGGTTAATCAGAGCCAGGGGAGGTGCTGCCATTGCAGCCGGGCCCTCTTAAAACAGGTGGAAATGGGACTCTCTCAATTACCACGTCCTCGCATCTGAGGTTTCTGCAAATCCTCCCCTCCTGGATCAAGTCGTTTTAATTAGAGAAAGGAAGGGAAGAAACCCCGGCACCCGGTCGCAATAATGTAGCGTCGCGTATTCGGGGAGGAAAAAAAAAAGGGGGGGGGAGGGGGACGAAAATGATGAAAAGGGAAAGGATATTCACCCGTATACACGCCCGGAAAATCGGACACCTTTGGGGGTGACAATTTGCAAAACTCGCGTTCGCAGCACACGACTGTATTTTTTTTTTTTAAAGCAGCGAAAACCCAGCCCTGGACTCGACTCCCTCCGCATTTATTTAGGGCTAATCATCAGCTACCCTGAGAGGGGAGGGGGGTGGAATTAAACTTAGTTTAATTAACATTAATACACTGTCCTAATTAATGGGTTGGCTATTAATTTATACATGCTGGGGAGGTTCGCAGATAAGTGACAATTTATTAATTATCTTCCAGCTCGGTTGCAACGGAGCTGATTGCAGATGGGTTGCCAAAATAACTCGAGCATGGTTGCGTGGTAGTTGCTTTAGGGAAAAAAAATTCATTCTCCCCCTTCTTTAAAAAAAAAAAATCCTCACGCTCACTCCGAGTGGCTCTTCTAACCCCAGCAAGAACTGGAGCGCTCTTTTCCACCCAACTTGTGAATCGCACTTGCCTTCTAATTTGCCACATGCAAAACGATTCCTCTGCTTTGCAAGTTGCTTTTTAAGAAGGGAGAGAGAGAGGAAAAAACCCAGCTCGCACACGAGCGATTTGTATGTCTTAAACTGGAAGGAAATTGTGCGTGGAGGGGAGGGGGGGGCTCCTTTTCCTCTCTCTGCCCCAACCCACTGCGCTCCAGCCCGGCGCCTCGGCTCAGGGAAGATCCATGGTGGCATTCCCATGTCATTCTGCTCGAAGTGACTTCATGTGATGTCAGCTTTAAATGTACGAGACAGTGATCTGACGCTCAGGAAGATGTTTGCTATCAAAATGTGACTGTGGCCACACTGCGCTGCTTGGATGCGTCTCCTCGGCGCTGGGCAAAGGTAACTCATCCCAACGCGAGCCCAACTTCCCTTCGCCTTGTCCCAGCCCCCCTTCCCCTGTCCGCAGCCGCCTCTCCCGGGCTGCAGCGATCGGTGGGGCTGGGCAGGGTGGCGTTGGGCTGGGGGGGAGGCTTTTTTTTCTTTCTTTCTTTTTTTTTTTTTTAAATACTAACAAGGTCTAGCTTGCATGTTACTTTGGCGTGTTCCGCTTAATGAGCAGTAATCTGGTACCCTACGTGCCATTGTTCTTGGATATGTTCATTTGAATGTAAATAGGGAGGGGGTGATGGTGGAGGGGGGGGGGGGAGAACAAGGTGCTTATTAAATTGATTTGTCTCCTGGCTTTTCTGGAATGCAGAGCCGAGAGCAGGAGCGAGTCGCTGCTCACACCAAGTTTCCGCACGGCGGAGAGACATGGCGAGCTCGGGGTCGCTGGAGACGGTCATGCCTTCCTCCTGTCCCCGGCACGACGGCCGGAGCGGCGCCGCTAACCCCTCCAAGACCCTGGCCTTCTCCATCGAGCGGATCATGGCCAAGACGTCGGAGCCCAAGCCAGCCTTCGAGCAGAGGCAAGGCGGGCTGGGGCTGGAGCCGGAGCCGGGCAAGAAAACGCTCAGCCTGTGCTCGCCCCTGCCTTGCGTGATCCCCATCCCGCCGCTGGGCTACGAGGTGCCCTCCAAGACTCTGCTCAACTACTCGGAGCTGTGGAAAAGCAGCCTGCGGGGCGGCGCGGGGCTCTGCAAAGCCAACTGCGGCGTGTGCTGCAAGGCAGAGCTCGCCCTGGGCCAGCCCAGCGGCCGGCTCATCAAGCCGCAGGTCATCCACCAGGCGGGGGGCATGCCGGCCGCCCCCCGCTCCCTCTACTACTTCAACTACCTGGACGCGGCGTACCACCCGGCCGACCTCCTCCACGGACAGCTCTTCCCCTCCGGCCTGCTGGGCGCCCCGGCGCCGGGGGGGCTCTCGGCTCACCAGAAGCTTTTCCTGCTGGAAAACGCCAAGCTGGCGGGGCTGGCGGCCGAGAAGCTGCCGCCGCCGCCGCCCTTCGCCCACAAGGAGCGGCTGCCCGGCCACCTGGACCAGGTGATGAAGGAGGCGGCGGCGGAGCGCGGCGGCCCCAAGGGCCACGCCAAGCTGGGCGGCGGCGGCGGGGGCGCGGCGGAGGGCAAGCCCAAAAACTTCACCTGCGAGGTGTGCGGCAAGGTAAGGGGGGCCCCGGCGGCGGCAGGAGGGGGGGGGTGGGTGTTCTCTCCCCCCCCCCCCCCAAAATGCCTAACCTCGCCTTCCCGGCGCTTCCCCGCAGGTGTTCAACGCGCACTACAACCTCACCCGCCACATGCCGGTGCACACGGGGGCCAGGCCGTTCGTGTGCAAGGTCTGCGGGAAGGGTTTCCGCCAAGCCAGCACCCTGTGCCGGCACAAAATCATCCACACGCAGGTAGGTGGGGGCGAGCCGGGGTGCGGGAGGCGGCTCCCCTCCCCTAACCCACCCGCCTGCCCCCCGCCTCCATGCCCGCAGCCCCCTAACGGGCCTCTCGCCCCTGCTGCAGGAGAAACCCCACAAGTGCAACCAGTGCGGGAAGGCGTTCAACAGGAGCTCCACGCTCAACACCCACATCCGCATCCACGCCGGCTACAAGCCCTTCGTCTGCGAGTTCTGCGGCAAGGGCTTCCACCAGAAAGGTGAGCCGGGCCGGGCCGGGTCCGGTCCCCCGCGGCCCTCGGCCGTCATTAGCGGGGATTAAACGCGGCGCGTCCCGCCCGGCTGGGGGAAGCGAGGGGCGCGGGCAGAGCCGGCCGCCTCTCCCAATTACTGTCCCTCTAAGCCGGGCCGCATCGCCGGGGACTGCTGACGGTTCTCCCTAAATGCTTTTTAAATGAGAGGTGCCGGGCCTTGGTCCTAATCCAGGGCCCTCCATTTGCTGCGGGTCACCAGGCTGACCCTGCCTCTCATTTGTGCCGTGCCAGTTGCGCGCTGCTCCGCGGTGACGCGGACCGAGTTTGACAAGTCGGGGGGGGGGACACTTCCTACTGCCCCCCCCCGCCCTACCTGTGCGCGGTGCGGCCCGAGCACCCTCGGGTAACCCCATTTTCCACCCTTTTCCTTTCTCGCAGGCAACTATAAGAACCACAAGCTGACCCACAGCGGAGAGAAGCAGTACAAGTGCACGATTTGCAACAAAGCCTTCCACCAGATCTATAACTTGACTTTCCACATGCACACCCACAACGACAAGAAGCCCTTTACGTGCGTCACTTGCGGGAAAGGATTTTGCAGAAACTTTGATTTAAAGAAGCACGTCCGAAAGTTGCACGACAGTGTCTCCAGCGCGCCGCCGCCGCGGGACCCTGCGCGCAGCGGGCAGAGCTAAGGGCCCCGCGCACCGCCCCACTCGGACCTGCTCCACCAGGCCAGCACTATTTATCCAAACCAGCCTTTGCTTTTCTGTCTTTTCCCCAGCGAGCTCAGCTGCCGGTGCCAAGCGATCCCGAGCCGCAGTTGTATATAAGAGGAATCTTATTTAACGGCGCGCTGCGCTGCCGGAGCGGGCTAGGGGGGGACCCGGGCTGGCTGCCCCCGCCTCGCCGCGGCCCCGGTGCTCCCAGCACGGCCCGGTGCCAGGACAGCGTTCTTGATACGTGTCTGTAAAATCTCCATTTTAAATGTACGCTCGAATAAGTGAGGAATATATATATATATCTATATATATCTATATCATGGGACAATAAACCGGCCCTTCGTAGGTGTCTCATTTCCCACCTCGGCCCCAGCCCGATTTGGGACCGGGCTGAACGGCGCTATCCCTCGTGTAAACGCGGCTTGCGCGACTTCCCGGAGGCGGGCCGGCCGCGGGGAGCCGGGCTCCTGGCTTTCGGGAGCCCGCAAGGGAGCCGAGCAAGGAAACGGAAAGAGGGCGGGTGGCAGGGAGGGAGCCGGGCGGATTAAAACGGCTGCCACGAAGGGCAGGGGCAGATGTGGGGTGGCGCCGGTGCGGGACCCGCCGGCGGCTCTGCGCGGCCCCGCGCCCGGGAGCGCGAAGGGCGCTCGGCGGCTCGGCGTTTCCCACTGCCACTTTCCGCGGTCCCTTCATTAAGGCGCGTTTAAGCCGTCCCTGAATGACTATCTTTCCCTGCATGCAGATGAAATGATCTCACGCTTGCTTTCCGAGTAATGACCCAAATTAAGAGAGAAAACACAGGCCCTTCAAACCGCATTACATTAATCTAATCACTCCCAGCAGGCCTCAGAAACTCTTTTTGATCAGAATATGGATAATCAAGCACTTGGATTACACTAAATATTCCCTTCTCATCTCCCCCTCTCCCCTACTTTTAATATGCGAGTGTCTATTCCGGCCACGTCGTTAGGAACAATATTATTCTAGCGGACAAACGAGATTCAGATGGCTGTGCATGTGCGTGCTGCTCGGGCCGAGCTTGCCAATGAAGAGGGGAATAAGCAAGACACCAAAATGTCTGGGGACGGCGTAATGGGAAGTTCACCTTTCCCCGCTTAATTGAGTGGTTAAATGGTGGGAGGCGAGGACAAGCACAGCTCGGTGGAACGGGAGGCGACCCCGCGCTTCGGCTTTCTGGATTCATTATTCGGCTGAGATGCTCCGTGCTCCAGCGAGGAGCGAGCTCCGGGGTCGGCAGCAGGGAGCGGAAAGGCAGACTTGCCCCTTGCTCCCGCTGCAGGGACGGATGCAATTTCATCCTTGCTTGGGTTCGGTATTTTTAAGTGCCAAAAGTATCGTTTTGATGGTTTGGGCCGGGTGAGGTGCAGCAAACGATGCCCACTGATCCTGGCAGCTGGGAAAGAGCTTGCCGAAATTCGCTAAGAGGTTTTGGTGGAGAGTCGCAGGTTAAAAGGAACTAAAAGAAAAATATGCAACTGTTATTGCCACAAGTCACTGTTCAGGGAAACCTTAGTGGGGGGGGGGGGGGGGGGGAGAAGTGCCCTCAAGTGAAGGGGCTGTTGCTCAACCCCTTGCAAGCACGGTCGCTGGCTGCAAACCGCCCGCCGAGCCCGGCTCCCGGCCGTGCCGCAGCCGAGACAGACGGGGCGGGACGTCCCGGGCACCAGGTTGCCTGGGCCGGGGACAGCGGGAAGGGAACCCTCCCCCTCGGTAGGACGGGGCGGGCTATGGCGGGGGCGAGTTGCCCTCAAAAGGGAGCGGGGCGCGGAGGCGAAGGCCGGGCCGGGGCCGGCGGTGGGGCGTGAGCGCCCCGCGGAGCGGGTGCGGAGCCGGGTGCCGCTGCCAGGCCGGGGGGAAGCGGCGCTTCCTCCGCACCTCAGCCGCTGGGATGAGGTTTGGGCTGCCCGTCGGGTGCCGACAGGAGCCGTGCGCTGCTCCGGGCGCTACAGACAGCGCACAAACCGCTTCCGCGGCCCGCCTGACGGCCGAGGGAACCGTAAAACCTGCTCCCTAGGGAGGAAAGCGAGGAAGCATGCTCTTAATTTATTTTATTTTTTTAAATGGACGTTGTTTACAGCGCTGTCTCTTAGAGGGGGTTCGGTCATCCCTGTCGCAGCTAAGGGCATCCTCGGGGCGCCGCTGAAGGGCCGCGCTGGCCGCCTGCGGCTCGCGTGGCGGGTGGGTTTCGTGCGCCCTCCGCGCCCGCCTTACCCCGGGCCTCTCCCCGGGCCCGCGAAGGGGCGACGGCTCCGAGCCGTGCGGGCCGGCCTCCCTCGGCGGCCCGGCTCCCCCCAGCACGGCCACCAGGATCCCGGCCGGATCCCGGCACACGCGAGCCGCGACGCGCGGGGGAGGGGCGGCTCTGTCAGACACACACACGCCAGAGACTCCAATTATCTTCTCCCTCACAAGATGTTTCTGCTGTCCACGACTGCTCACACTTCAGCACTCTTGCCAGCAAGCCTCAATAATAACATAAAAACCCGCGCAAAAGCCCTCTCCCAACGCCGCAGCCATGCACACGACAGATTGAACAGTGCCGATGCTTCGGGGGGAGGGTTAGAGGTGCCTCCTTGCAGAGAGTGACACGTCGGAGTTGCCAGCACCGCAGGGCTTCCCCCCCTCGGCCCTGCGGTGCGGCGCGGCGCGGCGCGGCCGCCCCGGCAGCAGCCGCCGGCCCCGGCCCCGGCCCGCCGCCTCCCCGGGGAGGAGGAAGGCGAGGCAGGACCCAGGTGTGTCCCGCCGAGGGCGGCAGGGACAGGAACCCGCGACAGGCACTGGGAAGCGAACAACCTAAAGGCAGCTGCGTTGCCCTTTTCCCTGCACTCCACTCTCCAAACGTCTGAGCAACCAGTTTGCTGCTAGAAACATGTTAATTGCCAACGGAGCTCATTAAGGCATGCACATGCAAAACACAGCGAGGGAGATTAAATGGACAAAAGCGCAATAATGAACTGTCAACAATCGAACCCATCTACACGACCAGGAGCACTCAAGAATGAGGCATTTAGAGGCAACAAAGGATTGTCTGGGACAGGAAGAAAGGACGACCTAGACTTTTGTTTAGTCAACACAATTGATTACAAATGAGAGATTAACAGGATAGCTTCAGAGTTTTTTTGAAGGAGGCAGAAGAGAAAAGTCCAATTAAGTGCACCGAATGTTAACTACATTGATTTCCACGGCCAGCCCTAGAGAAATTCTCATTAAACCATCCCTGGCGATCCCTTTTGGAAAGTAATTTGTCTCCCTGATGGAGCAGAGAAAGGGAGCCGTGTAAAGAGAAAGAAGCGCTAGTTCTTGGCACAATGAGCTTAGGAGACACACTGGAAAGAGCCAAAGGGGGAGTTAATGAGCATCTGACAAGCCGCTTGGACCTGGGCCTGGAGAGCAGCGATGAAAAGATGGAATTGGCCAACAACTATTCTTTATATCAAACATAAAAAGGCCAATCTGAAACAGGGCTGCTCAAAGCTGGTGGGGAAGAAAAGAAAGGCCCTCACTCTGGGGGGGGGGGGGGGGTGGAGGGGAGGGCTCAACTGCCCCAATGGGACGGAAAAAATGCATTGGCATGTCCCTCTCCCAAGCGAGCAGGGCTGCCAGACCTCGGCACGGACCCGCAGGCCGGCACAGCCGGGACGGGACGGGACGGGACGGCCGGCAGCCTCGGCGGCCCCCGGCAGCCAGGAAAGGCAGCCCGGCCCCCAGGCACTCACACGACCGCCTGGCTCTTCCCGGCAAAGGGGACCCCAGGGCAGCCGGGCAGGGCACAGTTTTCAGAGGTTATTCCCTCGAGGTAAATCTCGCACACGCTAGTCAGTCCAAAAAAGGAAACTGCCAGGGGCTTCCCAGGAGGTAGCTCAGCCTCGAAACCCACCTTCCACCTCCCGGCTTCGTGCTCGCTAACCCGCACTGACCCCTCTCGCTGCCCCCGGGCCGGGCTGCCCCTCGGAGGGGACCCGGTCCCCGCGGCACGGAGCGCAAGGCAGCGCGCTGGAAAGGCGCCTCTCCCCCAGTGTGGACAAGGCTCGCGCGGAGGCTCTTAAATCAGATTAGGGCTCGTTAATAACAATTTTGGCTTAAGTCTGTATTGACTTAGGTTTAGGAATGGCTTAGCACTTTCGCTTAAGTCAACACTACGGCTGAATTGACACATGCCTTTTCCAACCCGGCAAGTCCCCGCGGACGCCCAGGTGCCTGCATTACTTTCGCTCATCCCGATTCCAGCGGTTTTTACGGGAGCATTTGCATCATTTTTAAGCGAGCCCTTGGGGGCTTCGAGCGCGGCGGCCGAGCCGCCCCGCGTGGCGCACACGAGGCTGCCCCCACGCAGGGGCTCCGGGCCCACCCGGCGCGCTCAGCACCCGCGGGCCAGCCACCTCGCAGGTCACCCGCCGCCACCGCCTTCCCCATCTCCGCAGCTCCCGTGGCAATCCTGCACCGCCCTGCAAGCCTCGGCGGCCCTGGGAGCCAGCTTCGGGCTGGGGGTGCCGGGGGAAGGGGGGGGGGGATCATCGTTTTCCTGTGGTCCTTCCCCTCTCCGGGGGAACTCAGTCCTTAAGTCCTCTTTCCTTCTTCATCTCTCTCCTCAGGACTCCCGTACCCCTTCGTGTTTGCAGCACACGCCGAGGACCCCGGATACCCCAGCGAACCGGGGCCCGGCGCTGCTCACCCGTGTCCCCGCGGGCAGAGGAAGGGCAGCCACAGCAGCACGAGTGGGAGAAGCCAGCCGGGCCGCGGCGAGGGGAAGGTGGCAGCGCCAGGCAGCAGCTCCGGGGATCTCCTCTTGGCCCGGACTGAGGCCACCGCGTCCTCCCTCCAGGAGCAGCCACGCCACGGGCTCACAGCCCCCTGTCGCGTCTGACCCCAGGAGCGGCTGCGCGCCGGCACGGGAAGGACGGCAAGAGAGCAGGTAGGCCCCTCGTTTTATCTCACTTACAAAAGGGCGATTTAGTATTTCTTCTTATAAAACACTCAAATATGAACCGCTCCCGGGTTTAACGGCGGGCGGGAGTCCCCGTTTTCCGCCCCCTTCCGCACGCCCGGCGCGCTCACTTCCCTTCCCCCGGGGGCTCCTTCCTCGCACTTCACGCCTTGCCAGCTTTGCTCCACGCTGTTCGCCCGCCTACCCCCACCTTGCTGCCGCCCTCCGTGTTCATCCCACCTCCTCCCGAGGCGCAGCCCCTGCTTGTCCCCGGAGCAGTCTCGGGGCTCCAGCGCCTGGCTGCGGCGGCGCGCAACGCCCAGGGCAGCTCCCTAACGCGCCATCGCCGACTCCGTGATAACGAGACATGGAGAGAGAGGAAAAGCTCCTCGCTTACCAGCTCGCCTCCACCTTCCTTCCGTGGTGTCCCCCCACTTTTCCTTTCTTCACCTTTTAACCTCGCTCCCCTCGCCGTCAAGCTTCCCCGGCTAAATCCGCAGGGTTGCTCGAGGCTCTCCCGATCTCGCGCTTGCCCCCTGTAATCGGAGTCAAATACGGAAAGGCAAGCCCAACAGGTGCCTTCCATTTAAAAATAAAGGGGGGGGGGAGGGGTGCTTTTGGACTTGCGTGTTCTCCTTTTTGGAGGGAGAGTGGGGCAGAGGTAGCCCGCAAGGACAGCAGCGGCAGGACGGCGCTCGGGGGCTGCCGCTTCCCCTCTGCTCCTGCCCCCGGGCTGAGGTAAAACGCAACCCCTGGAAAGCAGGGGCTGGGAGTCGGCGGTGTTCTTGAGGTCGGCCGGGCTTTACAACGACTCTGGTAATCGCCTCTTTTGTTACGAAAACAGCCTTGCTGTCCCGAACAGGGATCCCGTTCCCGCTGCGCAAAATAACGGTAAGACACGCAGTACAGAGAAAAGAAGGTCTTGTCCCAGAGTTCAGGATCGAGTTTATAAGCCCGGGACAACACAAAACTGAGTTTTCCTAAAAAGACCGTTATCTTTGATGCCTTCTGAGTTTGCAGAAGACACAGGCTTTTGAGAAACTTTAAAAGCGACCTGGTCTAAAGGAAGGACATATTTATAGCTCATCGGGCAGCAGCTTGCAACCTCGCCCGCTTTGCCAGCCTCCCCGCTTCTCCCGTGGGCGTGCGGACTCCTGCGCGCCACGTGTTCGCCGCCACCGCGGCTTCGTCTCTCTACGCTCCTCGCCCACTCTTTAAAGTAACCTCCAGCCACCCCCCCCGGCTGCCGCAGGTGATATAAATAAAGCCGAAGTAGGTGCTGCGAGGGCTCCGGGCAGCGCTGCCCTCCGGCAGCCCCAAGGGCGCAGCTCCGGCGGCGCGCCGGGCTCCAGCGCTCCGCTCCGCGGAAGGCATTTAGGCACAAAACTCGCATCCAAATCATCGAGTTTTGCACTTAAACCACCTGGAGGACCGAGGATAGAGTAGCTGAATAATATTGCCCCCAATCAGGGAAGTTATCTCGCTGTAATGGACGCGTTTGTCCTTTAAAGAGTTCAGACGTCTTACTTACATAGCACAAAGCGCACCTGAGACCTTTCGCAATCACGTTCCCCAAGTCCCATCAACTGTCTGATACTCTTTCTACTATCTTCCTCACTATTGCTAGTTGCCAAGATATTTCACATAAATAGAAGCTTTCTAATTTATAATCAGCCTCTTCCTTCTGATTCATTATGTTAATGAAGTGAGATATCACCAACATTGGATTGAATCGCTGAATGAATACAGCAAAAAAAAAAAAAAGCTGATTATAGAGGGAAAAGCCAAGTGGTACCTGGAAACTTAACAAAAAGAAGCTGAGAAATAGTATAAATCAGCTGAAGTTGTTAAGAATTATTTATTATTATGAATGTTTCCAAGCAAGCAAACTAGCCACTGAATCTATAGCTTCCTTAGAAATCCCAGTACCGTTAAACGGTTTCCAGTTTGCTTGTTAACCCACCATTTCTCGACGATGCAGTGTACGCGCCTTTGAAACGATCAACTGTCGCCTTTTTGTCCTCCAGTTTAGACTTTCCCCGCGCTCAGCGCTATCTTATTTCAAACTGGAAAATGACAGAGAAATGCTCATTTCCCCCCCTCCTATCTCCTTTTTTTAAACAACAGCTTGCTTTGGGCTTTCCGAAGCCCCGAGTGCCTAACTTTGAGCAATTCTATCTTCTCAAATAACCAGTTTCCTCTATTCTAGGAAAAGTCTTTGAGAAGAGGCAAAAACACTTGTATATTCGCGGCCAACTTAAGAAGCAGCGTGCAGTTTAGATAGCCGTTTAAACAAAGCTGCAGGCATGTGGTTCACTTAAGCAAATTATCCTGCGGAATCCTTTATTGAGCAACAGGCAGAGTACTTTGAATGGAGCTATTGGGAACACATACAAACTAAATGGGCAAAGACATATAAGTCTGGAAACCAAAATTACGTTTTCCAACATCACTGGGGGAGAGGTACTAATTTTTTGCGTCTTTACGCTATGTATTGGCCAAGGAGACTAACTTACTTAAACGACAGCAAAATTCTTTTTTATTAATTTAAAATACATTTGTAAAATGATCTTAAGGCAGCTGTCTCTGCTTGAATCTGTTTCAAAAGTGTGATGTAAATACTGTCTCACACTGTTCTGTAGCCTATTAGGGCTTTCTGGTAGGTGATACGACTGAGAGTCAGGAGAAAGAACACCACACATTTATTTTTAAGATCACCATCACTACTGATAAAATTGATGGGAAGGAGTGATCATACTTACTATTTGCATGTATTAATGACAAAGCATGCAAAGTAACTAAAATGAAAATGATAAAGCTGGAAGACTACATACACAGCAGGTACAATTTGCAGCATTTTCAAGTGCTCTTTCAGCTAAGTTTAAAGGGAATAGCAAATTCCCAAATTAAATCACCCTATTTACTGCAAAGACAAAGAGCTTCACACAGCAGGAGGACTCACTAAAGAACTGTGTTTTTCCACCTGTTCCTTCTGCAAGGGCTAAGAATCTCTATAACTTACTGGTAAGGGAACACCTCATATAATCTCATATCAGAACTACTGCAGTGCAGAATTATTGTGAAACAACGGGAAGAGTGTAAGTAGTCCATCTGAGATTCACTAAGGCTGGATTTTTCAGCAGTAAACTTCTGAATTTCTGATCTTCACTCAGCATATTAATATTTCAGATCAGTGTCAGATGAGAACTAACAGAAACAAACATACCTAAGCAAAGTTCTAGTATTTATTACTGCTGGACTCACTGCCCATACACTCACTCGGCTACAGGAGACACCAGTTTACATGTACTTCATACATGCAATATGACACTGAAGTCCACGAGTCAATGAATACAGGATCAAAGCTTTATTCAACTGCAACACATTAAATCCATGGATTATTGTTCAGAACAAACAGGATATTACAGTAACAAAGTTGTTACCTTGACAAATATTGTAAAACAGCTTACCTTTGGGGTGATATTTAAGGTCAAGTTGTACCTGAACATAACTTAAAATATCATGAAAATTACTATTACGGAGCAAATAATGTCTTCTTTCAGAAGTAGCATCTAAAACTACATTTTATTTCAAATTCTGTTTTCTTATTTTTCAGTACCCGCCACCTCAAACCGAGCTTTAGTCTGACATCTACATCCCTGAGCTGCATTGTGTGAATAAAAAAAAAAAGACAGAGACGAAGAACTATAAGCTCAGCTTAAAATCTAGCTCCCGACTTTATGAAAAGATGATCCTGAATAAATACAATCAAGAGGATACTATAGTAAGTGTCAAATGTAATGAGTGTTCCAAACCCTTTTGTTATTTCATATGTATTCTCAAATGAAATTAATAGGCTTGAGAAAGATTATGTGGAGTAAGAATTCCTTGTCCTAGGGAAAACTAGCATGCCTTCTGCTACTACCCCCACAGCCAGAATAACTGAGAAAGTAAAAAGCTCAGGAACGTGACAGTGGAGGTGACAAGATGGGTGAACAGGCTGTGCTCCTAGGCTAGTACTGTGGTTACTCATCTGTGCATAAACTTACAAAAGGGAGATTTAGTATTTCTTCTTACAAAATACTCAAATATTAACTTACAAATAGACAAAAAACATTTGTTTCCCCTACTGCTCTTCTCAATTGCTTTTCCTCACCCACCAGAAAAGAGGCAATAGGCTCTTAGGACAATTGCAGCTTTTTTATACATGTATAGTAGTGCAAAAGAGCAAGCAGTTAGTCAAGAGTGCAGAGTAAAAAGGTCATGTTCTGAGTGAAAAAAACATTTATCCAAAAATGGGTAGGAATCTACATAAGCTTAAAAAAAAAAAAAGCCCTTGGATGACTTGGGGGATATTGACAAAGAATCAACATGCTTGAAATAACAGCCTTGATTCAGTGAAGCATTGCTATTCAGGGTCTCATTCAAACCCACTGGTAGGATC
This sequence comes from Struthio camelus, assembly GCF_040807025.1. Classification (NCBI taxonomy): domain Eukaryota; kingdom Metazoa; phylum Chordata; class Aves; order Struthioniformes; family Struthionidae; genus Struthio; species Struthio camelus. The sequence goes on along the minus strand of NC_090955.1, from coordinate 11,972,121 downwards.
AGTTTTTATTTGTTTGTTTGTTTTAAATATACTCAAGTTTAAACAATACTAATATGTTGTACCTGTATCTATGGACAAGCAAGACAAGCTAAGTCAGGATTAGTAAAAAGTGTGCACTTGATAGATCCAAGTAACAGAAGATACCCTATGATTATTTTTTCTGCCACTGCTTGACTCTGAGGTCTGTGACAAATCATGAGACACTTTTTCACCTTACTGGCCTGTTGTGTGCCTCCCTGCCCCTGTTGCTTTGCAGCTTCACAGTCATATGCAATTGCATTTATTTATATTAGACCACAGGCCAACCTGAAGGCCCTTGTCTTTCTGCAAACGATCACCTATACACACTCCCACTTTAAGTGTTTCTTTTTTTCCTTTTTCTGGACATGTTCCCGTATAATTTTCCATGCGCTATCTGCCCTGTTGCTTCTAAAGCTATGTCCCAGAAACCATGTAATTTCCTTCTTTGAAAGGAAGATAATCTGTTCTTCATCTCTCTGTCCCATTTAACAGAAAACTGTTGGAAACACAATATCGGAGTACCTAATACTATTTAATATAGCTATGCTCAACGCATAACTGCAAATAAGGGAAGTGTTCTTATCTTTTTGCAGTGAAAACTACAGCACTGCTTGTGGGTGCATTCTGCAAAATCCTCGATTCATCCAGCTGCCATCTTCTCAAAGTCCACACACTTTGCTTTCCTTCCAAGGGAAATCAAAAGACGAAGGAGATGGTGAGCATCTGTATTGTGTCCCAGTGTTTAGGCAGAGTCTAAAGAGATAAAGACCTAGATTATTCACATACATAAAGTACTTAGGGGCCCAGATTTGAGTTTAAGTGATTTCCCTTAGGATGCAAAGACCAGGATGAATCCTAGTCTTTGTCAGCAACTAACTGCTCACCCAACCTTCCTTTTTGGGTATTTAATTTCCTTAGTGCCTTCATGTGTAATAGCTTTTCCCTTCTTGTCTTTTCAATCAGTTCCAATTATTTGCTTTTTAATTTTGAGCTCTGTAATTCTAAAATCCACGCACACTCTCGTAAGTCAGACTGAGAACCACATTGCGATCTTACAGAAGAAAATATTACCAACTTGTCTTTCTGACAGAACAGTGAGTAGGTATAAAATTGCAGTGGTCTCTATGCCAGGTTTTTTTAAGCTCTCTGCTTGTAAGATGAAAGCCTAATTTGATATTTTTGTAGTTATATAACAGTTCTAATATTTTGTGACATTTTGTATTGTGACACTATAGATGAAATTGTCATCGGACTGACACCCTTTACTGTTTATTCCTTAATTACAACTGTTAACAACACTGCAGAGAAGCCTGCTAATCTGCCATCACATATTATGAAAACAACGTTATTGTTACAAACACCAACACCCACTCAACAGGATATTTCTAAGATGGCAGTTTCTGTTAAAACTTATCAGTTTAATGGACACTTCAATAGAAAAAAGTTTCAAATGAACTCTTAACATTCCCCTTGAAAACATAAAACAATTTGTAACTGCAGTTGAAGTTGTTTTTTTTTTTTTTAATGTCAGTGAATCTTCAGCTAATTTTAATTCAGACAAAACCAAGTGCCTGATTTCAGAGAGAACAGTCTCTGCAATGCTGGTTCTTCAAGACTACCTGGACTTCCTATAATTTCCAGCTAGAAGTTAGTTCCCTAGTTCTCTTTGGAACATGAACTCCCCACAACAGTCAGTCAATGAATAATTAAACCATGTTTTGCAATGCACAATTCTCAAGTTGCTCTTTTAAACAGAACAGTATGGAGGGGTTAGAGCCAAAGCAATCAGGACATTTATGAGAAGTGTTGCTAAAAAGTACCAGAGTTTCAATACAAGTAGTTAAAACATCCCCAATACAAAAAATAATTTATATCATCATGTAACACAGAGGTGCACAGACTAATTCACTAACAGTCTGGCAAAAAATCAGTAATAATTTAAGTTTTCACATCCTCAAAGTGCTGGCAGGGGACAACATTTTTTCTTGTACTTCCAGGTTTAGGGGGTGGAAGAATGATGTCACACATGCCATTAAATCATTGCAAGCTTTCATCAATCAAATTGTAGCACTCAAGTCCAGGCTCTTAATTAAAAAAAAAGTTTTCTAGGCTTAACTTGCTTTATAAGGGTGAAATTTCTTAAAGACAAGTCATACACACCTGGAAAGATTTTCCACTGAACTGGTACTTTCAAAAGCTTGCAAGCACTACAGTACTGGAAGGTAGCTCCCTTCCACAAGGAGTTAAGCCCACTGTAAAACCAAAACTCACTGATACTACACCTCTGCAGGAGGAAGCTGAGAAGCTGTTCAGTGTCTGAGAAATAAAGCATCTCCTCCGCTTCTATATGTTTGTTTGTTGGACAGTCACTGTGGGCTAGCTTTCTGCTTGGCTCTTTCAAAACTTTCATGTCTAAGTAAAAGAGCTCACTTATCAGTTACGTCATCATAAAGAAAACAGCACTAAGAGCAGCCTAAAAGTAGCAAAAATAAATCAGAGACTTGTTTACTTTTTCTTTTCTTTTCCAGCCCTCTAGACAGGAAATACAAAGCAGCCAGCACAGTGCGGAAGCAGAGGTGGGAAAAGGCAGCAGTGGTTACTGAAGCAAAGGGTAGAAGCAATGCAAGTGACAACGACAAAAATCAGGGAAAGCAAGAAGTGTAAATTCAAGGTGTTTCTTCTATAGCTATGATTAAGGTTTGTACATGGGTTTGCAGTTCTAAACCAAAGCTATTCTGTCTGATGTAAACTGCTTGCCTTTCCTGTTAAGGATAAATTCCTCCCTTTTCCCTCATCCACAAAGACATTCACAGAACAGACAACAATGAAGAAAGATAATGCATGAATCTGTCTTTACTTATCACACCAACAGGTAAAAGCAGAGGATTACAAAACACAAACTCTTCTCATACTGCAGAAGTAATTGTCCTAGTGGGTTTCCATACACCAGAGGTTCTCACTTTTGATCCTAAAAGCCCTTTTGAGTGGGATTGCTCCTCTCATCATCAGGAACGATGGTCTAAGCTCTCAAGTAAAAATACTACTGCTTAAACTAAATAATTTTACACAACAAGACAGTGAAAGGAAACTATCTACTATAGTTCATTTTCATTTAAATGATTTACATTACAATTTAATAACATGTTTAAACAATATCATGCTGATCAGGCAATGGAATACTTAAGTCAGAAGTTAGGAAACAAAACCAAAGTGTTTATTTTTGTGAATCTTCTTCTGGGTAGCTTATGTTCCATTTTGCAGATTTCATTTTCTTAAAACCAATAGGAGTTTCTGCTCTTCCTAAAAGGAACTCTTCCCACTTGGGAAGAGATTCTTCTACTGACGCCCAGTAGAGAGTCTGAGAAAGATATCACCAAAAAAAAAAAAAAAAATCAATTTCAACGTAATTTCAAAATCCTCATCAGCCTGTTACAGAAACAATATCGACATGCAATGTGTTATTAATCTTGCCTTATGAGTGAAGCAATTCAGAAAAGAGCAAAGTACTTGCATATGAAATTTCACATCTCTCATACATCACAAAATAGCAGTCTGGAAGGATCTCATTCTGTACTACGAATTGTGAAGTGACTGAACGTGCCCTCTTGTGGTAAGCAACAGATTAGATGATGTCTTATAACAAAATAGTTTTTGTGATGATAAACTTTTCTAAAACCAGCTTTTATATTAAAAAAACCTTTTTATTGGAATTTAAGTTTGAAATGAAAAGAAATTTTGCTTAATGTTTACAAAAAGCATTCTGTAAATTTTTTGTCCTAGAAAAGTTTGCAGTAATCGTCAAAAAATTTTTTTTAAACACTCACTCACAAAATAATTGGCTTTAATATTTGGGTCAAAAAAGCTACCTATATCTTTACTTCACAGTCTAAGAAACACACAAACACACTCTGTACTATCTCATCCTTTTTCTCTATTGCTCTGTATCTTTAAGTAATAAATTTAACCTCTGTGTTATCAGTAGAATGGATATACCATTCTTCATTTTTACGTTAGTATTTTGAGGATAACTTTGTTGCTTGTAGGATTTTGAAGAAGAAATACTAAGTGCCATGTACTGTTTTTTTCCACAAAATATTGTGATCAAGAGCTGGATTAAGCCAACAGTTAAATCCATCCAGCAATCTGAGTATTTTTAGATATTGAAAAAAATATTCATTCAGAAAAAAAGTATTTTTGTAGCAGGAAACTTCTATAGTACATATGTATTAAGCTTTTTTTCCTATACTGGTTTAAGCATATAACGCAGAAGAAACATCTCCCCAGAGAGCATTAGATTCATGGCTATCCATTTTGATCCTCACATGTAACTCAGATATATCTATGGCTCTTACAGTTTTACAAAAATATTTTCTTCAACAGATTTACTCAAAGAATCTTTTTTGACAAGCATATGTGCTGTCATACAAAACTACTCTGACTTAGCAAGCTGGGGATCCATTATAGCCTTAACTTTCAAACTATATTAATACAGATACATATATGGTTGAGTGAAATATGCTCAGAAGTGTTTTGGAACAAAGTATGCACAAGAATTTTGTACCATGAAAGAACATTTTCCTTTTCCACTATATACAGTACTCTGCCTTAAAAGTAGTAAAAAAAGTCTGAAATAGGATCTTCAAAGAGTAACTCCATTCTCTCTAAAACTCCAGCACTGCTGCAGGGTGTAACAACTCTATCCATGACCAATTGCTCTGAATTCTTCAATTTGTAGGGACTTCAGCCTACACCCAATAAGCAGCTTAGGCACCTAACAAAGGACAGAGAACATCGAAATTCCTAAGTCAAAAACTGAGCCAAAAAACTCTCGAGGTGTCTTCAAAGTCCTCTAGGAGCCTAAAATTCTACTTCTGAACACAGTGAAAATAGATTCAATCTTAGTAGCTTGGCATCTCTCTCAGCATCATCCAAGATGTATCGGTATCTAGAAAAAATGTACTCTTTTGCCTAAAAATCTTTAAAAACCCACTGAATTGGCATTCTCAGCGTGCATTCTGTCACACTGATAGGAGTAGGCCACTTACAAAACGTAATCATGGCCAAAACCTTTTAACAGTAACCAGAACAAGAAGCGACAACACTCATTGAAGTAACAGCCTAAGTATCAGGACACTGGCTCAGCAGGTGTGAAACTAATGTGCAATACACCTCTCCACAGCTTCATAAGGCTAAAATCCATACCTTTTTCCTCCTCTGATAGTATCCTAACACCCAGACTAGTGCGGGACACTGCTGTGCCTGTGGAAACTAGGCCAAAGTACAAAGAGCCAAAAATCGACTGGTCCAAGAAACACAAGCAGGAACATGACTTTGTGGCCTTGTGGTTCAGATGCTCACTTTCCATGAGGAAGAGCTGTGGCCTGATTCCTGTTCCCAGGACTGTTTCTGCATTCATCATTCATCTCTCTCCAAATATCTTTGAAAAACAGTCCTGAGATTAGGGAACTGAACTTGGTATGTTGCATCAGGACAATACTTACTTCTCAGCCTAACTTGTTGTTCAAAATTTATATCTTTAAATAACGTTTTAGGGACCACAGGTTGAGAAGTAAATCAACTGTTACTGCTATAGCAATACTTTTCCCAAGTTTCCATACAACCTGATAAAAAGAACTCTGAGAAGTGAGAACTTCTTCATACTGATAAACTGTTGACTCTCAAATGTAAAGATGACAATCTATGGCAAACTCAGAACAGGGTGGCCATATAAAACAAACTAAATAGCTCTGAAATAACTATCACAGTAATCTTTAAGATATTTACAATATTTCTTTTTTAAATCTGATTCTATTTTTAAATAGAAATTCGTATAGATTTGAAAGCTGCTAAATATTTCCACCTGAGCGCTCCAGAATCTAGGGACCTTGCCCCAGAATTTAGGTTCAGCTTGTCGTACACAGTACGCAGGCCTTTGGCTATACCAGTCACTGGATTTTAAAATCAATTATTTTCACTTTAAGAACATGCTTCGGGGGAAAAAAGCAAAATATTTGGTAAACAGCTAATGAAAAGATAGAGTTCTGGGACTTACTTCTAACTTAACAGTATCAGGATGTGGCAGTAAATACACTCTTTCTTGCAGCTTTTTTTCTGCTGCTTCTATATCCTAAAACACATAATATAAAAACAAACAAAGGCAATATTAAAAGGAAAATACACACTCACATAAAGGCATTTAAATGAACTCAGTAAACCTAAAAAGCATTCAAATATTAACACTGGAAGTTTCTATCTTTCTCCTTAGTCATCCTGAAATCCATCTTGTACCAATAAGACTAATATCCTACTGCTTCTAGGTATGTTTTTTGTATATTTTTCATGTAAGAATACATTTCATTACCACCTAATACTGTTGCTGTTATACACCACTATTCTCTCTGGACCCTAGGATAAATTAGAGGCAGATTCTGTTCTCTATGATTTATGAAAGTACAGGGGGAAAACACAGAATGATTTTCTCTGTGCTGCATGTAAACTGAAGTAGGTATTCTAGCTACTGTAACTGTAAAGTAACTAGGCAAATTATGTGCAAGATCTTTACTCCTCAAGACAAAGATGACTTGCTAATATGCATGCATAACATGTGCACAAAAATGTAGAGCTGCAGCAAGCTGTTCACCAGACAAACTTGGATGACAATGCACCTCACATAGCTTTCTTATAAAAATCAGTATTTGGGTTTCTGCTTGTCCGGTAGATGTGTGCTGGAGTCACAGAGGCCTAAATTCATTTCTCCAAACAAAAAAACAAACCAAAACATCCCCCCAACTCAGCCCCCCTCCCCCTTTAAAGTTCTGACCCATTCTTGTGGGCTTAGTTCCATACCCAAACATTGAAGAGATTGAGTGGTGGGCAGATGAAGAGAGACAGAAAGGGACGTGGGAGTGGGGTGTGAAGAAGCCAAAGCTGAACAGAGTGGAGGGGGAAAGAAAGTATAGCAGATGGCAGAGTTGGGAGCAGAGAGCGGGTGTGAAGAGTACAACAGAAAAACTAAATGAGAGAGGAAATTCCCCAAAGGGACTTCCCAAATATTCACCACCACTGCCACTGAAAAGAAGAGTGAGATTCTGTAGGAGCACATCCACAAGAGAGACCAAACATGATTACTCGTATTGAATAATAGCCAATCTGAATACATCAATAAGTAAACAGTGCTCAACTCAAGTTCAGTTCAAAAAACATGGCTCGAAATCAGTAGAGTATGATTAATAGAAGCAGAACCCAGCCTTACTGTTAGCTGGAGATTCAGCTTGGTAAAATAGATACAGTTGGTTCACACAAACTACCACGTTCATTTTAACTATTTCATTATTTACTTTTACAGCATGACTATTCTCTTCTACATAATTACAAACTTCATCTAAGCAAACATGTTTTCCCCTTTTCTACAGCAAAGGGCACATTCTTGTAGGAAGCTAAAGGATGTCTGAGAAAGAGCAGACTAAGTCTCAGATGTATCCAAATCCCAGGAAGCAGCAAGTGCTTGCCTCTTCTCAGGTGAGAAAAAAGTGACGCGATAAGCATGGAGGGGAGGGGGGGGAAATGGGACCAAAAATGGAAGCTGTTTGAAGTCACAATGTCAAAATAACAGAGGACACAACGCAGGCTTGACTATCCTAAGCAACAAAGTTTTCTGCCTATGTCCTTAGAACAGAAACACCATAAATAGCAACAAATGAAGCTCATTATCGGTATGGTTCAGACCAAATTTGGAGAAGTTGTCACCATACTGAAAAGGAAGGCTCAATCATTAATGTTCATTTCATATTCTTTCATAGGACATCCCTCCTTCCTGATTCCTGTAGGAATTTTCACAGTATATACTCACTTAAGTCACTGGAATGTTTACGGTGATAGGAAATGTCTTTCGGGCAAGAAAGGAGACAGCAGTTGTGCATATATGTTTAGCAGAGAAGGTCACTTTGGCATAGCCTAGATATTGGATGTGTCTTTTTGTTGCTCACTCTAGTTTTTAATGTTGTGCAGTCTATTGTCATTCAGAATACTAATTTAATGACAGACAGTGAAAGAAATTTTAGCTGGAAGGTGCAGTATGCTTTAGAAAATAACTGAAACTACTGAAAGACTAGATGGCACCTCTTGCATGTCTACTCAAATGCTTAACTTTAGGAAAAAGAAATCCTTGTCATCGATATTAAAATACATGTCAGCAGTGTAAACTTCTGTAGAAAAACCAGTAAAGCTAAGATGTCACAGTACTGAAAAATGAGAGTACCTTATAACACTCTCACTAAAACTACAAGGACTAGAAGAAAAACAATTCAGGACCCTTCCCCAGGGGTAAAATGGAATGCATGACACATGCATCACTTTTAGGGGACCAAATTCAGCTGTCACTTATATTGATATCAGCCTGGCAGAATCCCTTTTAAGTAATTTCAGAATTACATCCCTATAAAGGAGAACAAATTTGGTCTAAATTACCTAGCAAGTACTAACTATTACATAGAACATTCCTTAAATTCTATGTCTGTTATAAGCTGTTGCATAATAATACACAAGAAATATTATTAACTCACTAAATTAGAACGTAAATACCAGACTAATCTCTGGTTTTACAGCTAGAACACTATATAACTGTCAAATAATATATTCTCATTAAAACAGCTTTCTCTAATCAGCAATATCCCTCTAAAGACATCAGGGAAAAATACTCTTGATAATTTTATGAAAATGCTGAGTAAGAGCTTATAATGCTATAATTTCAGTTTAAAAAAGTGTTTGTTTCCTTGCTTCCTACTGATTTGAAAATGAAATAATTTTGAAATGCTTTGCTCTGCATAAATACCAACTAGCACAGAGAAAGAAAAATGTCTTTTTCCTATGATCACATACTAAAACCAACTGATTTTACTTAAATGCTGAAGAACAGAAATGCAAATAAAAAAATAACACTTCATCATGTCCATGTATTTTTGAGTAGGCCAAATCAACAACTCCCCACATGGTAACTGTGAAATGTACAGTGCCTGGTATCAGTAACAATATTCTGAAGCTGGCACATTAATCAGTCTTGTTTTCGAGATTCTCATATATTATTCTGCATAGATTTTTTTCCTGTTTTATTCTGTTACCAGAAAGCATCTGCAGGAGTGCATGCCTGTTAAAACTAGTATAAAATTAATAGATTTAAACTGATTTATGCTGCTTTATCCTGCAACAGAATTTGTTTTGATACATATGTTTTTGGTTTTTTTCCTACAAACACCAACATTTTTGACACTTGAAAGGAACAATTTTGAGGATGTGACAGTAGATGGCAAATATCTGTGTAACTGCAAAAATATTTACACTCTTTGTATATGTCTGAGCTATTGTTAACATTTCCAATACAAGAAGCTTTCAGCATGCAGAAATGTATCCTGCATTTATTATGTTTGCCTGTGTTAACTTAGAACACATTTATAAGATACAAATTATTTATAAAATACATATTTATAAATATAAATTTAATATAATTATGAAAAAGGAATATGGAAATGTGGGAGTCATAAAACATGAAATTACTCAATGCACAAACTATGAAAAAAAGTAATAACCCCACCCCCTCCACTTCTCCCCAACCTCCCAGTAAAGTAGATACACTTGTATACACCCTCTGCAGAGGGTTTTGATTTCCCCTGCTCCACATCAGTTTATAGGAGTTCAAGTTGGAAAATCTTCTTTGTCACATAATGATTGAGAAGGCATCTCTGAATAACTATTCTGTCCTGCCTGCTGTTCCCTAAACATAGCTTCCATTTAAGTACAGAGAGGGCATGCATCAAAATTATATGCACCCAAAAGGTGAACGCTTTAAATTTTGACCAAGCTTGACATAGAGAGACAAAAATTCTTCATGATACATCTTTTAACTTTCTAGAGTAAAAATTATGGTTTCAAGAGCTGTATGACACGCAACATAGGACCTTAACAAGTAAGAAAGCGCTTTTGAAAGGTGCTGTTTTCTGCTGTTTCCTGAACTGACCACCATTTTTCAGACATTTGTTCACTTTAGTGGTCAAGTGCAATCACTTCAAATTCAGATGCCTAAGCTAGGGGTTCCAAAAGAGGTTTTACTGTTCCAGCCCCTGCAATCTAACCTAGATCTTTCCCATTGCAAGTTCTCAAACTTCTGCTGAATTTACCCAGGAAACACAAATTCTACCTGAACATGACAACAGCCAGCTAGAACTGCTATTATCATTACTGTATCATTGTTAGGAAGAGCAAGAAACACCAAACACCGCTTTTACAGACTTGCGAGTAAGATCCTTGAAGTCATGCTACACCTCTTTAAAGAAAAATATCAAACTGAGAACTTCTCCCACAATTTCATATGACCACAGTTAGAGATTAATTCCTACCTTGGATTAAAAGCATTATAGGTTGGTCAGCCCCTATTCCCAAACATATCCTCTTATCTTGAATCAAAGTGAAAAGGTGCTTTGAGTCTTATTAGACTCAAGTTCTCTTAAGCAGACATGTAGAGCTGTAACACATGCTATTACATGTACTTTAGGGAAAGAAAAAAAAGAAAAAAAAAAGATAGTAGCAGCTGCCACCATGAGGCTCATATAAGAAGGGCATGTAAAAAAGGTAGAGAAGCCATCAGATAATATAGACTTGTGATTTAATATTTTTGGTCAAATTCCAGAAGCAGGAACTGGATATAGCAGAACTCAAACAGTAACTATAGAGCAAACACTTTTTAAACAAGTTCTCTAAGCTACATAACCACGACATTTCAGTGAGGTTCCTGGTAGTTGCAGAAACTTACATTTAGAAGTGCTGCATTCCTTTTATGAGCTGCATCAGCTGCTTGAGTTTGCCATGTCTTTTTAGTCTTTTTGTCTCCTAGATAAGTCTCCATCTGCTGTAGCAGCACTGATCTCTGAGACAGTCTACAAAGGAAAACATTTTGCTAAGTGGGTAGAACATTTTGCTCAGGAGCTAGAAAATAACCTTTTTACCTTACCCAGTTCTCTCAAAATTATGGGGCTAATTAAGCCTGCTGTAGGGTGGGTGTGCTGGGGGAGGGAAAAGGTACAGGCAGACACCACCTGCTGTGCTCCTATGAAGCTATAATGTTACAGCCAACAGTCCTCATATGCTAAGGTGCTTAGAAGCACTGAATCTCCCAGAACAGGAAAGATAGGGTGGGTTGGGGTGACTTGATCAGTGCTACTCTTGCTCACTGGCAAGTACTAGCTGTTACAAGAAAAGCAGATTTTTCTGAATCATTATTGTATTTGCTTCACAATCTGAGTTTACAGGGCAACACAGAAGCAATTCTATAATTGAGGTTTAGAGTGACAGAATCCAATTATTTTCCCCAAACAGGAAATTAGCAGTGATATGAGGTTAACAGTAAAGACCTTAAACAGGTACCACCCCATTGGAAGTCAAAAAGCCCATCAACCTAAACGCCCCTAAAGGCAACTTAGGAAGCTAATCCCAACAGTTCACGAAGAAAGAGTGCCACCTCCTGGAACACCAACCCCTTGCTGAAACACCATCATCTTCTATAAAGGTCTCTGATTTCACTGTTCTCAGGACCATCAGGCACATCTTGTGAGGTATCACAAGACCCACCACACAAACTGCTGTGAGGCAGGCCACAGCACTGAAACAACTACTTACATCTCTTCGTGTCTTCTAGCAAGGCGAACCTCTTGAGCCAAATAGGATGTCATTTTCAGTTGTTTGCCAGTTTTGCCACTCTATAAAAGGAAAACTAAGTGAAATATTCCAAAGATATTCATGAACATCTAGTCTTTGGTATTAAACAATTCCATATGTTAAGAAGTTGCATGCCCGATATTTATATAATTTATTAGCTATCCCCTTAAAAACTTGCTTGCAAATTTTAAAATTTGCCACCAGATATTGGTGAATTATGCTTTAAACACATACACACTACTAACACTCACAATATGCTTTAGGAAAATTTTGCTGAATTTTAATAATTTGAAGGAACTAAAATCTGATTTTCAAGTTTCAGATTTAATGTAATTTCAGGTCTCAGTTGCTTGTAACTGCAAATGCAAATTATGCACTTGCATAATTTGTGTAATACTGTTTACATTAGTGATTTCTGGCTTTTGTCATGCAACTCAGAATACCAAGTTATACTTCTTGTAACTATCACTTATAGCTACTTCACACAGATACATTGCTCCACTCATAGGAATCTTTGTTTGCATACACATTTGATTATATTAAATAACTTATTAAGCCATTTTCATTCTTCTGAGCTCTTGAAAAACTAAGTGAAAACTTCTGAAGCTCAGTTGTTCAGTACTGTAACAATGAAGGAATATACAGTTAATTTTACATTTTACTGTTCTTTTAAAATGAAATATGAAGCAAATCAGCTGCCCACTCTGCATGCATATCCAGATCCCACAACACTTTTCAAGAGGCTTGAAAATGCTTTACAGTCAATTAACTTTCTTGACCTCAGAGGTGAACGCAGTATTGTCACTTAAGTGAAATCAAGCTTAACAAAAAAAAAAAAAAAACCTATCACATCTTCATGATGCAGAAAGGCAGGAGAAATAAAGCATCTCAACTGGCTAAAACATTAGTAAAGGCTTCCAGCAAGAGCTTCACACCTAACTTTGAGCAAGCTATTCATATGTGCAGTGTAGCTAAGCATACCTGGTTAACCATGGATTTATTTTCCACCACACTGAAAAACATTTCTCTCCAACCAGACTACGTCTAATGCCTCCTCTCTGCTTAAGGAGACATCCCTTCTATGCTTTTTCCTTCAGGTGGGCAAGGGCCACGCTCGCCCGAAGGGCGGCCGGCCTCAGGCTGCTTGCGAGGCCAGGCGAGACCTCCGCTCACCAAACCCGGGCGATGCCTTCCGCAGACACCGGCAAGGGGAGGAACTACACTCTTCCCTTTGGGGGAGCCTCGCTCAAAAGCGGCGGCGGTAAGGAACCACCGCGCGGGATGACCCCCATCCCCTCACAACAACGCAGGGCGAGCTCTTCCCCGCGGCCGGGGCCCTGCCCACGGGCCGGGACGGCTGCCGAGGCACGGCAGGAGCTGCGCAGTGCCGCGGCGCCCCTCAACACCCCACACCCGCCCCGCTCCCCTCAGGAAAAGGCGGGAAAGGAGCGACCACTCGCCAGGGGGAAGGGCACGCGCCCGCCGCCGGCGGCGCGCGAGGAGCCGCCCATAGCCCTACCATTGCGGGGGGGGGGGGGGGAGGATCTAGGAACGTGTAGCCTAGACTGGCGGGAGGTACCGCTGCATAGCATAGAGGAAGGAGAGGACAGGAAACAAGAGAGGAAAAAAATCCCCCCCCCAAACTGCTTTACCTTCATCATCACTGCCTTAGAAAAGCAAGGCAAACACCCGCCATTGCCTTCACGTCACCCTTCCCCCCTCCCCCCCCCCGCTACCATCGAGACGGCCGGAAAGGTAGCTCTCAGCCTTAGCCTCTGATTGGCCCCGTCTCGCCTCAGTAGGCGGAACCAGGCAAGGTCGGGATCCGCCTCCGCCGCCGGGATTGGAAGAACGAGGGGAGGCGGAGTCCAATCACTATGCGAGGGCGGGCCGCGAGGGGCGGTTGGCGGGAAGGCTTGTGCAGTGACCGTTGGCCCTGGGGGAGGGGCCGCTGCGTGGGGTACCTGCCGCCTCGCAAGCTGTGGGCGCGCACGGCAGGGGGTCGGGGGCAGGCTGAGACTCACCCGATCGCCGCAGCGTTTCGGGCACCAGCGCCGTGCTGTCGCTGCCCCCAGCCAGCATCACTTGAGCCAAGCCCCTCCCCAACACACAAAGTTGGCAATGGTGCTGGAGAAGCTTAGTGGACTTGGCAAACTTGCCAAACGCACCCAGGAAGAACGACCCCCCCCCCATTCAAGTGACAGCGTGTCGGTGTTAAGGATCGTGTTCGCATCTTCCTGCTTCTTCCAGCATCCACTCCTCCCCAATGCCCTGATGTTCTTTAGTGAGGTAGAGCTATATTTGAAACAAATTGCTGCTTACCTCCACAAGGCACACGTTTAGGTTCTTTGGCCTAGAAAACGCTGCTGCAAGTTGCGGCCGAAGTCTCCGCGTGCCTTTTCCAAGGGTTTGGGGTGGTCTTACCCGCTGTATTTGAGAGCAGAATTTCTTCCAGGCTTTTAAAAAGGAAGAGTTGCTGAGGCTGACTCAAGCTATCTGTGTTCAAACTTTTATCAAAAGGTGCTATTTAAAAAGCACGATTTAATCCATTTTTTTCCAGAATGTTTTGCCTTTACAGAAAAAACAAAAAACTAAGCCAAATGGAAATGAAAAGTTTGTTCATTTTTCCTCACTGCTGCTTGTTAGGTTTATGCACGTTTGCAGCTGTGGGTGATTTCTAAAAGGTGCTCTGAAAAGGCTCGTCTTCCTCATTTTTCTTTTCAAACATTCTCTTATCCTGGTGTTTAGGATGTCTCATCACAAGCCTTTCTTATCGCAGATCAGAAGATTCTCTTTCTGGTGATTCTTCAGCTCTTTATCTCTTTTCTGTTTTTATCATTCTCTGATTTTATGCTTCTCCAATAAACTTGCATTAATTCACTCTATGACATATAATTAAGTAGGAATTCTTTAATGTACTCGTCAACTTGCTCCTGCTTATTGCAGCATTCAGGCTAAGTAGTACTTAAAAGCTTACCTCTGTGATTTGAAGACAAGACTTTTCAATAACTGATACAGCGAAATTAGAGTCAGTCCTCGTTTTTAATGGTGTGGAAAGCTAATGGTTACAGTCTCACTGAATTCAATGGAAACCCTAAGTGTTTTACATGTTCTACTTTCAGCTCTACCAGTTCTCTTTAATGGTAGTCGTCTTTTTTATTTGGTAGTGTTTAGTGGATTTTAGAAAGAATACAGGCAAACTGAAGTTTGGTTTACATAAGCCATTATATATGCCATTTGTAGTGAGAATGCAAAGACAATTTTACTTAGGCTACAGATACTATCAGTTGCTCAGTGTTGCAGCAGCAGAGACAGGATGGAAACCATAATTTCCTGAGGAACACTTTATGTGACAGTGGGATAAAACACTCTAAGTTTATAGCTAATGAGTATTTGCTTTTGAATTTAGTATTTTTTCATCTGTATTTAATTTTTCAGTATTAATGTTCTTTTTCATTAGAAGTGCTATCTAACCTAGTTCAGTTCTCAACTTGTCAAGAATATAAGCTTTAAACTTATTAGAAAACTGATGGTAAGAGGCAGAAATCCCTGACAGCAGACTGCTTTGAATAGATAGTTTGTGGCATCTGCAAAGCACCCGCAGTGAAGTCAGCATGGGTCAGTGTAGGAACAGGGTAGGACTTGCATGAGCAAAAACATTCTCTAACATATCTTAATGTACTGGCACCTAATTGTAGCACACGCTATAGATTAATATGTTGTGTTTTTTTCTCATTTTCCTGTTATACTGCATGTGTTATAGAACAAATTTTAAAGGTTTTTTCCTCCAGAAACTTTGTCCTCTTTTCATTAAATATATTTGTCTTTAAGTGAGTTTACTGTTGGCTCATTGATTGAATAACAAAAAGTTACAACAAAAATCTTAAAAATTAACTGCATATGAATGAGGCACTGAAATCTGTGTTCACTGCCCAATTGTGCAGGCATTATTATACGGTTTAACACTGGCATAGTCTCTTTGTTGCTTGGTAGTAGTCTTCAGGGAATGAGTGCTAGTGAGTGCTAGGTGTAAGATCTTGTCCCTGGGTAGTTACTGTGCAAGTGTGGATTAAGGATTTGCTGTTAACACTGAAATGAGGACATTATGGCCCTAGGTTTTCCTTATTCCCATAACTTGATCTTTGAAAACTTAGGAGAAAGGGGTGTTACGAGAGAAATTGGTGAACTGTAACACTAGATGGCACTTAAACACAACTAACGAGGACTTAAGTATTGCAACATGCAAAAACAGTCAAACACATTCTGTTCTAACATGCAGTTAATTATATTCTCAAAATGATGTCTTGGATTGATATTACTAAACAAACATGTATAAAATGTAATTACAGACAAGCGAAATAAATACTGTAGGCTTATAATTGCAAGATATGTTTCTTGCTTGTAATATGCTACACACCTGTGCACAGTTTATATAGCTAGTATTTTATTTTGTCATTTTTACTAACATCTAGCATGCTGCAATTTAGCTTTATATGCTTTTATTTACTGGTACCAATTTGTGCCATATGTCATTTTTTAAAAATAGAATGTTTTTATGTATTTAGATCTTAAAACAGGAGCGTTTCAAGGGGAAAATAATAAGATAGGAGTTTTTTAATACACAATCACTTTAAAAACTTTTGAAAGTGCGTACATCTTAGATTTTTTTCAGATTGCTTTGTTTTCCTCTTCTTTGTTTACTTCCCTTTTGGAGGTACATCTCTATTGCTATAATATCTTAATATTCACTTGAAGGCCAACAGTATATCTGTTTATAAGCAGTTCTTAAGTGCTACCATTGCTAAAATACACCAGGCCTGCAGGACGTTCCAAGAGCCATGAAATCCCATCACACCAGCTTGTGGCCATCAGCCTGGGCTCTGTCCATTTTCCCTATTAACTACAGAAGTAGTTGGCAGCTTTTCAGTCAACTACCCAGGGCCCATGTAAAGTTACAAGTTAAAAAGGCAAAGGCATGCAAGGAAAAGTCCTCCCAGTGCAGGAGTAAGTCAGTGAAGCATCAGCTACAGAAAGTGCAAAAATTACCTTCTAGTTCCTCTGTCTCCCCTCACCTTCCAATATTCAGAGAGCTGATCTCAACCTTATTGTTGACAGGTCCCATACCGTATTCTGTTCAGAGTTACAAGTACTTGGCTTCATTGTGGTGGTAAGATTAGAGCCTAGAGGAAGCTCATAAATTCTAAATGGCTGGCCAACCCAACACCACTGCAAGTTCCTCTATTTATTTGCATTTTGTTGTTTGGCAGCTGAATATGTATGTCTGGTCTGGGAAGGACTGGTATATGCATAGAAGTCACACACTTTGTTGAAAAAAAAATGCCAATGCATTATTGTATGCTTAGACTAATGTGAACAATCTGTACATGCATGTTGGAGTTGCCGACAGACATCAGGAGACCTGATGTCTGCTGATGAAGCAGACTCCACACAATGAAGTGGTTGGTAGCTTCTGACAATCTAGAATTATGAAAGAACTTCTTTCTTGTGAAGCTATCTAAAAACTGTCAGCAGCTACACAACTGGAAATGTGGGATCCACAGTTGCATACTTTCCATGAGGGGTTAGAAATGTACGCCGATGTTGCTGAGCACCCATCATTCTGGGCGAAACCAGTTGGCCAAACCAGGGACACTTGAGTATCAAGTCCTGCAGAAGAACTGGAAGACCTATGGAAATAGAAAGAATTACAGATAAATGTGAATGTGAAGAAGCGGAGATGGTGGGACTCCAACCAGTCTGTGCACTCCTCGAAAGGCAGTGTAAAACTATGAATCAGGCCAGGGCTAACCATGTCTAGCTTTAAAAAAAAAAAAAAAAAAAGTAGTTGTGGTAGAAGGACCTAAGGAAGAGAATATTTTCCTTTATGCTTCAAATAGAGATTAAAAAAAACTGATAAATAGGATGAAGCTAAGAAAACCAGCATTCAGCTGCAAGTTGGTCAGTGTGTTTGCTTTAGCGAAAGATCCTTTTAAGTTCTGGAACAATCGTTCCAGGTGGTAGTAGATATAGCTGTGAAATGCAAACCAGCCTAGACAATACTCAAGATAGTTTACTGGTATACCCACTCAGTACTGTCAAGGGGATATAATACATGCCCTACCAGGTGTTTTCCATCAATAGTTTCTGTGGCATAGCTAGCTGTTTTTGAAGATTTCAAGCAAATAGTTTGGCCCTTGAGTAATAACATTATGCCTTCTCTTAAAAAAAAAGAAAAAGAAAAAGAAAAAGAAAAAGAAAAAGAAAATCTAAACGCCTCAACTGACTTTAACAGATGTACAGGTAGTAGAATGTTTTACAAGTAATTATAAAAACTATTTACAGTAATTAGCTTGAATTTAATTGCTTCTCAGCATGTTAGGCTAGTAAATTACAGCTTTATTTCAAACAACTCCTGTTGTCTGTTTCCCCTAAACTGAACACAGGAAGCCCAATAAAACTTGGAGAATCACCATTCTCAGTTTCTGTTTTGAAGTACGTAGGATGGGGATGCTTAGCTTTCATCTTAAAAACAGCACTTCACTTACCAGCACAGACTACATCTTGCTTGCCTTATGCACTGAGAGTATGCTCCTACTGCAAGGAACAAGAGGGATAGAAATAGGCTTTTTGGCTCTAATGAGAGAGTCACATCAGATAAAATATAATGAGAGGGCTGATTTTTCTAGACTCCCTCCCTAGTGCCTGGAGAGGAATAGGTTCTCCTTTGACAGTGATTCAGAGCATGAGACTAAACATTTGGCATTGCTCTGAATGGCTTTTCAGAGGGGCCTTTCTCTCTCTGTGGGCTGTATAGGGAGCTTTGAGAAACCAGCTTCCTCACATCAGTGCATGAAGTTATGTACTTGAAGTTAGCTAGTTGGACCATCTGCTTCAGAAAAAGTACAGCTTATGTCTATCAAGCTCCTATGGAAGTTTATATGACTTCCTTGAGACTAATCTTGCCTGCCACGCAGATAGAAAGCCTGTCAGCTTTCGCCTTTGGTGCGACTTAGGATTGCTATCTGAAACCAAAGCGAGCTTATTGTGGAGCAAGTCACTGCCTGCTAATATTCTTGTGAATCCAATCCCATGCAAGTACAGCCGGTTATTTCAACAGTCCTCCAGCTGCTTTCCCACACTGCTTTGAACTTACTGGTCTATTTAACTTTGTGTCCACTCATGCTCACGGATGATACCAGATACCACCTTCAGTTTCAGTCCGTTTGCACTGTCTATACAAGTCAGCCAGTAACTTTTATCTAGTGTGAGTAAGCAATGTTTTTGCCATCTAGTCTAACAGTAAAATTGTCTTATCCTGTGATGATGATACATCTACAGAGGCAAAAAGTACTTTGTATTTTAATATATGCATTTATATGACTGTCAAGATGCCTGATATTAACAGTTTGACTTTTACTGTAAGCAGAGGTAGAAGAAATAACACCACCTTCATCGTTCTAGCTCAATATCCTTATAAGCAGAATTCTCAGACAATATAATTTCTGTCTCGGGTTTTTGCCATACAAACCTGACCAGGAATGTTCTATTTTTTTTATTTCAGTTTAGATTTTTGAATGCTTTTATTATGAGTTTCTTCAGTTCCCTGAGAGAAATTAGAGAGGCAACAGTACTTCTCTTATTGCATAACACCTACATTAACTGACAATAAAAATAACTGAACTTGCACAAAAAGCCAGTTTCTAATAAACCCTTTTACTAGGTCATTGTTATGAAAGTTGAGTTTTTCATTCTTTACAAAAAATGCCCCTTTTTAAAGGAAGGTCAGTCAATCTTTTTAGAAAGGTTTAATAAATGGCTTTTTCCCCTTACCAAATTTAGTCTTTTGTTGAATTGTTTCAATTCCTATTAAAGCTTCACAAAAATGTGCCTTCTATTATAGTTCTTCTAATAGGTTTCTCAGCTTTATAACTATAATAAATTTGTCAGTCTAGCTTCAGTGAATACTGGATTCCTAAATCCTACCACAACAGATTATAAAAGTAACCATTTCTAAACCTTTTCAATAAGTTTTACTCTTTCTTTCAACACATTTTATGTACTCAGCAATTTGGTGGAAATAACCTTTCAGAGTTATTCTGTAAAACCTCTTTCTTGGTGATAGCACAGTCTAGTCATTTGATCGGTCAGTCCGAGAACTTTAGTTCTGCTCCCATCTCTGTCACTGTGAATCCATAGTCTGAACCAACTCACTTAAAGTCAATGTTTTCTTAAGTGTTCATTCTGAGGAAATGACCAGCTAGACCCATATAGGGCCTGATTTTCAGACTAGCTGGGTGCTTAGAACTGCAGTTTAAATAGTTTTGAATGGTGTCCTTAGCATTGCTGAAAAAAATATGTTCTAAACATATTCTTGTTAGATAATCAGAAACAAAGACCCTCAAAATGACAGACATTAAAAACATGTAAATATCATTTTTTGACCAATCTCTTTCCTCCAATTTGCTTCTATGATTTTTTTTTTGAGGAGAGAAGAAGTTGTACTTTTTCAAAAACACAAAATACTGTTTCAGTAAATAGTTCTCTTTAGGTTGTGTTTCAAAAGTGTACATTAATGAATATAAACTGTAGCAAAAACCTTTATAATATTAATAACAGTGCTAAAAGCAGAGAAGCAAGCAGCATGGTCACATAAAACTAAGAAAAACAAACATAATCTGAATAGCTCACGCCCTGTGTCCTAAAATGAATCAACTCTACTTTATAACACTATGTAAAGAATAAATAGTAATGCATCACATTAGCTTTTATGAATGAATGGGGAGCAGAGAGATTCAGGTGTTGTCTAAGTACTCTAAATGCTTAATAACTGCCAAGGGATGTAGATAATCTTCACTAATCCCAAATTACAACACATATTATGCCCTTCGGTTTAAACCCCCCCTTGTTGGGCAAATGGAAGAAAAGATGGAGCGTATCAACCATCTTTCCTTTTAAGAGAATCACTTATGTGAGCACCTTACAAGCCTGTTACTGAAGAGGTGTAGAGAAAGCTTTTAGTATGATCATGATAGTGGATACCCTGTTTTGTGAGAAAAGATCAAATGAATTTGGTTTATTTATCAAAACAAAAGCAGGAAGACTATCTAATTGTTTTCTCCTAATACATGAGTGGTGCTAACATTAGGAAAAAAAAAAAAAAACTTTCTAAGCTAAATGAAGGAGCTGGCAAAAGGACAAATGGGTATCAGTAATAAACTTTCTCCTGAATATAGACTTTTGAGGAAGACACGTAAGCATCAGACAAGTGATGTTCTCTGGCACCTTCCTAGAAAGAGTTGTAGGGGAGAAAGAGCAAGAAAACTGATTAGTTGTAACATGAACCTTGATGAGTTTGTGGAAGTCTGTGCAATAGATGGGACAGTATTCAACAATGCTAAGGTTCCCCTTCAATCCTATGCCCTGCTTCCCTTTTCTGTCTAAATTATGTCTAAATTTCTAGCCATATGCATACTGTCTGAAAAATTTCTGAATTTTTCTTTTCTGCAGCTTAGGCCCCTCTCTGAGTTCATGCAGACTGCTGTGTGGATGGGTCCAGAGGCCTTTGTAAGGCATGGGTAGCTAGCTTCATGTGTTGCAGGACTTTCTGATTGATTGATTGTTGGGATTAGCCACACAGCTCAGTATCTTTAAAGGGATGTCTACCTTGCAGTGCAACTCCTCCCTAGCAGCCACGTTCTACTGAATGGTGGTGGTAAAATTCCCGAATAACAGCACCAAAGTCAATATTGTACTAAGCTGACAGTTATCTTTCAAAGAAAACTTGGAAACTGAAATTCCAAGTCACCTGCCGTTCCGTTCCTCTGTTAGAGTGCAACTGCAGAGGGAAAATCAGAAACAAACCATGTAATGCAGAACTTTTGCATTCTGCTTTGATTTGCCTGCCAAGCCGGTCTGCTTGTAGTTGACACCAATGCTATGTAGGTGCATGGAGTATTTCTACACTGTTCAAACATTGGAAGGAGGATATTTTTAAAAAATAACCTCTGAGCATTCTGTCTGCATAGGCTTCCTAATGTAAACTTCTTTTTGCTCTGATCTCAATATGAGCTTTATATTACAAAGTCCTACGTGACATTATTTGTAGTTGGCTGTTTGTTTGGCTTGTTCATAGCCCAAGGCACAGAAAGGCAGGTGAATTTAAATTTTAGCTTTCAAGTTGGTTTTCAAATGCTGTCAGCTTAAAATATTAAAATAACACAAGTTCTAACAACAATCTGAGATTTTCTTGCCCAACTGAGTATCTTTGACTCTACTGTACAGGAGCTCTATTTGTAATCACTGTTATGGACAGCACTATAGAGTCCAGGCTGTAAAAAAAACTGGATAGAAATGTCAGTGCTGCCATTGACTTGAAAGGGGTCAGTGCTTGGTTTCCTGTCATTTATGTTACAGTGTAGCAATAATGTAGTAAAGGAGATTTTTCTTTGGAAAGATGAAGTAATAAGTTTAGTAAGAAATATGGCAAGAAAAGAAATACATTCTAACAGATGAGAAAATTACTTTCCTTAGGGAGTACCATTTATTTTCTTCATTAAGCCATATCACAGAAGGATATCAGCTGATGGCTTATCTTCAGCTTCTGGAAAGGGGTATGACTCCAGCAAAAACTGTTCTGTCGCCTTTTTTTAAGAGCATGTTTTCCTAATGAAATGATACACATGCACATGTCTCTCAGGTCTCTTTTTTCAGTAATTTCAGTAATTCAGTTACTAGTCTCAAAGACATCACATTTCCAAAACTTTTGTTAAAATAGATGGCTATGCAAAGAAGAAGAAAGGCTATAAACAAAGCTTACTTATTAAATGCTAGAAGCTCCACACAGAATTTTTTCCTACCAACACAAATCCATAGGAAAACAGGCTCCTTGGTTCTGTTATTCATAGAACTACTTATTTACCTACAATTTTACTGTATTTTAATCAACTGAAATGAAACCATTTTGTGTAAGCAATCAAGATATGTGTTGCTAAAATATGGACTGTTGTATGAATAAAGCAGTTAGTGAGATATCCTCAATTTCTTCTGGAAATGGCTCTCTGTAATTGGCTAATCTCACAAAATAATTTATGATACCTTTTAACACATTGTGCCAGCTGGAGTAATCAAACAGGGCTGATTAAAATTATGCTTCCCTAGTTCTACTTAAAATGTGTAGTTCGTAACTTTTATATACTTTGAATTGGCTTAGTGTTGCAGACTCTTGGAAGGCACTGTTGTCTCTACACTAGAGGAAGGGTAGCCAAGTGAAAAACATAGTTATTAGTTTCTGGTCATGTATGAGAGACTATAGGTGTTGTAGGTACAAAATAGCAGAGGAGCATGTTTGGAATCTGTGGCCAAAGTCCTACACAGCATGCTGAAGGTAACAAGATACATCACAACAGGCTGCTCTAGGTATATCACAAAATGTAGTCCTGAATGTGATCTACTTACTCTTTTTTTTGTTGTTGTTTTGAAAGTAAAGAGATCAGGTTATAATGTGATTTGAAATGTAACCCTGGTAGTATGGAGTCATTTTCAATGTAACCTGCTTATTATTTATCAAGTCCTAGACTATAGTGGGGTCATGGTGGGACTCGTCTCCCCCTACACATACAGTGTAGAATTAGGAACAACATTCATTTAATATCAGAGACTAGATGAGGAAAAGAAGCTAGGTAGCAATTCATTCTGTAAAAGAACTGAGTATTTTAAAAAATAAAGAGACAACTAATTTAATTTGGGATTGTAAAGTTGGAATTATTCAAGTCAGGAATATTCAGTCACTGAATCTTTCCAGAGGCCCACTGTGAGGGAGAACCAAAGTGAATCAGTAAAGACAAATTTTAAAGGACTTCAGCTCTTCTCTGTTGCTTTTGGCTAGTCAGTTAACTCTTGTTTTTCATGTGCCTTCAGTCTTAGCCAGTGGGATAGGAGTATAGTAGAGCCTGCACACCAAACTGGACACGTGTGCCTTGTTCCTTGCTGGTCAGAAGCTCCACCTGGGAATCTGCTTTGTCATTGCAGATGACCTTGCTTACACTGGTATCTACACGTGTGTAATAAAAGCAACAGTATGTGCTACATCATCATCCTTTTTTGTGCTCCGCATAACACTAAAAGCAAGGGAAACCTTTAAGGCTAACAGCCACCGGCACGAGGAGTGTGGTAGGGACCCACAATTTGAGCTGCCTCTGGCCAGGCAAGCCCCATTCCTCCATGGGACCCTGCAGAGCTGAATGTGGCAATCTCAGGCTGTGCGGCAGTGTCAGGAGCAGCTCTCGCAGCCTAGTGGAACCAGCAGCTACTGCTGAATTTGCTCTCTTCACATAAGGGTGCATTAATTTCTAGTGTTTACAGTAGAACAGAAAGGAAAAATCCAGCTGATGATGTGCTGTCTGCCTTGTCTGATCCCCCTGTTCTTCCACGTTGGGGTGCTTTTACCTCAGAACCTCGTGTGTGTCATCTCCAGCCTGGGAAGTAACCCCATAAAGGGAAATATCTTCTAAGGAACAGGGTGTTTTCAAAGCCCGCACAAGTTCTGAGAAAAAAGGAAGATTCCTTTTCTCCTATAGTTTACTGAGTGGTTTTTGTGTGTTCTGATTACATACGTTTGTGAAATTATGAGGAAATACAACCCTGGAAAGCTGGGAAGTTATGATAACATATGCCTTTCTTATCATCGTTCTGGTGTAGTCTGCGTTTAGATTTCTTGGTGATATCATTCACTTGCTTACAGAAAAGCAATTGGATTAGTTTTAGAAAATGATTCTGCATGTCATGGGAGTGAGGAGGAAGAAAGACAATAAAAGATCTCACAAAACTGAGATTTATAATAAATGCTGCGGCTTTGGAAAATAATTTGTTTACTTTGAGTAAAACTTCTAGAAGGCAGTTGGATTACTAGCTACTTTTTAGGCCAGAATGAACATCTAAAAACCAGATTAGTCTCAATGGAAGCATTAAGTTAGATACGACATCATTCTTATTAAGCCGTGAAAATGTTCTACAAAGTCCCATTTGCAGATATGAAAAAATAAGGCACACATTATATAAGTACATAAGTTCTTTAGAAAGAACCCAGTCATTCGCCGTCAGGGTGTAGGGTCCCATGACACTACTAGATCTCCCCAACATAACACAAACAGTACGAACTGTATTACTGAGAACATAACAATATTCATACTGGGTCAAACCAGTGGGCTATCCAGCCCAGTATCTTGTTTCTAAGAGTGGACAACAGAGGATACCAAGGAAAGTGACAGAGAACAACGTACATTCATTCTTACCAGCTTCTGACAACCTGTAAGCTAGGGGCATCTGGAACCAGAGATCGTATCCACATCTTCGTGTTTATTTCGCAGTTTAAACTCCTTTTTGTGTAAATGTCTCAGGATAAGGCAAATAGCACCATATATAAATAAAGAGCAAACGTGTCTCTTTATTATGCATCCACACACCGCCTCTGATGGTGCACATGGGTCCACAGCTGAGGTCCCAGGATGTTACTGCAACAGAATAATTACAAGTCATCATAAATATCCTTGTCAGGAGACTGAAATGGATATGCTTAAAAATTGCTCAGGAAAAAAAATGTAGTAATGTCAAAAGCCAAGAGATTTAGTCATAAGGTGACAGTAAAATTTTGGCTCCACTAAAATCAAAATGAACTTTGCCAGTGGCTTCAGCAAAGTCCAGATTTTTGCCTTGAGCATCTGCCCAAACCAGCTGCTTTACTTGGGTATCCTGAGGTAGTCCCCTGCCTGAAGGGGCTCCAAGGAAAGGTGCACTCTCATGTACTCTCACCACTGCAGTCAGATCCACAAACCTACACAGAGCTCTGCTGACTTCAAAGGCTGTTAACAAAGCCTGAGTCTTGTTACTGAATCCATCTATACTGCTACAATGGCAAGAGCTGAGTTTATGCTATAAGCATCGGTTGCCATGTGGGCTAATGCAATACACAGATTACTGATAACTACATCCTAGGAAGAAGTGGAGCCCTCCAGAGTATTAACAACATATGGTAAAATCTAAGTGAGGGAAGCATAATCAAGCCGGGATTAGCTGCACAGAGAAACTTCTCACTGCTTGAATACTGCTTGTTTGTGCTGTAATACGTTGCACTCCATACTATAACCTTATAATGAGGTTAGTTTATACATTATTAATAGATACTCTAAGTACCTTACAGATAAGAATAACATTGGTTACAAGCTCATCAGCAGATAATGTTATACTGCAGTAATAATCAACCTGCTGAACTCTGTAATCACCTATAACAATGGAGACCTATTGAGACCTAAATATCTATTAATTCATCATTAACTATAAAAGGAAGCTTAATACTAAACTTGACAGTAATGGGCATATAGTATGAGACCACTTTTTAAATATTATTTTGTCTTTCTGCACTTGCTTATGTTTGATAGGTTCCTTCTGCAAATAGGAAATGGATCAACTGGAACTCAGGTGGGAGGAGAAATTTATTTTTCTTCTATTGTGCATTGTTTTGAAACGGGAAGCTCAGTGTTTGTACTGGGTAGAGGAAATAATGGTTTCATGAAAAAAATAGTTTGTTATAGCAGTGCATAGAGCAACTGTGCAAGTAAATTTGGTTGGGTAAAAATTATATCCTCTGGATTTCACACTCCATGCAACAACTATTCCATACAAAACAAATCATATTCCCTAATCACAGCTGGAGAGCTGGGTACGTAAGTGGGACAATAGGCTCCGGTGACAAAAGTGGTCCCTAAGAACTTCATACCTACCTTGGATCACAGTTTCACTTGGATAGCTGAGAAAGACTTCAGGTTATGTGTGCCTAGCACAGAGATAATAATTCCAAAAAAGTTAAAATTCCACTGTCTTGAAATTTGTGGCCTTCTAAGTTCTCTCAGATGTGGGATTCAAAATAATGCTTTTGAGAAAGCAGGACATAAGCTATAATAATTATAATGCCACAGTGGGAAAGTGATTGTCATCTAATTTTACACATATTGAAAATGAATTTTTAAAAATCCAGCAAAAAATTTAAGAGAGAAAAAAGAACACCTAGAATTCTTTCATTTGGAAGTTGGTTGCCATTCAGTTCAGGAAGACTACAGATGTCCCCATGCTGTGGAGGTGCCACCCTAAAGAGGCTATAGACTTAGTGCCACTACTTTCCAAATTCAGTAGGGAGGAGAGTGACAATATAGCTTTACAGCTATACAGATCTGTGAGAATCTGAACTACATAGGTGCTAGCTACACTGCACTGTGGCTGTGTGGCTGTAGCCTACCATTAGCAGAATAACGGTAGGTCTTTCTTCATACTGGTTTGCAAAGGTATCTTGCATCCTTTATCATCAACTGAAGTCAACTTAACAATGGATAGGAAACATTTTAGTTAACAAATTAGCTTATGTTTTGATATTATAACAGTAGATAAAATACACACACAAATATGTATACACACACACACACACAAACAATCCCCCTGACTGCCAAGAAATATTGTTTTTCATTCATTATACCAGGAATAACATGCAACAATAGGATTATGATGACTGAAAGTGTACCATATTGAAATAAAATTAGTTTAAAAGGCAGGAACAGTATCATTGTCAGGTAGTTTTCTTGCAAGGTAGAAAATGGCTTTAGCAACTTTATTGTTGGAACTAGTCTAAAAAAATGTATAGGCTTCCTTTCCCACCCCCGTGCCTCCAGTACAAGAATGATTGTGTTAAAAGCAAGATCTCTTGGTCTAGATGGCTCTTTCAGTATTATCAGCCTATGAAAAACGAGGGCTACGGCATGCAGTTGAAAATCAGCAATGCAAAGGGTTGAAATCCCATTGAGACATGGGCATATTTCAGAGTAAGGAACCAAACAGGAATATTCATTACATGACAAGTTAATGCATCTTGCTGCCTAGGAAGGCTGCTGAGAGGTGGCATAGGAAAATCAATAAAGATTGAAGTCTAAAAGTGCAGGCAGAGCATGGAATAAGAGCTCTAAAGACAATGAATCCAATTGCCAGAGTTAATGTTACCTTTTTGGAACATACTTTTTGGACTTACTGAGTAGGAAATAACAGAGACTTTGCTCTTTATTTTGGAAAAGGACCACTGTATAGTCTAAGGAAGAAAAGAGGGTGAGAGATGATGCAGGTAGAAAATTTGGGCAGGGATGGCTGCGAGCTCAGGAACAACTTAGCCTGCTCAGGGCTGTTCATTGCTGAGGCTGTGATTAAGTTTCCATTAACATCAGATATCCGGGTGC
The DNA here is from genome assembly GCF_040807025.1 of Struthio camelus. NCBI lineage: Eukaryota > Metazoa > Chordata > Aves > Struthioniformes > Struthionidae > Struthio > Struthio camelus. The sequence goes on along the minus strand of NC_090955.1, from coordinate 11,944,129 downwards.
AAGGTGATCACACAGTTGCTCTGGCCCAGGCATGAGCAAATTACTGCTCTTCTGTCAAAGCGGTAAAGCACTGGAAATGGGATTTGTGCTGAATTTACACCCAGTTGTGAGAGAACAGATTTACCTGGTCTGGTATGATGTCTGTGGGGATAGAGTTTCCCCAGGCCAAACTCCAGCAGAAGAAGGAAGTGTACAGAATGTGGAAAAGGGGACAGGCCACTTGGGAGGAATACAGGGACGTTGTCAGAGCGTGCAGGGATGCGACGAGGAAGGCTAAGGCCCAGTTGGAATTAAATCTGGCAAGGGATGTCAAGGACAACAAGAAGGCCTTCTTCAAATACATCAATAGCAAAAGGAAGACTAGGGAAAACGTGGGCCCGCTGCTGAATGGGGCGGGTGCCCTGGTGACAAAGGATACAGAGAAGGCAGAGTTATTGAATGCCTTCTTTGCTTCCGTCTTCACTGCTAAGGCCAGTCCTGAGGAATTCCAGACCTTGGAGGCAAGAGAGGAAGGCTGGAGAAAGGAAGACTCTCCCTTGGTGGAGGAGGATCAGGTTAGAGATCTTTTGTCCAAACTTGACATCCATAAATCCATGGGCCCCGATGGGATGCACCCACGAGTGCTGAGGGAGCTGGCGGATGTTATCGCTAGGCCACTCTCCATCATCTTTGAAAGGTCCTGGAGATCAGGAGAGGTGCCTGAGGACTGGAAGAAAGCCAATGTCACGCCAGTCTTCAAAAAGGGCAAGAAGGAGGAGCCAGGAAACTACAGGCCTGTCAGCCTCACCTCCATCCCTGGCAAGGTGATGGAACAGCTCCTCCTGGAGGTCCTCACTAAGCATCTGGAGGACAAGAAGGTGATCAGGAGTAGTCAGCATGGATTCACCAAAGGGAAATCATGCTTGACCAATCTGATAGCCTTCTATGACGGAATGACTGGCTGGGTAGATGAGGGCAGAGCAGTGGATATTGTCTTTCTGGACTTCAGCAAGGCTTTTGACGCTGTCTCCCATCACATCCTCCTAGGTAAGCTCAGGAAGTGTGGGCTAGATGAGTGGACGGTGAGGTGGCTTGAGAACTGGCTGGATGGCCGAGCACAGAGGGTTGTGGTGAATGGCGCAGAGTCTAGTTGGAGGCCTGTGGCTAGTGGTGTCCCCCAGGGGGCAGTCCTGGGCCCAGTCTTGTTCAATATATTCATCAATGACCTGGAGGAAGGGACAGAGTGCACCCTCAGCAAGTTTGCTGATGATACTAAACTGGGGGGAGAGGCTAACACACCAGAAGACTGTGCTGCCATTCAGAGGGACCTGGACAGGCTGGAGAGGTGGGCGGAGAGGAACCTCCTGAAGTTCAACAAAGGCAAGTGCAAGGTCCTGCACCTAGGCAGGAATAATCCCATGCACCAGTACAGGCTGGGGGCTGACCTGTTGGAAAGTAGCTCTGCCGAGAAGGACCTGGGAGTGCTGGTGGACAACAAGTTAAACATGAGCCAGCAGTGTGCCCTTGTGGCCAAGAAGGCCAATGGTCTCCTGGGGTGCATTAGGCAGAGTGTTGCCAGCAGGTGGAGGGAGGTGATCCTGCCCCTCTCCTCAGCCCTGGTGAGGCCTCACCTGGAGTCCTGTGTCCAATTCTGGGCTCCCCAGTACAAGAGAGATATGCCACTACTGGAGAAAGTACAGCAGAGGGCTACAAAGAGGATGAATGGACTGGAGCATCTCTCCTCTGAAGAAAGGCTGAGAGAGCTGGGCCTGTTTAACCTGCAGAACAGAAGACTGAGAGCTGATTTCATCAACGTGTACAAGTATCTGAAGGGGGAGTGTCAAGAGGATGAGGCCCGTCTCTTCTCCGTGGTGCCCAGCAACAGGACAAGAGGCAATGGGCAGAAACTGAACCACAGGAAGTTCCATCTGAACCTGAGAAAAAACTTCTTCCCTGTGAGGGTGACAGAGCATTGGAACAGGTTGCCCAGAGAGGTGGTGGAGTCTCCTTCGCTGGAGATATTCAAAAGCCGTCTGGATGTGATCCTGGGCAATATGCTCTAGAGGACCCTGCCTGAGCAGGGAGGTTGGACTAGATGATCTCCAGAGGTCCCTTCCAACCTAAACGATTCTGTGATTCTGTGATAATGGTATGACATGAGAGCTGACTATGGCAATCTGCTATTGTGGATTTGTTAAGATATAAGACAGATGCAAGACATTTTTAATACATGTATAAATTGTGAACACAGCAAGATAAACAAATGCTGTAAAACTATACCAATATCGTACATGAAACCAATTAAGTATGTTACTGGTGCTTCTCATACTCTCCAAATGCAGTACATTATACAGCAGACTGCTTCAAGACATGTAGCCCTGTCACGTGTACAGCAGATGAATAAAATCCTGCCTATGGCAAACTCATTTCTGATGACTGTATAAACCAGCAAACGCCGTAAGAAGAAAAACTGAGAAGAATTCAAGCTTTTGTTACCTAGTGCTGTTATCAATGAACACACTCATCCTAGCTTCATAATACACGAGCCTACTGCTACAGATTTCAGGAACCACATCATTGCCAGGAGATCAATAGCATTTTCGAAGTACACACAAAATCTGTAGCCTGATAGTAAATAATCCACCTGCATCCTTTTTTATTTAAAAAAAACAAAAACAAAAACAAAAAACAAAGATTTACTTATAGCCAATTTCACAGGCTACAATCACTTTACAGGTCACTAGGAGACTTTCAGGCAAAGGCACAACATATGTCTAAGGCTCAAAGTAAGAGCTTATTGAGAAAATTGGATTTAAGTAAGTAATCAGGAAGCTTATTTAAAGCACTAAAATTCAGAAAGCAGAGCCCTCCCATAACCTAAGCTACTGAACTTTAAATTTCTTTCTGATTGTTTCCCCCCACTAATGGTATTTTTCATTTGGAAGGCTAGTATTAAGCAAAACCAAGGACGTTCCTCCTGCCAGTTACAACTTGTGACAGCCTTTTCCATCACTAGCTAAGTAAAGTGTTAGATGAAGTAAAAATAGCTTAACCCTTTTCTTCCACGTCGTCTCTTTTTATACAGCTTGCTATATTACAGCTACAATAGCCAGCAGCTTGTTTTGGTCACAGTTGTACCCCTGGCATCTTCACACACAGGGTGTTCTGCCACAAGTGAGGTGCTCTACAGCCAGTGCACCATTCACAGTGTCCTGTGTTAAAACATCTGCCTAGAGCCAGGGTGTTGATCCAAGGATTGGGCTCAGAGGTTGTCCAACAGTTCTGAGCCAAAAACCCTTAAAGATAATGGTTTGAGCCTGTTAGGAAAAAAATCCTGGAGGGAGAAGCTGTATGATGCTGATGGTCTCATCAAGCTGCAGATAATGAAGGCCTCAATGTATTGTTTTTCTATCACTTTCTGTTCTTGATCACCTGCTGATGAAACCTGATAAGCACCTTGTTACAGAAAATTGCTCATTTCTCTAACACAGGCAGGACCCCCCTCACTCTCACTGTCTTGTGCGCTGGGTAGGAACCTCTTGGCAGAGAGAAAACAACCAGGTTTTCTTCAAGAGATCATCATTTTCATCCTACGCTAAAAATCTCATTTTATCTTGCAGTCAAGCTTGTCAGCTCTCCCCTTGTTTTTCCTTCTCAGCAAGGAACTGAAGAGGATTACACTCCTTCCCTCTTGCAGAGAAAAACTACACACTGCATCTCAGAGCTCTAGTGATGAACTACAGAACTTGCTATGCCATAGGCCAAAAGAATATTATTTAAAATAGGGTTTGGGTTTTTTCTCCTTAAATCTCATTCTATAAAATTAATAGTGATTGTCACTAGTGTTTCCTGTCTAAGAGACGGTTTTAAGAAAGCACCTCAGACAAAGGATGACAGCACATTGTAGCATCATAAGTGACCATGTGGTATCAACAGGAGGGATGGAACAGGGCTCATTTTGCCAGTATTAGCTGTTCATAGTACCGTAACAGCTGTGGAGAGGAGGAACCCTGTGAGGGGAGGCCAGGGAAGCCCAAACACAGCACAGAGAAGCAGAACAATAGCATTTAACTAGAATATGATTAAAATAAACAGAAGTTCTGCAGAGAGAGGCAAAATATACCGAGTGATATTCTAAGTGATATTGGCATGCTGATTTCTTACTTTATCAGATTATCAGTTCTTCATCTATGCCCCATAGCCTGCCAGTTGCCCACTGAGGCATTAGGGTAAGTCAGTAGAAAATGGACTGGTCAAATGTTGCTAGTTCTTCTTGGATTTTACTGACACTGCTATTTAAAAAACAGCTAATGTATATGAAATACATCCCTTCTCTTATTTCCACCCAAGCAGTTGCTGAAGCCATCACAAGCATGCTCCATTATAGCACATGGAGATGGGGCAGGTGGTTGTGCACTGCGTTGTGCAGGAAGGGATGATGGGTTCTGTGATCCATAGGTGAGAAGCCACAATTTCTCTATTATGACATGAAAATATTTTTCAAGAGCCTATATACTACATTTCTTACAGTGTTTGGATTTTATTTGGAGGTCTTCTCTGTCACCTTAGTGACTTGTTCCCGCAAGGTTTTGCTTGTGATGGCCGGCTGACATCAGCTAGCATGACTGCACGTTGCCTTCAGTATGTGCATGGTACCTATGTCCAGAGTGGCAGTACGTTTTCTGAAACAGTACCACAAGTAGCCATCCTAGGCCAGATTCACACGCACAAAAAGCTTTAAGTTCTTCTGCTCACCTCTGGATGCTGACCTCATCCCATATTCAACCCAGAGAAAACTGGGACCTACAGAGCCTAAACTGTGCAGAAAAGCACCTATATTGCATAGGAGCCTGTGCAATCAGAGCCTGATAGCCCATATCCATCAGCTGGGGCATCATTTTAAATCATAAAAACAGCAGAAAAAAGCAGCTAGAGGATTATGCCACCTTCCCTTCCGCCAAGCCTTGGGCTTTCAGCCAGAAATGCTGTCCTTCCAAGACAAAACACACACACTTTCCAGCTTTCTTCTAATGTTGACTCAGACACTCTCTCTTTCAACAGCTCCCTTGATATATGAACAAAGTATTTATGACTAGATATTATGCAAGATATCCTGAGTGTAAGACCAACAAGGTTAGAATTGGATATGACAGAAGTTACAAGCCTTAGAAGAAGCATAGATGGATAGCTCACAGATGCAGAGATGGTGAAATACTGGAAACCATTCCCATAAGAGACCTAGCACTGAAGCTTTTCAAAACGCAAAAACATAAAATAAAACACCAGCAAAGCAGGCATCAAGTCCTAAGAAGGATTTCAAGACATAAGATAACTTTAGACAAGAAAAGCAAGCCTAGCGACTGTCAGATTAATTGAACACAGTGTCGAGAAAGATTGCTTTATGAAGTGCTGCTTCTTAAAGCATCACAACGTCAATCAAAAACATTGATTGGCAGTGCAGGGGAAGCAGAAACCACAAGTGATCAATAAGGCAACTGCCAGCAGGTGGTGGTGACACATCGGTGCATGGAGCTTGAGGTGGCTAAGTCATAGGACGGGGACCAAACCATTGACTGAAATTATGTTGCAAAAGGTCTTGAAAGTACACCTTCTGGCATTTTAATCCATTTAATAAAAATGCTGCTATTATTTGTGCCTGCTTAACATGACTGCTAGCAGCCTCTGGAAGCTTTAAAGGCGAAACTCATTAGCTATTTATTACAGAAGAAGTTGGGATCTCCCGATACCAACAATTAATTCAGGCACATTGTTAGTAGTGGGAAGTGATGGTATATCATATCTGTGTTGCCAAAGTATTAATGAACTACTTACGGTGCGTTTCCAATGGATGTGAGCCAGGAGTGACAGCACGAGCGCAGAATCTATGAGCGTTCCCAAACTTTGCCTTTTCTCCTGTCCTCCACGCTTTTCCGGTACTTTCTGACCAACCCTTATTTAAGCAGCTCTTTTCCGATGCTGTATTTGTGCTGTTGTTGCAAAGACTCACAAACCCACCTACCTGCGTGTGCGGGGGCAGCCACGCTGGGACCGAGGATCCTTCCTGCGTGCCCGTGGCTGCTGGCCCAGGCTGCAGCTGAACTGCCAGCCCAGCACGAGTGGGAGTCAGCAGTGATTTCTCTTTGTTCAGCCCTTGTCCTGCCCTGTTGGGTGGCCCAGGCAGCCTGATCCTGGACTGAAAGACGTGCAGCGGGAACCAAGCTTTTGCTGCTGTAGCATCCCCCACTGCAGGCCCCACGGCAGAGAAGGAGCTCCCTGCTCTCCCACACACCCTTCTCAGCCAACCGTGCCGGTGGAGCCTGCCCGTGGGGCAGTTTTGGGCAGCTATCTGGATATACTGTCACGCTGCAACATGAGGCAGTACCTTCATTAGGCATCAGGGAATTTGCAGGAGTCAGCACACCGCGGCTGCTTAGTGCTGCGGCATTGCACAAATCACATTCCCTGCCTGCGCTCAATGTCACAGGCTCCCACTGCCCCCCAGTCAACCACAACAGGGACCTCAGAGGTGAGAACGCAGCAACACACAAAAAAAGGCAGTTATACGATCCTGATTTTAGCCAACTATTTTATGTCAGCAAGCAATTTCAGTTACTGATGCGATTTCTCCGTGGGCAGGGTGGTCACATACATACTGCCGGGGTACTGCACTGGCAGCTGCCTGCTGGACTGTTTTTGAAGGCGCCGTCAGCCTAGCCAGGCTGCAGTGCCCACGCTGCCAGCAGATGCACCTCAGTGCATTACTGCTGGTGGCAGATCTAAATAAGAATGTATCCGTAAACCCAAGTGGTTTTCCCGCAACAACAACAACAACAACAGGAAAGTAACACGTGCAATCAACACAGAATCAACACAGAAGGCAATCTGTGGAGCCACCAAGCTTTCGTTGCAAAACACTGAGCATCGATTGCATAATGCGCACACGCGTTTCGATGACAGCTCTTGGCTAGGATGCAGCTAGGTACGACTTCGAAATACGCTCCCTGGGGGTACTGGCTGCCGTATCTTGAGAGGTGGAACATCTGTCCCTGCCTGCCAGCCTGGCTGAGCTGGAGAGGAGCGCTTTTGCCTTTTGTACCACAGCTCCAGGGCTAGTTGAACAGTGAGTAGATGCAGGTTATTGCAAATAATCAGGTGACAGTGGCTTGGTGAAAGGCCCTGTTCCTCCAGGCAGACATCTGCTGATACACCAGGATTCAGTCTAAGGGATGGCACTCCTAACGGAGCTGGGAGCAGAGCTCAGGCTCCAAGGCCCCGTTCTGGACGGAGACAACCGTCCTTCCCAAATGGATTTTGACAGGGTCACAAGGACGTGGGGGGACCAGTCATGGTGAGCAAACGGGGTTAACTGGAAGCTTTCTAATAGGTTGAGACAAGGAAGAAAGGAATTGTGCTCTGCACTGTCAAGTGACTGACAGTCCCCAGATGAGGTTTGCTCGGAAAATTTGAGATCTATTTAAAGCAGGACTTGGATCTTGTCCTTCTTCCTGCACGCCTAGGACAATGAAATACTGACTCGTGCATCTGTTCTGTATACGTATATGATGCAAAGAAGAAGGAAGTCTGTAAATACATCAAAAACCATACTTTATTTTATGTATAGCAATACAATTTACATATTAAATAACACTATAATAGAATGATTTGATATAGTTTTAAACATAACAAAAAGAAGATTCAAGTTACAAAAAAACCCCAAACAAAAAAAAACGAAACAAAACAAACAAAAAAAATTCTCCCTCAAAATACTCCCTCCCACCCAGTCCCAAAACCAAACACCACTTTTTTTTTTTTTTCCAAATGGATCGATGAGACAAACGTATCCAGTGACTGGCTAAGTCTAATTCCTATTGCACACACTGACAATGGAATCCAAAGAAAATCCAACTTTCACAATCACTGCCCCAAAGAAATGACATGTGTGGAAATCTTTTTGGAGTGTGCTGATGGTGTCTCACTATCTTGATACACAGAAGGTATGTATTCACATCGCCACCACAGAACTAGGAAGGAGGTGAAACTAGAAAAAAATTAGCTTTATATGAAAATATAAAATTCTATGATTATATACCATAGATACAAAGTTCCCAGAAGATGCTTATCCAAGCAACAAAATATTTACAGTTTTAATGATTTCGCTATTTAAAAATGAAGGAAAAGAAAATATGAGTACACATGAACGCTTAGGTATTTAGAAACAATGGCTGCTTGCTAGTTTCAAATGCTCTAACAAAACAAAAAAGTCACTACCCCAAATGTTGGAGAGTTGTGACATTGTATAAAATTGACTATCTCCTCTTTTGGAGACGCTTATTCTTAAAACTCAAGACATTTTTCTTGAAATTAATTATCCTCTGTAGAAAATGCTTCCCTTTGCAAATAGTTAACAAAAACTCTAAAAACAGTTTAACAGCTAGGACAAAGTAGAGGCCAAATCTCTTCATTACAGGTCCTTCTCTATTTTTGCATGCTTTCTCCTCTGATAAGAAAAGCCAATGTAGTTCACATTGTTAGAATGGCAACAAAGAGCAAAGGGGTAACTAAACAGCTGAATTACAGCTCTGTTTAAAAAAAAAAAAGCAGAAAAGCAATGCAGTGGCTTAACAAATAGGCATTTTCCCTTCATATAAAAATTCACTGGCATCATTTGACATAAAGTTTGGAACACAGAATTTGATGTCAAAAGGCATGAATTTGAGAGACTGCTAAATCTTTAAGACAACTACATTTAAATTTTTTTTAAAGTTGTTTTTGTTTTGCTGAGAATTAGTAATATGTATCTTTGGTAAAATTGGTATCGATATTTTAGCTTTTAAATAAAATATATCAGCTTAAAAAAGGATGAATAAGCAGGCAGTTGTGCTGCGTCATAAAGATTATTCTCCTAATGTTCCAGTATGTGACTCTGGGTTCAAACAATTTAAGCAGTCAGAAATCAGAAAAACAACTGAAATTCTGCAGTTCCTGTAAATGATTCCACTAACCTAGAACAGACCCACGGTACAGAAACAGTCACACACAAGCAGTAGCTTAAGGATTTAGGTTTTTTTTTTTTTTTTCTGTTCCTAAATTCATATTTGGAAACAGCCACTGTGAAATACTAAAGACAAATGCTGCGCTGAAAGGAAAGTTATTTAGACCTTGGTCTGACACAAGCATCAGCCTGCCTAGCCTGCGCACACGAGCAGCCCTACCGGCTTCCCCCGGCCCTCCTACGTATGTCAGGTTACTCACGTACACGAGTAGGACTAGGGCATTTGGCAGCGACGTCACCAATTTAGATGTTCGGAAGACACAGCAGCTTCCCAAACGTTCCCTCTTGGAAAGCTTGGTTATTATTTTGGGCTCAACTCAGAGACGTCTCGAACGTCTTTCACATGGTCTGCTGGTGGCGTACACAAGCAAGACATGGGAAAATAATATTTTCTCAATGTAGACACACACATGCACACACACTTCAATCCATTATTTCCTTATTCCTCAGGGCTGGGGCCGAGCCCCACATTTTATAGCTGTGGACCATACTTAAGGTCTCCTAATTTGCAGGCCTGCACATTGCTTGAGAACTTCTGATGCTTGACAGCTATCCCGCCCACGGGGCAAGCAGGGGTTGCAACGTGTGAGGTTAGCGTGGCAAAAGCAAGTGCCAGCTTGCCGCGACGCACGAGCGTGCGACTTGACTTTGGCTCGACAGCCACGCCAGAGCATCTCAGTGGAGCTCTACAAGCGCCGATCTCGATACCCGTTCAGTCCTTCTGACAGCCTCATTCAGCCCCAGGGGAAGAGGTGCAAAGCCATGTAAGAAAGCAGAAAGCCAGCTGCTTGCATCAGGATAGATCTGACTCTTACACGCTCTTAATCCTCACTTTCACAAGCAATCCCTAGCTTCATCCACTTCAAACCTAATGCATTACTACTATCTATTGGCTATCTGACTGTTCACACTCAGCTTGATCCCCCTTAAGAAAAAATCCATGGAGAAGTCATAGAACATCAGTGTAAATTATTTCCCCATGAATTAAGCCCTGAGCAAGTATTTCAGGTGTGGGAAAATGCCAACGCGTATGCATGGATTTCCAAAGCATCTACCAAAGTCCAACCCCACGGCCTCCTTTCATTGATTTTAAAAAACTGTGAGACGGGATTAAACCAAGGCTGTTCAGGCAGCGTGTCATGAAGCACAGTTATCTTCCATCATGCCACAGAAACGAAAAGCAGTCAGCTAAAAGGACTGAACAAACGCAAACTCTCTCAGCGCCTGCAGCGATCTTTGAGCGACTTCGCTCTCGTCAGGGTTTGAATTCTTTCCCTCTCCCTGCAGCTCCCCAGGAACTTTCACTACTTCAGCCCAAACGGATCAAATCGAGCAGAAGCCCTCTGTGCTACGCGCTGGCCCTGCCTGGGCCGGGATCACTCTAGCGAGGCGGGGGCACCGCTGCCTCTGGCGCTGGAGCACGCCGGCCCTCGCAGACAGCGGTTCTTGAAAACTTAACTCCTCCTTGTTTCTGGGGTGTCGCGCCTGGGGAGCCAGTCTCATGTCCTACCACGCGCTACGCTGGCTCGCTCCCCGGTGCTGGCTTGTCCCAGTGCAACGGGGATGCAAACCACCAAGCACTCTCTCAACGCATTTTGCTGGTGCTGGGCATGGGATTTCCTTACAGAAACCACAGCTGCATTACACTGTTCAGCGTTAGCAGTTATTTGGATCGCTCCTATCAAGGGATTAAACAAACTGGTAAGTAAAAGGTAACCAGGAACTCTTAAATACTTTGGTGCCCTAGTCAACCAAGTGTATCCATATTAGGAAACCTTTCCCTCATTTAAAACAAAAGACGAGATGTCAGCACATACCAGTTTGCATAGCTCCACTGCTCTCGACGAGGCCACGCGTTTCGGGTTGCACCTCACGAGGTTCTGACCCCAAACATCCACTCCGCGGAATTTCACACAGTTCACTTTCAGCTTTCCTCCGTGTGAAAACGCACAGGGCTCCTTCCTCATAGCTACGCTTCCTCCCTGCCCTCCCCTCCAATAAAAGAAGTGGGTTTTGCCTTGCCAAATGGCTCTATTTCAGCAAGACTGGATGGGCGGCAGAAATTAATAGCGTTACGTTTAAAGGAAAAACACGCTGTAGCATTTTGACAAGTCTTGAAAAATTGCAATGCATGCTTTGCGCAGCTGAAATTTAAAGGTAAAGAAAAATATGTCATATATAAGGGATAGTGCCTTTAACTGTCTACCAAACACCAGACTGGTTGAAATAACACATTTCATTTTCAAGACAGATTCAGTAACCTCTCCCTATTCAGCAGAGCTATGAAGGACACAATTAGCCTTAACTCTCAGGAGAGTTAAGTACGTGCTTACTTCTTTTGTTAAACAGGGATGGACTTTGTTGAACTCTGACCAAATACAAAGGAAAAGGGAGCCAATGAGGATGTATACTTAAATGCTCCAAACAATAACTGAATTATCAGATACTATCTGGGGAAAACCATATCATTGGTGTGGAAGGCAAAACAGAATAAATATGTTTGTGCTAAACAATTAGTTTGGCAAAAAAAAGAGGGAGAATGTAACTTTATAGGTAGTTTTTTTATTAGTTTGCTTCACCAGTAAATATGGATCAGTACTTTATGTTTTAGCACTAAAGTATGAAAATTACACACCTGTAAAAATGGCATCTAACAGTTATGAAATTAAGAAACGCCTGTCATCATGAAACATACCATTAGGTGTGAGGTCATATTCAAGAAATAGTAAGGAAATTAATGTGTTTAAAATATTGAATAGCTTAGTAATGTAAAATATTGCTACCGTCAATATATCTGAAAATAGGTCTGATTTTGGATTGTAGTAGATTTCTCACTGTATTGGCTCTGACGAAAATAAAAACCAAGCACTTTCTCACCACAGGGCTGCTCAAAAACTAAAACTGACATTTTTCCTGAATCACCGGGGAAACTTTGCAGCTGTAAATTTGACACCTGTGAATGTGTCCCACACATGAATTGCATCTAATTTATATTGATATTGTATGTAATCTATATATTCCATGTGAAGCAAGTCTTAGGCCTGTAAGTGTACAATACAGTAATTTGAAACAATACAGAAACAATCGCTTCAGCTCCACAAGGCTGTTACCCCTTCACTGTAGCTAAAAATCACCTGCCACATTTTGTCAAGAAAGGATGAACTTTGCTCCTCCACTCCTCTGGAATACAGAATACAGTTACCGAAACTGTGACATGACCATTAAAATAATAAATATGGTACGAAGGTATGGTACAGTATCTGTCATAGAAAGAATCCACCTGGCCTAGCATTCAAGATCTAAGATTTGAGGGTCACTGTAGTTAGCAAAACTTCACCGCATTTAAACAAAACAAAAAAGCGTATGTTTGTTGTCATGGAATGTCACATCAGGGCTTGTTTTGTATTAGATTATTATAGGCAGTAACACTGATCATATAGTGCAAACTAGATAAAATTGCGTTTCACTGTGTGAAATAAACAGAGGTGCAAATGCTCAGTAGGATACCATTAAGACATAAAATGGCAAAAAATAAATATCAAAACTTTTATCAGTGTAAAAAAGTAATTGGGTTATTGTATAACCTAGAGTCTGGCAAAAAAGGCCTCAAAAAAGTTCACTCAGTGTTCAGAAGTTCTACAAATTAAGTGCCTTTTCAGGTTTCCAATTAGACAAGAGACTCCATGCTTTCCGCGGGATCCGATTCATCACTGGCCATCACAGCACCGTTTTTGTCCAGTGTCATGGGACCGTTTCCATTTTCCTTAGTGCTGACCAAGCTTAGCATTGCCTTATAAAGAAACTGGTACTGTTCCTGGAAAAGAAAGGACAACTTATTGCAAAACTTTCAGGATATGTAAAGTGAGTGGCACTTAAATTTGGCATTTCCCAGCTAGGTCATGGATACTTGGAGAAAGACAAAAAATCATTTCATATAAAATGTTCCAGGCTGTTAATATCAACAGCACCAAAGCAGCCATCTGACATGGTACAGAAATACAGTAATGGAGAATACTCAGAAACACATGCTTCACAGTCAAGATGCCAAGTATTCATATTGCTTACAGAATATTTACTTTCCTCCTGTTGCTTTCTCCACACGGACACCACTGATGTCAGTAAACTACAGAATCTAAATAAATTACATTCCTCCCATTTCCTGAGGGCATAGCAAATAAAAGTTACTTCCCTGAGAAGGCAGTAAGACGTAACAGAATACGAAGCACTGTTCTTTCTCATTTTGTACATAATAAAATGCATCATTACTACAAGCATACATACAGCAAGGAAAAATATTTAGAGAGTAATGACATATGTTAATCCAGTTTAATACTGTCACCCCAAATCTCCAGTTTTGGTAGATTGTTTTATTCCTGATTCACTGCCCACTGAAGGGAAAATAAAGTATTTCCACTGACACCACAAGGATACTGCAGAAGGGCCGGAAGTACACCTTGTATGCAACATAAGATACCAAACAGCATGTTGCAATAAACCTCAAAAGTCACTACACTAACTTACCAGCAAGAATGGCATACTTCCAGTTGCACTACTTCCCTCTCTGTTCCATTATCGGGTTGATTTCAAATAGCCATGTATGCTATATGTACAATCATTTTACATAATGAAGTCAGTGGGTCAATACCTTTATCACTTTTGCACGTACAGGTTCTGAATGCATAAATAGGCTAAATCAGGTGTTGGCTTAAATTCTAAGAGGAGGGATGCGGACAGCGCCAAGGAGCCATTTACAGCTTCTTGATTCCCAGGCTTCGTCTAGAGACGATTCTAAATAGCGTCGGCAGGTCAAAGGTATCCGAAGCGGTCGGTGTGTTACGGCCAAAGTCAGCTTTGGGGTTATCTCTGCAAAGGACCCCCAGGCTGGGTATATAGCAAAGAGAAAGAGGCAAGGGGCATGGCCTGTTCTGCCCCTGGGAACAAGCCCTGGTCCATGCTGTGCCCTCAGCCTACTTGGACATTTTTAGGAGAATACAAGTGGGGCCAAAACTGTACTGCACTGGAGACTAGTGCTTAAACAAGACAGAGAGTGCAGGAGAGTATCCGAGCCTGTATCTCAGCCCGGGCTCGTTCCCTAGTGCAGGCAGCGCCATGCACGTGGGGGCAAGGGTGCTGCTCTCTGCACGCAGAGCGCAGGCTCGTGTTGAAGCTTTATCCCCCTTCAGCTCTGCCTCCACTGCTTGAGATCAAAATAAACCAAGTGTAAATAGCAGATATTAATTTACAGGGCTGGCAGGGAGATGGTGACAAGCTGAAAGGCCAGGGCTGTCCGTATCCGTACAGTGGCCTAACTGTATGAGAAATAAGCTTAATTGTACATCAGAGACTGAGTGGGGTGGAGGGCTATAAAAAATGACAATAGAAAAAAAGGCCAGATGCAACTTCTGCTTGGTAACAGAAGCAACAAGGCTTGATAATGTACACAAATCTGCATACGTGTTTCAGTTCATGCTTTTTGTCTCAGACAAAAACCTTGTAAACTACCAACTTATGTTCCATTTAAGGACTTACAATGTCTGTAAATACTCCAGGCCGCATAAGATTTATCATCTTTGCCACCTGGAAAACATCGACAGCATTTTCATTCTCCAGCTGCTGGGACAGAGTGGTAAGGGCACACAGCGTTCCTGCCGACACAGCTCCATACCTGAAAAACCACACCACAGTCATAAGGTACTCACAAACAAACCTGGGCACCCTGACACAGAGCCATGAAAACGTCGATACAGTCTTATCTGATTACTGCCGCTCGTCTTTATATCTGTTAAAAGCTCTGTTTTATGCTAGCTAAAGTTTTAGTCATTTTAATTAAAAAAAGAAATTTGGTGGTATATGAGTCATCTCCGGATATCTGCAGGTCTCAATAGGAAGAACTGGAGCAGCAAAATAATGCGAGCCATTTAAAAATACCCAGCTTGGAGAGCACGCTCCCGCAGTCAGGCTTCACATGCACCGAAAGCATCTGCATTATAGCTCAGTGTACTTTACAATGCATTTGTGGGAGCTCAAGCAAAACACAAACTATTACAAAGAAATGAGACTTCGCCTCTTCCTCCATGTCTGACAATTACATACAACTAACACAGACACGAGCTCCTTACAAGTAAACGGGACACATCTCAAAGTCTTCCTTAGCGCTGACTCATGGGCAGAACGCAACGTTCCTGAGCTGGGTGCCCAAGAGACATTACAGATTCTGATAAGTTGAGCCGTGCTGTCGTTTAGTAAGAACCTGAGCAACGGTTATTTGTCCGGAGAATGACTCACAGTGTGTCCTTGAGATGGTGATCAGGCAAAAATCCTACTGCTGCTAAATCCAAATCCCTGAAGGCATGTTTGAATCACAAGTGCAGTTGTGGGGCGCCTGACAAAAGGTCCCAAGCAAGAGGGGCTCATACTGCTTCTGAGGAGCCACAGTTGTACTCTATTCTCCCAGCCCTCAGGAGACTGAACTCCTGTCCTAGCTTTGCTATGGGTCTGCTCTGTGACCTGCAGCAAGGCTGCATCTAAACGTCCCCATCTGTGAAAGGGGCATCGGCGCCGACTTCCTTTGTAAACTGTTTGGAGAACTGCGCACGGAAACTTAAATGACCGGTGAGTACCGCAACGCCATCTGGTATAGTAAGGCTACCACTAGTATTGTTACAAGATTTCGGCAGAAATCAAGACACGTGCTGTCTTGATTTCATATGATTTTTGCAAGCTCAGTTTGCCTACAAATGGGAAACAGAAATCTGATCGCAATGGATCTCTGCTCTACCTGATGAAAAGTACACAGAAGAAGAAGCAGGGCTCTTGCAGAGCTACACAGACGGCCGTGACTGGTCATCTGATACGGACAAAGTGGACTTTGCCTGATTGGGGACATCTAAATGCCTCTCAGGGCCTAATGTCCTGTTTTTTACTGAGGTTGATTACCTTCAGCTCCCAACCATCTGAACGCTTTTCTCTCTGCAAATGATGCAACAAATCTTTGTCTAGTTGTCTACATATGGACAACTATATTTCAAATACTTGACTTTAAGTTTGTAGTATTCAGTACAATTGTCTCTAGTAGGACTTTCTGAACGTACTCTTGGAAATGTTTTGTTATCAAGTCATCCCACCATGTACTTCCTAAATACCACATGCATTTAGTATTTGCAAATCCATATATTAGGAATTAATCTGCAGTTGTAATTATTAGTGGATTATGTGATATAGTTGTTGCATATAGTAAAGGGAAATCTTCATTTTCAGCTACATTTGCTTAGGCTCCAATGAAAAGCAGAATCCACATTATGTTTTAGGCATAAAAATAAAAATCATTGAATATGACTAATAAATCAAAAAAGCAATTTACAGAAAGAATGACTCAGCACTGTTAGAAATGCAATTCTGATTTTTTTTTTGGTCTAGCATGAAGTGCCCAAATCAATAATGGTTCTAATTTTGTAAAACATAATCTTAAATACTGCAAGAGTAGCAAAACCTCACTTCAGACTACCCAAAGCATGAATATTAAAACTAGACAGGAATTAATAAATGCTGGCAAAAGCCAGCAGAGCTTACACTGTGCATTAGCAAGGCAGGAAACTGCGAGAAAAACTACTTGCTGCAGCCCCAGGCACCACTTGCAGGAGTCTGTTGGGAAAAACCTGTTGCTGCAGCAATACACTGACGTGAAGCAAAAGCTTTCAGCAAAGGCAGATATCAGCACACAATCTCTCATCAGCCCCAAGGCTGATCTGACCACTGAAATACCAGAGTACAGTAATAACATTTTGGCACCAAAGGTGAAGATTTCTAAGACTTTCCCATTAATGCTGTCTACTTTGTAGCAATGGCAAAGCTCTAATGGACTTGAGGGCGGGGGCTGAGAGCGGGTAGCAGTTGTTTACAAAGGCTCGGTGTTCACTCCAAGGTGAACAACTCAACTAGTGACAGAAAATGGGCTTGCTCACGATTTTAATGACAGAACAACTCCAGGGAGCTTTCTGCCTGCCAGGGCAAGATATCGTATGCAATGCAATATTTAGCGCTCTTTATAATTGGGCATTCAAGCATAGCTGGCAAGACAATGAACACCACAGCTCTACAAAAGAGACGAGTGTTGGCGCATGCTGGCCCTGTGTTGGTGGGCTCCCTCCCTCATGCCTGGCACCACATGGGCCCCTTGGAGTGGTTTAGGGGGGAGCAGAAGGAAGAAAAACAGATCTGCTCTAAGAAAACCTGGCCTCTTTGTCACAAGACACACTTCCTAATCACCCTGAGACACAGCTGAGCTGAGCTTGTTCCTTGTTTTATGTGGCACATTAGAC
This sequence comes from Struthio camelus, assembly GCF_040807025.1. Lineage (NCBI taxonomy): Eukaryota > Metazoa > Chordata > Aves > Struthioniformes > Struthionidae > Struthio > Struthio camelus. The sequence continues at coordinate 11,926,780 of NC_090955.1, read as the reverse complement.
CTGAGTTGTTAGACAGGAGCTCAGGTTTCCAGAAGACCATATTGGGCTTCTCAAAGTATTTATGATCTAAACCACAGCTCTACCGATTTTTTAAATTGGTTGTCGAATTTGTTTGGGAAGCTTCCAAGCAGAGAAGAACCCAAAACACTTACAAAGCAGACACAGCCTGACTTTCTGAGTCCATCTGGAAAGACTAGAACCAATATAATAAACTACACTAAAAAAAAAAAAAAGTATCTGGCCTCAGGTGCCAATGGATACCTCACCTCAGGAAGCTTAAATACCGTGATCCTGTTGTTAAGGCCACCAAACCCCACCGACTCCTTGCAAGAACGGACATTAATCCTGATCACTACCCCATAACAGAGTAACTCTTTTTACAGCCTACATATAAATGGGAGAAAAGAGATGACGTACTCATCATGAACTATGGTGGGGCCATCCCTTGTTAAGGCCTCTTCCTTGATTACATTAATAAGTTCAAAGGTACTGCTTATAGGAGCATCTGGGTTTGGCCATTTAGGACACTGAAAGTGGCGGACTTCCAGAACGTAGTCATCCTGAAATGAAAAAACACCCTCAGTATTAGCTGCTACAGTTGCACATTCATCCACTCCAGGTAGAAAGCACGATGTTGCTACAAACTGAAGAGATACGTTCCTCTTCCAAAGAGGTTTGCATACAAAGAAGAAGAAAGATGCACAGCTCTAGTACCTCTGTAACAGTGAACACCCTAAAATAAAACACCTATAACAAAAAATTGGAAATGATTTTGTATTTCAGTTCAGGGCTTACATCCATATACATGTTCTCTCAGAGCCCCTACAGCTCAAAGGTCAAACAAGAGAAGAGCAACCAAAGGAACTAAATTAAAAAGGGCTTGCAAACTACTGTTTTGCAGAAAAATGCAGCTGCAGTCCTGATATCAAACTAAAAGCAGACTTGTAGCTCAAAAGAAATGTACTTCTCTAAGTAAAACCCCTTAATCTTTGCAAAACAATTAATCTATAAATGCTGAATATTGTAAGCAGAAATAGGACAATAAAACTTGGTGTATACCTGGATGCAGAAGATGGCAGAAGGAGAAGGTGCCAGTAAAGAACACTCTTCCCCCAGTGAACAACACACACACAAACATGCATTTACAAGTAAATCATTTTCAAGACTCTTTCTAAACTCTCTCTCTCCCATGCTTAAATAACATCAATAGCATTTTGGAGAAAAGCCAAAGCCTGCATTTGGGGGTTTATTTTACCTGGGTAGCTTCAAGGATAAAGTCATGGATAATAATTTGCTCTTCATTAGAGAGGCACAGTCTGTCTTTGCTGATAAGGGTCACAGTAAAGGCCTCACAGTTCATGGATTCCTCACGACTTGGCCAGTACACAAACTCATCTTCTGCCTGCAGGAAAGAAACAACACACATCCTGTAGCCTTTCAGATACCGTAAGTGTGACTGGAAAATCCAGTGGATCAAAAAATTGGTTTGATAAACAGAGACAATCAGAAGCTGACCTTTAAAAACCATTTATGTCTAAAACAGGCTTACTATTACAGTACTCAGTAAGCCTACCAGATCCTTCTTTTGTGTGCCCAAACTGGTAATGTCTGCTTTTTAATTGGTTTCACAGGGAAATGGCTATTTTAGCTTGCTCATGCTTAACCTTTTGTATTACATCCCAGGCTTTACCACCTCCTGCCTACACAGTTTTGCATGAAAGTCAGTTATCTGTTCAGAAAAAATGCACTGACCTTTAAAAATTAATTGCTTATTATTTTTAATTTGTATTTATTGTGGTCTAACCCAAAACTCAAGGGTGCCAGTAGAAGCTCTGTGGATCGGTCTAGGCAGAAGACTGATGGACACTCTAAGAAGGGGCTGAATTTTAAGAAATGAGGGGAGGAGTGAGGAGGAAATGTTCTTAACCTTGAGAAAAACACTGGCTTACCTTAATGCAAGTTCTCCAACAAAACTCTAATGAAAACACTATGACACTATAAATTCTCAATGAGACTGTGAATGGGAATAAAAGCTCAGTGCTGAAGTAGCCTTACTAAGTGATGGGGTACTGATAACATACTGTCAACACTATTCTTTAAAAAGCAACCGTGGATTCTGATCATTACTGTCGAGAAAGCAAATTAGGCTCTGTAACCACATACATGCAAAGACTGTTTCTCCTCCTGGCTCCAGAGGTATCCTGTCCACGCAGCATAAGAAGAGAAGCCAACCCGACAGCCTGCGTGGCACTGCATGGCTGTGTCTCTGAAGACTCTGTGTTTTACTGTCTTGAAAACGCATGAGCTACCTGCATTGTCCCTCTGTGGCCATGAGCATGTCTCTGCAAACAGGCTCATCTCTGTGGGCCTGGAGACTCAATGCACATAATGTGCAAGACACTGCTGAGATTCAGACCTTTCCTTCTGAAAACAGGACTTGGGGTCCTAAGTCCCCTGAGCGCTTCAAAAATTCTGCCCTCTGCCTGCAGAGGTGACACCAAACAGGGTAATAATAGTGCTGAATGCCATGGAAGGTCTCTGTCCTTCAAGGTGACAGATCCTCATGTAGCAGGCAGTCGGCATGACCATCTCGTCCTTTCGCATTACGCATTCAGCACCTTGACACGGTCTCAGTCCTGTGCCATCCCTCCTTACCAATCAACATAACCCACACCAGACACTGAGCCACCGCATGGATGCTACTGCCTGGCTAGCCAACCTTCACCCTGAGCAGAGCGAAGGTCAAACTAGGTGCAAGGCACCCTTGCAAAGGATCTGGCCGAGGCCAGCACTCCTCCATTACACTTCCATCACTACTGTTCTCCACAGCTATTCCATACACTTGTACAGACAAGATCAGCCTCTTCGTTTCCACCCAGTGCGCTTTCATTTCAGTGGTGCCTTCTGGTTCAATTGTATTTCTCTGAAAGCTCTTTGCCTTGCAGTGCCTGCAGTCCCCTTCATCTCACCACACACAAGGAAGAGTATCAACTCCTGCCTCTTCAGTAGCCCCTCATGACTGTAATGAAGGTGGTTTCTCTACCACTCTCAGCTACAATCGTTTATTCACCTCAATGATGCATGCACAGGAAAATGAACTGTTTACTTCTTAATCCTTTTCAACACACACTCTTGAGACATGCTAGTAAATCTGGAAGTAGTGATTAGCGCTTCACCTGAGTCACCTTCTTTCTTTATCTCATTATTTCCACTTAAATCAACACACACATTTGCTTTTTTGCTTACATTAGAAATAACACTTGAAATCTTGCATGGCTTTAGCCCTGTATGGGCTTAGCCTTAAGCACCCAAGCAAATAAGCAGCTACCTTATTGTCTCTGCTTCGCGTTTCTGTTCCTTTCAAGGTCCTTACCCATGGCCCTGGCACCCAGCAACCTCAGTGCTTTACATCCTGCCAGATAGGTAACCCACAGGAGCTTCACAGAGGTTGTCCCCACTGGCCTGCTGCTGCAGAAGTCTGTGGTCCTTTCCTGTTCGCTGCAGTTCAGGATGTCCTTCCCGAGGGGGAAGGTCAGAAGGGGAGTGCAGAAAACAGGCCCTGAACCTAGGAACTTGTCTTACTAAGCTTACGGCAAAGTTTGAGAAGGTGGCTCAAAAATTCTGAAAATGTTCTGGTTTTCAACTAGAAAACAGTAATAGCATGTAACTAAGTGACCCTATGCTAGTGCCCTGCTGGGCTAAGTAATAACCCTACAGAAGAGGGAGGGAAGCGTTTAACTCACCAGGCTCTGGTGGTCTGGCAACATGACGATGATTTGTGCGTTGTGATCCCAAATCATTCGCCAGAAATCTTTAGTCGTATGTGGCAGCGGATGTTGGGTTATGATGAACTCGTTACTCCTGTAGTAGCCCTTTTGCAGCAAAACAAACCACACAGTTACTTGCTGCCCTAAGTACTCTTAAAGCATTAATTTCATCTATGGGGACTGATAATGACCCTATTTCATTTTATTCTACAATATTTTCACACAAACTATAATTTTCTAACTCAATTTCCATTCTGCAGAGTCCCTGTTGTTTTCATTTACTCTAAATCCCAGTATTTACTTGTCTGTATTTCATGGAAATATGAATTCCACATAAATGCATCTTGTATTTAATTTTTTCAGGCAACAATCTTTAATAAAACACTGTTAATACTGCTTTACATTATGGGGAAGGTGTTAAAATCTCATCTGTTAATACACAGCCATTACATACAGAATTAAGACAATTACAGGCATCTGGTATTTAGCACCTTAGAATTGATTTTACTTTGTAATTAGGTGTTGGCTTCCTCACCATGATATAAGAGGCATTAATGTAATCAGTCCCCTTCATTCCAGGCAGTGGTGCCAAGCCCACTCTAGCACGCTCAGCTATAAGATTAAAAAAAAAAAAAATCAAAGTCTGATAATGGCACAATGCAGAAAGCAAGAATTTCTCAGATGTTAACAAACCAAACACTGCGCAGCTCCCATCTCCCCCAGGAGCAGACCAGCACTTTAACCGTGTTAAAGCATTGCCTACTAACACAGGATATAAAAAGAGAACGTTGCACAATATTCCCACAAGGACAAAGTAATTTCAGGAATCAAATTTTACTATAGCAAAGATTTTCACAGCAGGCTGAATTACCAAATGACAGTGTATGCAGTGATAACAGGGGATTTCAGGTAATACTTGACTGCAGCGTTCCATTTGTCTCCAGCAGCACACAAACCCAGCTGATTTATTTTGTTTTCCCTACCCCTCGGCAGCACTACCATCACTCACTTCTCCCAGCTGGAGGGTGAGATAACCTCTACAGAGAAAAAACTTGCCAAACGGGTAACCACCCAGAAGCGTGTGCTTGTTCTCCAGCAGGTCTACACTACTCTGGAGTTGAGGACTGGGTTCAACAACCTCCTGGAACCAACTGACAGGCTCCTCGCGCCAAACCACAACCCCTGCAGCTACCTGACACAAACTGCAAAGTCGTAGAGACTCATTCTGCCCATTCGCGTTTGCAAGCTATATTCTGATGGCTTCCCTTTTTCGCAGCAAACTTTATGATGGCCCAGATCTGTGTGCTGTTTATAATTTTGTGCCAGTTGGTATCTGTCCGGTGCTCTGGGTAATCGGATGGAAATGACACCGTGCCCATGCTTGGTCTGCAGCAAATTCACGCTGCTGGGCGACCAGGTCACGCACAGATGCCAAATTAATGACTGTGAACTATGGCCTTGGGCACTCAACACCCTCATCTGGGGAAGGCTGAGATACAGTGGCCTACCATGCTCCACCAAGACAGACAGACAGACAGACACACACACACACGCAGAAAATTGATAGTAGTAGCTGAACTGCAAACAACTTCTGTCAGTCACACTGGGAGATCTCACCTGAGCAGGGAGCTGTATCACAGTAATTCTCTCACTATTCCTTAGATTTACCTCCCTAAATAACTATTCAAATTCTTAAGCACTTCAAATTAACATTTCACTTGGACAGTGTATCTGGCTGATACCTTAACTATTTTCTTTTGTTCAGTTTCATCAGAGTAATTCTGAAAGACAAGACAGCTGGGTCGGAACAAAAGATTGTATTTCTCCTTCCTAGTGACCATGCTTTTTCATGCATAACGCAAGGAGAATTCAGTACAAAAAGTTATGCTAGGCAGTAATCAAACCGAAGATGTGATCTTACATGGCACGACTGATGAGTTCCTGTTCTTCTCTTTGTTGCAGTCTTTCTGAGCACTGAAGCATTCTACGTATTTTGCATTACACTGTGTAACCAGCTGAAAGAGAATAAAGTAGTAAGTCAGTCCTCATGGTGCTCTCAATGAAGAGAGGAGGCTTCTTTGCCAGCTCCTGGGAAGATGTATATCAGTGGAAGAATAAACTGCATTGTTAAATTTGTTTAAAGTACTCAAGACGCCAATGGAAATCACCCTTTTCATACAGTACGTTTAATGGATAAAAAGATCTCTGCAGCTCTCGGCTTCGAAACATCCTGAGAATGAAGTTCTATCAAAACGCACTTTCACAGAACACTACATTTAGTTATCTTTGACAATATATTTCAAAGACTTGCAGATATGTTCACTCAGAAGCAGGTCTCAAGGAGGAAAAGCCAGTAAAATAAAACAACAACAACAACCCTTCTCTGTTTTCTTTTAAAGTAAAAGCAAGATGACTCCTGCAGAATGTCTTTTCCTGCCAGGCCTCTGGGAACTCGGCACATGAGCATCCGAGAGCTCAGGCGGTGGGTTACGTTCTCTCGTCTGCCAAGCTCGTCCTGGGCTGCTTATGAGGCGCAAAGAAAAGTCAGGGAGACAGATTTGTATTGGAATATTCCTCCCCTAGTCCGTGGGGAAACTCTACCGGAGCGAGGAGGGTGGAGGTGGCTTCCTGCACTTTTAGAAACTCACACTCAGCGTAATTTTACACTAAGACAGTTAAATGTAAACTGCTGCACGAGGGCATGAGTACAAGTTATTTTCTGCCAACTTTGTGGTAGCAGCAGAAACTAGGGAACATTTTAATAATTGCTGCTGGCCACATCCTTACTTAGTTCTAGTTTCAAATGCACTCTAAACAAGAAAGCATTCATCCAACTACTGGCATAAGCCCCATTGGAAGTTGTGGGGTTTCTAAATGCCTGTGCAACTCTGGCAAAGTAATTTCTGAAAATGGCTCTTAGGTTTCTGAAATTTTGCCCCAAGTCGTCAGAAAATATCTTTGAATGTATAACTTAGTATTTTTCTTAAAAGAAATGCAACATTTTTTTTGTACCAAATCTTTTTCTCCTGCTGCATTTTGTGTGTGTGTGTATGCTTGTTTCTTTAATTTCGTAATCAAGCATCTGGAATGTCTTGACTGACAGAGAAGCAATGAGATTTTTACAAGTGAACTGAGAAAATAGCTTATTCATTTTTTGAATAGTTTGGCACCTGGCATAATTTGTTTTAACAGTTTCAGTTCCTTAGCCGGTTACTGACTGACTGAGTTTAACTGTGCAGATGGACTTCATGTATAATCTTATGCTACACAGTAGCACAAAAGAGCTTTAAATGCATTTAAATAAAACACAGCCAGAAAATCTTAGGTTTTAAATAGGAGAAAAGAGCAAAAAGTTTTACTTTGGCCAGGACGACAGTCAGCTATAACATGGTAGGGAAAAGCAGCAAGTATAGCTATTAGCAGTGAGAAAGGCATATTGTGTTTCCCTAGTCTCAGAACATTTTTAAATCTGTATCTGCAGTGCTGATAATAGTAAGTGGTGCGAAGAGCCTCATTTCATTTGTTTCTGCACAGATCGGTGTGAGAGAGGCAGCCTGGAGGATGACCTCCGGCCAAGCACACTGCACCCACCGGAACGTCCGAGCCCCTTCAGAAAGGGGAGAGCAGCAGCACGCTCAGACCAGTGTCCGTTTCCTCTTCTTGCCTTTGACTTCAAGAGGATTAGTGCTGATTTCCAGCAGTGTAATGAAGATTGTTGCACACTGAACTTCTCCAGAAGCTGTGCAGCGCTAATCAAGGGCTCTGGTTTGGTTCCTTATCTCTGGCTATAGACAGCGAAGGCACACCACGCAACAGGGAGTGGGGGAATTGAGTCCCTCTGGATGCCCGTGATAAGCTTTACCTTGAACTGTTTTTCTAGTCGCGTCTTCCCTCCTATGCCAGGTATGAGGATGCTGTTAACATAACTGTGCAGCTGGTTTGCAGATACTTCAGTCTCCTTCCCAAGGATGGCTTCCAACAAGGCATCATGAATAAAAATGTACTGCTCCTAGAAAAACAACAGCATGTCACGTAGGCACTTGGAGCAAACAAGACTGCTGGCCTTAACCGAGGGAAAGAGCACACTAAAGGAAAGGGTTACACCTTCTTTGCAAAACAAGCCACCTAAGGCCAGAATAAACATTTAGAAGTGTAACACAACTCTGAAGAAATCAAAAGCAGGAGGTAAACTTTTTCTAGAAAAAAGAGATGTTCCAGTACAACAAGCGCCTGGTGATATATTCAGTATTTACAGGGACGTAACTGAAAAATCTATTTTCTATTTGATTACAACATAAAAATGAGCACGGCTTTAAATTCAACCCCACTGCATTCTTTACCTCTGTCTGGACGAGGTAGTTGCGCTGTGTCCTGATGTGTTTCAGGAAACCCAGGACATTAACTGTGCTTTTGTCTTTTATCTGTTGCAGCATACTGTCTATCACAATATAGGTACCAGTTCTGCCAACACCAGCACTACAGAAGACATAAAAGAAACTCATGTAACAGAGCCGGACCAAAGGAAATGTTTACAATAGCAAAAGAGAACTAATCAAGATCAAATATTCCTGTCCACAAACTTGACTTTCCATGCAAGCACCAACCATGAAAGTCCCTAAACAAAATATTCTGGTTTTCTGGGAATTTTATCTGGCAAATTTAAGTCCTTAGATACACTGTGATATCAGCATTCCCCCAAATGTTTTATTTCCTCCCCTCTACGGGTATCTCTGCGCTGCAAGATGAGGATGTGAGTGTAGCACAAGCCATCATGCTTGCGCCAGTGAAGCTGCCCGGCGCTGCTGGCCACAGCAGTGAGGATGGAGCTGCCGTGGAGCCTGGATTTTCACACTCTGGCTGTTTGTGCACGTTGTCCTGTCTCCACTGCTGTTGTTACTGGCGTTGGCTAGAGGAAGCGTGTGCAGATCCACCCTGTGCCAAACCGCTTCTATGCCAGACCCGCCGTGGTTGCTGCAGGCTATGGGGCTGCCCTGGTTGGCTTCAGCCTTGAGGGAAGGCTGAGGCTTGACAGCCAGAGCGGAGCTGTAACGCGGCTCTGGAAACCCAAGAGGTACCAGCACTACGGCAAGGCAGAAGAGGGGCTTACCCTGTGAAGGCAGGATTTCTTGAAGGGGAGGAGGGTGGTCCTGGGCTCAGCATAGAAGGGGGAGAGGGGAACTGTTCACAGCTTTCCAATTTTTGCTCAAGAGGGAGCTCTAACTCTCAGCATCCCCTCCTCTTTGCTGTGGTGCTGCAGAGCCCCCTCACATGCAGTCTTTTGTGATGGAGACCACTTCCCTTTAAGCATTTAAGGGAAGCCCTCTGTTGACTGCAAGTGCTGGTGAATACGTGTGCAGTTCGGTGGTTCGCTGTGTGCAAGGAGAGCTCCAGGACTCCATGTATTCGCATGGCTGATTGCCAGCTGATGTGATCCTGCCCACCCACTGCTGCAAACAAGCTTCGAGCCAGGAACTGCACAGCCACATCAGTGCAACACTGAACAGCTCAGTAGCACGAAGCAGGGCTTCCCTAAAGCAACTGGGAAGCTTTTGCATTGGAGCCGGCTTGAAACGGTAAAGCAAAGCATGCTCATGTCTACCTGCACTCCGCGGGGCAGGCATACTCTTCCTGCGCTGTTAACGTATGTGTTTGTCTTAACTGGCATATAAGATGCACACTGCACGCTAGGGATGCTTGCCATGAAGTAGCTAATCACACTCATCATACCTGCAGTGCACAACCACTGGTCCCATGTCCGGGGTTCTGGCTGCAGAGGATCTCCGAACGAAGGTTAGCACAGGCAGAGCATACTCCGGCACACCCATGTCAGGCCACTGAGTGTAGTGATACTGAATAACCGTTCTCTCATTCTGCCGCCCTTTGGGATTTCCTTTCTGACCCTGCATGCAAAGCAAGCACAGCAAGAAGAGAAAGATCAGGAAAGGGAAGCATGGAAATACATTCAATCCCACTGGCTGGTTCAGCTGAAAAAGCGCCTGACTTTGACAGAAGAAATCTTCTCCTGCAGCTCTGCCTCCTGCTAGGTGGAGACAGAGTTCAAGGAAAAATACACACGGGAACAGAAAATAACAGCAACAACTGTGAAACTAAAGCAGCAGTGAACTTGAGAGAAAGAAATACAGGCCAAACCTTTTGCCAGGTTCCTTTGTAATCCTGGCTTTGCTTACCTATTTCCCATGCCCCTGCTACTTCAAGCTGTCTATGCAACAGTTGAGGTTTTGCTCCTGGGCAGCTTGCAGCCTACACAAGCCAGAAGGCATCTGCATGAGAACAGCAAAGGCTTTCACCCACCTTTTTCATCTTTGTGTTCCTGACTGTGAAGCGGCGCACAGTGTAGCAGGCATGAATGTTTGTGCTCTTCAGCGTGACTATAATGTTGCCGTACTCCTCGCTGTTCTCTGATGGCCAGTACTGATCGCATTTCCTCTGCGCAAAGAGAGAGCTTGGCTGAGGGTTTGCGCTGGTTCTTTATATATGCATTTAAAGCTTTTTAGACGAGTAAGACCATAGCTAGTAATGTATCCCTCTGTTATTTATATATTGCACACCGATATATATCATCCCCAAGCAATTTAAATTCTGCCCACGTGAGTCAGGGAAGTGGTAAGGAGCAGTTGCTAACAAATTAGAAATTCTCTTACTCTTCCTTTTTCAACAAGGTTTGTGATCATGACAATGATTCCAGTATTTTGTTCCCAAATCATCCTCCAAAAGTCTTCAAATGTAGACTTTAAAGGTCCCTGGGTAGCAATGTAGGCTTTTGCTTTGTTGTAACCCTTCAAAGAAAACCATAATGCCAAGTAAGATGAAAGCAGTATCACAGCAGACATATTAATAATTTAAAGGTAACAAAGAAAGGCGTCTTTCTCATTCAGGATACTGAGGAATTTGTAGCAAAACTATCAGGGGAAGTTGGAAAACACAAACAGTTTACAGGTAGCAGTACTTCCTCTTTGTGGAAGGATTCAGAGTTAGAGGAAAAAAACCAATTCAAATAACTTACATCAACATAATTAGCATTAATGTAGTCACTGTGCTTGGAATCTTTTCCTGGTAAAGGCCTTAGCTTCACCCTACTGTGATCATCTGCAGGATGAAAAACAGAGCAGAGAAGCATTAAGGCAACATTTTGCAGAAATGCGAGTAAACATCCTAGGTATTGGAGTACCCCTTATTAATAACCTATAGAAACTGGCTTTGGATTGGAGTCAAGGGGAAGACGGAAGTGTCTGCTCTTGGTCATCTGATCGTGGTTGCAGGCCTCAGGCTTCACATCTTGTGAAGTACCTGCTTCATGTTGGGACAACTTCTCTTTAGAGATCACGGGAGCTCAAGGAAGAGAACGATCTCTACGATCATCTACACTACGTAGTGTAGTGTGGTTCAAAGAGCCATGCCACCACACACGGTGCCATATGTAACACCATGCAGAGATGCCAGTTCAGCTCTTCTAGGCAGTAGAACTGCCTCGGCTTGGCTCGATGTGTGAGCTCCTTATCCTCCCCTTGGTGCTGCGTCAAGGCAGCTTTACTGGCCCTGGCAGCAGAGTGAGCGCCCTCACTCCTTCACCACCCTTATCGCCCCGAGAGCACAGACTCTCAGTCCTTAGCTCCTGTTTTCCTTGCGCCCAAAAGCCTGACTTCTGGCTTGAACGGAAGAAATGCAGGTCTTCCCCTGCTCTGGGGCAGCAGCATTGGACCATTAGGTGCTTCCAGCGCAGGCGGACACAAAACACAAGGGTTAACTAACTTTAAGCACAATAAGCTGGTTTCATTTGCCTTCCTTGACCACCAATAGAGGGAGACAGGTTCCTCCAGGGGCAATTTGGAGCACTTAAGTTCCTGCTCCAACTTCCCTCGAATGTTACTTCTCTCTCTGCGCCACAGAAGGAGCCTAGAGGGACCAGACATCTTTGTCTACAATCAGAGTTGGGACAACTGCAACGAGTTCCCTTGCCCAAAGCCACACAGCAGGTCTATTACAGATCCAGGAATCGGTCCTCAATCTGCACCTTGATCACTTCTGAGAATCTGCCAGAGACATGCATTTCCTTCCTATGCCATCAGAAACACTCAAGATTTATTGCAATGGTATCAGAGAATGAAGATAAACCTTGTGAGCTTTATATCAGTGCCTCTCCATCTTTTTTGCCAAACCACAGTGACTGCTGCATCTGCCATTCACTCGACATCAGAGAACAATATGGAAAAAGTTATCGCATCTCCGTTTCATACTTGCAATAATTTGCATTCTAGAGCAGAGCCCAGATTTGCAATTCTCAGAGGGATTCAGGCAAAGCCTGCACTGTGCTACAAAGACCATTGTTTGCCCAAGTCATACACACAGCAGCAGTTTGAAATAGAGCAGATATACCTCGGTAAGAGTTAGTACCTTTGGGATTATAAGGGAATCCCAAGGACCATAAATAAAACTCTTTGTTCCACCTTGCACTTCCCTTAGGCCAGTTTTCAGAGATTAGCAGGCAGACAGCTCTTACCATCAATTGATCCCAGTTGCTCCATCGCAAAGTTTCACACTGAGCTGGTACTTTTAAAACAATACTTGTACCATCAAACTGTAAAACAACTTAAGACAGAAGCTGGAGTGGACTCCTGGTCCCACAGCAGTCAAAACTTACACTGCCCTTAGTAGGAAAAGGATCGCTCAGCTATACTTTCACATGTTTATTAATTATTGTGTAATAATGTAACTTTGAATCACCCGTCACCTACAGACACACTATGAGAGGAGAGTGCCTCTCCCTGTCGATTCCCTGCGCTAACTGCCCAGGCTTACTTACACGCAAGGATGTTGATGTATCTGTTCTTGTGCTTGTTGTCGGGGTGGTTGGAGTGCTCCGCAGTGATGTTCATGTCGGCTGTACAGCGCTGCACTTCCTAGGCACCAAAATTATTCAAAGGGAAAATCTGTCAGTCCAAAAATGAAGCTTTATCTCCTTTTGCAACAGCTCAGGGAAAATAGGTTTAAAATATCAATATCTTAATGGTTGGATTAATGGCTGGATTAAATTAAGTCTTTCAGTATTGCCTTGTAAGACACAGTCTGCTTAAAACAAGGGGGTATTAGCTGCTCTCTGGTGTCCAGTTATGCTCCTCTACATATCCTTGGTGGCAGATGCAGTTTGGGCACCCAGAGGGCCTCCCGTCCCCTCTGCCCAGCAGTCCCTCAGTCTCCTGGGCTCTATCCCCTTTCTACCCCCTTGGGAAGGGAACAGAGAGTCCATCAAAGGCAAGAGTGGCCACAACGCGGTATAAGAAATTAAGTACAAAAAACATTTCTACAGAAGACTTTTGACCGCTGGACAACTTATTTGCTCATAACCCCTTAAAATAGGGTTTCTGACATTTAAGTTTTGCATTGACCTTTTATTAGTTCTCTGCAGAGGGATGACTTTTATAAAATATAAATAAAATAGATCTGTGAAGATAACAGTGCTTTAAATACCACTGCTGGGACACCTATTAACAGCAAACGATTTAGTGAAAACGGTAAAAGGTTGTGTCCAGGTATATATATTGGAGCTACATACAATCAGACATTTACCCAGCTGAATAAGGCTGGGTGTTCAAGAAGCTAGAGATGCAGATATATGTCTAGCAGAGGAAGTAGGTGATATACCTAATTTCCATTGATTTTTCAGCTCTTGACCTATTTGCATCATCAAACAACTGAATACAGGGCTATACGTGGCAACAGAGTGTCTCTTCTTTGCCCTTGAGAGTAGCAGCTACTCCCCTTGGCCAAGTTCTCCTACAGTTACACACTTTGGAGACTGTCTTGCAAACTAAGCAGTAAATATCAAGCACTATACCACTTCCAAAGAATTATTTTCTTGTATATATTTAAATACAATCTTTCTGAAAAAGCAAAAAGCTTTTTATCATTAGCGTAAATATTCTTAGTTTCAAAACAAATTTTGAAAAATATATTGATGTTTGCAGTTTACAAAGTTGTGGAAGAAGCTGCATTTATCCAAACCTTTTGTGGGTTCCAGAAATCACACCAAATGGAACAAATTTCCCCCAAGGTTATATGGGGAGGTGCCAAATTACTTTGTACTTTGGGCTTTAAAAATAACAGTACACTACCTGCCTAAGAGGAAAAGTCATTAGAAGCTCACAGCTGCTACAAAGATCACGAGCTAAGTGACAGAGAAAAATTATCAAGAGAAATGCTATACAAACAGCAGATGTAACAGAGTTCAGCATTATGCAGACATTTCACAAAGGAGTTGCAAAGCAATTTTGATATCTTTCCCAGCATTTACATTTTAAAAGTGCAAAGTATACTGAAACCTTGAACATTTTATAGCTTTTATATCCACATAGCACCCCCAAACGAACATTTGCTTCTTGCTCTCTCCTCTCCATAGGGAGAAGCATACTGCAGTCAAGGGGATGAGCTGAGCAAAGACAAAGAAGAATCAGGCACACCTCTCTGCTGGCCCTAACAGAATTTTCACAGTTCCATTTCTATCACACACACACACAAAAAACACATTAAAATGTGCGTTTCCCCTAATTCTGCCTGTCGGCTCCAGTAAACAAGGGACTTTGGATTATACAACGGGCAGGATCAGCTCAGCCTAAATTGCAAATGGGAAAATAGTGTTAGTTACATATTTGTATGATTTAATGTAACTTAGTTTTACTTTTTTGCATTTGGAAATCATGCACCATGATTCCTGTATTGTTGCAGGTCACTTCTAAAAAATAGCCCCCCCTTTCTGAAGAGCCCCATATCAAACACTAAATCCCTCTATCACCACAAAATTATTTTTAGAACAGTTATTAGCATTGAAACATTTATGCCAAATGCTGTAGAATTTAATACAGATGAATCCAATAAGGTTCTGTGGAGAACACTCTCAACAGTTATAGAATTTAATAGGGAATTACATCCCTGCTAAGGAATTCTCTCTGACAAGTTTAAATACTACATAGTAAACGTATCACTTTCTATTAAATTCTATAGGATTTTTCCATAAGGGAATTGTTAGAGGGGTTAATCATTTTAATTAACCTTTTTATGTTGATGCTGACCGCTTTTTCAACTGTACGATGTTCCCAGCTGGCCAATATAAAGCTAATAGAAGAGGAAGATTAGGCTAAGATGGTGAAAAACATGGCAATGGAAAAGAAGGTCTTCTACCGTCAGAGGTGATCTTCTGAAAATGGCTTTTATTAAAAACTTAACATTATAAATGCATTTTAATACTCTTAAGAACTGCTAAAATGATGGAGTCCTATACCTGCACACTGCACAAGCATAGCAAGAGGAGACTCTTCAAGGAAAGCTTCCCCCTTTGCCAATGCACCTCCACTCTTTCTGTCTTTTTAAAAATCAACATAAACCAATAAAAGGACATTTTGATTTCAGGGCCACCCCGTCCAGGACACAATCAATGCTCTGTGATGCTGAGCTTGTCCAGTGAGAAGGGGACCGAGGACATCGTCTCACTTCATGCTGGCCACTGGTAACTTCTGGCCGTGCTGAACGGACAGATGGGCGGTGAACTGAGGTCAGTTATTCTCCTAGGTTCATCACTCCAGATGCTAACTGCAAATTACTAAACCACAGGCTCGCTACCCCAGACAGTAAGGCGTAAGTTAACATTCCTTTGTTATTAAAGTCAAAGTGGTTGTCTTTCATCAGTGCGCAAAATGCTGCAAGAAGACAAGACTAGTTGCAGCCTGTTATCTATGCCTGCTTTTAGAGCGTTATTTACCCTTTGGCAGAACAGGATGGCCTGGTGTTAATAAATAGCAGCCCGGAGAAAGTTCCCAAAAGTCACCTGCCTAATTATGCCTTTTTACCACATTATATATTATTACATATTTACTTTCCCAACATTTTCTAACGCTAATGCAATTAACACCCTAGGATTTCTAAATCTTACTGCTTACCAAGTCATTCCTTTGCATTTAAAACATCATCATGATTACACTACTATTACAACTTAACTCTGCAGGCAGGCCACCAGGTCAGCTCTGGTGCCCGGGCTACTTGCTGCAACCTAAACAAAGTATTCTCAATTAACACGAAATTGCTACTGGCACCTGGGCGTAAAAGGACAGCTACTCCCCTTATCACCGTATCTGTAATTCATCCAGTCATATCAGACAAACTTTTCCATTCCAGAGTCTTTTCTTCTGCTTTCTTTAATCCTTTTAGTCTTTTCAGCTGATTTTAACGGTGGCTGGCTAGCGTGCTGCTGCTCCTTATGTTTAACTTCGCAGAACACATTACTGTCCAAAGATGAATGGATACAGGCTCTTGTTCTGTCCTTTCAACTTATCATTGACAACCCAAGAAGCCAATGTACATGGTTTCAATTGACCATTAGTTACTGTAAAAAGTGTTCTAGTCCTTGCTATTATGGCCAATTTACCTTTTAATTATATTGTCCATGCTAATGCTAATTGGAATTTGATACACCCAGGTTTAACAACCCATTTTCATTGCCTTCCTGAAACAAGTTACAGATTAGTTTTTCCTAAACTTCAAAGAATTTCCATTAAGGTGTAAAATCAAACTGCTCCAGCGTCTTGCTGGCAATGTAAGGTTGCGAGCAAGAAATGTTGCTGCTACAGTGACTGAGCAGGAACTCAGTCTCTTGATTCGGCCTTATGCAGCGCTGCTGTTGTTTCCCATTACCGCTGTCAGTAGACGTCCTAGCAGGGGCTGAACTGTAAAAGCCTATGAATAGCAATAAGGAGGAATCGTGAACAAAGAAAGGATCCTAATTTGAAGGACTAAATTAGAGAAGAGCCATAGCTACGTTTTGATCTTATTGTAGTATTTTTCAGCATGAAAGCAGCTAGTGCATCCACCCCTAAGATCACTCCTGATCTATTAGTTTAAACCCAAATGAGAGAATTCTGCGGTTGTGCTCTTGCTATTTGTTCTGCAAACATGAAGATGGCATACCAACAGAGACAGCAAATAGCATTTGAAGATCTCCCACAGGAGCGGTGCAGATTTTTGTAATAATTTAGCACTAGTATAAACCCTCTGATGGCACTCAGGAGAAAGGTTGGTGGGGAGACCCTAGACAGAAGGAGAAAATAAACAAGCCGAAAGGACTGAACACAGCAATAGCAGTGGAGGAATCATGAATAGGTGGTTAAAAATTCATGCAGGTGTGAGCAATTCAGAACCCCTGAGCTGTGCACAGAGCTAACCTGTATACCCAAGTGATGTCTACACACGTGAGAGAGCAGAGGATGGTGGAGTAATGTTTGCTTGCTGTATCCTACCCTTGGCTGCACAGAGAAGCACCAACGTCAGAATGAAACCATGCATTCCTCATGTGGGGCTATGGCCCTTTGGAGCGGGGCTTCCAGGCAGAAAATTTAGGAACTGCTGTTGAGTTGTAATTAGTAACAGAAAGCCCAAACAGCTGAGTCTCTTTAACTGCTTCTCCCCAACTTCATCTGTTCATTCACAGTACCAATTTCTTAGGGTAGGTCAAACAGCAAGATAAGAATACAAAACTCCAGGAAGATCCTCTTCTGGTGCAGAAGAAGAAGCTGGAAATCCTTCATCTTTCAGCTTCTCAGTGCTGCTTCCCTTTGGTTTCAGTACAGCAACACACAGGCTGAGAATTCCTCTAATTATGGCAATTTGGGGCCAGGGTTATAAAACTTTTCCCAGTGCAGTCTCCAAGCGGCATGCGTTTGAAACAGCATCTTCCCACTGCCAAATTTCTTGGGGTAGAAACGTTACAAGCATGTTTCTGCTGTAAGCTGTGTGCAATGTAAATGGGATGCCAGTATAACTACACAGTGTTTTTAGACTTAACAAACGGGCAAAGCAGAGCGCTATCTCAGTCTTCAGTGCTGCCCTTCACTAGAGAATAACATTCTGAGGCCACTGGTTAAACAGAGCTAGTGACCCCCGCCCCAAGCAGCGACAGTCATGAGAGTAACGTTAGCAAATCCCTGCCACATCACTGAAGATACGGATTTATGTTATTTTTTTTACATGTCAGGAAATCTTTTAGAAGAAGGTGCCACCGGAGTATAAAGATATTTTCAATATAGGTGATGAGGGAGCTAGACAGCCTGCCTCCAAGTTCAGCGAGCCTGTGCAGACTCCAAATTGGCAATGAATCATTACGCTCAGCCACAGGCAGCAGGGAGGTCCGCGGAGATTACATTCACCCACTCTAATCTCTCTAGCAGCAGCACTGACCAACCCACTCCAGAATTGGAGAGGAGGTAAATAAAATTGTCTGGTCTCTGAAGTCCAAATGCCGCATTATAGTATAGAAACTCACAGCTAGCTTTGGGGGGTGATTTCTTGCCTTAATCTTCCCTTCTTAGAGGGAAAGGCAAGAACTGTGCTCACAAAATTTACTGTTTTATTTCAGTAACAGGCCAGACCAAGGAGGGAGTGAAAAAAAATGGCCACAGGAGGACACACTTCGCACTCTTGTTGATATAAGAATTTGGAGGGCGAATGCCCTATATCATCAGGCTGAGCACCAGGAGGAACAGAGGATGGCAAATGTGACATCAGTTTTTAAAAAAGAGATCCAGAAGGGATTGCAGGCGCTACAGCCCACTAAATCTGACTTCTCTATGGGGCTAACTGCCAGAAGCTGTAATGAAGAGCGGAGCTAGCGAGCACCTCCAACACTGTGTGGAGAGGTCCCTGAAGAAGGCCATAGACAGGACAGTCTGCAATAGAACAGTATATTTGGATTTCCAAAATGTGTTTGAAAAGGTCTCTCACAAAACGTTTCTTAAAAAAAACGATCTGTCGTGGAGCAAAAGGAAAAGTCCGCTTATGTCTTAGAGATGTTGAAGACGGGACTCTCAACCCAGGAATCGTCAGTGTTAGATTTTACTCGCGAAACTTTACACAGAGCTGTTCTATTCCTAAACGGACTACGAAGGAGACAAAATGTGTTTATAATACAAAATTATTCAGGATAATTAGAACAAAAGCTGTTTGTGAAGGGAAGCAGAACGTTCTCACAGTACTGAGTGGCTGAGTGATAAAATGGCAAATGAAATTCAATGTTGATAAATGCAAAGTGATGTACTTGGGAAAAACAACCCTAACTATACATACACACTGACAGGTTCTCAATTTGCTATTGTCATTCAGCGAAGAGACCTTGGGGTCACAGCTGATAGTTTTCTGGAGGTGTTGGCTGAGTGCTCAGCGGTTGTTAAAAAAAACAAATAGTATGTTAGAAAGGAGGAAAGTAATAGAAAACCAATCAGAAAGCATCACTATGCCCCTGCATAACTCTGCAGTAAACCCACCCATTAAATACCGTGCACAGTTCTGGCCTTCCCATCTCAAAAAGGATACGGTAGGTAAAGTTAGGGGAAAAAAAGTGCAGAGGGAACAAGTGATCTGAAGCCTGGAATGACTTCCTCAAATAAACAGATTAAATAGTTCAGAATTCTTCAGTTTTGAAGAGAGACGATTAAGGGGGGATACGAGGGATGTACACAAAACCACGCGTGGCATTTAGAAGGTGAATAGGGATGTACTTGGTAATGCAAAAACGAGGAGGCGCTGAAAGACGCTGTTAGGCATGAATTAAAACCAAAAGGAAGTCTGTTCTTGTGGAGCAAGTCGTAGCACTCATTGCCCTGGGATGTTTTGGACACCAGAAGTCTACAAGGGTTCAAAAAGCAATAAGAAATTTGCGGAAGAAAAGTTTATCAAAGACTGTTAAACATAACGATGCTACTACAATGTCTGGCCAGACATAATCTCTGACTCAGGAAGCCTCTCAACCTCTGCACAGCCTTGCCACCGTGCACACTGGGGAAATGGGCCACCAAACCCCAGCCTAGGCATGCGCTGTAAAGACGTGGCACATCACCTCGTCTGCCACAAAAAAGGAGGGCTGGAGCTGTCTGCGAGAGCAATCCAAAAAGCTCCTTGAACTTTTACCGTTATTAGGCTGACTGAATTCGAAGTTGTAATTCAAAGAGTTAGATCAGAAACCAGCACTGACAACCCATGATTGTGGACTTTAATTCAAAAAGCTGTTGGTTGTTCAGTATTAAATTGGGCCTTACCTTTCTAGTTTACATCCAATATTGAAAATTCAATTGGACTCAAAGGAAACCTTAACAATTCTGTACATACAAGAAAGCCTAGCCATCACCAGACAATAAAGCTGGCTACTCGCATTATGATTCCCCAAAGGGAGTGAGGATTCCTTTTGGGTGTACTTCCCAAGGAAAAATTTGTGAGTTCAAAGTCCTTTTTTCCCTCTGTACATAAAACGCTTCCTAAGCACATTCACAAAATATTTAGCTGTAATTACAGCTCATTTTAAGGGGAGGAGGGAGGCAGTAGTCATACAATTCATTTTCAAAGGAATCTTCTTCACGTAAAACACAACTCAGTCCAACCCGCAACATGCTGCCAAAAACACAGGAAGAAACATACGCCCAAAACTAGCAACAAACAAATGGACAATTTTTACCTTCTACATAGGGCAGATTACGTTTGTTCCTAGCTTACTCTTTCCTTTCAGAGATTCCACCATAAAACTTCCTGCTACAGAAGCCTTTGAAGACATTTTGGATCCTTTTTTCATTAAAAAAACAAAAAACAAAAATGCCATGTGCTCGCTATCTTTGGGAAGATTTATTTATCCTATACTATTGCTCAATTTTTTTCAGCATCTCCTTGTCGTTCTCTTCTCCTTTTAGATTTAAAAAGTGGATTTTTTTAAAAAAAAGCCTGCACGGCTTCAGAACTTGGGAGCCCCTTCAGAAGTTCCTTGGTAGGAAGGGCTTGGAGGGGGATCGCTGACCCCGTGCGAGCGTGTCGTGCGCGTGCGCTGCCCAGTCCCTCGGTAGGACACGCGCGATCCGTACCAGGCATCAGCACACCATCCCATTCCTGTTAAACCAGCAAGACCTCACGACGAGGAGCCCGTGCTGCTTTTATGCTACCACGTGCAAGAACGGGAACAGCTGTCCTGGCAGAAAGTCAGCGTGGTGCGGGCAGACAAAACCTCAACCAGGATAAAGTCTGCTGGTACCGCAGAAACCTGCTAACATACTTTTAAACAAATTTGGATGTGCAGTATGAAGTTGCACCCACTCTGCGCTCCGAATGAGGTACCTGTGGTATTTTTCATCTCAGGCTAGCAGCCCTGTAACACCGGATTTTCTGTTTCAGCTGGAATCCCACTGCTTTTACCTAAAACACTAGCTAAGTTTCACTGTATCCGGCAGATACGATTCCGGTATGTACACCACAGCTGGGCCCACTGCTAGCCGCTTCTAACAGCTGCTCTATAAACGTAACCTCCGGCTCCTATATCCCTCAGCCACTTTCAAAATTAGGATCCTGATTTCTGAGTCCATTTAGGCACTTGAGAAAAAATTTACCTACAGGGTGTGTGGAAAATCTCAGCTTCACTCTCCCCATCGCTGTGAACCATGAGGGAGAAGAAAATCGAGCCCACAAGGTGCCAGCAAGGCAGACCGTGCGCAACAAGAGGGAGCTAGATGGTTTTGCTCCTATTCCTTCTCCTTACACTAGGAGAAGGAGATGTCATTTAGTCTTTAGGAAGCTGATAACTCAGCTACAGAGAAATATATCTGGAGTAGCTATACTGTCTTCAAAGGAGACACTCCAAATTTTAAGCCAGCAGAAGAACCGAATCTGGTGTGCAAGTGCAGTTGGAGGAGGTTAACTTTCCTTCAGAGGGGACCGCGGACTCCTCAGAAGGGAACTAATTGGCTAAAACAATCTCTCCCGACTAGCCGCCACGGTGTGGCAGTCACAGTAGGGAGCTCCAGAAAGAAAGGAAAAATAGGGCTATTAGAGTAGCGTTTTTCTTTGCTAAAACATGGGCAGAAGGTGTCCAACATTTGTTAATAGCAGTGATTTTGCGACAGCTGAAGCACAGCCTGCTTAAAGCCAGACCAAGTTTACAGATGTGTTGCTGATTATTTTGAATAATTAAATGGTGTAAAACCCAGCTGTGATGAATAGCACCAGGGTCACAATTCATAAATAATTGAGAAGAGTGAGTCGCATTTGATCATCCTGATCAAATTCTGCTCTCTGGGGAATAAATGTTTGTCCTGAATACCATCAACATTGTTAAATGCCTCAATATTCCTGCTCAGCCATCCAGCCAGCAGTCAATTGAACTAAATCACTTTAACACCTTACACATTTGCCTTCCTCATGAATACAAAATGTTTCTAACTTACACAATGGTTTTCGGGCATCAAACAAAGCAGCTACTCTTTATAGACAGTAACCAAACAGCATCAATAAATGTTTTAAATGATCCCATTAAAAACAATTCCTGCACGCAGTCTTGTCTTTACTGCAGTAAGCGAAGAAGCTGTAGCTATTTGGCCACCTATTTTCTCTCATTGCCTTGCTTGTAAGCAGAGCTGCCCGTGTGATTCACCCACATAACGCAAGCGCACCTCCTTTCGCTGGTGGGGAAGCCAGTACCACGGCTCCCTACGGTTTGCTGCGGTTCCGTCTGCTTGTCAATAATCCCAAAAGTTCAGCTCTGACCGTGATTAGGCGGACTGAAAGAAATGCCTAAAAGCTAGCCAAGGAATACTGGCTTGTGTACCTCTTAAAGGCATTAACTATTTCTAATAGAAGGCTACCTTAGACCCATGCTCTGTGATGGTTAGAAACCACCTATAACTGTCCAGTCTCAGTCTACTTATATCTGGTAGCAAATTGGTATTTCCCTTTTTCTTCTGATACACTGAAGCATCGCATTTACCTCTGTCATGACAGCATCACACAGATGTCACACAGCCCCTTACTATCAATATGCAATTAACTTTAGGAAAACACCATTTTACCAGTGGATCATTACATCATACCTCAAAGTCTTCTGAGAACCCATGCTGGTTATTAGAATACAGCTCACTGATGTGTTTAACGAACTGCTTGACTGGAATTGCTTCCATATCATCTGTGGAAAGAAAGAGATACTCAGAGTTGTTATTTGTCTCAGAAGTAAAATTTCAAGATCTACGCTATCATCTAAAAACTGCAGAGAGAAAGCATTCACTCATTATCACCTAGATCTGAGTTCCTAGGGGCAGAGCTCGTTCAATATGCAGTAATAAAAAATCTTGATGAACCTGGCCAATACTGAGGTAAACTCTTCACATTATTTTTCTATTTCTAAGCATTGCAAAGATAGATACTGGGGATCTGTTCCCTGCGATGCCTATTTACAAGTCCAATAGAAGGTCAAGGATCATCTAGTTCATATACAGTTTGAAGACAGTGGTGGATGGGATCAAGGGGCCCTCTCCCCTTACCCATCATGTAACAAAAGCAGAATAGACACGAAATATGAAAGTACAGTTGACAAGTGCCTCCATTAAGTTTTTACCAGACGAAGCAGAGACACAGCCTTCTCTCCTGGAACAGAGAAATTACAGACTTTTTCCTTTTTATACAATAATGCAGTATCCAAATGAACTTATCATGCAACCGTCTCTGCGCAAAAGACCAACAGGCAACACAACACCCCCACTAATGTGAGTTTTCTCTCATGCCAGACACTATGCATAACATTGAATATGCATTCCACTGGACCATTTGTTCTTGCTCAGCATAGTGCAAATTCTACTCAATATACCCATAAATCATCCACAAACATCTTCTCAAAAGAAAGGACTCAAAGGCTTGAACTGAATTAAAGACAACCAAGACTGTTTCAAGCACCTGGAACTCTGGGTAGTTTCTATTAGAAGTGGGGTGCAGGAATATTGTCTTACTTCTTCCTGTCTCAGAAAAAGAAGTCTAGATGTTGTTATAACCACCAAGATGTTGTTATAACCACCCCTGCAGTTGGTGAAAACACTGCTTGCCAACATTCATTAGTTAATATTTTCAGTCTGGCATTTAGAAAACGTAAATTGCTATACAATTGTGATTACTTTCAGCATGTGAAATAATCTACTGCCTGATGGCTACTATTGTCTGATAGCATGATTTTATGGCAATATTCTGGTATTTATGTATCCCATTTAATATTCTTCTGAAGATCGCATGCAGTTTATGTTTACTCCCAGTAATTTAGTGGTGTATTTCTGCTCCCATTTAGCAGCCATATGGTTTGGTGCTACAGCTGCATTATAATCTGGATTCTTCTCCTTTTAAACACGTACATTATGATAGAAAAAAATCCAAATATTTCTACAGATACTTAGCAAAATTTAACAATAAATAAATAGATGTGACATTTACTGTATTCAGAGTGAAAGATCTTTGGCAGCTAAAACCTCTAAGCTGTCACATATGCTTTTATTAGCAAAGGGTATGAAGATCTGTATGTGTAAATGAGGCTCTACTTTGGCAAGAATTTTATAGATCCAGCCCTGACAATCTGATCTCTCTCCAGCTGATGGCTGTTAATATTGACCATGTCATTACTTCTCTACTCTTATTTTACCAGGTAACGCTCCAGGGTGGCTTTTTGCATCTATCGACATTTTCAGATTTCAATCAGCTTCCTTCTATTTTATTTACAAGAGGCAATTGTTGAAGATATGTTTGCAATCTGATCACCTCCCAGTATAGTAATGCTACTTTAATTAGCCACATGCTCGTTTATTGAATAATAAAGAATTCCAAACATTTGACAAGTGTATGCTCATTTTAGCAAAAAGCTGCAGCCTGCAGAAATGCTGGCACTCTACAACATTTAAGTGCTAACATTTATTCTATGTAATATTGAGAACATAATCATCTCAAAACAACATACGTATTAATATCTTTGCAGCCAAGACACTTGAATGGAATGATCTCTATGAACAGCAGTCAATAGCAGGAGTCTGTAAAACAGTCTTTCCTCTCCTGAAAAGTAACCCAAATATCCTTAATTTCCTTGAAAATAACTTATGCTACGATAGCAAATTCACATACTGTCACAAGAACAGTTTCAGAGCTGTTATTTGTTTTTCTTTCTTGAGTAGAGTCTAGCTCAGCTGAGACCAACTGAGATCAGGGACTCACTGCAGCAGACCACAGTGTCCAATTTAATTTTGCAGAAGGCAGGATTTAATTTTAATTGTGATCTGTGAGCCAAGAAATACATTAAAAACAACGTACTCTCCAGTCCATTGAGCTCCCACCAATTTCAAGGATGGGTCTGCACCAGAGATCCATGGCAAAATATGGTTAGTTTTCTTTCATCATCATCACTGCATGGTGGCAGAATCTCTCTACCTTTATAGCCACTGCTAATTCTCCTCTCCATTGTTCACTGTCCTTTATCTTTTCTCCTCCTCTTCCTCCTCCTCTTCTGCATTTTCTCCTTTACAGCCACTTTCAATTCCCTTCAGAAGCCTTAACCCCATGCAGCTTCTTGCCCTATTTGACAACAGGGCAACGATTAAACAGCAAATAAATTAAACAGCAAATAATGTTGACATACAGGCTCACTGGGAGAAAGGCGCTTATGCTGCAGAAGCTGCCTATAAACTCAGGAAAACCACGCTGGAGCAAGTATAATTATTTGGTCTTTGGAAGATTAACAGCAGAACCACAAAAGTTAGAAACTGAATCAATGCTTGTGTTCTTCAGCTTTCAAATTGCTGGGATAACATGGTCCTACTGACTGTGCGAGATCAGGCAGGCGCAGCGCAGAAGCCAGGAGGAGGCACCCCCTCGAGGGACGCAGGCGGCCGAGGACGGGCCACCTGCACCCGGCAGCACGTTGCTCCTTCCCCAGCTGATCCGTCTGCCCCTCTCCTGACAGTCACGGGGGAGAAGTGGCACATAACGTGTAGTCTATTACACTGGCCAAGGGAACAGAAATACATTAAGGTAATTTGGGCCTGTATTTTTCTAGCTGTGACCCCCCCCAACCCCAAACTCCTAGCCGGATTGACAAATTACTCTAGCTGAGGTGCATGTGTGTTTAGCCACGGCAGCTTATTGGATCTCAGCTGAAATATCTACTAACATACTCAGCACTCTTGGATGGTATCGGCTCTGACGGTATCTGAAGATAACCTTAACCCTCTCTGAGAAAACCAATAGATGTTGCTAGAAGCACAGAATATGCTTTTCCTTGCAGAATATGCAGTCCAAAGGCTTTGGTTAAGCCTCTCTTCCATCTGAAGACAAACGGACTTCAATGACTATAATTCTTTTAGTCGATTGAAGAGATTAATGGAATCCTCTAATGGCTAATTAGGAGCTCTAACAGTTGTTCAGTGCTTATTCCCTTTTGCACCACACACTCTCTCCCATCCAGCAACCAGAGTGACATTTGATATTGTTACATTTTGTGAGACCTACTCATTATTCAAAGGGAACAGGGAAATGTTTTAATAACATACCTTCACCTGTAACACCGCAGAAATAATTACAGTTCTGTCTAGTCTGGGTTTAGCCATCTGTTAGACAAGCGCAAATAAAGTGATTCTGGATTTACGTCACTACAAAATAGGAGCTAATTCTGGCACCATAGAAATATACTAACCTTTTGTGTTATGTAGAGAAAGAAGTAACAATAGGTGGACGGGGCAAAAGTCTCCAGGACACCAGTATTTATAACCAGAGGTTACTGAAGCTGACAGGTGGGAATACCTTTTCATTACTGTGCCAGATATTCAAAATTTAGGTGCAGTTCAGATGTTCACTTGCTAGTCCAAGGGAAGTGGCCAGGAGGAGTAACAACAGCACAGTGCTGAAGGGGAGCGTAACGCCAGCCACTTCCTGCCACAAAGGGAAAATACCAACAGCATAGTCATGTTTTAAAAAAAAGAAGTGAAAAACCTTCACTTGTACCTCATTTTCCATGAAATGGCAACAGAGGAATGATGTAGAACGCATAACGCATTCTTTCAGAAGGCAACCACCTTCAAAACAAGCCTAAAGCATGTAGAAGCAATAAAGTTAGCACAGGGCTATATTTAATAAGTTTGGATAATTAGCAATCCTACCTGGAAGGATTTCCCCCTATTTCCTACTCAGTAAGCTGCCTCTGTAATGTTAAAGCAATTGGGCCCAATTTCAAGAGAAAAATGGGATATCATATCGGAGATGGCACTTCCACACAGTAAGATCTCAGATTTATTTTGATTCATTTATAGTCTAAGAGCTCACTGGATGGTTTAGCGGTATTGGATTAGAATAGAAGGATTTGGGGCAGGAATTAATCCAGAAGGTCAAAAACCGAAGTGCTCCTTCATGTTACCTTTGTCCAGTTGGGAGTTGTGGTGTTTCTGAAGACCAGACATTTGACACACATAAAGAAGCCTTGACAAGAAGATTCACCCATGCTTTTCATTCTGTTTATAAATGCTTCCCATTTTCAGCTATTATCTTATGCCTTACTTTTAATGTGAAAGCTTATTCCATTTGTTTGTGACTGCACTTCAGTCCCTCGTCTGGAAGACCACCTGGATTCACATGCCGTGGCCCGTCTGCTCGAACGGCAGCCACATACTCACTGCACCGTTCAGCAACCTTGTGCCACTCCTTGCATCTCCGAAGCACCCCCGTCCATTTTCAGTGTGCTATTCACAGGCGGCTTAAGCCAAAGGACAAGGGGCTTCCGCCCGCTCCCTCTTTCCCGCCTGCGTGGCTGAGCAGTGAACCGAATCAGCTTGCTGATCTGGCTAATGAATATAGAAAATGATTAGCTGATTTCCGGGAGAGGGAAAGAAGGATTAGCTGTCAATCGGACAGATGGGCTGATCCTCCTCATTGCCACGAGAAGCGATGAAGCGACAAGGGAGACTGCCCTTTCTGACGGCAGGACAAACCTAAATTGGCTTACGCCAATCATGAAACCACCATTAGCAACATTAATCCTGCAGCATCCGCTCTCGACAGTATGTCCTCACAGTTTTCATCTTCAGCAAAAAAGTTTTCCTGAGACTGGAAAGAAATATCCTCCAGCAGGCTCACAGTGGGACTGGATTTAACCTCTAAGCTCGCAGAAAAATAACCCACCCGATTTCATAACCCCACCCTGGGAACTGTTGTCCCACATCCACAGCTTTCAAGTGCCTTCTGTTCCTAGCTGCATGCTTTTTTTTGTTTGTTTGTTTGTTTGTTTGTTTTACTATCCCTGGGTTTTATTTACCACATTCAGAGTGGCTCATGGACTTTCACTTTTTAAAAGGTGCAGAACAGGAACTCCTGCAAGCAGCTGGAAGGCCGGGCCTCAACATTTAGGATGTACATTAATTAAAACTCAGTCTAACAGCCATTCCATAACCTACAGTACATATCAGATTGAATGAAGGTTGCAGAGCAAGAGCAAAAGCATGCTTTAAAGACAGCACTGCAGCAGAAACAACCATGTGGACTGCAGCTCCGGCAGATTCACGTTTCCACAGCCAGCAATGGGGCACTCGTAGCCCAGACCTTCGTTAGGATCTACGCAGCTGTACCACGCAACGTCAGGGTGCGCACAACACACAGTACTAAACAGGGATGCTAAAGCCCCACGAAGTCTCTGTCGGCGCTGTCTCTAGGAAAGCTGCTGATCATAAAGAATATTGCAAGAACAGTACTGTAATAACAGCACACCCTTGGGTGAAATTCGGCCCCATTAGAGGTTATTGAAAAACCTCCCATCAGCTTCAATAAGGTCATATGTCCACCTTGTACAGAGAAGCTTAGACTAAAAGCTCTAAACGTACAAATTGTGAGTATACCGAGAAGCACACACACACAGGGGGCAGAAGCTTCACAGGCAGGTCCGATTCTGGCACTCCTTGAATGTGGCATATTTGAGCTGCCCTGACTCAAGCCAATACTTGACTAACACACAAATAATCCAGGCATATAAATGGGCGGCCCCCAGCTTTCGTCTGACAATTTTAGGTTTAATGCATTTGCATCATATGCATTTATATAGCCAGGACCTGCAATTCTGTGACAAACTGGCTTTCCTTGTTAAACTATTTAAAATAAGAATGCAAAAGAAGAGTTTGCATTTGATGTGGAATAATTAATTTTTCTGACTGATCTCACTTCTTGCTGTATAAAAATTGCCAGAAAGATAAGAACAGTTTTATTTGCATAACACAACTATTAATTAATTCATGATAAAGTCAAAAATAATCTCAATATTGATAATGTGTCTGCTTTCTGCAGAGATTGTATCTGCACAAATAATAAAATGGTAACACAGTAGGTTTCTTTCTAGGAGCTCAAACTACCTGCTGAAAGTCCTTCATCCTCTGAAGTCAGTGACCTCAGTAGTTAAGATAAATTATAAATTAAAATAAGATAAATTAGGAATTGCTGAGTTAATTACTGGGGACACTATTCTTTTCATTAATGTTCCCATTTTTGTTATTACGTGTTTATCAAGTACTGTTTTTAATAAAAACACCTTTCAAAGTGAAAAAGCAAGGAAAATGCTATGAATATATTTGAGAGAGTCCTGGATAGGTGGGCAAGTTGAAAGAAAAACACAAAACCCACAAAATTATTTTCAGCAAGATAATTATTATCTATTTGTTATCATCTAGTCTAATGAACAGAAGGGCAGGTTTCTGATAAAGGACACATGAAAAAGCAGAATATGAAAAATCACCTGTGTAATATTGTAGCTACATTCATCTCTCTTGCTTCAAGATTTAATCTACTGCAATGCTATTAGCTATGTGTCAGTCAGAAATATAAAGATGTTAATGATAAAATTTTATATGTGTCAAAATAAGAGCTCAGTTTAAATTTGCTTGTACAAATCTTAGATTAGGTTGTCATTAATTATAAATGTAATAGCAATGCAGTTCTTCCCTTTAAGCAAAAAGAAATGGATCCAAAAAACCAATTTCAGTCCAAGAGAATGAAGTAATGTGAATTTTCCTCTAGCATAGACATTAAACATGATTTTATTTGGTATTGCCTGCTAAGTAACTCAACTTTAATCTCACGCATTTCCAACCTCGGGTCCCCGTTGTGCCATCAGTTACCCATAGGCCTTCCATTTAAGCACAAGGAGATGCAACTTTACAGGACGGACAAGAGCTCTCTGCGGTCATCTGATGGCTTTCAGAAAAGGACCAGCCCCAAATCTCTACATTTCACAGCGTTACCAGGAGAGCACATGCTTTTGGATGATTCAGCCAGCTCCTGCAGCCCCCACTACAAGTACCATAATTAGGAGGGGATACCATACCACAAATTCCCCAGTGCCCTGCAGAAACAGGGTTGGTAGCAGAGGAAAAAAGAGGTGGATGTTCCCTAAAACACCTTGATATTTTCTTGGCTTCAGAGGATGGCTGCATTTGCAATATTGCATTCGTGATTTTAATTGAAGCTGAAGATAGGTACAATTCACAATATGGTGCTGGAATATAAATCCGCAGGGAGCAGAAAGCAGCTATAAAGCCTTCAATAGCTGAGGAATACTACCTCTGTGCTCAACAGACAGCCTCATGCCCTTGAGAAATAAGTCCTCAGTTGCAGCTAGTACTTTTCCTGGTACCTAGCCAGGCTCTAGCACAGAAGATGACTCTGTTCAGCACATCGCCCCTGGAGGCCGCAGGCCTTGCCATGGAGGCGTCCTGGCGCTCATCTTTAGGTCTTGGGATGCAACTTGAGACAGCCACATCCCAGCAGAAAACAATAAGCATATCAAGCCTCCAGTAAGGACCTGCAATTTCCTTGTCAAATAAGGCACCTGCCTTTGCAATCTTTTACATGAAACAGTCCATCACATGGTGGACACCGCCTGACGACATCAGCAATGAAGGAGCTATGCTTATAGAAAACACTAACCACTGTTACCGTACGTTCATCAGGAAAGGTTCAAGGGAGCCCGGGTTATTGTATGTAACCATGGAGCCACTGTATATAACCACGGAATAAGGAAGACACTCACAGTTTCAAAAGTCTGCAGAAGAGCTAACAGAAACTAACAGTTAATAAGCTGGATGTTTTATGGGACTGACTGCTTCTTGTAACCAAGAGATGATAGAGGGAAATGAAGAAGAGTCACGGCTGCACTGGCCTTCATACCCTTGCATGGTAACATGAGGTGGTCAAGACACTTTCTCACTGCAACACACTTGGCTACTCTAGAATTTTCTCGGCTCATGCACCCACACTGAATCATTCCTAAAGAAGCAAGATGGTGTTTCTCCCACAGATTCCATCACTAGTTATTTTAAAATACACCGTTCAGAAACTCCAGCACTAGTTAAAAAATGAATCTACTACCATTTAAACCTGAAACTGCATATCCCTTGATCCAAGAACTGGGAAGTGCTCCTGAGTTTTGCAGCTGAAATAACTGGCATCACATCTGAGATATTTTACTTATACTAAAAACGGTGAAAGATATCTGGAATAATACGCTGAAAGAATCAGCTGTACCAGCCAGCCAGCCATTCTGCTCTTTATGAGCCACGTGTCTCTGGACTGTGGTCAAGACTACACACAATTTTGAGTTTTGCCATAGGGTCAAGCCGCAAGTATCTCTGTACTGATCTCACAAACAACCAGTCCTGCTAACATCAGTGCCAAAACACCCGTTGTGCCCATGGGCCTGGGCAAGGAACCATTACAGCCACAGCAAACTCCAGAACAGTTTACCACCTGTGAGCAGGAAAGCTCTGAAACAAAGACTAGGAAGCGAATGATAGTAAAAGTGGAAATTGTGCTAAGCCCAGTATTTGATATCTTCTAAATTACACAGTGGTGCGCTTCTGCATTGCTTGTCTTGTGATGAGAAGCACAAAGGAAGACTGACGGGGCTGCTTTTTGTTTTGTAGTGCTGCAGAATATACAGGTCTTCACCTACAACTGTGCTGTTATTCTTACTTGAATCTACCAAGAAGAATCAAACCCAGAAACTCTTTAACCAGATACTGACCCAGCTAGGAAAAAAAAAAAAAAAAGAACGGGAACAGGAGCTGGTTAGTAGGAGAGAGATGTTGCCAAGCCTAAATGTTTATAGCGAAGAGATCCATGTAAAGCGATGTGAATATGGCCAAAATTAACTGAGTGTAGAGGCAACGACAGAGAATACGGAGAGATAATTTTGTTGAGCTGAACGGCTGGGGAGTTTCAGAAGTCTGCCATTGATTACAGATGCATTACTGTCAGGCATAAGGCTTATGTGAGTTAAGATTTATACCTCAGTTGTAATATCCAGTGGGTGACTCAGTTAATGATATCTCCTTTGTCCTGTGTTTCTCTAGATCAAGCAGAGCAGATAATTATGAATAATGATAATGATTTGGGTCTCAGAGCAAATTTGCATAGATAAGCACATGCCTATGGGTGATGTGGCTGCATGCACAATAATTAAGCACGTAGGCCAAGGGAAGTGAGATAGAAAATGGGTAAAATCATTCCTTCACAAGCTGATTTTTCAGATTGCGGACCTGCTAAGTTGTACTATATAGCTGCTGCAGGTAGCTGGGAGATCAATTTTAGAGTTCCTGGAGCTGAGGAAACAGAGGGTACATCTAAACAGAAGAGCAGAACGTGGTGCAAAAAGATATACAAACGCCACCTCAGAGCATGCCGGCACGTGTACAGAGCAAAGCGGCTGCACGCAGCAACGCCAGCGCAGCTTCGGCAGCCTCTCGAGCTGCGTCAGGACGTCGCTGCACCTGGCTCCCCCGGACCTGGCACAGCTACCCTGCACCTGGGCCAGAACCAGCCAACCCCAACCTAGTTCAGCTTTCTCCAAACGACAGCTCCCTGCATGCTGTAGATGGGCCCTGGCAAATCTATTAAACGTTTTTAGGTACGCTGCTCTAAATGGCCATCAGTGTGGCTGCTTGCACATAGCACAGAGTGGAAGTCAGTCCACTGAACGCTAGGACATATATGCACGGTTCCACAGGGACCTATTTAAATATAATTTTTGAGAAGGCATTGCCTAGGGAATCACAAGCTAATAAGGTTACTTTGAAGAACTTTCTTTTCTTAAAATGTCACTTATATTTTACTTCTAAGATCAATATGGCAAGTAAGTTTTTCTTGCGCTCTCTGGCAGCTTCCAGAGGAAACGTTCAAAAGCTTATCATTCCATCAGTGGGGATCAATTCAAGGGAGAATTTTGCCATTTAATGTTTTTAAGGAATTTCAGTGGGCTGCCTACATAGGAGCAGCAGCTGATGTCGTTGACGACTGTCATTTAGTAGCAGGTTCATTGGGGGAAACAGGCCTCTTCTGTATCTGCAGACTGGGAAAATGTTTAGGAGAGCTTCAAGAGCTTTCGGTGCTGTGTATCACATCTTTGGAAAAAGGCTACATAGCTCGAATTTATCTCTACTCAATTTGTGCCTATATACTGACCAAACAGACTCCCTGTACAGTAAATACAGAAAGAGAGGCACTTCCAGAGAGTGATTTGACTTTTGATGCCTTCAATAGCTTTGTTGTTAGTGCAAAGATCTCTGAGTTCATCAGCTCGTTCATTCTCTCTTAACACCCTCTGGGCATGATTCAGCTCCATGCAGAAGTCTGTATGCAGGTGTCAAAACATCTGTTAAATCCTCAGAAATCTAGTCATTAGAGCAGGAATCCGATGGCTGGATTCACCTTTGCATCCGATTAGACTAAGCCTCTCTCCAAGGCCCACCTCCTCCTCATGTGCCTTAGAGCTGATCAGCAGTCATTGCAGATTTTCGACTACAGAGACAACTTCTCGAGGAGTCCTGCAGCACTTACTCAGCAGGTCCCTTACTCTGCAGTCCCCGTTATCAGATGAGAGCAGCTCGTTCTCAGGAGGACGGAGTGTGAACGGACCAAAGACTGTACTGCAGCGATGGTGACATCACATCAATCCTGAAGCTGCCCCGGTCCAACAGTTTGGCTTGCTGCAGGTACGGGAAGATGTCCCCAAATGGCAGTTTTCTTTAGTTCTTGGCTGCTTGATCTTACATGCAAGAGCATTAGCAGATGTGCAGGCCTTACGCTACCTGCCACCTGCACTGTTTTAATGGAATTTCTTTAGCCTGTATTACCATTTACATGAGTGCCTTCCAGTCTTTAATGGACTGATGCTCCTCTGTGAAGTAGGGAAGAACCATTGTCTCTCTCTACTAAACAGACTGCAGAACTCAAAAGATAGACCTTTCTGCATGTTTCTTTGTCTAAGAATTTTTTTTCTCAATTACAGTAAATATTTTACATTGGCCAAAAAGACTTCTCTCTGATGAGAGCATTTCTCTTCCCCCACTGCCTTGTGCTCATAATCCCCCTGGTTTATACACTGCTCTGTACAGAGCTCAACTTAGTCTACCCTCCCCTTCCTGGCATGCTCCAAGAAGGTATCACACGTGATGATGACAGCAGGCACGAGGGACCATTACAGTGATTGCCAAAAGCAACAGGGAATCGCTCCTTCTGGATTTAGAGCAGGAAGACTAGAGTTCTCCAGCTATTTAGGTTCTTTTGTGAAAATTCATCGCAGGTGGTCTAAAACTGAAACATCCCATCTCACGCTAGTCAAAGCACAATGAGAGGAAGGGTGGCTCCCTGCTAATGACAGTGAGGAGGCCAGGACACGCACCTTAGTCTGCAGAAAGGGCAGGTGATAATGCTATATTTTCTTCTATTTTCAGAAGTACAGAATCAGACCCCAAGGCAAACCGCCTAACATTTTCTATACAAATGAAATAGCTAACCTTTCATATTAATTCTCACAGGTACTTTGAAAGACTCTTTCTAGAAGGAAAGCCTCGTATTTCTACTGAATAAAGTCAGGCAAAATGTAACTGGATTATTCCATTTTTCTAGTACATATGTTTTTTCAGAGTCTCTTCTCCTACATTGTCAGAGATGTCTTTGAATGTTTTTATTAAAATTAGTAATAGATTGAATCCTAGACTATCAGCACAAATTACAGAATATGAGAAGGAAACTGAAAACATCACCTTGAAGCAACAAGTACAATCGTTCGACAGACTGAGGTCGACACAACATTTTGGATATCTTAACTCTGTCAGTGAAACTGAGTAATATTGGAGAAGGCAGCGGCTGCACGGGCCACTGTAACACCAACCTGTTTTCTGTCATCATTGCTTAAGGGGAACTGAATCCCACACTCGGGAACTCCTAGGGGAAATGCCTTATGAAGAGAATATATGGTGCCAAACTCTGGCTCTAGCTTTGCTCTCGACATAGCTGAGGGAAGAATCTGACCTTTGGTAACTAGATTAATGCCAAATTAACAAATGGCTTTGGACTTTATATCTTTTGCTTTTCCCACCTCTGCACACGCCGAAAGTGCGGGGCAAGTCCACTGGTCTCAGGAGAGGCCCTTCGTCCACAACCCACCCTGACACTGCAATCGGTTTCACCTTGGATGCAATATGTTAGTATTTCTAAGGAGTGTCGCTCATGTTCTTGACATTTCACAAAGGTTTTTCTGAAATTTTTAATTGAAATAACGTGGAAGAAGTGCCTATGGAAAAACACAGCACTGGTACTCAGAGCCCCATTGCAAAGCACATGAATTTAGATGAAGCAACACTGATATAACAAACGTCTATGAAAAAATCACGATTAACCACAAATACAACGTTCTCCCCTTTAGGTAATTAAAACAGCTTCTAAACAGCACAAATACAGGAGAGCAAGCCTGTCTTACCTGGAATAGGTATAATGGGAATACTTTCATTGGGGACCACGCGGGGTGAGCTGCTGTCTTCCACATAGAAATGAGCAGTCTGAAAACACTTTCTGTTAAAGAAAAAAAAAGGGCAGGGTATAAAACACTGGCCTCTGAGAAACAACCCCAAACTTTTGCACGTGTTCTGCTTTTCTATTTCTGTTCCATTTCTGCTCCACACTTCCAGATGTGACAGTTTTAAAACATCAGTTAGTGAAAACACACACGGCTTTTCTACAATGACAATCTTAATTCCAGATTCCAGTGTACTCTAATTCACTGACATCTGACATCCACTCACCCTAAATGCCTCCCTGCTCCCGTTCTGTATATTATTGATAAGCATTATTGAATACAAACCTGTTCTCAGAAAAGTTAGCGGTTGCAAAACAGGTTTCAAATACACCATTCAGAAAGAAACTGTGAACACAAGAAGCATATTCAGCACGTATTTCAAACCAAATCCACCAAAGACACTGTGTTTCCAGGGTACATATACTTCTGCAAAACTTTCAACGGTGTAACAGTAGACAGATAGCAATACAGCATATGTAACCGCTCCATGTCACGACACTGTTCTGATCTGAAAGTTATCCTTCAAACACTACAAATGTTATTCTTTTTAACACTGAAGCTATACAACCCTCTTCCCATCCTCCTCCTGCAAACTTGAATTACATATGCTGCTATAGAAAACGCCACAGACACTTAGCTGGGGCCCCAGGACTCATCCCTGCAAAGGCCTGTAAAGAATAGGAGAACTTAAATCCACCTGACTGTTTTTTACCTGTATTTAATGCAAAGCAGAGAGCACAAGCTGGTCATCACAGAAAAGGTACTGAGCAGAATAACATCAAGAGATCCAGGGAGACTCTGCATGGTGATGTTAACCGAGGCAGGGTTTTCCAACACCAGCGTCACTGCTCATTGCTGACTTAATGAGCTGCTTGAGGCTGGAACTGAATATTTAATGAGTCTTGCTCGGTGCGAGCGGCTATTGTGGCAAGCGAAGGGTCTGCTCTCGTCTGTCGGGGCGCTTAACAATAGCGTCCCCATCGCTCAAAATCCCCCTTCCTGCAACCCTTAACGAACTGCCCCTCAACACCTGGACAAAGTTTGCAGGCAGCCTTGTGCGCGGCCACTTTTCTGAAGTCGCTGTTTCCCTGGAGGAAACACATTTGCACTTAGCGGCTCTTAAGTTTCTGCCCTGCAGTCTGCCTTTCTGTAATTCGGGGCGTTGTGCTCGACAGAGAGCCCGCTCTGTAGAGGTGGCTTTGCTGACGTTGTCAAAGTAATTTGTGCTCTTGTCGTTTTCTACGTCCATACGTGCCAGAGCAAGAAAAAGTCACTGAAAATCAAACCACTCTCTAAGGCAAAGCAAGAACCTAAAATAATCATGGGTGTTTGCTTTCTATGCATTTATTTGTATTTTCTATAGCACAATCACAGTGCTTTGTAATGCAAGCACATGCTACAGCAGCTTAAGTACAACTTAAGACAATACAGAAGCGGGAGTGATCGTACTGCACAGCATGGAACAACTGTCTCATAGCAGCTTGCTATTTTCAGATACAGTGTCTTGCATTGTGCTAAGGTTATTTATTTTAGTGTGTATGCTTTTGTTAAGAAACAGCATAAAGTTAATGCACGCCCAAAGATGCAAGGTGTGCAATACATCGCAGCATTTAAAAATATCACTTAAAACTCCCCCCCACCCTGCTTGCTCCCTGTTCTCTCTCTCTCTCTCTCTCTTTTTTTTTTTGGTAGCCTTTATTTTGGACAATGCACACCCTGGGGGCTCACAGCAGAATAAATCAGTCACACATAAGGAAGAAACTATGAATATGAAACAGGCAAAACGTTCCTGATTTTGATGTATTTGGGGCTTTTTCCCTTGCCTCAGCGCTACAAAAATCCTTGAAGGGCTTCTCCTGGTAACGAAGGCCTTAACAAGGTGTTCAATAAAGACGGACCTTTACGAAGGGATCTACAGGATCCCCTTTTTGTTAAGCTCACGATACTTACGAAAGGCCATTATTTTTTGTAATTTGTTATTTTATACTCTGAGAGACTCTGATAGGCTGGCACTACGATTTTTTTACGCAGCCGTAAGATAGCTGTTTCATGATAGCCTCAAAACATGTAGTTGTATTGCATAATCACATAGTATGATACTGCAAGGTCCACGATGGTGATAGCTGAACACACATTGCAGCATCTCTCTGCTGAGCGGTGCTGGAATAATAAATGACTATTAATGACATATTAAATGACTATTTCACACAGTAAAGTTTGCTGCAATCGTTAATGTCATCAACAATTCTGTATTTTTTCCCTGGAAGACTTGCTGTAGTTGTTTTTGAAAAGGTATTCACCACACAACTTGACTATGTGTTTTCCCAGTCACAAACATCACATGAACATACACCTTTGTCTTATGTATACACATACATAACACACAGTTAGCTACTGGCAAGTTTGGTGAAGGCATACCTCTCAAACTCTTTTTTTTTTTTTTTTTTACTTGCTCATAGTTGCCTAAACTGCTTTTGAGCGTTAGGTTTTCCAAATCTAGTCCCAGCCACAGCTGAGCTCTCTGTGCACCCGCCGCCGTGTCCAGGTCCCGGTGGCTCCCTCCCTCTCTCAGCGGCTCCGGCGACAGCCTCAGTCAGAACTGACAGGACTGCGCAGGCTCGAACCTGAGAGCAGGATAAAGCAGACTGACCTTTAACGGTCCTTTTATGATGGGTTTTACAAACTCACTGCGTGAATTTTCCATCATGCTTTGGTTCCTGGGCCTGTTTCTTTCTCTTGTACATCCCCTCTGCGTAGCTCCAGGAGGAAGTGTGCATCTCGGGATGCCATGGCTTCAGGCCCCGCCTTCCAGATAATGTCCATTTTTTAAGCCTGGGATTGGGAGGATGAGGAAAAGCCTGGGCCCAAGAAGAGCCTTTTGCAAACTAAGGTCTGTTTTACAGTAATAAATACCGCTAGCTGGGATTGAGCCTGCTGCAAGCCATTTCAGATAAAATTTAGTATCTGCCTTCTCCCCCACTTTTGGATATTCCTTTCCATCCCCTGGCATGTTCCCCTACTCATTACCTTTCTCTCAGCGTAAAACCTTAAGCGGCAGCAGTTGCTAAGGCTACAAGAGGCTGGAATAAATCTGTGTGTGTGTATATGGGGAGGCCTGGATATACGAAGAGGACGGGAGCAGAAAATTGCTTGTTTCAAGTCACTGGAGAAGTTCCCATGGAGAGAGGTGGGAATGGATGCAGGCTTCTATGGCTAGGGCTAGACCAGGCGTGGCCAGGAGGAGCACTTCAGCCTGTAACTCCTCACCCCAGTGTCTGTACATGTTCAGGTATACATGCCTGTGTGCACACTTGCTAAGGAAAGCAACATTATCAACAGAAAAAAGTAAAAGTTTTTTTTCCTGATAGTTTGAAGTAGTCCTTACGAGTGAATGAGCAATCTGGATTTGTCAATGGCATAAATGATTATTAAGGTCTTACCAATTGAATCACGAATCTTAGAATAATTTCTGTATTGCAGCAGCATTGGTTAAGGAGAAGAAAATCACTGCCTTGATTTCATTTCCAGAAAATTTCAGAGAGTGCACATCTTTTCTGCAAAACACCAAAGTGTCTGTTGTCTCTGAATTACGCCCGTGTGCAGTGAAGCACACCCTTTTCTCTAGCCCCATATGTTTTTTTGGCTGCTTTTCCCTGGGGTACCATAACTGTGCGAGAGTGTGGTGATCAGACACACAATTGCCACATATGGACAAAAACACAGAAAGTAAAACGTTGCAAGATTAGCATCTCCCCAGAGAAGGGGCAGCGGCAGGGTCGGGAACACTAGGATCACGTTAGGGAAAGCAGCTCCCTGCTCAGAGTCTTTTTGTGGAGACACCAGCAGTGGTTACTAAAGCAAACTAACAGAAAGCCAAATCCAGAGCAGCAGCCCCTTATTACCAAAGCACAAAGAGGAAAATATGCCATGAGATGGTCCTGATCTGTGCTGACAGGCGAGGGATCTGCATTGCTCCAGACCAGCTGAGGCAGGGGGCAGGGAGAAGAGGAGCTGGGATTATTGTGGCGGGGCAATCGATTGCCTCCGCGGTGGCTGGCTGAAATGGCCAGAAGAGCAGCTCAGCACAGGAAAGATCAGCAGGGAACGCTCCACCTTCTGGGGACACCCAAGAGCCGTGTCCTGCCTTTTGCACCGGAGTGACTTGCACATTCATTGCTTGCTAGGAACCCACTCTTTCTTTCCAAAGTAGCTTCTGTCATCAGGAGTCAGTGTGTATCCCTCTCCAATGCTAGCCAAATTTATATTTTGCCCTTATTTCTGCTCTGTAATAGTATCTAGGAGCTCTAGGCTCCTGGATTCTTTGCAACTACTCTCTTCTTGGGTCATTACCTCTTAAAGCATGACCAATTCAGGGGCAGATGGCTTGAAAGGGTCCTGGAGGCCTATTCACTAAAGCAATACAGGGCAAACCTTGTCCTCTGGGTACATTTCCCCCAGAAATAGCCTCCCACACACTGCCGCTCTGTGGAACGTATGTTGATTAATGAAGAGGCCAATAGCTGCTGAAGCCACCCTACTTTCACGATGAAGAGTATCCTGGCAGGAGAAGCAACCTATATTAAGGTTTAGCTGGTAGGCAGAACAGGCAAGGAGACTGTAACGGAGTTGGACCAGTTACACTCCAGGATCTGTAACAGACCTTTAAACCAGGCTGCCCAGGACATGGCAGATTTGCCTCCGACACAGCTTATTCTTTATCGAACGCAACCTGGATACAGACATTCGCATTGCTCATTGACCGGGGGCGGGGGGGTGCCTATGTCTGCAAATAACTACCCAGTAGGGATACGAAGACAGGAAATTATCCCTTTTACTACCTCTGCGCATTCATTCTCACTTTCAATAGAAGAAAAGATGTTTCAGATTCTCACTGAACTGTTTTGCATGTTTTCCAGAAGACACAATTAAGACTGGTTTCTGCTGGCACCAAAACCAGAGTGTGTATGCAGTCAAGGGTACTTGTAATACATGGCTCTGCACTTTAAACTAGCTTCACTATTCCTTGGCAAGCATTTGTCACTGTCAGAATTGGCAATGACTCCTCAGCAAAGGGCCGCCGCCGACAAAACAACAGAAGCGCTGCAAATCACGACCACGTCGCCAGCAGAGCAGCGGATGGGAGCCTGGACAACAGCTGTCTGCAGTCTGCACTGTTCTAGCTGGGGTCATCAGTCACTGATTTTTATGAGCAATAAAACTGACTCAAGCATTAGGAAGAAAAAGAGAAGAGAAAAACCACACAGAAAAAGCAGATCTTATGAATATGAATAAGTGACCAGCATGGAGCAGTGATATCACATCCATTGTAGCGGAGAGCATCTGCATTGATTCTCTCTTTTTGGGTAGAAAAGGGCTTATATTGTCCCAATTTTCTACAATTATTTTCCTTCCCAGGTGTTAACGCTTAATGACCAAAATTCAATAGCTGAGTTATAAAAGAACCTGCGCGAGGCTGGAGTGGTAATGCACTGCAGCCTGCCCGAACTTGAACTATACAGCAGATACACAAAGCAGGAAGCGTGTAAAAACCCGAGTAAAGGAAAGCTGAAAAAGAAGGAAAATTTCCCTACAATAAGGCTGATTCTCCTGCATATTCCTCCTGAAGATGACTCTCCTTCTCCCCACAAAGCTATTGCTGCCTGGTCCCTTCTCGAGCAGTGTTAAGCCTTGCACAGATACGATAACTGAAGGGGTGTAGACTGTACACGGATGGGTCACAGAAGTTCACAGCGCGCCGAGCCCTCTGCATCCTTTCCTAGATAGGATGGTGAGAAGTAGACTGCCCCTTTCAGGGGACTTCCTCTGGGCAAGGAGAAATGTCTTCTCACAGCAGCAAGCTGTTGTGCATCCACACAGCCCCACAGAAGCTAAAAGGACCCCAGCGCTGATCACTGCTCCAGCCCTACACTTCTAAAACTGCAAATACTGCTAAACAACAGAGTAATGAAGACAGGGAAAAGGCAGGTGGAAAAAAAGAAGGCGGGCAAAATTTTCAGGCAGTGCTGGTGACGAAGGACACATCACTTACAATTATCCACCTGAAAAACAAATCGGCAAACAAGACTAGAGGGTTTTTGACAAATAAAGGCAGCTAATTTAATATTTATGGCCTAAATTTGCCAGCTGACTACACAGCTCTCCATGAAATTAAAAATCCTCTGCTCCTGCTTCTCTGAGATTATAGATTTAGATAGCGGCTTCCTGCATCACAGACTGCACACACCCATTCACGTCAGCCACAGTACTGAACTCGGACTTTCTACAAGAAATAGTCATTTTTAGAAAAGTATTTAAATGATTAAACAGTTAAGAAATGACAACATACACCAAGATGGTCTGCTCTCAAAACTCCTCCCCATTTCATCAGCTGTGAGACCAGAAAGTGCCCAGGTGGCCAGCGTAGAAACGCCCTTAGAAAGCTCTTTAACAGCAAATTGTAAGTAGATAAATCTTAGTTTAACTCAGCATAAACACTTTCCACGCTTCCTCGTCCCATCTTCCTGATGTCCTCAGAGAACAGCAAAGGCGTTCACGAAACCTTATTTGTGACGACACTTGGCCCTGTAACACTGGGTAACTAATTACTCTCCTGGTGACCTCTGATGGGGGCCAGCAGCATCCGACTTCCCCCTCCTGCTTTAATCAATACTCACAACATCTGTGTTGGATACACTCGGCAATTTTACACATGACCGAATGGGTTTACTCATCAGTATTTTCTACTGTGAGAAAACAAGTTTCCTGGTGTATGTAATACCACTCACATTTTTAATGTCTGCAGGTAAAAACAGGGTACAGAAATCTACGGTTTAAAAATTAGACACAGTTTTAAAAACCAAAGGGAAGCCTGATGTATTCATTTTCCTCTCCACGAGCCAACAATTTATTTAATGCAACATTCATGCCACAAAAACTAGAAAATCACAGAGGAAAACAGACATGCCTTTTCCAATCAAGTAACACCGTAGGCAGTTCCTATAAAATGCGTAGTTCCAATAACCTACACATCATGTAATATTAAAAAGGAGCCTAAAAGTTTCTTACAGAAGGAAGCTGAATTTAACCGAGTGAAGAGTTGTTCAGTAATCACGGGAACTGCAGCAATCACTGAAGATTGCCTCTTACTGGAGAGAAGCTTTTAGTAGCACCTCAAAGAACTCACCATTTGGCATACTTGATAGTATCATTTCAGTGCATGAATCCCCTCTGGGATGAATCTCAGGAGAGGAAGGAATAAAAAGGGAGGTGTGGCACACCGGGGGGGGGGGGGGGGGGGTTAAAATTCAGGTATTTTTAAACACCTACCGTAATTCATCTGGATCAGAATTATGTTGTAAGAAGAGCAATACAGAACTGATCCCACCTAAGAGAGGACAGCAGAGACTGGCTTTCTGTTCTGAACAGTCACCTATAGTTCCCTAATTACTCTCACCTAATTACTTCCAAAATGAAAGAGCCCTGCTCTTCCTTCTGCAAAAACATTCTTTCCTTCCTCCAAATGAGGCATCAGGACATTTACTTGACGTTTATTTTAGGTATCCCAAGCCGTGGACTGGGATCCAAACATAACACAAAAATGTACTAAAAATTTAGGCAGAGTTGGCAGAAATGCCCACAGTTTGTTAAATATAATGAAATGCTCAATGGGAAATTCCCTCTTTCTTTCTCAGCTGACATGTGCATTTGCAGCTGGACTACAACTGGATGGGAGAAGCTGGAAGATCTCCCAATACTGTTAGACGTATTTCAGGTTCAGATCATTTGGGGCCAGTGTAAAGTTTTAAATGTGTGTTTATTTCCTTTCCCTTTTTATCACTGAGTATTTGGAAAGTGAGCCTTTTTTGATGGCCGTTTTAAAAAGAAATAGGTTCTCAAAAATTTTTATCGTCTCTCTGTTAACTCCATTTAGAGCATAATTACAAATGGAACAAGAAGATACCTTTGAAGCATAACACAAAGGAAAAGAAAAGAGCAGCTGGTACCAAGAGCAGAGAAGCAAATTATTAAGTTCCTGGAAGATAATGTTAATGAGAACCCTGCAACTATATTATCTAATGCTACTCCTTACATCCATCCCCTCATCACACTAACACAGGCAGAACGGATGGCAGCCAGCTGGCCCTCCTTCCCCACCCAGCTTCCTGAGAGGAAAGATCTGTAAGCTACCAAATAACGAACCTGGACAGAAGTCTTGAAAAATCATTAATTTTGCTATCAATCAACCCATCTGGAGATTTGCTTCTTACTGTCATTGGTACTAATGCATTAGTGACTCTTGAGAGCTCTGGGGAAGCCTGGAGTGTGCGTGTCTGAAGAATTGCTTTAATGAGTCTTTTGCATTCAAAGCTTAACACATGTGACAAGGAAACACAAATATCAGAGACAATAAGCTACCATGCAGTGAACCAAACCACAAAGAAATCCTGTACTGTCTTTTCCATTGTAGTATACTGAATATATCTCTAATAAGCTATGCACAAATACCCAAGTCAGACCTCAGTGACCTATCTCACATACCAGAAGAGATGCAGGCACGTTAAGGTGAGCTCTACCTGCTCCAATATATCTTATCCATTGGGCTCAGTAACAGAGCTATACCGCAGAGAAGCAAGTTGTATTAGCTTCAGGTGGAGTTTTGGTTAATCAGATGATCAGCGTCGTGTAAGTATATCCACTGGGCTCCCTTCACTAAAGGTAACAGATCTACATCAATTAATACAGCAACATAAAAAGTGCTCACATTAGTAGGATCTGTCCAGTAGCGTTTGCATGAAATAGTGCAATACCGCCTGCAATAATTTTTCCAAAAAACCCAAACATCGACAATAGCAATAACAACAAACAAATCCCAGGATATTTAAATACTTCTAGAAAAATCCAATTAATACCAGAAAAGCAGCAAACAGTAGTAAGCATACTTAGGCATAAAAAAGTAGCACATAAAAATAAAAACAATGTATATTTCAAATTCCCACCTCCACAGACCAAATAAGTGATAAGCTGCTCATAAAAAAAAATCTAGAAATGTTATCAGCATGCAATGGAG
This sequence comes from Struthio camelus, assembly GCF_040807025.1. Taxonomy (NCBI): domain Eukaryota; kingdom Metazoa; phylum Chordata; class Aves; order Struthioniformes; family Struthionidae; genus Struthio; species Struthio camelus. Next base: position 11,882,235 of record NC_090955.1, on the reverse strand, counting down.
GTGGAATATACTACATCATGAGGCAGAGGGGACTACGAGGATGATCTTAAAAATGCTTGAAATCAAGTGAAAAAGAATTCCCTTTTCAAAATATTTATTAAGGAAAAAAGACGCTTTTAAAGTTTCAAGCCTATTCCCTACTCAAAGCACCTCAAACTTTAGTGTCAAGATATATTCCACAAAAGAACTCAAAGACTGAGGCACATCAGAAAAGTTATCATGAAGCATATTAATAGGTCCACAACTATACAGAAGAGTCAAGAACTGCAAAATTATACGGTGACCGAAGTAGAGGAGATTTTGCCTTTAAGAAATCAGCCAAAATTACTCTGAAAATTAGAAACCACTTTCATCCCCATAACAAACTTTTTTCCGGTAGGTATATGCTTGGGCAAATAAACTATTGCTTTCCAGCTGCCTTAACTAGCGTGAAGAAACAGCCAATAACAAAACTAATCACAGTGAAGAGAACATTTTGATTCAAGATAAAAATTCACTGCAGATAAGCAAAGCAGAAGAAATTCAGTCGACCTATGTTAACTATTAGATCCCTCAAGACCAGATATTGTTTAATGCATTTTCTATTTATAGATTGTTCTCTTTATTTGCACCATCTCCAAAGCCTTAATCTACCTTTTATTAAGCTCTTTATAACCTTTCAGTGTTGATAAATGTGGGACTGGAGAAAAGGAGGAAAAAAAAACCCCACAAGACCTGGAGCTTGCATTTCAGTGAACAACACATGAATGGTTCTTGATGTTCTAAGAAACGTCCTTTGATCTGTTAGGCACTTGCTCAAAACTAGGCATGCAAATTAAATGCAAGTTCTCAGCTTCATATTTTCTTTCCTTTTACAGCACATCAAGTGACACGGCTCCAAAGGCAAACGACCGTCAAGGAACTTAGGAGATGTCTCCTCCCAGGTAAACCGCACAGTGCTAACATTAACAAGTCAGATTCATTTCCCTCCTACTCTACTTATGCATTTCGTTTCAATGTTCTTATGTGATCTTTGGTGGTGATTTTGCTACCATTACTGCAGCGATTAGACACAGGCTTGGGAGCGGAAAAGGCAGAAGCAATCCCCACGGCCAGCGAGACACGTTCGGCTACGCAGGCAAAGGCAGACTCTAGCTGCCCGGCCAGGGTCCCACTGCCAGACCCGCTCCGGTACTTTCCATTTTGGAGGGTAACTGCGACATGCAGTAACAATTCTTCCTGTTTTTATTAAAGTATTTCAATTCAAGGAGTTCTGTAAGCCTAAAAAGGTTTAAAGCAGCAGAATATCCTGCTGCTATTTCTGGTAGTTTTGTGCCGGACAGGTGGTTTCAGATCTGTGATCTCCTGTGGAGAACACACAAGCGTGAAGTATTTGTTGATCTGTTTGTTTATTTACCTCCTGGCTGATCATAGCCATTTTGACAGAAGAGAGAAATCGACTTGCTCCATGTCGCTTTTCCATCAGTCTCAAAGCACCACCCCAACTTCCCAGATGCGGTGCTCAGGTCTTTACCATTCCTGCACCCTCACTTTGGATCCTGCACCCTCATTTTTGGAGATTCGCTAAGCCACTTTCGCACAATACCCAGGATACCCGAAATACCACTAACAAACTCCTGCTATAGCAGCTTCAGCAGCTCTGTCAGCCAGACGGGAATGGTACATACTGCCTATTTAGAAAAACTCTTTTTGAATAATTTATATCCAATGAACAATTTACATTGCTCTTTAGGACGCCAGATATGTCTGGCATGGATGCTCACATCTGGCATGGATGCTCAGATATATCTATGACAATTGCACTTGGTTACTCCAGGCAGCATTTAACCATTTATCCACAACACAGCTCAGCAAACCACCTATTTTTCTAAATCATGAAGAAACACTGCAATTTGGAAAGCGAACAATTCCTGATCATTCTCAATGAGGAAGCAGCAAATGTAACAGCTTCCAGTGATCAGGCAAACCTTGTAACATCAGCGCAAGATGTGCAACGCAAAGTAATTTCAGCTGGTGAACAAATGAGTCACTTCTCCCAGACAGACGTGTAGCAGAATACAGTGCGTTTAATCGATGTGCCCTTTTATTTCAAAACATACTGTCTCCCTCTGGTTTGACCAGACCAATGGGATGCAGCATTTCCAGGAAAGAGCTGAAGAATGCACACTTGGCATAACACAGTGACTAAATGTTGATTCATGGAAATTATGAGACGTTCAAGGGGACAGGTCCCAGGCCACAAATGATGTTCCTCTCCTGTATTGCCCCTGTGTGATTACAGTAAGTTTACTTACGATTTGCTGCTCACACTTCTAATTGGATTCTGCAAAGGGCAGTTTGCGGTGCGTGGAGCTTGTCACTTTACATCCTGCTTTAACTCCAAACCACTCCATTAATATTAAATTCCATTTATTATAAAAGCATTTGTTTCTACCCATATGATGCTATCAGCAGCCTTCTCATTAATATTTATTTTCACAAAGCAACCCGCTTGATGTTAAGAGCTCAGATGTAACTAGTAACTTTAAAAGGGGAAAACACGTGAAGCCAAAAAGGTCAAAACAGAACACAAGCTGTAACAGAAAACGTCCAACTCATAAGAATTTAACTCCTTCTTCACAGACAGCAGAATAAATACGTTACGGGTGGCAGAGAGCAATGACAACACTAAAATTAATTCAGTCACTGGAAAAACAAATCAGGCTGTGGACACAACCCTGCCTGGAGTGGGGAGCTGCTGGCTGCAGCGCTAAGGAAATAAGACCTCGGATAGAGGCACGGATGGAGAATGCTCATCCGCTGCACTGGCTACTCCCCGCAAGCAGTGCTGGCTACTTACTGGGATCCTAAGAAAGAGACCTGCAGCTAACATTAAATCACGGGCTAGGGGAATACAGGGAACATGCAGCTGGTTTAAAGCCCTTTTCCCTCAGCACCCTTTCCCATGCTCAGCACACAGGCAACTGGGAGACCCTGTCCTGGCTTGCAAGCGTGGAAGTCAACTGGGGCCTGCAAACACCATCCATGGGGTGGAGGAGGAGAGGGCCACAGATGGTTTATAGGTTTAAAAAAGCTGGTATAAAGCTCAGTGCTTCTCTTGTGTTCCTTCAATGTAAAGCAGCATCGCTAGGGGAAAGAGAGGACACCCAAGTGAAAGCTCAAATCCCGCAGACAACGCTGAAAGCCATGGAAAACTCACAGTCCCAATAAAATGTAGGCTTTTCATTTCCCAAAAGGCCTAACTATAGCTTGTATTACAAACGCTGGTGAAATGGGAGCATTTCTTGAAGGTTCAGAATGCTTCACATGCAGAATGCCGCTGTGAATGAGATTACGTATTCAGACATTGCGAGACAAAGCAGCTGCCGAGAACGTATATCAATCGCTGTGATTTCTTGTCTTCTGTTAGCATATTCTGTGCATCTCAAATAAAACTATGCTGCAGGGAGAACAGGTTTCTTGCTAGCAGTCCCCACCTATTCCTTTAAACTATACAACGGGGAACTTGTTCCATGTAGCTTTTGCAGATAATAAAAACAGTGAGGTTGAACTCTAACCTTCCGCTACCAGAAAGAGCCAAATTAATTCCCGACTGCACATCAGCAATGTTTTTTGAAAAGGCCCAAACTCTGCACAAAACAGATGGAAACTAAACTTACAGGCCTTTAAAGATGTCAAGCATTTCCTCATAGTGATGGTATGAGAATCTTTCTGCTTCCCATCAATTTTTTTATTAATCAGAGCACACATGGCAACTCCCTGTGTGGCAGCACTCAGGGCTCACCCCATCAACATAAAACCTTGGGAAATTATCACCTCAGGTTTACCACTGGGATAACAATGCTTTTATACCTAGAATTAAAAAGACTAATTGTCACTGCCTGGCAAATCAATATGCAATTGCAGACATGTAAATCCAATACCGTTTTGTTGTCCCTTTCCCTCCCAGATTGTTATAAACAGATTGCTACCACATTCACTAGAAGATCTGGTTCAGACGCCCAGAGAAAGGGCTCCTATTGCACTGCTGTCACCTTCATGCTTTTGCTTTGAGGGCTACCTGAATTTGCAGATTTTCGAAGCACAGACACACTGCTGCGAAACAGGTACGCCCCCCGCCCCCAGCAGGATCCTGCACTGGCAGCCACATCTGCTCAAGGGAACTGCAGACTGGCCAAATGAATCCTTATTGGCCCCCAAATTTTCATCCCTGCCATCAAATTACGTGGAACAGAAGATTCTTGATCTTCCATTTTCTTGAAGCCATCTGTGTGAGGATCTGAGTCAAGCTACTCACTCTTCCCGAAGAGCTGAACTGGCATTTCTAACCTCAAGAAGGCAGAGTGGTTGTGAAGTGCCCAATCATCTCTGAAGAGACTTCAGGGACCTGGTGCCAGCTCCTTACTCAGAGATCACAGTCATTACCCAAAGCCTAAGAGAGAGGGTTCTGCCCTCCTGACTATAGCCAAGCACCACGCGCTAAGTTGGCTTAGCAATGATAAATGTCACGTTTACAATGGGGTTTGCAACATGAAAGTCCATAATTTGCTTTCCAGGGACCCGTGCTTGATTATCAGGAGAGTCAGAAGCATTCACTGAAGTCTAATGAATAGAATTAACACATCATTTAAACAGGGACTAATATGTATGCAAATTAGAAAAAGTTAAAAATAAGAGTTCAACATACAATTTCAGAAAACGTAGACTGCATCCTTATGAAATATGAATGCTTCAATTCACCTCATATCTTCACATCTATGTTAGCTGCTTTGCATGTGAACAATAGGGTGCATCAAGCCCATTATTTATTTTTACATTTGAACCTGGACTTACAAAAAGGATTATACTGAAACTTGAATAATATATATGCTAATTAAATACTGCATTTAATGACATAAATAAAGAGGAAGACCAACACCGGCTAATTTCCATTTGCAAATTTCCTAATTACTGTATTTTCTTTGGAAAGTAGAAACTGTATTTTCACAGTCTCAGAAAAAGAATAATTTCTTTGTTGACATTATTTTTAAAATCTTTTAAACTTTTTTATTCTTCATGACTGATCTCAAAAAAGATGTGATTGCTTTTCCTAGATACATTCAGGATTAAATATCACCAAAGGCAAACTAAGGTGACTTATGCATACAAATAAATTAATTATTAATTGAATGTGTTGTTCTGAAAAAGGAATTACTATTAATAAATTTAAGGTCTATGTGGCCCTGTCAGTATCACAAAGCATGTTCAGAATAACTCTGACAGATATAAAGCAAATGTCCTTGATGAATGAAAAGCCGTTAATCTTCTGCCCCATGCCCCCTCCCACAAAAGACAGAACAAGAGTACAAGACAAGTGTATAGTTGTAGGGAGATTTGATATTAGAAGAAAATATGACTACCACTTTTGTCATGCAAAGTCTACAGAAAAGCTCGCTGAAGAATAAACAAACTGCAGGAAAAGCCTTTTCTGGCTGAAAGACTTGTTCGTACCTGTAACAGTGAAGAAAGTGGTAAACAATAACTCATCAAAATGAAGATGAAACCCGTAATGATGTCAGGGTGAGGAGAACCTTGTTCTGCTGCTGTGCAGAAACACATATGGATAAAGAAGCCTAGATTCAGCCTTAACCTACACAACGAACTTCTGCAGGCTCTGCAAAGCAAACTGCTGGGGCATCCGTTCACTCTCTGATTGAAATACGCACTCTGAACGCTTCAAAAGCAAGGAGCTGTGTGAACAGGAAAAGACCAACCATTCTGGCAGATTTACGTCCTAGGCTTTTAATCAAAACTCCTGAATAACTACCAAAAATCCACAAAATGACAGGTTTGAGGATTGTGTCTCCAGAGCTTTCACGTCACGTCTTTAATACCAGTGCGTAATACCCTGTTACCAGTGAACACTGGAATTTAGGTATCGTGGAAGACTCGGACGAGTAAATCATCACCACTTTGAGTTACGATGGTGGTGGTAAGTCTTCCTCGCCCTCAGCGCAGCTTGTCTGCAGCGATACTCATCCATAGCACGGCTACGCCTGGGGAACACCTGCTGCACCGCGAGAGAAGAGGCTCTTCCCGGCTCCCGCTCCCTATTGTGCTGAAATATATCCATTTTACTGATAATTTGATCAGAAGGAAAATTAAAAACAAATTTGAGCCTTCAAGGAATAGAGCATTTGTCATGGTTGAGGACTGACTGACTGGGGTTTTTTTTACATTACAAATACTTTTAAAATTCAAAAGTGGAGTAAAATTTTTCAATCAACCCAAAATCAGATTTATTTCTATTGTTTTCTAAATGTCACTGTGTAGGATATTTCAACATGTTTTTGTTCTCCTCCAGAGAGGGCAGAATTTCCAAACCAAGACACAACCCATGAAATGGGAACCAGGCGTGCTACCTGCTCCTGCTTGGGCTTAAAAATTAGAACTCAAATGGATGTTAATCTGTAAGCTAGTAGAGTGAAATACATGCCATTTGCAGTTATATAAGAAGTGTTTTCTTTTTATCAAACAAAGTTTATAACTTAGTATTCTGCAATAAACTGAATGAACTCACAATTTATAATATCTCTAATAAAATCACATGCGTAGTGCATTCCAAATCATTGTTTTTTTTTTCCTGAGTTGCACAGCTTGGTATTTTATTTTAAGAAAAGAAAAATTAAGTCCACCCTTGCTTGTTCTTGTTTTACCAGGCTGCTGATTCCTACTATTTATCCAACCAGTTAAGATTGCTGAATTGATTTAATATTTTTACCCTATAATTTTATACTCAGACCACATCCTGCTGTGAAATAGCTAGTGCTAATGTTAGTCCAAACGCTGCTGTGGGACTCAGAAGAGCACAGGGCCCTTCAATAGCTGTATTTCATGGTTACAAGAAGAGAGAAAAAACATAATTTATCTGGTTGCTGTGGTTAATTCATAGTTTCACAGTAGAGGCATACTGTTCCCTCAGGGTACATCTACTTGTATTACAGGATATTTCATTCACAGTTCATCCAGACATTCCTCTAGCTCTGAAACCTAACAATTTATGAGGCACAATCTACCAGAGATACCTGCGCACACTCTAACATATACTCTTATATACTAAGAATATTACATAGAACACATAAACTAACAACAGATCAATACAAAACATATAACCTAGCAATAGATCAAACAACAATGGGTTAATAAATTCTTTCTTGGAGCTGGGGAATAGAAATAGAATGCATCCTGCATTTTTAAAAATATTCTTACTCTTGATTTTTTTTCAAGTCAATTTTATTCCACAAAAAGTAGGATTATATAGGTTTATTTCTCTTTTTAAATAGTCCATCATAGTTTTAAAAGCCTCAGTTAAAAAGTTCTAAAGTTGTAAAAAATTTTTTGTCTAAAATAGCTTACAAAACAACTAACAGATGACTAGGAGAAGCCAAAGGTAGCATCCTCCACTGCTGTGCAGATCAGAAACGCATACTCCTCACGGCATACTGTTTCTCTGCACTTACGAACAGGTTCTTAATGGAGCCTAACTATAGCATGTGAATATTTTAAAAACATTGCTTCAGAATAATGCCTTGTAAAATACTGCCTTTAATCCAATTATTGCCCAAATCAAATCTAGCTCTTTTTTTTTCAAGACCTCACCACTACAGCAGCACTGGGGAAAGCACTTCCAGAATAAGCACCTGGAACGAATCCATTTAGTTAGTTAAACAGAAATTAAGCAGAAATTTCAGGGTGTCATGGACCTCTCCTTGCCAAACCTGAACTGCCCTCACCTTCTACCCTTCTCTGCTGTCTCCCCAAAATAAAGTATTTCGGGAAATCTTGGGGAAACGTCGTTATATACTGCTCATACACAAAGAGCGTAACAACAGTATTTTCTAATTTGCTGCCAAGAATTTCATCTAAACTTGATCCCCCTTAACGAATCAGATGGCCTGTGTGGGCCTGTAGGCAAAGCATACCCTAAATGTCTCAGCTGTTTTGGGACACACTTTAAAACAAACTAAAATAAAAAAAACGCTTTCTTTTATTGGAGTCTTCAAGGACACCAACATGTTATGAGGCATTTTGGTGTTCCACAATCAAAGCATGTATTCTCCTGCTATTTGACATACGATTACATGCTTGACATCATCTTTTAAAAAAAAGTGATGCAGATGTGGGCTCCCACTGAGTTCAACGGCCATGTCCATGAAAGTGCCTGCAGAAAAGATGTTCGCACAAATGATGCACATGGTGCAAACATCCCAGCAGCTGAGGACAACGTGTGGTTTTGGAGTGAGATTTCTTGTTTAAAGGTACTGTTAAACACAACCCAGCGGACACTAGGATTGCCTTCACTGTGATGGGTGCTTTTTCTGAGGCTCCACAGATGTGAGTTCCTCCGGCACTCACCATCCCGACTCCTTTGCAAGAAGACAATTCCATGTAACAGCATCTCCAGGGATTGCTAGATGCTGTCACCCTGGTTGCTTGCTCAGGGGGTCTTTTCTCTTGTCACCGGAGCCGTCCTTGGGCTAGCACTCACTGCAGATGATGGCAGTATTGACGTGGGCAATTAATGGTGCCTTAGATAACACCCAGTGGGGGTTAAAAACAGCAGCTGCATCAACCCCTGCTCCTTTTTTTTTTTTTTTTTTTAAACTTCAAAACTTCATCATACTCTTGACTCTTCCCTGCTTTCAGGCCTCCTGCTACAGGAGAACAGATGGAACGAAGCTCCACAGACTTCTTTCCATCAGCCTGCGAGTCTCCTGGCACAGCTGTCCTATGCAAGCTGCCTTGGCAGTTTTCTTTCTTGCCCGTTTGTATATTCCTTTTCACCCTCTCTGCAAAGCTAGAGCCCTCCCTCTCTCCTTCCCCCCACTTCTTAGATGTGTTCTTTTATCAGCTGCATGTTACTTATGTTAAATGTGATGCATGTTAATTGTGTCTTTTCCAGCCTTCTAATCTGTGATTCACAGGACAATTTATCACACTACTCCATTCCTCCTCTTTTCTCACACTTGCACGTGTGCTCTAAGCTTGCGCTGCAGCGTTGCGAAGAAGAGTCCTCCCAGCTCCCATACAGGACCAATGACCCTGACAGCGTTGCCGACAAAGGGCTGGTTAACCTGCTTTTCGAACCCAGAAACAGTGGAAATTCTGTAGGCCGTTCCCATCACGAGGCTTCTTCTAATGTCAAACCTAAATCTCTCTCGCTGCCATGTAAGCCCAAGACTCCACATCCTAAGCATGGTGGAGGCATGAAACACTTATTCTTTGCAGATCCCTTTCACGTATTAGAGTAATTGCTTCTCATCTCAGCTGACAACCCTGTCTGCCCATCCGGTCTGACCACCTGCCTCACAGAAAAGGTGAACCGCACAGGAACAACCATAGTCCTATCTTAATTTCACCTGGAGAGACATAGGCCTGCTATAAATCCGCACTTACTTTTCATTTACAGAAGGACAACTCAGAGGGAAACAGCCTTCATGAAATTCAGACAGAGACTGGGCACGCATGGACGCAGAAACTGCCTTTGAGTACCTGGCGAAAAGTAACTTGTTACTGCAATTGTACATTCTTGAGAAGCCATCCGAGGTGATACAGGTTCGTCAGCCGTGTGGACTCAGATTTAGAAGGCAAAGGCCTGATTAAATTCATACCAGTTATTCAGGAGTCACGCTATTTACATCAACGCGCAGATTTCAACCTGAAGCAGAACGCAACCTGCGCTGTGTCCTTGAAATGGGATGTTCCTGGGTCAAAGGGTGGTTAGTGATTTTTGATTTTGCTCCTGATGCTGTATAATTAGGACTAAAATTTGCTGAGTTTTGTAGATTTCCTGACCGTTTTGGAAGTTATCACCGATTTGGATTTAAGCTTTGCAAAAAAAGCTTAAATCAGCTTCTTTCCCTTCCCCTTGCTTAGGACAAAAATTGTTTGCTTTTAAAGCAGCCGCTCACTAGCGGCCTCTCCAAAGAGGAAACTGAAATCTCACAGGGTTCTGATTTGCAAGAAAAAGTAAAACGAGTCTTAGCTAAAGAAAAGTAGAAGTAACAGGCATATAATGAGAGAACATGCCCCCCTCCGCAATCTAGCTCTTAACAGATCATCCAGCAGGCTTAAGAAGCAACTTTCCATCTGCAAATCTGTCCGCCTCTCTTTTTTGTCTAATGAGCATGAGTTAGTCTGTCCAACGGCCCGAACGGCCATCGCAGGGCCAACTCAGCAGCAGGGGGCCCGTTACTGTAACCACTGGCAACTCCTGAACTCTTTCTGAAAGGCCCCTAAAGCAGCCAGCGGGCAAACGGGTATTGAGCACCCAGTCGCAAAAAGGAACGGGCGGCGCGAGGTGCGGGGCCCCGGCCTCCCCGGCGCACAGCTGCGCTCGGCCGCGGCGAACAAACCCTCGCCCAACAGCCGGGCTGCCGGGACAGCTCCTTTTCGGTCCCGCCGCGAGGCGAGGGGCAGCGGGAGGGAGGGCGGGCTGCGGCGCGCTGCGCTTCGGCCTTACCGGGGGCGCTCTCCCGCTCCGCGCCATCGCCTGACGGAAACGCCGCAACGCGGTCAGAGAAGTTTTTGTATCGATCGGCGCCGGTAACGGCGGGACGAGGAGGGCTCGACGCGCCCCGCCGGCAGCCGCCCTGCGCTGCAGGCGTGAAAGCAAGCCGCCGGCACGACGGCTGAGCTCGAGGCTCCGCGCGGCAGGAGAGGGAAGCGGTCGCGGGCCCGCTCCCCTTTAATGACAAACGAGCAGCGCTTGGAGAGACAGCGCACAAGAAGGGCCAGGACCTTTATTTCTGGCACCGATAAAATCAAACACAACACCGGGTCTTTTGCCATAAAAGGTGAAGTGCTTTTCCCGCGCTGCCTAGGCTGAGGTGGGGAGATCAGAGGGGAGATGAGAGTGCTGCAAACCAGGCGGCCCCAGCTACCGCGCGTGAGCTGGACCGCGCTCGTCGGCAGCGACCCGCCCCGGCACCGGCCTCCCGAGGCCGCTTCTCGTCCTATGCGGCCGGAGGCGGCCGCTCCAGGAGGAAAACGAAGGCGTGCCCTGTTCTGCATGAGCAGATCCGGTCGCTAAGACCTCAAAAAGGAGCTGAAAGGGGTTTCCAGTTCTCCTCCCTGCCCGTGAAGGCAGGAATTGCACCAGGGAGGGGTACAGCCGTCGCCAGGTCGAGCGCGAGGGCTCTCGCCTGGCTACTGCAGGAACTCGACTGGGGAGCTAATCCGCTCTAAATCAGGCCCCCCTCTCTCTCTTTTATTTTAAAATATGGATTATTTCCCAATCCAGTTCAACACACGCCTGTACCACATTTGTATTGGTATCACGGGGGGCAGCACGAGGGCAGGAACGGGGGCTGCTGCCGCTGCTGCAAGAAATACTCATGCAACTGCACTCAAGGCTTTCTTAAGATCAACACATAGGCTCTCAGAAAGTTAGCTAGCATCCTCCAAGCGTGAGAAAATGAACAGAATCACAAATATTTTAGAGAAAGCTGAAAGCAGCTTTTATCATTGTAAGCAAGGAATTTTACCATGGTCTGTAAATTAGCAATGTTCCTTTTTCAATCAGTACAGTAGATGAACAACACATTGTATACTCATAAAATAAAACCTAGAGATAGGTTCAAATAACAATTCCAGAGCTTTTTACAACCTGCTGCAGGCAGAAGTTCTCATTTTTTTTTCCAATGAAGTTTTAACGCTGTCTTAGCTATGGAGCAGTGAAAGTCCAATGGAATTTAACACCAAACGGCAGCTTTCCGTGGCATGGTTATTTGAAATGATAACTACAATAGTCCTTGGTCTTAGGTTGCTGCTTTCATTTCTAAATCACAAGCTGATTTACAAAGACGGTTGACTTGCGTTGTTCAGTGCTATTTTACCAGTGACTGAACACAAACGCTGAAATATTGAACACCTGAGCTTGCTCCCAGTGAGGTTCAACAACAATACTGGCGAGCCACAAGTGACTTGGCCCAGGGTCATGCAGAAAATCAAGGACCAAGTCAGAAAAAAACCCTGCATCTCCTGATACTTAGTGCCTTTTCTTTCGCACAGAAAGGCACTGCCTGAGAAGTACAAGGCTCTGTCACAGGACCCGTCCCAAGGAATCTACTCAGATTAACAGGATGCTTGACAAAAACCTAAGAAAACTCTTATCCTCTATTAAATTCTGTAAGGCTTTGCCTAAGGAAGCTTAAAGGCATCTTTTCCCCAAGCTGTCTCAAATACACACATGACTATAAACAAGCAGTGCAAGCTTGCTTGCTCTTTGAAAGGCAGCAGCTGTGTTGTTCCTAAAATCCCTCCTGAATGTAAACATATTAGCACTGTATAAACAGCTTGATTTAATAAGAAATGCAATACAATATTCCTGCTTTGTCTTTGGGATCACAATGTTGATGGCGGCAATAATTCAGAGGTGAATTATGGTATCCGCTGAAAGAAAGAGAAAACTCTCCAGCTATAGTTGTGAATTAATTTTTTCCTCTCAGCTTAAAATGAGAAATGGCTATAATTTAGTTCCCATTTAAAAGTTGCTGTTGGCTAAACTCTAAAATCTTAATTGCTTCTTAATATTCTCTGCTTATTTTCCCCCTTTGAAACCACAGTCTATAGTATTGTACCGTTTAGATTAAAAACTAGAATAGAAAACAAAGTGGAAGGTCACCAGTCACTCTTAAAATAGTTATTCTTCTAAAATGGCAGAACTTAAGGCACGTCTAAGTATTTCAGTCAGTTTCCAAACTCTTCTCACCCTCCTGCACCTCTGTGAAAAAAAAAAGTGGTGCTGACCCTGTTTTTTCTTTACAGTCTCAATAGTCAGGACTTGTTTAATCTGCAGCAGAGCACAACGAAAGTGCTAGAAAAGACCTGTTTCAAGCCACAATATGGCACAGCATGCTATAGGAACTCATCTTGTTGCAAAAAAACTCAAGTCATACTCAATCTCTAAATAGTCTGGAGGTCACTACCCAAACACGTTCTGCAATCCTCAAAGCTTGTAGAAAAGGCTGCAAGAATAACAGTGGCAAAGTCTGCAGACAATACATGTCAAATCTTCAACTGACCTTGAGGAACTGCAGAAGGATCTCATGATACTGAGAGTCTGGGTGATAAAATCATAGGTGCAAAACAAATGCCCAGAAATGCCAAAATACTGTGCTTGGGAAACTGCAGCTTACAATACACACACTCTAAGAGACTCTAGATAAGCTGTAGCGCTCCAGGAAAGGATCTTAAAATCACAGTGAACAGCTCTCCGAAATACTCTGTGGTTGCCCCAGACTCGCACAATTTCAGTAACTACTATGAAAGGAATGAAAGCTGAAGAAGATAAAACCATTATGCCACTGCAGAAATTCACGGTGGATCTACATGTTAAGTAATCAGTGAGGATCTAGTTCCTCATGTTTGCTAGGGCTTAAATTCTCTCCTTGGACTCAACGCTAGAAGATAAATCAATTCCAGGCACTGGAACGTGTGGGAGCACCAGCCCCTTCGTCATGCCCGTGCCTGCGACCGCTCCAGGACTACCCAGGCCTGTTTTTTCTCAAGTGGTATCAAAGACAGCCAGCAGCAGACCGTTAAACCACAGACATCGCCTTCCTTCCTGCCTGAGGGCCAGCGTTCACAACCAGCGCCAGCGCGCTTCACGGCTGCTGGTCACCCTGCGGGCGTTTGATGGTGCTCTCTCCTCGGCATCCTGGCATAACAGGCGGTGCAATTTTTGTAGCCTCATTATGCTGACCTAGTTTATTCTCCACTCTACCAACTTAAAATCACATAGCTCTCTTTGCACAGCAGTGTCCTTAAAGCTAAAGGCATAATGAATTCATGAAACTTTAGTAGAAAGGTAATTCAGAGGTGCTGCTTGCCTACAAGTTCCCATCCCTTTTCATTACTGAGACGGCTGCAGTGGCAAAAAGAAAGAAGTGACCCATCCACTTCAAGATCAGTTATATTCCTTTGCCGTTTGTCCAGGACCCAAACAGAAAAAGAACTGAGAATAGCAAATTACCTCTGCAAAACAGGGAGTCTCATTCAGAAGCAGAACAAGCCATTCCCATGTATCAACTTCAAGGAGTCGCTAACGAACATAGCATGGAAGCTCAACAGCTAAAGACAGGAAAAGCTCCATCAAACAGCCATTGCTTCCTATTACTCGCCTTTTCAAATATAAGCAACCAGAAAGGAAGCTTCCTTACAACAAGACATCATCACAGAACTTATTTCATTATGATGACAGAGTGGGAGTCCCAAAGGATCAGAACAGAGACAAACATTTTGCCAAACCTGCACAAGCAACCCCCCTAGTTCCTGATTTCGGTCCCCGGGTAGCAGGGCATTGATGCAAAGCAAACAAGCAGAAGGCGTTGCTCTGCTTCATTGTTCTATTTATGTCACCTCTGTTCTCAAATCATCTAATTCCCGCAACCGCTCAAAACCACAAAAGTGAACATATCATTTGTTTTACCCTAAGAACGTATTGCCAAAGGGTAACCCATGTCTCTTCTGCATTTCCTAGTTCTTTGGGTTATGTTTTTTAATGCTTTTTCTCGCACCAGAACAAAGAACTGCTGCGCAAGAAAAAACCACTTGGTCCATCACGCCTGTCCCCTTGGGGTTTATCTCTTCATAACCAGTGTTTCTCCGCTGTGCACTTCAATACCATGTTTCTCTCACCGAAAAATCTGTCTCAAACTTGTTTTCATGCCGTTTACTTTGATGGTGTTATTTAGCAAATTATTCCATATGTTGCCCATTACGGTTTAAGCTAAATATTTCTTTCTGGAAATCCAGATCACCGATCCTTTCAAACTTACAAATTACACTCGAGGGTGTAATTTTTTTTCCCTGTCTTTAAAACACTCACAGAGGTAAACATTTTATTTTTCCTAAAGAAAGGTAACCAAACTGAAAAGGGCACACAAAATGCTGTGTTATCATTTCAGGGACGTGGTGTGTATGATGTGAACTGTTATTGTGGATGACTGGGGTTCTAGCTCCTTGCTGATTCATCCTGAAACACAGTTTGACTTTTTTCTTACATCCTTCTGTTCAAAAGATTCTCAGATCTATGAAGCTAGAAAGGGTAGATTACTTTGAAGCCAGTACACATGTACCTTCAGGTTTGTTGTTCCTTAACTCGTTGCTTGGCATTTATCAGAAAACCTTTTGACTGTCACATGACATACTTTCTTGTCTATATTCATTTTTAATCTCCCTATTTTTTTTAGTATCAACTGTACCCAGGAGGTTGACCCACTGCTGTCATGGGTACTAATGCCAATGTTCATAACTTTACCAAAGCTACTGAGGAGTGTTAACTGCTCATGCAAATTACAGAGAGCTCATAAAACCCAACTGCTGTCTTTTTGCAATATACCAAAGATTACTGGAAAAGTGATTCAGTCTCAGTTAAGGTCTTTGTTCATGCAACCTCCTTCATTTATGTACTTGCTATTACTAAACAAATAAAAGTTTTATGAGGTGGATGCTTAGGAATTTTAAAGATAAAAACTATTTATCTTTAATTAACAAATCTTAATTTTATACTCTGGTAATATTATGATCTGTAATAAAAATCAGTATTTACCAGCAATTACAGTTTCTAAGTATTGGTCACTAAGCAAGTACTTTCCAACTTTTAACATCCATTGCTTTTAACCACAGTATTGTTTCTCAAGTGAATCAGACACCAGTTTTGTAATTATTCCTCAAGCCATTAGTCAAACTGCAGGAAATGTAAATGCTTTCCAAATAATGAGATGTATTAACGTTCTTCTTGATAATTGCCATTAGCATTTTGTTTATCTCAAAACCTTTCCTCCTTAGAAGAGCCTTTTGTATCAGCGCAAGATAAACGTAACCAACTCTGCATTACAGTGCTTCGGGATATCCCACATACTTCAAGGGCTTGCCTGGTGCAAACGTGAACAAATTTAGTTCTTCGTATGAAGAAAAAATGGGAGAGATTTTGGAAGAAAGGTGTATTGATGGAGAGGGTACTACAATGGGATCGTCAGAATCTTTTTAATTTCATCTTTTATGTAAGTATCAGTGCAATTCTATTCATTGTACTACCATAATGATGTTAATTACTTGCAAATGCTAATAGAAATGATTTTCACAAAAGTATTGCCATTTATTTATTAATATTCTTTTGAATGTTCCCAGACTCAACAATTTGGTCAACTAATTGTCTGCAAAAAGAGTGTCTTTAAAAATAGATTGGCAGGGTTTTAATTGATTCTATGAAGAGGATGATCAACGGACTGCTATTTCTAATCAAAGCCACTTTTCTGTTTTTATTCAGATTTTGAAATAATTCCTAAATGTTCACCCTTCTCTGACGCTAATCATTGGTAAATTTTCACTGCCAGACAAATGAGGGGGATCTGGCTCAGGTTTATGGCTCTGGTTATGGCATATGAAGGTGTTTCAGGTTTTAATTTACCTTAAATCAAAGGGAGAAGGATTTGTTAATGCTAACCCCAGTCTCCACACTGAACCAAAACAAGGTTTCGTATGCGTGATGGTATCTCTTCAGAAAAGGCAATCTTTATTTTCCTGCTCTTTCAGGTTTTACTACTGACCGCTTCACCAACGTTAAAGAACTCCTGCTTAGAGTACTGCTATATGATGTGAGGCAAGCTTATCCCCCTTTTGTAGAAGTACAGTCCAAGCAGGAAAATGAACTGCTTAAGATGACATAGGGAGCTGTGGCAAAGCCACATATGGAACAAAGCCCAAATTCACTGGGCTTTTCTCCCACGACCACCTTTCCTGAAGGTCAAGAAAAAGATATAATTTTTACAGTTATTTAAAAAGGGCTAATTGGAGGAACATTTGTCTGCATTACAGCTGGCTCTACCGGTGCTACTACTAACCTCATTTTCATGACACAAAAATCAGTTATCTGAGACAGCTAAATAGTTAACCGATACCGCTGCCCCCCCATCTGGAGAGATATCTAATGCATCTATCACCATAACATTCAATAAAATAAAAAACATAGGCCTATATTAAAAAACATCATCCCAAACGTGTTTTAAATCACAATCAGTTCCCCATCTACAGAAAACAGGCTCACCTCCAGTAAACAAGCACAGCAATGAGAAGAATGAGGCACACGAAGGTCAGTGCTGAGACCACAATAAGCGGGATGATCCATTCCATTTTACCAGGAGAAGGTCTCGTGGCCATGCTGGAGCTGTTCTTGTCAGCTGTGTATTAAACACATAATAAAAATAATCACTAAATGGAAAAAAAAAAAAGAATTACTGTAGGGAAGATGTGTAAGCAAAATAAAATAATTTGTCCATTTTACATGATATGAGTAAACACTCAGAGCAAAGACCTTCGAATTGCAGGGTGGGACTCCATTTTTCTTTAGTCTTAGACATTAGAGCATAAAAGTATGGCGTATATTACTGCACATGGTTTAGATTTTACTACTGCCCGTAATTACAGTCTCATACATAATTTCAGGACTCTGTTGTACAAGCACCTATTATCAGATGTGGAGTACCCAACTGAGTCATTCCACTACAACAACAAAGTAAATGCTTTTCTTGGTCATCGGTGCTCACAGGTAAATGCACCCAGTTTCTCAACACTACAGGACAGCTCTGTTTGCAAAGCTCAGTGTCATATTTTGCTTCAAAAATAAATTTCTTGGTAACTCTTGAAATAAAAAAAAAAACTCAACATGTTGGGTGTCATGTCACATCTTCTGCTAAATTGTTACAATCTGGTGAGTTACTGCATATGAAAGCACTTTCTGGCATATGGATTGTCAAGATGGATGGATGGATGGATAGTATGTGCTGTAACTGACAGAAGAAATCATTACTCTGCAGGTTTTAAACAAAATTGGAGTATAGTCAATATCCTGAGATCTGGCTGAGTACCTCCATTTCACTACTTGCATGACACTAACACCACATTAAAATTATTGTGTCATACATAAGATTAATGTCTAGAGGTTCTTCAATATTGGAGCCCATCAAAGTAGACATTGTATCTACATTTTATTTCAAAAGACATCTCATTTGTGCAAATTCATGTAGACTTGAAGAATGAAAGTTTTTAGATAGAACCTTAAAAGAGAAATATAGAAGTAAACTCTATTTCATTCATGTTACCTAACCAACAGGTGGTAGTTGATCAATACCTGTCAGCAGGACATAATGGGAAATGATTAGTGTAAACAGCTTCAGATCTGAACAAAGATTGAAATGTGAAATGTACACACTTGATTTCTACTTATTAGCCCATGTGAGTCTTGCCTTACCAACGTGCTTCCTTGCCCTCGTTCTGTACTGTGTTATCATATCTTCTGAAACTGCTGCAAATCCAACCAGAAGAACATAATTGCCTTTTCACCGTAGGCAGGCAAAACACAGATAATTGGAAGTCACCAGATGTCGCATAATATGAAGTCATACTCTATTTTAATAGCATTTAGATTATACTCCTCCATAGGCAGGAGTAAAATTCAACTAACATGGAAGTAAAGGTTAATTGTAAATGCTTTTGCCTGACTGCTGAAAACAGAGCAAGGCTGCGGGCTGCTGCAAGCCCAGCAAGAAATCTTTCTAGTTTTAAGAACTAGGCTGATGGAGGTAATGCCCTTTAGCAGGCAGCCTAAATGAGGTGCTAATCAGAGGGATGTTTGGGGGGAAGGGAACGTGCACTGAGTATAGAACTGATCAAGAGAGAGATGAGTGGCCAGTTGTCTCCAACTTCAGTAAAAAAGGCTACTGAGGTTACCAACAGCGCAAACCTTGCAGAATAGGCACACCATGTTTTACTTAGAGCAGCTAGTGAGCGTTCACAGCATACGATTAACATCCAGCATAGCACTTTTAAGACAGGTCTTTGATTTCCTTGACTAGCAAAGAGTAAGGAAAAGAAGAACAGCCCCAAAATTAGAACAAAGGTTTATTGTCTCTATTTGCAAAACTTGCAGGAATCATAAGCCCTGAGGCATCAATTTTTATCTGTGCATTTCAAATCATTTAATAGGATGAAAAATTAAGCTGGTGAGGTAAGTGTTATTAATCAGAGTGGTAAAAGGGACAAAGTAAAACCATACAATGTAATAAAACTTACTAGGGGAGCCAAACGGTCTCGCCATACAGAGTGGATATACCCCTGTACATCTATTATGGTATTGCTTCATATCTCTCCAAGGACAGTACTCTATTCAGTTTCACCTCCACAGATTTCAATGCAAAAACATATGTTTCTGGTTGCATGGAAAGAAAATTAAATTCCACTGTAAGCACAGCATGGGCTGGAGTCCCTCTACACACTAATATATTCTGCAATGCTCATGATGCTCCCCTTACTTAGTCTGATGTGGAGGACACACTTATCTAACCCTGCCAACTCCGTATACCACAGATGTGAGGATAAGAAAGTGCTCAACATGCTGAGTGCCAGAACAGCAAATGCCATTCACGCATGCTGACGGCTGACCCCGAAATTCCAGTCGGGAACGGTCAAGCAGTGAAGTGCCTCCAAAAAAAGGAGACCATTCCTGTACTGGCTGTGAAGAGAAAGTCTTAGGTGTTTTTCTCTTCTTAAGAAGAGCGTTAAGAGAGCTTTGAACAAACCAAGGCTCGTGAACGTTGTACTAGAGTGACAGCCAAGGCTGGAAGAACGCAGTGGTACAGCTGGACTGCCGGCAGGTGTCTCTTGGGTACCATGGCAGAAGAGCCTAAACAAAGCAGCACTCTGGATGAGAAAATGAGCTGAGGAAAACACACACAAAAAAGATAGAGCTGGGCCTTTATATCTTCCCGTGCTTCTACATGAAAAGATATTGCAAAATAAAAAATACAGCACTTCACTCTCTTTTCCAAGCCAAGCATTTTGAGCCTTGGTAGCACCACCAGCATATCCTTTTAACTGTGGCCACCATACACGGTACTGGGGCAAAAAAATGCTTAAAAAATGGACTAGGAAACTCCAGTTCTGCTAAAAAAATGCAAACAGTTTCCAGTGGCATATGCCGTCATTGAATTAATTCAGTTTGCCTTTTATTGGCTTGGAATTCATCCTCATAGGAAGGAATAAAAACGATTACAGCATGACACAAGTCCCCTCATCGCTAAATCCACTCTTGCATGTGGAAAAATCTGTAACTATCGTTTTCCTGTGAATCGTTCATTCAGTAGTCCCATCTAGTTCAACCTCTGGCACCACGAATATTAGAGACCACTGGGACAGCAAGGGGTGCTTTGCTAGTGAAACTCATGAACAAAGGTCAGGGCATGAAAAAGGCACTCTGCAGTCGCAGATATCTACTGCCTTTCTGTGAATTCTTGGTAATTGGCTCCTGAGAACAGAAACCTATTTATTTCCCATAAGTAACACTGCTTGCTATAATAAGCAACGGTAGCTGTAATATATAACCTACCTAGCATTTTACTTTGAAACGTCCCTTTATCATCCCTTGCCATTGCATAGGCCACCTGGACAAAGTTCTGTTTGTTATACCATTGCAGATACAGATAACCACAGCAATACAAATGCTGCGAGTGCCAAAAGAAAACCCTCTGCAGAACCATCTCAGATAGCCAGTCATTTGAAAGAATGGCACCTGCTAATCTTTCCTTGAGTAAATAAAATTACAGACCGATACAAAGCTATCAATTAATTCTGAAAAATAATGTCAGTCATATTATTTAACTATGAAAAGGCAATTTTTTTTTTAACAAAAAGGTATCACCTTTGATACAAGTTGACTTCAGTGCACAGCCATTTTTTTCCCCTATTTCTTTAATGGCATTTCTGCACCACCCATACTTGCAGGTTATACACAACAAAGCATGGCTTTTCACTGTTTCACGAACAGAAGCCAATAATGTGTAATGTGCGTAATCCTGGTGTCAGATAACTGAGATGCATACTATTTACACAACCCAAATCTTCTCAATAAGCCAGTTCTTTTATTTACAAGCTGCTCTGTTGCTTGTTCCTAAGTTGCCATGCGAAGCAGCTCAAGCGCCACATGAAAATACAGCTTAATAATCCTTGCCACGTATGCAGAAAGAAAGAATTGCACAGATGTTTAATTATCTTAATGAGGTTATCCCCAAAAGGCTTTTGTAACCTCAGACCTGGCAAAGACGGTTCTAAAAACCAAAATTCACTCTACGCTAAAGGCATATACCAGGCCTGGAATTTAACATGCACATCACGTCCTCTCTACAAAGCCCTCTCGTGGGAGAAAGCCAGCACGAGCAGGTAAGCGCTGAGGGATGGGAGGACCTGGCTGAAGCCTGGATCAAACCGACCTCTCTGTTGTTCTCCATCCCAGCTCTAGACTCAGATGAAAGCCCCAACCGGAAACATGTTACTTTGCTCACAACAGCATGCAGGAAGCACATTCATTATCTCCTGCCCAGCACAAAGGATTTGCTTAACTGTCCGGCACAAGAAACCAAAATTCTGTGGGGTAATATCTGCTCTAGCCTGTTAAAACTGAATTGTGCTGTTTTTCTTTCTTTCTTTCTTTCTTCTTCTTCTTCTTTTTTTTTTTTTTTTGGTAGAGCATCATTCTAATTGCTGTTTTTCTAATTTTCAGGTTTCAGAGGCCCAGACAATGATGAGCAGCTGCATGTGTAACAGTTGCAGATCAAAGATACAATTAGTCTAATGTGGGCAACACCACAGAGAAAGGGATGAGCAGGAAAATGAAAGAGGGGAATGCAAGCGAGCACTCAGCGACAGAAGAAAATCATTAGTGTTGGCCGATACCACCAGGCAAGAAGAGGCCAATGCCATTTGGAAAATAATGACATGGCCTCAAGAGAGGTGTGTGTATGTGCGTGTGAAATAAGCACTAAAAGAAAATGAGCCTTGCTGTACTAATTGGCCTCGCACTTTCCCCATAATTTCTCATGTGTTCCCTGTTCTCCTCTAATCAGCCACACTCCTGAGTACTTCCCCTTTCAGTTATCGCCTTACAACTGCTAATTTGATGCTCTATAATTAATTTACAAGTGTACATTGTTATGAAACAATTTTCTACTCTTTACAATGATTAAACTTTCTCCTTGCAAAAACATTTTTGAAACCCTGACAGCTTTTAAAAAATGCTTTCCTGCAGAAAGGATACATCCAAAAAAGTTTCTGCCCTCTATGGGACACAATAAGCTGCAGCAGTTTCTTTCTGCTCTCTTTGGAAGTGACCTTTACCTTCTTTTGTCTGTCCTGATGCTCAGGAATGATTTTAGACACTTTCGGCAATGGCCTCTTAGCTTGGCAATTCGTTGCCCTGATTTTAGGTTCACCTTTGTTGTGAAAAACACTGCAGGCCCTTGCTCATAGGAGGAGGCCCTTGCTCATACCTGGAGTTTCACTGAAGTCAGCTACTTGCATGAGCTATGTCTGGTTTGTTTGCATGAATAATGAATTTCCACATTACTCTGGAAAAATTAAGCTGAAGATTCGAATTAGTCTTAAGCTTCACACTGGTGTTTGGCTGATGACCAGCGCTACAGGCATGGGTTTTGCTGGCAGGTGTCTTCAGTAGCCTAGGTCCAGCCCTGGGGAAAGCTCCTTCTGCATTCTGAGGCTCTTCTCATAGGGGCAGCACTCCCGGCAGGCCAGCCTGGCCTTACTCAGGCCAATTTAATATACATTGAGGCAAATTTCTGGCAAGGCAGATCTCAGCGATCTACTGCAGGTACCTGGGTGGTAAAGAAGAAAAGAGAAGGATTTCCCTGAAAGAGACTTGGAGGACAAGATCCTCACATCTGGTGCAAAGCGATCCAGGCTCGAAGCCTCTTTCCCTGAAGCATGTAAGAAAAAACCTCAAAGTGTTCCCAGATAGAGCTGAAAAAAGTGCGCCCTTCCCAGCAACTGAACAAGGAGTCACCAGGTTTGTGAATAACCTAACTTTTCCCCCTGGAAGTCAAGGAGGGGGAATGAAATTCTACCTTGTGGAAAATGGCACAGATGGGCCCTTCTTAGTCTCTGCATACCCTCTTCCAGACCCTTTGCCTCCAAGCTCAATACTCTGACAAACCTGGGTGAGCTTGTCTGTGAAGCTGAAAATATTCCTTCCCCACATACTCGGTGCGCCACCAGATATTTGGCCAAGATTTAACTAAGACCACTTTGGGTGAAACAAGCAGCGCTTTCACTTTTGTTTTCCCCCAGTTAACATGTGCGGGTCACTTCAGATTTCATTTCCTACACATGGAAGCCTGATTTGTTTGACATAGTGATCTTATGAGGTTTCTTCCCTCCATACAAGTATGGAAAAACCTTCTTTGCAGAGCCCTTTCAAGACTGATCGTCTTTGCGTGCAGTCTTCAGGAAGGCTTCGTTTCAAGCCTCCGAGCTGGAGGGCAACTTGCAGGTGAGCAGAGCTCATAAAAGAGCCTCTAGTAGGAGGCAAAGCTGTATTGAACCACTTTCAGTGGTCATCTCTGTATGCTAAAAGAAAACAGAAACCATTACAGGCAAAGGGGGTACAATTCACAACAACCAGTAACTACTTCTGAGCAATATTAACAATAACTCCCCAAATCCTCATTGATTTTCACCGTCGTCTTCTTAGCCTGACCAATACAAACCAATCTAATAACAAACTCTTTGTCATTAGCCAAAAAGCTAGAGCTACCCATTTTTCCTTCAATTTACATTAAGCTGAGAATAAGCCACCGGGGCCGTTTGCTAGGGCTTCTACAAGGGACATGGAATTTGGGTCATCTGAGAAACTGGGGCATGAGAAACAGCGAAGCAGAAGGCAAGAAGAACTGAAGAAAACTATTCAAGAGGCGGGTTTACCCAGACAGATCAAACAGTTGGGGTTTGAACTTACAGGGTGTTGAATGCTTACCCTCAGCACTGCAACACAGCTAGGACAAGTTCCCTCCTTCCTGACATGAAGCTGATTAGGGCGAGAGGCATGCTGAAAGCTGCTTGTCAGGCATTGCAGAGCATATACAGTGGGAACACGAGACTTTGAAGAAAATTTCCAGGTGAAGAGTGAGAAAAACAGTGTATTTAAAAAAAAAATCAGAAAAACTTGGTGCAGGTTGCTTGGCTTCATCATTGCTAATCTGTTCTCTTACGGAACAGTTACAATTCACAGCATTAGTCAGGTCAGCATGTCCATAATAAATGCTATTGAAGTTTGGATTTAGCTTTGGTTTTCAAATTGATTCTGAGCTATTCCTGAGAGCACAATGTCTGCACTTTTGTGTTAATAAATGTAAGGGGAAATAAATATTGTGTTTTTTTTCCCACAGTATTTTAACTCTAGAAGAGCTTGGATGGAAAAATAAAATGACAAAACAGCCTATAGATTAGCAAAATAAACAGTAACAGTCAAAAAACCAAACCAAAAAAATGTACACTGTCTTATAGACGCTGCGGTAATACACATTAACACTCAAGTAAACTTGCCATTGTTTCTAAATCTCCGTCCTGCCTCTGCAAACAAATCCGTATGAATGTAGTCCATTTGCTCCTGTGCAGTTAAAGATTTGTTTTCCTCGCAGGTGCCTGGTGGGCAGAAATACGTGCATATGGCCTGGACTTTCTGCACAGCACGTTGGAACACCACCAGACATCTGTTTGCCTAGGTCTGTGCAGCAAATCCCAAACCCGCTGGACTTGCTGCACATGCAGATCACCTGTGCTTGCTTCCAAAAGGTCATATTCACTGTGCACATACTGAGGAGCTGGCACGTACATGCAGGGTTGACATGTACAGGAGAAACAGTAATTTAGGACAAATGTAGAATATCCACGAATTCTGCTCGACCATGGTTTTCTTCACAGGAAAAAAAGAAGTAAGGTGATCCTAGTGCAAAAGGTGCCTTGTCTTGCAAGACCAGATTATGCAGGTTTTGTGGTGAGAAATAAGCCAGCAGTGGTCCCATATTTGCGAGAATATCTCAAAGCCAAATCAGGGAGAATCCTGCAGATAAACTAAATTAGCTTATAACATACATAGCAACCTTCCCATTAAACACCAGCTAGGCACAGCAACCGCTGTTCCAAATTAATTTCACAGCTATAGTCTACCACGTTCCCCCTTTTGTTTTTTTAAACAAAATCCTTAATGTAGCATGTTAGGGGCTAACGTTTCTCCAAACTTCCTTTTCTAGTAACGAGCACAGCTAGCATCCATCTTTCCCCCAAAATTAAAAGACGATCCTCTCCCTTCTCCTCCCCTCAATAGTAATTTCTGGATTGGGCCCTGCAAGGACCTGCCCATTGGGGGAAACCAGGCCCCATGACAGTGTTGTAGCTACTGGAAATCAGTAAGGAATTTGGTCTGCGTAATTATCCGACAGTGTTATGCTGGGAAAAAACAGTTCCCCGGAGGTCACTCACCTGGGTTGATGGTGATAAATTTGTTATCTGAGGGGTATTCCTCTGGAAAGCGGTCCTCCTTTGGAAAAGGTTTTCTCGTTGTCTCTGGTTTCCTTGGGCTCTTGCCCAGGTAAAGTTCATCGGTGAATGTTGGTGGCACTTGGGTGGAGGGGAGAGGTGGGGGCTGAGGCTCTGCTGCTGCAGAAGTCTCCTCCATGGGACGTCCATCTGTTGGGGTAAAGTTTTGGCTTCGCTCGTGACCCGATATGGTTTTATTTCCTTCCTCCCCGGCAGTCCTATTGGGGGCACCAGTGGCTTGTGGGGGCTCTGTGCTATTTCGCACGTCTGCGGCGGCCTCGGTCGCTCTGCTCTTCTCCTTCTTCTCTGCATCCTTTTCTTCCTCTTCCTCATGCTCCCTCTCGCCATCCTCACTTTCGCTCTTTTCGTCCTTTTCTCCCTCCTCCGCTCCCTCGCCGTCCTTGGTCAGCGCTGCGTCCCGCTCCGGCCCTGGCGAAGACGCGGCCTCGGTGGTGGCCACCACCGGCCGGCCCGGCTGCTTGCTGGGGGCCGCCGCCGAGGGAAGGCGGGTGGGCCACACGCTGCTGGGGAAGGAGGAGATGCCGCCGCCACTAAAGCCCAGCCCCGCCAGCAAGGTGCTGGTCACTACTGAGGCCACGGTGGCCTGGCTGCCACTGGAGGAAGGCCCCATCCCTGTGGCCATGGACACAAAGGAGAAGGGGAGGCCGGCAGAGGTCCAGGTGGAAGAGCCAGAGCTGATGGGCGCCATGTCGGCTGAGGAGGCTGGCGAGGCGGTGGGCTTGAGGAGAAGGCAGGGGAAAAAACACAGCAGAGAGCATCAGTAGGGGCCCCTGACATGCTACCTGGGCTCTTTTCTCTCTTTCTTTCACACGCACGCCTTGCCGCTTGTTATTCTCTTTAAATGAGAGAAGCGGATTTACACCAGCTGGACGCAAGACTGAGCCAGAAAAAGCACAAGCCACCGAGTCACAAGGCAAGTGATGATGGGAGGAAACTTCCCTGCATTTGCCATTTCAAAATAATCATTATAATCAAAGTCTCTTTATTCTTATCTTCATTATACAGCGGGGCTTTCTCCACCCACATCACTGGCTACTTGTGAGTAATGTTTCCTTTTGGGGGTGGGGGAAGATGTGAAGAAGTTTAATGAGTTTAGTGGCATTACTCATAGCGCTCTAATCCTCAGAAGTATAAAAATACGGCGTTACATAAGCGTCGTCCAAAAATAAGAGCTGTGCCGCTACCGCACGGGCAGGGCTGCTGGGCCCCCTCTCCAAGGGAGCTCTGGGTCTTCCCACGCACATTGTTCGTGCCTCAAACGGTACTATTTTTATTTTCTAAATTTACCTTCCGACATCAGCATTATTCTCCTAAGGACTAGTACTGCAGCAAGCAGCAAAGCGTTGTTCTTGTTAGAGAAGACCTGCTGCAGGTCCAGCTGGGAAGTCGAGGAAGACTTAGAGGGCATCAGGAGCCTGGGTAGCTGCCGGCACGGCTGGACCGCGGCCGCCACGCACCGGCTTGGCGTGCTCCATCCCGCAGCGCTCTCCCTGCTGCCTAGCTAAGTGTTGCTAAACTAATCAACTAAGTGCATGCATGCTCTGTGTATGTATACGCATGCTTTCTCTGAAATAGAAAACCCTGGTATATACCTTAAGAACGAGACTAATAATTCACTTTCCTAAACGTGTGCAAAAAGATGCTGAAGTGAAGTGAGTTGGCCAAGGACATGGAGTAATTCTGCAAAACAGCTGGGGTCAGTGGCTCTGCCCAGACCACGTTCCCTCTCTGACCTATTCGAACATGTCTCATTGTCACTGACTGCATCACTGAGCGGACCATGAGCTGCAAATGCACACACCAGATATGGACAAACAAGGGTTAAACAGGTGCTACTCAACCTTGAATCAAACCATAAAATGTCTCTCTATTTCTGGAACAGCTTTGAAATTTAACAGTATTTCTGCATCTCTCTGCCATTCCCGGTTTCAATCAGGCCATGTAGTTGAAATGCTGCAGCAAAACAAGAAAGGCTGCTTTCTCATGTTATTTTTGACCAGCTGCAATCACAGAGAACCTGAGATCTCAGAAGAAAACCTGTGCTTTAGATATATCCAGCCAAAACTTTAAATAAGCATCTAAACTTTTGGATACTTATCAGTGTGAAACCCTAAGGCATTGTGAGATTTGCTTTTCTTTGGCATGTATAGTCTCAAAGCTAGACTGAGTGTTAAAATTTGACAGAAGTTTTTGTACCTCTAGAATACCTCTATATATCATTAAAAAACATTAATCATTCAAATTCAAGCTCTGTTTGTGTAGTAACACTAGGGAGCATATCAAACTGGAACGGAATAAAACCAAAAATAATATATGTAGAGAAAATTCAATAGCATGAATTCAGCCCATAAATTTGACTGAAAAATTTAGTATACTGAATGCCAAAAATTTAAGGTTATGGATGATTAATGTTAAATAACGAGGTGCTTGCAAAACTGAAAGGGTGCATTTCAGTTTTACTGTAAAAGTATCAACCTTTCTGCTTCTGGAATACAATAGGCAGCTTTAGTGACTTGTTACCGTGTCACTTGAATTAAAATTAAAACAAACAGCTTGTTAAGACTTCATTTACACAACAGCAGATATCCTTAAAGCACTGGAAGAGCAAAGATGCTGTATGTGAGGCCTGATTCCTGCTGCATACGTACTTTTGGTCATACAGTTAATAAAATAATTTAAATTTATTTCCATTGTCATCATTAAGACTACACAGCCCATCTAAATGTATTTAATATGTATTTTGGAAGTTTTTCTAACACATGATTCTCCAGAGGTCAAAGCTTCTTGGAATCTGAGGCCAGAAAGCCAGAACCTCACTAATATTTTATGCAGGTTATGAAACCTTGTGTGCAGGGCTTAAACCACCACCACCCCAAGAAATCGCGGCCCCGCCACAGATTTACAACATCATGCTGCCACCTGGTGGGAACGCTGCCACAAATTACAAATGCCCGCCAATTCACTGCAGTGATTTATGTCCACAACTTACCACTCCTGTTTTCACAATTCTGGTCCCCTCGAAAATTCGAGTCGTGTTAGCTGAGAAACAAAGAATAACAACATTTAAGTGGACTAGGAAGGGAGACAGGAGAGGACAGTGACATTGCAAAACAATTCTTCCTAAACAGTTGCTGAACACTGCTATGACTAAACATGCCAAAGGGCGAAAAGAAATGGAGGCCTGCGAATGAACCGGTAACCACAGACTTGGCAGGAAAGCATCAGAGAAGGCCTGTTGCATGTAGCAAAGTCCAAAATATGATCAGTTATGGTGATGTCAATCTGGAGTAAAGACAAGCTTCTCTAGACAAGCTGTTTGATATTCCTCACCTAACTCCACTCAGGTCTAAAGACAGATTCGTTTATCTTTAATTACTCAGGACTGGAAATGCTAGGCTAAGTCCACTGTCAGAAAACACATGTTCTCCTTCAAATCCAAGCTGGATGAACTGGACTGACTCACACCAGAAGCTTGAGTAGCTGAGGATAATAGCTTCTTTCTGCCCTTATGCTATGTTATCTTTATTTATTGCTATTTCTCTTGAGTACAATAATCAGACTCTGAAGAATGTTTTGAGAGCTCAGGTTGATTTTTTTTTTAAAAAGCCATTTTTTTTTAAATAGCCAAAGACTAGAAGAATACCTGCTTTGTGGGGGGACACGGAAGGATGTGCAACATCTACTCCTATATCAGATATATGTGTCACCATCCACTTTTTTGAATAAAAGGCTAAGGAGCACAAGGAGTATTTGACAAAACTGTCAGTAACATTTTGTTTTTAACTGTAACTAAACGGTTATCATGGTCAAATTTCAGAGAATCTTTCCCTTTAACATCTGCTGAAAGAGGCCAGAGTCACTAACACACCGCTTGCTGCCTCCTGCCTGGCACTTCTTAAACTGAACTCCAAAACTTTCTGCTGAGAGACTAAAAAATTCAGACCTGTATGAGATATTGCTTGGACAGGACAGTTCCTGTCTGATCCCTGTGATGCTGCTAACACTGTGGCATTTAACAGGGATGCTGGAACAGAACTGAATTGTGTCCACAGCTTGACATCCTTCAGATGCTAATGACTGACAAGTTAGCATTAAAATCAGCGTATTTTCCAAAAATTTCCCTTAAAAATGCCTCTTATTATTTTGTTCCATATACAGTATAATACCCAAGTGATCTAACTCTGCTTCACCTTAAGAATTTGAATTTTTAACTCTACACTTGTTTTGTTTTTCCAATACCCATTCCTAGGCTTACATTTCTTAGGAATGTCATGGGATGAGCACTCGCAGCAGAGGTGAATTTTGCCCTAGCTAATAAAACCCTACCTAAAAAAATAGAAGTAAATTCCTGAGGAGAAGCAAAACTTTGGCACTTACAGAAACCAAAAGCATCAAGTTCTAAAAATCTCAGCTTTACCAGACTTGTCAAACACACGTCAATGGAAATCCATGACAACTGACAGTTTAGCAACCGGTTCTTTAGCTCTCATTTAAATGTGTGTGTTTCGGAAATCACTGAGGCTGCGTGCAGGCTAAAAACCTGACAATCTCTACAGGAGGTTGTCGAGGTGGGACTGATCTCCCTCCTCCTTTATGTAAGGCAGACACCAATCAGACTCTCGTTCTGCTATAGCTGAGCCTCTGATGCATAAGCAGTCACTGATGAATTTGCTTTATAAAACTAGTGAAGAAAAGCTATGTATTCTCATAAGAACAGAGACACCACTTCCAACAGAGCGGTGTAGGCAAACCCCTATCATGAGAAAGAGGACTGTGCTACAAAGTCACTGGCCACAGTTTGAAATTGGCATCGTCTACATGCATTTAAACATCTTCTGAGATCACTCCACTACATATTGCACTCTGCAAAGAAAATGTTAAACACACAAAGAATCATTTAATTTAAAAATACATTCGTTTGTTTGGTTTTTTTTACCTTGAAAGAGCATTGTCTGGCTAAAGTCACTACGCATTTCATTTCGGCAAACTGCTTGAACTCTGAACAGATAAAGGATGTCAGGTGAGACATGGCTAATGATGGCCTTCTGTTTAAAAAAAATAGATATTATTCAGTTTTTTACCCCCACAGGACTGTCCACGATCAGTTTGCAATATATAAAGCATTGCGCTAACACAGGACATTTGTGCCATGTAAGACAAACTTATTTCTAAAGGAGAATAGTCACTGCTCCCCTGGGAGAGGTCAAGGTGAAGGTCAAATGACTTCCCTGGGATCAAAGCGTTACACCCAGACTCTGCTGGCTCTGCCCACGGGAAAGAAATGAGCACGCTTCATGTCTGCTCTCATGCCTCATGCTTGAAAGTCTCTGCTCTCCTCAGAAAACCCTAACCCTCCAATCATTTGACCTTACAGGAATTAAAAAGAAGATTTTTATGGACGGAGGTGCAAGTTCCAGCCCTGGGATAAGGCCTGAATGGTTCATACCCCTTGTTTATTTTGCAACAAACTGGCTATGGCAATTTGCAGCTGGTGGCCCATAAGGTGTGATCGGCTCAGCACCCCGGACTGGGATGCCCCTACACCCAAGACCCTGCCTTGCTGCCTTCACACTGCTTCTCTGGCCTTTAGTCCTCGATCACGCCACTTTGTGTCTTGCAGCAAAAAGCACCTGTAGTTGCGTGGGTCATTTGAAATAGCAATGAATCCTTCAGTAAAACACTGTCTAGCTCTGTTTCAAGATGGGACAACCCAGCTGTTTCTGCCAGAGCACTGAAAGTGGATTGCACTTTCCTCTGAAAAAGTTTCATTCTTCTCTTGCCCCAACAATAGACTAAGCTATCGCTGCTTCCTTAACCTCCAAGCTCTACTGCCCAGCACAGGGTCTCACCGCAATTTATTTCCAAGCTATCACTCCACCACATCCTCTGCACATTTAATTATTTCTCGTACATAAAATAACAAAAAAATGCTGTCGCTGTGCCCACATCATTTTTGCTGATTAACACTCTCCTCCTTATTACTGATTAAAAAAAAAAATCTCCCTTAAGAGTGCGGAGTTAGGACAAGAGAGAGGTTACAATACATCATAACCTTCGGTGCCTTTCAATAGATTCCTTTCTGATTTCGTGAGGCACATCATTCCCTAATGTGACCCAGATAGCAATGTCTAGTGGGGAAATTGAAAATATAAATGGAAATGAAGTAAAAGAATCTTCATCTAAGGGAATAAGAGAAGTATTATTGTCTAACTGATTGAATGGGCCCAGAGGACTGTGTATTCGAAAAAAAATACGATAACAGTCATTAGGAATAACACTCTGTGCTGCTGCATTTTTCATGTGCGTATACAATTACTGATTTCATTATTCTAGAGGCTTTCTTTGATTAACAATAAACGGAGGCCTTTCAAAACGGAATATGTCACTTTGATTTTATACGCAGAGAATGTTAAAGACCGGTACAATACTTGCTTCCACTTAGACAAGAATGACAAGCAGATCAAATCCTAAACGTAGAGGATACATTGGTGTTTCCATCTTTGCTGGGACTGTCTCGCTCTTCCCTCTCTTGCTCTCACAGCCAGACTGAGGCAATGCTTGTACAGGCCACTCTACAATAATCTTCTAGCACTGACCATGAAGTTATTGCTACTGGCAGCACTTATTGATCAGAAACTGTTCCAAAGCCTGCAAGGGGCTACGCACAGTGACAAACTTCATTTTGGGGGATTAGGCCTCTACTGTGATAATCTGAGAGCTGAACAAGAGCCAACAGGCATTCAGAGTCTAAC
Organism: Struthio camelus; assembly: GCF_040807025.1. Classification (NCBI taxonomy): domain Eukaryota; kingdom Metazoa; phylum Chordata; class Aves; order Struthioniformes; family Struthionidae; genus Struthio; species Struthio camelus. The sequence continues at coordinate 11,850,040 of NC_090955.1, read as the reverse complement.
CATTTCCTGAGCTAGCTACTTCTCAGCAATGGTATGTGAAAAGGTGTCTGCAGATTTGGTCCTTTATATACTCATATAAACTAAAAACTCACACTCCAGTGTTTTGGGCGGTCTATCAGGCAATCTTCAACTAATGCTGAACATTTTAAAAGCAATTCCTTGAAAGTCAAACACTAGCTTGTCTATAACGTAACAAATACTTTCCTTCTACTGAGAAAATAACAACATAAGGACAGCTCGAGACATAAGTCAACGGGTGATGCTGTGGTTTTACCAGATCCTTGTCACTGTCCTTGGTGAAAGTCTTCTCCTTTTCATCTTCGTTTTTAGTCCAACTGTAGGAGATCATGTAGTTCATGATAGGAGGGTGGTAGACGGTTTCTGGTTGGTTCCATGTTACAAGCAATGCTGTTCTGTTCACAGGCTGCACTTTCATGTTGACCGGAGGAGTGCTACAAGCTAAAAAAGAAGGAACAAATATGAAGCTCTCCAAAGTAACCGAGAGTAAACGGGGAGAACTGTACTTCACTCTAAGAGCCAGTTTTTTTTTTAAAGCCTTCCCCACAGATTGCTTAGCTGCAATCCACTGAGATCAATGGGATTTAATACCACCTGCAGCTGCTTTCTGCTCTCCAGAGTAAAGGGAATCCATTCTCTGGAGGCAGATTGCTTCATTCTTGACTTATTTTCAGTCCTGACATTTGTACCTATACTTTATCTTGGTCACTTAATAACTCTGCATTTGAACACTTACAAGTCCACCTAAACCTGAGCCGCAGCTTCCCTGCACTACTTCCGTTCCCGCAGCAGGCATGGGAGCTGCGGCTGTGGCTTTCTGACCCCATCCACAGATGGAAGAGGAAGACGCTGCTTCTTGGCCAGGGTGAAGTCAGTGGGCAGGTCAGCATGGGAATGGCTTAACTAGAGGGAGAAATAAGGCTTCTGTTTACTTCGGATGCCAAAACCCAAACTTCTCCAGGAAAGACCAAGCTGGGGCGCTAACCGGGCACGTAACGCTTTGCAATGGAGTGCAGAGCAGAGCGCAGCGCAAAGAAAATACTTCTCAAGCAATTGAAATGTAAAGGCCAATGTATGAATGAAGAACACTAGATGGCACTCATGTGCTACCTATAAGGTACGTAATGCATTTTCCAACTATAAAAGAGTTTAGATTTTTCCAAGCTTTAAAAATCGTGTTTAAAATACACAATTCAGGACAGATTCTCACATTTCCTTTCCAAATATAAACTCTGAACCAAGAAAAAATCACTTGAAATGATACCCAAATGCATGTGCTGTGGCAAAGGAGCTGGCCTCTTCTGCCAGGAAAAGTCAGGGTGTCACCCAGCCCATCACACTGCTGCTGTTTTCAGAATTATTTTTCCCACTACTGCATTTCCATTTAAAGCCAACACAGTCATCTTATTTGCACTCTGCAGGTATGTGACAGGGTGTATATTTGGACATGTTTCACTTCTAAAGTGTCTTGACTGAACCGAAGGGGAAAAATGTCTATTCCTAGGCCTGGAGTTTCAGGTTGTTCAAGTAACTAATTCTGCTGTCAGATCACTGAAATAGCTACGGTTCCAAAATAAAAACGATTAAACTCCGTAAACACCAGTATTACCAGTACAATGGAAAAATACCTGTCAAATGCATTTGTGCGGTTGTAACTTACATTTAACTAGCCTGAACAAAATAAGAAAACATATATTACAGAAATACACACAGGACAGAAAGATCATTTGTGTTTGTTCCATCAGGAATGACAGTTTTGCAGTTTTGCAGCAGATACTTCTGCTTAGCACAGAAGAACCCAGCAAAGCAAACCCTGCAGTATCTCTAATCACTTGCTTATTGACAAAACAAGTAAAATTTTCCATTTTTGCTGAGCAGAAGGGGCCAAACCCCCATTCTGCAGGCAATGCCGCAAAGCCAGAAGTGACACCTTAGCCTGCTGCCTGCAAACCCCTTCCCTCTGTCTCACCCCCTGCTCTTCAGTGCTGAGCCTGCAGACCTGGAGAGCTTGCTAGAGAGAGAGCAGAGGCAGCCTGGACCGAGCTGAAAGCACGTAGGCACGCTCCGGTGGCTGTGCCATGGCCTCTCTCCCAGGTTTGGACAGTCCACACCACAAGGGCTTCCCCATCCTTACAGGGAGAAAGGTGTCACTGTGCTCTGCAGTCCCTGCTGCTAGGGAAGCTCATTATGCTCTCACCTGCCCACCTGTGAAACAAAAGACAACTGCTCTCACCCCTCTTTGCAGTAGTTTGGCTCTACCCAGTGGTACAGTTCAGTTTCCAATCAGAAAAGAGAGCAACCCCAACTAGCCTCTCACGCATGGTCCAGAGCTGTTGCTGCTGCCAGGACTTACAGAGCTCTGTGATCCTTGGTGAGCTTCTCCATGCTCATCTCTTTCTGCTGAGAGAGTCAGATCAATTCTTATTTATATCATCCCTTGCTGATAATTGCACCAGTAACTCACAACCTACCTCCTTTGAAGCCCCTTGCCATTCCAGAATTATTCTTCAAAATACCAGGCCATCCTTTACCATTCCACCTAATCAAAGTCTATCAGAGATGGTAGCCCAGGGTGAAGGACTAGCCAGACCTAGAAGAAGTCCTATGCAACGCTCCTTCTCCAGAAAGATACCCAGGGATTTACATTTTTAAGGTAATCATGCATCGAATTGTTTTAGAAGTAACTCAGGCAGGTAACTGTCACAAGAGATGTAACAAAGAAGTCTAACTTAATTGCAATGTCCCCTGCTGGCACATGCTGACCCATCCTCTAGCGAGCTGCTTCCCAGAGAATAACCCCATGCCCCGTGAGGGAGAGGGGACTGTTCCCATCCTCTGCTCCATGCGACTCCTCACCACCAGCTTAGACGCAATTCAGAATAGCTCAGGTATTGGCAGCAGGTATTTCCCAAAAGTAAACAGAAGACCTATTTTAGAGGCTCAAAGTTAGGAGACCCTCCCTCCACGACCATGCACCCTGATCCAAGAAGGTCACGAGCACCTTTAAGCAGCTAAATGACTCCGACGACTTCACTGAGACACACACTAACATGTTTTGATTGAGGCCACTGCATGACTAGGACAAACCATGTTCACAGCCAGCTAAAAGGAGACTGAATTTACAATTTCACAGTAAATAATATTACAAACTTTTTATGATTTAGTAGGACTTTGTTCCAATTATTCTGAGACACATGGGAAGAACCTGCTGTAATTAAGTAATAACCAGCATTTTCTGTTCAGCCGCTATTTTTTACAGCTTTTGAATTGATGAATGGGCAAAAAAGAAATCTCATTTTTTATAAAATGAAGCATATGGCTTATTAATTTAACCAAACCTGCTCAGGACACAACGGAATAAAAAAACATTTGATCCAGTAATTCAATTTGATGATTTAATTAAAGTGATACATAATAATGTAGCAAATGTCTGAAAGGCAAAAAAAAAAAAAATCTAATGAGTTGACCATCTATAAAACAACTAGCATTTTCCAGAGATCTAATTTTTCTTTCAAAATTCTGTATGCCTTGGATTTTTGGGAAGAAGATTAAAAGAATCACTGGCTCTTCTTTCTTTCTTCTTCTTTTTTTCTTTTAATGCTAAGAAGCCTCTACTGATTTTGCAAGTGTGCAGCTGAAGGACAAACAGAGATGCAGAAAGAGGCTGGGGCGGGGAGGAAGAAGTTTGCGTGCTCCTCCGGACTTGAATCAGAATACACTGAAGAAAAATACAAGCTTTTTTGTTTTTTTTCCCCTGCAAGCTAAATAAGCAAACAAGCCAGTGAATTCACGATTGCTTGAGGAAAAAAAAAAAAAAAAAGGGAAACCAACAACCAGCAACGTTTGACATTGAAATAGCAGATTCTCAGCTATTTTTAGAGAAAACACTACTAAAGCTCTCTTTCAAATTCCAATCCTACGGAATAACAAAAATTTGGAAGGGGATCTCAGGACGTCTTTTATGTGGCATAATGCAATACCGAGCGGGGAGATACCTGCAGTGGGGTACCAAAGCCAATAAGGACTGGCGAGCAGACAGGTCAGCCCTGGCACAGGGCACAGGGGCAAAACCTCGGCAGCGCTCAGTGAGCGAGACGTTCACAGTACCGGGGCATGCCTCGCGGCACGAGAGACGCCCTCACCCCACCGCGTCTTGGACCTCTTGGAACAAAAAACCAAAAGCTCGCAGGCTGACGGACAGGGATAATCTGAACCGGGCGCTTGGCAACATGTCGGCTCCTGCCTTTCGGAAACGTCCTGCAGCGGAGGGAGGATCGCGTGGGTGCATGGGGGGGGGGGGGGGGACCTGACACATGGCAGCCTCAGCTGGCACTTCCAGCTGTTGGCCATGTGCGTGGCTGTCAGGGAGCTCGACACAGTCATTTCACCGCAGATCGTGCTGCCGGGGAAGGCAGGGGGCAAGCCAGCCTCTTGGCTAGCCTCGTCTTCCAGGGCTCGCTCAAGCCTGGAGAAAACCTGTTTGCCGCTTGCAGACAAGCGTAGCGTGCTAACGCAGCCCTAAGTGCTGGCCAGGCCAGGCACGCTGCAAAGAATTATTTTCTTCATGTTAAAACATTCCAACGGGCTGGAACAAACAAAATGAATTTAACAACTCCACATTCATCTCTCCCATAATTTGATTTCTATGTTGTATTTGGCTACGTACCCTCCACGAGGCTTTCCTAACTCAAGCCTGATAAAGCCTAATCCAAAAGCTCCTGGCAGCTCCGTTTCAGAGGGCTGAAAGGAAAAAAAGGGGGCCTATTGTTCAGCAAAAATTAACTGCTGATATTAAGATACACCTATGACTGCAGAAAGGGCATGTAAGAGGATATAACAGCTTTTTTTAGCAGCCTAGAAATGCACAACCACCCAAACTTTCTGGTATTTATTGTGCTTTTTGCATATGCTACCTGCAGTTATAAAAGAGCTATTTAGGGAAAGTTTGAGAGAGCTCAAGGACTGAATATTGGGTTGTTTCTTGTATATCTCCCTCCTGTAGCACAGGTGCCTCATATGATGAATTCAGTGGTACTGGGCTCAGAGGGATCTATAAAATCCTCTAAAAATGTTCAAAGTTAGCTCTTCTGTGCATAAAAATGTCACCACTTTCAAGGCAGTTATTTCTAGCTGTGCTGTGCCCTCTTTCGGAAAATCCCACTCTCTCCCTCCTGCTGCCATGTCTCAGCGGTGCAAAGCTGCTGTTCCTATCCTTGAGGTACCATGGGATATACAGTGTGCGATGAAACCCTCGCACAGAAAGGCAAGGCGCAAGTGAAGCCCTGAACCCCTCGTGCCGAGACGGACGGCGATCTTCTGAGGCAGTTCACACGCGGAGGGAGAACGCGCACCCGAATCAAGACGTGGGGTTTTCTGCTGTTTTAAACAGCAACTCGTGAAGCTGCTAAAAGAGCTGTGCCGAAGCAGCTCTTGGGAATACAGGTTAACGGGCAAATAGCAAGGCAAGGGGCTCCCGGCGGGGCGGTGGGAACCAGGCGGGGACCCGCGGGGGCTTTCTGCGGGGATCTCGCCGTAAGACCGGAAGGATGTTTGTGCGAGCCCAACGGAGGCACAGGTTTCCTGCCTGGTTTCAGAAAAGCCGGATAACAGCGTCGTCGATGCCGGTGCATACACACCTGCATACACCCATATTGGTTCTTTTTCACAATTAGACCCCCAAAACGTAAAAACAAGCCATCGCACGGGTGAAACTACGCGGAGAAAACTCACACCTGCTTTAAGCGCCGTGCCAGCAGCGTCACGGCAAGGGAAGTAACGAAAGAGCCAGGTTCAGCTTCCTTGCCTCGGCGTGACTCAGTGCAAACGCCCCAGAACAGAATGAGAGCCGTAAGAAACACCACCCTTCGTCCAGCTGTCTGATCCAATCTCCGAGTCCGGCGAGGGCTGCGCTCCCAAAGGAGAACAAGCAGACTGCCGGCATCACACACAGCGGCAGCGCAGGGTTTCGGGCGCAGGAGAGTGCCAAGAGGCGCGCTTGCCACACTCGCCCCTCCTCTTCCCCAACGCTTGCAGCTCTCTGCTGTGCTTTCGCTTACGTCGTTAACTTCTTGCAGCGCTTATAAATGACATTATTAATACCTGAGGATTAATTGCCTTAAAGAGAAGCACGCGTTTTTTCTCCCTTTACCTTGGCCTGCGCTTTGCTAGCAGGCGTCTGCCAGCTACACGCCGCACACACAAATAGTTGCGTTGCTCTGCTTCAATCCACAGGCAGAAGGTAGCTAGGAGACAGCCGATTTATCTTCCCCGCTCCCACCTTCCGCTACGCTGCGAACGGACGAGCTTGTTTCCTAAGGTGCGAGGGACAGCGACAGACCCTGCGTGCGTCTCACGAGCCCCGTGAAACACCCTCTGGGCCCAGTCCGCCCTTGGAGGGCTTCTGGCGGAGGGGCTTTGGGGAGCTGAGATTTTGCCCCTTCTTGCTGCTGCTGCCCGTTCCCTGAGGGCAAAATACAACTAAGCATTTGATTGCTTGGTTTTGACTCACTCCTGTATGGGTTTCTTTGTAGCCCTGGAGTTTCCATGGCATCGCAGCAACAGACCCTGCTTTACTGAAAGGCACGGGCTGTCTGTTTGACTTTGCTGTGTTTGAGCCCAAAGGTCTCCTGTGTTCCACGAGCTGCGTTTCTGCAGCGCTGGCCCAAATCCTCAGCGGGGACAAACGCCACGCTGGGCTAGCTGAGGCCCGCCAAGGGTTTGCCTTGCAATTTTTGTGTTTGTATTACACACACACACACACACACAGAGGAGGCGACTCGTTTAAAAATGTACAGCCCTGCCCTTATTCGTATGGTGTGCCCGACCCTATAGGCAGGACGAGCCCCGAGCCACGTGCTGCGTCGACGGCGGGAGAAAGCAGGATTTCCTCCGGAAGGAAGCGCCTTGGCAGCAAGAGGGCCCTTCCCGACGTCCCGACGAGCGGTGCTCGCGCGAGGGGCTCCTGGGACGCGCAGGCATGAGAGCCAGGGGCCGGGCAGGCAGTGCCTCCGCCCCTGCCTGCGGGATGCCCAGCTCAAAAGGGAAAGTGGTTTTCCTGCCCTGGCTGCCGGAGGCTTTTTCCAAGGAGAGGGAGGTGCTGCAGGCAGTCACAGTCCAACGTCCAGACTGCAATTAAAACCAGCACCCGCGTGGGATAAATCTCCACACGCCCCCTACGAGCACTCATTTCTTCTAGCATTAGCGGCAGCTGTGAACCCAACCCACGTCAAAACTTGCACGCTGAGTTTCCCCTTCTCTTCTGGTTTGGGCCCTTTATAATCTCTAAACAAGCGCAAGCACTTACTTATTGCTTATTAAAAAACCCACTGGCAAGCTATGCACGACCTTCAGGTACAGACATACACACTGCTCACATGATAACTAGGCAAAAGTGACTGTGGGTGAATACAGGAGGCTGCAGATCACAACCACTGTAAGTGAAAATGTGAGGCTCAGGTATGTCCCACACCTTTTTGCAGCTGATTCCCTTTCAAAATAGGTCAGTTTTTTCCCTTTGACCTTAACGTTTTGTCTTCTACCTGCCTGGTTGTCTGTCCTCTCCTGCTTTTGCACCCCGTGCTCTGCGAGAACCACGCGCACGAGGACCAGGATCAGAGCAAGATCCTGGTCCGGTACAACACGCCGTCAACGGAAGGGGAACAGACGTGGGAAGGGACGATCTTTGTAACAAAAAGAAATCAGAAAGGAAAGTAAGAAAAGTCCAGTCGCCCAGGGAAACGGAAAAGGAGTTTTTAATCTGTGAAGAAATTAACCTGCAAAACAGATTCTTCCGATGGACAAGAACAATCAACTGTAATGGAAAACCTATGTTAAATTAGGTTCTTAAAAACGGTTCTTGCTTATTTGCTTTTTCCTCTAACTAAAGATACTTAAAGAAAATAAGTAGCATCACTTTGTTTTAGCAATTCCAAGTTAAGATGCCAATAACTTACAATTTTAACTTTGCCTATACAATTTTGTTGCTTTGGTTAAGAGATTACACTTACTGCTATACAATATTTTGTGGTCGTTTAGGTAGACGAAAATACATAAATGACTTTCTTTAGGAGTAGAACTTGTTTGCGTAACGCTCTTTTTGGACTCCCAGAGAGTCCTGGAGGGCATGAAGAGACTGCGAGGCTGCTGTGAGAGAGCTCTCATAAAACACAGGCATTTAGAAAGCAAAAACAAATTACTGGGAGTAATAATGGAGACTATAAATGAGACAAATAACTTGTTTTCATTCAGAAATATTACTGTCAATGCGCTAAACTATCTGCCTCAAAATGATGCTGTCGCTGCACGGTGTTAACTCTCCGGAAGAATTCAGATGGTTTTGGGTAAGGCTAAATCGGAGACGCGCTCCACCCCAGGGACGCGATGCCATGCAGAAGAGGCAGTACCTTCATAGGAGGCCTTAGTTTCATTTTTGATGCCAGGAGCTGTGAAATAGCAAACCTGAACTAAAATGCTTTGCTTGAGCAGTGCTACACCTTTGACTCCAGCTTGATACAGCTGGAGCCATGCCTCCAGCCCAAAGCATGCGGGTGGTAAAATCCAAATAGCTTCTGGATAGTTTTAATGGCATTAAGTTATAATGACTTTCAAACTGTGCGTTGCTACGGCTTAACAAGGAGCGCTACGGAAAACGTTTACCTGCAGACTACTGAAGAAACGTCCCAGCTGTTGATTTAGAGTCCACAGCTAAGTCAGTTCGACCAAAGTGAATTTATGACTGCTCATTATTTAACTTAGTCTAGGATCATAATTAAAGATGGTACTCTAAGGCGAATTCCCACTGATGGCAAACAGCATCATTTGAGACTCCAGCAAAGAATAATCAGACACCTTTGGGGAAGTAATCAGGCATCTGTGAAAGAAAACTCTGATGTCAAGAGCCCCTCACATGGGATGCTTTTTTAAATGTCGTGAGGCTTGCAGCACGTTTAATGAGACAGAAAGGTTAAAGCTCCTTTTTTCCCCGCAGAGTTAAAAATCATAAAGAGAAACAACATTTGATGGTCCTACCCAGCAGCAAAATCAGATGGGCAAATATTCTGTTGCATGCAGGGTACATCTTGAAACATGAAAATGAAACACCTTTCCCTCCTCAGCTTCTTGCCTGTACTTTCACTGAAGCAGGCAGTGTTTTGTAACTATATCTCTACTTGATGGGACAACATGTGAGCACAGTAAAGAACATGCACAGCTGCAGAGTCAGGTCCTTGCACTGCGTGGTCTTTTATGTAAGGATTCTCTTTACTTGTCTCCTAAGAGCAATGCACGCAATTAAGCTAATAAATAATTAGCAATCGCTTCGGCATAGCTGCTTGGAAGCAGCCTACGAAAGAGTCAGGAGTACAATATGTGATGTGACAGAGCAACACAATCTGGAGCCAGAGAGGACACGCCAGATAAAAGAGGAGACAGTTTTAACAGAGATGGTCACGTGCAAAAAAATCAAATGCTGCCACTATCTGTTATTTACAGTATCTAGTATTTTAATAATATATTCTCTGTTTAATAAGTCTGCACAGAGAACCTCTGACTTTGAAAAAATTCATATAAATCAGTACTGTAACGAAGGTGAGTCTTTCTGTTAAATTTAACAGGCCTGATCACCTGCATGACTTAATGACATGATCCACTGTATATCTTGGATCTTTAGCAAGTTTCCTCCTTGTAAAACCTATTGTTGTCTAATGGGTTATAATCAATCTACCAGTTGCTACTATTATATAGCTGAATATTGTATATCCTGAATGGTATATTTTAGAAATAAGACATTTAAAGACAATCTGTATCGTTTCTTGAAACAGCTCCAGGGTCAACTTAAGAATTAAGCTGAGCTCACGGACTCTGAATCAGCAGAGGTCTGGTGCGTATGCTTTCATTTCAGGCATACAAGCAGTCCTCAAGAGAAGTACTTCACATCAGCTTTTGCCAACAGAAGGAAGGAATGAGATAAAGGAACCAAAGAAAACCTTCTTGCTAAATACTAACATAAAAGAAACACTGGAGTTTTCATTCTCCAACTGAATGAAGTCAAAAACTAGCCCTCCACGCTATTTCAAATTAACTAAAATATTTTCACCATCTTGTATTCTAATTATTGTAAACTGTCTTTAAAGATGGTTTCCCTCCTGAAAATAAAAAAAAAAAGAGGTGAGTAACTACAAAACAAAAGGCTGGTAACATTCATACTGGCTAACAAACTGGATCCAAATTCGCTGACAGTTTTGGTTGACCTAAAATAGCCTTTCCCAGAAGACGTTTTATTTACCAAATGCTACCAGTTATGGGGCTTTGCTAAGGAAATGATCAGCGGTCTTGCATAAAGCGAGAAATAGCTTTCCTGCAATGTATCTGCTGTTTACGCTAGCTGGTCCCATTTCTGTGACCCGAGATAGCTTTGATATCTAGGAGAAAAGGCATTCCTCTTCGGTGCCAAACTGTTCAGAATACCAAGTTTGTCAAGGAACAACTGCATTGCTTTGTACAGATCTGAAATTCACTGTTCTGAAAATTATTCTGAACATTATGCAAATCGTTCTGGGCACATTTTCCTCCAAAACAAGAAAGGCTTGCATAACGAATGCTGCACTGTTTTCTAGATTAGCAATACTGCCCACAGACTTAATAGAGTGTGACAGAAGAAACAAATTGCAAAAATTCACACCGACAAACAAATCCGAACTTCCCCTCCAGAGCCGAAGACCATCACAAACCATACCACCTTGCAGCAAACAAAAGACACATTTTCTTGACCTTGCCTTTTTCTACAACATACACATCTAAGCACAAGGGAGGGCATACAGGAGCCAACATGTGACAGACATTGGTCACACTGCCTAATGCAATGTAGAAAGCGCTGAGATGCAACTGTGAGGTGTGCAGGGGAATCTGCAAGGAATAAATTTGTTACGCTAACACTATATTCTCATATTTGTATGCTAGATCGTCTGGCTGGGAAAAGCTCTCTGCACTCAGCTTCTTGGTACTTTTGCATGAATGACACTATATAAAGAGGTACTGTATTTACTAGCTGAATAAACAATAGGTTTTGCTTTCACTCAAGTATTATGACTTCAGCTCGCTCTATTTATATGTCAGTAGTTCAGAATGTGCAGTGGACCAGGCACATCATCACTGTTCACCTTTGTCAAAGAGGAGGCCAGAAACATCCACGTTGTTACATCTCTGGAACAGCTATAACTCATCCCTGTAACCTTTGGAGGATACGCTACAATCCATTTTGTTAGTAACACTGCAGCAACCTATTAAGTTCATAAAAAAATGCACCTATTTTCATTGTCCTCTGGTGTGTACACAAGCCAAAAAGCAACAGGTTGACAGAGCCAGTACAAAAAGACTGGCTGCTGCACTGTTAGCCTCCTACAGCAAAACTTGAGGGAAAAAAAACACAGTTGAGCAGTTATGGCTCACAGCTGAGGTGAGTTATGTCAGATCATGGGGGGATGCACGTTCCCCAACAGAAGGGCCTCTGTTAAGTATGTCGTAAGCCCGAATTCCCAGGCAGGAACAGGTACAGAGCGTTATGGGACCTGGACTAACCACGTGTGTTGGGAGAGGACCCAGGAGAAGTTTCTCAGGAAGCCAGTCCCCAATCGTGTAAGCTGGTAAGTGCCCAGGTACCACGATATCTAAGCATGGACTGATGTTTACGCACCTCGCTTGCTCCACTGGATCAGCTTATGTGACTTCAACTACGCCACGTGCGCTTGGTTGAATCTGGGCCTAAGGAGTCCTTAAAGATCAACAAAGTCAACGGGAATCTTTCCAGTTACTTCAAGTGCGCCATCAACGCTTCCAACTCCAAGATTAGCCCATTAACTTTTAGACCTTAGTGTTTGTAACACTCAGTCATAATTGTAGGTTTCAGCTATTTACTAGGGGTGTGAAAATCACCTAAACCATTTTTATAATCTTAAAAACCATCCAGTGATGCGAGGGCTATTCAGGCATGTGGCCAAAGCAGTAAAACCTTCCTGAATATTATACCGCATGTACCAGAGGTACCTCAGCTGCACTCAAAATAAAAACTAGTCAGTTTTGTCACTTTTAACATAACGTAACCTATTAACTTTCATTACTGCTCTGGGTAAGTAATGCATACACAGGATATATCTGAAAAAATAAATATCGACACACGTTGCTGTTAAAACACTGATTGAAAACTGCAAACCAGAGCATCAGAGCGTGGCAGGGTCTCTCCATTCCTAAGATCTCCTTCTCAGTTCTGATACAAATTCTCTATCCCAAGGCTGCCTTTAATGGACATGAGGTTTATGTACGTGTATATTATATATATAAAAATAAGCACACATACAAAATAATGAGCCCTGAGAAATACACTCTTCCAGCACTCTCTTGGGAGGGTGAGGCTGCTGAACACAGCTGTTTTCATGATTCACGTCCTCTAAAAACTACATTCACTGTGCCTGGCCAGGTGAAAATGCCAGGTACGCAAGGGCAGCTTGTAAATCCACTTAGTTGTTTCCTTCTCGGCAAACTGCCCCCTCTCCTATTCCTCTACCTAGGATTGGTTAAGCACCAAGCATTTCTTGAGCCTCAAGACTGGGGAGTGTACATCAATTCCTCCTCTATCTATAAACAAAATTCAATAAAATCAAGGAAAATAAAGGTAGCAAATGATACTTATTTCTAGTCCTATTTTATCCCGTACACATTTCTCTCAGAATTTTTGATGTGCTCCTATAGCCGAGGGTGTTTGTGCCAACGCAACCACAGCAACCTCCTTCCCAAACCACCTCCATCTAACTCATTATCCAGCTTCTGACAGAAGCAAGCACCAGCTGCTCTACAAAAAGGCACGTGAAACACTTCAGCAAGACATCATAAAATAACCTGTCAACATGGAAGAGTTTTTTCCCAATCACCATTGCCAAAAAGTTGATACATACGTTGAATGAAAAGGTCAATGGCTCTTCAAAACACTTGTTACTGTAAAAATGAATACCATAACCACACCTGGATACTCTATCCTCATTCAAACACCTAGTGAGTCAGTGCTAAACCCTTAAACCAAGATTCACACAGGGCCTAAATTTTACCTCTGCCTCTGACCCTTAATGTTTCCTGTTTTTTTAAGGCATCTCTAAGGGCCAGTCAGGATAAACAGGCATATAGGTTGTACTGAGACTAACTCATTCTGGATCTTCATCTCCATGGTGCCTTGTGACAGCCAGTTTCACAGGTTATCTGTGTGCACACCTAAGATTAGTTAATTTATTGGCATATGCAGACAAAGAATACCTGCATACTCTGCGCTATTGCTTTGGTAACTTATAGCTCCACTCAACACGATATAATGGCAAAGTACATTCAAAGTACAAACACCTCTTATTATTCAAGTGCAAAATTCATAATCCTAAGCTACCTTTGGAAGCTTCTGTACCGAGCGGGTTTTCCAAGATGTCTGTCATATCTTGGCTCCAAGCATCCTTCACAGCAGACTTCGACACCTTCCTGTTGTTCAGGCTTTGCTGCGGTCGGAAGTTGTTCCTCAAATACTCCACGGACTTGACGTGGTCTTGCTGTTCGGTGGTAAATATGGAATAGAATGCCTCCAGCTGATCATGGCGGGGAAGAGAAAGAACGTTAATTAGAAAAACAATGAGGCAAAATCCGGGTGGCTGATAAGAATGAAAAATGGAAGGAAGTATTGATGCCAAGGCTGATAAATCAAGCAGGAAGTTGGGCTGCCCACTGAAATCACTGCCAACCCTCTTATCTCAGCCCAGTGTTTATCCTGCCGAACAGCAAAGAAGGCCTTCGAGTAACCCGTGCAAGCTGGTCCTGGGCAAGGAAATGCTTGCCCTTAGACCCCTTGTCTGGAAGGATTTTGCGTGTGACACAGCCCCACCAAACCCCCTCTCTGCTGGCACCATTTTGTTGCACAGTATCATGCCAAACAGTGCTTCCAAGCCCTTCCACCCCACAAGCGTTCTCCAGGATTGGACAATGCTGCATCTCTGAACACCACACGGACACTTAGTGACCAGGCTAAGCTTCGTGGATAGACCTCGCAGCATTTGCACAGGAAGGTCACCGCAGTTGTCCCAGCTGTACAGGATGGGCACCCAAACCCGCACCTTGACTGGCCCACAAGCAGGTCACTAACAGAGCAGCGTGACCTCGGGACTCCCAGCTCCAAGTGCCCTGGTCTCCCTCCCAACCACAACTCTCTCTGGTATCTAACTGCAGAGGGAGGAAAAAAACCCACAAAATAAATGTATTTAGGCACAATGAGCATAAAGTCCTCTGGGAAAGGAAGCTGATGTTTCCTCTGTTGGATGCAGGTCTGAGCTATTTTTAATAAAATGTATTAACCTGTACAAAAGAACTGTAATTGGAAAACTCTCCTGTTACTTTGTATCTTAATATTTCTTAGAAAGAAATTTCTACCAAAGTAAGGTGAAAATATTTTCAGCTAATGCTGTTCTCACAACTATCAAGGTCAGCACAGCATTTACTAATAGCTGGTTATCATTCAGGTCAAGAACTAGAATTAGTTATGTCGCTGTTAGAGAGGTCGAGCAAGACAGAGCAGAGGAGGATTCAGCCCTGGTCTTGTTTACATGAACAGTAATTACATTCATCCATGGTATGGATTTCAGGGAGTACAGGATCTGGCCCAAGACTTTAAAAAGGGACTGCAGTTGCACTCATAGCTTAATGACAGCTCATGGTTTGAAGGCTACACCCTTTTCATTAAGTGCATCTGCTCTGAAAGCTACAGAGGAGAGTGTGAGTCCTGAAACTGGGAAAAATTACACTGCCAGCCACATTGTAGCCTCGACTGATAGCGCTGATAAAAATAATCAAAGCAAAGTGTACTAGAGCAGCTAAGCATCCTCCACTGAACCAAGAGGCACTCACTACCATTATTTAATTTCCCTTCAAATCAGTAAATCGGAACACCCCTTCTGCTCCTGCCGCCCAGCTTGCCCGTTTTGCTGGGCCTGACGATCCCAGGTATTCAGCTGAAAGCTGTAAAACTTCTCTGACTGGCAGGACAGGAGAGCGCCATTTTTCACACATTTCATTTCAAAACTAAGCCCCTCTGGGGCAAGGTGGCGTGCTGAGCTGGCTAGCGGAGATACGTATGGGAACGACAACCCTGGGAGCAGCGCGCAGACAAGGGGAGAGTGCAAAGGGATGGATTACACGACTCAGATCCTCAGTTTGGCATTTCTGCCCTAAAACACAAAACCAAGGGAACTGCGAGTCCCGCAAGAGGCTTCCTCTGCCCCTAAAATCATCACCGGGATAGCAGAGAGCAACCCAGGCTTGAACATCTTTAGTAGCAGCTTTCTCTAATTGCCACAACGCTCTTTTGCACAATTGCTCTTGCTGTACGAGCAGGGAAACTGAGGCAACGGGCGAGCAAGCAGCCGACAGAGAGGGGTAACAGCCACCGGCCCCGGCCCCCGCTGCCTGAAATTATTAGCGTGAGGCACGCAGGAACATTGACAGATACGTTTAAAAAAAAGGAGGAAAGGGACTGTTTTCTAAAATTTTTGTCTTAAGATAGAAACCAGAGGATCCAGCTGGCCCCTATGCTCTTCTATGCCCTTCCATGAAGGAAGGGCTCCAAACTCTGCCAAGATTTGCCTGTGTTTCACGTCATGCCTGGGAGTAGTTTTGGTGAAGCCAACTGACAAAGCTTAAAGTTACTCTATATAAGCTCCAAGAACTTGGGGGTTGCAACTGCTCCTCTGCAGTCAAGTCTCTAGGCTTGTATTTCGATGATGTTAATTGAATTTTTAAAACGTTCAGAGAGAACTTTTAAAATATTTTCTTCTGCCATGCTACCTTGGGGAGGTGTAATTGTATTTTAACTACTGCCACTTCAAATATGATTTTTAACCTTCCCCTTTTTATGTGTTGAAGTATGTATAAATCATTTCAACTTCATTTTTATTATAAAAATATTATCTACCACAAATGAGAAATTAATTGATCTATAGCTGCCAGGAAAAGAAAAATCCAAGAGCTACATTCATGCTCTTTAAATAGTACGAGAGCGCCTGTTCAGAAGAAGTGAAAAGCTGTTAAAACACTATTGTAGATACAGGGAAACCTGATCTAAAACTCCAGGTATGTAATTACAAACTATTAAAGCCTGATGCACACAGTTTTCTAAGGCTTGGATACATAAATGGCAATTAAAAATACTGAAACTGTTACAAGCACGGTGAGATACTCTGAGGTATGTATTACGAGAGATAATGCCATGCTTTGGGTCACTGAGTGCACTTAGCTTTACAACACATCTGCAGGGTGACACGGCTTGTCCCGTTTTGTTGTCTAATTATCGGGAGAGATGATGACGATGGAGCACCGAGAATAAGACAGAGAAGCCTCTACAAATGGACCGTTTCAGCAGTGTCCCTTTTACAGTAAGGTATTTTGCACCAAGGCAAAGGATTTAATTAGAACAGCAACAAAGCTCAAATAATATCACTTTCCTCCTCTGGGACTACAGACTGCTTCACAGGGTTTGTGATAAAGAAGGTTAAACTATGGCAATGGATTATACTGCACTGTTTCTGTTACAAGAACAAATAATAATCATAGCAGCGGCAGGGTGGCAGTCTCTTAAAATACACCCACCTCGAGCTGCCAAAGGGAAGAATACTATTATTTATTCCACATTTGTTGTAGCAGCAATGAATGGCTGTCTACACACAGAATACCCAGCCCTTCAGCCACACACGCCTGTAAAAAGCAGCACAACTCCAAATTTTGAAGGCTTAGCTTGGCACCGTTACTACTGTGCAGCACAGGAAAGAAGCTACGCTGTGATAAAGTACCTTTATACCATTATAAGGACATCCGTAGTTGGTATTTATTGGTTTATTTGCATTTATTAAAAAAGAAAAATTAAAAAAAAGAGAAAAAAAGGATGTCACAACCCACCTGACACGTATACAGGGTATAAAACTGAATGTGGGACAGGCCTCAGAGCAACCTAGTGATAATAAACTACTTAACAGTACACTTATTGATTTGTGGACAGCGAGAAGCCGGAGGGATTGCAATATACTGTAGGCAAGGACAGAATTCAAAACGATCTTGACAATCAGAGGAACAGCCTGAAAAAAACAAAAGATCCAATTCAACCGAAACATGTGCAAAGTCCCCTGCTTAGGCCAGAACTCGACTGCACGAAGACATGACGTGGACCAGCCATGCTAGACACGGCACTGCAGAAACGCATCTAGAAAAGGGGCTCTTGCTGCCCACGGGTAACAGCATCACGCTTTCGCGAAAACGGCAAAAGAACACAAACATCTGCAAAACATGAAAAAAGGACTGGAGCAGGAGCACGGTAATCTCCTTCCACCCTTTCAAAATCTTTCAGCAGCAGCAGCAGCTGTCAGTCATCACGTCCGCAGAGCCGAGGCCACCCTTGGGTGGGTGAGTAGGCAACCACTCTTGAGAGCCCTTCCCAGCCCAGCAAAGGAGTAACGGAGTCATTTAGTGTGTGAAGTATTTTGCAGTACTTCCTAAGCAGAACATGATTTCACCAGCTCGGTGCCACATATTGCAACAGATCAGAGCAGGAACTGACTTCTGTTTATACAGTAATTCGTTCTTTGTGGCTCTGATCCTCAGCTGTGGTACTACGCACTATTTTAATGAAGCGAACAGTTAAGAAATATCACTGATTATTTGATGCCTCTTCTCTGCCTCCAACACCATCTAACGAACGGTTCACTTAAGTTTTACAGAATTAGTTTACTTTATAAGTTTGTTTTCGATGGCTCAAGCCAAACAAGTAAAAGGAAAGAGTAACATCAGTGGGATGACTTCCTAAAGACGACAACCTTAAAACGTCAAAAGTGCACTTAACTGGTAAACATCTGACTACATCTATCCATTACTTTATCGGGAGCATTCTTCTCCAGACAAATCCCAGACACCGTCTCTATTTGCGTTAAAAGCTGTTACGTGCTAATTTTAAAGATTTGTGCACCAGCTCTCTCACCAGCACATAATGGCAGCTCTGCTGTGTTACAAAAACAGTTAAGCATGGAGAATTAATGGAAACACGTCTTTTCTAATGTAATTAGTTCAAATTACTAAATCTGAGCAGAACTGAAATCACTTACTTTACTTTCAAAAGAAAGTTTCAATTCAAAAGAATAAAAAGGAACGCCATGTAAATATTTACACCATGGCTTAATTTAATCTTAACACAAACAATACCAAATAAATCACTGAAAGGAAACTGGGTTTCATGTTGTACTGCCTTCTTAAGACTGATGGCTCACGTTCATGTATTACTCAAGAAAAAAAAATCACCAACGCTTCCTTTTTTGTCAACGGAAACTTTTTTGTTCTCAACGTTACACCGTCGGGTTTTGAGAACGCTGCCTTAAGAGGGTAAATCTAGAGAGGAACTTCGCTAACAAAAGAAACACACCTGATGGTAAGAAATAGGAACAGGTTTCCGAAAAACTATCCACTCCACGATCTCGCTGCACGGGGGAGTTGTCAGGGAACCAGCGTAGCGGTAGTAACTCCCCAGCGACGTTGGCAGAAGGTCTCTCAGCACAAAGGGATCCAGAAAGGTCTCCTTCTCTGCAGGGAAGATTGACAAGCAAAATTACACCTCTTTTTTTTAACATATCTTTAAAATAGTCATCACATTGATAGGCAGCCTAACAACGTGTAATGGCAACAACATATTTTGTCGTATATATGCAAGGAAATACGAAGGCACCCTATCAGGAAGGCTCTGTACGAGGCGATATGCTGATTATTAAAAGAGCAGCCAGAACGCTAGTCAATCCTATAGGCGGTGTGTAGGTTCCTCCTGAGAAGGCGTGCAGGTGCGAAGTGCCCTCGTTATCCCACCGGCTTGTACTAGTGAGGAAATAACACCGCTTCGAGCGCTCTCAGCGCTCAGGAAACGGTTCTTCAGCTTGACGGCAGCGGGTGCTCGCTGAGCTCCAGCGGGACGGAGCCGGGACCCGCTCGCTGCTGCCGACCAAGAGCACGAGCCACTGCACCCGTTCCCTCGCTAAAACCCGCTGTCTCTGCTCGCGGGTCCAAGAGGCACCAACAAGAAGGTCCAACGTTTTGGGGAGGAACTCTGTCTTCTTGGCCAGCCTGAAATGCAAAGCTGAGCACTGGCAGCATTTAGCTTCAAGTAACAGTGACAAGTTGGTAACATTTAACTCTGTGAAGAAAAATAAATAAATGAAAGGAGGGAAGAGCTGCAGGCAAGACAATTCCCCTGCCATCCCCGAGCATTTACCCTCTGCTATTTATGCTGGCTCCCAGGCCAAAGCTCCCTCTTGGTCCGTGCAAAGGTGTTCACTGCCTAAGGGTGTGCTGACAGGCGAGGCTCTCCCCTACCTCTCCGTTCCTCACTTTCTGTATTCTTCGTGCCTCACACAAAACTTAGGGTAGCAGGAACGGTTCTCCCACCATCTCATCTGAGCTGCTAGGCAAGTCCATTTCCCTGCAGCCAGACGGAGAAGGCGGCGGACATGCACCCCAGCAAAGGCAGGAGGGAGGGAGAAGAAAAGGGTGAAGCCTGCAGAATTCACTTTCCCGGCATCCCACAGTTCTCTAGAAGTCTCGACTAAAGCAGGAGGCTTGTCGATACCTCTGAGCAGTACTCTGGTAATCACGGGGATTTTTTTCCTTCTGCTGCAAGGTGCAAATGTTGGAGGCACTTCAGACATCTTCTGTCCTTCTGTGTAATGCCAGCAGCGGGCAACGCTCTTGCAGCCTTCAGTTTTTTCAGACAAGAATAATTCTACTGAAGTCGAGGTATATATTGTAACAGAACACTGCAATATCTTCATTAACGATTTCCTTCTACCTAATGTAAGCAGGTATCAACCGCTTTTCCACCCCCAGTGAGGAAGGAAACAAACAATAAAACATATTTTTTCCTTTTCATAACACACTTTCGGTAAAAAAAATGTGCTTATACGTTAAATGGTAAAATATACATGATTGGCCAAAGTTCACAGAGATTCTAATCAAGAAGCCATAATCACAGCAAAAGGTCGTATTTAATTTGATTTCCTGTTTAAAACCAATTGGCTTATTTTTATACAGGAAAAATTGGCGAGAAAAACTGCAAACTCGGTTATAGGCCTTGATTTTGAAATTCAGCACACATACTTCTTCACAACAAATGACATAACTTTTTTATGTAAGAAATTGTCCCTTTATATATGGAAATCAGGCACACAGTAGATTGTTATGAATCTGAAAGGGCATTTGAACATGCAAACACACCTGTTTTCATTAACAGCCAATGACTAAAAATAGAATTGATAGGAGGTATACGCATATTTTTAAAAGAGCTTTCCCCTTATATCCATGCTAATTGGGGAATTTAAAAAAAATAATGCTTCACCTTACAACTAATAATTAACTATTTTTAACTCCTAGAACCTTTTATTTAAAACTAAGAAAACACTTAAGACGTTGGACAAACCTATTCCATGGAAAACCTGGAGTATGGAGTATCCCTTTATCAAGGGATGGCAGGAGAGCGAAGCTCATTTTCTACTTTCAAAGATTTTTGTGCCATATGCTGACAATATTATATTTTAATAATTAATTGTTCATCAAAGGAAAAGATGAAGAACAGGGATGCTAAATTCAAAGTTATTCAAATTGCAAAAATGAATAATGCATGACTTTTATATTAAATACACACTGTATTAAGTAGTCTACATTTCATCCAACTCTGTCTTTCATTTTTAAACATTTTGAACTACAATATGAATAATCAACCAAGGGAAGCTTATTTAGACAGAGAAATACCTTATCTGAATGCAAACTGGAAGTATCCGACTATGATTAAATTTTGGTTATCAATTAGGGAGGGTTTTTTCCTAAGCATTTGGAAAGTCAGAGTCGGCTTTGAAAGAGAATATTTCTTGAGGAGAAAGTAGCTTTGCTAATGCACAGTTTAAGTAGGGCAGGGTGTAGCCTATCTAATTTTTCACGGCTACAAGCAACTCAGTAAGTTTTCATTAATGAATTCCAAAGATTAAAATAAAAAATACATATAATTGGATTAAAATGACTATTAAAATAGATGATAATCAATTGATTTTGCTTTAATAGCCTAATACTTTTGAAAATAGTTCATTCATTTGTATCATTTCCATCTAGATGCATGGGGCAGAGTTTTAGAAACTTGAGTGTTAAATGGCTCTTTATATGAAGCTTACAGAAAAAGTGACTTAGAAATTCAGGAGTCTACCTCCCATATCCTTCAAGATCATGTAGAAACAGTAAATGCAATGAGGTTGTGCTCCTAAGAGCCCGAGCTGCTTCTGAAAAAGGGACTTTAAAGTCACGTAGTTACTTTCACCATTTTGAACTTAAGTCAAAGAAGTAGTTTATTACTCTTGGTAAATGTGTAAGAACCACTTGCAAGCTAGAGAACAGCATTCACTGAATGTGCTAGACATACAGGTGTATATACACATATGTATGCGTATATAGATATATAATTCCTATTATATGGGAAAGAACAAAGTTGGCAACAGATATCCAGCCTTTCCTCCCTATCTTCTACAGCCAGCTCCAAGCTGCCCCATGAGCCACCTATTAGCTCTCGTGCTGTCTATCAGCGCCTCCCACCCACACGGCCCCTGCTGCTGCTCCTTGTCCGGCTCCCCTTCCTGTACCAGAATACAGAGGTGTGCCCAAGCAGAAAAATAAGCAGTCAGGAAATCGGAGCCACAGAGATCAGGGCTAATGACAGACCCTCGAAGGAGAAAGCGTTCTTTTGAGAAAGCGACAATAAAACCGTTTCTGCGGCCGCTGCTTCCAGGCAACGCAGAAAAGAGGCACCTGAAACGTCCACTGAAATGCCCCACCAATGTGGCACGGCCAATTTTATCGACTAAATGTGGTTCTTTGTTTAAAGCACCAAGGCCTGTAAAAAAATGTTCACTCTAATATTTCCAAAGGAAAAATTAACAAGGAGCATCTATTCAATTGACAATTGCTCGTTGACAATTAAGGCAACGAATGTGACATTTAAACTACTGACTGTTCTACAGTATAAAAGGACAATATGGTATTTTTGACTCTTACATTCACAAAAGAGAATTAACATAGTCTGCTGGTAATATATTTGACCTTCTGATGCAACATTCACGTCCATCGCTTGGTCTTTCTTCTTCAGCAGCAATGTGAAAGGTTATTGGGGAAATTGGAAGGAAAACACATGAGCAAACAGCATCTTCTAGTTCCATGTTTATCTGCAAGTCAATATGAAAACTTGCATTTCATTCTCTATTTTTAGACTAATATATTTCTATGGCATATGCAAACTCCCTTTTGTAAACTGAACAGAGAAACTGTAGAAACACAACATAAAAATGTAGGACTAAACAACTTAGGACAATAGTGCATGAACAAGTATCTGTTTCAACAGCTTCCAAAATTTTACTTGCCTCCCAGACAATCAAATCATTTTTTCACTTCTTTATCACTAGCTATCTTACAGTAACGGTCAGTATATTCTTTGTTTGGGCCAGTAATTCTCCCTACTATTTTGCAGAGGTGCATGGCACCAAGGGCCATTTTTTGTCCGACCAACCTAAAGTCAAAGCAACCGTAGGCCTGTTCTAAAGAGCTGACCTATTCACACACTGTTTGTCGAGGCATTGCCACAAGACGTGAACTAATACTAAATTGCGCACAATAGCTTTCCCAGCAGAGGACAAACCAGATCTTAAAACAGGTATTTACAGTTGGCCTCTACCAACTACTGCATTTTTTGCAATCCGATATCAACAAGTATTGTATTGCAAGAGCCATGAGTTGAATGTTTGACTTCAAGGACTGATTTGCTAAAAATAAAATTATGGCAACATGTTGGATAAAGATAGCGCTGAATTGTACCCCAGTCACAGTGGGGTAAGAGGGTTCTTGAGATATGTAGGTAAACAGCATCACAACTATCTGTGATCAAAACCCTTCTCAAATCTACCAGAAACTTGGATCAGAGATCACAAGAAAATAACTATATGCCAAGTCCCTTTATATCTTATGAAATGCTTTGGGACTTTCATCATGCTTTTCTGCAAGAAAACAGGAACTTGGCTGGATTGAAAACAGTATCTTAAAATGAGCTTATTTCCAAAATTAACGTATGTGCAATGCCTGATAGGTGGAAACGCTACCCAGCTACACTTTGAATAACTGAAATCTGCAATACCAATACGAAGAGCTTTGAAAGTCTCCCAAATTTGTTAAACAATGTTTCTGCCAATTTCGTTTTCACAATGAGCCAAGTCATTCTAAAGCTTCTGCATTCAAACATTTAGAAACAAACACACAAAAATAATCAAAAGGACACCATGCCGCACACCCACTGAGCCAGAACTTCCCAGATAAAGCAGGCTGCGCACCAGAGAGGAACCAGATTCACTGCAGTGATTTTAAAGATGCAATTACAAATATTATATGTTACTTAAACTAAAGAGATGTTCAAATGAGTACTCGCTGTGTAAATCCAGCATGAAGAGCAGTTTCTGACAGTCCTCTATGCAGTGTAATTCAGGTCATTTATTGTGTAATTATTAACCTCATCTTATTTATTTTTTTTAAAGGCCAGAGCCTCTACTGAGCAACGTAAAGAGCTCAGTGAGGACATAGAAAGCACTGCATGGTGAGGAAGAAGGGAATGAGATAATAGCACAGTCCTTATGCAAGGAGCCTGCAGTCTAATTTAATCTGAGAGAACCAGTGAGTGGCATAAAGAACAGGAGGAAAGAGAAAAAAGGCAAGTCTCCCAAGCGGAAAAAAATTGAGTTGAAAATTTGCATGCCAGGTGTCTCTCTCAAGCTTAATTTTTCTCCCTCCCTCCCTTAAGAGGAAAAGGTTCAGCTTGGGTGGAGGAGGAAGGGGGGCTTAACCCTTTACGAAGACATTAAAAAAAAAAAATCCTGAGCCTTTAATGCTTACACAGTGCTGGTGCAGGACCTGGCATAGCAGGTTTCTGCCGATCTGGACTGGGACGAGACTTTGCCACTTTTTGTAAAATCTACCCTGACGCAGAGGTACGCGCAGAGACAAGGCTGGAGGGACAAGGAAACTAGGGGGAGCTGACGAAGAAATAAAGAGGGGGACCAGTCATAGGAAAAGGAAATTGAGACAAGGAGTTTAGAGGGAGGGAGGATCCCTGGAACCAGCTGGGACGACGGGACCGGCAGGGTGAAGCAGCAGCAGAAACGGCCGGGGCAGCGCATGCCGTTAACATCCCCTCCAGCAGAGCCAGTGCAACAGCTCCAGGTTCGCAGACCTCACCACCCCTCTCTTCTCAGCAATCAGCCACCAAGGCCACCAGCAAAGCACCTACCCCTTCCCCCACGCGGGCTTTGTTCAGGCTCACAAGAAACTAAATTCAGTCATTTCTTAACTTCAGAGTTCTCACTTTTGCAGCGTCTTTTTGTTAGTTTAACTGAAGTTTTTCTGTGCGATATGCTAATTACATGTCAGCTCACTGGTCTTTACTTAGCCATGACCAGCGTCGCTTTCTGCAAAACAGACAGGTGAAGGACCAGCGATTTCTAACACATCCATCACTTACTCTTTTAAACATCGCAGACCCCTGCGGCTATGCACAGAGCTGCCCTATATAAAGGTGTGAACTTATCACCTCTGCTCGCATCTTCATTTCCCACCTCCCGCCTCCTCCCCTTTGCTCCGCAGCGATCGTGTCCTGGCCCCTTTTGCACTGCTACTCTGCCTGTGAACATGAGAACAGAGCAGAAAACAAAAGAATATATCCAGATCATCCCCTAGGAAAAAAAAAATGCTCTTCCACATTTCATTCTTGGCTTAACACATCGTGCTGCTCTCCCTTTGATGCTCTTCCTTGTTCCAAATTGGGCTTTTGCTTTCTTCAAAGTTTTACTTTAAAAGACGAGGTCCCACGATGGTACATCTCACCCTCACCCCTTCTCCACCACCTTTCTTCTCTACAACCCCTAGATATGTGGTGCAGAAAGCAAACAGCTTGTCAGGTGGTGCTATGGTTCAAGTTAAAAACAAAAGAAAAAACCTGTCATGCTGCTAATGGTGTTTTCTTGTTATTATGCCTTCTGGTGTGATAGATCCACAGGGTAACTAACACTGTCTGCATTGCTTCCTTTTCAGTGCTGATTTATTTTAACAGGTTATTCACTGCTTTTTGCCTAGGACAACTGTAGCGATGTGCAACATATTTATTCTCTATCCTTTTTGCTGCTAGAGCAATTCTTTTCCCATTGTATTTCAGCACCGTCTCCTCAGCAGCCCCTGACACATTGATGGTCACCACCAATTTGCTAATACACCGTTCCCATCTCTAGGGAGACCCAAGATCACTCTCTGCTCCATGCTGAGCTTAAGTTATGGCCCTTTAATAATACAAAGGCAGAGAAAAAAGGCAAGACATTTTCCAAACTCCCTTTTAAAATAAGCAAAGGTTCCTCTGTTCCCCTCACTCCACCCCCATGTTAGCAAACAAGCAACAGATGCAAGTGATTCACTTTGTACCTAAGCTTTTGATCTGGCTGCACTTTGATTTTCAGTGCTCAGTTTTGACAAGGAAGGGAATGAGAGCCCCATTTCTGTGACATTAATAGCGGCTTCTCTGCAGTGGTAATTTATTTGTGCCTTACTGATAACTTTCTGCTGATCAGTGGAGACTCCCGGTGACAGACGCAAAGAACAGGAGAGCGCAGTAAACCATGGCTTGCCATCACCGAGAAACATTTTATGTTGGCCCGGGCTGGTGTGGGCTGCTGTTCCTTTTGATAATTTTTTGCCAGTATGGCAAACCAGGACTGCAAGGAGCACACACCCCCACATTTCGGAGAGGAAAAACGCTGCAGAATCGCCCAAACCAGGTGTCCCCTTCAGGAGAGGGAACATCATTCCAGAGGACTGACATCAGGGAAGGGGACTGCTATTTTAATGCCTTTCAGGCAGCTAGTAAAACCAAGGGAAAAAACAGTGTTTCTCTGCAATAGCTCCCTCTTGCTAGGCCTTCCGCTAAGATCTTGCTGAAGAATACAGCGGACAAAAGCTTCTGCAGCCATTTTAATGCAAATCAGCTGTAAAAGCCATAGCCTGGTATTTAGAGTCCCCTGGCTCTTGCAAGGGCGCACTCTACTTCTGAGGGCCTGGGAGCCTCCCCCATGCAGGACAGGACAGGACCAGCTCCTTCGAGTGCCAAGCTCCTCACTGTGCTCATGGTGGCACCAAAGCAGAGGCAGAAGAGGCTGATCTGCAGCACCAGGACAAGGTGCCTTACCATGCGCTGCAAGGGCAGACGCTGGGATTTGGGACCATCGACATGTGATGTGAACGTACTGCTCGGCAGGAAGATGTGAGGCAAACCTGAAAGCGCTATCGTTGCTCCACAACGTTGTTAGGATGGGTGGCACACCACTGATTTTCCTTTAGATGCTTGTTCTTGTAAAATTAAGCTTAATTTGACATTAAGATTCTAGAAAATTAGGCCTGGAGATGAGGAAATAGAGTGAATTCTGAGTACTGACTAAGCCTGTATTGATTTTTATGCGCATGTTTCTCTATCACTGTTACTAAGCTGGTGACACTGTGAAGGGCACAATTATTTATGTTCCATCAAATTAGTAAGAAACTCAAATCCCTGACAAAATCTCAAGCAAAAATTGCTTTCACTGCCACAAAAAAGTCCTTCTGACATTTGAATTGTTCACTTACCCCTGGAAGGGTATGTAAAAAACAAGAGAACCTCACAGAAAAAATAGAAAGCTATACAAGAAAAATGAAAAACTGCATCACCACTCATCAGTACTATCCCTATATGGAACTGAGAATTAACTAAGCAAGGAAAATCTGCAGTTAGAGGTAGAGAGAGACAGAAAAACAAGGAAATTTTACTTAAATAGGCACACTGGGATGAGCCAAGCCCAAGGTTTGGTGGACTCTCCAGTCAGCAGAGGATGTACAAACACGGTCCAACTTAAAAGCAAGGTGGCCATCTCAGCATTATATATTCTTGATTTCTACATTACAGATGTGTACCTCTGTACTGTGATGAGCATTGCATCACAAGTAACGGTGGGCATGGAAATATCACAAAACGCAAAGAAACTTAAGGTTTCCATTTTGCCCTTCTCCATCTTCTTTTGTTGGGCCCCTGCTTGACCCTGGTGCAACACGATCCCCTCCCTTCCTTCCCTCCCGACCACACTGTCCAAAAGCCACAAGAGTTTTCCACTGTATTTCAGCCAAAATCTGTAGTCCCTTGGCATCCCGCTCAAAGGCAGCCAAACGGATGGCAGGAAGGGCCTTTTCGGACAAATTCATAAGATTGTGCTCACACAAGATGTAAGTAAATTACATGAAGGAAAGAAAGGAGGGTTCCTGGAATAAAAGCTCACATCTTTACTATTATTCTGCATAATAACATTAAAAAAGAGATACAATATTAGAATTTTTCACTGAAAAAAGTGTTCCATCAATATTTAAGTTAAAGGGAACAATTTCTTTGAACAACTACTTTGTAGGAGGAAATTCCCTTACTTTACTCACCAAAAAAAAGCTGTAGAAAAGGGCCTTTAA
Source organism: Struthio camelus (assembly GCF_040807025.1). Taxonomy (NCBI): domain Eukaryota; kingdom Metazoa; phylum Chordata; class Aves; order Struthioniformes; family Struthionidae; genus Struthio; species Struthio camelus. The sequence goes on along the minus strand of NC_090955.1, from coordinate 11,822,380 downwards.
TCAGGCCCTTTGAAACAGGAAGGAAAGCAAGATTTTCCTCTTTCTCTTCCTTAATGTTTTTAAAAGGAAACAAACTATTGAAGTATATCAAGTGATTTCCTTTACTTGAAACACTAGTAGCCTTTTGTGCATTGTGAGTAAAACAAAAATAAACGCCTTTTATCCACCCAGATTTCGCTGTGGGTAGGCAGCTCCGGGACGGACTAATCATTATATGGTCAGGGAATCACAACCTCGGGACCGTGTCGCATCCTCCCCAAACAATTATTTTGGGGAATGGAATAATCTTAGTAGGCACCGCAGTGATTACACGCTAGCGGCTACTTCAGCTGCAGCGGTGAGGAGCAAGAAAGGGAGCAGGAAAAAAAAGCATGAGTTGGATAAGACACCGTAGACCTTGCAGGGGGTAGAGCGTCTTGAAATAGGAGGCAGGTAGAAAACAAACCTAAACAAATATTTTGATCCAGTTAAATGGCAGCTTGACTTCAGTGTCACATTACACAAGCGCCGAAAAATCCTTGCAGCCCAGCTCGTTCTCGCTTTATTTTTGCTAGCCTGTTTTGTTACCCAGGGGGAGCCAGATAATAACATCTATTTCTGTGGAAAACAACGTAGTTCTTCAGCTCAGTGTGTTGTTTCTATTTCACAGCAGAACACTGCAATGTATAAACAGCAAAATCTATGGAAAATTCTCTAAATGAAGGACTTTATGGCACGTTATCATTTAACCCCTATTTTTCACTTTCATTGGATTTATTGGTGCTCCCAGCTGCAACATTAAATGGCTCTGAAAGCACAGTAATTAATCCAAAATCCTATTTGTTTTACTCTAACACTGTCAACTAGTTTTAGGTTTGCAGTCAAGAGAAAAAAAATATTTGTTAAGCTCTATAGCACTAGCTAATGTCTAAAGACAATCCTCTGAAAAGGTGCAAAGATGTTTTATCACAGCGCTATAGATGGGACGGAGATTTATTATCGTACCTAACACCATTCCAGCAGATGCCTTTTGAATTATAATGAGATTATTAAAACTTTACAAATCATTATATTAAAACCTGACAAGAGTACTTTTGGAACCGGAGCATCTCGATGTCATTGCTAATGATGCATTACCCAGGATAAGGTTTCAGGAAAGTTCCTAACTAAAAACTGGTTATAAAAATATAAAATATATTAATATTTATTTCAGTACCTGCTATAAGTTCAAGGATAATAGGTTTATATGCATCAGAACAGCCGAATGATCATATTTATGTCAGCATTAGAAAGATGTTCATCTGCTGCACAGTTTAATTAATTTTCACAGATAGTTAATTTTCTGTTTCATTATCAGCTCCCTAAATTTGAAAGACAAATAATTTATAAACAAATAGAAACTTCAGAGAGGAGTATTTTTAGAGCAAACAGAAGATAGATAGCTGGAGCGAAGCATCCGCGCTGCCTTCGAAGTCCTAATATGAATGATATATTGTACTAGGTTTTGATGGATAACTTACGCATTCTGGCGCACTGACTGAAAAGAAACAAATTGTTTACTGTTAACCCCAACCCATTTTCAGGTAACAAATGACTCTGATCTTTACCAATCAAATAATGCCTTTAATGCCCTTAAACATCAGCGCACGAGGAATGTACAGGCTCACCACGTCCTTCCAGGGGTGACCCGATCCCTTAAGGACAATATTCCAGCCCTTCTCCCCTTCCCAGTGAGAAGAGAGTTTAAGCGGCTACTTACCATGATGCACGACGCCCTTCAACCCATGGATAATGGGATCCAGCGCGGGATTGTCCCTCTGACTGACCTACATGCAAAGGATACAGGATTGGTTACATCCATTCAGGCATCAGACAGAACAGCCTCAGTTTAATCTTCTAAAGGTGGTGGGGGGGGAAAGATGTTATCTAACAAGCTGCTTAGTTCTAACAATGACTCTTCACCAAATGCCAGTGATACGTGGCGTAACAAAACAACATAGGGACAGTTAAAACAAAAGAAAGTGTCCTCAGAATTCATTAAAACATTAGCAATGTTATTACCTCAAGAGCCTAAAAACAGAGAGTTGATTTTCCCCAGCTACTTCTGCTTTCACGGAGGAGAACTGCCTCAATAAACAGAAGTTATCATAGAACGGCCCTTATCGACGCTGGTATAAATCTGGGGCTGCCATGGAAATCGGTAAAGCTGGACCCTTTTCATCCACAATGGACTTAGGCCTTGTCATCTCTTTGCTATTCCTATTTTGAAATCTATTTAATTCAGTGCCATTTGGACAAGAGAGGGGAGAAGAGCTTTAGGAGAGGATCTAGAGAAAGCCTCTGATTTCTGACTATGCATTTGCCAGCCCTGCCAGACCAAAAGTTGGTTTCCCAGAGCGTTTCTTCTGTCAGTCAGCAACCACCTGCATCCTCAGCCAAGACGAGACCCGGCCTCAGAGAGGAGAGGAAGGCAGTGGGAAGTATTAACCCTCTTCTTCCCCACACCAAGCTCGCACAACTTGCAAATTAAACTCAGCACTTTTGTTGCTTACCTGCAACACAGCCAAGTGATTTAAAACCAATAATGCCTTTTTTTTTTCCAACCGTTTTCTCCTTCTGAGGTATCGAAGGAATAACTCACAATTTGTGTGAACGTGTTCCGTTACTTAAGATATTTGCCATTTTACTTTTGGGAAATAAATACTGGCACACACACCTGACTCATGCAATACTATTTTTTTTCCAACTAGTCAATAGCAGGAATCTCAGTGTTGACCATTTTTGAGCAGACCATTCCCAGTGGTGAAGCACATCGATTGCACAACAGTTCCTGGACTTTGGTGGCAGCCCATGATGTTGATGTCGCGAGGAAACATAGGGTTTAATCACTTTATTGGAACATAAAGACATATGAGGAAAGGAGCGGAGACAAAGTAGAAATCTATGAGAAAGAAGCTTGTGCGCCAAGCAAGGAGCAGGACCGCTTTGTCGCATGAAGCACAGCGCTGGGTGAGGAGCACGTTCGTAGGAAAAGGCACGTGCGAGGATTTCCAGTGACGCCTCTGAGAGCGAAGGCAGCCCGGGAGATCTCGGAGGTGGCATGACAGGCGGTAAGATAAGGGTGAGGGATGGGCGGGAACGCCGAGTGCAAGACGATGAAACCAGTGATTCAGCCTCCCCTTCTCACCAAGATTAATAAACCAGCCCTAATGACAGGCCAGGTAAAATGTCCCCACCAAGAAAGCGCTGCCGCAGCAGAGACCTTTGCGGTGCTCCGTCACCGCCAAAGGTTACATGTCTGGGTGTTATGGGATCCCTGCTGCCTGCCATTAATTAACCAACAGTTTAGACCATCCCTGCTACATCAGTGATCTCTCGCTGGTGCTGCTGCTCTTGCTGCTATTTCTGCAAGCTGGATGATTTAAAACTCCATTTCCACAGTTAAGCGATGCTACTGTTTTCAGGCAGGCTTCTCAGGCGAAACATTTATTTACTGGGTTTGCCTAGGGGCGTCGCTTAATCTTTGAAGTTGTAGAATTCTTAAAAAAAAAAAAAAAACTGATTTAAAGATAATCTCAGCCACAGTTCTTGATAACGTTAGTTGCTTTCTATGTTGTTTATCAATTACAACACTTTCTTTCAGAAGCCTTTTCAGCAGTTTCCTTTTCCGATGAACTTTTACAGAAAGGGTAAAAAAAATGTTTGAGTTAGGGTGTATTACCGTAAAAGTCACAAACACTAGCAACCTGTTGGAGGAGAAAACTGGAATCCAATGGCCCAAGTCCCACAGGCACAAGCATGCCTCCTCCCTTGCTTCTTCCCCATTATTCTACAGGAATCTCAGAAATCTCACTATTTTTTAAAGCCAATTGCACTGAAAAGCTATTTTTTTCCTGTTCATGTGTCTTTTGCCCTTTGAATTACTGTGCTGTGCTCAGGATGCATTTTCACATATATATATATATGTATATATAGAGAGAGAGCGCGCGAGAGAGCACGCACTATATACATATAGCTTAGATGTTTCTGGCAATAATATTATTAGGCCTGAAGGCTGTAAGTTCTTTGAAGCATGAACTTTTATATGCCCAAAGGGGTGCTTTGTACACTTTGGACTCTGTAGAGATAGTAGTAACAGTACACTGAGCCCAGGGACCCACTGTGTAGGTTCTGTCTGGCTTTTGGCAAATTAGGAGTAAACACTTTAAAAAATGCAGAGTTGTCGGAAGACACGTTCCTGCATCTTTTCCATTTATTTAGGTTTCTCCAAGCCATGGATACCACTAAAAAAAAAATCATTAAACAGCTACTAGCAATTTAGTACACAACAGTAACAAAAACTTGCACTGGACTTGAACAGTGCTTTATTTGTTGTTATTTAACCGTTAAGTTGTTTGTAGAGAGTCTTATTTTGTTTGCTTTGTCTTTATTTCTGATGACAGCTGCAATCAGTTCAGAGCAAGAAAATAGATGGAAAGAATCCTAAATGTTAAAACCTTCCTTTTGGGATTTTCTGTCAAGGTACATCAGTTGTAACCTACCAGCCTTGGCAGTGCCCCTTCAGTGCACTGAGGGGCTGTATCTATTATAGATCTGGCTAAGCAAGTATTTTGATACGCGTTCTGCAGATGTGTCGTGTTCTTCAACAGCATGAAATCAAGAGACATGCTCTGCCTTTGGAGGTAGGGAAAGAAATGCGCTGTGCATCTCTAGCCACATATCCTCCGAGAGTAGAGAAGGTGGGACCTCATGTTTCGCTAAAAATCACATGCAAACAAGTAGCACTTGGGGAGATTTCAGTTCTGTCCTGATTGGGATACAGTCTTATTTTCCCTCCAGATGTTCTTCCTTTTTCTCCTTCTACTCACACACTGCTCTCCCACATCCCAGTATACCCTTTTCAGGATCTTGGCAAGACCATGAGAAAAGTGCCCAAAAGCTTTCTTATTTTGTGTAATGGGTCCAGCTTCAGAGAAAAACTTTCATCTTTCTTTTTCCTTTAAGTTCTCAAAAAAAAAAAAAGAAAAAGAAGAAGAAGAAAAATCCATCCATGAATTTCCTCTCTTTGTGCACTTGTCTGTATGCTTTTTCTGTGTTCATAGACAAGAGAAGGTTTCTGAAACTCAGAATGTCAAGTCCTATCTCTTATTGCTGCATGCCTCTGGTTTAACTGGCCTAGAGCTACCGTGCTGGCTCAGATCAGAGATTTACCTGTACAAGAATCCTGTCTCTGACAACAGCTGAAACTTAAAAGAAGCAGGGAGGAAGAGGAAAGAAAAAAAGGACAACATCTCTAGAATAAGAGGTGTCCTTCTGACCCCCTTTATGATTTTATGTCATAAAGCTTGAGGTTATATCCCTCTACAAACTGTTTTTTCTCTGTTTTGTTATATAATCTGTATTGTAGTAGTATATTTTTTATTATCTTACAAATACATCCTAAAGGGCAACAGCGATGAATTCCTCAGACTGATGCGTTGGCTGCAGCGCTAGAGGAAACCCATACATCTGCCACCAGCTCTCGACATCTAGGCTTCACCCAACAAAAGGACCGTGAAAGCTGAGCAAGGCTTTTCTTCTCCCTAGAGAGGAGAGCAATGAGTTTCCCCTCCTGTTTTGAGAGGCTAACACAGAAGAAAATTCACGAATGAAGATTTCTCTAGCACAGGAAGCCCACGCACAAACACATACTCGCTATGCCGCTGGTTACAAGGGCTCTGTGCGGCAAAGATTAATGAAAGAATGGGAAAACATCAACCTGAAATTGCCCTAAAAATACCCGCAGAACCACCACAAGCATTGCTCCCTGAAAAAGATGCATTCACTCAAGTCTGACTAACACCATATAGGGTCTGCAGCAAACTGGATAAATAGTGCTTGTGAGCATCATTTATAATTGAACGATGCCTGTAATCCTCTTTGCAGAAATAAATAGGTAACTATCATGCTAAGTGCAAGGGAAAATAAACACAGGAATATCATTATGCAGCTTCCTATGCTAACAGAGCTCTCACCACAGGGTAAACAGCGGATGAAGGTGATACGAGGAAGCAAAATCTCTTTGTTTGTCATAGCTTTTGAGTGCCTTCAGTACCTGGTGCACGTGCCAATCTGGGCTTGACTTCAACGCAATGAATCAAAGAAGCATCCAGCGACGTAGGAAAAGGTTATGCCTAAGCGACCCCACTCTGCAGCCACAAATGGAGATGTTCTTCAAGCAAAGTCACGGTGGAAATCATAACCCTGGACAGGCTGCATTTAGTTACAGCTCCTGTTTTGAATGTCAGGACCGAGAGACGATTCATTCCTCAGTTAGCAGCGAGGTTGATCAGTCATGATCTTATCGACAACGGCGTTAACACCTTTCAGCAGCACAACCTGCTGTCGCCCTCCTTGGAAGGGCCATTCCTACAGCTCTGCCCTCGGAGCCAACAGGGCGGGAGACAGGCCGGGGAGGCAGGCACCTTCTCAGGAAAATGTTATTAATGCATTTATGTACACATGCTATTTATGCTTTTAATTTCAAAAGAGGAAAGTTCCAGCGATACACGGAGCGGGAGAGTGACAGGAGGACAGACAACACCATAGCTGTGCTGATCACACTAGGGCAAGCATCAAACCGCAGCATGTAAAGATAGACTCTACAGGGCAAGGTGTTATTTACTCTAAAGAAACCCCTTGTGTTACAGCACTACTAAGCTCAGCATGGCCTAATGAGGTAAAAGATCAGTGCACATTCTCTGTCGTTCATTATACATTAAGTAGCAGCAGCTCTCTGCTCGTCTTATTTTACAGAACAAACCCAGAGCTTCTCGAAGCCCGATTTTACAAAGATCAGCAGAAACTGTAAAGTTTATATCGTCTGCTATAATTTAAACCAGATGCTAAAATCATGCAAGGAACTCATGACCGGTCTTTCTGCTGGAAATCGTTCCATAAAGCACAACAAAAAAATCCCAGGCAAAATCTTTTGACGCATCTAATGGAAAAACCGTATTCAAATTTGAGTTTATAATGACTTTTTAAAGAAAAGTAATAAATAAAACCAAAAAACCTGGGAACCCCCAAATAAACACCAAGGCAGCAAGAAGGGTCACACAGCTACTCTGGATCTTATGCCCGAGAGTCCTGCCCAGAGGGTAAGACTCCCCGTTCTCCTGTTCCCATTTCCCAATGCTCTGGGCAGCCTCTCCAAAACACAGATTTTCCTCCCACCAACCAACGTGACAATGGCTGGGGGCAGCACCACAAAGCTCTCTAATGATCACTGGTAACAGTCACCTTGCTAGAAGTAGGTGAATAATAATAGCTCGAACAGCTCTGAAATAAGAACTATGCTTTCCTTTTAAAAAATATGCTTAAATAGGTCTGCTGTATTGAAGAAAAGGGTGTGGGGGAAAAAAAGAATAGAAGAAAAACCCTTCCATCCTGAGTGATATGAAATACAAATTTCTCTCTCATTTCCACCTGAAAAAATTCTGGCATTTAGACTTATTAAACTGTCATAAATTTGCAGCAACTGCTTTCAAGCTCATTAAATGGGCTCACAGACAGTACTGCAGAGCATCTCAAAACCAAGTAGAATGCCATAGTCGGCTATATGGAAAGGCAAAATGACATGCATTTTGTGCAAGTGAGAGGAAAATGAATGGCAACAATTTTGTGATACACTACCTGAGCCTTCCCCTCAGAACAGTGATATAATTTACTTTTCTCTCCCACTGCAACATTTGGCCCTTGACTTGGAAACTAAATCTTCAATCTATCAAGCCTTACCCATCTGCTAAGTAAAATGGCCAAGACAATCTGCATGCCTTGAATTCGATATAGCCAGCTGCTCCCGGAGAGCGGTGGCATTAACATCCAGAGACCATCCTCTTGTGCTGTAAAGGACAGTGTCTGCCAAGGATGAATGACTACATACTTAACCGTGGCAGCTGAAGCCAGTGACAATGGCTGACAAGGAGAGATGCCAAAGTGTCAAACTCTACTTTCAATTACAATGGTGAAAGTCAGGGGTAATATTCCCCTAACTGCCTGACTTCAGCTCCGTTCAGCTTGCGGTAAGATCTACAGCTCGCCAGCCAAAGAGTCGTCTCTGAACACTCCGTACAAGCAAATAACAATAAAAAAAATCCACCTTTTTATACATTAATTAGGTTATAGAGATTAAATTGTCCTGCAGGATTTCAGGACAATCAACGTGGTTAAATAATTTATTCTCTTATCAGTCCAGTACTGCTGGACAGACGCCAGTCCTGTATCTCTATGGGAAAAGACCTCATTTTCACTGTTTTAAAACAGAAATGAGAAGAACTCCAGTAATGCAAACATTATGCCACACATTAATATATATTTTAACATCACAGAAACAGGTTTTCAAAATTTCAAGAGAAGTGCAGTCAAAGGAAACATACTTTGCATACTGCTGGTGAAACTGTTCAAATTCATGTCTTTGGGGCCAAATTATATTAGAACTAGCTAATAGCTTGAGTAGGTCCTACCTCTAACACTTCTGAAAGCTCCTACTTTAACCCTGCACTGGTCTGCAGCAGTAAGAAAGCACACACATCTCGGCTCTGCAGCTGTCTCACCTCTTTCTCCTCTCCCTTTTGAAGTCTACATTGTTAAATCCGGTTGTGGATAAATATTTCATTTCTGAACCATTTCTGAATATAAAAGGAAGCGAAAGATTAGAGCAGGACCTGGAATATGGACAAACAGACATGGAACATTTACCTCTGCTTTGCTTCGAAATAAAATACAGTAGGAAGCATTTATTTGGACCTTTTCAGGAGAGCTAAAGGGTACGAATGGCTACTGGTCAGTACTCCAGCACACTGACTTATCTGTGAAGTCAGGAAAACACCTACAGAGCTCCCAAAGCAATGATAAGCTAGATCTGGTGCCCTAAGTTTCTCACCTTCACAAGCACCAAATGATCCAAGAATGATATATTCCTCTTCCTCCGCAGATGATATTTTCTTCCATCCTGCCCACATATGCTATAATTGCACCTCTCCCAGAAGAGTTGATGCAAAAGGACAAATCTAGCCAAGAGCCTGCAGCCTCACAGAGGTGAGCTGGGAAACAGAAAGCATTTGCTGTGTAATAAATGGACTGCCCCAAGTAAGTATCTTGCAGAATACATTTGTAAGGGAAAACAAGGAATGGAAACAGCCCTCCAATGCTTCAAGTTGCTGCTCATGTGTAAAATCAGAGAGAAGAACAGGTACCCAGGCAAAATGTGACACTGAACCTTATGCTAGCACACGCACTATTTCACACAGATACTGCTATGACCTTTGATTTTTAAAAAACGTGCATTAATGCTGAGTTCGCCTTTCCCTATGGCAACTGGTTTCAGGTTCAGTGATTTGAAGGCAAATTCTGTTGAGTTAAATCTGGGTTCTGTCTTTCAGGTATTAATAATTGCTACGAATGAAAAAATATTGAAGTCACAGAGGTCCACGCGCTGGCAGAGGGGGATGTTCCTAGATGTCTCATTCACTATGCTGTTTGAAAAGAGGAAAAAAAGAAGTTAATGAATCTTCCAATGATTATTTTAAATAGAATAATGGGTGTGCATTGATCCTTCTAGCTAATTCCACTTTGAATAATACATCATTCTGACTGAAAGCTTGCTAGTGATGTATTAACTTCATATTTCATCACAGCTTTTGGAGGGTACCTACAGTGAGATATTAACTAGTGGTGCCAAAGAGGAAACTGCATTTTTTTTTTTTAAAGTGGTTTTAAAAAGTATTGAGCTGAGTTTAAGGTCAGGTGTCCTGGCTGTCCCTCATGTCTGTGTGAGTGCGATGCAGCCGCTGGCTCCGACGCGACCGCAGCTCCTCTCCTCCTTGACTCCCATCCACCCTCACTTGGTACCCGCTGTCTCTGGGCCGGGAATTAGTTAGACACCCTGGGACGAAAAACACTATAGATCAGCAAGTTGCATTTTCATTATGTGCAGCAGGGATGTTTGAAAACACTGGAATCACAAATAGTCAATTCTACACCACAGGTTGGCTGAAATGTTAATCTCATAAAAAAGAGCAAAGGGGACAGCAAAGGCTTCCTCAGAAAAACTTATAACATAGGGAAACTCAGCGTTAGAATTTTGCATCGTGGTAGGCTAATGTAAGACATTGCCTCAAACAAAAAAAAGTCAGAGACTTAAACTCAAAGGTAAAGGGTTAGGCACTGCTTAATAACTCAGCTCGGAGTATTTTCGGTACATGCACACTGAGTTTCTTTGTTCGCTGATGGAAACATTGATCACGTATCGCATACGTGATCGGTGCACTAGGCTGAGTAATATTTCACAACATCCCCCCCAGGGCATTACCTCCATCCAGCACTGCAAGATTTGCGACCACCAGCACAGTACAAAACAGCCAGCAATGCACTTTCCTTCCTTTTTGTCAGCCAGTCGTTTGCCTAAACTTTGACTCACTCTGTGGATAAGGTAGCCTAGTGGGACATTAATTTCATGACAGTATTCTTATACTTCGAATGCATGACACAGAAAACTTACTGCAAATGAATAGCACATTAAATTATTGAAAGATCCTAATAAGCACACATCTTAGGAAAAACAAAAGATACCTGCAGCCCCAAACCACAATGAGCACAAAGCACAAGAGCAATGCAATATTTAAGATACAAAGCTCAGTAGAAGGCAAAAATGTAATTGCGACACAGAGGAGAGACAGCTACAGTCGCAGATACTCCAAGCCAGGAAAGCTTGATTGATAGACTGTACCATTCGCAGCTGCGCCAAAAGAAAAAAAAAAAGGCAAGAGTAGCTGCAAGTTTATTTAAAGCAATTTTGGTGCACTGAGCCTAGTTGTTCTCCTTTGAGAAAATAATATGATTTCTTCATAGAGCATGTAGTCTACTTATTTAAGCAGCAGTGTGCAAGATCTCTCAATCCTACCAGTAGTTCAGCTGGAAAAATGACACACCAGGGGGTAACATTTTATCAGGATGGAGCCTATTTTATAAAAACTGCCATCAGTTATAAACTGTTCTCACATCTGGGAGGAGGGGAGGAGTTGGGCCTGTTTTTAGAGTTTTCACAATCTGCCCAATTTAAGGGAGTTTTTAGGTTAAAAAAAAAGCTGTTTTGACCTAAGGAGGGAAGAAAATGGTGTAACGAAAAAAATGTCAAGAGCACTATAGCCAGATCATCACACAGCATCTAGTCTTTGATATACAGCTTCACACACTTGCAGAGGCTAAACTCAAAATCGTGAAGCAAGAACGGAAGTTAGCTTTCATTAGCTTTCGCTCCTAGCTTGAACTTGGTAGAAAACGTGTTCAGCAAGTGAGAAAAAATATATGAAGGTTTTTTGGTTCTTTTGGAAAATAAGATGATGGAGTCTGGTGGCTAAAAATGAAAATATAACACACTGGGCAAAAGGTGAAGGGTGGAAGGGAACATTCTGGCGCCTGGGACCCCAGCATTTTGCAGGCGTTTGTAATGTAATTGCTCAGCTACGCTTGCCTAGGATACAGAGGAGATTTCCAGACTTTTTCCTTTCTTCCAGCCAACACGAAGGCTTTTGGCGAGAGAGGCCGCAACAACCACTCCTTTCAAATGGAGAAAAGGAGTCATCTCAGCTCCCCAACGTCATTCTTTCGTTCTACACCAGAAGTTCTCATTCCTCCTCTCCTAGTGTTGCCCTCAGCCCATTTCCCCACGATGGCAGCAGCTCTCTCCGGCCTGTCAGGGCAAGATGATTCAAGCCGGCAACTATGAGTCACAAACCCAGAGGAAGCAGAAATGTCAATTAAGTTACACAGTCACTTCCCCAATGACAGCCACACCTCAGTTCACAATTAAATTAGAAATCCAGCACAAACAGACTGCTGTAGGGCAGAATTTTTATCTCCTGCTTTGATGCGTTCAACTCCAATGTAGTTTGCTTGACATCCCTTTTACCTCTTCTTTAGGAGGGCTGGTGCAACTCCTGCAGGAGTCACAACAAACCTCCCGGTATCTGAGGTAGGGGTGGGCTGGGGGTCTCCTGGCCTCTAAGCACCTTTGTGGTGCAAGAACCGGATTTTAGACTAGCGGTGTTTATTAACAGCTTTCTGGTACAAGAGAACAAGCAAATCTGTCACCTGTGATATATATTTTAGTATTTACCGTTCTCTTTCAAGCAAGTTCTTCCCTTCTGACTTATCTTTTGTAGATGTTTAGTACTGTTCAAGCTCTTGCAGATTTAGGCAGAAAACCCCCACCAACTCTTGAATTTCTTGATCAGCTTCCCCTGTTCTGCCTCCGCTCTCATTTCTCACATCACCTCCCCCTCCGTCACCCACCTGCCACCTCTGCCTCGCTCCTTCTTCCCACCGCTGAGCTGCTTTTGTCTCCTCCAACGCAACGACATCCTGCTCCCACACGTCCCCATCACCCCTCACGCGTGCACAGCTCTGCTACCTCCTCTCCTCCCGCTTCTTGCTCCACCAAGCAGGTTCCTGCGCCCTTCCACCCCCACCAGGACCTGCTTTGTGGGGACAGGGCTGCCGAGGTCAGGGAGTGGGCTGCTCTGGGTAACCTGAGCACCAGCAGAAGGTTGGGGTCCCTTGGCCAGTGGGCATGACGTAGAGGCATGCCAGGAGACACCGTAGGGGTAGTATAGCCCCAGCCTGTCTCCCACACACCCCTGAGCCCTCCCTTCTGCGCGGGATGGCACTGAAAGCCGTGAAGGCAAAACCTACAATTATGCTCTGTGATGAAAGCCCAGGCGGAGGTCTCTGCTGAATCCTCCACCTTCCCAGGCTTTCCAATTTCTTCATTTTAAAGCACTGCCTGAGTGCAGCACAGTCACGTCTTTACATTTTTGGAAGGGTGCTGTGTACGTTCCTCAGCAAACTCTTAATGGGAAACACCATGAAGACGGTTTGATGCTGCAAACAGGTGGCAGATCCGTTACCAGGCTCCCAACTTGAGAGCCACTGCGCTCTCAAACAGAACCTCAGGGATGCAAACTCTCATTTCCATTGTGGACAATATCCAGGGCCTATGAACAAGACAAGTTTTGAAGAAAGAGGTAATTTTATTAGACCAAACATACTCACTTCTACCAACAAAAGCTGTCTTGCCTATGCCATTGTGCCCCCACAGCTTCCCCAAGGGCCCACGCAGGCTTCTCCTTGCCTCCATTAATATTATGACCTTGCTCAGCCTAATATGCCTCGTTAGGACTCGGTCCTGGAGTCCTCATATAAATCTCACTTAAGCCACTGAATTACAAATGGCAGGATGGGGCCTGCAGCTTTCTCCTCAGCTGCTTCTACATTACTAAAGCTCCTGCTCCAACACAAGTACAGCTCAAAACCACCCCCCCTCACCCGGCGTAACATCACACACAACAGTGAGGAGCAGATGTCAAGCTGCTTATTTTTCTCGTTGTCGGAATGACCCAACAGCTCACTCAGTTCGTTACAAAGCCGTTTCAACAGGTATCATGGTTTGTGTTTGGAAGAAACGGGGAAATAATTGCACTGAAGAAACAAGCACTTAGAATACAAGTGCATTAAAAGCCTGGGAAACATTCAGTTTGTGGCAGCAGGCTCTTCCTCTCGAAATACAAAGAAACACAAAAACTAACATGACATGTATGCTTGTTTCAAGATGTTCTACATTTCAGTAGCAGCAAAGCGGGTGCTATTCAATCACCGCGAGTCGGTGATGGTCTTAAAGCCGCAGAGCTCCTCAGGATGCTCTACCCTTCACGCCTCCGCTCTCCGGGCTTCTTACAGATTTCCAGCGCTCCCACCAAGCGTGACCCATCTGTGGCAGGGGTTGTCATGCCCTGTCTCTGGTCAGGGAGCCCTCCTCCCACGCAGGATGCAGCTACAAAATTGCCAGAATCTCAAAATCTCAGAAAAAGGTATGAGAGAAGAAATAAAATACAGCTGAACACAATTTATATAGCAAAACTTCAGCTACAGTTGAAACAAAAGGTGCTCTTTGTGCAGAGCGATGGAGAAATTTCCTATAGGTGGGAGCACGCAGGAGTGCTCTCAGGAAGAGAAGTCTTGCATCTCTTCTCTCTTTTCACACGCTCTCTCAATCGGATTGCAAGAAAATCTACCTGTTATTTTTAGGTGCTTACTTCCTTCTTTTAAACCCTTTCCGTTCATACCCTGCTGCTTTAACTCCTAGGTGTCCACAGATTTAACCAGCATGCCTGATCTGTGGGTATGGTTTCTATAACCAATGTGGTGTCCAGTCAAGCTGGACCACCTGGACTCATGGCACATGCTGTGGCCAGGACCCCTCTTTTGTTATTTGCTTCTGGAAAAATTCACCCATCTCTCTTCTCAAAACCTGATAGGATGCATGGTCCACCACCACGGATGATGGCACCACCACCACGAACACCCTTCAACGGACTCCACGGCCTCCACAAGGCTCTCCCCTGCCAAACGCTTGAGCTGGTACGGAGTAAGCTAAAAAGCCAGTGCTCTGCAAGAGCAATCCTCAGAGGATAGGCACAGAGGGACACGCTCATCGCTAGGTTACACAGGTAATTCTCCCCAAAATATCTGAGACCGCACACAATTTGAACTGCAGCTCAGCCATAATGCACATATATGCCGAGCGCTGCACTGACCACTGCTGCGAGGATGAGAGGGTTTCCAGAGCTAACAGTAGAAATTGCTGCAGCTTGAAAGATGTGTGGCTTAATGCTGTACTGCTACATGCTCTCCGCGGACTGGCCTATAACCCCAGCAGATTGCTAGGATACATCTGCATTTGAGCCTTTGTGTACACTGGCATTGATATGGGGCAACGAACATTTTAATACATGAGTGGTACAGTAAGGGAGGCATAGCAAAATCTTTCAGAGTTCAGGATAAAACCCTAGTTACATGCCTCAGCTGCAATCCTAGTAGTAATGCAGGAAGAAAGGGAATATTTCCTAAAAGGGAAGCATAGGCTGGGCTCTTATGACATAAATGCAGCATTAAAAAATATTGCTACTGACACAGGAGCAGCTGACAGAGATAATCTCCATAGCTCAGCATGAATTTATACAGCCTCTCAGCAACTCTATTAGACAGGTGTGGTAGCAGCCAGCTGTAGAGCACGCACAGATGAAGTTTCTCTAAAACCTGAGTGCCCATATGGCCCCGCGGCACACCAACGTGGTGCCTCCTGGCTGGGCATCACCACCCTCTCTCACCACCATCTGTCTGCAGAGAGGGATCAATACCTTCTTGACGAGCAGTGTGGAGTATGCCTAGATAATAAGTGAGTTTAGACTCAAAGATGATGAACGTCTTCATCCACAACACAGAGACCACCAAACAGATCTACCTCGAAAGGTTTAAAAGCTGGCTTTCATTTTGGTCTTTAATTCTCTGCCCAACTTATGAGAAAAGACAAGTCTAGCCATAAGGTGGGGTGGGCCTTGCGTTATTAGGGAAGGTAAGCCTATTAGCTGAAATATGATAAATCTCTGTAGATATGTAGAGTAGCAGAAGGCAAATGTTTGCTTAGCCATATCGTTGGTAATGAGTTGGCAAGGGCAGAGCATTCCAACACGGGAACCCAAAGTTTAATTTGACTGGTATGCGCTTGGGAGAACACTTAACACGGCAGGTTCACCCGGGATGGGGAACTATGCGTCTGCTCATGTCTTCCACAAAATAAAACAGGATATAAAAGCATGCGTCTTAGCAGCTTAGAATACAAAAGGCAAAAAAGATCTTCGAAAGGTGATCGATGTAGTCTAATCCTCTTTCACACAAGAATATTTCAAATTACGTTAGATGTTTTTCTAGGATCTAGGTATGACAAAGAAGGTTTGTTAGGTGGCTAGGTAGGCAGGGGAGAGAGTATGGAGCAAGAAAATAATTTTATGTTGGCTGCTTCTAATACACAGGAATGTAGATAATGCCACAGAAATCACACACAAAATACAAAAAGAAATATAGCTTAGCTGTCAGGGTTACAAAACTTTGCCTTCTAACGAATGCTTACCCATACAGCCTACAGCTGCTTTTAAATATCGATCTGTTGGCATGATCCTGAGTGAAAACATATATCAAAGAGGGTGATTTAATGCAATCATCCTCATTCCTGATCCTATTTCTTCTAAAACCCAGAAAGTAGTAACTTAAGTGAAGCTTACAGATCAGCTCATATATTTACAGCCTTAAAATAACATGCGATATACTATAACATACACAGAGATCTAAAGTTAATCTGTTTTAGCAATAGTCTTGCAGTAAGCAAAGATGAATTTTAAGCTGAAAAAATCCATTTTTATCAGGAGCAAGCCTGAGCTTTGTAATAACCCAGCCGCTTTCTAATATGATACATCATTTTACTTTGCTCATAAAGAACAGTTTGCCAAATCTACAGTTAAGGCTTCATTGGATACAGTACGCACATTGCAAAACCAATACTTTATTTCAGAAAGTCTCTCTACTCTTGATAATGACTGCATTACAATGCATTTTTGATACGCAGAGATGGTACGGTTACAATCAGCAGCTAAATACTTTTTTGATGATATCAACCAGGCAGCTTCTCTTTGGCTTCTCAGCCCTCCCAGAGCTGTGAAACAGTTGCAAACACTGCAAGCTCATAGTAAAAAATTCTGCTCCGTCTCACAGGCCTCCGAAAACTCACTGTTCAGAGGTGTTGTGAGGAGACCGAAGCAATCTTTATTTAACACAGATTTTAATTTTCAGGATAGAGTAGGATCTTGATTGGCAGTCTTGACTCTCACCTATCTCCAGTATAGCTTAATGCATATGAAAGCACATCCCAGCTTCTGTGCCCCTTTGCCTTTTTTTTTTTTTTTTTTTAAAGAGAACACTGATAGAAGCACATCTGCACTTCAAAAACCAGGAGGATTTAATATTTCTCAGACTGGGTCCATTCAGTTCATTTCAGATTCACAACTTGAGCCAGACAGTGTGCTTTTCAGTGAACCTCAGATGCAGAAGATAGATCCAAAAGCTACTAAAATTATATTGCAAAAGGATTCCCAGGTTTACATCCTCATCGCTGCCCTATGAACGTGAAGATTTCTGATTTAGTTTCACAGGAGGTAAACCATCGTACAAGGAATGCTCTGGGCAAGCTGCCAACTCGGTTGTAAAATTATTTTGGGGTGTGATATGCCATCAGTGTTATCAGTAAAGCCATCAGCAATACATGCTAATGTCTACCTCTGTAAAAAGACGTCAAGAAAAGAACTAGACCAGACTCTGATTTACTTTTGTTGCTTTTCTTTGGCCCCTGGAAAGAAAAGTACTGCTTCAGATATCATTTCTCCCACAGCTGTCCTGCAGCGCAGAGACTGCAGATGACAAAAACCAGTAAAAATTTGACCCTCCGGCAGTAATCTGCAATATCGGATTTAGAATAATTTAGTATGAATTATAATTAAATTACTGAGGCATATTTTTCTGAATGTTCACCTTGCATTACGTGCAATATATAGGAATTATACAAGAAACCACGTATATCGCCGGTAATACCTGGGGTGGTGCTTACATGGACACTTTGGCCACCAGTCCATGCCGGCACTGAAATGGCTGGGCAGCACCTGCTGCTCCCAACCTTTCCCTCTCCCTCCCTTGCACATTTTTATGCTTTTACACAATTTGGAAAAAAAAAAAAAAACCCACCATTTTTCCAGTGGGATCTGTTCTGTGACTTGGCTAAGGACGGCGAGGGGTGGGCCACTACTTTCCTTGGCAGCGCAGGCTACGGCAGAATTAAGACGACGCTGTAAGCACCTCCTTGACTGTACAAAAAGGACATGTCGCAATTATTTGCGCTCTGTGAACCCTAAGTGGTTCTCACATCTTGCAGCAACCTATTAGCAAAAAGAGACTTTGTGAACGGAGTATCTCGGTAAACACTTCAAACAAACATACACATTATGTGTAATTGGAATACTCTTTCTACCTTAGGGATCAAATTGCGACAAGACTAAAGAATTATGTTTTATTTGAATTAAAAATGTATTAGCTGCTGTCCGAGAAGGGTTTCTGTGACATTTGGTATGCTACTCAGGCAATTCTATCTGAATCCTGCATTGTTTATTACTGCCAATACTAGGAGAAACTTGACACTGTTCTATCTGAGAACTAAATAACAACTCTTCGGGCAGAGCAGCTTAAATTTAGTAAGAGTAACTTTTCCATCTAAGCCAGAAGATCTAAAGACAAAAGAAGTCCCCATCTTACCCATGTATTTTACATATTCAGACTCAACAACCAATCTCTCCTTTACGGTACAAAGTGAAACTAGGCAGATAGATTCTGAGCTCACCTTTACTTAAGATGGCCATAACGCTAACTGGTAACCAGAAGCGTATGAAGGCTACAATTTCATGGAAAGGTACAAAACAGGCAAATAAATGCAATTTTGCAAGGGCTGTACAAACCCAGGGCAGCACCCCGCAGGACAGCGCCACACACGGACTGGAAAGCTGCAGTTTCCTGTTGGAAAAAGTTGGATTTCACCACCTCTATCCCACAAATGTAAACAACATACCCTTGCTTAGCCCTCTGAGGCAAATGGGGTATGAGTCTTGGATGGCTACCTGGAACGATCTTCAAAGAAAAATAAATCAAATTAAATTTTAAAAAGGGCCAGACAAACAGACACAGAAAACAATGATCTTCTTGAAATCCAGGCAGAACATTGTACCGGGGGAGAGGGCACGTGGCCGTGCTTGGGAGAGGGGAGAAAAGAAAGGAGTCGAACATACAGCTTTATGCTTCCTTTGATTCTGTAACTACAACCAGCTCTAGCAAAAGTCTCCAAAGATTCAGATAGCAAAACCAGCTGTATTATTTTATTATTCTATTATATATAATAATTATACTCTTATATTCTCTTATATACTCTTAATAATTATACATCTATAAATATTATATATTCATATTACATTATATTATATATTTATTATATTACTTTTATTTTTATTTTATTATGTTCTCTTTCTTAAAACCAAAAAGCTCAAGCTGAAATGCACCACACTGGGAACCTGCAAGAGAAGGATGGGCACGAAGCAATCGTTGCAATCACAAAGACGGAAAAAAGGCCCTCGCAGCGAAGAAAACTAGCCAAGTTCCCTGACTGCTGAGCGCTCAAAGGCACCCGAGAGGGTTGGGGTCCTCCCAAAGCAGGCACCGGGCGAGGGCTGGGGGACGCCGGCCCCGCTCCCGTGGCCGCCAGCCCCAGGCTGGCCGGCGCTGCTTGACCCAACGATGGAGCGACGCGCCGACGGAGCGCAGCAGCGAGCACAGCGCAACAGGCCCTACTGCGGTTAGGGAACTAATCTGTTCTTTCGCCTAACGGTCATAAGCAGCAGACTTCTCGAGTATCAGTCTTCCTGAACTACAGAGGGGGTGAGATTATACCCTGACGACTCTAATTTTTACCTATTAGACCTCTAAGTGTCATGTGCAAGAGATGGTAATGAAAACTCCACAAGATACTTTTCTATCGATTTAAAGATTCTTATTGCATGACTACAAAAGTGATTTTTTTCTTTTTAAAGGCAGCATATTTTTAAATCACAGAGAAGCAAATTACCGCATTTAAAACATTAGGCACTATACATATTCCTAAATTCACTCAACTTTGGAGCATCGAGGGCGAAGAGAAGCAGAGAGGCAAAAAAACACACAAATGCATGCTGGCCAAGCTTTTAGGGGAAATTATTCAAACCAAAACACTACCATATAAGGGACAGTTACAAGAATTAACTCTAACATACAGATATGTAATTTAATGAGGCAAGTTAATAGCAGCATCTCACTTGGGATTAATCATAATACATAATTAATAAGCATCAGGAAAGCCAAAAAATCCCCTGCAAGTCAAAAAAAAAAAAAAAACTTACAATGCTATAAACTAAAAGTCAGTGATCCTGACATTCAAGTGAACATTAAACTAGAAGAGCGCAGAGATCTTTTTCTCATGGAGTGCACAAGACCAGCTCTCATTAATGGCAATAACACATAACTCAAGACATTAAGGAGACACCCCATAAAACATACAGAGGGTGTTTCTCAAATTTAAAACATTGCACAACTCTGGAGTCCTCTCAGTAGCAAAAAAGTTTATATTTCCTTCCTATCATCAGTAATTCTGATGTTTCCATTAAAGAAAACCATAGCAATGGAATGTGATTTATCATACAAAGCAAAAGTGGCTTGATAACCCATTACCATTGTTAGCTATGTTCTTCGCTACTGCATCATAATCAGAGAAACGGCAGTGCAAGTTGCAAACTATGAAATGGCACTGAAATTGCACTGTTATGAATGCAATTAAGCAAGTATTTACAGTGCATTTGAAGAGAAAAAAAGGCACCTCATTTTTATCTTTGATTTTATGCAGACGCTCTGGAAGTTGCATTGCTCTAGACATATCAGATTAAAAACAAAACAAAAAATCAAAAACTCTGGTGCATGCTGGTACTTTGCTATGCACTACAAAAAGAACTGCATGACGCTACTTTCTATACAGAGCGTATCCTTTAAAAATCAACCTAACAAAAAGGCTCAAATTGAAAGTATTACGTTTTGGAGGTCATCTGATACAGAATCTGGCCTCATGCTTTTCTGCCTTACTGGAAAGTACCATGAAAGAGTGTATAAAGCTGAAGAGAAGAAGGAAAAGGAAGATGATTGCTCAGGCACTGAAGAAGATAAGTGCACATAAGGTAGATTATCTTTCTACACTACACAGTCAGCCTGTGGATAGAAAAGTTTCAACACAGCAGGTTGCAGCCATCATGATCTAGAGGCTGCAAACGCCTCTTGGCAGCACACGGGCGAGCGCCAGCAGCGCGACGGGTTTGCTTCCAAGAACGATGTGCTGCAGCCGCCCTGCCAGCCTCCGACTGCCTCCAGCTCCATCTCTCCCTTTTGCATGCGCGTTTCTACTCCCTTTGCCCAAACGCACTCGGTCGGGATGCTCAGGCATCACCGGGGCCCCAGGCTCAGCCGCGTGGGCTCCTTCGCCCGGCTAAGCGCAGTAAACCTGACCCCTAGGAGAAGCTCTGCTCGTGTTCGCTGCACGGGACCCGGCTCCTGGAGGATGGCCCAGACTCGGCACATTGGAGGGGCTCACCTGCACTGCTGCCAATGGACAGAAAATTTGGGATGCTGCACATTGCCCTACGCTAGAAGAAAAGCGGGGTGCCGCGTAGGGCACCTAGTCCTCTGCTCTTTTCCAAGCAAAAATCTTAAAGACAGGGATGCCCCACGGTACCTTACTCCACAGCCAAAAAGCTTCCGAGGCTTCTGTATTAAATTCAAGGCTTCGAGAGGAATTGCCCTTTGCTCAGCACTCTTGAGAGTCAGGCTACCCACTTAGGTACTGAAATAAAGGCTGAAGAACCTGATTATGGAAACCTTTCTTGATTTTTTCTCAGAAACTCTGCCCCAAATAGTCTTTGTACTACTAAATGACACCTGTAATATAACCGACCTGTACAAAGATACGAATCAGAATGAGGTTAAAGCCTTGTTGTTAAGCACTTGAAAGTCAATAAACACTAAATTTGAAACTACATGTGTTTTTTTTTTTTTTTTAATTCACAGAGCTATTCCCCATCTGTTCTCCTCCTTCTTTCTTCCTTTACATAAAATATTCAAAAATATTCAAATTTCTCAAAGAAATTTTCAACAGAAGTTGAACTGAAAAACTGAACATGAAAAATTTTGGGTTCAGTTTAAAAAAGTTCTTTTTGTTTTCCTTAATTGAAAGGTAGAACATATTGTTGTAGAAACAGCCATTTTGCGTGTATTTTTATCTCCTACCCATACCCAACTTCCTTCAATGCACATTTTTTGGATCAGCATGAATGCCTATCTTTAGGCACCTAGACTTGCATGTTTTGGCCACCAAGACCACCTTTGGAAGCTGTTCAGCGCCATCTGCCTACTGAAATCAACCCAAGTTTACTATACTTTAAGAAGTTCTCATAACTTTATATTTAAATTCTCCATGGGGCAAAATCAATCTCTCTTTCTCTTCTCTATCTTTTAATAATTTTACCTCCATGTATTTACTGGAAGTTAGGTGAACCTTTTTCCACTGCAGAGATGCTTCATGTTACTATAAATCACTACATGTATTGTGCAAGCTGTTTCTCAGAAAAATGTACTGGCAGTGGTATATTAACCAAGCCTACCTTCGCTAACTTGCTAGTCTTTTATATGTTAGGATAGCTACTTCATATTTTTATATATTATCCTTCAACTATTTAAAGGCCCTGGTACGGCTTTTATTAGTAATGGCTAATAGCTTTAAATGAATGCAACAATTTAAAAAAAATACCAGAAAACTACTTCAGTGAGTAAGAACATATTTCAAACTGTTTTGCTTGTAGTCTGTTGCATGGAGAACTAATACATACACTTTGAATAAGTAGCTTAAGCATGCACGTTTCTTTATGTTACAAAGATAGAATAAATACCTGTACTAATTACTAAATAATATTGCCAATCAATAATAGTTTTATTATTCATAAGCTACTATTAATAAAATACCATGGATTCTAACGTAACCGTTAAAAGAATTAATATTGTAATTTAATTTTAAGGTCCTTACACTTATCTGAAGTCTATTAAAATAAATGAAAAGCCTCTCAATGACTCTGGATGATGCCCTGCATGTTAATGATGCTACATGGCATTTGAGCTATTGTAAATCACCTTTAAGATACTGCCTAAACGCTGAAGCCCTGATTATGCTTTATATAGATGGCCATAAGAACGTTTCAAGAAAAATGCACGCCTCCCTCTTTGGTTTTTCCAAACCAAACTAGTTTTGCTCAGACTTTCAAAAAAAAATTTCTGTAAGGGAGTGGTGGAATTGCCAGGAACTAAGGATGGGATACATGAACGTTATCTCCTATCAGATATGGCTCTCTCAAGAGCTACTGCATTTAAAACAGTTATTCACTGAATTTATTCGGTTTTGACTTGAAAACACATGAAACAGTTAATGACAGAGAAGAAGGGAAAACAAAAAGGCTTCTAGGGAAGTTAAAAGCTGAATTCCATTGTTTGAGAACCACACAAAAATACATATTTGTGCCACACATTCAAAGATTTTGATAAGAGTTCCACTGATTTATTCTGTGTTTAGCTCATTTAAGCTCATGCAAAAACAGAGTTATTGATTGGCTTCACGAAGCACACCAAGATCTACTACCAAAAATTCTCAGAAAAGCAAAGCCATTTTATTACCATTTTTTTTCCCACTGAACAGCAAATCTCTGCATACATGAGTTGGTAGTAAATATAAAGACATTTAGACAGAAATAACACACACACACACACAAAACGTGTCACAGTATTTTCTCAACAATCTTAAAAAACAGTAATATTGGAAAAGAGAGGTAAGACTGGCATCACAATAACAGACCTAGAAAAAACTGGACTTTTATCCTACATACTTCTGAAAATCCCATTAGGAGCCCACTTGCTTCCAGATGCCCAGTTACTTTTAAAAATCTAGCCCTGCACTGCTAACACTGATGAGTGATCGAGGTATCAACTCATCATTATGAAGATAATTTTAATGATGAAAGTATTGCTTAAAGTTATTTTAAAATTCATTTTTACTTTACCTTCTTTAGAGATGATTTGTTTGAGTACCTGAGATACAGTAACCAATCACTGACGTTTTTCTTTGCAAATAATAAAATAGATTTATATGCCCTCCCTGTAGGAACATGGATTCCATCACCTCCTCCTGAATTTCTGAGCTATCGAATATTTGATGAGAGCTCAGGGAATCAGTATTGTATCTTTTCACAGCAGTAATCAAGGAATGAAGCATTCTCCGCTGTAATGAATCTACTGCAGGCTTGAAAGATGAATATTTCAAATGCAAAAGCAATATGTTTGCTTTGAACACATTTAACTTTGGCTTTAATAAAGCAAGTAGTGAAGCGTGCAATGAATTATGTTGTTAGATGGTTAAAACAGAGCTGTGCAATATGTCTGAGTGCATTTAATCCAAGTAACTATTCATTTTAAATGGGACTTGTAAATACGTGTTACATGAATATATATGAACGGATGATTCAGGAACTCGCAAGAGATCAGGGCCTTCCACTCCTGGCTTGCTTCAAAACCGGCTCAACCTGACAATTAACCACAGCCCGGAGCCAGAACATCATTAAGTATGAGCTGAACCTTACACCGGCTGAAATTAAGCACATATACAGAGCTATTCAAATGAGGGCTGTTTAAATCAAGACTTAAGGGCCCTGCGGGATTAGGACCTAAAAGTTGTTTCGGCAGGTTGGTGCATTTCAACCCGCGGCCACGGACACCTTCTGAGAGGCCCACCAGACCGTAAACCCCTGCAGACAGGTCCCATCGCTGGGAAGGCTGGCACTTCCGCAGATCCGGAAGCCTTTACTGCAGACATTTCTGTAGTAAAGAGGATATTTCTAGCTGGAAGCAATGGATATACGAAGTTAAATATCATCTACTAGCACTAGGTTCACTTTGAAATACAGCAGGTAGCCCCTATAAAAAACAGCCATGTTGTCTTCTCCTTCTGGAAAACTTTTCAGTAGGGAAAAAGAAATCATTGCTAATATGTTACCTTTCTGCAGAAGAGTTGGATTTTTGCTGAAAAACAGTGAGTCTTCTGTCACAACAAAAAAAAAAAAACCCAAGAGTTTCTTGGCCCACATTGTTGTTCCAGTGCTTTCATTCCCTCTCCCTCTTGTAATATACTGAATATTTCCTATATAGTTCCCTGCTTTGAGAAAACACCATTTTTTCCACGGATTCCCCCCCCGACAATGCAGAGCGTTTACCGGGTTTAGTGAGCACAGCCCCTGAGAGCGGAGGGCTGCAGCTCCCTCCTGCCGTTGCTGCTTGGTCAGAGGTCTCCTGCACACGGCGGCACCTCCTTTTGCCCCGAGCACGCAGCTACCAAACACAAATCTGCAGGTGTTTTCAGCCGCGCCAAATCATCTGTTGCTTTGCTGCCTGTTGCGTTGCCTTCCAGGTACGACATTCTCCAGCACGCTGCTTACAGCGATGCTACGGTTAGAAAAGGGACGGGGTATCATGGGACCTTTTCACCTCAACCTACGTCTGTTAAACTTACAGCTGACACTCAAACACAAAAATCAGCTTTCCGAGCCCATTTTGGGATTTCAGGCCAGCTCATGCTATCTGCAAATCAAGCATACCTGCTACCGAGTGCCTACGGTGTTATTTCATGAGATGCCCTCCCAGTGTCTATCCACAGTGAAAAAGAGATGAGCAGGTACGACAGTTGGCATACACAAGAATTATTCATTCAGTTTTAACTAGTAATTTTCTTCTCTTGTCAGGTCAAGTAACCTGCAACAGGCATGCATATGTCGATACCCGCATGCATATGGTGGCAAAGTTTATCACATATGTTGACAAAATTAATCAACAGAGTTTACAAGGAAAGCAATGAGAAAAGCACAGATTTCGCTGGCACAAATTACTGCAAAGTTCCAAGGGCTTCAGCTATCCAAGCTCAGCACCAATGTACTTCACCCGGAAACTGCCCTTGAAACAGTGAATTCAATAAGGACAACTCTTATATAGTCAAAGTTAAATTATTTAAAATGGAGGAAAGAGGGTTCTTAATTATTTAATGTTTCACCAATAATTATGTAGTTCAATGTAATGTTCGCTCACTGCAGAACGTTTCAAAGGAACATTTGTGAACATCAGTCAAACAAAAAACACCTGCCAGACTATAAATCCAGTCAGGGTGATACAAATGCATTCATTCCAACACAGCATTAGCGCATTAGGAAAAATACAAGTCCTGACTTAGCGGTAAACCCTATCCAATAATTTCTGTGTTAAAATATTGATGTAGAAAAACATGCACAATTCTGTTTCCTGATACATTTTTAAAACACAGTATGTTCTATATTCCTGCTCTTTTTTTAAAGCTGCTTTCCAGATAACTGAGTTAGAGATGGGACTATAGCTCTGGAAAACTGCAAACCATCAACTTAATACTTGAATAGCCAAAGCTACCATACAAAACGCGAACAGAGACATCCTGCGGTTTCGTTCAGAAGTTACTCAGAACCAGTCTTAAAAGACAGTTTATAAATTAGTTGCATGAAATACTAGCAAGGGTAAGCTTATTCGCATGGAGCCCTGGGGAGCAAGGCTAAAAGGGCACTGAGCATTTCTGAACAAAAGTTTCCCGAAAGGTTTTTTGCAAGTCGTGGTTCAGCAGCTCCATCACACAATACACAGCACAGGGAACTAAAATGGCACCGTAGTCGCGTGCGGACACAGTAGGGATCTACAAAAGTTTATCACCATGGGTTAAGAACCCTAAGTAAAAAAAAAAAATAATGATAATTTTAAATGCCTACTTTAAGTCTGAGAGCAATAACACCCTTTCCATTCAGGTCCCCCAAAATACAGGAGCTCCATAGTTAACTATTTCCCTGTCATCTGATTTCTTTGTCTCCAAACCTGCAGAGTCTCCATGTGTTTATGTCATTCCCAAGGGCTGAGGACACACTCGTGCAACGTCTCTCATCTCTGCAGAGGATGCAAGTTTGCTTCAGCCCACAGCTACTCACTGCAAGGCTGTTCTGCTCAACGTCTGCAGGACAAGCTCTGGAAAACCCTGATGATGGCCAAAGTTGCAGTTGCCACACTAAAGCCCTTAAGTTTATTTACACAGGCCAGAATTCACTGCGTGCCCTTCCAGGATGGGGATCGAGGCCTCCACAAATCTTCCCTGACACATTTCCATCTGCGAGGAGAGCTACCCAGAAGGAAGCCTTGACAGCGTTCCAGAACACAAGGAGTTTAATGGCACATCCCAGCAAAAAAGAAAATCATTTCCTCGCAGCCAAAAACCACTTGTCAGTGGGTCACTTTGCCAAAGAATTACCTTACTCCCCATTCTCTGGGCAAGATAAGGGACTGTTTATCAGTAATGGCTTCAGATTTCCCGGCTGCTGGAGCAGAGGAGCCCACCTGCACCATCAGCCAGACTTTAGAGCCTAATGTGGCCTGCAGGGCCAGAAATGATGAAAAGTACAGATTTCTACCTCCCTGAGGGGACCACAGCACTCATTTGTGGTCTTAAAGAGTCTGAGGTCTCTTACAATCCAAGACGATGTTTTTTACAGTATTACAGAGTATTCTAGGTTATTTTTAGTGAGCTTAATGGCTCCCTCAGAATCACGCAAAGTGGGACTCGTGGTAACTGCAGCACCTGGCTTTGCAGGTGGGGAGTCCCACTGAGATTTTAGGATCCTCTACAAACAGTTTCCTTGAAATATATGCCATATACAGACTAGGAAATGGTACAACATGGGGCAGTCCTTCACATGGCCTGCGTGAAGCACAGAGAGGTGATTTAGCAATTCCAGACACACAATGGCATAACACGTGTTCCCTCTGACATTACACGCATAAACAGACATCACATGCAGCTCTTCATCATTGTATAAATCACACGGAGCGACTCTAGTTGTTTTAGTTCTAAACTTCTGTGAACTTCTGTCACGTAAGGCCAAATTCAATTTGCCCGATCCTTCCCCCAGCACATCAAGAGTAACAAGTCCAGGGAATCATCCTGGTACGCCACTGTAAATTATCACAGCTCCACCAGTTTTATCCTACCGTGAAACGCCACAGAAGTGCTCAGAATTCAACAGTGATGAATTTAACATGCCTACTTCCACTGCTCCGATGTCAGCAGCGTTACAGCAACTTATGCGATACAAGGATCCGTCCTTTTTTCCTTATCAAGGCATTTGATCAAAATCAGTGACACGGAAAAAGACAACCTTATTTAATTTGAGCAAGAGAGTCAGGCTTGTCACTCTAACATCACAAGGAAAAGGAAGGTATTTACATATAGGTACTTCCATATTCTTTTTTATCTGGGTTCACATTTTCTTCCACAGCAAAAACTAGTGTGAAACCTAACAGAAGAGCTGAATTTTCCCTTGCTCTTCCCTCCCCACTTTCTCCTCTTCTGCAAAAGCAACACCTTGAGTTATTTCAAATTCTTCATTAGCGACTTCTCCGTTTGTGACAGCCTGGTGGTTCCAAGTTGCTCCAACTCACTCTTTCAATTTGCCCTCCAGTCAGAAAGGGAAAACTCCGTTTGTGATGCTCCGTGACAAAAAGCCCTCAGTGATGAACACCGCTTTGGCGTGCCTTGCCCTGGCAGCCGTCATAAGCCGCAGCCGCTGCCCGGCGCTGCAGCTCTCGAGTGTGCCGAACCAATAAATGAGCTAAGTGAACAGTCGTGCTCTTGAGAATACATTTTTAAAAAGGGAATGGGTAAATTCACTCATTTGGAAACCTGGTCTGCTCAAGAACTTGCTACTATGCCAATTTAAGAAGAAGCTACTACAGATAAGATTGATGCAACTTATCGATTAGTTTTCTCTGAAGCTAGGTTTGAATTTTAAGTTTTCTCTAAACAGAATCACTTTATATCAGTTTGTTAATATTCCCGGGACCTGAGCAATGTGCTTCAGCACTGAAAGAAGTTCCACGATAAATGCGTTCGCCAATCTGCATCAGTAAAGTAGCTATAAAGTCAGAAGAATTCATGCAAAATTTTTCGTAGTTGCTAAATACGCTTATTCACATTTTAAATCACGCACAGACAATATGAAATAGCTTTCATTTAGACAGGTGTGAACAAGAAAACAGATGCCTCCATTAAAGTTGAGACAATTCAATGAATTAAAGATACGTCTTGGTGAATGCTTTGCTTTATGCATATAGCCATTGTTTAACTTACTTGAAAAAACACGGCCATGGCTCCTACTACCCTGTTTTCTAGAACCGCTGTTCCAAAACTGTCAAAGTCATCAGGATTGTAGAAGTAAATCTGCATCTGTAAAAATTAAAAACAACAACAAAAAATCACATCAACTCTTGATTCATACAGCTTTCAAAAGAGATACTGTATACAGGGCCACGTGTAAACCCAGCATTATGAACCTGAGATAAAGGAATTCTGCTGAACAATATTGTTTAACTAGCATCTTGATTAATAGCATGACGGCCCTACTGGGACAGTAACCAGGGAACAGAGTCGATGCAATGCATTTTAATAACAAACCAACGGATAAACAGTATAGCCAGTCTGTTTAGATGGTAAACTTTGTGCTTTCTGCCAGGATCTCTTCATTTCTTTGTTTGCTGCAGACTCATCTCCTGCTCTGTTAAATGCGGTAAACATATTTATCTAAAAAACCATAGAAACATATTTATCTAAAAAACCATAGAGAGTTTTTAAAAAGGATTTTGATGTTTAAAGTTATTCCTTTATTCCTAAAGCAATTTGTAAGATAAAAGTGCTTCTCTGTAGCAATGCATTTTCATGAGGCTCTGATACTCAGGACTATCGGTTAGGGTCAGACTTCTCTCTGACTTCAGTTAAATTTCATGACTTTTATTTCCAAGCTTTAGTACTTGCCAAAAAGCACAAGGGAAACAAAAACTGGACATTTTGATATCATTTTAGGACAAATAATAAATATCAATAGTTAAGCAAAGCCTAAGTAAAAGCGAGTGAGGACAGCGATTACCCCAAAACAGCAAAAGCCTAGGTTACATAAATCCAGGAGGACCGAGGAACACCTTCGTTCATACAGATTGACTGATGTACAGCCACCCCACTTTATTGTTCAGGGGATCTCCCCCGACGGATCTCGCAACCCAAACCTGGGCTGGCGCGTTCACGGGGACCGTGCTACTGCAGGAGAACTAGCCGACACCTACACTCACGCATTGACTTTGGCCAAAAAACTGCTCCTGGCCACAGACCAGGAACGGGCGCATCGGGCTGCTCTGCCACCAGCCTCTTGCACGAGCCCGGGTGCTCGCTCCTGCTCTTGCGCTGCCCGTCATCCGTTACTGGTCCTGTTCAGGCTTTTCACACCATTACTCAGTTATAATATCCAACCACATAGTTTGTGGTTAAATGCAGCCCCAGGCTTTCCTGGCGCCAGGAAGTCGTTCGGGGCTGTTCCTGTTTCTCCAAGATCATGCTGCGTGACAAATCTTACCCTCTGACAAACGCAAGCATTTTCCCCCTATTCTGACATCTTCTTCATGACCAGATGACATAATGCCCTCTCTCACCTTCTTCAGATATGCTCCTAGTCATATTTACCGATTCCCCGGCTTCTAGCTGAATATAAGGCTTGCAATGCACAATGCTGGCAAAGTACCCACACATCCAATACAGCAGCAGCATCTAGAGAAAAGGCTAACATGAAGATCAGTCTCTTTGGAGGTGCAGGCACTTTTTCAGCAGGAGGATAAAGAAAAAAAATTATCTGACACTCACTCGAGCTTTATAAAACTGGAAAGCAATTTTCTCCCCCTATTCTGGCCTTTCTATTCCCAGTGTATTCACAGCACACACTAAGATGCTGGCAATGGCTCACAAAGTTGGTGGTGCCTCCAGGTTCTAACAGCTTGTGCTTTGAACAAATGTGGACTGAGAAACAGCCGTTCCTTGCTGTAGAAATTAGAAAGTTTGTTGCAGGTGGAATTACTTTAACTTCAATTTAACCAACGCAGACAAAAGCTCACCAAATATTTGCCAATTCCATTTTACTCCCCTTTAAAGTCAAGTCTAAAATGAGGTATACTCTATAAAATACTTCAGTGTACAGACCTCATAGGAGCTTAAGAAGGAAGGTATCACTGAGTGAGCTCAGTATATGCCAAAATCATCTTGGATCATTTTTGCTCACGGCATTTTAAGGAAATTAATTTTTACAATACACTTCTGGATAGCAGTGCAAAGGGCTTTGGTAAAAAGGTGCTTAATTCAGATCCCACATCTCAGCAGTGCAATTTCAGAGACTAATCAAGAACCACACTCTGCCTTGATTACCATACACATTGAAACATTTTCCCACTGCTCCCTGGTGTTTTTCCAGAGAGCGTGGTCCCCCTCTCCGCATCCATCAAGTCAAGGGGAACTGTCTTATATGAAAAATTATCGTCATCTGTCACATGGTAGCTTCCTTATGTGTTCATATAGCTAGAAGGAACATTTTAGGAGTAGAGGCTCCCAGGAATTGCTATTATATAATTTACACATGCATACATTGCGAAAACAATGTTAAGAGGATGGCAAAGTTGCATCCTCCAAGCTCCATGGTTCAGGCTGCTCATGAAACCACACCTGTACACCGCTGAGCATTAGTATTATGATAATTTTCTAATTATGTGATCACACACTGCTCTCTCCCATAATATAATATCATCTATTTTCCCACAATTTACAATAAAATGCATCTAAAGTATTTTGGTTCTTTTATACCTAATATACACAATCTTGTATGCATTTATCAGTAGATACTCTATTTAATATTTTCTTTGGATGGCATAGTGTTCTTTATGTACAAATCAGGAATAAGACAGTTAACTATAAAATTAATTTCACTGCATACTTAAGTGGTCTAAACATGCCAGAAAATTTTCATTATTACTACTCATTATATAATTAGTATATACAATATATGGTGCACTTTGCATATAAATGACTTCTACTGTCTAAGTCTGGTACATAAAAAGCAGTAGTACAGAATGCAACAGAGGGGCATTTAAGGCTAAAGAAAATGTGGATCTTATTACGATACGTTATTTGTGAAATGCACAATGGAGTAGCACCCAAGCCTTCACATCCAATCTGAGCAGTGGCACTGCCTGGCTTCAGCGCTGTAAAGCATTGTTTTGTTGTGTATTTTTGCATGCAACTTCACAGCAGCTGCTGTTTTCCAAAATTAAAAAGATTAAAAAAAAAATATATATATATATATATATATATATATATATTTTTTTTTTTTTTACAGGCTCTGATTCCCTTAGGATTTGGAAAAGCTTGAAATACCCGTTGTCATTGCTATAGTGTGACACTAACTGTCCGCAGCCAGAACGCTCCGTTCCAACATCTGAGCTGACACTGCTCCAAAGAGCCTTCCCGGGGCCAGAGCTCCCGGGGGGCACGAGAGCACTCTCTGCTATTGCACAATATACTAGATTTTTTGTAAGTCTTTCACATCTAGCTCTGTTACAACTAACAAGGCCAGGAAAGGCTCACATGGACTTTCTTAACTCCCAGATGCACAACACAGCAGTATGCTTGTATGCACCTTGTAAAGAACTATGACATGCAGTGTCCAAGCAGCTTGCAGTTTTCAGTATTGTGACCTGGCTAAATTGAGATAAAACTTCACTAGCCACACAAAGGCCCTTTTCTTGCAGGAGGACTCTCTCCATGCTAAAATTACACCAACAGCTATTGCAGCTACAAAGCTTTACCAAGGCAGGGAGACGGCAAGAGTTTTTTTTTTTTTTTAATGGAAAAACTTTATGCTTTGGCACTCTTCACACTCTAGAAGAGTAGAATTGTTTTCACTCAAACTTGAAAGAGATTTGCTGTACAGGAGCGATTAAGCCTGAAAAAATCTCACCAAAGGGGAAAATCTTCAGAATGTTACAAGTGCCTTAAAACAGGGGATTAGAGAGAAAACCCTCACACAGCCACAACCCAGGAGATAATTGCTAGCCACCCTAAAAAACAACATCATGTTTTCTATTCTCTTCTGACCAGAAAAATCCAGTGCCCAACCGGGCCAATTTTCAACTAGTTCAGGCCTTTTTCCAGGTGACAACAATTAAACTCTCACACGAACGAACACACCACATACACCCAAGAACAGAATAATCCCCTGGCCTGGAGTGTCTTTACCTCCCATCAGCTCGCACCAGCTACGTCTACCTCTCCACCAAGCCATGGGGCAGTCAAATTCCCTCCTCACTGGGGTCAACCTACCCTCTGCAGAAGGACCCTTCAACAGCACTCTTCCAACCTCTGTAGAAAGCTGGTGCTCATCGGGCCAACTTAGGATTTTGAATAAAAAGTGGACTGTCCTCCCCAAATATTATAAGAACAGACTGACCAAAACGTGCATGTGAATTAGTTAGAAATACTGCCCACCAGGGATCAATTCTGATGTTAATAAGTAGAATTGCCTCTGAACGCTAAATCCTCTTTACAAAGTCATTGGTTTGCCATAGCTGAGCCTGTTTCAAATGGGTGACTTCTCCTCTCCACTGAACTTTGCATGGCAAACGCATGGCTCGGCGCTCTTTGTTTGGATGCTCCTCTTTTGCTTGGCTGGATGGGCATCCGGAAAGAAATCACCATTCCCACACATGACAGCTTTGCTCTTATTACCCCCACTACAAAGACAGAAAGTTTACATATAATGCAGACTCTCACAGCTAACCTCATTCGGCGCTTAAGGGGGAAAAGCCACAATGAGCATTTGATGGATCCCAGAAGATGCGAGCAGTTCAAAGCGATTCTAAGAGACTGGAAACCAAGTAAGGACATTTTCCATTGTCAGATGCCAAGTATTGTAAAAATAAATAATTGAGACTTTTAAATTGGGCTGCTATCACCCTGTGCAACCTCTTACAACAGATTTCTCTTTAGATTAAAAAATGAACAAAGGCTCATTGTGCTGTCACAGATGTGGAGCACAGAATATTCAATAGCATCGGGAATTCTGGTGGAAGGGAAAAGATCATCAGAATTAGCTTGCTGCTCATTTCTTTCCCAGCAATCCAAGCACTACCATGCAATTTAAAGGTTTTTTTTTTGTTTTTGGTTTTGTTTTTTTTTAAAACTTTTATAGGCCAGCCAATTTTTTGATGAATCAGGCAGCAAGACGCAGAGGCAACAGTTATGTGGTTTATTATGTACTGCTTTAGAGACTTAGAGTATTTTCAGAAGAGCAAAACATACAGGCATAGCAGGTAGATGGCAAATCCGTGCTGAGTCGTGAAACACAATTTTTGAAATGTTTGCTTTAAACGATGGAGTTAATCGCTGAATATACTAATTCTTAATTAGTACCTTTTGCTGCTTATATTGTAAGAATAAATTATTCTCAACCACTCTTACAGCCGGATTTAAAACCTCTTGCACAAAAACAAACTGTGCTAAGATTATGAATCACACATGATTTTCTTTTTTAATGGAAAGCCCCTATGTAACTTACTTCTGCGTTAAATATGTGCATAGATTTCTAGCAAACTGGATGATGTGATCCATTTGACTGGAATAAAAATCACCTACAGACATAATGTAATCTTCACTGCAGCACTGAATATCCAGAGCAACTGTCCTGCAGTCACTGGGTTTAGCAGAGTGTGAGATCTATGCTGGGGTAATCAAGACTGATGTTTGGCTTCTCATTATACTCTCTTAAAAAGAAACTTATAACATATTCTCTATCTGCTTAGAAAAGAGGGTGGGGGGAAGAGAGTGAATCGTGATGTTTTCCAGTTCTCCTACTAGAGCTTGATATAATAAAACAGAGTATACGGCATTCTTTTAAAAAGATAAAGTTGAACAGGAGCAGATAATGGCATGTTTTTCCTGCCTAGTCTATTATTCATCAGTGAATTTTTAACTATAGTTAGGCAGGTAAAGAAATGTATTTTGAATGTCATCACTTAGTATTTTACAGTGCCTAAAAGCGTGCTGGGTAAATTGCAAAACAAGGAGTCAGACAAGGTCTTTGCCCTAAAGTAATTGCAACTTGATAATGAATACAATGTAAACCTGAAAAAATGAGGGGAGCTGAAACAACAGGAAGAACAAAGATCATACGAGTGAAACAACAGCATTTAACTCAGTTTAGATATTTGTATGCCTTAGAAGTATGATAAACACCCCTTTAATCTTTTTTAATAGTTAGCATGAATTATTGATTCACTATCTACAAACAGAGTAGATACATCTATATTATGAAGAAAGTCAAGACTGGATGATTTAAGAGTCTTTTCACCCTGAAAGGGTTGGGTAAGTATTGCACATCCAACAATAATCCTGCCCAGCATTTAACCCTGCAAGCGGTCCCGTCACAGCGCAGCAGGAACAGTCAAGTCAAGGCAACATCAAGTCTGTACGACTGCCGTGCGCTTAAACGCGCTGCTGGACCAGGGCCATATCACTCAGTATCTTGAGTGTTAAGTCCTGTATGCTGAAAGAGAAGTATCTCAGCAAGGCAGAAACTACCCTTATTTCTACTTCCAAAAAAAAAATACCCCTCAGGTCTGCTTCTGTCCCAACCAAGAAAATCCACTCTCATGTACATACACAATGTACGTTACATAATGAAGGGACATTTGATGCTAAAAAGCTGTATGTTGCAGTCATTTGTATTTCCATAATATGAAAATAACAGTTTCAGTGTTTATGCTTTCCATAACATGAAACTTTTTTGCAATTGCTTTGTACGCTGAGTAACAGCGAAATGATTCACCATGAAATGAAGTCTGGAAAATCGTTTTGGATAAATGGAACTATAAATTCAATAGAATTTCCATGACAACATAGATTGCAACACTCTGCCACAAGTAAAATGTTATAAATCATTCAAAACCAACAAGAAATCAGCAGTAAATCTTCTCTTTCACAAACACAAGACCCCTGAATTATAGAGCTGTGGTTATTACCTCACCATGCAGTGCCTCGCGTTTCTGCTCTTCTTCCTTGCTACAACTGTTGTTTTGTACCTGACCTCTTTCCAACCACAGGAAATGCTAATACAAACGTGTAAACAAAAACAGAAGCACAATAAGTAGTAGGGTTTTTTGAACTCTTCCTCCTTTGCTCATCTTTTAAAAATGTTCAGACATCTTGATCCTGTGGCAATTACACCCGCGAGTCCAGGTTCACCACAGTAGCTTGTTAGACTCACAGATTTATGGAGCTGACTTTCTAGAAACATGTGCAGTAACCATACAATAGGGTGCTCAGCCATTCTGCAAAAAGGATGTGAACCACATGTCCAAGGGCTGGAAGAGAACCAAGACGGGAAGGAGGGAATAATAAAAAAAAGGGGCAAAAGATTACACCACTCATTACTGCTAATTCTTACACTTCCATCACATTCGATATTTTGCTTAAAGTTCCAGGTTCAGGACTCAGCTGGTTTCAGGAGGACCTACGCTGTGATTTAAAATTGCAGTGGCTGTCACTTCCAGGGCGGTGAAAAAAACCTTGAAAATGCAAAGCTTCCTCCTTCCGGAAAAAATGAAGAAGCCCATAAGACCAAATTAGAGATAAATAACAGATTATGCTCATTTCTGGGTGGAAATATCAGTATTTCTTAGAAACTGGGCCTTTTGAAAAAGGCTTGAGAAGAGCATCAGTCTAGTCCTTGGATCATAAACGCTTATTTTCCTAGATTACTACAGACTTTCTGCTATCTTGGATAAATCCCTTCCCATTTCTGGGCCTCATTTCCTCATGTGTAAACTATGATCACTGCCTGTCCCTCCTTCAACTGGATAAAGTTTTATGGAGAAAAATTAGGAAGACGAACAAATGGGAAGAATGGCAAGCAAGTGAAAAGCTACCATTCTGGAGTGGTGTCAGAGAAAGAAAAGCTGGGGATTCTTGTTCATTTGTCCAACATTGCAGTAAAGGAAAGCCACACGAATAACTCAAGCAGATACCACATGCCATCTTAACATCAATGCCAGCTTCTAAATGGTTTCTAGTTGACGCAGAGCTGATGCCATGGGAGTTCAGTGGAGACACTTACTTACAAGAAGCTGCATCTTCCCAGGCTCCTGGAGATCAACTGGGGTCTTCAATTGGTCTTTAGCTCCAGTACCACGTTCAGACTCCACTGGAGACTTTTTGACTTATTTACCGAGTAGTAGTTGGAGTCTTGGTCACAGTGGCTTTATCTAACTGCACTACGAATGCAGCACATTTCAAAAGAAACGGGAAGTACATGCATACAGGAACACGCAACGCCGAGACTCCCACTGCAGTGAGAGACAAACGTTGCTTTCTAAAACCGTCCAAATGGAAAAATTAGAACCAGTACTTAGCTGCTGGTGGGGTGAAAAACTAAAACAGGCAATTTGGGAAGTGGCTAAGCACTAAATGCCACAGCAAGTAAAAACTAGCTAGATGGACTGACAACTGCTCTGAACTTAACCCAGAAGTAACTGCCACCAATCTCTTCTTCATCCGTTTCTCATGGTCTTCCTATGAGGACTAAACTACCAAAGGATGGGTATTTCAGAGCTGAAAACTCCAACTGCCCATACTTCAGCTTGTCTTTAAAGAATCCATCTGCTTTCTTAAACGTCAAGAAGCGCTGCCAGAATGGGGAGAACCGCTGGGATTCCCAGCAGACACACTACCATGCTCTTCAGGGCAAAGAAAGGAGCCACACTTCGGAAATAAACCCTATGAAAGCACATTCTTCCTAGCATGTGTGATTAATACAATTTCATATACCACTTCAAAGGCGCACTAGCACAAGTATTCATTCCTCCGAGAGCTCACATCTTAGCACATATTATTCTTTTTGTACTGTGGAATTTAGAACAGCCTGTGTGGTTTATTTGTTGTTTTTGTGGGTTTTTTTTAAGGGGAGAAGGTGAGCTCTTCTATGAGGTTTAAAGATCTTAAAAATGCCTCAGAATAAATTTTAAGATAGTTATAATTTTGTTGCATCTCTGAATTCAAAGTCATGAGGCAGATGGGGTGCGTTTTCAGAAGCGTTTTGCTGGGCGAAAGGCCACTCATATCTCGAAGGGGATGTGAAATCCTCCGGGCAGTGCACTAGCAGAGCTAATTTGGTTTATGAGCTGTGAACTGTACGGGCAATTACAGCAAAATCAGCCCATGAGAAGAGCTCGCTTGGAGGGCTTCGTAACACAGGATAAAAATAACACGGGCTTTCCCATATTTTGCAGCAGGCACATCTAGCTCAGGCAGTATGGTAAACCTAAAGACAGACTTCCTCCGATAGGGCAAGCAGGGTGTTCAACATCAGCAGTGTCCACAAACGTGCATACTACTGGGGAGGAACGAAGGCCAGTCCTCTGCTGCAGGTACTGGACTCCTCCTGTTGCAGACTTCTAGCTCAACCAGGACAAGGATTTTTCCAACGTGACTGCTTAATGAAGGTATTTAACGTCAGGTTTCTCAAAAGGATTTAATATACAAAGAGAAGGTACCGTTATCCTTTCTATCAAATCCCTTGAAGATACTTCAAACTGAGATACCCCAAATGGGGTGCCTACCCCAATTCCTTAGTCCCTTGGAAATTCTTGCACGCAGTACCTCCACCTTCAGTCCCTAATTTTGCGTACTGCATAACTTTCTTTACCCTTTGACTGTTTCATCTGGTTAGAAAGTAAAGACTCCACACATCTGAACCACAGTGTTAAGAAGTTTGCAAACGTTTCTTTTGCAGATTTTTGAAGACAAGGAGATAAAAAGCTGAGCTTCTCACGGAGACAGCACTCACAAATGCATTGTGCTCTTTGACAGTGATTTCACTTGAAATTAAACCCAATTTTTAGTTACTTAGTTCCAGTTTAGACAGCTACTAAATACCACCCTCTGCAGTGCAAACTTCACTCCCACCTGAACTGCGACAGTTGACTCAACGTGGTTGGATTTTACCCTGTCTTACACTGCAGAGCAACTCCATCGGCTTCACAAGAGCTCCTCAGCCCAACCTAGAGGGATCGGCCTGCTGGCTTTCTCACAGTGTTTCTTTTTCCTGATCTGACACGACTCCTCCAAGAAATGCTGGACTTGATGAGCAGACCCTCTCACAGCAGCTGAATACGACATCCTAATGGCAGCAGCTCAGTAAGGACGCGATGCTGTATCAACATCAGCAAATGGAAAGAACTGGACTTCAGCACAGCATGAAGCCAGAGTCACGTAAACAGCAAAACCAAGGGAAAGGTTAAAGCTGGAGAAATTGCATAACCTTTTAAAGCTAAACTCTTGTCTGCTGTCACATCCGCAAACCCATGTGCAAACAGATTCTGTACCAGTCCTTTGCAAAATGTCAGTGTTATTCCACTGTATCTTTGAAAATGAAACACAAGTCTCTCACCGCTTCCCATGCTCTCACACTGGTACCTGCCGGCAGAAGCCATCGGTGGGAGCCCAGTGCATCTGTGCTGCTCTATCATGGCATGACCTTGCAGAATTTGAATAAAATCACCACCTTGTTTTAATGCTTTCAATTTTTTAAGGGGTCCACCAATCTTGCAAGTAAAGCATCTTAAACTTCTGCATGCTCCTGATCAACACAGTAACGCTAATAGATTGGCATTTGAGCCCAAATTTGAATTTACAGGCTCCTGTTTGGTTTTCAGCGTCCATTCCTTGCACAAGGTATGCACAGTCGTGTCCTTGCTAAGCCAGGCTCAGTGCAAGCTTCCTCCTTTCCTCTGCTCTTCATTGCAATAACAAAACACAAGTCTCGCGTCAAGGAGCCAGGCTTTCTCCCCAGCTCACCCCCGTATGCTTCAAGAAAACATCTCTTCCGCCCTGGCTCCTCACATTCGAGCAATTCGCCTGAGTAATAGACAATACCCAAGGTCTGATTTTCAGTACTACAGCTGATGGCTTTTCTCCAGACCACGGGGTTTTTTTGCTCTAGAAACGCCCAACCAAAATAACCCTTGCCCATGCAACTGCTGTCTCCACCAACCTAGATGGCTGGGATGCACCTGCAACACACACGGAAAACGGGAACGCTGCAAAATGGAGCAGCCTTGCCCGTATCGCCTAACACGCAGCACGCGTCCCACATCGCCCAGTGCCAGCGCTGGAGGGCGGGCAGGGAAGGCATAACCAGTGTTAGAGAAACCAATTGTTGCAAGCGTTAGCACTTACGCTCGCCTCTCCTGGTGTTCTTCTGGCACAGCACAAAACGCCTCAACAGAACTTCTGAAAAATGAGAGTTGCACAAGTAAAGTCTTTATCATCACGGGTAAAGTCTTTATCATAAATCTGATAATTAACCTGCATAACTAATTTCCCTTATGGCAGCAGGCATGGGTTGGAATAAATACTCTATCCAATTCCTACTGAGAGGAGGCTCCTATATTTCATGTTTACTTTAAGCAAGTATAAAAAGCTAGGGACAAAGGGCCTCAAAGAGTCAAATTCTTCCCAGTTTCAACAGTGCCTTGAATAATACATAAAGCAGCTACGCTCTTATCCCTAAAACCGCAAGTGTGAACCAGATGTCATGCTTATCTTCTCCTGAGATTACAGCAAACAATTGCACGCCTTCAGAATATAAAGTAAGCTTTGGATCAAGAAGCCTGAAATATATTAAAAGTGTGGCAGCACTGAAGTTAAAAATTCAAATATTAACTTACAAATCACTGATTCACTTAAGGGTCTGTTTATAGCATATGTTCTGTAGAAGTTTTATTTCTTTAACTTTTTTTATAACAAGAACTATTATGCATCACAAATCTGAGGTAACACTACTTGCGTAAATCTCAGTCTTGGTCAGCAAGGTATTGCCAAACAGATTGTCCAAATGTAACACCACCTGTTTAAAATACACCATGGCTCAAAAAAACAGAATTAAAGATAAAGCCTCGATTTAAATTTTAAACTTTCCTACTACTGTAGTAAAGGTTTAAAAGAAGGTGAGCATTTGCTGCACTCCTGTACTGAAAGGAGATTAAGCCCAGAAAGGGATTTCACAGTGAATTTTCAAGTTAACTTGCCACATAGTAACATTTAACTAAAAATATGGAGCGTATGCATTCACCCTTGATCACAGACTGCCTGCCTTACAGTGCACAGTCAGAGGATATTCCAGACTGCCCAGTTTTAAGTAAATAACGCTTTACTCGCTCCAGTAGTGAATATCACTAATACGTTGTTGTTTGATACCGGAGGCATTTCAAGGAATGAACAGTAGGGTCCTCCTCCCTCGACGTACAAAGGCAGAGCGGTATGGGGCACGCGCTGAAGGTCACAGTCCTCTCCCAGTATTTTCTCTCCTAAACTAGGTCAAGGCCTCACCTCCCGATTCCTACGCCGACACCTCAAGAAGCAGCAGTGCTCGTTGCGGAGGGTCAGGGTCTGCTCTCTCTGGTAATGGCTCATGTCCTATGTAAGCTTTTTCTTAGCTTTCCGCCTTCACCCTGGCTTGCTTCATAGTTTAAGCTAGCGTGCCTCCTTTCCTTCCCCAGCATCCCTCATCTCATGCACTCCTAAGGCTGTCAGCATCTCATGGTAACACTCTAATAAGACAAGTCTTCCAGGTCAGTCTATGGCATAAATATTGCAGGCTTATAATCAGGGCCCTAGATATGAAAGTCCTGTGTTTACTCAATAATCCTCATCTTCACTTAATAAAAGCACGCATCTCGTTCTCACCACTGTGGAGAAAAGGTGGCAAATGTGACCTGAATCCAACAGCTGTAATGTCATCTGCTTGATCTTGAGGGAGTTGAACTACCCTGTTCATATTACAGTATTCACCAGTGACCCAGAGCCCCGTTTCACCCTCCGGCAGCAGAAAGCCTGTGAGTCAAGGGGGAAAAGCATCCAACATCCTGGCTCGCTCGTGCTAATAAAATGGAGTAAGTAGAGTCATAGGCTAAGGTGTTAACATGACCCCGTCTTTATGTAATATCGAACAGTCAAACTTGGTTTGAGTTGAGTGCGAGACCCAGCCTGCTCAGCTCCGCGACAGCACTAATGATTCAAACATCCTTACAACCTTTTATTAAAGATACAGAATAAAAGCTGAGAAGAGTACAGAAAAATAGCAAAAGAATTTCAAATATAAAACAATCAAATCTTTCAGCTCCCCATCTCTGTTTGGGAATAGGTTTCTGGTTTTTTGTTTTTTAAGGAAAGTCATTAAATGTGGTGACAACTATTCTTCTTTGGAAAAACAGGTGAGATAGTCTAGAGGTAGCTCTGGAGTCCAATCCTAATTTCTGCAGACAAAACAAAAAAGCTAGAAGAAAAGAAGAGCGCAGACAAAGAACGTAGCTTCTATGATAGGTGCTTGCAATTTCATTACTGTGGAAAACGGGCAAAGAAGTGGCTGTTACCAGCCACTCCACCACCTGGTGAGCTTATATCAGGTGGCAGAGGGCAAAGCTTTGTCCTGCCTCACTGGCCACGGTATCACAGCCATGCTGCGAAAGAGAGCATGTCTGGGCTCACTGTGCCAGACGCGTATTAAACAGAAGGAAAAAAGAGACAGGAAGGAAAAGCGAGATGGTGGGGGGAAAGGGCAAGCGAAGACAAAGCAGCAAGCATCTGTATCTCTCACCCCAAAAGGTCGTTCATGGCGTGGCTGAAATCAGTGGAGAGTCTCATTGCTTCCATCCACTCTGAGCGGGTCAAACGCATTCAGGAGCATGACTGTCCTCCCAGAATACCCAGTCACTTGGTGGCTGGCCTGCTGGTATTATGGGGTCCTGCTGTTCTTACTCATTTCCTAATAATTTCTAATCTCCTTATTTACCTTTTTGCTAGTGATGAGCACTGAGCTCGTATTTTCAGAGCACTTTCCATAAGGACTCCTGGAACTCTTCCTTGAGTGGCAAAAGCTCATTTAATGTTTATTACTATATGTGCGTACTTGGAGACTTCTTTTAAACTTAGTTAAACTAGAAAATGAGACTTGCATGATTTTGCTTTGTGTGCATGTCTGCATATGTTGTGTCACTCTCCTATAATAACTTGGGAACGCATAGACCAATTTCATCGAAATCTGACTGCTTACTCAAGTTCTCAAAGATTTTATATCCGTACTTTTTTTTTTTTTTTTTTTGCAATTAAGTGGCCAAGTAAAGGAGAGAGATCCTATTAATTTCCCTAGGACGGATCAGACACTGAAGACGCTCCCTGTCCTTCTTCACAAAGCACTTCAGCACCACATCTAGCACGGGGAGCCGCTGTCTCGGCAGCTGGCGCAGCCCCTCTGAACGCAGCAGTGCGGTACATAGATAAGCTTGGGCTTTTTCGACTTGAGAGTTGTGCTGCGTTCATTTCTGCGCCCCAGGATGTACCGGCACATACAACGTATCTACCTATTTTCTTTTCCTTGACAGAACTGACATCAGTAGGTGCTGAATGGCAAATTCCCACGAATCACCTAGAAAATACCAGCATTCAGATCTAGGCACACACACGATTATTAATGGAAATCCACCATTCTGTTAAATATTGTAATATGGTAACCTTAATCAGAAAGCCTCTTAGTATTTAAATACTTCAGGCACTGTAGACATTTATACAACTAGCAGTAGATGAATTTTCAAATAGATACTTCTGAGTAATTATCCTCTTGAGACAGCACCAATTGCTAAATAATGCCTCAGTTTAATAGCACATAGCTCTTAAGAAATGAACAATTCTGGGGACTATTAAATCTCTCGGAAATGTAACAAAGATGGTGATAAATACCTTATACTCCATTTTAGTCCCTGTGTGGATGAGGAATAGGCCAATTTTTTCTCACCTGTTAACTGGACTTCAAAGACAACTCCGAAGAAAATTAGGGGGGTAGCTCCTCCTACTTCCTCTAATAGGCAAAGTATGCAAATTTATTCTTCCAGACATTAGCACAGGTTCCTCAGGAGCAAAATTAGTACTGAGTTTCACAGGGAAAGCAGTCTTAGCAAAATACATCACCAGAAGAAAAACTGGGAAGGAAATAGAGGGGGAACTCCTGAAAATGCCATAAATCCAATGGATTAACAGGCAAGGAATAAATGGTCTATCCCTCCAGAGTGGCCTCTGTCATTATAGGGAAGAATTGCTGAGCACAAACATAGAGGGGACAGAAAAAGTATTCCATTCAAACTCACACCAACGAACCAAGGCATGACTATAGAGAGGGAGTTTTCAGATGAACCTGCTTTTATGTGACATGTGAAGCTCTGGAATATTGCAAAAATGAAGGCCCCTTGTTCATATAAAATGTTGGCCTTTATTCGTGCTCCCTGAAGACATATTTTCTAAAACCCTGCCGGCTTGCATATTACTTATTGCTAATAAAACAACCTGAGGAAAGAAATTTGCATTCTCTGGTCTCCAGAGATCTGCAAATAGAGCACTTCAGTACATTGCTCCATAGAAGAGAAGGTTGCCTTTTCACTGTCAAGAGCAAAAGGATGGAAGCAAAGGGCATGAAAAAAACTTGTTTTCTCATGCTGACGTCATTTTACCTTTCAGGTAATGAAAGGTTACCTTCAGAGATGATGAACTCTCCAAAGCAACCCATGTCAAACTGTCTTTCCTTCATGCTAGTTCACTAAGTGTCCAGCTTCAATTCAAAAGTAGCAGTCAATAATACATAGAAGAGGCCACCTCTGTATATCAAGAAAGCAGAAATTAAAAATCACTGCAATAACACCAATTTGTAGCAGCTGACTACCTGACCCCTAATATCAAGTAGTGTCATCATCACCTGACAGTGCATTATGAAATGTTCCTACACTTAATACTGCTTTGAATGACGAATGAAAATAAGATGAATGACTTGATAACTTGGTGATCGAGAATTTCCATTGTACTTTCTCCCTCGTTAGAAAAAGTTACATTAAAAAAGAGAAAGATTAATACAGAAGTGCCAGATTTTAAGCAATGATTGAAGACTTTATATAAAAAAGCTCAAAAAGTAAGGACAGTGAAGTATTTTTAGGTGTGCAATAAAACATAGCATTTTAACATATATATATATGTCACTTTAGGTTCAGTGTGCGATAAATTCCCATTAGTATCTCACTGACAATTGAATCCTGCCTGAATACTAAATAAAGCTGTGTGGCTGTGCTTCTGCTAAGTCCTGTTATGTGAGAAAAAA
Source organism: Struthio camelus (assembly GCF_040807025.1). Classification (NCBI taxonomy): domain Eukaryota; kingdom Metazoa; phylum Chordata; class Aves; order Struthioniformes; family Struthionidae; genus Struthio; species Struthio camelus. Next base: position 11,777,654 of record NC_090955.1, on the reverse strand, counting down.
AAAAAAAGTTTGACAAAACATTGAAAAAACAGTGTGTGTGAGGTTCAATCACAAATACTTCTTCGATGGCTGCTACAGAAATAGACCTGGAGGGAAATGGCCACTCAAGAGCACGCTCCTACAGCACGATGTAATCACGTGTCCTGGGCCTGAATTTGGCCTTCAGCCTTGGCCCTGACCTGTGAAGAACGTCCTTCAAAACACCTATATTATGTGTAGTTGCCATGGGTCAGCTAAGTCATCAAGAGAAAGAGAAGCAGCAGCTCTCGGCATCCTCCCATCCTGAAATTAATTCAGATTCAATAAATGAGTAAAATACTTTTAGAGCCTCTAGAGCTGTTCTGTCTTGACACGAGGCTGAGACCATCTATGCTTGGCAAGCTCCTGAAATAAAGCTCAAGTGAAATGTAAATTGTTATAGGTAAAGTCTGCTTCGAACACTGTCTTCCTGAACCCTCATTAATTGCAATCGTAAGCAAAAGGAAGGATGTGTCCTCTGTGAGCTGCTGAAATACAGCTATTTTATATTTCTATGCCTGGACCCACCCTATGAGGTTTTAGAGCCTGGATTTCTGTCCTTACAGGTCATTCCTCAGAAAGCCACACTTCAACCTGTAGATGTTCAAAAGCTGGTAACACTAACAGCCTCCCCACACAAAATTACACTAGTTTTACTGTGCATTATCAAATTTAATCTGCTAGATACACGCAAGAGTGTTCACGGACACTTATTCTTGCCCCTATTAAATTACCTTTTCAGAACATAAAACATTTGACCAGTGTAATCTGACAAGTGCCAGATGATTGCAATAAATTACACACAGGGTAACAGAGCACAATCTATAGTTTTAGCTACACTGTCTTAATTGTAACACTTACATATCCCTTTTCTCTGCACACACCAAAACAGTGCTATGCTGTGCTAGACAATGGGTCAAACCTCAGAAGTTGGATGCTGTGAATAAACGGTCAGCGTGAGCGAGGGTTCATTACAGAAGCTCGGTTTGAACCTACATACATTTGCAAACTGCTCAGACCAGTGACAGCCTCCTCCTTTGGAATTTGAACAATGTCCAGCACTACAGATGGGCAGCCTGGTTCAGAAGATGTCACAACAGCAGAAGTCAGCAAACCATTGGACTTCAGCACAATATTGTCAGCTTTAAATAAAAACGTTAAGAAGAGAGGCGAGATTTACTGCCTGCATTGGATTTTCTTTGGCCTACCCGGGCATGCAAACATTTCTGGGGGAAGATGGTTTAAAGGAGACCCAATGCATAATATAACAAACCATCAGAGCTGACTTAAGTTAGGTGGTGCTCCCTCCTCCTTCCCTTCCACATCACAACCCGATTGCAGTCACACACAAATCTGAGTTCATAATCACTATCATCTTGCTCTTTTCCATGTCAACAGCAGAGAGGCATAAACAAGGATGAACCTTCCTCCACAGTAATAATGTCAGGCATTTTACTAAATCCGTGATATAAAGAAATTTCACCCACTGTTAGATCCTCTTTATCACAGGCAGAATTTTGTCGTAGCTCACCAAGAAATAGCAGTTACGTGCATATGGTTTTAAAAGATTCAGAGCTTCCACATAAATAAACATATACGTATGCCCACAAGCTTAGGGAAACAATAAATTCTTTTTCAGCAGGATGCTGTGAAAAACAACGCTTATTTCCCCTTAAATGCGTGAAATTACAGTATCTTGATTGTCTGACTGCTAGAGCCTCCTTATAAAACACTGAGAAATTTTAGCTGTTTGCAAACTAGTCTTGAATGACTTCTGAAGGCCTTTGTTAATGCCTGTCCCCAGAGAATACGGAGATAATACGGGGATCCTGCCTGCCACAAGAACCAATCAATATTTTAACATCCTTACTGCGATAGTGTTTATCCAGGCTCCACAAAGAGCCATCACTAAAGCTAGCTATGGTACATTGTATAATTTTAAACTAATCACAGACCAAGATGAAGCTGTATATGTGTTATTTTGGTTAGTTTTGCCTGTATTTTCCCAGCATATTTCATAGACTGGCATCCTTGCGATTTGAGGCTTTTAAAAAAGCCGTGACAGGCAGGGATTTGTTTGTTTAACTAGACCTTAATTTCTCAGATTCCAAAATTTAGATTTTCTAGTCGTTACACTTAACGGGGCCAAGAATTGAAGTGAAGTTGTCAAGTGACAGTTCTGGGCTCTCTCCCCCTTACGCTCTTCCCAAGACTCATGCTATTCACTTAGAGCTGGTCTCCACAAGAGGACCTAATCTAATCTGCTCGAACCTTGGGGAGACCTGGCACTATCTCAACCAGAAAACAGTTCCAAAATTAATCATAATAAGACCTTTCAGTTTAACGCCTCGTCTGTCACAGACACATAATGGTGCACTTTGTACAAGTCATAGCCAAGATATGGGCAGAAGAGGAATAAGAATACGATCAGCCATGCAAACAGAGCAGCTTTAAATGCAGAGTTACACACTAAGCAGCCAGTTTTTTTTTTCACAGTACTGTCTGGTTTTGTAGTGCAAAAAAAAAAGCCTAAGACAATTCAGTGGGAGCAAAGGCTCATTTTCTGCTCTACCCAAACAGATACAAGTGAGTGGAGACTTGTCCAGGGACTGCAAGGCTGAGGTCACAGGGCATGATTTCTGATCCCCATCATTTCCTATTAAGGATGTAGAAAAGAATGAAAATCTTAACTTGTTAAATTTCAATGAATTACAATGCAACTTGGCAAGCCCTAATACAGGAAAACCTTTTTCCTTTACCGTCTTGTAAGTTGTTACAAAAATGTGAGACTATATGATGAATGGAGACTTCCAAGCTTTTAAGCAGCGGATACTTTAACACTTTCCTCAGATAAATGATTTCCCCAATGTGAAAATGTTAGTTTTAACGAAGTGACATAGCCTTAATTGGCTGTGATGGGAAGTAAACCCTAAGATAAACACTGTATAAATAATTCACATCTTTCCATCTGGGGAACTTCTTCCTAAATTGCAAAGTCCTCATACTGAAATGTGATACATATTATTTTAGCAGAAAGCACAAAAGTGTAGACTTCTTCCAATACACTATATCTGGAGTGGAGAACATCATCTAGCCTGGGGTTGATTGCATGTTTTAGGACACAGTTTTACAAAGTTTTTCTGATGTAAGATTGGATCACTTTCCCCTAACACGGTGTCTTCCACAGAAGAAAATCTTTGCTGAAACTGGATCCAACTTTAACACCTTGATCTATCTGTGGAAACTCACACTTCTCTTGCTGTCCCATAAAGGCTTCCCAACTGGAATACATAAAGCCTTTCCATATCTTCTCATTTACAACGTGCTGTAGCCATGGCGTCATCTAAAAGGCATTTAGAGATCGAGGCTGTAGCCTTTTTCATAGTGGATTACGGTATATGTCCTTAATGCTCTTATACCTGTGCTTACCACTCATTCATTTTAAGAGTTGGTCTCCCATCCAGCAACACCTTAGGAACTACTTTTCTCCCAAGGACTTGCTGCCAGTTCTGTGGCTGGAAAAGGCACTCAAGGTGGGTCCCTGTTGTTATAACAGAGAGCACATCTGATGGCAAGTTCTCCATTAAATGTGAGGTGTTTACTGTGCCCAGCACAACAAAAGGGTTACGTGGAAGCAGTGAAACTGCTAAACTCATTTCCACTTTCTCTTCCATTTGAGCTTACAAAATTCACTCTGGGGAACATAAGCTACTGTAGATTCAACATGGTGATCTTCTGGGTGCTCTGCAAATGACACCTAATAACTCGTCACCTCAACACAGGAGAGATGAAAAGAAGCTTCGTAGCTGGCTAAAGTGGCCACATTCTACTGAAATTTCTGGCTGAAAGGTTATTGTAGTGATGTTCTGCTATGCCACAAACAGCCTCCCACAGCTATCCTTCCCTGTTAGCTCTTGCAGATACAATAAATAACATCTCACTGTAAAGCTCTCCCAACTTTGTGATCCCAACTCTGGATACTCTAGTTGACTTCTCATTTCCCAGATGCACAGTGGTTGCTCCAGGTATTTACACAGGGTCACTGTGAAACCATTCAAAGTCAAAGAAAAGCTTGCTACAGATTTAGCGCTACTGAATCTAGTCCTTACTAAGGTACAAGAATGGCCAGAGCTCTATTAAACAAATTCTCTGGAAACCCAGACTCTTTTTTAGTCTTTATCTCATATGTTAGCAACTAGACAAGCAATTTTGTTCTGATCACACCCCTTATTCAGGGCAACTACTGACTATTCTTATATGCCCGAAGGAAACCTAGATGCTTTGTGCAAGGCACTAAAAGTAAAGTTTCTCTTTAAAGAATTATTAAAGTATTATTCAGGAAAGATCACCACCCTTTGATGGAAATAGTGTTCATTTAAAGCATCAATGTGTGAAACAAAACCCTCTGAAGTAAGAATGCATTATCTATATATAGTTTTACATATATGTGTGTGTGTGTGTGTGTGTATTTATATATATTTAAATCAACAATAACATTGTTAAAGGAAACTGCCAGAGTCGTATCTATTTTTTCTGCCTATTATACAAAATAAATACGGAAGCATAATGAAGGAATATATTACGCTTGCCTGTGTTCGCCATCACAATTTTTTATAGGATCAAATCAAACAGACAATGGAAATGAGCTTTGCAGTTTCACTATGCCTTCTGGTTATCAAGTGATAAGTTCCTAGCTGATGACCATTTTTTTTCCCTCTTTTAATGTGGACTCTAAAATAAACAATTCCCACACTCTGAGTAAAACTTTTAAAAATAGATTTTTCTTCTCTCTCTGCAAAAGGTGAAAAATGATCGCACTTGCAGCACAGGGTAGCACATAATTCGTTTCGCAGAGGATTCAACCAGATCTCTTGCCTTTATACAGCAACATGCAGAAAGTACCCTGGGACTAAACTGAAATGGGAGAGTTTACCAAGTCTGTCCCTAACCACTCTGAAGTTTGCTACGCTTAAAAGGCTTCTCCAGTCCTGGGTAACTCTTAAACCCTGAACGTGAAGAAGCGTTACTAAAGGGGTCACAAACCATTTAATGGGATTGCACTCCGCTCCCAGAGCGTCGCAAGGTGACGCTCACAGCTTTTTATGCCTATCAAAGTGCATCGGAAAGGGGCCAAGACCCTCAGCCTGGAGAACGAACAGGAACAGGAACAGGGATTCAACATGCCTGGGTTTTTGGCTGCTCATGCCCACCAACATCCATGGGGAAAGGCACCTAAAATACCTGCAGGACGGCGTCTTTGCCTCTCCTCAGCTGGCCACAAGGAGCCTTCCACACTCTGCTCCCCGTAATTAGAACAATCATTTTGCTTTCCCTATTATTTTCATGCCTTTTTCATATAACACAGGAAAGGGGAAAAGAAAGGAAAATGTGATTTTAAAACCACAACAGTGAGTCAGGGAGACCCAGAACAGTTACCAATTATAAACAGCAAGTTCATGTTGTGAAATTGCCTTGATTCCACTTGGCTGCCTCGTTATTAAAACAGCTTGCTGAGAGAGGATATGCTGAGTTTCTTAAATTTTGAGAATGAACAAACTTCATTCTTCAACACTCAGAGCTGCTCAGCAGTTTGTGGAAAAAAAAAAATTCCATGATGCTCAGAGTCATTTTGCAAAAATCCCCAAACCATAGAAAAACAATAGCTTTGAACTTATATTTAATGTTAAGGGCTATTCAGGAAATGGAAAATGCTTTTTTAAAATGTTTAACCATATAAACAACATCTGAGAAAGCATTTCTTATTAAACATTTTTATGGTTACAGCTACTCCGCTGCTGCAAAAGCAACTACTTATAAAAATAAAGCTAATATTTATAGGCACTGTAGCTCAGAAAGGGACCTCTTTATAAGACACACTTAATGTAGCAGCCATTGCATCTGAATCATGTTATTGCACAAAAATGAGGGTTTTTTTAAAACCTAAGCTAACATTTAACAACTTTAGGTAAATGATACTATGCAAAATTAATTCCCTGCAGTACCAAACAGCAGAACAGCAAGGACCAAATCTGTGAGATGCTGACCATCCTCCTGCACCATTAAATGTCTGCAATGGGGTCAAGAAGTAGGTAACACTGCAACCACCACAAAGAGGTGGGATTTGCAAAGGTGTGTAGTTAACAAGTTACTGAGCCCAGTATGGCTCTGAGTTCAAACCTACGCCCCAACTATCGAGCGCTGGATATGATGCATCTTGTTTCACAATCATCGTGAAGTCCTGAGGGGGAAAAAAAACCACTCCAGTCTCCAAGAGTTGTGTCCCGATGTCATTCTGCTCTCTCTGGTAACTGCCATCAACCTCAGTTGTGAAAAATTCTTTTCTGCACCATTCATTAAGGAAAGACCTAATTACAAAAGTAAGGAATGTTACCTTTCCAGAACTGGATGGGATGACCTTTAGGGTAGGAGTTCAAGGTCATATTTAATTCACCTAAAGTCTCCAAGATGATTATTCTACAATGCATGCACTAATCAAACCCCTGTTTTAGGATTTGGCAGACAAGCTGTTCTGTCTATCAGAATAACTCACAGATGGTATGTATGTGACACAACATATTCATCATGTTATATTCTTAGTATATGCAATTTTCTCCACTGCTGAATTTTCCTGCATTCAGCAAGGGCTCTAAGCAACTGCTGGTGCCTTGGAAAGGCACACTCCCAGCCTTGCTGTCTTTAAATTAACAGAATAAAGAGAGAATCTAAAGGTTGAAGAAACTCATTCTCCTGTGTAAATGTAAAACATATTGAATTTGATTTTTTTTACCTTAGGTACTATTTTTTAACTTCTGTTTTGTAGCTCATGTTTGTTTCCTATTCTTCAGTTCACATATTGTACTTTCTTTTTACTTGATGTGTGCCATATTGTTTTAGCTTTTGCTCTTACTCTTGCTTATTTATGATCCTTTTTGGACCAAAATCTCAATAAGATTTGCTTTAGGGGCTTTTTTCTTTTTCCTCCTTCCTTTTTCCAGGTAGTTGCATACATAAGCGAACCATTAAAACTGAGTCAGTTCAGTGTATCAAACTGAATGACAACAAACTAAAATGAGCAGAAACATGCCTCAAGCAACAAACATATTACTTATTCATTTTACTTATTTGCAATGCTGCTTTCTTTTTTCTTCTCCTCTAGTTCTTGTGATGAAATACACAAGAACACTGCCACATTTTTTTTTAATACTAAGATGAGTTTTCAATCCTGAATACCATATACATTTTATAAAGAGAAATGCCCAAAGGGAAAACACATCCACACAAGGTAGGTCCCTGGAGTCATAGATGCTGGGCCAGGCAACCTATTTTAAGGCTCATCATCTGGAGGAGTTAGCCAGCAAACATGGGCAAGAGTTCATGAAAATAAACTTCCTGCTCCCAGTTTCTCTAACTCCTATTACAACCGTCCATCATTTACTCCCACTTTGCTTGTGTTTTAGAGCCTCACGAACTTGAGTCACCTCAACCGCTGATCTTCATTTTGTACAGCGTGCCTCCTTGGATTAGCCGTTGTTAAGTGAGGACAAGAGTTAAGAGAAAAATAACTGAAAATTAGCTTCTCTGTCTTGGAAAGAGCAAGCCAACAGCCAGGCAAGACGCCACCAAGCTTCTTATTACAGAATGATAAATGTCACTGCCATATTCAAAAATTTTCAGTGGTTTTTAGTGTTTTAGCTTTTATGCTGAAAGTCAAAACATTAATAAAGCAATTGAAGTAGTAGGCATGTAAGTCCATGAATGTCAGTAGCAAGGTTTCACGTATGTCACTTTGCAGTAATAAAAGACTTCATATATAGTGCTAGGACTGAATGTTACTATTTTTATTTTTTATATGAGAGCTAAGGACAGGAATGCAAGCAAATGGAGGAGAAAAATGAAGGCAATTCCAATTAATCATTTCCCCTAGTGACATTTTAATGCATTATTGTTACAATTATTCTCAAACGTCCTCAAAGGATCATCACACCAGCTTTTTCAGGCTTCATTTTTCACCGACTGAAACTTTAACAAGCAACCTTTCCGATCAGTTTTGATCTCTGAAGGGGTAATACCCGTTCATCCCTCTCCCTTTGGGGGAAACAGGGCTACTATATGCTCCCAAATATCAGGATTATGTTACGAGGGCCTCTTTTCATTTCCTTGTATCTTCCACTGGCTTGAGGTTTTCTCTGCTTGAGTTTGTTTCTTATTCACTTCCCAATGACCTTCTTAAATTCTGCATTTCCAGAAACCTACTTAAAATATGGCAGGATAAAATACATCGGCCAGGCTGGGGAGGAGGAAAGGGGAAGAGGAGGAGTGGATTTGTTGTTTTTTTAAAGCTATAAAGTTACTCTCATATTTTTCCATTTTACAACCTCTGAGTAAAATAACCTCTTATGTCTCAGCACAATTAGTTCCCCAGCCTTGGCATGCCTAAGAGGCTCGCGTTGTTTGGGGTGCTGTTTGCCAGGGAACACTTAATATTCTCATCTATCACATGAATCAATAAAATGCAACCCTGTTTTTCACAAGGTGGCAGTGTATTAGGAAGAGTCATATGGGCTGAGTTAATTTAAAAGTAATAGACTGAAATTGTCTGCATTACTTTTATTGAACTGACAGAGCAGGTCCAGTACTGCTAAGAAATTAATTCCATTTCAAGGAATCACAGAGCAAGGCCGTAAAAGTTACTGGATTTATCTTAAAAAATAGTAAAAAAAATTAAACTCAGGCTCTCATTTTTACTTCCAGGATATGAGGATTTTTAAAGACACTACTCAGGAAATGAATGGGAGAACTCGAGCTGTCCCAAATGGGCCATATATCCAGGGGGCTAAATTCATGTCCATCAGGAAAAAAAAAAAAAAAGTCTTTCCTGCTGATAAGTCAAAAAAAGTCAGAACCTGAAAATTAACTTTAGGCACCTTCAAGAGGTGTGAAAGTTTGGAACGAAGTTCCCATAAATTCCCTTAATCCTCAGTGGAAGGGGAAGGGCCTTTCCAAGGGCAAATTATTGCCAGACCCTATCACCCTTGGGAAGGTGCCCTTCCTCGCTGACCAGCTAGGGGCCTCGCTTTGCTCCAGCTAGCTGAGCTTGTCCTAAAAACCAGCAACAAAACCTCCCCAAAACTGATGGCAGGGAGGATTTTCAGTGCTATGCTGTGCTGTGGGCCTCCTGCCCGCCCCAGTTATAACTCACCTCCCTTCCCAGCTCAGCTTTGCATCGTTAACACACTTGCATCCTTAACATGTTTTAATGTTGTGCCTTGAATGAATTTTTATGGCACAAGAGACAGAAGGTATGGTGCCAGAGTCATCTAGTGAGCTTTCTGCAGGACAGAAGCCTTATCGAGATTGGTGTCAGCAAAGCAGATTTCACCTCCGATAATACCCATTTTATCTGGGCTGCAACCTGGATAAGGGGGCCGCCAGGCTGTATATCGTCACTGCAGCATATGGCGACGCACTCGTCAGAGGTGCATCCCCACGCAGTGCACCGAAACTCTGCCCCTTGCTATCCTTAAAAGTTGGGTCCTCAAATTGATAAATTCTCCTCAGACGTGAAATTAAAATCTTCAGCACCAAAAATATATTTGCATCCAAGGATACATGTCATTGCTCAGATCTTGCTATTTAAATCATTTGACTTTGAGTGAGATATGGGAGAAATTTAAGTTTCAGTACATTTTAGTCTCCATCACGTCAAATTTACAACCCTGGAGTAAATCATGCTGCCAAGACAAATGTCTTCACTTAAATCAGATTTGTTGCTTCCTTCCATACTTCAGAACATTAATAAAATTGGAGTTCTAGTTCATAATTATAGTTTCATCTTTACTGTGCCAGGAAAACCACAAGAAGTTCACAGGATCCTTAATTCACCCTCCACATATGCACTTCTGCAGGTTAAGGGACTATAGGTCCTCATTTTTATTAGCTGTATATGAACATGCATGCATTCAAACGCGAATTCTCACTAATGCATCAGCATGCACACAGTTGTGCTAGATATACTAAGATTTGCTTTAAATGGCTTCTCTAAATGCCATTCTCATTTTCAAAGTTTTGGAAGATCACTGTCATTAAAAACAACAAAACAGCTCTCGGGGAAAGGGGCAAAGGCACATGAATGCAAAGGAAATGGCAGGAATGTTTACAGCGCTCTGAGACTACCTGAAATTTCTCCCCCAAATAAAAGAAATTTCTAACAATTGTTTTTCCATGTCATCTTTCCAACACCTTTGACATCTGCTCTCTCAAAAGAGCCAAATCTCTCTTCCGTTCCTGGATCTGACGCACAATTTTATGAGGTGCTACCAAAGAGGATTTTGGAACCCGTCCCCGCAGTAACACAAGGGAAATCATTTCACGTTTCCCCATTGCAGCACCACCCAAAGACCCCAAGTAGAGGCCAGAGCACATTGTTTTAGGCTTTATGCAACACATGAAAGCAGACTCCTCCTTCCCCCCAAGCAAACAGAGGGTGGGAAGGGGGTGCAAACTGCAAATCATACAACGGCAGGTCACGGAGCAGAAATCTCAGCACATGCGAAAGAGGCCACCACGCAAAGCAGTTTTTAACCCACCATTTGTCTAATCGTTATTCCTAAACCTAAACATTAATGTAGATGGGGTGAGCGACACATGCCTAGATTTCCAGCGAGGGATAAGGAACATGAATGTATCTTTAACTGCCACCCACCGAAAGCCCCCGTGAAACATGTGGCTCCGGCGTTACGCCTGGCTTGCGGGGAGCGCTCCGTAATGGGAGGCACATGTCGGAGGAACGTTGCTGGGAGCTCTGTGTGGCTCAAAATGCTTACTGCAGCATTATTACGGTAATCTTTCAGCAAGCTTTTACTCCCCAACCTCTCCCTGTTTTAACAAAACAATCCTAAGCCTGTATTAACAACAGGGTTTAATGAAAACCATACATTTCGTGATGAGTGTTTGGTCATGCATGGGAGATTTGTTTCCTTTCAGGATCACTTCTCCGTAGGAATATGACAAGAGATTAAATCATTAAAAATGTATAGTCTGTAATTAGTTTATCATTGCCAGAATTACAGGAATATTTTCCAACATAAAACTGATGCCACCAGCAAGAGATCATTTTGAAAGATCAATGTTGCTGAGATATCAGAAAACGGAGTAATTAAGAGGCAGCATGTACACTGTTCTCCTCCATACTTTTTTTTTTTTTTTTAAATATACAAAACAAAAACCTTGTAAACCCAACCAGTGATGGACCGGATTCTGTGAGCCACGGACACGATGTTAGGGACCATCAGCGCTCTTAAATGACAGGGTGACGTGAGATTACTCTGAAGCACCAACATCTTTTGAGCCTTGAGGATTTTCACTAGCTGCGTATTTCTGGAGAAAGCAGCACAAAGCACCACAAACAGGATCTCGGTATTAGTTAATTATGGCACTGCAATATTTTCACCGGAGGCATTTTAGAAATAAACTGCAGTACAGTGATGCTGTTTGTATTGCAATAGTTAAGGTGGTTTCAAACCATAAATTATAAACCCCATTTTTCAGAGTTTATGACAGGGCTATAAAGAAAAGAACCAGCCTTAGCCAGTTTGCTTTTTATGACATCAAAAAATTAGCTATTTGAAAGCTATACATTTATGCATGAGTTCAATGGTTTCAAATGATTTTCCCCTCCCACACACTCCCGTTCCCTGTATGCACAAAGACACGGTCACATTTGGTGGTCATTCACCTCTACCTCCGTATGCTGCCCCATCCCCTCACACATTACTGCTTAAAATCAGATTCTTTTGTTTCCCAGTGGGAATTTGCAATCTCATGCGAGTCGGCACTCCTGGACAACTCTCTGCAAGTATTTAGTACGGAAACATTAAAGCCGTCATTTTCAACGGGAGGTTCACAGATCCCTGGGGGACTAATTTAAAGGGGTCTGGAGAAGATAATTAAGGAAAGTCAGTCTGCTGTCAGGAGGCTTAAACTCACCGAACAGGGGCCTGTGCTTCAGCAGAAAAAAGCTGAGGGAAAAAAAACAAACCAAAAAACGTCAAACATGGCACTGAAATACTAGATTTTTTTCTCCCAAGTAGAACAGGAACTTAAAGGAGAGTAGAGGGTTGATGTCAGCTTCCAGTAAGAAGAGTTTTCTTCAAAAGCAGATATCAAACGTACCAAGCTCAGAGCTGCAACGCCAGCAGCCCCCAAACACCAGCCCTGCCGCTGAGGGCACTGGGGGACTTGGCCCATCCCACCCTCCGCAGCCAGTGTCACCTCCTCCCCGAGCCACCACCTCCTGCTCCTTACAGCCAAGTAGAGGTGAATACATCAGCAAAACCCCCTTGTGAAGTCAAATTCTGATACTTTCTTCCTCTAATATGTCGTTCTGAAGGCAATGACCTCCACTTTTGATAATAATAATATTAACAAAGAAAAAAAAAGATTCTCTCCTTCTCTCACCTCTTTGTGTTCATCCCTTCAGACTGTGGTGGAACAAGCTCCCTGGAGAGACTTTCTAGTTACTTCTTCACGCAGTAGCACCAGGATATGAACACCAATGCATACCATAAGGACACATAATACCAGATGTTGAGATAAAGGCTCTTTCTGGACCAACAGCTGGGTTGGTGCTTGGGTATTGGCTTTCAGGTGCCTACCAAGGCACCGTGCGCCGACCCGAAAGTATTCAGATCTGTGGCAAGTTGCTTTGCGAACAGGATGCCGGATCCTAAGTTACTTGCACACTTTTGGCTGTTCTACCCACTGCTCATTAATATTGCTGAAGTGCTTTTTGGTATTCAGTTAGAAAGCACTATAAATGCAAAACGTTCTACGATAATCAAGCAAGTCTTTTAGCATACAATTTGATTTTATACGTGCTTTTCATACTCACAGTGTTTAACAGCTCTAGGCAGCAATTAGTTTGTTAAAGATAAAACAGTAGGTAACTGTGAAAGTATAATTTTTCCTGACCCAAAAGTTGTTCACTAAAGAAAACCAATTCAATTGACAGCTAGACAACCCTTTTCTGCTGAACTGGGATAAAACACAACACTTTTCCTTCCTCAAAATTACACTTCCACAGCTAGGTACTCTTTCAATCAGAGCATAATCAAAGCTACCTTTGAATATTCACATCTAGGAGTGACACAATCAAGTTGGGCTAGTCTTTCACCCTAACACGCCCAATGCTGTTTCCTAGTAGCAAATAACCACCAAAACAGCATTAGCACAGTTAGATGCTGCACCTTCACCTTGCAACAGTAAGCAATGATGCCCAATCACCGTATCTGCATCTCAGTCGACTGTGAACCTGAAGGCCCCAACAAGGTTTTTTACTTAAACTGTGCATTTCCAAATTCAGTCTACATAGAGGTGCCCATCTGGGCAGATGTCATCTTGGACAAAATTCCTGAGCTGCCTGTTCCTGTGCAATTCAACAGAGCTCAGCAAGAAAAGACAGCTTGCAGATACTGGGGGAAATCAGTGTGTCTGCAGAAGCCACATCTCTGTTCCCACTCACTCAGCTCGTTACTGAGAAAATAACACCCATGATTATGTGGATATCTCTAAAGGGAATAAGTGAATCCATTAGTTAACTTATGGAAACACTTGCAGTTAAAAAAAATAAAATTGCACATGTTTTGAGAAGGGTGAACCCTTGAGTGTTTAACTCTAGCAATATCCTATTGCTGTGCAGAAATACAGAATTATAGAAACAGTAAAACTCATCCCCCTAAGCTGACTCTGAACGTGTCACCAAGACTTTCTAGGTGCACAAAAAAGTTCTTTATATTGAGATACCGAAACCTCTTCAACATCATTAACCTGGACTGAAAATAATCAATAAATAATCATTTCATGTGTAAGTATGGAAGGCAAACGCCTAATACGTTAATTGTGAAACCCCCTTCTGTACTAATGGTTGCCATAACCTGAGGGATCGATTCCATTATGGATATTTACACAGTGACCTATTAGGAATACACGGAAGTATCATTTTTTACATTGATTACCCATTCTTAAAACAGATAGTAATGTATACTTAAATGCATGGATTGCAAAAATCATTTTTAACCTTTATTACATACTCTTTGTTGAAAAGGAAATCGTTCTAGCGTCATGGTATGAAGGACACAATTTCAATTTATATCTTAAGAACAGAGGACAACCTATGCAATTATGAATGCATATAAGCTACAAAAACAAAACAAACAAAAAAGCCCCCAACCCCTTGTATTTTTAGTACTCAGGCAAGTGAGAGCTAACTAGAATACAAACATCTGTAATCTGAACCTGGGCAAATAATACTGACATTGCTGAGATCCAGAAAATAAATATGTATTAAACTTTTACAAGTTGCATCTCCTTTTGCAAACGCTTGAAGCAAAATCCCCCTTCCAAACAGCTCTAGCAGAAAGCAGCATAAACTCTAATAAGCATCCCTGGTGCTGGAGGCAGTGCTTTTCCATTTGACAGACTTGCCCGATGTCAAGTTTCTGCTAGTACAAAAAACAGTAGGGCAACCGGGGAGATAACTGCAAATCCAACCAGAAGCTGCACAAACAGCCTAAAGGTTACCCAGAAACGCCCAGCACGGAAATCACCTCCGGTGAGAGCCTCGGGCAGCTCGCTGGCCTCGGCGCTGCCTTCGTGCCCTTTCAGCGAGGGCTGCCGGGACAGCTCTGCTGGCTCGGGGCTCACGGCACAGAATTGGTCATTTGGGCCACCAGAGAAAACAATTTCTCCTCTTTGTGCTCAACGCAGTGGGAAAGTCAACGGGTTGCACAAGCAGCTGGAAAACAGCAGCTGGAAAGCAGAGCGACTCAGTTGGAAAAGGCTCCTAGCGAGGTGAAGGCTGCCAGCGAAGCCAATGTTTTCCAAGTATAGAGGTCAATGGTGACGAAACGCTATACTCCTGCCGAGGGGAAATTAATGTTATAGGCCTGACAATTAGAATCACCGTTATTTGCGTATATCTGGAGAAAATGGAGAATTGAACCAGGGACAGTGGCGCCTTTGTACAAAGCACTGTACAAGTGAAGTCTGGTTATCTTTAGGTCAGTTTTACAACTGAAGAGTACAAATGGATTTTTTTATTTTGCAGTAACTCTACGTAGAGCTTTCGCAGGGAAAAGAGAAGGAAATAAACTATATGTTCCTCGTGCACTGAAAACAAGCTGTCACCAGGTTAACCAAGGGCCCAAGAAGGTGCGTCATACCTGCTCCTAGCAAATCCACTTAGTGATTACCAAATCAATTTACCGATTCGCAGAAGCGCCCGTCATTCCTCAAGGCCATCTCCGCAGCTGTCAACCAAAAGCAGGGGACTGACTACCCCCGTACGAACATTGCGTATGTCAGGTAAATTGAAGGTCCTATTCAAATCACAGCTTCCTGCCAGTTCTGATCTCTTCCTCCATCTTTCACGCCATAATCTGCTTAAAACGCACAAAACCTAGTGGTTTGGAACGCGCTGAACCTTCTCCCACCCTCTGGTGAGCCTGGAGGCAGCGCGACGTGGATGATATCGGCCACTTGGGCTGTGCCGACAAAGCTCCTGCCGATACCGAGAGGTGGAGGTAGGAATAATCCCTTCAGCATCTTCACGGAAGGGCCACCGCACATCTTTCCAGCCCTTTACTAGAAACTGGGTTTGGGTTTGTTTTTTTTTTTGGAAGATAAATAGGCTTTTTTTTCCAACGTGAGTTTCTCCCTTGCTAGAGACAGTACATATACACAGCGCAATCACAAAAACAATTCTGTCCGCTGCATATCTCCTGTTCTTCACAGCAGCACTTGTTAAAAATGAAATTTCCAGTCCAATTTAAATTCTTTCAAAGCACATGTTTTTGGGGGATTCTGGCGAGCCTCTCTAGAGGAAGCACAGATCTAAATCTCCTGCTGTATTTACATATATTCACACACGCTGCTTAGCTGCATGACCATTATTTCAAGCATGCCCACACTACTCCTGTGGCCTGGGGTGTGCATCGCAGCTCCATTAATAATTCCCCAGCATCCCAATAGAGATGTGGACGAAGACAATACGTTAACAGAAAGAAACAGCATTAAGTTTAACCCAGCAACTTTCTGGCATTATTAGCAGGGTGAATCTCAACCTAGAAAAGCAAAGAAATCTCTTCTGCACCCAACTCCCCCTCCTCTCCTCGGTGCAAGGGCTGCCGAGCCAGCGCCCTGGGAGCTTTATGTTTGAAATAGCTCCCACGCGAAACACCCTGCCATCTGATGTCCTGCAAACTCTCAAACCTGCTCTGTACGAGGCACCAGCTTAATCCTCTGAGCATCCTTTCTTTTTAAAGCATAAGCAGATTGAACTTCCTGAGCCGCCCCCTTCAGCAGTGATGGCGGCCGCATTAAAATACAGTAAACGAAGAAGGACCGATAACACCGTAAGGAATGCATTATCTCAAACCCCAGATTGCTATAACTTTACAGAAGTAAAGAAATGAACTGAAGAACAGACTATAAATACCGTTTCAAGGATAAGGTATCGATGTATTGATCTCCTGAGTGCTATTATCAGATGGCTATCTCTGGGTGTCGGGCGAATTCATTCAGTGCTAGAAAGACAAACCAGGCTGTCGAGGCCTGAAAATCATCCTCGCTAATTATTTCTCTCCCACTGTCCTTTCCAGCTCCAACTTGTGGATGCTGCCAAATTATTCCTCACAGTGGTTACCAAAACCAACAACGTTTTCTTTTATCTTATTTAATTAAGGTAGGAAAACATCTGAACTGACTCTGCTAACAACAGAGCAGTATCATGTCAGACTGGATCACATTTGGGTGTTTTACTACCTCAAGTTTTAAGCAGGCCAAAAAGATCTGCTAGGAAACTTCCTTTGAAATGAGAGCTTGCCTTTCTTCCACAGAAGAACGAACATTAATTTCCTTTTACATGTTCTCATTCCCAAACTCCCCAGAGCCGAGCCCCGCATTTTAGCTTTCTCATGTTTCATATATATTTCATATTTCTTTCCTTTCAAATGGAACAACACAACAGCCGTTTGAGCTGAAAGCATCCAGACGTTGCTGTGTTGGGTTGCTTGAAAGACTAACGCGCGTAAGCGCTCAGTCCTGCGCCTTGGTACCGCAGCAGCTTCCCGCAGGGCTCACGGCGCAGCGCGCCCAGCCCTGCGCTGCAACGGGAACGCCAACGCTTTACCAGAGGCAACGCGAGGAATATCTGGTCTTAGTTGCGACCAGCTTGAGTCTCGGTCTTGCTACTACTAAGCTGACGGCTAGATCACCATATGGTTCAGTGGGAGGGCGAACAGGCCTTTCAGAAACGCTATGCCAGCAACAACAGCGTGCAGCGTCCAACGTGACTTAGCCGACAGCGCGTGGTTTTACCACCACTGACTGATATGACTGAAGGTAGCTACTTCGGGTGTCTTCTGGGGACAAAGGCCCCTAAACGTTTTCCTAGCTAAATGGGGAAGAAAGGGAATATTAGACGACGTTGAGAGGAGAGAGACACGACCAGGGATTTTTGGATGGGCGATTCCATTTATGTTCAGGAAATAACGGGTTTTATTTTTACTCTCGAAATTTCATCTCTTGAATGCAGCTCATTACGCGAGCACTCACATTTCCGCCTCCCAAACAGAATGAGACCTCTCAAGCAAAGAATTTCAAATGAATCTTTTTTAAAACCTTCCTGTTATCTCCAATCTCCTATTTTGAACTGGGTGTAATGACATTTCTTTTTCTTAAGGGATATTATGGTCCTGCCTGGTAGGTGCCACCGCAAGATTAAATGTGTCACTCAACTCTCAGCAAGCCACCTTCTCCTCAAGGTGAGGCAGCACTAGCCTGCCCTAAGAGGCTCCTGGCCTCAGAGAAACGAGAACAGAATTTCCCCCTTAACCAAGGGTGATAAGAAACTAAAGAAAAGAGGTTTCCTCTTCGTTATGGATGATTTCTGTCATTTTGGCTACTCATCTGTGGGTTGGTTCTGCATTTTAAAAAGGTAAATCTGCTACTCGTTGGGAACCCTGGAGCACCGCAAGCACGCACCGGGCACCGAATTTGTTATCTTCGCTGTAGGAATCGCCACCCTGAAGGAATGGAAGGGCTTGACGTTAGAATAAAAATCGTCTGAAATCAACTGACATCAACCTTACAGCACCCCTGTTAAGGGAGAAAGCAAATGCAAACAGTATTCTAGGTAAATACTTCAAAACAGAGAGTACAGTACAGTTAAAAGCTCTATAAAGGCAAAAGTGGCAAAATGCAAGAAAATTATTTAGTTCATCCCTGCCATGATCAAGTCCCAAAGGTCCCTTCTTCCTCCGTACCCAGGAGACGTGTGATAGATCTCATGCTAATGCATATTTTTTAACTCTCAAGTTGCATTCGCCACCTTGGGCGAGCAAGCAAGCTGGCTCTAATGTCTCCACCCTTATCTGGTGTCTGCTTGCGAGTCTGTTCAAAATCTAATTTTCCCCACAATCCCAGAGAAGAATGATTCATCCTTAACTTATTCAGGAGACACTTTCAATCTTCTTTTCCTGGACAATTAGCAGCCCCCTCCAGAGACCCTAACGCTCTTTTGGCAGGCCATGTGCCGTTTTCTGTGCTTGACTACACTATTAACAAACTGTTAGCCCACCGCAAGGGGAAAAGCTCTTTCCCACCTGGTAACGCTATTTCAAATTCTGGTGCAAAGCCAGAATTTATATTTCATGCTAACGTGTAAATCAGGAGCTATGTTTCACAGAAACTCCTCCATGGTCAATGGACAACGATCCCCAAGCCCTCTTTGCGGGATACGGTAACAAAGATTTTCCGGTTGAGGGAGTGTTTCCTGGCTGCCTCCAGGTCGCTCAAAACGAGCTGCAGATTTCCTGGAAACATGAGCCAGTTTTGCCTCCTTTCTGAAGTGACAGGATAAAGCAAAATCTGCCTTTGAGGACAGCCAGTCTAGATGGGACAGTGACAGAAAAGGACATTGCTGGCTTCTTGGGGCATGTGCTGAAAAGCCTGGCTAGATAGAGAATCACGATTTTTGCTTATTAGGCTGGGTAAAAAATGCAGGGAGCAAGAGGGCGCATGTATGCTAGGATATGACTAATTTTCCCCAAATCATTTTTTCTTTAAAGAAAGACGAGGGCTGTATGTCTTGAAGCATGAGCAAACACATACCTTTTTCTCTTTTTTGACTGCTTGATTGTTTTTTCATTCCTACCAGACAGTAAACACTTGCAGTGTTTTAGATCTTTTTTCAACTTCAGTTAACCTTCCCATCCTGTCTGGAAATACAATGCCTGCGAACTGGGGAAATCACAGGGACTATATTCATACTGCTGCCTGATCTCTTACATCATGCAAAGCTTTACCAGGGAAAAAACAAAGCAATTCATCCTGGCGAAGCCTGCAGTTATATTAGCAGCAGCGGCACTGCTGTAGCACAGAGCGGGAACTCCGGTGGGGCAGGCACTGCACAAACCCGGGAAAAAGACATTCTCTGCCCCAAAAAGCTGTTAAACCACATATATGAGACAACAGAGGGATTCATTTGGGAGGGCATGAAAGAACAATACCCACCAGCACAGTCCGCAGTGAATGCATTTCACAGCCTATCTCTCAAAAGAATTAAAAAGCCTTTTGGTGATCTTCCTTTTAAACTCAGCTTTAACTAAAACTTTTTTGGACCCAGGAGTAACCAGACAGCAAGATGCACCTTCCTTTTTGGTCAACATAAGCTTTCGATCATCATCACTCAGAGAACACTTCTTTAACACATAGTATAACAGAACTAAAGTAAGACCTGAATAAACGTACTGAGTTTTCTCACTGCAAAAAAAACGTGTCTGACGCAATTTATTCTCTTGGCATGAAATTATGGCAACTGTTTAGAATTCTTTAGGAAAAAAAATACAGAAATGCAATCAGTAAAACAACAGCATAATAGACGATTTAAATCATTTCCTCCTTGCTGACTTAAATCATGATTAGCACTGGTGAAATCTATTCCCACTGTCTGAGACCCAGTGAAACAGCTTCCATGGGAAATACTGGCGGACAAGCTACCAACAAGCCCGTTAACCACATTAAGGTTTTGTTTTATTTTTTATATGCCAAGGAAATATTATCACTTCTTAACACATTTGTGCAATGTTTCTCTTTTTTGCCAAATGTTATCTATCTTTGTTATTTCTAGAGGGCCTACTGGAATAACTACTAAGGGTCACACATCTCAAGAAGACAACGTTCCAAAGTCCCAGGACTATCGTACTTGCCTAAAGGAAAGAAGCAGGGCTGAGCACGTAGCAAACATCTCCTGTTTTTTACCGCTGAACTAGAATCCTTTGGTACAGCTGACCCACAGAGCGCTGTATGCAAACACATCCAATGGGCGTACTCAGAGCACCTGCAAATGTGCTCAGATCAGGGGCACTTTACCAATCTGTAAGCCTCACAGACTTCACGAATACAATTTTTTTCCCCCCCTCTAAAAACCCTCCTTCTGTGCCCAAGTTCCAAATCGCAAAAAGTTATGAACTGCCAATTTTGCAAAACCTGGCTCCCTTCAAGACTGAAGTGGCTGAACACTTTCATTTGGGAGCAATAAACCAGGTTCTCCAAACCTGGCTCGTCCAACAGCTGCAGGAACAAGTTTCTTTCTGCAGTGCTAGCGAAGCCCCGGTATCTAGCTGTGCCGAAGTGGGTGCTTCCGTCTAGGATGTATTTGCACAGAAGGACGCTGAGGTTCAGCTGACTTCTCACCTCGCCTCTAACTTGGGTCAGAAAGCCTCGACACACCAGTCGAACAGCCTTCCTACCTACGTAACCTCTCTCCACCACTGCGGGCGTAGGAGGTGCGCCAGGAGGTACTGAGAAGAGCCCCTCCTAAATGACCCCTCGAGTCTATCCAGCTCTGCCTTGTCCCTTAGCTAGGGTCAGAGAGATTTACAAAAAAAGACTTGCTCATATTGAAACCCTTCTGCCTTGCAGAGGCCTGCCAAATATTCTTGGATAGCCACCTAACACAGCAAAGCAGAAGAAATAGCTACCACCTGCTGCCCTCCTCCTTCCTCTCCCACAATCAAGCAAGTACTCCAGAAGATCAGAACTTAGCAAGCTCCCATACATACTTCCCCCCCCCCCACCCCCCACCTTTTCTTACTGCACTGAGCACCCAGAGTGAATGCCTGTAAACTCTCTGGCCTAAGTCCCCAGTAAGCTCCGCAGTACGAAAGCTCGCCCTTACAACAGGAGGGAGAGTCACCCATTTTTCTAACTCAGACAATCCCACATTTCAAGCAACAATCCTATTGAATCTGCTGCCTTTCATTAAAGTAGCTCTTATAACTCTGTCAAATTCTCCAACCTTTCTATTGATTTTTCTCCTATTCAAAATAACTCTCCTTTACAACAAGAGCTGGCTGTCAGCCTCTTATCTCTTATTTTCACCCAATCTGATCCTCCTTCTCCTTGCCAGTCTTTCCAGAGTCCAATTAATCATGTAGAAAATCGAGGATTTGTGTTAAGAGGAATGTACAACTCTAAGCTCATCATTAACATACTGTAATTGCAGTGTAGTGCTACTGGCTCAGACCTTTTCAACAAGACAGTGGAAATCCTTTGGCGAAAGCAGGACATCCCCATCAAACCTGGAGAGAGTTGTATCTGGTTCATGTTCCTGGGTAGTTACTGCAAAATGCAACCCTGGATGCCTTCTAACGCTTGCATCTAACTCTGGAAATTACTGGGGTCTGGCAGGCAGCGAGGAGATGCTATCGTAAAAACAAACTGCTGTTACTTCCCTAAATTTTGTCTAGGTCTCTACACAAACAGTCCCAAGACACACAAAGCCCTCCACTAACCGTATTTTAATTTCAGACCATCCTCTCATGTTTCTTCTTAATTATCACAGGGCATTCACGGAAAAGATCAGCCAGATGGAGATTAAATATTTCACTACCACAAGATGAAGCATCCTGCACTAAAATGGAACTTCGATTGCAATAAAGTCATTAATTAAAGTCTCAACTGATTCTCCTGTCACTACATGGGAGGCGCTAAAGACAACTGCAAGGAGATAGAGCATCAGCTACCCTAAGGAAAATAAAACAGTAAAACAGACTTTTGTAAGATGCTCGACTTACACTGCTCATAGTCTTTGCAGTACAACATGACAGAAACCCAAACAGTCACGGGCCCGATGAAGTGATCTATTTTATGTATTATAATTAGAGCACACTTATTTCCTGATGATGAGAAACCTAAACAAGTTTTAAAAGTGGTGAAGAGCAAAGGGGAAAAGTGGTGGACAAGTCTGGTGGAAGATAAGGCAGAGAAGCATTTTTAGCTTTTCATCATCTTGTATTTTTAAAGTATTTTATGGCTATCTAGACCCTAAAAGATCATGGGGAAAGTAGAGACAGAGGACTAAGAAAACAGTCTAGAAAAGAAATTGCAAATTGTCAGTTTGAAACAAAAAGAAAAAATAATTAAAACTGAAAATCCCCAAGCCATCTCCTTGCCTGAATGCTTAAGTCAGGGGTGCTGCATGAGATGCAGATTGAATAAGCGTTGCATGGAAAATTCCCTGGGAAGTCCAACACACAGACGTCGTGAGCATGAAGTCAAGTCTTCGCTCAGAGTTTCACCAGCAGATCTCCCATCAAAGTCACTGACAGTGCTAAGTATCCTCATATAACTGCAGATTTGGTCCTTGGAGAGAATATTACAGTCAAATTACTTCAGACAGTTGAAGTGTCTCACTGTGATAGATTCCCAATGGCCCTGTTTAGGTCCCTCCATCATTTATTGACTTCTACTTTGCTACATGCTGCCAGATGGAGGCAAGGAAATTTGAAGAGCAACTAGTAAATGAAATATAAGGAAATAAAACCAGCGCTGGCTCCCCCTTTCACAATTAGTCTTTACTTTTGCTTGAAGCCAACAGCAGAGATCTTTGTAAAATTACAATTACCAAATACACTGGATGCCAGAAATAATAAACAACATAGTGTGTTGGTTCTCTCCTGGAAATTAAGAGAACATACTGTGATATGTTCTTCTTCTAATATGTCAAAAAAGCACAGAAATCTAAACAGACTTACAAATACAGCAAGTATAAAATTAAAGAATGAAAATGCTCCAATTTTAACATTAAAAGTATATACTTGCTGCCATCCACAGGTGAACAAAAGGTTGGACATTTACTGTAGATGACTCCAGGTATGATAGAAGGAATTGATATTCAGGATAACCCCCAACAAACATTAACTAATCTCTGTTTATTCCCTCTAATAAAGGTTTTCATGCACTGAATATCACACATTTCTTCTACATTAACGACACAGGCTGCCCTCTGAGATAATACAAAACATGAGGAAATAATGAGAGGTGTGATAGCACAAGGTGATAAACTTTGGCAAGGAGAGCTGAGCATTCAGCTTAGAGAAATTAGCTCTAGATTCTGACAACACTGAAGTTGGTCTTAGTATGTATATTCAAAGGGAAAAGGAAGAAACTCAAAGAAGGAGCAAGAACAAAGACACCATTAGAACCTGGAAAGTCTTCTAAGACACATGCTTAAAGGAGAGCATGAATTGTTAATGCAAATGATTGATTCATTTCACTAAATTATTTTTATAAACAATCAATATAAAAAGTGGTTAATCAACACGGAAGTGCCCTGGCTCTTCATTTTCTGCTGGGATGGTTTGTGGGCTTTTCTGTTTTTTTTTTCTTTTTCTTTTTTTTTTTTAATAGAGAAAAACTAGAGCCCTCCAACAACAAGCATGCTAGAGCTTGTGGATACAAAATCACACCACGATTTCAGAAGCCAAGTTGATGTTCCTGTTACCAATTTGGCCTAGATAGCACAAGTTTGTGCACGTAAGATTAAAGGAATGAGGTCTCTATGGCGTACTGCAGTATGGTCCTTGGAATAAGATTCTCATTTACTAAATAAATTACTGTATATTACTGTATAATGGTGTTCACATTATAACTGACAATTAGTGCCATTAAAGAGAAAGCTCATAAACAGCCAAAGCTCACATCAAATTAACACAGTCATGATTAAAATCACTCTTCTGATTTCTACTCTTCACAGAAATAATTAGCATTTTGCATAAAAATGAGTACAAAGCAGCTAAAAATCAGTTATGCTAGGATGGTGGGACTGAAAGCAGCTAGCACAGTACTGCCACAAGAGCTGCAGCCACCTATGAAATATTAAGTGTGCAGGTTTGCCTCCCGCCGCAGGTAGCCGGGACGGTGCCCTCCACGTCTGAACCTGTGAGCAGGCAGGGCTGCTCCTCACCCGTGCATGGACATTGGGGAATAAAGTGCTGCAATTACTACTCTTGGTTCTAACAAGGGAAACCTGGGTTCTCTCCTGGCCAGGGAGAAGCCCTTACCCTTTATTGGAATTTTATCACTTCAACATTTAAATGGTTTCTAGCATTTGCACATTCACTTATACCGCTTTGACTTCAGAAACAAAAAGAAAAACCTGAGCAACTATAATAGAAAAAAAGAGCAGCAAAATACAAAGAATCAGCGAGTCGAAAAAATTTAGAGAATGCAATGTTAAAAACTTAACTTGAAGAATAAAGCAGAGAGACTTTATTTCTAAACTGGTACAGAGTCCACCTCCTCCTTACCAGAATTAACGCTCCAATCTCATAGCAATACACTAATGCTGCCACTTTAATCTTCAGCACCACAACACTAGTTACTAGCCTTGCCCAAATGATGGTGCTAAAACGGGAAGAAGGCGGGGAAAAAAATCGAGATACCAGGTCAATGTTGACCAGGCCTGGAACCATGAACTGGCACGTGGACACCTCCGTTCACAGAGGCAACTTCAGATACAGCCAACCTCATAATGTTTTCATAAGGCTTCAATATCAGCAAGGAGAATCTGATCAATAAATAAGCAATCAATATGACATAATGATAGACACCATCTAAAATACTGTTACATATGCTATGGATTGAAAAGGAACCACAATACACTACATATGAATAAAAGCACTGCAAGATAATATGCCTTTCATCCAACATGCCTTTAAAGTAGGAAACAAAAGGACGTTCTCATATATCTTACCAACTAATTTAATATATAAATCACAAAAAAATATGATCCAGATGGGCTTCAACGAAGGAAACCAATTAATGTAGACAGCCTTACCATCTGACACATTAGTTGTAATAATAAAAACCAAACAACATGGTCAAACAATAATGCTTTGTATTACATCTGACATTTCTAATTAGTTACTGCATCCTCTTCAAGAAGAAAGACTACCAGCAAGCATTTTGTTTCCCAGAGGAAAAAACATCTAAACTTCATGTGGATACAGAGCGAAGTCCATGGATGAAGCTGATCTATCTGCATTCCTTTGGGATATGCTTTGCAACTAATAGGTTTTG
The DNA here is from genome assembly GCF_040807025.1 of Struthio camelus. Lineage (NCBI taxonomy): Eukaryota > Metazoa > Chordata > Aves > Struthioniformes > Struthionidae > Struthio > Struthio camelus. Next base: position 11,752,217 of record NC_090955.1, on the reverse strand, counting down.
CATAGTCCACATCTGGTTTCACAACTGGGTTCAGAAAACGTTTGCTTTCAATTGCATGCTGCTCTAACTGCTCCAGACCAGGAATGCCAATACTTGTGCACTTAAATGCCTTACCTGTGTCCATGGGCTCAGAACAATCAGATTGATTTGGCCTTTGCTTTCTGTAGGATGGCATTTTGTTTTTTCCTTTCTACAGCTTTCCTAGAAATGCCACTTCTCAAACGAAGTACAGTATTTCTGGCACAGACCTCCCAGCGTCAGGCAATTAGGGTTGCATCAGACAGTTGCAGCCTGAACTATAATTAGCATTACAAATTAAAAGTTCCACTGTGCATACATGTATAGTGACTGCTTGAGAGGTCTAATCCCAACTGTAAGGACTACTTCTGTATATATCAGCAAGAAGAACATTGTTCCATCAAGTCAGACCTACTGAACACTTCAAGCACCTTTTAAAACCCACCCATGAATATCCTTTTCAGCAGATGGTTTAATAAAGTACATCAAAATGTGGAATTCTTGGGCAGGAGGTACATAGCATCACAACGAGGAATGCCTTGTTTTAGAAATTGCTCTTCTCTTAAAAAAAGATTAAAGGAAAGGCCGTGGGAATTCTGCTAATGTCATCGTGCCCAGAAAGGTCAGAGTTCAGAGATCCATGTTCTTGCAATGAATGCAACTCACTGAAAATTACATTTTTGTTATTAGAATTAAACCCATCTGATATAGCAAATTGTTCTGCACAACATTCATAAAAAACAATAGTGACCTAAATTCAGAAAGACAGGCTCCTCTTTTTTTTCTTTTAAATTTTAAAGCAGAATGAATTAGTATTCCAACCAATTGAAAGGGAAATAAAGAATATTTAGAAAAAGTGAAATTATTCCTTAAGAATTTGCTTTTTTTCCCAAAGCAAAACAACCTTCTTCAAGTCAGCACCAAATAGCCTTGGCATCATAAGAAAGGGCCTGTGAAGTGGAAATACTATTTCTGACGCACATAAGCAGCAGCCCAAGGTCCTTTACTACCTCCACTCCCTCAGATTTCCAAACAGAGTTGACTGGCTCTGTAGACTTCCTGAATGCTCCTCCTGCCACCCAAAAATAGCTGTTACAAATACCAGTATTGTCAACCAAGAGAGATAGGGTGGTGCAAGATCATTTGGGCTTTGCTCCATGCCTTCAGGGGCGACCTGACATGGGAAATCACAGCTCCATCAAGCCAGACGCTGTCGAAACAGCTCGTAAAAAAATACCTGCCTCACAGACCATCCAATCTCAAGGAGTCAGATAGAAGTGGGAAAGAAAAAAACACTCCTAGACAGCCATTCCTGCCCACACGTGAGCTTTCTGCACAAGCACAGCACCTAGACCTGCTCACAACCATGTGCTGCGCCACTACATGAACTGCTCTGCAGATGCTCATCTGATCTCTGGTTGGCAAAGGTAACTCCAGGCAATATCAGCTTTATTTCACGATGCAAAACCTTGAGTATAAAGCGAAAATCACCAGCAAACTCTACTGATATCGCAAGCAAATCACACCATAGACAGAATGACCCAGGGCTAGCTGGCACCATCCAAGACCTCCCCCTCCCCCCCCCCCCCCCCAAACTGGGGACGATGGTGGCCGTGATGCCAAGGCTGTCCCCACCATCCAAGGGACACCTTTGCACTGAGCTGCAGACAGCTGGGCTGTCCTCTTACCCCAACCATGGCCATGCTCGTGGGGCGAGGAGCCTCAGTCGAGCCCTCGCTCCTGCCACGGTGCTGCCCTCGGCACTGAATGCTCATGGTGCTGGGACAGGAGCTGTTCCTACAGATCTATCCCGATGTGCTGGCAGTACAAAACAAGCAACTGTAACTAAATGCAGGCAGAGAGAGAGGGCTGTACGTGTGCAAGGAAGCAATACCAACAAAAGACAGCAGTCTTGACACAACGGCTCCCAAACCGCGGCCAGTTACTTGTTTGCAAGCACCATGGGAAAGAAAAGATTTGGAGGACGATGAGGTCACTTTGCAGATATTTGCAAGGAGATCCTCCCACACATGAAAAGCTTATGGGAGAAACCAGAAAAGTGGCTGTTTGAAACTTAACCCATGGGACATAAAAGCTGGCAAGGCGAGCAAAACAAAGCTCAAAGCTGACATTGCAAAAGCACATAAGAGATGATAGATAGAGTGCTGCAAGGGCCGGAAGGGCCTTGAAAGTGATATGTTCACTGAAGGAAACATTGCCCTATTCACAGTCATCTCAAACTACTGCAATACATTCTGCTTTTTTTTTCCCTCCTTTTTTTCTTTTTTCTTTTTCTTTTTTTTTTTTTTTTGTGTAAATAAGCACATGTCTTTCCACTCACCTCAACAGGGAACCTCTTGCCATTGATGCTGTGCTCAGAGCCAGCCGATCCGTTGCTTTGACCCCAGTGAAACTCCACTTTCTCTGCCTTGAATCTGCCTGGCAGCCCGGCGCCACTCACAAAATAATCGTCCTTCAGAAGGATGGCAACTGTACACACAAGACAAGGAGAAAGACAGTCTTAGCACAGTTTTTCTGAAGCATTTACAGTTGTTGCTCATTATACTAGAACAGTTTTTTCCAATGCAAGTAAAAGGCAAAGGGATCATTTTCCTCTTTACAGGGGTTGGTTAAAAAAAAAAAAAGGCTGGCTAATTAGGAAAGTGATTATGAAGCTTCACAGACTACAGAACATTGCAAAAACCTCCAAATTTCTCAAGGACTTTTTGACCTCTTCATTGGACTTTGATTAAAATTTAAATGGTAAACTATCAAAAGACTGTTTAATGTGGTTCCAGGGACTAATGGCTGACCATGCATCTCGGCCTTGCAAATCACTGAAGGTCTGCAGATCACAAACCAGGAAAAGAACAGATTCTCTGTTTGCTGGACTCCCTCTATTTTAGTGGGGAACTCCAGCTCTGCTGCTGGACACTGTGGGTACTTTCCTTCACCTTCCCGCCCCTCCTTTCTGGAAAATGGAGAGAGTGAAAGTGCCTTTTTTTGAGACCCACTCACGAAAAGCCCTTCATAAGAACTGGGTTTTATTATAGTAACATCGATGCTATTTGGTTCATTAAAGGTCAGAAGGATCTTCATTCTAACTTATTTTCATTTCCAAATGCCTTTGTATTTTGCATGACAATATAAGCTCTAGGTCCTAACAGAGGGCAAAGTGGTCTGGTCCGGTGGTGGTGATCTGGAAGATGTTATATGGTACAGGAGAGGTCTGTGGCCAAACCAAGAACTGAATCCAGCTTTCCAAAATTCCTATGTGCTACTCTCACTACAAAATCACCTACCTTTCTAACGTCTCCCACTTTTAATATGCACAAATCCTAGGAACGGGCTGCTTACAAAACCCTTCGTTCTTGTCCCTTACAAAAAGGTTGCTTAAAAAACAGAACTAGAATTAGAATTTTCTTCTAAAAGCCATTGCAGACCACCACTTACTGTGCCCAGAATCCTGCGACTAAAGATTTTTTTAATGGCATAACCCACAAGGATTCTTCTGTGTTCTCAATCCAACTGCCTCATCACAACAGGAACATCACATTTTATTATGTAAAAGGGAGGATTTTATTCACTGCTGAAAAAACAAAAAGGCTAGTTGTGAAATAAAAGTTATTCCTCCACTGGTGGATCACTGGTCTTGCTGCAGGCTAGACTTTCTGCCACACCAGGGCTGCTCTCGCCATGAGTACAGACAGTTGTTTGAGGAAGCCTCACCTCAGGTGCAATTGTGCAATTCAGAAACATCTAAGCACCAAACTGTCTATGTTTAAAATGTCTACGTGTCAAACCACATTAGACGCTGAGGTACTTCTAAATTGCACCAGTGATATCACAGGGCTCTTTCCTTCAATGGTCTCTGGTGCTTTTAACACTCCCTTTGCTTCAGAGCATTAGCGTAGGAAGAACGGTGGTGAAGGGCTAGCTGTAGGATACTGTCCCTATGAGCCAAAGGATTACTCGCAGCCACTGTCTCCTTACACCGAATCTGTGAAACCTGACTGACTAAAAGCACCACGGCTCTCTGCTTCCCTTAAAAACTTCTCAATGAGCTCAACAGTATTTTAAATACTGAAAACCTCACTCAAATGGTAATAAATTCCATACATAAAATTGTAAGGAATGAGGAATACAGGAAAGGAGATTCATGTGCATCTGTTGAAAATCTCTGTGGGGATTCAGTTGCATCTAATAAATATTTGATAGTTCCTAAATCATTTATGGCTCTGTCAGGGGTCATTTTACTTGTTTTAGATGAATAATTAAGAGGATAATTAGGAGGATGTACAACTGAAATGTTCATCTAATTGTTCTTTTTACAGTATTTCTTACACTGCTGAGCTGTACAACACTTGTTCCCATCACCTTCCTGTCTTAGCAGCATCCCCTTATCACCAGGAATTTGGGGGCTTCCTTCTCCTCCGTGGGATTTCTAGCATCTCCCCGAATCGGAAGAACTGAACTTCCCATCACTGGGCTTCGGGAGCCACTGCTTTTATCTAGTCATTTCTGTAGAGAATGCAGCAAGGAATCAGCCCAGAAACAAAATTTACGCATAGCTATAACTAAGTGACCTGAAAAAAGTGGCGACGGCTGCGTAATGCTGGCAAGGGTGCTGCTCCCATGGGCGCACTGTCCCCCAGGGCAGGTCGGGCTCCAGCAACCTCAGGCCCAGCTGACACCAGCTGATGCTTAATTAAGGGGTGGCACACGGGCAAAAACAGCTAATGCAAACGCAGCTATGAAACGTGCTTATGGTCTCCAAGTGATCTTTACCACTTCTGCAGCGGGGAACCCGAACCCACATCAGTGCCTGTGTAATAGGGCACAAGAGCATTTCTAGTCAAGACAGAGGCTTGAGGAAGCAGTTTTCATTTTCTGGATGAAGCTCTGTCTCCTGCACGTTTTCTACCCTTTACCCGAGATGGGCAGGGGAAGGTGAGAAGAGTACAACAAATCTAAAGAGCAATAACCTCTTTACCTTTTAACATTTCAGAGCACAAAAATAACTAATCTTTCTTTTCCAAAAAAAGAAAAAAAAAAAGAATTCTAGTCCAATAGCAATAACAATAATCCAAGGAAGACATTTCCTGCCAGTTAATGAGCATCTAGGTGAAGGGTCTTTGACTTTCCCTCGGACCCTCGTCTCTTCTATCCAGTCATTAATAGCTAAGAAATGCCCTCTACGTCCATCACCATTGCTTAAACAGATATTTAGTTTACTGTCTCTGCCAGTCGGTGATATGAAGGCCTCACTCAGCCATCTGCTCCAGGACTCTGCTGCCAAAATATATTGCGATTTGCAGCAGAACCTGCCTCTGACTCCCACCCACCACCCAAAACTTTCATTTGCTTCATTTGCTGCCCTGCCACCTACCACTTGAAAAACTAATCCCAGGTACGTTGCTTCCAAAGATCTGAAAACCAAGAAAAGGTGTGGGACTCGATAAAATAAGGGAGGAGTTGAGAGCTCAGCAGAAGAAAACAGAGATGACAGCAAGGCAAAGAGAGTCTTCATGTCACCAGTAAAAGGCCGTAAGTTACCAAAGAAAAGTGACAGTTACTGTTGCTCTGAGAAGCAATAACTTGTCAGCAAAAATCCATACCCCAATGGGTGAGGAAATCAAAGACAGCAGTAGTGTTAAAATCACCCAGCAGAGGAAACTCAAGATACGGCTTTCATTACCAACTGCAGGAATACTAGAAAAATTGCCAGCACGATTCAGTTCAACAGCGTTTCCTATTATTCGTGCAGCAATATGTTATACATGCAGTATATCATTAGCATCTTTCCAAGAAGAAGATTAACATTGCTTTTTCTTGGTATTTCTAATTACACTTACTGCTGGTTACTACAAACACCTCTCTGTCACCAAAAGGACAGGGTCTATAACACGAATGGATTAATGAAGCACCAAATTTCCATAGCGTTCAGCCTTCGGAGATCCTCCTTTTGCTACAAAGGGCAACAAACTCAGGATTTCAAAGCAAACACAGGCATTTCTTCTTGAAGCAGAAAAACCCTCAGCAATGCATTAGAAGCCCAAACTCTGTTTAGTGGTGGTTTTCGCGAACTAGATTTGCTCTGCGGTGAAGCAAAGCAGGATCACAGCCTGTCGCTCCGTCTCATCTTAAGAGGCAAAAGCTCTCGACTCTTGCTACGTTCTCGAAACGCTGGAATTGGATCTAAAGCGCCTGCCTGCCTCCACGCTGTGGCTCGGGTCCAAAAACCCCCCGGAAGCAGTGGGTGTATCCGAGGTCACCCTACGTGCACAGCTACGTTGCAGACTCCCGGTGCAGGTACATGCCCTGGGTTTTGCTAGCAGACCTCTGACTAGAGGCATGTTACATAAAGCCCTGCAGAGATTCATGTGGAATGTTAATAAAGACAAAAATATAGTTCCAATAAATAAAATTGAATTAATTAGCGGTTTAATCCAATTCCCTAAAAATATTTGACCTTGTCAAATGAAGAGGGTGGCCTTATAATTTCTGCTTTTTACATTTTTAGATTTAAAGAGTAATCAAATGCATGCAGCTTTGCATATAAATCAACCTTGACCTTTTGGTGAACTGTTTTGGTAAAAATAAGCAGTACCCTCCGACTGTGCTTTTCTCTAAAAGCCAGAACAGACAGAGCAGAAGAGGATTCAGTTCAGAGAAGAACACAGCACTATAATCATATCAGAAACACATTAATAAGCCCCTACTTCTTTGAGCAGTTATTGTCCTTTCTTCTCTAAAACCTTCTGACTCCTAGAGTTCCCTTTTCCCTGAGCCTTGCATCTCAGCATTCTTTCGCATTAGCTGTTACAGCCTCCCAAAACTGGTAATTCAAGGTTACACCTTACAACTCTTGCACAGCCTTTTATTCTGAGGAACAACTGGCTACCAACAGAATTATTTCATGCTGAGAAGGAGCCTAAGAAAAACCTTTAAAATTAATCTGCAGAACCAGCTTTGCAAAGCGTGCAAAGGCAGAGATAGGTGGCTGTTACTGAGAAATTATGTAAAAAGCAGGAGAAAAAAAAAAAGCAAAACCCAAACAACAAAACAATAAAAAAGGAGGAGGAGGGTAAAACATGGCTTGAATTTTTAATCAACTGCAGGCAAGCTGTGTAGCCAAACAGAAAAGAACATACCTGTTTTCCCTGTGTTTTTCATCCAAGTCTTGTTAGAAGATTCATTGTCAAACCCATCAAGCTGCAGTTCTTGATACTCGTCTCCAACACGTGCCTGGTGGTCTACAATGTCGATCGGAGACTGCTGAGACCCTCCGCACTTCTCACTGGAAGTGACCCAGTGCTCGGGACCATAGGTACCTGTCAAAAAATACCAACCCCATTAATATTCCTGTAGCTCAGTAGTCCTGGATCACTCTAAGTAAGAGGATCAAGCATTTAAGCTCTCCAGGTAACTCCACTGCTGCTCTACTTCCGATATTTGAAAGAGGTTAAGACTTGTAAACTTAAGAAGACATCGACATCCATTAGCTTTATGCAGTACTCAAACTTTGCCTCTAGCAGTAACGAACAATGGCCTTTTTTTAATTGCTGTTCTGTAAAACTATCTGCAATTCCCCATTTCCCCTCATCCGTATGTTATGAATTAGCACGGCGTTACAGGAGCTTTCCTGAAGCTTCAGCCACAATACATTAGTATATAGTTTACCTTTTTACATGAGATAAATAGTGTACCAACAACCCATTAATTTGTGTTTGTGTAATACTCTGCCTAGATAATATAATCTTAATTAATGATTTCATGTCTGTTGGAGGTTTTGAAGCTAGAAAAGATGAGAAGAAGGAGTTTAAGCCAAATGAGATATTGGCAAATTTGAACACAGCAACTTTGAAGGGGGGGGAAAAAACCCCAAAACAACAACAACAACAAAAGAAATGCTAGAAGGAAGAAGTAAAGACGGCGATGACCTGTCAGGAAAATAACTGTAGCTTTTTTCTGCTATTCTTCTCTCATTTTCTGTTTTCCTGATTAACAAAGTCTGGTTTCACCTATGCAGATTACTCCTCCTAAACAAGTCAAGTCAAATATTAGCAGTAAATGCGAAGCTCCACAGATATCTGCACCTGGGCACGTCAGAGCCATCCATATCACATGACAGTAGCCAAAAGCAAGCAGACACAGAGCCAAACTGGCACTTCTCCTCCCCTCCACACCCCTCTTTTTTTTTTTTTTTTTTTAAAAAAAAGGCAATATAAGCATTGGTAATTTGCCAGCCGCCATGCAAGGACAGCAAAAGAAGAGGGTGCCACAGCTCCAAAGAGGAAATAGGAGACCTTGGAAAGAGATGGAGAGGCTGGACGGCTCCTCGCCCTCCCCGGTGACGCTCGGCGAGGTAGGAGCTGTCTTGCATCGGCCAAGGTGCAACTCCTGGTGGCAGAGCTGAGAGAGGCGATACTGCAGACCCCAGCTGCCAGAGGTCATCTGCCCCGGCCCGAGCTCGGCCTGCCCTTCCACAAGACTCTCCAGCACAAACAGTCCATAAGAATAACAAGTAAAAATTAAAAGTTTAAGATAAAGGCCTTGTCCTCCACACACCAGCTCTAGATGTCATGTGACACCAGAGACCTCAGCAATATTACTGGATTTACAGCACAAAATGTAGGCTTTCGAGTGAAATTCCCATTTTCCTTATGACCTCCCTTTCTAACTCTTAAACTGTATTAACAGAGACTAAGAGATTACCTTCCTAGCAGCACAAACAGTGGTTTAAGCTCCTGAAAGAGCAGTGCAGAGTTCTTACAAAGCACCTTCCGCTCACAATTCCTGAAGTGCTTTACAGAAGGGATCAGCACCGTTATTCTCATGTAAAGACAGGGCAAGCAATGGGCTGAGAACGGGTGCAACTCACCCAAGCTCACCCAGGACGACCGAGTCGCAGCCCAGAGCTGAACTCTGGTCTCCTAAGCCCTACTCTGGAGCACCAACCATCAGACAACATCTGATGTCATACCTGCACATCACACCTCCAAAAGACGCAGGCAGCGTGTCCGTTCAATAGGCATAAAAGTAGCGCATGATGTGCTAAGATGCATTTATTACCCTTGCAGCTGACAAACATACGTAAATTCAACTAGTGTCATCCAAACCCAGCAGGTGAAGGCCAGCCACTGTGGTCCCTGGATTTTTATGACTCCAGTTGCAAAATGCACTGCTCCTATCTTCCTACGGGCCCACGTAGGACGCTTAATCAACAGTAAGATTTTGTGCACTATACTCATGGCACGCAAATGCTATATGTTAACCAAAACAACAAGACAGTGTTTTATTTTCAACTACAATTAGGCAAAACTGCAATATCCTTTAAAAATCATTTACCTCATCTACCCAGCTAAAAAAATCAGTTTCCTTTATCTCATGATTCAACCTGTACAGCTAGCAAAAGCCACTTCCAGTTAATTTCCCAGTGTACCACCACTGAGGAGAACCGAATTATTAAAAGCACTGCTTGGGGAAAACTGAATGTGTTCCACTCGTACATAGATTTTTCTTGAATCAGGATGTTCTTAGTAATTGTTTTGCAGTGAATTAGATGGCAATTCAGATTTACTTTCCATATAACATTGCATTTACTCTACGAAATTTGGGAATTTGCTCCAAAATGTTTAGTACTGCACATAATCATCAAAGCTGCCAACTCCCGTTTTTTGGCTTCGTTATAAACATGGGGTGAGTTTTTCAAAAGTGCTCTGCTCACAGAGGCTATCACAGCGGTTTCAGCTGTGCATTAAAAAGGAGCTGTGCACTCAAATTTTCCAAATACCTTGGTGACCCTTTAGTCAATAGGAATTTTTTTTTTTTTAACTGATTTATTTTAACAGAGACTATTAGGTTATTTTCATGCACCTTGTCACAAAGACTTTTTTTTTTTTTTAATTGCAGCCAGCTCTTGACCAATTTGCAGTGAAAACTGTTTTGTCAAAACAAATAAAATAAGCCACAAGGGTAAACAAACAAACAGAACACCCAATTGAATTAAGACCTCAAGTGACTTAGGTACCTTGGACTGACTCTCACTGAAATTTAGTTATTCACTGCACGGACCCCTAAAGGCATTTATAACTTCATATCATTTTTAAAAGAATTATCTAATTTTTTTTTTTAATTTTAAGTTATCTGGTTTAGTTTAATAGTGATGTAGCTCTTTCTATAAATGCAGTACCTTCATTTGATTCTAAATCTATGACTTACCAAAAAAAAGCACAGCAGCATCTTCTATCTTCATGCAATAGTATTAGTTTTCTATGCATAAAATGTTTCTTTAATAATTCAGCACCAGTATGGAAAAAAATCTTATGCAATGAAACTCTCTTAGTAATTCAAACCCCCAACTTAGTGCCGGTGCTGTGATTCCAAGTCCTGACATCCCAAATTATACTCATAAGGCTAAGCTCTGATTTAGAGGTTCAAGACCTGCTAGTTAAAATCAGCAAAGGATTTTATAAACGAGTAGGTTTCCCATTAATTTCTTTCAGAACTTTTTGATATGCAAATTATTACATGCAATATGACCTACACCATTATGGCAGCAATTCTAGACCGTAATGGAGGCCACGACCTCAACATCTTCATTCCCAGCAGTGCAGGACTGGGGCCATCCTAGCTTTAGCAATTAGTTTGAAAAGGGGGAGGGAGAGACAAAAAAAAATTTATTTTTGAATTTAAGAGCCAGGTAAATAAATTATATCTCATCATACCCATAAAAAATGACCTCCAAGGCCTATGAAATGTAATTGAGAACAGTGCAGCGGGATTCATTTATTCACTGGTAGCCATCAGAAGGTTTAAGCCTAACTGCCTGCTTTTTTCCATGTACATTCAAGTGCAGTTTTAATTGAAACTGATCTTCCACTACAGATTCCAAATTAATTCTTCTTCTAAGTGTCTCATGCTCCAGACATTCTTGCCTTGCAAAAAACCCTATATCATTAGAGGAGGAAATAGAACGCTTTTTCTAAGCTTGCAGGTATTGATTACCTATTCCTTCCATCAAAGCACAATTGCCATTCCGCACTGTATAAATCTCTTCAGCGTTAGACACTTTATAAAGTACCAAGAATTATATCATTAATCATTTGCAGTTGCACCTGTCTTGCTATATTGAATTCTTTGTTTTTTAGAACTTTAAATAAATGTTTTTAAATAAAAACATGACACTAAATAAAGACTCTGTTTCGCTTAAACCTAGTGAAAAATCCCTTTGTTCTCTGTGTGACATTTACCCATCTGAAACAGAGTAAGTTGGAGGTGTTTGTATTTCATTTCACCAGCAGTAAACATCATGGCTTTAAACAAATAAAATTTGGGATGAATTTGAACTGGCCTTTTAAGAGTTGACAAATAATTTGGTTGTCAAACCCCAAACAAGTGAAGAACCTTCACTTGTGCTAATAAATAAAACATGTTTCCACTGAAGCAGTGGAAATGCACGTAAACAGAGTGTCAGGCAACCCCATCCTCAAGGCCAGGATTTGGTGGACGAGCGGGAGAGAAAGAGGCCGGGCCGCCAACCCTCGGCATCCTCCCGCATTAACACTAGGACCCCCCTATCCAAGGTGTTCTCCGAGGTCGCCTGGGAGCAAGCCGGGAGCTGATCTGGGGCTACGAACTGGTCTCTGGCGATGTGACCTTGTTTCTACTGAAGTCGCAGCAAAACGGCCGCTGGCTTCCAAGGCGTGAAAGCAGAGCTTGGAGGAGTAACCTCATCGAGATCTTTCGCTCAACTGCTCAACGTTTTAAGCAGCACCTAATGGCAGAGATACTATCATCTGTCCTCATCAGAAATTACTTGACACTTCCTAGAAGGATTCTACAACCTTTTCTTATGCAAAATCTTTGTTAATTACTGCAGTATCTTTAAGAGTTTAAGACACAAGCTGCTCTTTAAATAGAATCCAAGACCGCTCTTTCCTTCTTGCTACTGTACAACCTAAACAATGAGCAGGCTTCATTAACGAAAAACCATTAAAATAATGTATTTCACCAAAATCTAATTACAGCTTGTATAAAAAAAGTCCACTATTTTTTAATCAAATATATTTATTTCTCTTTCACAAATCACTCGTTTAAAATCTCTCGTATTAAAACTTTTGGAATTTCCTTGATTTCAAATAATTTTCCAATTAACGGGTCATTTGCTCTGGTACAAATTGTCTATTACACACATATGCGCTTAAACAACATCTAGATACAGTTTGACAGACTAACCGTTCACAAGTAATGTAATGTTGACCACTAGTTTACCAGTTGGGAAAGAGAGAGAAATATCATCGCTTGTTTTTCTTAAATTCTCACAAAAAAATGACTTAAAAACCCAAGCCTGGCGCGCAGAGAGAACTAGTTTAGGTTGGGGGATTCTTTTGCATTTGTTGTTGTTTTTTTAAACACACTGATCTCAGACAAATCTAACTGTGTTTGGTTCCTCTTCACTTTCATTTTTGAACGAAAATGGTAGTAACGGTTGCAAAGCAACCTAAGCCCCTCACTCCTGTGATTAAAACAAATTAACTTGGTCACTTTGTGGAGACATCCCATCCCATCACCTTCACACCTAAGATGACTCACCCGTGATCATGTGCAAGGCAGATATTCACAGAACCATAAGAAAAATGGCAATGCAGAAGGGTTTATATCCCTCACCCCTTTCTAACTCTACTTTGGCCTCACTGCCCCCCCCACAGAGAGCTCTTGCTGCTCACTTGCATGTTTGATTTTTTTAAATACAGATAGAGGCTACCCTGATACGGAGACACGATCTACCACAGGCAGCGTGCCCAGATACCATGTAGAGTGGCAAAGACTCTCTTCTCTCTGCGTTGGAAGCACATGGGACCAAATGATTCAAAATAGGGCACAAGAGCTGCTATAAGCAGTGCTGTGATATCTTCTTGGATGGCGCTGTTATTTGGTTAAGGATGTCAGTGATGCCAACGAGGCAGGTTGCCGCTAGCATCTGCTACAGGTTGTTTTCCTGCTCAGAGCACAAGGAACAAAACCAGAAAGGATTCAAGTGCTTAAAAGCGGAATCTCATTTGAAAGTCAATGGGGACACTCTTTGACATCGCTAGATACTTTTGGAAATTCTATTTTAGATGCGTGAGAGCCTTGTGTCATTCAGCGTGAGTATAAAAGGGAAAATTCCAGGCCTCTCTTAAGACAAAATCAAACCAGTTACTAGGAAAGACGGAATGAAATAGCATCTCCTCTTCACACGAAAATCCCCCACCCCTTGCTTATACAGCTCTGGATGAATATCTTAAGGGAGACTTAAGGGATCATAGCAGGTAAGAACCTCTGCAGGTTCGGCAGGCTCTGGGTAAATGCGGAAGTTTTCCTTTGGGCAGATTAGCAGATACGATCTGCCCAACCATCTCAGCATTCAGCCGAGCAAAGCTGAAGATGTAAATCTCAAAATCTCCGCATCTGAGTCCTTGCCATAAATGAACTCCTCCATCATGAGCCAAATCTCATGAAACACTGAAAAGAAATGTCACCACCAATAAAAGAAAACTGCTCCTTTCTTAACCCCGAGGAAGAGCGAGGAACTTGAGCCTTTGGTCAACTGCAAGGCAATGAACTTCACTAGCAGGCTGAATTTTCAAATAGGAAAATAATGGTTTAAAACACTCACACACCACTGAAACTCACTGCAGAAACTGAACACAGTTTAAGATCCTTCACAAATCTCAGTTTGGGACCTCTCTCTGTCATCTGGGACAAAGAGACTGAAACTGTTACTTGATGCCATAAACTAAGACTTCATTTTTACCATTTAAAAGCAAGTATCAGTAAGTGCTGAAAGGTACCCAAGGAAGGTCCTTCAGACTGGCCGAAAATCACCTTCCCTTCAGCCTCTCCTCTCACCTCCCAGTCCCTCCTAGGAAGAAGGAATAATGTGAACCCCACAGGGTGAAGCCTAAAGACTGTTTTGATGTGAGGAAGAGAAGATAGATTTGAATGACTGACTTATCTCTTGCTGAGTAATTTATCATGAGGATGCAGGGGCCTTGATAAAAATCTCTGAAAGCCTTGATAAAAATCAGTGGCATCTTACAGAGGTCTTTCCATTGCAGAAAAAGCAGTCAAGTTGTTGAATCATTATATTAGGGTGGAAAAGTTACTGAAATTGTACTGTCTTGCTCTAAAAACGATGGCATATCAAACTCAAAGAGATGGAGAAACAGAGCCTGTAGTTAGAGTTCACAGTGCTGTTTTGAACAAAGATTTCAGGATTTCCTACCCTGAGGGAAAAGGGCTTTTCATTTTATTATTCTCTGTCATCACTCTGTTTAACACGAGACACTCATGCTCACAGAAAATTCCAATTACTGCTTGAAAAATGAGACTGAATACCAAAAGCCAGATCCTGAAGAGCGTGCTGAGACCCAGGCAGGTATAAGCACCATGCAGTCTGCAAGCTCAGTACAGAAAAGCATGCGCAAGACATGTAAAGGTAGTAAACCGCTAAGGACACTTTCCCCAAGAACAATCTCTGATAAGGGCTATCTTAACCGGCAGTTGTTGCAATAAATGCAGACGCAGGAAGAAGGAACAAAACGGGTTTGGATTTAGATAACCTTTGAGCCACTGCTAGCAGCAACATCAGAAACACCAACCCAACGATTCTCTTCTGCGCTGATGCTACCCCGCCTACAGCAATCTCCAGCCATTTGGCTTTAAAAACAAAGCCTATCTACAAAACTGATTGTATAAGTGATGCTGCCCCCCTTCCCTTGCCAAAACTTGGTGGAGACAAAGGATGAAGGAAGGGCTTTAAGCCACGTTCCCAAGCGTAAACTTTCCTACAATGTCTGCAGCTTTTGAACCTGCAGGTAGAGTGAGGCACGTGTTCTTCTTAACTTTACATATCCACAGATGCTAAAACTATTACTGGACTCTTTAATTAAACCTTCTAACCTTTAATTACCTTTGGCAACAAGTTTAGCTTATATGTTTTCAAAAGCTTTGTATTCCTTAGTATGTGTGTGTATATACGTATTATATATAGTCACAAATATTTTTTTGTTTTCATATATACATATATAGATAGCTAGGTATCTCCACATACATACACGTACTTTCTGCATCCCCATATTGTTCCTCAAAACAAGTACGAAGCTGCCATGAATCTTGCAGGAAGCTCCCGCTGCACCTAACAACCTTCTAGCGGCAGAAACGTACAACATCCAAAATCGGGAAAACACCAGGACCTTAAGACAAATGTTGCAGGAAGCTCGCAATAAAGGAGTAAGTGTAATTACTAAAACAAGCTTTTTCCAGAAACATTTCAAGGTTCAGCATTTGTGATCTAAAAAATTTACCACCACACCACAGTGAAAACAGTTCTAAATTTAGCTGCGCTGGCTAAATAGTTTGGGGGCTCCTACGGGGTATCTCGTGTAATAAAATCCTGATAGACAAGACTAATGAGCTGGTGAGTTTTATAACTCTAATATTTCAAAAATGTTTACATTATATTTAACACAGAACACCACAATATCAATGAAATTAATATGCAGAACTTATTGAGTAGAAGGATAAATCGTGGCACAGAATGTGCCTGCTGGTGGCAAGTGACTGAGACTATATACATCTACATCCTCTATTTTTCATAATTTTCTGCATTTTTAATACATATATCTGACATCTCACACAATTCATTTCATAACTGTCTGCAGCCTTTTTCAAACTGCTCACCCCTGAGCTGCATATAATAAACGAGGTCATAACTTATATTATAAGGAGAAAACACAAGATTAATTTATATGAAGACGTTGTAAATTAACTTTCTTCTACTTCTGCACCAGTTGAGTAAAACTCCATGAAGGCTAGGGACAGACATAAAAATTGATTTCTTCCTAAATATAATTTTAAAAAGTATAAATCCTAATGGAAATTACTGAATGAAGATGCATTATGAATCAATGCAGGGGTGCAATGACAGCACTTTGCATTGCTGGAAGGAAGACATATATTTCAGTAATGGGGTTGGTCATGGGTGCCTTGGACAGGCCACGTCCGCGAGCACTGCAGGGCCGCCGTTCTCTCTGCAGGAGAGCCTCTCTCTCTCTCTCTTTCTTTTTCCTTTACAGGTTACTAGCTATAATGACGGACCTTGACAGCAAAAATATTCACTCTGTAGTAATGCCCAAAAAACTGCAGTAGGAAGAGGGGCTCCATTCTTCCAGGGGAGCACGCACAGAGCAGCAAACAGCTCCTGCCTCAGAAAGCTTTTTAAAACCAAACAACCTAACGCAGATCTGCCAAAAACCCAATACAAAGCACCTAAATTCTGTAAATACGCAGGCCTCCTAAGCCAGCTTTCCTTACTCCTCGATTACCTTGTTTCATCCTCTCCTCTCCAAAGTCATCTCCCTGAGCCAGATAACCTGCTAACACACCCTCTCCTCTAGGTCACAAATCCAATCAACCTTCCCATGGGACAGAAACAAAAAGAAATGCCAATTCTTCCAAACAGCAAAGATAGAAGAGGAAATTATGCTGGTGTTTCATGGAATTAAATAGATGGAGAATGGCAGCACAAGCACACATGATGCTGCATGGTCCCATTTGAGCTTCTCCAAGGAGAAAGCACAGTTTGAAGCTCTGAGGGGAAAAAGGACAGGGAAAACGTGAGGAAGAAACTGCATGGGCAACTTTCCTGCCCGGCCCTGGCACTCTGGTGCAGAAGTGACCACAGAGCCAAACCCAAGACTGCAGCCGAGAGACCTCAGGCTGTAGGAGGTGAGAGGAAAACTTGCAAGAGCAGCAGCCACGGTGGGCTACAGCACTGCTTTGTGGTGGCATTTTATCTCCAAGCTAGAAATCTTGCCTTCTTTGAGGGCTTCACCGAGACCCTCCTAAAGCATCAAAGCTCCCTCCTGTGCTACTGACAGCCCAGCGGCTCACAAAGATGAACGCTGAACGGCAGCGACAGCAATAAGCCATGACATTTAAGTCGGGAAATCTCCAATTCCCATCTTGCTTCTGTGTCTCCTTCCTACCAGCAGGAGAACCACGCTCCATTTCACTCCCCTTCCTCTATAAAAAAAGGGGAAGATCACTAGGCTCATCCAAGCATCCGCAAGGATTGGTCAAACTTGTGAAGAGCTGTGCAGATTTAAGGGAAAAAAAAAAAAAAAAAAAAGCACACAACACTGCAAGACGATTGTCTTGCTGTGGATCTCAGCCCCAGGTTGCTTGTAAATGCATTTAGGGAAAACACAATTCCAATTATTTCTCCAAACACCATAGCCTCGAAATCCTGCTTCTAACACGCATCCTTAATAGCCTTGATCTCACCAAAGAAGCTGCTAACATAAATGATGCCTCCCTGTAAATTAATACCCACCTAGACTGGAGGTAATGGGAACAGAAAGTAAGTTTGCTTGATTCCCATCTGTTCTAAGCAAAGGAGCCGTCCCCAGAGTTCTGAGAGCCAGCATGGAAAAAAAAATAAAAGATGGAAAGAAAGGAAAAAAGTGTATATTTTTATTGAATTCGTGCAGGATACAGGTTAATAAAACACCCACAGGGAGCACAGAGCAATATAGAAAGGGAATAAAGGGAGGGAGGGCTGATACCAATAAAGCCTATCCAGAGGCACAGGTGGAGTGAAAGTACTCATGATTGCAAAAGAAACCTGCTACAAAACTGATTTTTCACTTGTTGCTTTGGCTCAAGTTTAAAATTTACAAAAAAAAAAAAAAGTGTCCTCAGAGGACAGTTTAAAAAAGAAAAAAGAAAAAAGTTATCTGTTGCCAAACCACTTGTGTCACCTTCAGTTTGCCAGCACCCCTTGTTGATCCTAACCTGACCAGAAGCCTGCCACTGCACCAGGATCTTATTGTTAAATACATCATCAGCATCCCTGAAATCATTCGTTAAAACTTTGACAAATGCTAACTTTGCTCCGATTTTTTTTTTTTTTAAGGTGCAAATCAACTTGTGCTCACCTAAGGTCTTAACAGCATCTCTGTTCGAGCAGCTTTCTCAATCCAGCTGTCTGTCCCCCTCGCTAACACGCACCACTACAACAGTTCCCTAGAGGCTGGCTGGGAGGTTGCCAGCTTTTACTTAATGACACATTGTGAACTCTGGCTTCAACTACCATTAACATTCAGTCTACGTTTCTACCATTAATTTAAGAGCATCAGGAGTAGGAATAAATAGGAAGACAATAAGTAGCCATAATGTCCACCTCGAGGTACTTTAGCAGATATGACTGCTTCTGGAGCTAGGAAAGAGTTACAACTGTTCTCGTGACTTTTGTTTCATAACTGCTATTTTCCTCACAGATGGCATCAGGATAGCGTTGCAAGAGATTCACTCACCACTAGTGGGACAGACGCAAAAAATAAATGTCAGTTTAACAAATGCACTTCTTTCAGCATTGCCTGAATATGTGGTTTAGGGACAGTCCGTTTAGGGATGGCCACCCGAGAGGGCAACGGTGAACCACAGCACGCCCATCACCAGGATAATTCCCACCAGAGCACGGCAAGAGCATCACCCAGTCCCTGCACCTGTGTGCTGGGACCGGCCACCACGAGCGAGCACGGCTGCATGCTTTCGCGCAGTGCTCCCGGCCCCCCTTGGCCCGACGCTGGGAAGGCAGCAGCGGGCTTCGAGCGTGCCGCCCGTGCTATTTACTCACAGCAGCGTTTGGGCAACCCGTGGTGACA
The DNA here is from genome assembly GCF_040807025.1 of Struthio camelus. Lineage (NCBI taxonomy): Eukaryota > Metazoa > Chordata > Aves > Struthioniformes > Struthionidae > Struthio > Struthio camelus. Next base: position 11,733,483 of record NC_090955.1, on the reverse strand, counting down.
TATAGCACCAAATGGAAGCTGCAGTGTCTCAGTTAACAGTGAAAACTGTAAGATATTGGATTCATACGGTGCTTGCAGAGCACATTAGAAGATCATCATCATCATCATCATGTCTTTTCAAGACAGCCATAATTATTCAGGCTGTTATTTTATCTCACCAGTCCTTTTGAAAGACTAAATTATTTAGTATTAGCAAACCCTCACTAGAAACAATGTTTTGGTTGAGGGACTAATCTTCATATCAGTACACAGCCATACCTGGTCTTATCTACATTACCAATTCCCCACTGATTGAGCGGATTCATTAACAACACAATCTCCGGCGACTGAAATGAAGTCTCATTCTTCGTATCACTGGTGCCTTGCTGTTTGCTTTTCCTTCACAGTGTGCACACAAGTAATTAACTTACTACGCTCCGCTAGCTTCTGACACATTACTTGGCAGAGAAAAATTCACCAGCAGGTAGTTAAGCATGCAAAATATTTTCAGTCAAACAAACTTCATAACAAAGCACCGCTCAGGAGAAGCGCGGCTCTTTCCGATACAAGGCTAACACGCTCCACGCCGACCACACCAACAAGAGCTTGCTGAGTGGTGGTAGGGGAAAAACGGAAAGAAAGTAACTTTAAACACTTTTGCTCAAAACATAAGAAGCTTCTTCGGGGAGGAAAACTGGCAAACAAGTAGAAGATGATAACTGAAAGGATGAGCACAAGAGACTAACTTGAGTGTCCCTTGTGACAGTGTGACACAACAAGGATGGACACAGGACCGTAATATACGCCAGCATATACTGGGGTCTGCAAGTACAAACAACAGCACATTTCAACTTTTATTTCAAATATGAAGCAATTTGCTATTTTAAGCCTAGAGCGCTGTGCTTTATGTCTTTTCATTGACAGTGAAACCTCCTTATATGAAAGCATGCAATTTACTTATAAACCCCCCCTAAAATACTCCACCCAGGAACATGACTTGAAACATTCAAATAATCCCAGTAACACCAAGAGGTAAAACTGGAGTAAGTTACCCCTGCATTTATCTGCTGTTACCGTTCAAACTGCAAACGGATGATGACTTATTTCAGTGAAGGAGCAGTGCAGGGCCGTCCCCACTGCAGACTGGCGAGATGAAAGGCTGTCTTTGCCTGAAGTGACAGCACTGCCATTGACTTTGATAACACCAGGATTTTACCTTGAGAATACAAAGACACCAGAGACTTTGCAGGGTGCTGCTCTGATCAAAACATGCACTGAACTGTCACTTTAATATTTGCTCAGTACTAGCCTGAGTAGCATGGGATCTTCATACTATACTGATGTAGTCTGGACACAGTCGCACAAAAGAATCAGCCATTCTCTCTACACTGTTTCAGTCTCTCCTTTAAAGTAAAAGTAGCCAAAATTCCAAAATATACATAAAAATACTGGAAAAAAAGCAGGAACTTGGCTAGGATAAAGACCCATTCACCATGTTATTAATGGTAACTTTGACCTTTTGTGACAAATTCTTGTTCAGCTCTGTAATTGCGTTGACCTAAAAGAGTGGACGTTGTGATCTTTAAGCTTCCTTCTACCCGAAGACGAATCCTTCTGAACTCAGGCAAAATGAAACTTGGCTTTTCCCCCAGTTGCTCATTTTTGTCCAGAAGTCATTTCTTCCTTTCCCTTTCATATGCCCCAGGGCTAACTTTGCCAGACTTAAGGCTGTTGTTTCTACCCGTTCAATTACAGAAGTTAGTTTCTCATGTTCTACTGCACCAAATTTTGCTTGTGACAAAAAAATTAAATCTACAGAGGACAGAATTCACTGTGATTTGTGTATAGCATTTTCCTCTATTATGCTGCTTTCAACTCAGCTCATTTAAATTCAGCTCCTGTCATACCCATCATTTTCAGTTCACCTGTTATGCAGAACCACTTTCCACCTCCAACAGAGCTAGTCTTCACCTTAGCTATATAGTTTATACCAATTCTCTGACTCGTACTCTTGGCCTTAAATTCTTATAATCTAAACGCTACTTGAGTAGTATTTCCATTTGCTTGACCAGAATATTAACACATGGAATAGAAACTTATGTTTTTGATATTTCTGATTTTCATCAAACGAAAACAAACTAGCTCACTTCAAAGCTACCTGGGGATCATTGATAGTTACTCAAGTCTGCAAACAGACCCTCTATATCAAGGAAAACCCATACTACATCTCTGAAAGTCTGCTGAAGCCTGCTTTGTTCCAGAGGATGAAATCTCAGGTTCTGTTCAGCTCTTCACCCTTATAGGGGCAGCAAAAAGTAACAGATTTTAATGCCAGAAGAACATATACTGAGATGATAAGCATGAGTCATTACATTTCATAAAGTTACCCCTTTATAGAGCCTCAAAAAACAGACTTTGGCTCTTTCAGAAAGTGATTCAATGCTGAAGAAATCAATACTTGAGAAGCCACTGTTTGGGTTTAAAGAAAAACAAAAACATCTCAATGTCTAATTGCTCTCCAAATTTCAATCCTGGGGCTTACTTCTGATGCAAATTTGTTGGGTTTCCAGTCCGGTCTTTGTTTTGCCTTCTAATGGTAGATTACAAGAGATGTTTAGGAGACAGACTCTTCTCTTTTTAATGCCACTGCCACACTCTTCTCAAGTGACTTACACATACACTTGGGAAAACTGCAGAGAGTCTTGATTAACAAATAAAATTGGGATTGGATAGCTTCTGTCTTGGGGGAATGCAATACAGTGCTCAGAACCATCTTCCAGTCAGAATGCCAGCTGGGCTGGAAATTACTCTTCACTTCATGCAAAACACTGCATAGATCCAAGCAGATCCCTCCGCCGCCCTCATTAGAGGATGCTCCTTGTAACCTCTCCTAAATCACAGATACTCTCCAAAAGCCTACATTTTTTCCTTTGGCCCAGACAGAATTGATAATGGACTTGTAGTAGCCAAAAGGCAATGGGGGAGAAAAAGACAGATAATCAGGCCCAGGCAAGGTTAACGGACCAGAACAGGAATATATATTCTTGTGTCTGTTAGTTGGTTTTGCAGTATATTCCCTCTAGCATGAGATCTTCCTACTGAAGACTAACACTCCCAGTCAAGTTCTCATCCTCTTGAGGGTTGATGCTTGCATCAACTTTTCTCTGGCCTTGAAAAACAGCCTCACTGCATTCATATAGCCAAAAGGCCTGTGTGGTCAAGTCTTTTTTCCACGTCTGCAGCTCTGTCTGCTTGTGTCTTTTCTGTCCTGTCCTGAATGCTTTCTCCATTCAGCTACATTAAACAGGTATGATCATTTTCATGGCCCAATATCACTTTCAGATCTTTTTCAGCTTCCATGTGGCTTATAGCGTTAAGACTTCAATTTACCCATTCACAGGGTACTCAAGCACCCGGCTCTATCTTCTTCCATGTTGTCACTCTCCATGGCTAAGGACCACTTCCCAATATTCACAGAAATTCTTTTTTTCCTTTAAGCCAACCCTTCATGCTTTCACTTACAAAAATCCTGATAAAAATTAAGCTCGCTGTTGTGTTCAGATCACTTCCTATTACGCTAGCCAGTGCTGTCCCTCCACACATGGGATACTTCTCTGTATCCCTGCATTATCTATTATCTTACACTGAAGTCCAGAGCTTCTTGAGGAACAGACTGTCTTTCTGTTCTTGCTCTGCTTAGAGTAAAACAAAAAATCGGGTTTGATCCATGACTAGAATCTCTTGCTACTACGTAGTATAAACCTGTGATAGTAAGTTAAAGTATTCTGATTATTTTAAGGTAATTGCAGAGGCCGTCTTTGGGACCCTGTACCAAAATAAGTAATTAAACACAACCCTCCTGATTATAGAGCATGTCTTGGGTAATTTAACGCTTTTATTAAAGCCATAGCTGGTGGACTTGAGAGACTGCTGTCTTGGTCTCATGAGAACGAATTATGTCTAGCTTTTTAAAGTAGCAAGTTTCCGGGCTTCCTGGCTTCAGAAAAAGTCTGAAAACACAAGAGAAGAAAGGTCCAAGAGCCAGAAGGCAAACAAGAACCTTAAAATTACTATCTTCTTTCAGTTTCTCCTGATTTGTTTTGGTCCGTCTCATTACTTTTGAGCAACTGATCCTGGCAGTACTCCAGCATACCTGAGTTTATTGACAAATACCAAACAGAAGCTAATGCCAGGGGAAATAACAGAAAGAAACCAAAACCATCAAACTGCCCTCAGTTCCAGAAACGTGGGCTAATACAAGGGACTCACACAGGTGCTTCAATGCCAACCACCAACCAGGGCTCAAGTCAGACCCACTTCCACCATCCTTGCAGGCTAAAAGGTGAAAAGGTAGACTGCTTTGCGCTCAGGATGTCTTGATTCTAGATGACACCTATACATTTGAGACTACCTATACAAGAAAAGAGATTTTTTTTGGTAAAATGTGATGTATTTATATTTTTCCAGAGCTTTTATTACAACGATTTTTAGAATCATATACACCACTCCTGTTTCTTCCTTGGTTGTCATGAATTCTGCACAAGTGCCTGCTGTCAGGAACACAATTTTCTGCACAGCTTTAGGTGGAGAAGACTACTTTCTGAGGGACACAAGCTCACACAAACAGTAAGATTTTGTGAGAGCTGTTGTACCGCTGTTTTGTTTCGTTGCTTTTAACTGTCACTGACCGATGCTAGCTGATTTTTGCCCATATAATAAGCCTTTTAGTCTCTCTGGTCTTGTCAGGTTTCCACAGTTGCAAAAAAAAGAAAACACAAGTAGGGCTTATTCTGAAGTAAATTCTGGATGTAACTGCTTATAACTCTGCTAACAGTAAGAAGAAGCTACTAAATCAGCAACAGAAGTTTATTAATTTAGTAGTTACTGAGACAGATCTTATTGATCTTCTCTACTCACCCTCAGCCACTAGAGTTTACCGCCCAGCTCCAGTTTATGCCTCGATTAAGTGGCTTGGCGAAGCCTCGCGTTTGATAGCACGTACATCATGTAGCATAACGCTCACGGTACGATGATTTGCAAACTAAGCAGCGGATTCATCATCCTAGAGCAGCCTCCAGTTTTACTCAATCAAGGGAGCCAGAGCAAACATTCGAGAGCAAAGCTAACGCACGAGAGCTTCGCGCCGAGAGGTACGGCGCTTCCTCAGCGGGCAACCCGGCTCATATCCGGCTCCGCTCCTGTAATATTTGTGACACAATATCAGTTGGCTGGAGATTGCTTTCCATTTTCAGCGTTCGCTTGTTTTCGTGAACGTTTCTTTTTATAGGCTCTGATTCAGCAAAGCACTTAAGCACATGCTTTACTTTAAATAGCCGAATAATCCAACGTCTTTGAGCAAATGTTGAGCTTTAATTGTGTGAACAGCTCCAGTTCAAGGGCTCCTCATGTCTTGGGAACTGCACGCTCACACTTGTGTGCTCTATTCGTTGCACAGATATAATGTTATTCATGAGCTTCATGTTAGGCGTTTACTTCAGTACTTTGCTAAACAAGGGCCAAAAAGCAAATTTATTTAATAACGTTTCTACAGTTCAGTTCTAAACTGTCAGGAATTTTAACTAGAAAATCTAAATAAATCACAAGATTTAATTTCTTTCATATCCGTACCTTAATTTAGCACTCGCTACCGTTGTGGCAACATGGTTCAATAAAGCATTGTTTTGGGGGTCTTTTTTTGTGCTCCTCCCCCCTTTAGGAGGTTTATGTGCTCCTTAAACTAAAAAAAATCCTGAGTGAGAACTACCCCGGCCCAGGGCTTTCCCCTCGTAGCCCACAGGAGTCACTGCATCACGGACATGAAGAGGCCTCTCCGGAGAACCTGCCCGTCCGTTTAGAGTAACCGCAGGCCCACCATGCCTTCTGGCCTCCAAATCACGATACCTGATTACAAAAACACGTCCAGAGTTTTCAGGGTCTCTTCCTATTACTTCTGCTTTTTCAGTCTTAAGAAAATACTTGGGGCAGGTTTTCAAGTCGCTCTCTATAACCATTGCTGCATCTTTAACATGAAAGTTGTCAATTGTTCATCTAATTATAAAACTGTAGCCATTGCGGCTTTAAGAAAAAACACCAAATACTTTAAAGTTAACAATAAAACTATGAGACCTGACCATGCCACCTTACCCTTTTGAGCCGTTTCCATATTGACCGGCTCCCCACTGAACCACACAATGCAAGCCCCCTTACCAGTTTACATTAGCTGCTGCTTCAGATATTTCAAAATACAGCGGTTTAATTTATTAGAAGAAGGCACGCCAAAGAAAGCTGCCAAGCGTACAACCTTCTGAAAAGCTAGTTCTCTAAATGTGTTAGAGAAAAAGGCAAAGAACGAAATTCGCACTTCACACACATCTGCTCGCAGAGCAGAACGCCATCACTGCACCGCACTAAGTCCCATTGTTTCAGATGAAAGCACCTAGTATGGGCCTGCAGGTAAAGCAATTTCATATGCTGAAGCTGGCTGGAGAAGCTAAATTAAATAGGATAAAGGAAAAAAAGTAAACAGAAACACAAACAGGTGCACCTGGGGAGAAAGAAAGAAAAAAAAAAAGGCTAAAATTGCCTTAAAGATAAAAGAATTAAACTCTTCTGACCAGTAGCTGTAAAACGTCTAATGAATTTAGACATTCGTTTCCAAAGGAAGAAAGCTATTTAATGAGATAAGTGTTATTAAGATAGAACAAAATAAACTATAATGTAGAAAACTGCTCATTAGCTGACGCTTAATTGCTCTTATAGTTGGTGAAGAAGCAGTAATTACTATACCAAAAAAGATCTATATTTAGAGATTACTTGTTTTTAATGTGTTGAATAAGAAAACCAATTTTCATTTTGATATTAAACCAAAATTCAGCCAGAAAATATCCAATGTCATCCCCTCTGGAACTGAACACTGACAACTGCAAAGCCTTCTGGAAACGAAAAAAGAAATATTGATTATAGCAAGAAATACAATTGTAGTTTGTTCTGAAACAAGACTTCGATAGATTTATAGTTATTTACTCACTGTGGTCTCACTATTTGCCTTTTTTCTTTATAAATATTTACCAGGCACTGTCTTCATAAAATAATTATTATTCAATGTTCACAGCAAAGAAAAGACATTAGAGATCTGGCTGTGTGCTTTGCCATTCTAATTTGTATGACAATATCTTAATTCAGTTTTAATACGTAAGTCCTTTCAGCTGAACATCCCAAAATTTCTTTGCCAGGTTTTGCATGCAAACATTTACAGAGAAGCGGGATCTCTGTGTATGCGGCTATCCATTTGATCAGAGGCTGATGCAGGGATCCTTGCTGCAGTTCACCAATTCCCGTACGAGAGTTGACATTCTAGGACATTTCAGTGACATTAGAGCAGATATTGGTGACTACAGAGAAGTTACGAACTCCTATAAGCATTCTGTTATTCTCTACAGGGGTATTAAGAGAGTCATCAACAAGGTTGCTTTCTAATTGATTCCCAAGTAATTCTACAGGCAAGTGTTGAGCCAGGAAAGGTTTAATCCTGCATGCCTGTGCCAGTGAGCACTTCCGCTGAAGTCAAGAGGAGGAAGAGGAGTCCACCGTTCCCACCAGACTCTTGTGGTGCTGAGTGTCCCAGCAGCCAGCTATGACTCAAACACGAGCAAGAGCATTTACTGCATTACCATCTTCACCAGGGAAAGGGTATATCAGCAGGCAAAGGAAATACTGTTTAGAGTATGTAGCAGGTTTTTACCTAAAAGATTTTCAAATGATGGGTAACTCAGTGCCTCGGAGCAGGAAAGGGTCTAGCAGCGGCAGAGCATGCCTTGTTGGCACTTCACCAGGAGGGTGCTAGTCCGGCTTTCCTCTCAGGCACACATCTACGCACAGTTGGTCCAGTCCAGAAATCACAGATGTTTGACTAAATCGGTCTTTAAGATAGGCGAGACTCCTCATCAGAAGATAAAAGTTGACCTCCCAAATGTTACAAGGACGTACATTTTAAAAAGCCCCTCTCCACTCCTGTCCCAAATAGTATCCAATTTCACTAAAGTAGAGAGAGCGAAAAGGAAAACTTTTTCGGATTTATCATCAGGATCTGGTTGGGATCAGCAGCACCAAGATGAAGTGCAATCAATCTGGTGATGTATGTATCACCTCATTCTCTCATAAATCATGGTTACAAAACAAATGCTGACAGGACAGCCAGGGTTAAAAACAATAAAAACTTTTAGGCCAATTTTTATTTAATTTGACTGTGTTTCAAGATAACGATACCCCCTTTAACTACGGGAAATATGCTCCATCTGTTCTTCAGAGCCTCCACTGGCTCACAATTTCCTTCATGTACAATTCCAGATGTTAACTGGGACCTTGAAAAGCCCCTAGGGCCCTAGCTCCTCCTTCTCACTCCCTCAACCGCACAACTGAAGCCTACAAACAGCGATGAACACTGCACAAAGCCCCAAACACCACACTGAAGGTTTAAATGACATTTTAGCAGCACAGAGGGTCTTTTGCAAATCCTCTGCATGGGGCTGAAACTTATCCAAAGCGAGCAGATGAGGGGAGCAGCGTCCTGGCCAAAGCACTGCTCGCTTCGAACCTGAGGGACTGGGGCAGGGTTTTCTAACTGCAGGAGCATCAAGCTCGCTTCCTCTTCAACAAGTTTAACCAAAAGAGCTTACAGATACAGCTCAAGGCTTCAGCCAACGTGGAAAGATGCTAAGTATGTTTTTTGGAAATCGGGAAAGAGAGCTCCTGTGAACACTATCTCTTGGAGCATCTTCTGGTAACTGACATCATGCAGGTGCCTGGGTTTTTTAAACCTTGCACATATTTTTAATCAATTGAAAACAATATTTAAGAAAAATGAAACCTTGGAAATTTTTTCTATGATGATACATCAAAATACATAAATATTATACACCTTAAACACCATTAAAGTATTTTATAGTGTAGATTTTGCAATCCATACAATAAAAAAAAACACACAAAGCTCTGATGTGCAGAACCATGAATTTTAATTCCCTGGAAGATCACTCTACGGTAATTATTAATCTCCATCTATTGGTCCGGTTAACTTAAGGGAAGGATATTCCAAAGGAATGGGTAACTGTAGGGCAATTCGCTATTCTGCTTTTACAGAGCAAGAAACACTTCTAGCTATGCTCAGCATCCAAACTTGCATATAAATAAATTCCAGTCCAAATAAATTCTTTATACTGCTTTCAATTCCATACTGCTTGCATAAATCATACTTATTCCTTTATAGAGATTTTTTTTTTAACAGAATCACCATTAATAGCATAGCATATCAAATATTATTCCAAATTTAAATAAAATCTGTTCATCATTATGGTCATTAGCTAATGGATTTTTATCTTCCTTTGGGACCATGGTAAACATTAAAATTCAATTTATTTAACATTTACTTCTCATAAAACAAAAAAAAAGAGCATCATTTCCTTGCCACAATAACAAACTCTTAGGGTCAAAAAACTCATGAGAACCAGGTCTAAAAAAAATCTCTTTTGAAGACTAATGAGGTACTGAAGGAGGATGTGAATGAACGCAGGAGCTCACACACGGGCTGTGTGCCTAATCCTGCAGCTACTCATTTTCCTATCATTGCAAATGCTGTAAGACCCGGGGCTACGCAGCAAAAACATAGCAAAACGTTCTCCCATGGAAGTGCAGACCCCAGTAACTGTGGATTTAAGCCCATTGATAATCCAGTTTCCTTTTCTTAGATACCATTTGAGGACCCCATATAAAAAGCCCACGGATGCTCAAGGGCCCAAAGCAAAGCTTAGGACATATTAGCAAGCGTACGTCTTAGTTTGGCTATAACAGGCACCACCACACACAACTTTTCTTACAGTCACTATAACTTATTACAGGTTGAAAAACTCAGTTGTTTGGGGAAAAAAAAAATAAACAAATTTAGTTTTCCTTGTGATACAGCTGCATTGTTTAAACAAACTCTGATAAATGCATTCTTTTCACTCAAATTGATTTTCTTTTCAAAGCTCCCTTTGTCATCTGATTTGTTAAGTACTAGAGGACTCCACAGCTCACTGACTGGTGCTCCCCTGTGTATTCATGCTCTTTACAGTTTCCCCTGCAGGACTACCATGATTTCACCACAGATGATTTTTCAGTACACACTTTGTTAGAGAGCTTATCAACATACTGACCTAATTGCTTTTAATTATTCCAGTGGAGTCTGCTTTTACAGTGGCTATTTACTTCCACACAAGTGAAAAATAGCGCTGCGCAAAGCGCTGAAAAAATCCATATCCCAGGTTTCTCCCTGAAACCTGAATCAATCAGGAAGTTTAACACACATTGTAAATGTTTATGTGCATGTGCATCTATTGTGCATGTATGGATGCTTCATATAGGTCTATTTTACATCTATATCCATCTGTATATCATGTAAGCCAAACAGGACTAGGAAGATAGCAAGCCCATTAAATTCTCAGCTTCAGAGACACAGTGTTTTCTTAACAGCTCTGAAAAGGATCCAAGCAAACTTGGTGTTTTCACTTTATTTTCTAGCATGTGTTTAGAAAATTGTTTGAACTTTAGATATCTGTCTTGCCCGTTAGCAGTCACACACATCTTGCGTGCTAGCCCTATTAACGATGTTTCTTGAAATACATAGAAAGTGGAGCTACTGGGAAAGCCAGCTGCTCTACATTTATCCTTTTACCAGACAACACATCTTCAAGTGCCATAAAATTTACAAAGTAACTCCAGCGAATATCAGTATAGGTTAAGCTGTTAGTCTAAAGCAACGGTATTATGAAAAGCAGTTTAATACGAAGGTGAAGATGATCCTCTTTCAACAGGAAAACGTGTAAGGGACAAAAATGGGAAGTGGAAGAGGTGATGCATGGAAGTCTCTCTCTCACTTTACTTCAGAATTAGCAGCAGTGAGAATTATTAGTCTGTTTTAATACGTTTGAAACTATCGTTTGTTCATTAAGAACTTTTTTAACATTTGAATTTTAAGTTTAAGAAAAACACATGTAGAAAAGGGAACACATTAGAGGATGGTAGAGGTAACAAATAGGTTTCCCATAGCTCCATTTTAATGTACGAACAAAACCAGAAGATCTAAAGAGAAAATACCTATTCTGATAACAATTTGCTGTCCAAAGACAGGCATATGCTGAAACCAAGCCAAATTCCTCTACGTTCTACATTCAGACACGACAGGAAAATTGTTATTGTTTGTGAACAGAAATAAGCTTACTTTTGAGAATCCTTTTTTTCAGCCAGAGACTTTTGTGAAATGAGCAGCTAGTGTGTTATTCTTATCATTGTTTAATATTTTCCAGCAAGAAAAAGAGGCAGAATGTAGCACTTCAATTAAAACAAATGAACAAATCAAAACAAAATAATAAGGAAAAGATGTCTGTGAAACTGTCCCTCTTGGTACACAATAGGATAAGGTAGAAACATCCTGCTAGCTGAGGGCCTTCCAATTTTTTTTAATGCTTTGCAAAAGGGTTTGCTTGCAACAAAGCAAATTCTTATCTTAACAATTATTAAAACATTTTCATAGCATTATGATTTTAAAATGATACTGCTCTGGTAAGAGACTTTTATTAAAGTTGCAAATACAGATTTCAGGAACTTGCACAAGATGCTATTGACAACTCGATTATTACATCAGCTAGGGCACCTCTCCCTCTGGTTGGCTTATTCCTGTCAGTGTTGTGTTTAATCCCGTTCTAAACGCTTCACTTGGCACGCAGGAGAAATTTCTTGAAATTCAATCAAGAACATCGCACCGCCCTACAGTTCAGAACAGGTGCAAGTCCTGTTGAAAGGGTCTAGCCACCCAGATAGCTCTGCTAAACGGTCACAGATCAAGGTTCATGACTTCAAGTAGCTACAGTGAGGGCAGGGGATTTCTTGGAAAGACTCATCTTCGGAGAGCTATGCCAAATACAGGGGATTGAACGTGGCGTGACCTCAATCCACTCACTTGACTCAATCCTACAGCACTCGAAACGTCCTTAAGACCAGTTTCTCAGAAGTCCTCCACTTAAGGTCTTAGCCTCACTCTGCTGTTTTCGTGTCTGATATAAGATCAGCTGAACGGAAAAGAGACCCCCTTCACTAGCACTCTAAATCCGGCTGCAGGAGTGTAATTCACATTTAACATGCAAAATGTGCCTTCTCGTTAGGACATCTTTTGGGTCTTATGCCTTTCATAATGGGTGTTATTGTACTACTGATTACTGCACAGCCCTTCAATATATAGTGTTCCTTCAGGTTTGGAGAAAGGTATGTGCCAGTCAGGTTTATGAAGCCTATAAAGCTTTTATTGTGCTTGTAGCATAACCAAAAGAAAAAATAAAAAAAGTCATCCATAAATTTAATTATTCCTGGCTTCTGTTCTTGGAGACATCTCTCTGGAGTACAGTCTAAGATTATTGAATAGCACTCTGTTTCCTGGATCAAGGTGATACAAGTTTTTTAAAAACCTCAATGGCAATTAATAGAACAATTTCCTCCCATACTTGAGCTGCTCCTAAACAGAGTGCTGTTATTCCCAGACTGTGGCGTGACCAGGCATATTCACTGGTGGAAGAAATGCCAACACATTTTGAGGGGCTCCTCCTCCACAGCTGGCTCTCATCACCATCCATGGCCTCTCTGAAGCCAGGGGCAGACACTGACTGATGCCTTATTCCAGGTGTTTCTTGCAAACCTGCCTCTAAAGGGAACCATCTGTTCCCCTGTTAATTACAGTATTTCCAAGCCTGCTACCAAATCCATCTCCATCTGATCTGCAATTAGAAATATGGGATTATCGTATCCCGCTGTCCCACACTGGGGCATTCACATGGAAGTACCTTCTTCCATTTTAAATGCCTCTTGGTTTAACTCTCAGCAGAAGGTGGAGTACAGGATTACCACTAGACATCAGGCAGGCTCCTTCAGCAGAAATGGTCTCCAGGTGCGCCAGCCATGGGACATGCACAAATTAGCCTGGGGGCTTTATTCACATACCTTATTTTATTTGCTTTAAAAGGCTGGTTTCAAATGGACTCCAGCAACTCTCCTTCAAACTGATCTAACCTCATGAGTATTTTCAGCTAAAAAAAAAAATCAAAATTTGAAAAGCCAGCATGGTCAGTTTCAACAGTCTTAAGTTAAATGGAGGGAGGCCATTGCTATATCCCTGCCCTCATGGGCTGCTCCCTATCTTCCCCCGTCCCGTAGACCAGACCACAGCCACGGCCTCCTGCTTGCTCAAGAGCCGGGGCCTTTCCCTCCATCCCTAACGAGTTCCAGCAACAAAAACATACAGGTTTCTACTGTGACAACTCATTAGTATATCAGAAATCAAGCAACAAACATATATCAGGAGATCCACAACCATTAATGACCACAAAATTGCCACTAGCTGCCAAGTTCCCTGTATGTTGGTTTTCTGAGGAAACTCAAATCACAGTTTCCAATCCAAAAACGGCCACTCCAATAAGAAATTCTTCTGGCTCAGACAGAGTTTTTCTTTCTGCTCCTCAGCAACATTACCAATAGTTTAATCTCATTTCCTTAGAAATAATCACCAGGCTATTTAAATATTAACTAGAGGAAAATATTAGCATACTGTTGGGGAAACAAAATGAATGTGACCCCACACCCAGTAAGATTTCCTATCCTTAAGCAATTCTAAACTATGTTACACCCAAAGCAGGGCTCTGAATTCTCAGAAGAACACTCCGAGGGCACTTAAACAGTTCAGCAGAGCTCATCTGACATCTGAACACCGTCAAAAGAGGCAATCCCTTTCCTCCCTCCTCCCAGTCCCTGGATGTTTGCCCCCACAATGAGAGAAATCCTGTAGGTGTGTCTTCTGCCCTTCCAATTGCACAGAGGCATCTACATCTGAAATAATGGAGAAGATTTCTGAGATTTTGTTGCATCAAGAACGTGAAATCCTTTTTACAACATCAGATTCTGGCTCTCACTTAAGCTCCTAACATGTTTTCAAAGAATATAGTTGCACTTGAATCAATTTCCTTGACATCTTAATCCCAGATACTTCAGGCAGCAGTTTGCCATCAAAGCCAGTAGAGCATGGCCAAGTACCCACCAGCAGTGAGCTAACGTCTCCAGCCCAGCTGAAAACCCCTATTTATAATCCCCTGCAGAACGAGAGGCCACAAGGGCAGTGCTGCTCTTAGGGCAGCTGCAATACTACTGTCCTGTCTAAAGGAAAGAGTCCAAAAAAGTCTAGGGTGCAGAACCAGCAACAAGAGACTGCATAGATGAGAGACAGCTAGGAAGAGAGTCAGAAGACTCTGGCAGAGAAAGGAGCCTCTTATAGCTGGGAAGAAGCACCTGGACATTTGACACGAGCATGCAGAAGATAGCGGATAATATCAATACAGAGGTCTGATGGGATGAGGCCTGCTTTGGAAGGGGGAGAGGCATCGTCAAGCATGGGCGAGGATGCTGAAGCTCAGGAGAAGTGAATCCAGTGCCCTAAGAGGATTCTTCTTTACTTTTCCAGTTTCATGGGGTGAACCACAAAGAGAACAACACATACACGTGCAGCTCGGCTTCTACCTGCCTACTCTTGCCCCAACTCATCTCCCTCCAGGAAACGAGACAAGGAGCCAACGTTCAGTTTTTCCTGCTCCTTCGGGACCTGCCTTATCATCTGAGCTTTCCAACCTTTTCTTAATTCCCGTTTATCCTCCAGAAATGACTACCTCACTCATATTAGCACTTACATTTTTTGCTCTTACATAGCTGGCATAATACTGTCAAATTTGGCTTCAAAGACATGAGAAAGTCCTTTTTGATGACATAGATGCCATAAGGAATTCTCTCTGAGAAGTTTGAGATGAATCCCTTTCTCTACAGTCCAACGTAAAAAGGTTACCTGACAACTGTACAGCTTGTGTTTGCAGGTGTTGGTAGGAAGAGGAAAAGGGAAAGAAATCCCTACGCAGACGCAAGTGATACCTACTCTCGGCTTCCAACTCTCCAAGTAATAACTGCTCATGCCAACAATACCAGTATATCCTAGTACAAACAACCCCAACCTCCACCAGAGGCAGGTTCACAACAGAAGAAAAGCACAGAGACCAATATATCGGAATAGCACTTCCTATTTCAGAGGTTCAAAGGCTCATATGCAAGAGCCACACAAATTCACACTTGCAGTTCCTTTGAGAGTTCTCTCACCGAAGAGCCTGTCTTATTTAAAGGTCTTGACGCTGAAGGGCTCACGCTCAACATCATGTAGTATTAAGGCTCATACCTCCAAAAATTCCCATGGCCTTAATGTTGCGAAACATACCCCAAGCTTGTACACGTTTGCAAGAGTTACTAGAACAACTGTGCCATCCTCCAAAAAACGCTAGAGATGCAGCAGAGGAAGAGCGAGACGGGGATAGGAATGCTTTGTTTTTGTGACTCTACTTTGTTCACCAGACACGCTCGAGCCAATGCCTCCTTCTCTCCAGAGTGAAAACTGTTTCTACAATTTTGCCAGATCTTTTATATATGGCAGTGGCCAGCTGGCTGCTGGAAGAGCCATGTGTCAGTGGTCCTGGCGAATGCTTAATGTGTGATATGGATCTGTGCAAACTGCAAGCACTTGGTTTGCAAACATTTCCTTTTTATGCATTCACAAAGCAGCAAGTAAAAGGAGAGGCTTCTGAAACAAAGTCATGTACCATGGCAGATAGCTTACCTATTGAGCACTCTCATATATATGTATCTATATATATATATATTATTTTTATACATACACACACACACCCCTTATGGTAACTCTTCTCTTCTCCTTGGCATGCTCTGTCCTCCTGGACTGCATTCACCTCTTCTGTCTCTCTCTACAGAATACTGTTACCTCCTCCACCATTGCTCCTGTGGAGGCAGAAATTCAAAACCAATCTCCAAGATGGGTGGTTCTCCCACTGGACAAGATGCAGGAAACTGCTGCAGCTTCTCTCCAGCCCTGCTGGATGTGTGGATCCCAGAAGGGGACCTGCAAGCAGACGTGAGCATCCCTGATGCCCCTGAACACTGGCACTCCCGCTCCTGGGCTGTGGCTAGGGATCTGTGTATGTGAAAGTCACTCTCCATGCATGGAAGAGTCAGCAAGCCAATCCACACAGTTGTGGGAATCATAGCGGGCGCAGTAAAGCAGAGACAGAAGCACGGTTTGAATCAATGTATTTTCTGGCTAAATACCTCCTATTGTACCGTCCCAGAGGATGTCTAAAAAAAAAAGGCATCAACTGATATGGGCCTTGCAGAAAGAAGCAGAAGCTGGGCATACTGAAAGAGGTCTGTGGCTACATTCCCAATGTATATAAAAAGTACTCCCTAATTTTAAGGCAACCATATGTTTGGGGATTTATTAATGTATCATCCCATGTGGTATCTACACCTTTGTCCAAGAATACCTATGGTTTACTGAGTAATGTCAGGTGAACCAGACTTCCCACCTCAGGTGAAGTTTATCACAATCTCCACAATCAATCCAGTGAGCAAAAGCATAGGTGAGAAATGAGTCTGCCACAGTCTCCTGAATGCTGGCAGATGCAGACTGACAAGCCAACAGAGAACGTAATTCCCAGCTAAGGTTCCTCGAGTGAACTGGCCCTCCTCCTGACTCTTAACAAAAGGGCCTCTGGTCCATCTCCTCTGTCCTGATGGCTCTCAGCCAGAGAAGCAGTCTTGGTGAGCCAGGACCCAAACTACAAAGAGCACCACAGATCAGTATCGCTACCTCAGCTTGTTCCTAGAGAAGAAGGGAAGCCAAGCTGGTTTCCACAAAGCAGCCAGGGCAGGCTCTACAGCTGCAGACAGCTGCCTTCGGCACTGTTCTCCCATGGACGTGGCTCTGCAGCCATCCCATCTGGTGGTTAAGTGCTTTCAATTAAAGATGAATTTGGCCAGTATCTGGACCAGGAAGAAGGGTGCTGGTGGAATGGAACACAGCCCCACACCCCCCAGTAGAACCACTTTATTCTAACGTTTTCAAATTAAGGTATTTCCATTTTTCAGATAGAAATTACATTTTGTGCCTTAATTATAAAAGCTTAAGAAAAATCATAATCCAAAATTGAAGCCAGTAGTTTTAGTTTTTTTTCCAGACATTGTATCCTAAATCAAAGTTTCTCCAACCTGTCCACCAAACCAAGTTCAGGTATTCACATGGAGCAACACTAATATCTTCTGTTCAATGTTTGCAAAATAAGAATTCTGGCAACACTTTCAGCGAAACTCACAGTTGTTTTCAAATCCACCTCATACCCAATCAAATCTACAATTTAAGAACTTAACAGTTAATGCAAGGACATAGATAAACAGATCACATGAACTTAACTGTCTACTAAAGGAAACAAAACACTAATACACTTTGGGTCAAGTGAATCTTGAATTAAACAGGAAACCAATATGGGATAGTAAATAGGAAGAAATGGTGTTGTCCTTTAAGTTACCATGAAGTACTTGCTGCAAGGAGTCTATTCTTCCTCAAAATCAAGATCAAGGATGCTTTTTTTCTTTTAATTACATCATCCAAAAGCTTCTTACTAGCACCAGTAGTTTGTAAAGATAAAAAAAAAAAAAAGGGAGGTATTTAATAAGCAATTGCAATAGTTTCAGGGACAGCTGAAAAAGCACATAAACAAGTTTGGAAGAGGAACACTCACTCAAAGCCTACATAACAAGCCAGTCACAAAAGTCAATTCAATACATAGTTGACAGCCATCATTTCTAGCAGAAACTGACTCGTCACAAATCGGTTATTACACAGAAAATGCTATCTCCTGAAATTCTTCGAGAATTTGACTACAATCAGAGGCTTGCAAGATAAGAGTATATAATGGCAAGATGGGATTTTAGTATCAAATGTAAACGTTTCATTCTTCCTATATTACAGTTGCACTAAATTTTGGCTAATGCTACTGCAAAAGTCAACCTGATAAACACATTCAGCACGAAATCCAGCTGTAGTCTCAAGAGAAGCTGTAATCCACAATGTTTATGAGTTGTATCTATTACGTGACACTTGCACCAAAGCTGAAAGTGAAAATATGTGCTGACAATTGAAAAGGAGCCTCTTATAGATTAAAAATGGCATGCAGCAACACAGAAGATGGGTCATTAGAACTGTGGAAAGTACAAGATGAGCTACACAATAAAACGGATCAACACAGATGACACAGCCAGTGGGGATTACAGCTGTCTGCTCAGCCTGCATTACTACATCTGGTTACTGTTAGTCACCCTATGGAGGAGACAGGAAAAAGAAGAAAAGAAAAATTTACATCTAATATGACTGTTTTCCCTGTTTAAGATTCAAAAACCCCCCAAAAAGCTTCCTCAAAGCTGAAGAGAGTTATACAAAGAGCTACAAGCCTTTTACACACTCGCTTGAACAGAATGGACATCAAGGCTATCCGTCTTTCGAGACTACTGTTTCTGATTTTATTTACATTTGCTCTTCATTTTGCTGTTAGAGTAACTTACTTATCCAGTCAATCAATTCAAACTATTTTGCAAGCATTTCATATTATTTTTAATATCACCCTTAGGCACTTGCTTCTATGTAATTTTAATCATTTTTCTGCAGAGATTTTCAAGTGGCTTTGCCAAGCAACAAGAAAAGACAATCACGTATGAACACAGGTAGGGAAAAAAAAAAAAAAAAGAGGAAACCCACAACTGTATTGCACAGGGTCATCAGGAAGAGAGCCCAGGATAAATGCATCTGCCCATCTCCTTCACGGCTTTAGCAGAGGCCCATATATAATGCTAGTCTACGTTTGATGGCTCAATAACGTAGCTAAAACATATCACCTGAAAAAATCTACGTTAAAATTCAGCATTTTCAGCTTCTGGGGAAAGACCAGAAATAATCTAACTAGTTAGTGCTCTTCTATGGTCCTCTTCTGTAGGAGAGGATTCAAACACCCAACACAATTTACCTATTTCTTTTAAGAAAAAAAGAACAAAACCACATCATTACAAAATAAAGTGACACATTGATATAAATATCAAGATTTTACCCTATTTAGCTATATGAAAATTGATCTCTTTTGTTTTAGGAGATAAGATGGCTCTGGACTTAAATTAACTTCTGTCTGTCGAGAAGGGCATTGGTCTAGAATAGTCAGTCACTGCTGCTCTCACAGCTGGCCAAGACACTGAAATAAGGAGATAGTGATTTTAACAATGTAAGCCCAGAAAAAATGGAGTCAGAAGAAAATTGCAAGCAAAGAGTCTTGAATTGCAATGATCTTCCAACAGAAACAGATACTTCTTTTTTTAGTCCAACAAATGTGAGTTCCCAGCTGGCCCATGGTAACTCCAAGTCCAATGCTTTTTAAAAGAAAGAGGTACTATTTCCTTGCTGGCAGCTTCCGTCCCTTTGCTACTTTCACAAAGTTATTTGAGATTGACCTCATCAAAAGCTCATAAACTACCAACAACACCCAAGTATCACACAGCACCAGCCTTGTCACTAGTTTTAGGGCTGTCTTAAATAAAAGTAATCAGAGAACTTCCTAAAACTGAATAACCTCCCCTCCCCCCCACCCCAGCATGTTGACACGGTCACTAAATCCCGCTGGGTAATCTCCTGAATCCATCTGTTCCTTTTCATTCGCATCCTGAGAACCCTCCCCGAGCCCCTGATTATTTCTCAACTTGTCTGAAGAAATATCCTGTCTTCTGGCTTCCCAGACGCTTGCTTCGCCCCCCCCTCCCCTGAGGTTGGAAAAGGCAGCTGCAAAGATTATCCACTCCGATGTCACGACCAGACGGCTCTTCAAATCCCTTGGAGGTGGAGACGTTTTCTCTAAAGGCGAAAAAGCTTAGCAGAGGAGAACGAGCATCCTTCAAAGATGGACTGCTTCCCAGTTTCGTCTTGGGAAGTAAGATTCAGCTACAGATATTTTAACACAAGCATCCTTTAAAGTATGTTTAGCAGAAATTAGGGTCCCACCACACTGGCCACATCTAGACTCTCCATGAAGGACAGAGAACTGAACTGTGCCTGGGCCACATGGTAGCAAAGCGTGGTACTCCACAGCAATGTGCATTAACTGGCTTGAGAGGCATTGGGAACATTCACCAAAGGTCATCACCAAATAGCAGGTGTAAGCATAAAAACAATGACATTTGCCTTATGACCACAAAGCAGCTAAAATTACAGGAATGCATATCTACTCCTCTTTCGGGTCAATACAGCAAGCATGTCGGCATTTAACATATCAGACACACAGCTGCACAACACACTCTAGATGCTTCTCATTTAACTTGAGGGCTGTTAAAAGTGGTGGAGGAAAAACATCATTGTCTCTATTTGCATTCACGCGTAAAGTCAGAGCATAAGAACCAAAGCCACAAAGGACTTCAAATTTAATTGTTCGCTTGTATTTTTTACTGCTTTATTTGCAACTTGAAGCCCTCACAAGACGAGAGCTGCAATACCTTTTTATAAATTCCCACCAGCCCTCTACATGTTCCTGAACCAACCAAAAGATGCCAAAAATCTAAACAGCAAACAGTAGTCCACGAAATTGTAAGGAAAAAAAACCTTTTAACATTGCTGCTGCTCAGGCTTAATGTTGAGATTTATTGGGGTGCCAAAGGGTTAACTTTGCTTGAAATTTTCCTATTTACTGTCAGTCGCTTCAAATAAGGCAAGTATTGAAGGAATTTATGATGCCTAAAACTGACAGTCGCTGACTGTCAAACAAATCTTTCCTTCTGTTTTCAAAATAGTTTTGTGTTGATCTCTCAGGTCACTATCAAAGACAGTTTAGCATTTAATTTATCACCTTTTGGGCAGGGATCCATGCTGAAAAATTCACATCCAAACTATAATTTGGTTCAGTTAATGGTCTTTTCTCAGAGGAATCAGACAATTAAAAACATATGGAAATGGAATGAGCCACTCACTTTTCAACTAAATGTTTGCTCTGTATCCTGGGAAATAAATTTAGGATGAACAAGCTGAATTCAGTCAATGGATTAAAAAGAGGATTGAACTACTGCTATAAATCAATCCTCCTGCTTTCACAAGCCACATGGCAGTATTTTTTTTTTCCCCCCAGAGAAGATCATGTCCAACAATGGTAAAAAGTCTGCAAGAAAATGTAGGTTCAAACTAGATTTGTGCTACTTTAAAAAAAAAAAAAAAAAAAAAAGCACTATAAACATTTGACATATTAAGGTACCTAGACATGGTAATCAGAAATGTCAGGTCAAACAGGAAAAAGTATAAAGGCAAAAATAGTTTAGAACGTGTACATCAGTGTGCACTGGTTTTCATTATAGTAGCAATCAGTCACAGGTTTTTGGTAGAACTATGACATTTTATTACATCTGGAAAATATCATAGTACGGTTGATACCTTTAACAGAAACATGAAGCTTGGAAACATATACAGCATTTTACCGGTCCTTCTTTTTCTTTTTTTCTTCCTGAGAAGTGTCAATGCCTTTGTAACAATTCAGAATTACAGCGACCCAAGCCCTCCCGATACGTGTCCTGCTGAAGTTATCTCCCATGGACTTCACCAGGAACTGGATGAGGACAGAAGAATATCAAGGTAATAACACTGATATTTCTTCTCTGACCATTTATTTTTCCTTATTCCTTGCCCTGAATGGCTGTTTGTAGCCATCAGGAAAACTCATTTGCAAGATGGACGCTTGGACCCTCCAAAATGAGAAGATAATGATGGCTGTGTTTAGAATCACCTTTTGATATACATTGCAGGATGCTTTAAAAGTCCTGGGTCCCCAACCAGCCAGATCAGCCACCATTTGGAGCATGTCATAGCTCTACTTCAAGAAACAAATATGTAGGATCCTTTGCATGGAAATTAGGGGGTGAAGACAGGGAAGAGGCACCATAGGCTGGTGCCTGCCTAGCTCTTGCCCCTGTATGGAGTCAGGACAAAGCTAGTTGTGTGTACCCAGCTCTGGTACCTAGGAGCATACCAGGATGGAGCAGTAAGGACAGCTCTCAAGCACCACAGATGCGGTGGCTTGCATTCCCACTTGCAGCTGGAGTCTGCCCAAGATTAGCAGGGTCATAACTAACCTTTCCTTTGGGCTTAGCAATATTCTCTTGAACTCAAAGTGAGGCACCAAATCACATCCTGGTTTCCATCTCAGCCTTTGGAGTTTCTCAAAGGGATAAAGCCTTCTATTACATTGCCGAGGTGTTCTGGGTCTTACCTCCTCTCCCTTCTCAGTAATACTCCTGGCTCTTAGTCACCGTGCCCTGCACTTTGCCAGCTTGATTAGCAATTAAAGCTATTGAGCACAACTCTATCCACCGGCTGTGGAAGGAGGCCGACCCAAGGACCTCCAAAGTACACATCAAGGATAGAGGACCTGGGATTACACCTTACTACAATTGCACACAGTTACTCTTGCAAAATAAAGAGAAACTGGAAAAATAAACAACATTATCATGTCTCTGTTCTGCCATCTTGGGCAAAATGAGGGATTGAACTGGTGACTTTCAGAACTAAAACAATCGTAAGTTTGTATGTTGAGCTGAAGAGCTACCTCTTCTGGAGTACAGCTAGGCAGGCCATGTTCTCTAGGGCAAGGCAACGAGGAACACACGAATGCATGGTTTACACTGAATTTTTCAATTAAAAACAGCAAACGTAGCCCCTAGCAACAACAGACACAGGATGAAAAAGAAAAAAAAAAAGAAAGTGGAAGCTACACCCTTGAAATGCCTTTTGATGTTAATACACTGCAATGAGTCTTACTGTAATCTGCTTCATGAAATACTGAAAGTAAATAAAAATCAGGACCGCACAAGCTTATCTTCCCCCACCTTTCAAGAACATCTAATGCCTTTCGTCTTATTTGCCACTGCATTTTTTTTTGTCAGCTAGAGAAGGCCCTCAAAACACCCTTTTTGATTCTCTTCAATGAAGAACTGTTGATAAGATCAATTAAGCAAGACACGAGAAACAAAACCCAGGCTGTTGGCTCAGTAAGTCATCTGCTTACTGTATATTTCACAAAGCCCAAACGTTTGATGTTAATGTTCTGTGATGCATTTTCCAATAATCCATGAGTGTGAGCTCGAGTACTGACAGAAAGAAGTGTTGTATTTCACAGCCACACAGGAGCAGACAGTTTTAGGATCATTTATTTAATTATGCAAATGCCACTCTTGTGACAACAAGAGACTGACTCAAGCTGAAACCGTACATTCAATAATAAAGTTCATACCCAACTGAAGATTCACTACCTGCTGCAACACCACCAGCTATTACCACATTATTACAGCTTATGCTACTGTGTAGTTAAAGTTGAGATAACACTTCCAATCTAAAACTCTATTTTTAGGACATTTAAAAGTAAATGCTTTTTATGTATGTTTTCTTTAACTGGCTATTCTATGAGAGTCTCTGAACGTACAAATTAAAAACAAAACCCGACCACTGCTCTAAAGCTAATCACCACTGAATAAGCAACGAGCTGCTTTTTTTTTTTTTTTAAATTATTTCAACATAAACTTTACTTCCTTCCTGCATTTTACAGCAATGCATACCCAGAAGGTACACAGTGTTTTCCCCATTTTTCACCAGGAGGTGTATTAAAAGCAACAGAAAAATACTACCTCAACAGCAGACTTGTGCATCTCCCGGTATACAAATGATGCAACTACGATCCCATCAGACAGAATCTGTGCTGGGCGGCACACTGATGAGCCAGGAAGCAAGAAGCGGGTGCTGAGTTCATTTTCAGCCCAGCGTTCATTAAATCTGACAATCAATTTGCTTCGTTCCCTACAGCTTTAGCGCAGTCAGCGGGGGGGGGTGGGGGGGGGGAAGAAAGGCCACACTACAGAGGAGCCAGCTATTCCTCGACCCTACCCCCTCCTCTCAAAGGGTTCTTCCAACCCAAACACAAAGCAGAAATGTGGAATTAAATTCTTCCCTAAAGAGGCTATGAGGGGGTCAGAGGAGCCCAGCGCGTGCAGCTGGGGCAGAGGACAGAACTGCGCCTTCCAGGGGCCACGCGTGCTTAACTTGGCTCAGCTGCCCTGTAAAACCATGTATCTAAGATAATTACTTTATTTTTTTTTTAAATCTTTCTGATGAACGGAAAAGCTTTTGCATGTAACCGAATATCCCTTTGTAACTGAGAGGCCCACAGAGAACAGGAGGCATGTTTGGGCTACAGCTAGGTGTTTAAAGCTTAAAAGCTGTAACATTTCATCTCAGGTACCACTTATAACATGACACAGGGCATGAAAACTTGTCTAACTTCTGCAACCAAATTAGTTTGTCCAATCTAAACAGCTACCTCTATCCACAAATCTTGAGCTGCTTAAACTATGAGATTCAGGGTTACTCTAACATCTAATATATACACTTTTTTATTAGTATATTAAAATACTTTTTAATAAACCGCAGTCTATAAATGCCATGTAAATCAGTAAATACTTAATCTTGGCTTCCCCCACCACCACTCCCCCCTCCTTTTTTTTTTTTTTTTTTTTTAAAAAAGAAGGGGATTTTATTATCAAAGTGTTTTTGCAATTATTGCATGCCAAACACTGTGCATGGAATACCTAGATTTCAGAGAGGAAGATGCTTGTTTTTAGTGATATTCTGGGGACAATTTCTTTGATGTCACAGAGGAGTACTGTAAATACTTAAATACTAACCACCACAAAAATCCATCAGAGCCTGTATTTTTCAGGGCTAAGAAAACATTATATGTTTGCGTATATAGATACACGGTCAGATCTAAGGTACATACAGCAAAACCTTTCAGCAAGATGAAAGAAACAGAGTACACATCTCATCTCCCTGCTTGAAAGATGCTCTCACCACTGAACTCCCATCTCTGGTTATTATGAGATCCCTACGTCCCTGCCTCCTGCTCTCTGTAGCAGTATTTAACCCATCGCAACGGCTGCTCAGACTGGAAGGGCCTCCCTTCGATAAATCCGAAAGTAAGCAGATCCAAATCTTGACAAAATCTAATCGATTTGGCCCTTATCTTCTACTGCTAAAGCACTGTGAGTGCCAAGACACTTACTTGAGCATTAGGAATAAACATTAATATAATATTATTATTTTACTTTCTCAGTGTTTTAGCTTATACAACATTTCAACACCGACACTCTGTTATGTTACATTTTTTTCTCTTTTCATCTGTCTTATTACTCTTTTTCTACCAAATACAAGCCAAAATTATCTTAATGCATTAGCTACCTCATCTGCAGACGGTTTGGTGCAGAAAAGGGTTATTTTTAACCTGGGACAGTTCCCAAATCATTATGCTGCACAGCTCTAAAACTGGGACAAGAGGAATGCACATGACTAGGAACAAGCTGGGGGAGAAGGGGTAAGAGCTACTTATATACCCAGTTTGTCATCAAAAAATACAACTAGAAACCACGTGCTAAAGCAGAGAGAAGCAAAAGTCCCAGTATAAACATGGAATAATGCAGACATGCATCTAGTTGGCATTTCAAATGCACCTCTGCAGCTCAGGCGCTTCGTTTTTCTGACATATCCACAGGATTGAAATGCCTAACTCAGGCAGGCAGTCTGCAAATTCTCCTACTACACCTTAATGCATCTCTTAAACTTGGCCCTTGTTGACTTTTGAGCCTGAGCAAAAGGTCGACAGCAGAAATCAGAGCAGAACACGTGGCTGCCAGAGCCCGGGCCGTCAAATAGCCTAGTGCAGCCAAGATCAGCAGGGCTGTGCCAAATTTTACCAGCAACAGAGCTGGTCCCAGCGCTTACATCACAAGTCCAGCTATTTTAATGTGTCTTGGGGGGAAGCTCAGAAAGTTTTATGCGTGAGCAGACAAAAAGATAAAGCAGCCCAGTTCTCTCTTGAGACTGCAGATTTACCATATACCTTCAGAGGAAGAAGTCTGTAACTGAGGGTTAAGCAGGAGCTTGCCTCTCTAAACATCACACACCGTTTCAGCACAACACAAGAGACTTGCAAGACGAAGGGGAAGCTACAGGAGACGCACCCAGCTGTACAGCACGCTCATCACTTAAATACGCTATTTCATTCCAAGGTTCCAAAATGATAATAGACTTTATTCTAATTGGATTGTCTGCAATGAGCCAATTTAAGTGCTAAATGCTGCGAATTATTCAGCATGACATAGCAATGCAATGATGTGAGCCACTGCAGGGCAGGAGGCTTGTTGAAAGCTACAGCTCCTGAAGTATAACGAGGAGATGCAAGTCTTACTTGGCCTGACTCCACCAGCCCCGTTCCTCTCTTGTTCCACCAGCTGCAGTGGGCCTGCTAAGCATTAACTAATGCTTTCACCCCCGAAAGCAACCACTGGCAGCCAACACACCTGATTAGAAGATGATTTTCTGAGCACACCTTTAAAGTCTGTATCACTGTAATTGCCAGCTTTCAAAGACACCGAGTACCTTCAACATGCACTACACCGAGCTGTGAAATAGTGATCTAACACAAGCTTTAAAATATTTCTCTACCAGCTGAGTCCACACCTGTCTTGTCCAGGTAAGAACGGCATATTCATTTACAAGGATTTAAGGGACCGGAACAGACAGACACTTAAAGCTTCAGATTTTATCCTCGTACAATTACAGGAACATGAATTACAAATGCAAATGAAGGACTTCTGTGTTACTGCTCAGCCCTGCACATAGCGCAGTTCAAAAGACGATTATTTTTAGCCATCATATACAAAGTGATATTTGACAGAGTTTCACAGTAACATTTACTACAATTCTGTCGATCTGCAGGAAAAGCAGCAGAAACTGAATTATAGGATTCCATTCTGATTTAGAAATTTAGATTATGGCAAAGATCTTGCAGGACAACCCCAGGAGGCTGTCAGAAGGCCTCATGAGTTGAGCACTTTATGGGACTTAGGCTTGTAATTAAGGTCTAGACTCAAAAAATAATACAGGCACCTGTAGGGTAGGGAGTTTTATACCTGACTTTTGCTCACCTGAATCCAGAACGTGAGATACTCATCTTCCAATCCCACAGAGCTGGAGAGACAAGACTCTCAGAACAGGAGAGATTAGTCTTAAATCTTACCTCTCCGCTGCATATGCATCTTCAGAAGAATTCAGCAGCATTCATCCTTACTGAAAACTAACTCCTCCACTCTGCAAGAGCTCTTGGATACAAGTTATCTGTCCCCACTGAATTGAAAATGACTGATTTTAATACCTTCTCTTTAATATGATGCCTAGCTGTCAGTGCAATGGTAAATAGCTAATCATCAACATCTAATATGAATACATCATCTGATTTACTGAAAAACTCTGCCCTAACTTGACTTTGCTTCTTGGGTCCTGTATTTATTAGAATTAACTCCAGCAGATGAGCAGTTTACTGTATTTTATTTTCCCACATATTTTCTAATCCACAGAGGCAGAGAAACATTAATTCAGGAATTGGCTGCAATTATTTTCTGCTATTCAGCTAGGGACAGTAAATGCAAACAGAATTGGCTGCAGTTCAATGCCATTGCATAAGATTTGCTCTATTGTTCCCTGAGATGCAGATGTTAGGGTATATAATGCTAAATCAAAACAGCGGCAGCGTCATCCTATGTACTTTCTAACAGGTTCCCAGGAGGCTTCGTTTTCTTGCTGGAAAATTGATTTCCTTTTACCTAAAGTCCCCCCAAAACAACCAAAGAATTACTGAATCAAGATCACTTCTTCCATCACCAAAATTTTAGAAGGAAAGAACCTCTCAGCTGTTCAGTCTTTTTTTTTTTTTTTTATGTATATAAAACTCACAGTACACTGCTAAACTAAGACTGAAAGCTTTAGGCATTCACCTGAATCATGAAGGCAGTGAAAAATGATAAGATATTTAACATTGCCATTTAAACAATGAATCTTTCTCTTGCAAACGCTAACTCCTTTCACGCCGAAAGCACTGGAGAGGCTTGAACAACTTGTGTGTTAATCAGGGTTCAGCACAATTCTCCGGGTCCTCAAACCAATCAAGAAATTCTGTTGTTCTTCGGAAACCCTGAGGGCAACAAAAAGTGAGCAGAGGCAGCCTCTCCTTCTCCGTACATGTGTTTGTTAGAAATCATTGTTTTGTCTTTTAAAAGAAATGCAGATGGCACACTGCTGCTGCTTTTTTGGGGTAGATTATCTGCAGATCGGTATTCTTGCTGTTTATCACACAAAAGCCTCTTCTCCAAGGAGCGAGCTGTGTGGGACAAGAACGGAGGTCGAACAGATACTACAGGTCCTCTCTTTGCTGCAGATGTAACTGAAAATACCAATTATTTTCCCAAACAAAGCGCCTCTGTAGCAGTAGTAGCCCAAAGAGACACATTAACACAATTCCCCAGAGGACAGCCGGCCACCTTTTACTCATTTCTGTTTGCTTATTTTAAAAGCTGGGGAAAAATTAAAGGAGGAAACAATGCAATTAGCTTGCCCCTCCCCACAGAGGTAAAGACATAAACCAGCGAAACCCATCTATCTTCCTTCCACGGGGACACCCCGGCAACGCTTGTTACAGCTCCCCGTTGGGAGCTCACTTGTCACCACCTCCTAAAGATCGTCCCAGGCACCAGCGCCTAGGCGCTTCCAGTAGTAGGAAGAGACTCCGCCAAGGTTTTGTGCGGGACACCACGCTACCTACAACCCTTGGTGCGCTGGCCGAGCCCTGCGAGGTGCCTGCCAGCAGCCCAAGATACATCCCCAACGTCAAAAAGAAACCCACGTAAAGACAAGTGCACTCCAGAGATAATGAGCTCCCCAGGGAGGAACTGAACATACTAGCTTGAAAGAGATCCTCCAAGAATAAGTTTTTATTTACGCTGCCTTTAAATGTCCACAGTTTTACTGCAGGAGGCTATATCCTGACGTTCCCAGGTGTCGGCTCCCACCCTTCCCAGCCTTTTACTATTGACCTTCAGGGGCTCTTTAATTGCAAATAGCACTCTTGATAAAATTAAAATATACATTTTAATGGACCAATCTAGCTTTTTAAATTGCAGATGAAAAGCCATGCATTACAATTCAGAATCATGGCCTGGCTGCCCGGTCCTATCTTCTTGGTAGTTATTTTCCACTGCAGTAATGCAGGGAAACCTAATGCTTTCAATAAAATTTCATTGCTATCCAGGCTGCTTTTTACTTATACTTAAAAGAAAAGAAAAAAAGGAAAAAAAAAAAGTTGCAGTGGTTGCAGCCCGAGCAGAAGGCGAGGTACCAAGCCTCCCAATGTTCTCTCCCCACCCGGTGTAAGGTGGAGCTCTTTCCTCTGGAGGAGCACAGGAATTGCTCTCAGAGCAAAGGATCATAGGACAACAGCGAGGCACGGCCACAAATTAGGCAGCATATCAAACCAAGGGCTAGACACTTCCATGCCATATCAACCTTCCAGGCTATCGAAAACCGATTGGGCATAACCCAACTCAGGACCAGAATCTTCAACCTTTGCAGCTCTTAACTGCACAGCAAAGGACCGCATCTGTTTAGTGTCCTCTAGCTCTAGCCTGCATGCAAGGAACGTTACTTCAGCCCACAGCAAACAGGAGAAAGAGGAGCATCCAAGAGAAAATTGCCCAATTTAATAATTATGACGCTAGTAAGGACTCATGCTAACAAGGTTTTTACTTATTACACCATACGAATAAGCTGCCTCAGAAGAGTCTGCTTATTATCAGACTAGGAAGAGAGTCATGTTTTGGAATAAAACCACCATCCACGCTATCAGGTCATCGCTCCACACGGCCACGTTCGATTCCAGCAATATATCCGAAGCCACACTGTGCCCTTCCACGTGGACGTCATCTCTGTGTGCCACAAGGGAGTCTGCTCGAGTCTCCAAAGGAAAGCATGTTCACCAGGCAAAGGGATCCGGCAAAGCAGGAACAGTGCTTTAAGTGAGCAATTACTCCGCAATATGTGCCTGAATTAGCTACAGCAGGATCGACGACTTGCTTTAGGGAATGAGGCATAAAAGGAAATACAGTGCAGTCAGCAAAGGGTCAGGTAGGAGTCCACCCAGAGTAAATCTCAGGCAGGGACACACAAAAAGTCAACAAAAGGTAAGCGAGGCTGTGAACCTGGAAAATAGCAGCCTTTATGTTCTTTATAGAGGCCAAGCGTGAAGCAAATGGGTCCTCTTCGCTGCCTCCTAAACTCACCTCGCTGTTACTGTAGGCACCGTAATATATAGTATTATAAAACCACAGAGCAGCTGACTTGAAGCCCCTTGCTACCTAGGAGTTTCCTCATACGTTCATGCCTTGAGTTTCCAAAAAAGCCCTTTTGTTACATACTAGTGGGGACCAAATTGACTGAGGAAACCCTCATCTTGATGTGGATACTAAGAAAAATCTCACCAAGATCCAGGAGAAACTGTAACACTATAAAAAGGCAGAATAATTGAAAAACCAATGCTAATACATGCTATTTATTGAATAAAGGATGAAGTGAGTGAGAGCTTAGGTAAACACAATTCCAAGAAGAATGAGATCAATGTGGGACTCCCATGTCTTTACACGTTCTGTTTAAGCATCTCCATTATATTCTGTATTTGTAGAACTAATTCTGATTACATACTCTGCCAGCTTCTCTAACAATTCAGATCTAAGATTCGGACCTAATTTACAGAACTAAGATGATTTGTTAACTAGAAAAAAAGAATAATTATAAATGTTTATTTCTCTTTAAAGCTTCTAGTCTTGATTTAAGGTTAAGAATACGAATGAAAATGAAAATTGTCTCTATTGTTTTATGCACCGTTCAAAGAGAAAATACAAACATCAAAGTGTTTTCAAATCTCACTAGTTTTTAGTATATACAAGTCAATCATAATGACAAAAATCTGAAATTAAAGGGTAATTGTTTTGTGCTTATGCGAAATTTATGGTTACAGCTTAATACAGAAAAACTAATGCAAAAAGATGCCATAAACTATGGAATGTGAATCTGTAATTAAATTTTAATTGAGAAACGGAAGCAAGAAAAGCAATCTATAAAATACCAATTTGCTTTTTGGACAAACATTGTTTTTTTAAAAAACAAAATTAAATATTTATTTTCTCTGTATTGCAACAGCAACACCACTTAAATATAATCACTATCTAGTAGGTAGTTAGAAGCAGCACAAAATTCTGCAGTAAATGTTTCTCCCCGCTTTAGAGGAAAACATCCCCAAATTCCTCCCCTGAACATGCTGTTCTCCAATACACCAAAGGAAACATCGTGAAGAACATTAATACATAAATATATCAGATTTATCTGCCCCGGGGGCACAGGGTTAGTGTAATACAATATAACTGTTACACTTTGCATTATTATTGTTATAGCTATGCTTGGTTTGCATTTCTACAGCACATGAAATCAAATTAGCTGCTCTTCTGCTAAGTGCACAGTTCCTGCTGGCCATTAGCGTGACTTACGGGTCAGGACAAACCTGGAACTTGGCAAGTGTGTCCTAATTTCCAGAGGCCCTTACCACCTCTAAAGCGTATTGAAATGACTTAAAGGGAGAAGAGCTCAACCTTTTTTTAAATTAAGCTACCGGTACTTGAGAAACTTGGAACCACAAAGCTACTTTGAGTTCTTGGATCAAGAACCAAACAGATCCAAAGCGTAAAACCCACAACAAACTAAGCACCTCATACCTACCCGAGCAATGAAACCATTTAGCACATTCTTTTGTGGACGGAAACGTTTTGGACAGTTTCCGCTGAGTTCTCTAATGAGCAACCACATAAACAGAGAAACCCAAATCGGATCTTGTGAATACACTATACAACTCTTATGTTCAGCCCCCTCCCCGAGGTGAACAGATACAATACTGTGACCTCAAATGGGAACTCAGCATTCACGTCCCGCCAACAGCGGTAACATGATTTTTATAACAGTATCATTCATTTTTAGGTAGATTAATTATAATATATATGTGCTATATCAACAGACTTCTCATTATGGTCCATTTAACCTCATAAAATATAATTGATTCCTATTTGCTCTATCTGATCAATGCTTATGGCTCATTGCTGAACTGTGTGAGGAAAAAAAGACTAGCTAGAAAAGGGGATCTCTCTAAGATAAATAATATGGTTCACATCCTCTGTTGCTCTGTTTGCATGGTTATACGTTTATGTGCTTACAGAGTATAAAGAGGTTAATACCAAGGCTTTATTAACTCAAAAATCACATCCAAGCAACTTGTAATTACAAATCTTTAAAATTTACTCATTTGTACCTTCAAGACAAGCACGAGGTCTGGACTTCCCATGCTAGATAAATAAAAGGAATATTGGTACAATATTCCGCCTGAAGAGCCCCCTTCTTTGGGGCACGTTTCCCCAAAACACACACTGGCACATTGGGAAGATGAATCTAAAGTGAGCTGTATCTTTTGGTTTTCAGAATACATTACAAAATGCAAGATGGGAACAGGAGTGGGAAGTATCCGTTCATGTTACTGCGCCCTGTCCCCTGCCTAAAGGCTCTACATTCTCAATAACTGGAAAGCTCCAAATTTAATTCATA
Source organism: Struthio camelus (assembly GCF_040807025.1). Taxonomy (NCBI): domain Eukaryota; kingdom Metazoa; phylum Chordata; class Aves; order Struthioniformes; family Struthionidae; genus Struthio; species Struthio camelus. The sequence continues at coordinate 11,700,962 of NC_090955.1, read as the reverse complement.
AATAAAAGGCTAATGACCATTGCCTTACGGATGGGATTGCTGAAGGCCTTCCACATTTGGGTTTTTCTGATAGAATCTCAGAAGTCAATTTGATGCAAAGCAAGCAACACAAGATCTGTTATATGTTAAAAAATACTCTAATTTGGGCAAAGCTGAAGAATATTATTTAACGTTGTTAGGATCACAGCATTCATCTGTGCACACTTTCATCTGTGATGAAGAGACTTATGGAAACACATATAAGTTTTATGTGCTTTTCCGAAAGAATGTAACAATGGCACATGCCCTTGATTCCTTAATTACTCAAGTCTATGTATAGAATTCAGCACTTCTATTAGTAAATAAGATGATTGTACTGCATATTAATGCCATTTGCTGAAAGAATCACCTTCCAAAAATATTTCACTACTAACAAACAAGACATTAACTCCACCTCATTGAAATTAATTGCCTATTCAGTTCATCTCTTAAAAAGAAAAAAAAGCAAATTTAAAGTTCAAAAAGAAGTTTTTTTTTAATGATGTTAGTGTAACGCTTTTAGAAGCGGGTAAATATTTCATAGTCAAGTTCTTAACATTCATTTCAACTACATAATAAGCCTATTCAATACTATTATTAAGAAATAGTATTTAACACAGCTGACTAATTTACTACTTGTTGCATAGAGGTTTAGTGTGACACACTGGAACAAAATGAATACATATATAAAAGGGAAGTTTCAGAACGGTATTTCCAACTGTCACCTTCCCAGAGAGAGATTAGAGAGGAAAGGAGGTTGCTTGTTTCTCGTACCAGTGTTTGGAAGCGAGGTTTGCCCTGGGTGCCAATTAAACTCAATTTGAATCTGAAATCATTTTTAAACTTAAACGTCTATCTCAAGATATGTTACCAAGAAAGATTTCCAGTTAAACAGGTATGTCAACCAAATCATTCTCAATCAGTTTTACCACGTGAAAAGCCTCCAGTACATGTAAAATATATTTAATGTTTCTGTGAAACCATCATTTGGAAGCTCACCTGCCCTGCATTTCTCTTAATAGGTTTATCAATTTTTAAAACACCCAGGGTATAATAATATTTAATATTACGTACTAAACGTTAACCAACATTTAAAAGCAATAAAAAAACCGCCAGGAGACAGTTTAAGATTTCAAGATGCCAAGCTGTCCAGTCAGCTAATCGTCTCACAGCAGAAGAAAAAACAATGGGAAAACAGCTATGGTACCGGCACGCAGTGATTGATTTAACTCTTCCCAGTGAGCACATCAGGAGGAAAGTCTGAAGGCACAATTCAGGGATGCTAACGGAGGATTTCCAAAGAATCCTTGCTGTCATGACACTGGAGCAAATTCACTTATTCCCACACGGCTTAAATGGAAGAAAAGCGACAAGGAAAACAGCTGGAACGAGTAGCCGGCACCACAGACTCAGGTGAAGGGACCCAAAAGCTTTTACCTTCTCCTCCACTCCAGCAGAAGCAATTTCCTTTGATTAGGGACTCTGACAGCCCTTTAGGTGAAGAAAAATCTGTCTTTTCTGGGTGCATCTGACACGCCAATCACGTAGTCAGCCTCACCAGAGTAAGATTTGACAAGCGGCACACAAATAGGTAGACGCGGCTGGCCAAAAATGCTCCAGTGGGAGGGACTGGCCAGGGTCTGCAGACGGTCCGTCTGCTCCAATCGTGACAACTCCTGTGTGTCCCCGCTCCTAAGCAAGATGCTAAACAACATCAAACCGCAACGAAATGCCACAAGGGCCACTTCCTGGAAGGGAAAAAATTAAAAATCTGCCTGCTGTCAAAAGCTTGGGCTCGATTCACTCTCCTAAACCGGAGGGCTAACGTTACTTCAGCAAGACATAAAGATCAGGTACATGTCTTTAGACATCAGAAGACGAATATGAATTTAACAGCACTTCCTGTTACAGAACCTTGGCCCCTTTCATTCAGCAGCAGTTGCTGCAGGGCAATAGGGTGCTCCTCTCAGTTTGGACACTGAATTACTCTCACATCTACATGCAGGCACAAGGTACCCGCATTTACGGGCTACAGTCTCAAGCAGCTGCACGTGCTCTGCAGGAAGGTGCTACACATCTGTCTCTATACCCTGCTCTTAACAACTGACTCCTTTTACCTGACAATCTGCAGTCTGAATAGAGCAGCGTTTCTCCAGTGTGAATTTTCCAGGGGTCATGAAAGGCAACCTCAAAGGTTATAAGAGGCAAGGCTTTTGACACTGTCTCCCATCACATCCTCCTAGGTAAGCTCAGGAAGTGTGGGCTAGATGAGTGGACGGTGAGGTGGATTGAGAACTGGCTGGCTGGCAGAACTCAGAGGGTTGTGGTCAGTGGCACAGTCTAGTTGGAGGCCTGTAGCTAGTGGTGTCCCCCAGGGGGCAGTCCTGGGCCCAGTCTTGTTCAACTTTTTCATCAGTGACCTGGAGGAAGGGACAGAGCGCACCCTCAGCAAGTTTGCTGATGAGACTAAACTGGGGGGAGTGGCTGACACACCAGAAGGTTGTGCTGCCATTCAGAGGGACCTGGGCAGGCTGGAGAGTTGGGCAGAGAGGAACCTCATGAAGTCCAACAAAGGCAAGTGCAGGGTCCTGCACCTAGGCAGGAATAACCCCACGCACCAGTACAGGCTGGGGGTTGACCTGCTGGGAAGCAGCTCTGCCGAGAAGGACCTGGGAGTGCTGGTGGACAACAAGTTAAACATGAGCCAGCAGTGTGCCCTTGGGACCAAGAAGGCCAATGGTCTCCTGGGGTGCATTAGGCAGAGTGTTGCCAGCAGGTCGAGGGAGGTGATCCTGCCCCTCTCCTCAGCCCTGGGGAGGCTTCACCTGGAGTACTGTGTCCAGTTCTGGGCTCCCCAGTACAAGAGAGACATGGCACTACTGGAGGGAGTCCAGCGGAGGGCTACAAAGATGATGAGGGGACTGGAGCATCCAGAAGGCTGAGAGCTGGGCCTGTTCAGCCTGCAGGAGAGAAGACTGAGAGGCGAGCTCATCAATGCGTACAAGCATCTGAAGGGAAGGTGTCAGGAGAATGGGGCCAGACTCTTCTCAGGGGTGCCCAGTGATAGGGCGAGAGGCAACGGGCAGTTCCATCTGAACATGAGGAAAAACTTTTTTCCTGTGAGGGTGACAGAGCACCGGAACAGGTTGCCCAGAGAGGTGGTGGAGTCTCCTTCCCTGGAGATATTCAAAACCTGTCTGGACGCAATCCTGGGAAATACGTTCTAGAGGACCCTGCCTGAGCAGGGGGCTTGGACTAGATGATCTCCAGAGGTCCCTTCCAACCTCAACCTGTGATTCTGTTATAAATTTTAGGTGTTAGAAAAGCTACTGAAAAAAGGAGCATTTGCTGTCCTCACTTCTCATCTGCTCTTGCCCTTTGAGACAAGCATTCCCTGCCAGCTTCTCGAATCACACCCACAAATAAGCTGTTCATGCTTAATACCATTAATTTTTTCCTCTGATTTATTTTTTTAAGGTAGATGAGCATGTAGGACAGCCTGTACTCAAGCATCAAAAGAGAAGGGGGAAAAGTAGTAGTAACCCAGTTAAAGAAACCACATCCCTGGCAAGAAGGCATTTGCATCCCTCCGGGTCCAGCGCTGTTCAGAACAGTCCTTTCCCAAGAAAGCCCCTTGGCAGCCAGAGACACGTAGCACTTGAGGGCAAAGACTGAGTCTCACTGCATCTCATACACACACACAAGCAGAGCTCAGTGCAATTATCCCCTTGCCCAGCTTTTAGCAGACTATATTCCAAATTTCCCACATGCAATATCCAGTGGGTGCACAAACTACTGCCAAAGCGGCAGCAAACATGCAAGGCCAAAACTCGTAACATCATTTTCCATCTGCATGAGGTCAGGAAGCTGTATACCCGTATGCGGGGGTCATAAAACTGGATTTTATCTAAATCGGCAGGGATTCACAGCAACGTCTGTTTGCCCTAAATGCAGCTCTAACTTAAGAGATATTCCAGCATTAGTCAATTTAAACAAAACCTTTAACATTGTTTGAACTTGCCTAGATGCATTCAGGAATGTAATGAAGCCCTGCTTCCCCAAAACTCTGTTTCTATTGCCCCTAAATAGTTCAGCAGAGGATTTATTTGAATTTATAGGCAGCAGCCAAGGCAACTTATTACTTTAAGTGCCTTATATAAACAAAAATGCCTAACCAAGACATGAGGAGTTCAGCATAATAGCAAACCAACGCTTCATAAAAAGCAGTAATTTTATATGGTAGCTTTTTTGAAAATAAAATACATCTTCCTCCCACCTCCCAATAACTGAAGATTATCAAACCCAGATTAATGAATTCCCCGAGCTACAGCATTTCCCACAAAGCATTGTTCAGCCATCGCTTTCCCTTCTGTTGAATATCCTGACACCCGTTATCCACCTGCCATTAGGAGCAACTGAACTTGCCAAGGAATCTAGAATTTTAATTGTAACAAATTTACTGCCTGTGATTTTCTGCCAACAAGGCAACATGCTAACACTCCACCAAAGTGAAGTCAGCTCTTAAAATACATTCTACATTTTCTAGAATCAGAGCTTTCCTTCAGAAAATGCAAGGTCGTGCCCTGTGGTTCAATTTACAAAATTAGCTACTGATCATTGCTTATTTGCACCACATGAGAATTGAGAGACTACCTGATGACTTGCACCTATGTATCTGAAACCTAAGAGGAAGCCACAGAAAATGCTTTCATTTCTACAAAAAGGAACACAATACACAATAAACATTTGCTGAATTTCCAAGTTCAGGCTTACTTGCAAGCATAAAACACTTAAATGGGACATCTAATTTTGCCAAACTTGCCAAGATCAGTTGCCTTCATGTAACATTTTCTAGTGCTGAGACTTCATGCAACTGGATACACATACTTGTTCCCAAAATATAGTAGTCTTAATAACTCAGACAACAGCTTTTAAATTTTTAACACACACAGATAGAAGAGTGTTTCAATAACGGCTTCCTCACTTCTACAACATCATGTCCCTTAAGGGATTAAGATGCACTTAATCAACAGTTGTTGGTAATGATGTGTCACCTATCAAGATAAGAGTCTGAACGCAGTAACATCTGTTACATTCCTGTGTTAACAGGAAACAGGTAACATGGTTTTTGAACACATCAAATTTGACTTTTAATTACCCTCCTACGCCTTCTGTTCAGTTATTAACCAGTATTAACCCATAAGGTCATTCAAAGTATTAAGAACTATAAAACTAAGTCCTATAGTGTTTCCAGATGAACAAAACAGAAAGAATTGTCATATAAAACTAACGCTATCTATTTTGTAGTATTTGAATCAAGTTGCGTCTTCCACTGTGGAAGCTTTTATGCTGGACAAAAATAAATTGTGCTACCTTAGGTCAAAGAGTTAAAAAATAATTGGACAAACATATTGCACTGAATTTTAACTGACATGGTTTAAAACCACCCAATAACTGAAATAGTACAGAGTAAGTCTTTATAGTTCTCTTCAATATAGTCAAGATACCTTTTAGAAACACGTTAAGCAAGCAGAAAACTAAACGACTAAGTACGCATCACAAGTGACACGTTACGTAATTACAATCCGTGTTATTCCCTTGCTTTTTACCAGTGTTGAGTTCTCCTTTCATCACCACAGTAAACTCTTTCCAATTTTAAGGGCTCCACTGATAACTCCACCAAAAGTTTACCCCCCCCCCCTTTTCCAAAACCTGCTCTCACAAAGTAACTCTGCACAAACAGTCAGGACAATGCAGCGCCTTATTTCAGCAAATAACACTTTAAAAGCACAAGACTGTACCTCAACAATATCATGGTCTGGCCAGTGCGAGGAAGAAAGATGTATTATGCCATTTGCTTCGTGCACCCGCCAAGCTAGAACCATTCCCTAGGGCCTGTCTTCTACGACTCTGCTCGACCTTGTTCTCACATGTCCCAAGCAGTGCGAATTTTGCCGTCAGAGACTAATCGACTTGGGCGTGCTGTTACTGGGAACACATACGCTAGTCTTGCCGAAGCTGTCATAGCACAACTTATTTTTCCACTACTTCACGATATGCAATAGTCTTTTTGAAGCAAACACGTACATAGACACCAAGTTGACACTTTGGCCCCACAGAAGACCAATTTTAGATTTAAGGGCTAAAAACGTTCTAGGAAAGAGACCTGCAATAATAAATACTTCACACAAATATAGCATTTTCCATTTTGAAGCGCCAGCCATTCACTGTCACGTTAATGCTGTAGTAATTAGGTAGGAGTTATGCCAGTCCGTTAAGTGGAAAACTGCTCACAGAGAGTTCAAATCTCTGTAGCCCGACCAGTAAAGGAGCTCCACGGTCAAACGCACTTACACTGGCAACATCAGTCTCATTTTACAGATAGCAAACGGGTCTGGCTTCATCTCACCTCACCTAAGCTACCTAAGGGAGGCATTCACATCAGTCATCTAGGCTTCTTCTGGGACCACAGAAAGAAAAAGGCACTTAGAGACACTACTACCTATGTTACCTTAGATAAAAGATTTATTTCCAGCCTTTTCTGCTAATAAAGCAACATGACAACACTCAACCAAAAAGCAGTCAGCTCTAGTTTTGCTAACTATTTCTCATGGCTCTTTCTCAGCCTCTGGTAGGTCCAAGACCTTACATTGGGCAAACGTAACTTTTGTGAGTCCTAAGTCTACTGATGCATATGAAAACCGAAATAAAAATTAGTCACTGATAATGACATTTATCATCTTTGAAAGAAAAAGCGGTGGCAACATTGTTACTAAACGCTTCTCCATGCACAGCAATTCTAACTATGATGGTTGCTTGCTGTTTGACAAAAAGCACATTACACTGCAACCTCTAATACTTACTCCAAGCTCCTACTCCCCAATGATTTCAGTAGAAAAAATATACATCTATTTCACAGTTACCATGTGCCAACCAGGGAACGCGCAGAGGAAACATCTTCCACAAAAGCTGCTGAGAGAACTGCTGCACTGCAGGGAGTACAGAGCCCGCAACAACACGCTGCGTCTGCCATGAGCTGTACAGCAAAAAAAGCCCTAACAAAAAAAGTATGAAATACCTTGAATACAACCAGACCAGCTTTTATTAATAATGCAAAAAAAAAGAAAAAAAAGCCATAACTGTTAGTATTCACTGACTTCCTCCAAAAACTCTCAACAGCAGAAATGAACGTTCTTAAATGCTAGAGCATTACTGTCAAATTTCCACCAACTACAGCAATAGTCTAACTAATGCCCCTAGAATTATACAGAATAACTTTTCATCAAAGCTAAAAGAAGGAACATTACTGTGAGATTATCAAAAGATGTAATTTAAAAATGTGCATGCATTTGCAAACAAATACTGTCTGAACGCACACAGAACTATCTCCAGCTTGACAGCTCTAACTCTTTAAATACACTCATGCCAATTCCAAAATAATTCCCCCTCCCACCTCTCCCATGAGCTCTGGGATTGTTTTCATCTGCCACAGTTTTAAAACACTTAAAGCGTGCTGTGGTCATATTTCCAAGTAGAAGGCCAGGAAACTACTCTTTTTGTGTCATAAAGGAAAGCAAAGATTCTTCTGCTTTCACTTGACTACATAAAAAAGGGGGCTCACCAAAAACATTTATCTAAAAACTTCATGAAAGTGAAGTCCTTTCACTAAGAAATAAATATGTTTATCCACTGATTCCAGGCAGCGGTGAGAGGGGGTCATTTGTTGGACTTCCAGATGTGGAACAAAAATAAAAATATATATTTACTGTATTCAATTTGGGAGTAACTGAGCAGAGCGCAAATGTAAAGGAATCTGTAATTTCTTTTTTCTATTTTAATACTGCCTATGATAATCTGTAGGAAGACAAAAAGGCTTTGTATTTCACACCACATTATAGGACACATTTATACCCAAGCAGTTGGTGACTGCATTCCACAATTCTCTAAGAATCCAACCTTAAGAATTCACAATTTCTTTGCTGGAAACAAAATGATTAAAAAGAACAGCTCAGTGAAGAGGTCTCCAATTTCTGCTGTAACTTCTCTATCAACCTCTCCACAGACACCGATTCCGGTCTAAATCTCCAATACACATAACCCCTTTCGGAGTGGGGTGGCTCAGGGCCAAGGCGGTCCCCCATTCCCCGGGAACACCACAACAGCTACATTCTTCAGCCTCACAATACACTTAAACTTGGGCTCCCAGTAATTTGGCCAAAGGCAGGCTTGCATTCATCCAACTTCTCAAGCAACTCCTCGTCATTTTGGCACAAGCGCTTTACAACTCAATTTACAAGAAAAGTGGCAGTTTAGTTCCAGCTGCAAAGCTCCAAGAATAATATTAGGAAAATAGGAACCATATTTCACCTTTTATTGGCAGAGTACACATAGCACTTCATTAGTTTACTTATCACCCAGGAACTGCATGGGTGTATTGATCGTTGCTTTGATCAAGCTTTCACGTATTTAAAAAGACCCTGTGTCCCTCCGCAGACCAATTTTCCAGCACAGACCAAAAGCAAGCAAATAAAAGCCCAGAAAACTCAAAAAACCCGGAAACAGACAATCACTTATTTACACTTAATTAAGCATAAAATAACTCCCCTCCTCCTTTGGGAAGGATATAGATAAATATGAATGGAAACAGAAGAGTGGCTGAGTAATCACTGCAGTTCAAACAATATTTCACAAGCAAAACAAGTGTGATAAGATGCAGTAGCCTGTGGCAGACGTCTCTTTGAGCTAACAAGAAGATCGTGTTTTCATACTTTTGGCCATCTCTGTAGTCAGAGGCAAACAGCCAAACTCTACTGTCAACCCCCAGACCTAATGGAGATGAAAGGCAAAATACAGCTTAGCTCCAACTCCGTTATTGATTCCAGCAGGGCCAGATTCAGCCTGACAGGACTGAGGTCGTAATTTAGCCATTAGCACTCGAATGGCAGGATTCGGATACCCAGATCTGCAGGACTATGGGCCATGCTCTTTCTTTTATGTCTAATCAATATTATATTCTGCAGATGTCTCACCGGGCTAATGGAAGAACAGCCTCAGCACTGGTTTTAAGAACATTTTTCTAGCAAAAGCCAAAAGACCAGATCCTGCATCTAGACTGTCAGTTGTCACAATCCTCAGCCAACTCCTATTTTTCTGCTAGATTCCCTTTGTCACATTAAACTCTTGTTGTCTCTCTATAAAAACCCAAAAAGAGCACATAATACATTTTAAAAAAAAAAAATTGTGCTGGTAAGAACAGCTCAAGCTACACCTTGGGATACCCCTGCAATGTTGAGATTTGGCTGCAGGCAGCTTCTCATATCTAAACATAAAAAAAAAAAAACAAACCCTGAAACATAAAATAGTATAACCGAAAATAAGCTCTACTGCTATATAATATAATGACGTTTGTGGCCCAAGTACAATTTATCACACGATCCTGCAATTTTTTACTTGCCCGCGGGCAGCCAGATCTATATTCTGCCCATGATGAGCTGTTTCAGTAGCTGTTCCCAGGTTCGGCGTGCGGAGCATACGGCATGCAAACTCATCTCCAACTATTTCCTCTGGAAACTACTTTTACCCTGCCGCGTTTTTTAGTGACTTTCAGATGGCCATTAAAAATATTTAAACACAAGCTACCACAAAAATATTTCCTTGCCCACCTTAAAAATGGAAATTCCCCACCAGGACCTCCACCAGCGATGGTTGTCCCTCTAGGGACAACCGTGTCTTTCATTCACATACTTGTTGCGTCCTCATCCACGGACTTCACTTCTCCAAGGACTGCTAAGTGGACTACAGACACTGAGTTGAACAAAGATGGGGAAACCCATTTTTTCCACTTCTGCAAACGGTGAGATGATACCTAGGTTTTACACACCTGCTCAGGATGAAAGTCCTATCTTATTTACATCTCCCAACTTGCACAGACTTCTAAGTTAACTTCCCCATGTGTTTTCTTGTGATTTCTGAGGACGTTTCATTTCCTTCCCCAACCTTTCCAGATCCAATACGCTTCATTGGCTAAATAAAGGCCATGAGCAAGCAAAGCTGAAGATTTTAAGCGTTTGGGATTTTAGAGGGTTTGGTTTTTTCCATAACAATTTAGAAAGATCAGCATTATCCTGATTTTAAAACTGGCTTCTGTAGTTCATTGCTCTTAATTATTTGATGAAGAGAGGGCGATCTCTAAATGGTGGTTTTTCAGATCCTTAAAAATAATAAATGGTAGGATATTATTAAATTATGAAATATTTAGTTGAATTCAGTGACTCAGACAAATTCAGAGAATATAAATTTAGAGTAGTAACTTTATATATTAAACAGCTGCCTTAGGGCCCCAATTTATTTAAAAATAAATTTTATTGATTTTTTTTTTTGCACATTTTGGAATGAAATGTTACTGTCAGATCTGCATACACTCATCTCTGTAAAGGTTTCTCATGGACTACAATATCAACTTAAATTAATTTCTAATCCATTTGCATTAAACTGGTAAAAATCCTAGTGAAGAAAGTCTTACAGTGAACACATTTAAACTTGTTCCCACTTAAATGAAGTTGCAGCAGTTTAAGCCACGTTCACCTAAAACAAGTATGCCCCAGGGGCTGCTAGGGGGCAACCTCGGGGTTTCACTAATTTATCAAAATAAATAGAGGCTCACATGACACGTTAAGTTGATGTAACATTGGTTAAAAATAGGAAACACATAGCAATAACACAGTCTTTTTTTTCCTTGTTGACACTGAAAGGATTCCCACCCAAGACAGACGCTCAAATCTTAACTTAATTGGGAAACGGGGTAAAGAGAGAGGTGGCAAAATCTGCCGATCACTTAAAATTACCTGGGGTAATTAACACCAAAAATTGCTGCAAAGTGTTGTACAAGGATCTCACAACACTGAGCAATAAATAGCAGATGGAATTCAGTGACAATCAACGCAGAATCAACCCTAATTACACACACGACGACGGACTCTAACTTAGCTGGTAACGCTCAGGAAAGACTTCAGAGTCATCACTAAGGCAGGTAGTTCTCTGTGTGCCAACTCAGTGCTCCACGGCAGTCTAAAGGCAACCAAAATGCGAGCAATTACTAGGAAAAAGTTACAGAAGGCCGGACCGCCCTTGCAAACACCTTAAAAGCTGCAACCTGAAATGCCAAAAAGGAGACGGGAAAAGTAGCAGGAAAAGGAGTGAGGGTGACCAGAGGTATGCAGTGGCTTCTGTTTGAGAGAGGAAAAAACAGTCAAGGCTTGGAAAAGAGATGACTTAGGTTAAGGAGAGAGGAATTTAGTAACGGTCTTTAAAAATCAGAAATTGTGCAGGGAAGGTGAACACTGAAGCACTACTGTTCCTGCTTTCTCCCACCACAAGAACTGCGGAGTGTCCGGTGTGCAATTACAAAAGCAGTGCGAAATCAATTAGCCAAATGCATGGGAGAAAATTCAATCAAGGACTACTAAAAAGCATGCAGATGCCTCCTCTTGCTCAAGAAGCCCCTTAAGCACAGACAGCCCCTGTGTGGCAAGGCAGGCTGGAGAAACAGCGCAGCACATCCGCCTTCTTCCAGTACTCTTGCCCCATCCCGTTGAGCTACTGAAAGGCAGGAAATGCTAAGTTCAACAGACCTTCGGTTTGACCCCTATGGCCATTCTTATATTTTCATAAAGATGAAGCTGAGAGACATTTAGCTGTGATGTAATAGGATCACACGCCAAATACACATGTCCACAGCTTCACCACCTGCACTGGAATAAGCAGAAAGCGTAAAGAGTCCCTTTCAGGTGATGTGTAATTCATGCAAATGTTGCCATCTGAGCTCTTTAGGCTTTTCTTAAACAAATAAATAATTCATCCTCCACATCCTTCGGCAGTGTGAAACTAATACTAATTATGTTGATATTACGGTATAAGTAGGAGGCCCAGCTGAGCCCAGGGTCCCAGCATGTCCTGCGCAAACACAGAGGAGAGACAGTTCTTGCCTAATAGAGCCTGCAAGTAATACATATTAAAAAAAAAAAAGAAAGAAAAAGAAAAAGAAAAGATCACAGGGAGAATGGAAACAGAGATGATGCGGCTCCTCCTCCTCCAAATCCACATCATCAGGAACAGGCTTCCTTGATATCAATGCCTGAACCTTTCTCCCAGGCTGTCTCAAAAAGAGACAGAACAGGAGCTAAGCATTTTTCCACACATACATACTAAGTACCATGGAGATGCATTTGAAAGCATCGTGCAGATAACGTGCCACATCTGAAGAAATCTGATCTACCAAAATATTTATTTCACGTATGCGTAAACCATGACTGATCCTAACAGTAACCCCCTTTTATGTTTCAAGGGATTTGAAGAGGAATCGTGCCCATCAGTTCTGGGCTAGCACTATGAAATCTCCAGAGACAGGAAACGCAAGTCAGGATGAAGAAGTACAAGAGGGATATGTACAGACACCTGGTATAGCTTTCTGAAATTTCATATTTCAGCATTGTCAGCAGCAAACAAAATGAGTACAGGTTTTCTGCACTCAAAGGGTCCAACTCTTCACTGTTTTTTTAATTGTATTATTTCTATTGTCCTGAGACCATCACACAACACACGATAAAGTTACAGACATGCCTGCCATACAAACTAGAAAGATCTGGCCTGGGAAAGGAACAAAATACCCAAGCACAGAGAAAAACGACAGGGTCCACAGACATGTCAGTCTGATCATTTTTGGAGGGTTTTCTTTGTGTTAGCTTGCTATTTACATAACCACCTTACGCAAAGGGCAACGCACAAGGTCCTGATGGTGTAAAAAGCAGGCAATTCTGCAAAGAATCAGCCTCAAACTCAGCACGCAAGCTGGTTGGCTTTTGATGTGCTTCCAACATTTTTGATGCAGCCTTTGACATCTAGTTTCAAACAGTCTAGAAGTGACGTGAAGTAGCACTGTTACTATTCCTATCTGAAAAGCAGAAATACAAGATCCATCAAGATGATGCAGCCTAGCATTGCTTTAATTTAGGCAACAATATGAATGAGTCACAGGCAATTGCAAGGTAACACTAGGATATAATTACCCTCAGTCAGCAACGTGGTCCACTGCCAGCTATGTACGTTGGAAATAGTTTCGGCAGTAGGAGAAAAGGACTCAGAAGCAGAACAGCAACAATCAGAGTGAAGAATTCATATTAAAACTGATATTCAGAGTAAAAAGCTTCGATGAAAGGATGATTACCAATAAATCACAATAACACTCATTTTAAGAAGGACTCCTATTCCCCTAATGAGGGGTAATTATTTTGCAACTTACTAGCCAAAAAGAGTGTGCCCACATATATACAAATGCATACATATATATGTATTTACATACAAACCTATACATACACATATATGCCCCTTAAATATTTTTTTGGTTATACTGCTTAAGGCAGTACTAATTGAACGTTGCTTTTGTCCCAGTTTGCTCTGAAAGTTCTCCTAGATTGCAGATAGATTTCTGAGCTACATGTGAAGTCCAGCTTCTAGTATCTGGCAGAAGGATGCACCGATATCTCTAAATATTTAGTTTGCTGCTTAAAATTAATACTAGAATATCCAAAAGAACTGTGACACCTCCAGTGAAAATTCTCTCATATAAGAGTCCCAATTCTAACAACAGAGATCTCAGGAACTACTCCTCTAACTTAATGAGCCTTGGCAGCCGTTCAAATTAAACACTCTATTGTGCAAGGAGCTAATTATGCTGAGATTAAACCCAGAGAATGATAGGGACATTTACTGTACTTCTGGCAATTATAAGAGCTCTCAGTATTGGAGAATACAGCTTGTATTTCATAATTTTGAAAGATGTCGCTGCTAATCCAATAAAAAAACTGCATGTGCATGCACACACATACAAGATTAATTTAATTTTTAAAACATTTTTCAACTACTCCCGTCACATATGCATTCACAAATTATTATTATTAATACTATTTGTTTTGCCCTATTTCTCCTGTATCTGAATGTTCATCCTGTATTCCACATATTCATTTGTCATAATCCTCCACCATTTCTCTGATAGGTAATTAACATTAAGTTATCTCTTTGCCTAGGAAAGCTTAAGCAATGACAGTAAAATATTTGCTCATTTAGTATTCTAATTAACTCTTCCAGTATCTTCCCTGATAATGCCCCTTTCTTTCCTGGAAAAGCACGTGGTCAGTTATCTTTTTCATTGCTACCCAAAGACTGCAAAGACCGTGCCAGCAAATACATGGAGGCTTCCTTAGGTGGCACACGCAGGGAGGAGCGCCTCCAAAATCTCACGACTAAAATGCATCCGAGGGTGATTTCCCACTTCCTCTTTACTAGTTACCTATTCCAAAGAGGTTACGCACCGTAACACTCCCCCAAGAGCCAGGAAGGGTTGAAGGTGAGCGAACAGCACTGAGCAGACACTGTTGGAGCTGAAGGTGTTCAGCACCTCCCAGGAAAAATGACCCTAGCACGCACGCAGGAAAGCTGGGCAGCAAAACTAATGGAAGTTGGATTTCCCATGAATTTGGTGTCCTGTGATTAGGCTCACTAGTGCCTAATAATGTGAGAAATCTGATGCGAGTTGTTTTCTTTCCCCCTTGGAGCCAAGGCACTCACAGCAGCTCTTCCCCCAGGGGATTCTCTGATGTCTAATGAAAGCACAGTCCCTGCAGCATGGCTCCTCTCAGGGAGAGGTACTAACAGGATCGCTTTTCTTTACCTATGCCTCGGTTTTCATGAAACTCATCAAATTTTAATGTACTCAGCTCTCCTAACCCCTCTTCTCCCGCCCCATCACGTTCAGCCAGCAGATGCGAAGACTTTGGGGAGGCCAGACAGGCAGACAGCCCCACGCACAGACACCTCATTTCCTTAGAGCACCAGGCTGAAAAATTAAAAACTTTGATCCACACTTTGAGCTGAAATGAAATTGGTCAAAAGCAATTTTTCAAGTTATTGGCAAAAACTGAGGGAAGGCAGTCTCCGTTCCCTTGAACCGGTGGGGATACTTTGAGCAAATCTCTCAAGAAAGTTGTGCAGCAAGACCCATGCTCCCAGGGGGGGCCATTCACGCAGAAATCCTGCAGTAACTCTTCTTCATATTTCTCTTCCTCATCAACATATTGTTTTGCTTAAAGATGGAAAACAAATGTGAAAGGCCTGACCTCACTGGGGCAGCATGGGTGTGAGGCAGGGCACAAACGAGCTGCATCTGCAAGTAACTATTACTTAAGCAAGTCTCCAGAGGGTTGGAGGCAAGCGAGGTTGCCATTATTAAATGTAGCTTACTGTAAAACAAGATAAATCAGAAAGATATTTACAGGTAATTATTAGCATATTGTCATTGGTCAATCAAAAGACTGCATTTAAGACACTGTGATAAAGCAATTTTGTAACTGCTTATCACCAACACTTTGAGAGAGAATCATGGGGGTGAGCTAATTGCTTTAGTAAAAACAGAAGCCAAACAAAAGTGACAAATGTCAAGAAATAGGAAGAACAGTAATATACCAAATGAATGCATTTTTAAGCTTGTATCTTGCACGGTTCTTTATGTAGTTTTGTTTCTAGTGCAAAGCAGGCATACCTAATGAAGACGCCAAATCTCATTCCACCTACGAGAAACGATCACACTTAGAAGTGGCCAGGCAGCACTCTCTAAATTTTCTCTGTGGCGGTATTTTAACCTAAAGGATATTGTACATTTACCTTTGCCTTCCCTCACTTCAACCCCTGCCAGCCCTCTAGCTCCCGTATTCCTGACAACACAACACATTGCCAGGAACAAAACTGGAAGAGCAAAACGGGGCAGCCCAAGTGCGATAGTGCTTCCGGCCCTCCAGTTGGTCCGCAACTCCGTCCCGGGGCAGTCAGCAAGGGTAAGGTCTAGACTAAAAAAAGTAGCATTAAGCCTACTGCACTAATGGGCAATCTCACATTTTAACCTTAAGCTTTTTTTTTTTTTTTTAATTCTTCACAGAACCGTGTCCAAGTGGGTGCAAAGACACAGTCAATGCCCATTCTGCTCCGTCAAGAGCCTTCTCCGAAACTCCAGATTTAACACTGTTTGGGCCATCTGTTATCACTACAACCTTACTGATATCACCTGAGAAATTCTCTGCCCACAAAGCTCAGCTCTGACTGTACAAGTTTTGCTAGTTTGTTTCCCCTCAAGCTCTTAAATAACAATGAAAAAAATATATAAACCTGATCAAAATAAGTATGCTACAGCTCAGCTTCACAGAAGCTTTCTTATATTTAAAAAAGGCAAAAATTGCAGGTGAACAGAATGTTTCGAAAACCTTTTCTCTCAATCATGTAGTCCAAAGCTTTGATTTTTTTTTTTTAAAGAAAATTTGCATATCACCATTTCCAGTAGTTGCTTTCTGCCTGGACACTATATCCATGTTTGCAAATCTTCACCAAACTTCTGAAATCTTCCATCTACCTCCAGCAAACTAACATAATCTAACTAGATAGTCTATGTCCCAGTGCACATATTTGTGGTTAAGTGTGAATCCTGCATGGGAATAGTTTTAAAATATTTATTTTATATTTTATTATAACTTTGGTTTATGGTCTTCTATTCTCTCTGATCCAAGGTGTTTGCACATGGAATTTGTTCCTTTCTAACTGCCAGAAAATCTAATTTGCTAGTTTATCTCTCTACAGCTAATATATTCTTATTCAGTAATTTTCCTCTTCCGCATCCCTCAGAGATTCCTGCATGGTAGTGTTTAAATAATATTCTTGCATTTATTTATTTTTTCCCTCCTTGGATAGATGGATGTGTTGTAACAATCTTTTCTTCATATGAATATTCTAAGTTACTTGATAAATTACTGAGTAAGATATAGGTAATTCTCCCGTATCAGCATTTGCATTTTCAAATAATTTAATTCGATAATTTTTCCTAATGTATTTGCCTTTGAAAAAAATTAAAGTCAAATGTCTATATGCTCTCAAAGCCATAAGCTAGTAAAACTCATCTCTTCATCCGTTCTCTAGTCTGTTGTAATTGAAGCACAGTTTCCCAGATTAATAGATACAATAACACCATTTAATGCTGACAGGGTATAATGATCTGATGAAAATGCTACTTAATGGACTACCAGAAAATATTCAAATACTGTGGTGATGAACACAGGCTGGGAAACTATAGAAAATATACCAGAATAGAATGAGAATTAAGTAGTAAATCAGCACATAAGGAACAAGATTTACTTGGGGCATATGGGTTTTTTCTTTCCCATAGGTACTTCTAGCTTTAAGTTCTTTATTAGTATTTTTATTGTTCCCTTAGCCTCATGTGAGTGCATTGGAGCCATGTGAGGAATAATCTAAATTATCTTGCAGAGCAAAGTTGATGTCTCCTACAAATTAATATTGGCTCAGCAGCTTGGCAGATTGCGTGTATAAATCACTGAAGATACATGGTGCCTCCCTGTTTGAGTATAAATATAATTTACCATGAATTGATTACTTACATTAAGATGCACCATCATGCTGTAGTAATTATTTATTTGTTTTTAATTTCAATAGGGCAGAAATTAATTTGCCAGCCACCCCAGCTCCTTGGGCAGCAGCTGACCAGCAGGCTGTAGGAGCCCCTCCAAGGCATCCTCCTTCAGCCCCGGCTCCAGGGCCTCCCCACGGGGAAATGGCTTTCCCAAGGCAACGACTTCTCCAGTCACACATAACCTTCTAAAAAAGTCCTGAAAACCAACAGAGCATCAGATTCGCTCATCGTTTTGGTGGAAATTCCCGTTTTATGGTCCGCAGCCTCCAAAGACCGCATGAAGGGGCTTATGAGGTGAACCAAGATCCATTAACATTAGAGCAGATCTGCATTTCTGCTGGAGTCTACCACCACCGCAGAGCAATATTTAAGGAGAGATACCTTTCCTATGCAACTCCAGATGCCACCCTTCTCTATTGGTTTCTGTAGTTTTACATTGTTACAAAAGCAAGTATTTTCTCATTATAATTAGCACCTACATATCCCTGACCATACATGAACTGCAGCATTTTCTTCAAAAAATGGTGAAAACTAGGTGAAAACTAACAGTACGCCTGCATTGCCAGGACCTAGACAGGCTTTATTTACCTGAAAGTCCAAAAATCTCAACTGAAGAGCAGGAAAAGCACTCACCATCAATTTTTCCAAGCATGTTTTCAGTCGGCCCCTTGAATTTTGCTCAACCCAGAAATAAGGGGAAGGGAACGGTGGCAGTGGTGAGGCCCGTGGGGGCACCTCTCTTATTTCAGCAGGGGCTCTGATACGACGCTTTCACTGCCTCTGGGCGTGAGGTATCAGCCACGTGCTCCTAGCTGCATTGCGTCTCTCAGGCCAGGGACAACGTGAGGTGATTGAACTGGACAAGTCAGGCACAAAGCACATTATGGTTAGGGGTTAGACAGGTATCATGACTCTGATTCAGCCAAATGCAAACACAACCGGTATGCAAACTGAAATAACCCGCAATTTGCTGAAACACCTTTCCGTAGAGCTTTCTGCTTCCCTCGACCAGAGGCTCTGATCACAGCAACCAGACACCTGAAGATGAGGGCTAGGGTTTCTATTTTAAGGACCCTTAATTCCCAGAAGAAAAGCTGAATTACTGATTTCTTGAAAGGAATACGACAAACAAAGAAAAAAATATTTCAAGTAACATATGTTGTTTTTGTATACAATCAAATTACTAAATCTGTAAGTATTAAAAATTAGAAAACATACCTGAAGAAGCAAACATAATAAAGACAAAACTGCTGAAAATGGCTATTTTGCAGGTAAAACTAATGTCTAAAGAGACTAAAAAAGTACTGTAAAGATCAAACCTTCTGTTAAGGTGAAAAGTTTGTCTTATTAAATGGTTCTTACTTGAACCAGTCCAATACATTTTGGAACATCATATACACGCACACAGGTCAAGCTTGCGAAATGAGAGGCTCTATTTTGAAAAGCTGTGAGTTTGAAAGAGACTGAGGGTCACACACATTCCCTGCACAATGCAGTATCTAGAAGCCGACAAATTCTTTGGAGGCATAAGCAGAGGACTATCAAGTAGGACAAAAACGGTGTTTTCACTGTTCGACATATACATGAGATTACTGCTAGATTACTGTTGCTGTTCCAGTATCCAAGCTTTTAGAAGGTTGTCGAAAAACAAAACGTTTTAGAAAAAGCCGCATTACCTTAATGAATCAGGGTGAAGAAAATCTTTCCTTGAAAGAGAAACATAAGTTTCTCATAAAATAGGTACGATTTTGCCCCTATTCTCTTCCAGGATCCTAATGACTTTTTTGTATCTATCTTAGACTTGTTGAGTCAGTTCTTAGTTTAGCCAAACACTTGATTTGTCCATGATCAACGGTAGGAACACAAGGAGAAGACAGCTGCAGTCTAGCAAAGAGATGATAAATCCAGGGGCTGGAGCATGAACTTGTATCAGCTGAGGCCAGAAACAGGTACTAACCTAGCAGCAAGAGGAACTAACCCCTGCAACAACATACTTGAGGAGCTATTGTAAAGTCAGCCTGTAGATCAAAATCGTATTTAGGCAAAGGACACACATTAGCAAGCAATTCTTGGCTTTGAAATTTGTGGATAAGACTCTGTGCTTATCTGACGCAGGAAATCAGACTACACAATACTCACAGGATCCCTAAAAATGATATGAGTAGGAAGATATCGGCATCCAGTCCCTTATGCCACAAGACGGTTCACTGCACCGCACACCGGTCTGCACTAGCCACGTGCATCCTTTTACTTCAGGATGAATTAAACTGCAACCCCAAAAAAAAGCTGCTAAAAAGAGTTACACAGCTCACTGCACGATACACAGTGAACATACCTGTGCAGACCTTGCCATTCGTGTGCTCAAGTCAAAAATCAGTTTATCAAAAAAACCCCAAAGGAAACCAAAAAGAAACACCCCACACATGAATAAGAGATTCAGTCTCTTGGAACCACTGTGAAACGCTGACATAAACCAGCCCTCCAAAGCTTTACCGTTCTAGAGAGGGAAACACTGAATTACCAACATCCTTATCTCTCAATCAAGTACCAAGTTAACTTTGTTTTTAATTACTGATGAGATTAGATAAGACCACCACAGACTGATTTAATATACAAGCAGTGTAGAATCCCTTCAGGTTTTGATCATCCTTATATAATTTTATACAAGAACACATAAAATAAAGTCTTCACACCCAGACGCTAATCAAAAGCAGAAAGGAGCTTATATAACGAAAATCTGAATATTTGGAACATTTTGTGAACCACAAGTCATCTGGGGGGAAAAAAAAAAAAAATCAAAACACCACAATAGTTTAACGTTCACAATTAGCCCCTCAGCATGTTCCCATACACATGCCGCGCAGCGTGGGACTCCTACCCAAGGACTGCCATATGTTTTAGTGTCTGATTCCACCCCTGTTTAACTAAAAGGAAAGGTATCAATCACTTGTAGCAGATACTACATCACTTCCTGTCCTCACTCACTTTGCTCATCCACCTGACAATCTCAGAAGACTTCACAGAGATAAGAGAGAATCCATTTTACTGATATGAGAAACAAAAAACCGTGAAGAGACTCAAGGTCAAGGTCTCCCCTGCCACAGGAACCCACCTCCTTACCCACCAGCCAAATATGCCTCTACTGAAACTTTAGACATAAATAGGACAAGAAAAACATAACCCATGCAGACCGATGCCCTCGACCCACCTTAAACATTTGTATTATACTTTTAAAAATAAACAGCTCTGAGCAAAAATATCCATTTAAAGAGATGGGCAAATATTTTCCAATCACACCTCCTAACATTGCAAGTCTAATATAGTATGTACGTGATTTGTACTTTGCACTACAATGAATTTAAGGAATAACCTGTAATTTAAGGCATTCAAGTCAGAAATGTTTACTCAGTTCAAAATAGGACTATACTTATATGGCTACGTCTACACAGTACATTCCAGAGATAATATTCACTTTCCTGTTCCAAGAATTAAAGAAAAAAGAAAAAAAAGATGAAAGGAAATCCTGTCACATCAAAAAAGGTAAAAACGAGGCTTTCAGAATACAGAGGTGCTGTAAGACTGCTATCTTATGATTAACCTCATCCTTTCCTACATACATGTGTTTCTTTTTCATAGTCAGAACATATTTGAAGAATCAGCACTTCGGCCAAGTTTATTAATAGAATTAAAACACGCTTTGCGATTTGTTTCCTATTTTAGAACTAAAACACGTAATTATACTAATTTAGTTGCAAAAATGGAAACCACAGCATTTTCCAACTCCTTTGCCTATTAAAAATACCTTAATCACTGCACAGCTTTATTTAGAGTCGTTCTGTTATAAATAACTGCGATTAATTCATTTGTTAGATATACAGCCTCTGCCAACCCACTTAAAACACAGCCATGGGTAGGAGGTTATAAAAAGCCATCGTCAAAATAAGGTATATCGAATATGATTCAATATGCATGGTCCTGTTATCTGCATACACAGAGGGCAGAGACAAAACCGTACAGCTGGTCTGGCATACAATTTATCAATGACAAAAAATGCTCCATGTGGAGCAGGGCTGTGCACACACGCAACTATACCACGTGTTCAGCATCTACGTTAGGAGGTGAAGTTACAGGAACAGCGTCGTATTCTAATGCAGAAACACTAAGTACATTATCATGAAAAGGCTTAGAGACATGAAAATTGCATCTTGCCGGTTCATATGTATTTGGTAAGTTGAAATAATGATAACCCCCAGTAGGGTTATTTCCAGTAAAAGACACAGCCCAAGGGCAGCAGCTCAAGTTGTGTTTTTAAGTCTTGCTGTCCTGCTTACCAATCCTCACGCTGATCTCCATCTGCTTGGCCCTTCCATTAAGGCTGTCTTCAGATTTTAACTTGTGCCTTTCAATCAAGCTTTTCATTAGTTGGCAAACGGACCCAGAAAATCCCAAGCACTACTGCAGGTTCAGGACCTCTGCAGTCCCACCAGGTAACCAGCTCACAGGTGTCTGTATTAGATAACCCAGAGCTACTGGCTAATAAGGAGGCTTATTAGCTCAAGCACTCTGCAAACAAATGGTCCTAAACGAGAACTCATTTCCTTAGTCTGAGAAGAGCCAGGAAGAGAGATCTAGCTCTGCTCTGCACAGAATTAGCTCAGATCACTTTGCGAAGCATTCCCTGGCGCTCCCATGTGAGCTATACCTTTAAAAAGTCATCCTTTAGCACATACATCAGTCAAAAGCATATCCAGAACCCAGGAAACTGCCAATGGAGAGATGACATAAGGACTTGAGACCATCAGAAAAGCCCCATGCAACGAGACCAATGATCCACAGCTGTGCATCTCCTTTGCATTTGTGAGACTTCAGCTTCTGACCAACAATTTTCATTCCTCCTCTCTGATTAAAACACCTGCAGCGTTTCCCCCTCAGAAGAGCTGCATTCATGGGAAGTTAATGTCTGCTGCTTAGCAAACAGGGCTAAAACATCACCCCGTTTCACACAAGCCACTGAAAAAAAGTCAGAAGGGCACAGCAAGCCAATACCAAAGCTAATATTAAACCAGTGACCAAAACAGAAAAAATATGTAATTTCCAAACAAAGGAAAAAAATTATACTATTACTATAACCCTCCATTATCATAAGTTCCTCTCCAAGAAATTTGAAAACATCTTAGAATTAATACATAATAAATCATGCTAAGGTAGTGCATTTCACACAACTCATTTTCCCATCACCTAAAAGAGACAACTGTCTTTATCACAAACCTCTGATCAGAGAACAATGGTTTGAACAGAAACATACCTGCCAGGGCTGTTTGTCCATAAAATTAGAAGACTTAACTCAATTTGCAGACAGCTGCATTAAACGACATAACTTGTGTCCCTGTTCATCTAGTTAATAATTCAGATTATCTCTGCAAAAATATTCTGAACACAGGTTGATAACGTGTTAACTCACTTTTTGCACAATTTTATTTAATTGGTATCCCCAATGGTTTTAGATATGGCATGATACCATCCTCTGAAATCAGACAGGGGGACCTAGAAATAATTGGGATACACTACAGTATTCAATAAAGTAAGAAGAAACATTCTGGACTGTGAAAGAAAGATCACATTTTTGTCGGAGAAACATCTGCTGCTCTACAATGGTGCAGCTACCTCCGAAGCACAACAGTATCATTTTGTACCTGTAAGAGGGACAATATTTATTACATTTCGGTGACCTGGATTTTATTTATTTATTTTTTACTGACACAGACTTTTCTAAGTACAGCCAAGTCAGTGCAATGAGAAAAAAATACAAGTCTGTCCAGGTGATTCTCCAGGGCATAGAGCAGGTAATATCTTGACAGATCAACCATACACAATGATCAAAGGATGATATGAAATTCCAAACAACAGTTTAAAAAAAAAAAAAAAAGTAGACCAAGACAAACACCTGCAAATGCTCTTTAATTTTGTTAACATCTTTAGGATAAAAATACACCCCAGAAAATTGACTGGAGGACTTGTCCTACTGTATAAGAATTGATCTATATACACAGGTTTTTCAAATCTCCCAAGAATTGGTTAACATCAGTTTGACCTATGCTTGATTAGGAGAAGGGGGTATTTTTTATGACTGGAGCATAAGCTAAGGATAATTATTTCTTACAAACACGGTCCTATTCAGATTCCCAGAGACCCATCCTTTTCTTAAGCATTCCCCACAAATTTCCTGATCTCATTTCAACTTCTCACAGAAGTAGTTTAAACTGGAAATAAAACACACACCCAAAGACCGCAAATAAGCCAAAAAAAAAAAAATCCATCTCCAGTCAGCTTCACTAGTCACTCTGCAAGCAAACCTCTATGGAGCCACGCGGCAAGAGCCCGCCTCTCGGTGGGAACTCGCCAATCCCTCCGTACACCTAGTCTTCCTTCTGTCAAATCTATCAAGTAGTAGCACTTGAGCTAAACTGCAAAAAGGAAGTGTTATTCTGAATTCAGAGAGATTTACTGTAGGTCAACTGCAGCAGTGTGGTTAAGACAAGTAAATCCATAAGGAGGCTTCTCCTTAAATTTGCTAGCCAGTTCCTTCTGCGTTAGCCAAGCAAGATGAGCAACACACGTCAAGAATGACCACCACAACCTGCGGACCAGGACAGCAACAAGTTCCCAGGTTCCTTCAGCAAACCCTGGAGCATCAGAAATGTGCGTTTTCAAGGATTGTTTCAGCAGAAATGAAGCAGAAACTGGAACGAGGCTTGAGGACTTCAGCTTGAGTATGCCTTAAGTTGAATGCATGCATCAGAAACCAACATCCTTCTCCTCTCCTCGGCTGGCTACTGAACTGAGCATTTTTCTTTTGGGGAATCAAACGCCAGTGACCGATTTCTGACTTAAGATATCAGAGATACTGGACACATTTCATCCATGCTATATTGCATAGAACATGGGTGAAAAGACAGAGACTGGGAGAGGAAAAGCAACTTAGCTTTCTAATGCTGGAATCAGACCAACAAACTTGCTCCAGATTTATAGCTGCGTAACTACAAATGAAATTGGACCGTTATCTCTGGTTTTATAGCCATTGGAGTGGTGCAGCAGGTATTGGGCCGGCTGCCACAGACCATATTTGTTCGTGAGGGCTTATTTCCCTCATAAACCATATGAGCCAATTTCACTAGTCAGAAAATAATTATATGGGTTTGCATACTTCAAAAGCCTGTGGAAAAAATGGTATGTTTGCTGTCAATTTAGAATTTGAGCCTATTGTTTTACTTTATTTTGCTCAGAGTATAAAGCCATTACACGACTAAAACTAAATAAAACAGTTCTCGAGAGCTGTTTAAAAATATTCAAACGTATTTGTCCTACAGCTTCATTAATCCATTTCTAATTCATTCTGCAGGTTTACTCAACAGCTGTGCCTGATGTAAACTACAAATCTGGATAAAATTAAAGCTGCTACACTACTAAATCACTTCATTTGCAGAGACTTAACAATTTTCTGCTACTTTATATTGCAATGCCTTATAGGTTATTCTACCTATAGGCAAAAAAAGAGCATCTCTGCTATAACAGAAGAACAAATAAGCACCGATGGTGGAGGTAAACAATGAAATTAATGCAGAAATCAAGTACAAATGGGTCATCTCCCATCTACTCCCTTTTTGAGGTGGAGACAAGTTTTCATTTTTAAGCTTCCGTGTGCAGTACTACCATTTTATTATTTATAGTGGCATGGCATCTACAGTAGTGTGTAGTTTTTCTTCTAATATACTGGATTTCAAAGAACTGTGAAAAACAGCTATAACCGAGTATCATTTATGTCAAAGCTGATTTACTGCAACAAATACTCATTCCTCTTTCCGCCTAAGTGAGGAAAAAAAAATAATAATTAGAGCTCCTTAGCTGTGTAAGATAATCTAAAAAAAGGGAAATGCTGCTTTTCAAGCACTTTTGGTGATCCCTGGCACTGTAACACCCAGAAGAGGCAATCTCCCTGGGCTCACCATTCGATTGCATCTTGGGGTGTAAGTGTTCAAGTAATGAGTTAAGGTAGTTCATTATGAATTTTATCTCAGCATCCTTCAGGCCCTGCTGTAAGTACCACTGTATGGCAGAGCTCCTTTCCAATTTAGGAAATGTTACACTAATTGAGTATGCAGGCACCCGCTCTCCCCATCTCTGATTAATTAGCACCACTCTAGCTCTTCACATCAATCTTGTGAAAACCACTGTGACTGATCTTGTCTCACTCGGAGCTGAAAATTACTTTGCCAAAAGCATAACATAATACTTTGGTATAAACAACAACAAAGACACGACTCTGTGGTGGCCCCATAGTCGTTCCTTTTATGTTGCACATCTCTCCAGTGCTTTTGAAGACAAAGGACAAGACTTTACTAACAGCAGCCAAACGCAAGCCAGAAAAATTAAGACAGCATACTAGGTGCTCTTCATTTTCACAATGCGATCAAGGCGATGGCGGTTTTTGCAATCCCTGGTTTGATAAGAACATTTCAAAGGTCACTTTTGCCTGCCTCCCTCCCTCCCTCTCCTTATGACTAGAAAAAGGTCCATCTAGGAAACCATTCGGGAACGTCAGGCGTTCAGGAGTAGCTCCTGGAGCATTAGTGCTAACCCTCGACACAGCTAGACTACCACAGCACAACCCACTCTGTTGTGCTGCCTTTTTCGTAAACTTTGGAAAAAAGACTTTTTTCCCCCCTTTCCTTCCCCTCTGCCCAGCAGCCATTCTGAAGGAATGCAAAGGAACACGAATTGCAATTTTCCCCCCCCCTCACATTGTCTTTGCTACTGACATGTCAAACAGTTCAGCCAAAAAACATCAGCCAGACAGAGATGAAGGATGATGACTGCAGGGCACAAGAGAAGTTTTCGGACAGAACTGCCCTGCTAGAACAGCCCGCTGTTATTAGGGGCATTTTAACAGCTTGGGCTGAGGGTCTCTGCTGCACGAAGCACCCTGAGTGCTCCCAGCCCCACTGTTTTACACATTTAGCTTTCTGACAGACTCATCAGCCCGGATTTCACAGGCCATATTGTCTTCCTCTGGATTCACTTGCTGCTTTTAACCCAGAATTTGCTAAGCTCCTTAAGCTGTGTGCGTTTCCCAACAAACCCGCCAGAAAGGTTTTGCGGCTAATGCCGGCCTTTCTCTAATCTCTTCGGAGCGCTGCAGCCTTCCAGCTCAGTGTCCTCCTATTGCAGATTCACCCCCCGAGACACAAAACAGTACAAGTCAAGGGGAGCAAGGTCTACCTCAGCCCTCCCACCACTGCGATTCAATGCTAACGGGAACTTCTGCATGGGGAGGACACAGAGGGTATGGCAGACGCAGGGGGCAGCGCTGGTCCTCGCTGGTCCACCAGGTTACTTCTGCAACTGCCAATGGTAGGACCTGTCCCCTTGAGCCCAGTGGGAAGAGGCTCAGGTGGAGGAGAGGCACTGCCCAAGCCAACACAGCTCTCTCCAGAAGAGGTGGTGGGACAGCAGCAGCGACGCTGCCACCGTGGTCCAGGTTGTACTCGTTTTGGACTTCCTCTCCGGCCCAGATCTCCAAAGAAAGGCCCCCGTTCCTGTTCATAGTTGTAGAAACTGAGTAAGAAACAGATTTCCTGTTAGGATGAAACTGGAAAGATTCTAAAACCAGCTACTGCCAAAAGGTTCACAATGGCTGAGATTTTGAAACTGTCCCCAGGGAAGCGCAGAGCCTCTCAGAAATTAATGAGAATTAAATGTCCAAAACCCACAGGCGGTTCTGAAAATCCTATCAAAGCATCTAATACTTCTATCTGCCGAAGACACTAACATTTAAAACAAAAGTGATTTTATCACTGGCTCAGATTGTTTTCAAGTGAAAGAATAGTAAAATATTAAACCAATTAGCCTGTTTGACAACTTGACGTGATGCTTCCCAGATGATGGGAAGGCTGCAGCATGGCAGAAAATAGTAAGATCACGATATAAAATAAGAATCAACTTCTTAGAAGTCTCAGAAACCGACAGGCCAGAGCTCAGACGTACACGTGATGGAATAAGCATTCCTTTATATTTGTTAAGTGGGTATTTACTGCATAGGTGTAAGATTTATGATCCCCTTAACTACTCGTTAACTTGCTTTTAAGCGCTTCGGTTCTGTATATGACGTGAGAGCTAATCACCTTTTTGTGCTTCTGTCTTCTTTCCTGGTGCCTGAAACAAAGATCTCATATTTGTAATATGCATATTTTAAAGTAGCGCATATTAATCTTTCCCTTAGTCTCTTCTCATAGAGCTACCGTCAGTAGACTACTCGCGCGAGCAAGGGATACTTGCTCAGCTTGTGTAAGACCAAGCCATGTCAGTTCCCACGGCACAGAAAATTTTAATTTAAGCTTCCTTTCACATGAGGAAAGATACCTGCAACATTTGAGAGCTCTGCCAAAGGTCACTTCCATAATCAGGGACTCGGACACAACTGTAGGCATTTCCTAAATAATGTAATACATAGCGTTTCTAAAACAAAAGGAAAAATGATGACATTAAAAAACACATTCCCCGCTACCTCAAATACCACGGTTAAAATCACGTCTCACTTCCTATTTGACCTCTGAAATTAAGCTACGGGCATCCCAACCCACACATCCACATTTCCATATAGTCAAGGTTAGTATGAAAATGCCTCGTCTGCTGTTAAGAATGACTTGCCTACAATTGGTTTCATCGGGACCCGAAGCAGTATCATAACCAGCCCAGTCCGCCAATAAGAAGATGCCAAAACAGCATTTTGCCACAATTCCCTAGACCTCTATTTTCGACTACTGTGACGTTCTAAGTAAGAAGATTCAATTAAACAGATTCCTTAGGCTTACTCATCCAGCATTTTATGAACCATCTCACCTCTTATCAGGCTAAACCAGATATTTATTATAACAATAAGGAGATTTCATACTAATGTTTCACATTCACTGAAGCCCAGAGATATTAAACAAGATCATTTACTGCTGTCTGCTGCCATTTTAAGAACTGCATTCAGAAAACATGAGGTGTTCAAAGGTTAATTTAGATTAACGTCACTGGATTTTGCTTACTTCTCCCAATCCTTGACTCCTGCACTTCCTCAAGGCTATCTAGGCCTCTTAAGGCCAGGCAAAACAGAGTCTGGACACCCAGGCACGGAAATGCTTCTGCCCCTATTAAATGCTGCAGCTCTTTTATCCAACCCAGTCAGTCCTTCCAAGGGGACTCTACATAGTATCTTAATTTGCAAGACATTTAGGTGGAAAAGAGCAGAGGAAACTTTTGTATTTCTGGGTTCCTTTATAAGCTCTTGTGATCTGGATCCCTCCCACAATGCCCCACTCCACTACTCCCTGTCCATCCCATAGGACCCAGGTCCAGGATCAACCCCACCTGCTCCTGAGCACTTCCACACACAACCCTCCGCTCCAAAGGCTTTGTATTCTGGCCAGTGCTCTCCCTTCCCCTGCCCTGCTAGGGACCAGAGGAGGTTAACAGGGTCTTCAGCACTGGCAACCGTCACCGTTTTTTCCCTGCACATGGGAGTTTGGAGGAAACTCTCAGTCGGGAGTGGTGGGGACCGCCACTCCTCAAAGCAAACAGGCTGCTCAGCGCAAAGATCTACGCCAATGCTGGCCAACCTACAGGCCGGAGCTGTCAAACAACCGTTCAATCCATAGAAGAGACTTTCGCCTCCCTGCTTCACAAAGGGTGTGCAGCACGCGCATTTCCTCTGCGCTGAGCTAGCAACTGTCAGCAGAGGCTAACACAGAGCACAACCGGGCAGGACGAGGAAACACAAACAGAAAAGCAAATTAGACTAAAGTCTGACTCCGCATAGGGAATGAGTAAGCAATTACGCAAAATTAAACACCAAATTTCTGTCTCCTCTTCTTCAGAGAAAGGTGAACTAACAACATACAATGGGCCAGATAACGAGAAAACCAGATGGCTCGATCTCATGTAATTTGGGAAAAGAGAAATGAGAAGCGTACAGACGGAAAGGCAAAAGTATTTAAAAACCATTCTGCAGCTGAAGACAAATTTCAAAATATTATTAAAACCATATGGCTTTTTCTTCCTAAAACAGCATCAGTCACTAGGCCATTGAATATAAATCAACGCAATACCAGCTCTGAGTACCAGCTTGTCATCTATTGTTATAAAATACCAAGTACCTAGGCCGTAAGAGGACACTATTTCCATATAGACCAGTCACCGTCTTTACATTTATTTTCCTTTTGCTAAATCTTCTAACGTCATTGTAGCTGTCTTTGCATCAAACACACAAGTCAGGGCACGAGCACCCATTCCGTCCTCTGCCCCACTGCATTACCGTCTTAGTACCCCTTCGGTTGGCACAGCAGTGGGAAGGGCGAGAGGGAGACACATCCCTGTGATGGTGCGGGTCAGTTCTGCAAAGGGCTCCGGCTTGGAAGCCGATTTCATACCTGACAGCTGTGGCTGGGAGCCGGGGCGTTACGCAGGCCTGCAGCTTTACAGGGAGAACCACGGCACAGCAGAGCGCAGCAGCAAATGCATCCGGCTGCCCAGCGTGCAAATTGCTTTGGTGGCTCCTGAAAGGCTTAAACCACAGACACTTCCTCAGCTGGCAATGCAAACAACACCGGTACGCGAGCACTGTCCCACTGTGGCGACTGCAAAAGAAATTCGCATTCAAGCTCTCTTCTTGCGCTGCCAAGCAGTGAAACAAGCTTCACTCTCGCAGGGAACGGAAAGAGGAAGGCAGGCACTTAAGCTGTTCATCTGGCTAGGAGGGTAATTCCATAGTATAGAAAATATAACACAGATGTGGTAACAAAACTGCATTACATTTATATTATTAATATACTGTGGCCTACACGTCCTCTCTGTCAGGATTGGCATCCACGTGCCAGATGCAAACACAGAAGAGGAAAACTCTGGAAAAGCAATAAATACTGCAGAAGGAAGTGCAAGGGTGAGGTTAATCTATCAGGTAGTACCCCTCTAGTCAGTGATACTGCCTTCTGGAAAGCAAGAAATCCATGACAACTTCAGAAGGCAGCTAAAAACCAAAGCAAAAACAGACTATGTGTTCCAAAGCCTTTCCCTGCTCCGTTTAGAAAGAGCCCGTTTTCTTCCTTCTCCTCCTCCAGAAATGCCATAGTATAAGTCTATGCGAGCAAGACACATCTGGCCATCATGGAAGGAGCTCAGCCAGCACAGCAGCTCAACCACCATATATTCCAAGCCCATATTTTTCATTCTTAACTTAACCATCAAATACTTTCCAATGCCAGAGAGCGTTTACTGCCAGAGAGCTATTTTCTGCTCCATACCCATCGTTCAAGTAAACAAGAAAGGAAGAAATGAAAAGAAGAGAAAAAGAGGGCAGCATAAGGCTCTGGAAGTCAAAAACAGAAGAAAAACAACATTCTGCTTTTTAAAGTATGCTTATCTAAAAATCATATAGTACATTTCGGTGGTTTTAGGTTTGGGTGGGGTTTTTTTTTGTTTGTTTGTTGTGTCCTCCCTCCCTTTTTTTTTTTTTTTTTTTTTTAAACCTAAAGAAAGCAGGCATTTTCCTTGATGACCCATCCATGGAATACAATGAACTGAGAACATACTGGAGACAAAGTTAAAAAATATTACATTCCCCTTCCCCCAGAACTGGTTCTTAGCTGTATCTTAATGGAGCACAAGGCAGCCAGAAACAAGTTCTTAACATTCTCTTCTTAATAAAATAGCGTAATTTCTGCCAACACTGCAACCCTGAAGTTTTTCAATAGCAGCACTGTTATCTTGGGATCATTCACTGCATCTCCTGCAATTTTGACCTCACACTTCATCAGGGGCATCCACTTGGACTAAAATAGCTAGTCCAAACTTGGCAGATGGTAAGAATCTGGCTCTGCTTCGTGATTCATGTTATTCTACTATAGAGGCTGAGGAAAAAAACAATCACAAAACTATTTCTCATCTTATTGAACAAAGAGGAAAGTTTCAGTCCTGGTCCTCGTCTAGTCTCCTACAGTCCTCAATGTCCAAAACTGTAAGAAGTCATCTGAGCACACACAATACCACTTGGATATCAGTGTGCGTTATATGTTATTAGCGCTTGTTAAGGCTCCCTCAGATGCAAACCACAGTTCTTAGAAACCCGATAAACATTTATATCCTTTTTCAGACCATACTGCATGATTATGTATGTCAAGACCATCAAAATGCTTTGGTACTTATTCAATTTATGGCTATATTTAGTTTGCATTCCCGAAATTTCTTTATGACCTATACTCATCAGCAGATACAAAATGAAAAATTCAGGAGAAAATTTATAATGTTTCTGCACAATAGAAATGTGACTATTGCTTCCTTTAATTCCTTCGCTTCTCTTTTCCTGGAGGCCCACAGCACCACCTCTAACTGAAGATTTTACCTTCTTTTTACACACAGACTAAACATCAGGTCTGCTTCCAATCCTATTTCTCAGGAACGCAGCTCTTCAATAAGGAGTTGGTTGCCTTAGCCATTCTTTGTAACAAAAACAAATTCAAATACCATATGTTCAAAAATAAATTTCAAGTTGGACAGCGGACTAAACTCATTCATGCAAGAAAAGGGAAAGGGGTAAAAAAACCTTATAAATTACTATAACAACCTCAAATTTTTAATTGTGGCTAGTAACTTAAAACAGGAACTTTATCTATTTTCATCTTGAATAAATGTAGAAGCAGCCACGGTTTCCTGTCACAGGGTGTTGTCCAAATACTACTCAACAGAAGTCTGCAAAAATAATCTTTCTAGTTTTCTTTGAAGAGAAATGCTTGGAGCTTTTCCCATTAAAAAAAGGAAATGGGCTTGTCTGAAGTGCAAAACCTTTATATTCCTCAGAGAATACAAACAACTGAACAACTTAAACCTTTTTTGGGGGGCTGGAAGGAAGAGAAGGGAAGTGCTCATAAGATGACTGTGCTTTTATCAGGGTGCCATAAGTTAGACTTAAATATGCAGTCTGAATAATACTTGTTTAACTCAGAGCTTCACTAAAGTAATTAGTTTAATATACAGCACAGTTAGATGACAGAGCAGCAGGAATGTTCTGTTTTAAACACAACAATGAAATTAAACTTTCCTGAATATCTCCTAATCTTTAAAGATAAAGCTGCTATTTAGGTTTACACTAGCGGAATACAAAATGGTTTCCTGAGATATCATGGACGGCAACTATGTGCTATAAAGGAGGTGCCAGACAAGAGTCATGTTTTACTTTAAATTATTCTAATGGTTTCTCTTGTTGCTGTTCATTTGCTTGTTTTAAATGCTGCAGGTGGTTTTCATCATTCTCATGCTCTTCTTCAGAAATACACGATGCTGCAGCCGCAAACAGAAGACAGCCCCAAGTTCAATAAGTGACCACCCCGACAGTCCTAGAAAAAATGGCTGCTCAAGCACAAAAAGACCAAATGTCTGCAACAGAGGGGATGAAACGCCTCAAAGAGCTGTCCCAACAGGGAGGGAACAGAGTTGTAGGATTTCACCTCTAATTTACGTACAAGCCCTCAGTTTGCAAAGCATCCATGTCCGACGCTTCTTTGCACAGGCCAAAATGACTCAGCTCTTTCGTAGGACTATTCACACATGACAGCAACATGGTGTGAGACAAGACTCTAGACCCACTTCACGTTTCTCATGACCTGTCCTTCCCAGGCCACACTTTTCTCAAATAAGAAGAAACGCGCATTGTTTCTCCCAGGCACCCTTTCACCTAGGAGGCGAAGGAAAACCCAACACATTCATTCCACCGCAGAGTAGAGACTGGGTCTTTTGCTGTCAAAAAATTTTGAAAGAAAATCTCAGCAGAAGGAGACTACCTCTACACGGTGTAAAACGAGTAAAAGAAAAGCTAACGAATGCCCAGGAAGAAGGCCAGCCATAGCTAAGAAGTAGAGTCTGGAACTTGGAATCAGAGGTACTTTTGCTGCCAAACATATGTCACAAGCTGTTCCAATGACTGTCTGCCTGCTCTCCTCCAGGAGCCAGCTAAAAAAAAGGCAGTCAGGTCCCTGCAAATATTCTTCCAGCTTCGACCTAGAGACTGCACAGCAAAGGGGTTACTCCATCTGCACGAAGACTGTGCTTGAAGCAGTTAAAAGGCTATAGCAACGAAATTCTAAACTGCCGACGTGTACGTAGCTGAAACACGGCTTGCAAATAAGCATTCCAAAACATTGAAGAAGATTCTTGCAAACCAGGACAACTTCATACGTTTCATACAATTCCATAAAGACACAGCACCATAAAAATGGATCATAAAACCAGTGACAAAGATGACTGATTAGTTCATCTTCTCCATTTCCTGCCATGGCAAATTTCTTCTCCTGAGTATATTCAAAAGCACATTCTAGATCTTAACAAAATTAGTTAACCCTACAATTAGGCGTGACATAGGAAGAATAAATGGTTTCTGCAAAGTAAAAGTCTAAGCATATTAAAAATATATATGTAAGGATCTTGCCATGGATCTCTGTTTGCTATGAAATCCAAAAATGCATAATTCTGGGACAACTGCAGCTGCCAGAAAGTCTGTTCAGGTTGCAGAGCCAGCCCACTTCACAAGGTTATGAAAAGCACAGAGGACACTGAAACAACCACAGGACTTTTAAAGGACCTCAGTGAATGGGGCATCTAAAACTTCGAAAGAGCAACACATTGAATTTTTTTTTTTCTCACTGGTTCAGACTTCTGCACTCGACTTCCACCCATTACTCCTAGTACGCGTTGTACTCAATATTGAACAACTCTTTAGATAACCTATAAAAAGGTCTATATTGTGTTCTGGTCCTTTCCGACCTCCCTGGCCCACAGAAGTGTTACAAGCCCACCTCTAAAACCCAGCTTGTCTGTTCTTCCACCCTTTATACGTCACTGTCTTTTTTGGGAACAAGAGAAAGTTGTAACACTATGTACATTTAATCACTTTGCCTGCACCTTACTCATCCTCTTCTGCATATGGTTCCAGTCTCCTCTGCACTGCTGTGCAAGACAACATCTAACAAGTGGGTCTGACAAGGTCTCTGTTCACTAGTACGATACACACCAGTCACCCCACCACACTCTCCAAATGCACCAGGCTCATTAGCCTTTGTGTTACTTTTCTGAGGCGCCCCTGCCCTTTCTGCAAGACCCTAAAATCATAAAACATGTTTTCAACAGCTCCATCTTTAGACAAGACATGCAAAGGAAAAGGCCCAGTCCTGCCCAAATACAGGTCAACAGGAATGGCACTGCTTCACTGAAAGGGAATAAGACAATGCTAGAAATCTTCTCTTCAGTAGATTTTAGATGGTGCTCTCATACATCTTTACTGGGTTTCTACCACACACAGCAATGGGTCGGGGTATTTCGACGATCCGGTACACAAAACAGTTCTCACATTTTGGCTTTTACTATGACAAAGCTAAACCAAAAAATAGGCATCTAAAAGAAGTTAAAGGTATTTACAAAAGAGGTATGCGTGAGATACTTCTGTTGTCAGCTTTCATTTAAATCCCTAGACACTGTCAAACAGCAGGCATTGCAGCATGTGAAAAACACGTGCAGGATATGGATGTTTTTCCTAAGCGTGTAAAGGGTTCACACTCTTTTTCTTAAAAAGAACATTCTTGCTGTCTTTGATGTTGTAAATCTTATTATGTAAAGCAGCCTGTTGTGTAAAATAAATGATGGTGCATGATCCTCCAAGAAGCTTAGCACCCATAAGTCGTTAGAAAGCCCACAGGAATAAAGGGCGCTCAGCATCAAGTGAGTTTCTACAGTGAATTTGTGCTAGTCAGTTGCTGAACGAAAAACGTTTTGAGAACGATTAAAGTTAACGTATATGCAACTTGACCAAATCACAAACTTGTATGCTTGATAAAAACCCTGGGTGTTCAGGCTTTTTAAAACTGCACAGGTCTTTCACCTGCTAAGGAAATAGCTGAGCTACCAGTAAGAAAGCTGCCTTCAAAAATGATGCAGTAAGAAACTAGCACACAATTATTCTGCACTGTAATCCTCAGGGATCCCAACGAGGGGACCCGTGTCAGGTGAACATACGCATTTTATGAAGTCGCTGCCAAAACGAGCTCAAACCCTGAGCACCGTTCTGATCCATCAGTATCTGTCTGACGACTACGATGACAGAACTGGAATTCCAGTAAAATTCTCACCAATGTAAAGAGGACCAGGACAGCTCAGTGGGCTCTGAAAAACGGCTATATCGTCTGCAAAAAGTGATGGATTACTCCACCATCAACTGAAGCTGAGCTTGAACTACAAGCTGTTGCATGGCAGCCTTTCCACCAACATGCCTGTGCTCTCCTCAGCATCAGTCACTTCAAGTGGCAGGAGAACAGTTAATCCTCTATGTTCTGCCAGACATTTCTTCTCTATAGAGTCTACAAAAAGGCACAATTAGAGCAAGTTACTCTTTCAGAAGCTGGAGTCAAGCCATCAATTCATTTTTACTGTCCCTACAGAGCCAGCGCTGGCAACGGCTGTCCCCCTTCTGCTGCAGGTAAACCAGTGACCTAACGTGGAAAGACTATGCGAACTGTCTACCAAATCGTCCACTGTCCTCCCTTTCCTGCGACAGGACCCCAGACGCTTACTGAGAGGATAAATATTGGGGATCTTCACCTTTCAATTTGGGCCACAGCAGGAGCTCATGACCCTGCTACAAGCAGCAAGCTTGTATTTACCCTGCTCCATGGAAACAGCATATACCAAGCAGATACTTATTTTTAGCTGGTCACTTTGCATAAAAGTGATCACACCATGTTTATTTACATTTTTAGCTTAATTACCTCTGGCTTCTTGTTATCCTTGAGAGAGTTCTAATAAGATGTTAAGAAAGGAGTGCTTTGCTGCATACATTGCCTCAGGTTAGCTCAATGCCCCATTAGCCCATCTAATGGCTTCTCATCTGCAAGCTTTTGTGTGGGTGTCCTGAAGTCAATGTACACAAAAATAGGCAGGCTGAGAGAATAGCACCCATCTTCCTGGACCTAACCCATTCAGTCACCCAGCTTGAGGTATCAACAACGTCGCTAGTTCGAGTTTAAAACTTACCCTGATGTAGATATTAACAGACCACCTTCTACTCAGAAAAATAAAGAGTATTAAAAAATTGCAATTTCTTTCGTAAGAAAAAAAGAAAAAAAAAAGGGAAAAAAATCACCTTAGAAAAGTACCTTGTTCCAAGGTGGTTTTATCAGATGACAGAAACTAACAGATTTTGTTACTTAAATTCTTACACAGCATTTTGATCACTTTTCTCTCAGATACAAGCAAGCTACTACTTCTTTCCATTGCTTTTGGTGAGGGAATCCTTTCTGGCTCCACTATGGTCACAAATCCCACACTATGGTGCTCAGGACCCAGACTACAGTGCTTACAGGTAATACTTGCCATGGAGAACCACAGCAGGAGTTTGCTTTGTTCCTCATCTATTCTGAGAGCTTTGTGAAATAACCTCCAATCCCTACCACCTTCTCACCTCTCACTGTACAGACCAAGCGGGAATATCACAAAACATGACAGGTTTAATGACTGCTGTCGTCTTTGTTCTGCGGCGAGTAACTGAACTTCCGAGCTCGGGTCAGGAACAGGCAAGGAGAGGCCTCTTTCCTCGGGAGCAGATGGGGGACTACAACATCCCTAGCATAAATCACTGCAACACAAAAACCCGGGGCTGTGCTCTGACAGTTGTCCTTTTGCAAGGTTTAAGATGTTATTGCATTGCTCCTCGGTGGGATGCAGGAAGAAACGGGAAGATGGGACAGGAGCCCAGGCCTCAGCGCTGGGGGTTGTGACTCGGCTTGCTCCGGCCACGGAGCAGCCACGGACCAGTCCTGCTCCCCTTCAGCCAGCCCTGGGACAGCACTGACAGCCTCTAGGAGAGGAGCGGAGACAACTGTGTTTTCAGATGCCACCTCCACGTTGCGGAGCTACTGGATCAAGCCAGAAGTGCAAGGGCCCCACTTTCACCGCCCGTAACCCAGCTGCCAGAAGGGAGACAGGATCCAGCGCTGCATATATTCCCTGTATGTTGACATCGCCCTGCCTCTCAAATTACAATCTCATATACCAGTATGTCCTACTTGGCCTACACAGACAGCCCTGTGTCCCCTCCACCTACATTCCCTTATTTACAAACTTGCCCAGTTTTTAAATGACTGTGACCAAGAATGTGGAAGTGCAGTGCTGAACCTAGTTTAGGAGCTTGCCCTTCTTCCAACACATTTCCCTCTCCAGAGGATTCAACTGTCTTATGGAGAAACCACAAGGAATCAAAGTGAGCGGGGACATGGCAGCGTTGTTTGCTTTCACCTTCGAAACAAATCCGCTTCTAGAGTTAAATATTTAAGCATCACTTCTAAGACAACCCAGTTTACTCACATTAAACATTTACTAACTGCTGTTAAGTCAACTGATTAATAGATTACCAGTTCATTATTTATTCCAATAGGAGAAAAATAACAATCAAGATGCATTTAACAATCAAGATACATTTATTCAAATCATAATTACACACACAGGGCGTGACCTTCACACTAAGAGGCGCCTCTAACTCCAATTGGCTTTGGCGTGAGCACAGAACAGATCAAATGAAACCAAAACATCCCAAAAAACCAAACCACCGGCAGCATCGCTCCCTGCTAGCAAATGAGAAATTTCCCTATTACGATCACTTATGAGAAATAAGAGCAGTCACTCAAGTCATACTGATATTTGAATTTTCATATTTAGCCCATACCACTCTAAATCACCTCTTCAACCCCTCATGAACCCAGATATATTGATATTGCACTTAACGTTCTCCCACAGATCTTGCATGTTACTTTCTTTTGAATAACTTACGATGAAACCCAAAACAGAGTATTTTGCTTCATGTAAATTACACAACATACTTTCCCCGAGTAATATTTTAGTAAACCGTGACATGCAATCCTCTTGCGACAAACCATAATAATAGAAAAATATCCCTGTTCCTTTTTAACTCCTCATTACTTTTGACCCCAAAGTGGAAAGGAAGGAGTGGTAAGTGCCACACACTTTCTAGACATCAACTCATGATGTTATTTACTTCCACAAGTTCCACTAAGCTTGAAGGGGTTTGAAAACCCAATTCCATAAACCACTTCCAAAGAGCAGTTACTGAAACAGAAAGCAAGTGTAACTTAAGGTACCAAATACTTTAAGGTTCCCTTTCTTGGATCGGCTCTGCGGGATTTTTTTTTGACTACTAGTAACAACACAATTTAACCTTAACCACAGCAAAACACTTTTATGTTTTGTCAAATACAGGAAAGAGGGCTTCGTAGCAAAAGCTCTGGTCTAGGATTCAAGAGATATGTTTAGTTTTCACTTCTGCCACAGGTGACCTCAGACAACCACTTCATCTCTTTCTTCTTAAGAGTTCCTCATCTGCATATGTCTTCCCCCATGTCTCATCTATCTTGTTTATTTAAACGTTGCACAAATTGCGTGAAAACAGTATAATACTATGGCTTTCCAGCACAGCAAGGCTAAAACTAGAACACAAAAACCACCATTTTCAAACTGATGAATATAAAGCAGCAGATTTGTTGAGGCTGGCAAAAATATGCATACATGTAATAAGAGCCAAAATCCGCCCGTTGAGTTCCTGGGAGGTGGTCAGATATTCATGCTAATACAGAACAACCTTGGCTATTTGAATGTCACAGAGACTCAGGATGTGTGCAGAGAGTTGAGGTTTTGGATAACCAAAGTAATTTTCAGAGTAATTAACTAATGTCTGGGGACACGACCGTGTTCCGAATAACAGGGAAGGTTAGATAATCCAATGCTGCTGTCTTACCACTTATCTTACTGAATACTGTAAAGGTTTTTATTGAAAAGCTTTTACTGAAAAGAAATTCAAGATCAAACGAGCACAGAGACCATTAATTTCACACGTGAGAAGCACTGCTACAAGGTGTTTTGTGCCAAACCACATAGTGCTTGCCTGCCAGACAATAGTAAAGGGTTTGGTATCCTAAAAACTGACCTCTTCCCTCTAAAGACTTTATGGGGGAGCTCATCAGCTGGAGCCCCAACAGCGGCACCTTCTAGGCTCCTCGAGCCCCAAAGCAAGGGCTGAAGGCAAAGCCTCCCAGGTTACCTTTCAGTCTCTAGAAATCAAGCCTCGCTGCCTCACCCCATCTAAAAGTGCTGAGTTTGCAGGTCTCAGCCTCACACTGCCCTTCACAGTTGCCCCTACAGAACCTGGAATTTGCTGCTCCAAGGCTGTAAGTGTTAATTTAGAGTAACAAAAGCTTTCCAGGAGCAAGCTGAGTGAAGTTTCCTAACTACCTGCTCAAATTCTGTAAAGGTCCGTGAACACGGCTGCAACTAGGAATACGGCCTCGGTACTACATTTTCCGAGCGATCTTCCCAGTCCAGTGGTCTGTGCTGAAAAAAGTACAAATGCATGCTGGGTCATGTTCTTACAGTGGAGATGATACTCCCATCCATGTTTTTATAGCTCTGAAGTATCTTCTGTAGTTTTAGGTTCACCTAACATGACACACAGGCTGAAGGCTGCTCTGTTGCAGCTTTCCTTGGCCTCCTATCTTTCTCTACTTTTGTTCAGCTACCTCCCCTGCTTAGGATTTGTGAAACATTTGCAACAATAGCAGTGTAACAGCAGCAACACCGTTGTGCCTCTTTTATAAGGCAATAATCCGCTTCCCTCCTTGACATAAACTACTAGGGGGAACAAGAGCTGGGTTATTGGCTTGTAAAGCAGTGTGGTGATGGTATTATTGTCTAAATTAATGTCATTTAACACTTTATACCACAGTTCCAGAGGTCCCACCTCAAGCATTAAAAATGCATTT
This sequence comes from Struthio camelus, assembly GCF_040807025.1. Lineage (NCBI taxonomy): Eukaryota > Metazoa > Chordata > Aves > Struthioniformes > Struthionidae > Struthio > Struthio camelus. The sequence goes on along the minus strand of NC_090955.1, from coordinate 11,660,519 downwards.
TGCTTTTTAACATGCCACATGGGAAAAGACCAATTTCTGACACCCAGGGACTGCATCTGTAAAACATAACTAATTGATGCAATCTCCAAGAACAAAAGAGGAGACCTTGACCGCTCCCAAGAACAGCTCGGGTATGGCACCTTCCCACCCACTCCCAACCTCTTGCCCTGCCCTCCTCCCAAACCACAATCCTTTTGCTTCTTTATGCTATTCCTTTCTGACCTGTATGAGGGGCTAAAAACGTAACTTCTTCATATACCCTCTCTCTGCTGAAAAGCATACGCATTACCTCTTCTGCGCCACCTCGTTCTCATTCATATATTCTATCCCATTTATCAATGTAAGAAATTGAAGCTTTACACAGGAATCACACACACACACACACAAAGACAACAAAACAGGCCCTGCATTACTAAGAAACAGTAAACAAGCCCTTGGCTGATAAATTTGCTTATGACAATACTGGCAGTAATTTGATTCAAATTCAAGCCAAGTCAACTTTGAAATATAGCAGCCAGGGATAGAACTTAGCTGCTTTTCTTAGCTGTTAACCCCATATAGCTCCTTTTTTGAACCATAACATAAGTCCAAGATATTTCCCTGGTGGTGCAGCTTAAGCCAGTGATCAGTATAAGTGAAGCATGATAAATAGCTACTGCGCTACACACCCCATCAGCTGAAGTCTGCACAGGTCTAGCTGTGGAAACAGAAAGGTCATTCATTACTCAGCATGAACAAACAGACGGCACATTTGTGATAAATAATAGCTATTACAGAGCTACAAAACACACTGAGGCTTTCTGCTCCATAGCTGTGCATGACTTCCTCTGTATTACTCTTTAAATATTAATTATTTAAAATTGGCTTCCTTGATAATAGACTCCCTACCTCTAAAGGTTAAACTCAAATCTAGGTATGATTTTTAAAATATATATATATATATATATACACACACACACGTGTGTGTGTGTGTGTGTGTGTGTGTGTATACATACATATATTTATGTAAATATATAGTTTTAACTATTACTTCGGTTATGGCAAGCAGGGTATAAACTCCTTTGCCTTATCCACCACGAAGAACAGGATACATGTGGCCTATTTGCCTGTATTTTCACTTCCTTCGTCAATCATGATGTGGATCTCGGCATCATTACAGAAATAGTAATTACTAAGCCATCTCTGGTCAGGAAACTCCTAAAATGTTACTTCTCAGCGGTTGCTTTAAAATCATATCGAGCTAGCGAACAACCACCATGAGGTTTTCCTCTTTCTGCCACCACAACCAGAACGGCAGGTTATGCCAGTACAACTTTCACTTGCTTGTCAATCTTCTAAATAAAACATCTTTGCTGAGAAGCACGAAAGGGTTCAATATTTATCCAAACCTGGTAAGCACAGCAAATGCAACGACTCATCCCGATACCGACCATGGATTGCTGTAATTCTCCCACTACGAGCAACTGTAAAGGCCAAATTCTAAATGGTTTAATCACACTGAGAAAGCCAGAAATACTCAACTGAGCATACTACAGAGCGTGCAAGGACGAGCACGGTGATTACTGGGAGTCCCATGAACAGCAAAAGTGACATAGAGCATTGAATTCAACCACGAAATCGAGAAAGCCCACAGCAATGTAAGTGTTAGGCTTTACAGCTAAAGGCAAAGTGAATTCTGTAAAAATTTCCCTAACGCACAAAGAAAACTAGAGAGGCTTACTCTGGTAGGTGTATTTTTTCTAGTTTTCTATGAAAATGGTACAAAAACTTGAATAACAATGTTCAATTATAAAACTTTCCAATAGCTACATATCGAATTTTTTTATCTATGTGCAACATATGCACGCTAGATATAATACATGCATACAGATCTCTGCATATGTGCATGTATACATAAGCAAATGTACACACCTGGCTTGATTTCCTACTTTTTTTTTTTTTTTTTTAAACGCAGAAGTTTTTCATGTGCAGCTGAAGGAAACATTCTTGAAAAATCATTCCTGCTGGTGTCCCTTCTGCAGCTCTCTCTAACTGGTGCTGTAGAAGCTCAAAGGAACAGAAAATTTGCCCAAAACATGAAAACCTGGCTAGGCTTTCACATCGATATTCAGCCCCAAAAGCCTAGCCTTGTTGCCCAAAAGCCAGCTATTACAACGTCTACCTAAAGCGCCACAACTAGGAGCCCGGCTGCCTGTTTCCAGAGCCCTGCATGAAACTCCTACAAAATCCTCCCAGTGGGGTCCCCACTGGCCAACGCGTGGAGAAAGAGGCGTCTAACTCAGCACCCCCATCGCGCAGATGCCTGGAGCCGAGGGCTGTTGATGGGTTTCAGACCCTGCTTTCCTTTGAGCATAACTGCCGATTGCAGGACCGAACGGCAGCAGAGCAGGGCCAGGACAAGACCCCTTCAGATTCAGGGGTCTGATCTCCACTTAAAACTCATTTTCTAGCTGCCCCCTTTTCCCTGGATGTCTCACACAAATGCTGGATTGAAATGTCTGCCCTGTAACTAATACCATGGCCTAAAAGGCCCAAAACCCAGCATTATTTTTCTGGGACCAGATGCAACCAGCATAGCATTCAGCGGAAGCGTTTCTACTTGCCTCATACAAACCACAGAAACCCAGTTCCTGTAGCTCCTCAGTAATCCACTTTAAGGACACAACTCAAGCGTTCATCAGAAATCAGAAAGCCTGAGCAAATTCCCAGTCTCAAACTCGGGGTCTTTGTACAGCACGACACGGGCTCCGAAGGCAGCGGCCAGAGCGCGGAGCCCAGCTGGGCGGCACGGGGCGTTTTGTAGCATTAGCCCCACCGTTAGCAGCATCCCGTGCTAACCAGGCTGGGCAACAGCTCAGAGGCTCTGAACGTTTTCACAGGTCACCCTCTGCCAACGCCTACGGCAAAGTCAAAAAGGCCAAAAAGGTCTCGTTATCGCTATAACAGATTGTTACCTCTCACCTGCCACGTTGGCCCCAGCTCGCTTCTCACTGACAAGCAAATAAACAGGTAGCGCTTCTCCTAGAGCACTAAGTCAAATACAGTGAAAGACGGGAGGAAAGGGCTAGATCCAGCTCCAGCAGAAGCTGTTACCAGTGCAGACATCCCTTTTTGCAGGGCAAATCACATTAGCAGAAGAGAAGTTGAGAATGGCTCCCATGGTCTGAAACGCAATGGGAGGGATTAGTGAGGGCGTCTCATTAGCTCCAACCATAACGTGTTTCCCCCTCCTCCCTCTGACTAAAAAAAATATATATATACATATATATAATTGGTATGTTAAAATTCCCTCATTAGAACTCCAATTCCTTCAGTGAGAAATGTGTCATGCAGCTTTGTTTTTTCCAGGCAACAAGATCTGGCTGTCTCACTACACGGGCAATTGTTAAGTCCCTTTTTCACTGCTATTCAGATCCTCAACTGAGAAACCCTGCTCTGCACGCACTTGTAAGTCAAGCCAAAACATGCCATTTTGTACGACTAACGTACTATCACAGCAAAAGCACAGTTTATTTATTGTTCTAGAAAGGCCTCTTCTATCCTCCTACCCCCCCCCGCCTTAAGCCAAGCTTTAAAAACATCAAGGGAGAAGCAACAAGCAGAAGGGCTAAATTATTTCTCAGGTAGAAGGTCAGGCAGGAAGTGTTTTACCTGCCAGTAGATTTGAGGGCTCCAGACAAAAGGCCGTCAAATCTCTTTGTCACCTAAAAGCTACCGGCAAGTTAAACAAAAACAACCTCAAAAAAAGTTCCAAGGTTTGGAAAACAGTCCTAACATGTAATTTAAGAGTAACAAATCTCTGGTCGTTAGCCCTAATAGCAGAAGTACAACGTAGAATACCTTTTAAGGATATTTTTCCTCAACTGCCTGATTTATATTTCTTGTCTGGTCGGTCCACGAAGAGATTCAAGAGATTCTCCTTCCATTTGCTTTAAAAACGAAACCACACAAATAAGGAGAGGCACTTTTCACAGTTTCTTTTTGGAAAACTCAGAGGTGCAGTTTTGGGGGTCAGAGCTGCAGCCTTGATTTACACTTGGCAATCACACTGATTGCAGCAAGGAGTACACTGGCTAAATGTGGACCTTAGGGTACAGCTCATTTACATTAAGATCATTTTAAACCACTCCCAAAGGGCAAAGAACACTATAAATGGCTTCTACGTGGGTGTAAATTATATATGTACAAAGGATTAAAACAATGCCAACACCATGCATACAAACCAACACAATTTTTATTCAGAATTTAAAATGACTTCCATCTGTAGCGTGCTTAAAATTCCTCAGAAGACATCATTTCAAAGGAACTGTGGACATAGCTCTGAGCAACTAGCCCTTTCTTAATGAGTGTATTCACTTCATTTTTGAATCTCTGTTAAAAGATGAGAGCCGAAACATCCACAGAAAGTTTCTCATAGTTTCTCTCCGGATCAACACTATTGTGGAAAACTTCATTTCAATCCCCATTCAAGACATTTCTGGGTAACAGAGCCGGTGGCATGTTTTTTGATTCCGAAGTATTTAAGTGATTTCATACCCAATTTCTACAGCCTCTAAAAATCTTGCAAAGTTTCGCCAGCTTTCACACTTGTTCCGCAAATCTTTATTTTTAAGAGCTTAAAAGTCTCAACCATGCTCGTCTTTAAAATAAACTGTTAAACATGAATCCTAATTTAATCAATTTATTCAATTATTCAGCTTTCAGTTCACAAAATGAGCAAAAGCTGAGAGGACCAATTCCTTTGGCCTCCGACTCAGAAAAATCCGTAAGCATGCACTTCAACTTTTAAGTATATGAGCAGTCCACTTAGTTCAACGGCATTTCAGACCAGCCCAGAATACTTACTCATGCAGCTGAAGGTGAGTCAACCCACCTACTTCAAAGGTCAGGGCTGGGATGCCAAAGGTGGGGTGGAGATAACACACCGGAACTGGGTTCTCGATTAGCCTGATCTTAATGACATGGATGTGCCAACACAAACGTACAGTGGAGAAAGTTAGCAGAAAAAATCCTGCACCATCCCAAAACCGAAAACAATTCTCTCCAAAGAAGGTACACGATGTGAAATTTAAGTGAGCTAGGTTTGCTTATTCCTGAACACTCCTGCATTCAACAACCAAAATCTGGAAGGAAGAAGCCTTTTTGTTTGCCATTAGTGGGGGTGGTTTGTTTACAGAGTAAAATAAATTACGCTGTGAAGAACACTGCCTGACCACAAACTGGCACGCCACCAGTTTTTAATGGTAGTCTGAATGGCTCACACACTTTCCTTTCATCCCAGTCTCCTGATGCTCCTTTTGGAGTTTGCTCCCAGATCTCTTTAAAAACAAATAAATAAATAAACACAACAAAATGCCCCAGGAGTTTAAAAGTTTGCTATCTGAGTCATCTCTACGTGATTTGGGTGAGCGAGTCTTTCATTTCCAGGCCTTTCTAGAAGTAAAAACTCCCTAAGGGAAGGCGGTTACCTCTGGGGAGGGATTTGCTGTTTGATCAACTAGAGCCACAGAAAGGGGAGGCTCGACAGTGGCAAATTGCCTTTCGGCGTGGGGTAACTCAGAGTTCAAATTAGCACTGAAAGAAGCTGAAGTAAGGCGCAGGAGTATGGTCTACCGGTTAAAGCACCAGTTAAAGCACAGGTCTGGGAGAGCCTCCAAGCTCAGCTCCCAGCCTTGCCAGCGACTCACTAGGAACCTGACTCAAAGCACTTGCAATTTGCAGGATGCGGATAAAATCACTGCACTCGCTAAAGAACCATAGTGGTCCCCAGCCCAGATGATTTAACGTTTGATTTAACCCCTCTGTACCTCAGCCCGTGGTGTATGCAGTAATTTAATCTGTAACACAACTTGCGATCCCTGAATAAACATGCAATTCTCATAAATATTAATACTTAATTATTAAATAAGTATCTCTTGCTTGTAACTGACCTAGTAAGTTTAGAAATATCTGTTGCTGACATCAGTGGATAAAATTGAAGATTTATATTAAAACCTGCTAGCAAGTTCAAAAGGTGTGAAAAGTCCACTGCTTTGCTCTTTTTACAGCAGCTTTTTACTAGATCGACCAAAAAACAAATGCATCCATTACACTTTTGCTCAACATCCTCAAAACTAATCCCCAAACCCCAAAACTCAACTGGTCCTACAAACCACTAATGTCTTCACTGAGCAGCCAAATCTGTCAGCACTCCTTGCTCCGTCCAACATGCTAAGATGTCCCAGTAATTAAAAAAAAAAAAAAAAAAGAGAGAGAGAGATATGAACCAGGTTGACGGAGCCTTTCGCTCCCATCACTTCAAACAGATTTCTGTAACAACACAACACATTTGAGAAGCAGCTGGAGGGTTGCTGGACCCCAAATTGCACTTCATAAAATAGCAGCTGACCTCCCGCACTCTTACCGCTAGAATACTCCTAATTAGCTGCAGCATGGGAATGGCTGGAGATGCCTAAAATAGTCAGTTAATGAAGACTGACGGGCAAACTGTAACGGCACGGAGAGCCATGAATGTGGCAGCTAGCTTGGGATTACTGCTCTGCACTCGTCCAGAACCGCTATCAAAGCTCAAACACTTTTCAGGAGCTATATAACCTCCATAAAGCTAAAAAAAAATAAAAAATAAAATAAAACAAAAAACCCCACTAACCAAAAAAAAACCCAGTAAATTTTATTTCCTATGTTACTTTTGTGATATGAACAGATTATGTTGTAATGACTCACTGAGTACAATGAAATCACTTACAGCATCTATCTGTTTACATAAGAGTCACTCTGGAAAGTGCGTTTATTGCCAGAGGTAACCAAGAACCTTTATCTCAGTATCTCTTACAACAGAGGCAGCAGATTTAAACAATACTAGGGCAATCTACAGTCATAATGGCAAAAGCATTTCCCCCCCCCCCAAAAAAAAAAAAAAACCCAAAAAAACCATAAAGGGATATCACTGATACGTACTGCTCAAAACTTCCCTCTGAGATTATTAAAATTCAAGACATGACAGTGCATAAAAGGAAATACATAATTTTAAAGCATTGCAAATGCAAAGTGTGCTAGTAACAGACACAGCAGATAGATTCTGATTAATAACAGAGACTTTTTTTCTATATTTAAGAAACAGTTGCTGTTAAGTAACTCCTTTGAATCCTAATCAGAGCCAGGAAGGTACCAATCATTCTGACTCTCTGTTACTACTCATTAATATCATGCTGAAATCTTATTTAGTGCTAATGGCTTTGGGGGAGGGAGATGTAAAAAAGAGTCAACTTTAGGGGAGAAGTGGGGGTTTCAGCTGCATGTGCACCTGACCCAGCGATGCCCACCGAGCTCAGGTCACCAGGACTAAACCAAACCCCCATCTGACTAATTGCAAAGTCAGGCAAACAAAGCACCATTATCATAATAAGGTCCATACTTCCTTGCAGAGTTGCCAGGATTTTTATGCATCTCTCACTCTGACAACAAATAAAATCTCTGCAGAACTGAAGGAAATATTATAATACAGTTCCCTACATATTACTTTATGAAAGGCTTTCCCCCTCCAAGATTGACCCGATGATTAAAGCTACAGAGAGTAGCAGAAAAGAGATCTGAAGTGCTAAGCCAGTGATGACTAGAAACTGTTAGATCTGATTTGCAGTATAATGATATTATCTTATTGGCACAAGGAAAGAAAACAAACATGAGCTATAATAACGGTCAAGGTGTGTTAACACACTTTAGGGAAAGCTTTTTGGTTTTGATTTTAAGCCTCTGTAATTTTGGAAGGTAGCCAAAGTATAATTCTGCCTCACTTGATTGACAAAGCTTGCTATGCCTTTAATTAAATCTGTGACTGTACACCACCTTTCTTAGTAAGGAATTAAAAATTATTTTTCTAGAGGAAGAACCCCTTCTCTTCACAGACAAACAGTATAGTTTTTTTTAAATATATATAGCATGATTAGTTGAGGTTATGTATGGCATTTCCAGAACAGAACTAACGAGTGTTACCATGCGCGCCATCACACTGCTCTATTTGCCTTTTTTTTCCTGGAAGGCTTCCAAAGATAGGAAAATCTGCTTCGGAAGAGGCAAAATGCCCTGAACATAACGTGAGGGAGGACAATCAGCAGGGAACCAGAAAACCAAAGTCTCCTAAACTTAACTCTTCTTCAATACTACAAATTAGGCCTCTCCAGCTATTTTTACGAGAACATTGGACAAACAGGCAGGTTATCTTGACCTGTGGAGCACATGCAATGCATGTCCCTGCAGCAAGGGTAATCAGCTTGCATTGCAGCTCTGGAGACCTGTGAAACCCTGCAGAGGGCACGTTCACCCAGGCCCATCCCATCCACAGAGGGAGAAGCAGAGCAGACTGCCTGCTCACCTGGGCTTTTACCTCATGAAACTTTGATCAGCCATCCATGGAAGAGTCCAACCACACCGTCACACAGTGGAGCCTTCCAGAGCAGTTGTGGTCCGCAAGCCACCGTGTGCTCAAACGCATGGTAGCAACCACAACCACGAACTGACCAAGACAGAAGGGCCTTGGTAACTCTCAAGCTTATGACAGTGAAATGAAACTAATAAAACGTTTCATGCTACATTTTGGAAGTGGAGGCATGAAAGAGAAGTGCCCCAGCTCTTCTGATTGACAAGCAAGGAAATCCTTCCACACACTATGATTTATTACAATACTTGAACTCCTTTTTTTTTTTTTTTTTTTTTGGGGGGGGGGGGGGGAGGCGGGAGAAATAAGGTTCCTCATACACGCCAAATTCTGCAGTCTTGTGATTATGGAAGGATCTTATCTACTTCCAGCCAGAAGAGAAGGGAGGGGCGATGAGAGTCAAGCCCTTCAGGTTTCACAAGAGAGCTAAGAAAATACATCACCAAAACACTGGAAAAAACTCAAGAGGAAAAAAAAAACAAAACAAAATCTTCCCCCCCTCTTCCTCTTAACAATGTGTTTGTTAATAACACTCTCCTGATAGATTGGGCTTTTCAATGATTAGGGTACAGAGGATTGCCAGAGTCTGAATACTTTCAACCTCACTGGAGGTGAGCAAGACACCAAAAGGAGGAGGGAATATTTTCAGCATCTTTCACTTTTATTATGGGATTATTAGGCCTGCTAAGATCCCTCTACCCCCACGAGTATCTAAGGGAATAAACTAAGGACAGGGCAGGAAAACTTGTGCTACCTACTTCATCTCAGAAGAGAAGGTAAGAAATTTAGTCCCAAAGCAGCAGTGAGGGACACTAAGGAAGTAGAGCGAGGGCTTGTACCTGTGCGTCTCCCCCCCCACACACACACTTCCTGTCCTCTAGAAGAGGGAGTACTAATTGCACCTGACTACACCTGCAGCTTCAAAGTGAGCATTTTTTGAGGCCAAAATTGTAGGGTTTCAGGGAAAACACTCATCCGCAGGTCCGCCGCAGAAGGGAACGGCACAAAGCCTGGTGCTTCAATTGTGTCCTGGCAGAGTACCTTTTCTTCTACAAGCAAAGGCAAGCGCTCACCAAGTGACAAACGCACTCGTGAGGATCAAATCCGAGACTCAAAGGGTGCGAAGAAAACATGACAACATTAGCTTTCAGTAGCAAGTTCCCTAAGGCATGTTCTGAGGGCTCTTTTGAGGTTTCACAGAATTATTTGCTGAATTTTGAATCAAAGCACTGCTCCAGGGAACCTCGGAGGGTGCATCAAATCCAAACTTCTGCCCTCAGATTTGCACTGATTGAACAGCAACTACATTTGTGCATATTGTAGATTCAAAATCAAGCTCATAACCAAGTGAACTTTTGTAATTAAAACATTAAGTGCCAACCTGCTTTGTTAAGAGCAGCAGAACAAAGTACCATCTATTTACCTATCCCTGTCACAGGATTTGGTCCTGCAGCTCATTAATGTAGGGACTAGGAGCTTTTCCACAAAACAGAACTGCTGCACACAAGCACACAGGAGACTTCAAGGGCACTTGTCCCTTTTCAAGCTTCAGCTCTCCCTGGAGCACAGCCTCTTCTTGGTTAGGGAAGAAGGAAAGGTCTGATGCAACTGTGCCCTTGGTAGGGGTGGAAATATTTCAATAGAGGGCTTTGCAGAAGATCCTGAGCATGGCTGGGTTTCAGATTTCCCTAATTCCACAAAAACTTTAAATACTAAGTTCCATATTCCGCTGCCATAACCAAGCCACATGCCTGATAATTGCAGGGAACTGAACTCATTAAGGTCTAGATTACTTAAATAAATTTACAGTTTATCTGAGAAAATTAGTACTTGGCAGCTGAACACAGAAAGCAACCTCACCCCTTCTGTGAAGTGGACCGGAAAGTGAAAGGGTCACAGGGAGGAAGACCACACACTGTCTTAAAATACACGGACTGTGATTCAAAAACACACAGGTACAAGGGTTGAGTTCTTCCTAGTTTTAGGATCTTGATAAACTTAAGATTAGTTTGTTCGTCAACTACATTTCCCCCCGCAGACTCACTGATATAACCCTTTATTAGTTCTAAATGTTATATTTCTTTTTTTCCCCCAGTTGATTGTCAAATTCTTTGATTTCCAGATGTTATGCTATATTACCTATTATTTTAATTTTCTGAGGAAATGCGAGACACTTATTTTGATTTTTCATATATAGTGAAGACAGTGTTTGTACTAATTTCTGCAGGATACAACACATCCGATTGCAAAAGCTAAAAACTGGTATTCAAGAATTAAAAATTCTTGACATTTCCACAGAAAGAGCAAAGGACCTCGTTCTGTTTTCCAACGTGCACACATTAATATCCACCCAGCTACTCCCATTCATCAAGGTTCTATGCTAATCCTACCAAACTTTGCAGCAACACAACACTTTCGCGGTGTTCGTCAGTGAATCTTAACCGTGACGTATTTTGATCCTATCATGGCTGATCACCACAATCCCTGCAACCTCTTTTGATAGGAAGAAGGTTTCCCGTGCAGAGCTGCAGATCTGGCCATTGCTCACGTGCGTTACACTGAGCTAAGAGATTTCACCAGTTGGCACAGGTACCTGAAATACAGACTGACAGCAGACCCCTTTGGCACTCAGAACAGATTCAGTGCAGTAGGCACCTGCATTCACGTAATTCAAGTCAAACACTGTGTCAGATGTTGCCCAAAATCTAAATCTTGACTTGCACATTTTGCTTCCTCAAGGAACCAACCACCACATCTTCCGAATGAACTGACAAGTCCACTTCAATATTCAGTCAAATATGCACAATGTAATTGATGTCCTCCTCTTTTCTCTCTGGAGTGACTGAGCTGATATGCTAACTCATCTGTCAAAGCTTGCAATGGTTTACATGCTACAGCACACACCTAGTGTGGAGGCTGCTGATACACCAGTTCTGGCAAACTGAAAATTTTCAAGTTTTTGAAATCTGAAAGATTTGAAGATAAGGAATTTGAGATGCCAGCGTGTCTCCTTCCTTTTAGCCGGCAGCTGGCATCCACCAGCCCTGCTTCCAAAAGAAGCAGTCTTCTATCCAAAGAAACACATCACCCCAGTGAGCAACAATGACAAACACTAACATAAGTATTTCATAACCAAATTAACATCCACACCCGCGAACCCCAATGCACATCCTATCACCATACCCTAGCTATTTCTGGCAAGTGCAGCGTAGGCAGCGCATAGGATCCACTAGTCAAAAGAACCTGCAGCAGACAGCTGGCCCCAACACTCAGACTCCTCTACTTCCATGGAAGCTATTCTCAGCAAGGTAAGGAAAAGGATTCAGGTTTGACATGACTTATCTTTCAAACATGTATGCACAGGCATCTTGCCGTCAATACAACTCACACTAGTAAAGTTACACAAACACCTAAGCAATTCCAGGATCAAGCATCCAGTTATCAGCCTGCCAAGTTGAGATTTCATCTACTAGTTTTTCACCATTTCCCTCCCCTGTTCCACTTCCCTTCTAAAGTCTATCCGTTCTTATAATATTTAGAAAGTAAAAATAGTATTTCTTCTTTCACTCAACAACACACCACTGCAACAATTTGTTACAGGCAATGAGATTCTTCGAACAGCTACAACTACTTTTTTCCAAAAGGTTGGTTTCAAAAATCAAAACCTGCCAAACAACTAGGTATCTGCCAGAAGTTCTTTGTACACAGGAAGGTAGCCAGCAGGTCATTTAATTACTTATCTGCCAGAGGTCTTTTAAGGTGACTCTTGGAATATCCGAGCATCTCTGTTTGAGAAAGTATTGATTAAGGCAAAGTCATTAATAAGTGACTGCACAACTGTAGGAAGAACCTTGGCAGGCCTGTAATACAACACTTCAGCACCAGAAAAGAGTGTTTTTAAATATGTAAACAAATATATTCCTCCAAGTAGAGGACTTCTCCAAAAGTAACAGAATCCTGATTTATTCATTTTTTGCCTAGAAATCGTGACCTAAAATTCCCTAAAGTCATGCCCTAGTCTACTGCAATCGCCAAGTATTCTACATTATATTGTTAAGCACCCCGTACAATCTGAAATTACCCATGTCCTGTGTAATGATTTTTTTGGGTATTTACCGAGTGCAGTCTTCAGTTTATTTCCTTAAAGGTACTGATGAATTCAATCAAGGGCATATTCAAAGACAGGCCTTAGATGTAACCAGAAGTTCAAATATAGTTTTTCAAATTGACAAAGACATGGTTTCTCTGAAGCTGAAGGGTGTGCTCATCTTTAATGCGTGGTACCATGTAAAACCAAAGCTAAGGGCTGAAGACAAGGAAAAGAAAAATTTTCCAAAATAGTGAAAATAAGGCTTACCTCCCTTATGGTATTTAAACAATTTTTATTTACACATTAGTTATCAAAATACACAAAAGACAGATTTCAGTGAAGAACTGAGAAAGGGCGACAAGCTGACCTTGCAACACACTAGAATGAGATGCAACCTCCACTGAATACAACACCTACATAAGTATTCAGGAAAATGCTGCATTGAGTTTTGTGTAACGATGTACTAGAGTGGGCTGCTTTTTATAAATCTTAACTCACAATAAATCCTCACTTCTTAAGCTATCGAGTGACTGGTGTAACTGTCCTCCTTCACTGAAGCATGGTGACAACGTAGCCTTGACTACCATCCATGAAAAACCAAAAGACAGTGCAGGATTTCTAAAAAAATGCTGTGGAAACTTGACAACAGGCCAGTTTGAGACAGAAGGGGAGGTCACAGAGGAAACGCAACTGCCCTGCTCAGATTTCCATCTGCATGTGAGAAGTATATCAAGAGGCACTCTAACGTTAAAGACTACAGTATTTTGAGAAAATAACGGCCTTGCTTCTTGTCAAGCATACTGCAAGGAAGAAAACTCAAGGGTTTATTGATGTAGAATATAAATATTAAATGTGATGTTGCCTGTCTTTCAGATACCCCAAATTTAGGGGTTTTTTTTTGTTTCATGCCAGCTGCACCCCAGCTGGCATGACATATGCCCCTTGTCAGAAGAGACCTGCTAAACCCCCCCCTCCATACTACTCCAGCAGCACCCGCAGATGAGGGACCTGGTTCCATGCTATGACCCTTAGCTCTGCAATTTGAGTCAGAAGGAGAGGCCTGTTTGTAACATAACTCTTTCTGCTGTTCCTTCATTTTGTGCCGTAATTTCCTGCTAATCAGTGCTCTTCCCTTGTTTTTAAGCCTTTCCTTCTAGAGGAAGGAACAGGCAGTGGGTGTGCTATGCCTAGGAACCACACGAGGTATCCACCCATCAGTGAAAAGGCTTTCATCAAAACCAAATTATAATTACTGTCATACTTTGAAAGATCCTCCCTTGCCACCCTAACACCTTCCTTTACAGATAGCATATACTTAAAGAAGATACATCTCTCAAATTCACTGAAGATTGCCAGGGTCATAACTGCCCACACAGCTGCTCAGGGCTAGGGTACACGATATTGCTTGTTACCACATATCTCTTGAAAATTTTGCTCATGTTGCCAGTCAATCAATCTACCAGCATGTCCAGCAGCCCTGTATTTTAGGAAGATGTATTACTGTCTCTTGACACACAGAGGCAGCATATATAAAGGTTAGAGAAAGAGATAAAGTCACCATTGGTGAGCTCCATCAGTAGCTTTACCGCCGCCTCTTCGGCGGTGGCTGGGCCAGGTATTTAAGCCAGCGGTCTTAAATCCTGGTCCCTGGAACACCAATTGCAGAAGGAACATTTGCTGGTTGATGTTCTGAGAAATTGGCTGGCCAAGTACTGCTGGCTCGCCTTGCTCACACATATGTAATGTAGGATTCATTGCCAAGGCAAAGGGGAAAAAGGCATCAAATATTTTCCTAATTATACTCCACATAAACAGCTACTATTGTTGTTTGAAAGAATGTCATGAAATAGCAAATGGCTAATACCTGGAATATGGCACTTGCGAGCTAATGTATCCTGACATCAGGGAAAAAAATTAGAATCCTTCCTCTAAAATATTCCAAGCTTTAACTTACTTGTACAGAAAAAAAGGGTACATTTCTGACATGCCTAATGGGAAGCTATCATTCTTAATTGAGTTCTCTTTGCTCTATCCTTTGAAAACCACAGGGTTTGCACAAAGAAAACAAGTGTTTTGTGACCATAAATGCTTTCCAAAAGCTGAACTGGGAAATAAAGCAAAGATTCGAGTAGGATTCTGCTGAGCTGATGTTACACAAGGGCTCATCTGCGCTGATGTGTATCAGCAGAGCTCTATTGATTGCATTGATTTTACCCAGCTGAAGGTTTGACCCACAGTCTCTAAAGAAGAGCTAGAGCTGAAGAACCTCTAACTAGCTAAAACCAAACAATAACTACTGAAGCAATAATCATCTTCAAGAAAATAAAGAGGGATCAAAAACAATGACCACGCAATAACAGCAGCACGGGACTAGACAACATGCATGTCTGACCTATGGCAGGCAGGGACCCAAACCAGAAAAGCTCAAAGAAAAATACAAAAAGCAAATAAAACATGAGTAAATTCCGAGGGACTACATAAAGTGAAAAGTGAAGGGAACGGCTGTCTAACGCTGATCCTGACCAACACGCTTTCATCAAATACTGAAGTACAACATACATTCTCATTAGCTTTCTCACTGAAAACAGGAAATCCAGACAATGCTTTTAACAATTCCTTTTAGATGCCTATTTTAAATCCCCAAAGTACTTTCCATCTATCAAACTTTTTGCCACTGAGAATATTAGGTCTCTCAGTTAACAGACGTATCCACGTCCTTCTAGGGTTTTAGCTTAAGTACAGGGTCATCGCCAGTGTCTACCGTTCTCTCAGATGCAGCTTACTCCTTCTGAGCTTACTCCTTCACCCAATCCATGCTGATGCTCGGGATTTGTCCAAGCCACGTTTAAGACTCCAGATATTCACCTTGCAACGCTCCTTGTATGTACACAGGACAGTTTATATGCATGAACATCAGCAGCACAGGAAAAATCAATCATGCGCAGACACCAGAGGAATGCAGCTTTCCTTGTGCATGTAAATGATTGTGCTTGCTCCTGCTGACACACGAATGCTACAATCCATGCTGCCATCCTGTACATAACACTGCCTACACCACATTCATGTTTAATCTCTCCATAATACAGAATTCTTTAAAACACATCTGTACACAAAAACATTTTCTATTAGGACAGTGCTATAGATCATTGTTCTGAGCTGAATAACTCATTGTACCCAAGTTCTACTGACTCTACTCACAGAAAAAGGCCTATCAGTGCAATCAGCCCATGTTCTATGCTGTTAGCATGAAGGGACGTTTACAGACACGTTTGCTGACCATACAACTACACCCTCCAAAACACAGAGATGAAATAGATGATCAAAGCAGCCTGATGTTCAAACATAAGTTCCTCCCTGCTGCGTCTTCTCATTTAGCTTTAGTTAAATTTTACTGTGTCTGGATTGCAGGAAGACACCGCGCACTTTAATGGGCTGTACAGACAGGGGAGATGTCCTGCCAGGCCAGGACAGCGGCCCAGCTAACCCATCAGTGTCTTCCCAGCAGTAGCAATTGAAGGGGCTATTTAGGAGGCACACAAAAGCCTCTTGGATCAGGGACGCTAAAAGGGGCATCTCCGATTATTCCTGTGAGCGTTTGTTTATGGACACGTTATTTCAGTCACCCTTCTTTGCATCCTCCTTAATTTCACTGCATCTTTCTTCAGATACAGAGACCAGAACTGCACAGAGCATTCAAGATATGAGCACACCAAGGACTAACATAAAAGCAATATAAAGTCAACAGAGATAAGCGTTTCAGAGACTTCCTACACTGGCCGTATTTCACTGTCAGGAAGTTATAATTACAAATATAGCATTACTATGCTACAAATAAGGTCTCTCAGCCCACAGCTCTGCTTCCACCTCATGAAGATTACTGGCACAAAGAATAGTAACCACTTTATTCCCGTTTGTATCAATAATCTTCACCTTAAGGGGTCTCCAAGAGCAGTCTTTAACAGCCCCATAGGGCACCAGCACTGTATATTCTGCCCACGAGCCAGATATTGAGGTATTACCATTAAGGATCATAGGAGCTCTAAAGGGGCTGTTACGGTCCACGATCTCAGTGATCTGGCATTAGAGAGTTCCCAGACAGGCCTTAATATGAGCCTTTAATGAGCGAGTCACAGGTTGTTGTGTCATATGCTACTTGGGGACACTTTAGTTCACGGATCACTTAAATGAAAGGCAGTAAAGGCAACTCTTCAGAACATCTATCAACCAGCCATCCGTGCTCGAACGCTAACTCCTTAAGCCCTTACAGAAAACCACTAAGTCCTCTCTGTTCTCGCTATCCTTGCGTCTGCTGGCAGAAAGGAACCTATATTACAACGAAGCACCCTTTCCCCCCTTCCCTTAGCCACCAATAGATGACAAAAATGTAAAAATATCATTAATAACTAGTTTGTTCACTGTAATTAACACCTTCACAGCCTTCTTACCAGGAAGAAAATGGCACACTTAGATACGGCTCAGAAAGGTGTTATTTACTTAAGGGAAAAGAAAACATTAAAGCTTTATGTAAAAGAAAATTATCTGTTATCTCTCATTGCTCTCAAATAGACTTACAGCAGTGACTTTTCAGCCTGCATTAACCAAAAAAAAAAAAAAAAAAGAAAAAACCCTTAAAAAAAAATCCATTAGGAACTTGAGGTATTATCTACCACTTTGCCATGCTCTCCCTATTGAAAAAGCCAACAAGAAATTACCTAGAAAAAAAAGAAAATTTAACTGCGCTGCTGAGAGAGACCAAAAAAAAAAAAAAAGGACATGCACATTTGGTGCTACTAATGTCTCATATACAAGTTGCTGTTGGAGTGCACGGCTGCCCCACCACTTAGAAACCTCCAATTTACAGGGGTGGCACAGCTGGCCTCTGTTACTGGCGATGAGAAAGGTGTTTGGGGTACAGAGATTGTCTTGCTGTGACAGATTGGACATGACCCTTCCCGGCTAAATCACATTGCGGATCCTTGCTGGACCACTACAGCAACTTTGGGAGACAACACCAACAGGCTGGTCCTGCCAAAGGCCTGGCTTCCAACCACAGATCTGTCCTCTCCCTGGGCAGCACTTACTGATTTCTTCTGTTTATAGATGAAGCAAGAACAGAGAAGGCAAAGACTGGCCACTACTGATCTCCAACATGGACCACATTGAATGGATCCCACTGGAGACTGCAGCTGGAACTCATCCCTCACACAAAGTGGGAGAACTGTCTTGTTGGGTTTCCTACTCTAAGTGCACGATTTCCAGTTGGTCTGGAATTAGCATCTCCTGCTGTGACAAGGCATGCACCTGCCACATAACGAGACCCATCCTTCTCAAACATGGCTATGGTGAAGTATTAAGTTATTTAACTTGTTGCTGAGCATTACCAGCTACACGGGCACTAACCATCCCAAATCATTCTCCCCAGAACCATACAATTTGCTGAAACCCAGGATAAGCATCAGTTAACCAAAGAGCAATAAACAAACAGTAAGATGATGACCCCTTAAATCTGAGCCTCCATTAAGCCAACCAAAACAAAGTCAGCCAGAACAGCGCATGTAGCTTGCCCACAGCTTGGGGGAAAACAGGATGCATGTCACGGATGGGGCTATGGCTCAGCTTTCAAATCAGGGCGCCTGGGGCAAACCTCCTCGCTTCTTTCCTCTCTACAGGTTACCCAAAACCCAAGAAGGACTTTTTAACAAATGCAATGTTTCCATTTTTATTTGAATTTGGTCTTGGCTGTATAAGAAAATACTTTAAGAGGTGCGTTTACACACATCCAGAAGATAATCCTCCAGAGTTTATTATAATTTTAAATGTTGTTTCCAAAGCAGTTGACTTCATCCATTCTGTAAAGAAAAAGACTTCCCGTAATTGCACTCAAAAATATAGGACATCCAAATAATTTTTCAACATATTCATACAAATAATGTAATGCCATGCTAATCTCTGTAATGACATGAAAGCATAAAAACTGCCCCCCCCTTACTACTGAACAATTACAAGTGACAGGCATTTGATGATTATTCCAACTACCTGTCAAATGCAACAGTGAGTTTTCCCCCATTTCATGGGTTAAAAGGGCTTATAAGCTACAAAACTTTGCAAAAGACAAAGTGCCTGAAAAAAAATCAATATCTATTTAGATATTCTCTTAAGGAAGCCTACTTTTGATTAATTTTCTTGACTGTTGACAAATCTGGTAAGAGGAAGAGAGAAAGAACACTTGTATTTATAAATTGGTTAGTCTAACAAGTTCGAAGATTTTTTTCCAGCTTTCATTTTGTATACAAGTGCTTCCCCTCCTTTGTAAAACATTGTCATATGCTTTGTAAAACATTCTCTGCCTTTGAAGGCCAGCTAAAATAAATCCTCTCCTATTCAGACAACAGATTAGCTCTTAAAGACTATCAGTTTTTGTCATGATAGCAGAGAGCGCGTTGTCATGTTGTTGGCACGGCGATGACCGTATTCACGCAGTTCGGAACATATCTGGGGAGACGGTACATGGAGATGGAGATCTTGAAGAAGTCTCAAGACCTAAGTCCACTACTAAACTCTCAAAGGGGGAAGGAAAAAAAAAAAAAAAACCACACATTCAACATGAGCACACCTTTTGCCCTGAATATTTCAGAAGCATACCAAGAAGAGAAGAAGCTCTTTTCAGAGCAGGATGGTATAAAACACAGATGGAAGCTTCGTCTAGCCAGCTACAGGCTGGGCTTTTATCGTTATTCAGGAGCGAGGTCTACTTGGCAACTCATAAGCATTTGTAGATAAATAAGAACTTTTGTAATTTTTTCCCCTAGCAAATACTATTTCAGTCCCTCTTCCTATTCTTCGTCTGGTAATTGCAGGGTCATAACGGAACCTGGTCGCCATTCTCACAGTACGCAGCCTCCTCATGGCAGGGCACGCTCCTTTCTTAAAGCTGGGTGAGCAGATCATCGTCATCCAACTGATGGCTAGTAGTCCTCAGAACTTATCACCTCTTTACTTTTAGAGTGACAAAGGATAATAAATGGTTTTGAATAGTATGACTTGGAAATCTCCTTAGCCAGGCAACATAGCTCAGAGAAGACACAGAGAGACAGCAGCTGATGTACCAGTGCCTGAGACATCCTTGCTGGCACAGACCAAGACTTTGCCTTGTAAAACATCTAGGCAGGAATGGCTTTTCACACCTGGAAGAGATTGAATGCTGACCTGTATTTTGCCAGACAGTTAGAATTTGGTGTTAATGCTAGTGTACCTATACTTCATGTGTTACGTTTGATCTGGTCCGTCCATACTGCAGAGGTAGCAATCATTTTCATCCATTGGGACACATTTTGACCTAAGAACTAAGCCCACTAGAAACAAATCAAGTATTTTTCCCTTTCTGGTTCAGTGCTTTATAAAAAAATGAGACATTAATCTGGCATAAAGAACCAGCTGAAAGATGGTTCAGACAATTCTACTATGGCAAGTATTGACAGAGGTTAATGCTTAAACAATATAGTTTACTTTAGTCAGAACAGATTAATGGTTCGCAGCCTATCAGTTCTTTCAAGCGCCTCTCTCCTGAATTTTCCCATACGTAGTCTGTATGTAATACCCTGTCTCTTTCTCTCTTGGCTATTTGTCAGCGCACAAATGCATTTCTACCCTATATAATGATGGGAGACAGCGACAACATACTGATATATAGCACTACTTTAGAACAAGGTATGAATATTACATTAGCTGAGTTATCACTATAGGGTTCTGACCTTCAACTATCCAATTTTAAATTCATTCATTTTCAGACTATTAAACTGTTCTCTATCACATCACAGGAACTGACAGGATGAAGGCAAGTTTTCCTGACAATGTTTAAATCAAAACAAACTCCAAGATATATTAGAAGAATTCAAAAAAAAAAAAAAAGGAAAAAGTTTGCTATATTAAAAATCAGGAAGGATTCTCTTAAACTGAACTTTCTCCACAACGTGTTACTAGCAGAGGGAGGATCAGGGGCTGAGAGAGGTGCTCTTTCACTGTTTGCTACCCTCAGATTTCCTAGCAAGTTCCCAACCTCATAATAGGTCTCAACTTAACTTCCCCCCCACCCCCCCCCGCAGGCCACATGAAAAGAGAGAGAGAGAGAACTTATTTCTTAAGAATTTAATAAATTCCTCTGGCATTTAGCTAGAACCAGGCGTTTTATCTTTGTGAACTACAATACATGTATTAAAAAGGAAAAAGCCAAAACAAGGTAACATCTCCCTCAGAACAAGATGAGCCACCTTTGGACAACTAGCAGGGAAGCACGCAACTCCATCCTCAGTAGCAACTCCATCCACAGTAATGTAAGACAGGTAGGGAGGAAAGAAGCGGTATTATCACCACTTAAGACAGGCAGATCTACCAATTGAGCACTTAAATGCAGCCACACATCCCTCTGGCTTCTCAAGCCTTCCTACCTGTGTCTGCCACCAAAGCTGATTGTTTAATAACAGCCAGCTCCTACTGCAGTATGGTGACATCCTTAAAAGGCTATGCAGGAGATTTGCAAGACTGTTTAGGTGCCAGTTACAGAAGTGTTTTGCCAGGCTTCTTACATGCAGAAAACAGCCAGCACCTACATCCATCAGAGTTTAGTGAAAGCCAGGAAAAATTTTTGCATGAAAAATGCAAGGGATTGGCTAGGAAGGTGTAGCACGAACAGCTTTGGCATGCATTGGAGAAAGTACTGACAGACTAAAACAAAATCCTTCTGCTTCACTTCCAGAATATCTTGACTCCAAAGGATTTAAAGATGCAAGTTACACAGTGAGCAAGTTAGAACTGCTTTCAGCAGTCTTCTACCGAGGGCAAAGATTGGATGGCTGTTTCTCACCATTCAGCAAACAGTGCTTGAAAAGAAATGAGTAGCGCTCCTTCCAGAAAGGGAAGGATACACGTACGTGGGAGCAGAAGCCATACTTTTTATCAGATCGGTTATTGCCGAAACCTCCGAGCTCTACACAAGTCTTCGCTAAAGTCCTACTGGCATATAGGTTAACAATTATCTTTTTACAAGTTCTGAAGACAAACTGAAAGTAATAGTACCCACTGGTTAAAAGAGCACTAACTGAGGCAAAAAAGCACAGGCAATGGGATTCTAGACTATTACTATTAAAGAGAAATCAGTCAATCACTAACATTCTCACTAACAGCATGAGAGGAGAGAGATTTTCATGATTACCTTGTTAAGGAAAGTACCAAATACCATACCAGTGGGAAACATTATGAAATCCTAGACAGCCCAGTGAAAAAGGGGAAACAAAAATAACGGAAGCGTTATTTTAACAGCATTTTAATTATAAAAAGACAGAGAAAAACTCAGAGAGGGATTTCCCCTTAAGCATTCAGGTTCTAGGTACAATTGAGAGCTTCAGTTGTCAGATATAGTGGGTGGCTATTTTAATCAACCTGTTTTGCATATATTTTGCATGTCTATAGTAGAAATATGACTTCTTCTCAACTGCTTTCTGAAATGGCCTAGTACTTCTAATGCAGCCACTGCCTCCTCTGCAATTTCCTTCTCTCAAAAGTCAGAGGCCAATGCCCCAGAATTACAGGAATCTAGGCTAAAAACAACAGACTCTTCTACTTAAGGTGTTTCCATAAGCACAGGAACTTCACCTCTACCCAGAGAAAAAGAAAACAAAGACACAGTTCTTGAACTTCACTGTATAGCTGAAGACTTATCAGGTCCTAAAAACACAATGTTGCCTTCCTCAATCCGCTCCACTCTTTTCAGCATCTTCCTCAGACAATACAGCTCCTTTCAATTTTTGTAACCTTTTTCTATAGGGTCTTAACTTACGCCAAGAACAACATTGCCTGTTAAACGGCATCATTAGACTCACATGATTTCTTATGGTGCATGTGAAGTTTTCAGTCTCCTGCATACTAAATGATCCTTACAGTTGGAGAGAAACTGGTAGAAACAGCTGCTTTATTTTGTGCTCTGATAACTGAGGAAAAACAGCCCTCAGCAAAGAGGCCATCCCTCGCTCGGGGGAAAGTAAATGGGCAACTAAAAAAAACATATGAATACAATTAGCAGATCAGGCACTGATTTCTTCCCCAGTGTGCATGTGGTCTGAGGGCAGATATCCCAGCAGATGTTTTCACAAGTAGAGCTCTGTCTTTTCTCACAGATCAGGATAAGATCAGGCTCTTCACCAGCTTTATTTCACTACCTGCAACTATTCTGTAGAGCAAGAGTCAACAGAATGAGGAAAGGCACACATTCATATTTCCTCTGGTTCCTGTATTCAGATGCAGGACATGGACCACAAGCCCGAAACTTCTATCCAGCCACAGAAAAGGGGCAACGGTCACATATCAGATATCTCGCAAACAGACGGGCTTGCGATGATGTCCCCTTAGAGGCTTGTGATGGAGCCTCACAAAGATCTGCAAGAAGTTTTCAGGTTTTAAATAAAAATCACTGGGAAACTACTTGTATGTGTCACTACATTATACATTCAGTGCCAGTAGATCAATCTGGGACAGGAACAAAGTGAAAAGCGGGAGTGCTGAGGAAGGAACAAGATGAAGTCGAATCATTACTTTCTTTGGAGGCTGGAGGTGACAAAGGCAGTAAGGGGAAAAAAAACATTTTCTTTCCCCTCTTTTGAGTACAGGGGCACAAAAAAATTAGGGAGTCAGACCCAAGCTTATCTGCAATATTTAGGCTGTCAAGGAAGGATGTTTCTTAAAAATATCTAAACCAGGTTTTTGCAGTCTTTGGGTCTGATCCAAAAGCCTGACCTAGTAACTAGAAATGGTTATTGGATTAAATTATTAGACAGCACAGAAAGTAGCAGGCTAAAGAATCTTAGCAGACTTTCCAGGAGAATTTCATTCATCTCTGGCTTGGGAAAAGTATGCGAAACATCTCAGTGAAAAAGAATTTTGCCAGGAAACTTCAAAACTGTGCTTGAACCACAAGAACAGCTGGTTATAACAAGTGGTGCCCAGAGAGATAATCAAACAGGTGCTATAACTAAAAAAAAAAAAGACAAGTAAACAAAATAATAAAACAAAATGACTTACTGTAATATAAGCAAGCTTCTCCATCATGCATAACAAAGCAACAGCTCAAGAGGAGCTTCTGAAAGGCATAAATGTCAATTCAGCACCTGCTCTCACTGACCTTTGCAAAAGAGTTTTTCATTTTCACAACCATTTTCTGCAGGAGCGGAGATTTGTAAAGTCTCCTCCTAAAACAACTGCTGGATAAGTGCAATCCATGGCTAAAGTAATAAGATGGCCTAGTAACTCGAGCAGCCAGAGATTCCCAAGTCAGTCCAGTTACTCGCACCCTCTGCAAAAAAATCTAGACAAGACAAAGCCAAGCCTCCTCCTCCGTGCCCAGCTGTGCAGCTCTTGCAGGCCCCACATCTGCCAGGCGCCGCAGCGTGCCCGAGCACGGTTACACCCGGGAAGGATCTGCTCCAGTGAGTCATAGCTCTCCACAAGCGCTAGCAAAGAGTGAAACAGCGACAGCTTTCGAAATTTCCATGGCAACAGTTGGTTCTCTGCAAACTCCAACTCCACTGGCAGCCTTAACGCTGCACAAAGTAGCGGCCTGCAGAGGGGATTCAATGTCTGCAGTCAGGGAGTGTTACTTTTATTTAAAAATAAAGAAAACTGACAGGCACTAACACTGACCAGGTGGAGATATAACCTTGAACTAAGGCATATAATCATTGGCTCCAATATGGACCCTTCTGTGTTCCCATCTTTGCAATAACGGGCTGATCTAAAGTGTCGAAAATGGGCGTTTAAGGTCAGTAGGAGACCTTTAAAAGCTCTCCAAATAGAACTGAGGTCATGACTACTTGTGGTCACTGACGTTATGGCACTTTTCGTAAGTACAGGGATATTCATCCCAGTAGCCTGACAATTTCAATTTTAGTAATGACATTCTGTCCATCTAAAACTTTTTTTTTTTCTTTTAAAAAGAAGTTTAACATTATTCACTTCGCAGGCTGATCCTTCTTGTGCTGTTCCTACGCGTTCAGTCCACTGAGGAGGTGGCTGACTGCATTTCAGTGGTGCAGGCAGTGAACTCATGTCTGTATGGTAGCATCAGTATTCTGAGGAACAAAGTTAGTTAGAAGAGATGATCATTGGGTTTTTTTGCCTTTTGTTTCTATAAAAGAAAAAGTATTTTGTAAGAGCAGCTTTATTTCTCTCCCTGGGAGAAATACAATAAGAAAATTAATTATGCCATGCAGTGTTTGATCGAACTTTGAAGAGCAAAAGGTCCACTCTAGACCACCTACTCTAAAACACCTATTGAATCAGTAATGATGCTGACAGAATCACAGAATGGTTGGGGCTGGCAGGGACATTTGGAGATCACCTGGTCCAACCCTGCTGCAGAAGCAGGGTCACCTAGAGCAGGCTGCCCAGAACAGTGCCCAAGCAGGTTTTGAATATCTCGGGGATGGAGACTCCACAGCCTCTTTGGGCTACCTGTGCCAATGTTCAAAGACCCTCACAGTAAAGAAGTGTTTTCTTACGCTCCAGCGGAACTTCCCACATTTCAGTTTGTGCCACTGCCACTGGGCACCACTGAGATGAGTCTGGCCCCATCCTCTTTACACCTCCCATCAGGGACGTCATTGGAGTTGAAGAGGATTACAACAGCACTCTTATTTACTTCAGCTGCAGATGGATGCCAGTGCCCTGACATTAGTAACAGCATACACATAATGTAATTCGCATGAATAGTTCTACAGAATTACTGACGCGAATTAAATTTCACGACTGGTTAAGAGCAACTGCAAAGTTTGAGCTCACAGAATTTGTTCCATATCAGTAGGATTTGAACCAGAACTCAGTAGACGTTTTTTCGAATTACAATATTTCTGTTTTGTAGCGTTCTGTAGCACGAAACGCACACCTCCCCTGAGCAACGCAGCTGGCTGAAAAACCGGTGTCCTCAGCACAGTTAACAGCATCAGCACAGGTATCTAATCTCTCATGCTAAATATTTCTGTCTTTGAAGTGATAGAAATCCAACCATCAAACATTGCTTGATCTGACGTAACGCCTGGGGAAAGCTAATCAAAAAGACGTCTTAGAGGTTCCCCTACTTAAATCCGCCCACCTGAGTAAGCACAAGTGAGAATTTTTATGAGGTAAAAAAAGCTCTGCTGTCACAGCCCAATGTTAATTGGCACAAAGGTTTGAGAACACCTTAGTTTTACCGAACTGCTTTGATTTCAAGACTTCTGAGCTGAATTTTCTTGCTTCTTTATAATCCTGTCTCAACTATCACTGAATTTGAAGTGAGAAAGGAGCTTAGACAGATCTGTATCAGTGTTCATTCTTGCCAGACTGTTGCATTTTCATCTCAAACAGGGTTTGGGGAAAAAAAAATTCAGATTGAGAGCCAAAGTAGCACAGGGAATGCCAAAACAATTCAGTACTTGTGGGAGCAAGAGGTGATGATTAGTCACTGGCCACCAAGTCAATGGACTCTTATTTTCTTCTCCAACTCTTCCAGATAAGAGGAGGGAGAAAACAAATGAACAAGAAAATACACACGCACACAACACCCTGATCCCTTTCCTCTCCTCTCTGGGTTTAAAAAGCCGATGTAACTGTATAAGCAGCACGAGCCGGGGGCCTTTGCAGGACCACCTTCCAGAATACCTGCTTCCCAGCTGCTATGTGAAGTAGCAACATTAACAAATCAGTGACAAAATAAGCCAAATTCAGTAAGAGAAGATACAGCTCCGGTTTACTTCCACCCACCAGTTCTCCAGTGGTCCTTTATTTCAGGCCTCTAGCCTTGCAGCCTTTCGTTCACTACTGCTAAAACATCCCTTTGCTGCTGCAGTTCCAAATCATGCCCCAGGTAATCCAAAGTGTGGGGGTCCTACATATTCATCAGGTGAAACTATCACCGCCATTGTTGAACTTAAACCATCGCTAATCCCCATCCCCTAATAAAAAATGAAATCCAAGATGCAAAAGCAGGGGGACAGGCTACACCCAGGAATATGCTGCTATTTAAAATTAACTGGCTTCAAAAGAGGTGACGGAAAGCCCAAATCAACCTTGCACTACAATACAAACAGGAGGTAATGTCACTGCTTGAGAGCTGCCAGATGTTTTGCTACTGTCATGAGAGGCTTTTGTAGATCACCTGGAAAATTGTCGACTGTGGATGAAGAAACTCTATATTAGCATATTTCAGACACAGCATCCAGTTTCAAACAGTATCTTGGCTTTTTCTTTTACATTTTAAGCAACGTATAGAGATCAAACAGAAAACTCTCTCTGTGGTTACAAAGAGGCTAATGGCACTTTGCCTGATCCTCGCACCTATGACTAATCATGCAAGATTCAAGCCATCCCTAGTATTAAGAATAGAATTTGGAATTTTCATAAAATTACTTCCTATGAGATTTCTTCTTTTTAACTTGAAGTATCCGATTAAAGGAGTTTAGGGGCCACACCTGACACGTTACCTTGCAGCCTTCAGTTTGTTTCAATTTATTTTTATTTTAGCACTAAAAGGCACACATTTTCTTCTTTATTATTTTCATAGAGCAATGTTTACCAATAAAAATACAAGATGCCTATCCTTTTCCTTAACAAATTGGAACCAAATGTAATAAGCTATGGTTGCTGAACAAAGATTTCAAAGGTACCCACACACTGTCATTTTTATAACTTCTATAATTCACAGTACAGTGTGAAAGTTTTATCTTATTGTGCTTTTTTCTTGGCAAGTGCTTATGCAACTTCCAGTGTCTAGTAAATATATGTCTTGTCACAGATAACCAGCCATTCAACTAATTGAAGATTTCTATTAAGATTTCTCCTAAATTCTCTCCTCCAGTAGCATTTATTCATCCAAAATCATCTCCCTGCAAATGAAGTCCTACACTTTTTCTGTATTATCACTTTCTGTAAGAGAGACTGGTATCATTTTGGACTAAGCAAGCAAAAAAGCTTCAAGTCTGCAGACTTTATCTATGCTATAAGGTCCTGAAAACACCATCTTAAGCTATTGAAGACAAAACTCAGTCTATTTTAGCATTATGGAATACATATGCCTTTTTTCATCAATTGGTTTTGCTTTAATATCCCTAATCAGTTAAAAAAAAAAACAAAACAAACAAAACAAGGATCAATGAAAAATAGGAACCTGACTATCAAAGGAGGAACTTCATTTAAACTCATTTATAATGCATTTCCTAGATGAAAAAAACTAAAAAAAACCCTAACTCTTCAGAGCACTAACATAAAACATACAAAACCTCATTTCACATTCAAATAGATTTGTTCACGAGTCACTTGTACAACAAGAAATGAGACAAGGTCCACACAAAACTAAACAAACATGCTTTCACTAGCTGTGTGGTGACTTCCATCTGCCACAGCAAAATCGCATTATACCTGTGTCAAGTCTATCAACACTAATTAATCTAATGGTAACCTTTCCCCGAATCCTCCCTTCTGTATTTTAAAGGTAAATGTTATCTCATAAATCAAAATCTTTGATTGTCCTGGAGTTCTGCATATAAAAAAATCCCGCTTGCAGCAGCTGCCTGCAGGAGATGCTTCTTCCTTCCTCCCTCCCTTTAAGTGAAGAGGGACCCACTTCGACAGGTCAATCTGTGTAGCGTTTTAAGTTCGCGCTCTATCTAGATCTTCACATGATCCATGCAGGGTTTCTATGCAGCTTTTGCGTTTTTGCCCATCTGGGCAAAGCGGAAGGAGTGAAATACTCTTAGAGCATATCTTGACACGGTCCCACGGCCCAGCCTACCGTAAAACAATCTGTATCAGCATACCCTGGCAGACTGCGCAGCTTTAAATCACAACAGGAAGCAGGGTGGCTGCAAAAATATATACTCTACCAGTGAGACAAAATAATTTTTTTTTGAATTGATTTCATTTAAAGAGTAAGCTTTCACTGTCAGCCTCCAGGAACATCGTTTACTCAAGAAACACCTCTCAGAGGCACTGACTAGCAGGACACTGTCACACGTTTCCAGTATTTTGGTTTAAAACCACTCAAAAATGACATTTAGAATTTCATTGATTAAAAATAATTTGCCCTTCATTTAGGGAGACAATGTCTTTGCATCAAGATAATGGGATCTAACGTCTAAAAATTCAACAACATATCCTTCTGTGAAACCAAGTCTTGGGGAGAAAGGGTACAATTACTAAAGCAGAAGACCGAATATCGTAGCCAGCTGGAGATAGCTCTGCCTTATTATGGCTATTCAAGGAGGAAATGTGTGGAGGCAAGGAAATTGGGGATTGAAAAGAACAGGTAATGAGACCCAAGTCTATGAGCGGTAGCTGAGGTTCACCGAAGCTAAAAAAGAAGCAGAAAACAGAAGTGCCAAGTGGTGGGAAACTGAGGTCACCTCAGCTGCTTCTGCTAAAAGCCCCCATCCCAAAACTCACTGATAAGCCCCAGGAGGCCTGTATAAAGGCCGACCTTTCTCTCTACTGATGTGAAACTCCTGGTTAGGACAGAGGCCTTCCGATAGGGCTACGTAGATAACACTTGGCCTGTACGTATTGCACAGGGAGAAGATTCCAGTCCCCATTTTTCTCTTGTTCCTGACTTGGCAAGCATGTTTCATCTTAAGACTGCATTTGTCTGCATCGGTGCTGCCTGCTTCACATCATTGCTGCTCTCCCACTACGGGGGAATTTAGCCAAAAAGCATATTATCAGATCATTTATCCATGCAAACACTCCACTGGAAGAGGTCACAGAAGTCCTAATCACGTAGAAACACTGAGAGATTGTGTCCATAAATGGGCACTGGCAAAAGGGGGTGTATTTGCTTTCCCTGGAAAAGTTGGAGGACACTGGTGAGGCCACAAGGCTTTTCCAGGGACAATAGGAAGTTTTTGTTTTGTTTTTAAAAGGACCTGAACTATGCAAAACCTCAAGAGTGATTTAACAAGCAGAGGGATTCTAAAAAGGAAGCAGAGCCCTTGAAACTGTTTTTTAGATAAAGATCTTAAAATTCAGTCATTTTCAAAAGACAGCTAGATTATTCTAACCTTTGCTTCAACTACAAGGAACCATAACAAAGTATTTTGGAGCTTAAAAGAAAATAAAAAAGCTATTCCAATATCTATTTAAAAAAAAAAAAAACCAAAGAGTTGCAAATGCAAAAGTAGTCCTACCCTGCCCACAGAAGAGTCCCAACTCTTCCCACTTGCACTGGTCCCATGGCTCTGCAGGTTCAATAAATATTACACTGCGAGAATGAACAGTTCCTGCTCCAGCTAGCTGAAGCCACAGCTGATGAGAAATACCGAAAGCACCTGCCACCTCGACAGCCCAGATGGTTGAGAAGGATGTGCTAACATTTACAGAAGTCTTAAAGGAGATGAGCACAGCTACAGCCCCTGACTTCAGTTCCACCTCCACTTTCTCACAGTCTTCTGGATGGCCCCAAGGCAGATGACTGCTTTCTTTGTAGCTTCACTCCTTTGCCCTCATGCAATTGGGGAGGGGGGGCGAAATCCCTTGCCTCACAGGAGGGTGACAAGATACTAGCTACTGCAAGGATATGAATTTCTTAGACATTCCGTCAATAAAGCCAAAAGCAATCATAATGATTGTGCAAGGCAGAGTGAGTTCAATGTGATTTTCATGGTCTAAACCAAGCCTGAAGATCTGACAGACAGAAAGACAAATTTGTTCCTCGTTAAAGAGCACACTGGAAACTGAAGTCACAGATATGCTGAAGATGGTGAAAACAGCATTACTATGTTCCAGGCTAATCAGACCCATACAACTTGGTACAAAATTAATCATCTAGGACTGTAGTAACAGTCTCACTTGGAGGCTGCATCACTGCTTGGCATAGGTCCAGGCATACACACTGTCAGATGACTGAAAAAACCATGGGGAAGACGCAGAAATAGGCATCTTCCCTATCCAAGTGCCTCTGGCTCTCTTTTCATCACACCAAACACGAAGACTGAACATCTCCCTCCACAGCTTTGCTGGATTTAGTGCAGGTACTAGACATTTTTCTGTGCTCTTTCAGTCATACAGTAACCAAGAGTTTCATTACTATAATGTATCAAATCTCTATCACAATTAACTTTATTTGCTCTTAGTTCTTGTTCCCAAAAGGCATACTGTAGATACTAAAATAGATAAAATTAGTTTAAAATAAAACATTAACTCTTACTGTCTGAGTAATTTTCTCATAGACAGGGAAACGAATGCAAACTGTCTAAAGTTAAATAGCAATGACTTTTCTGCAAAACTTCTGGTAAACGAATATATTGGCGCTGGTAATCGCTATTAATTCTAGCTGAGTTATAAACTGTGATAAATGCACTTGAAGTGCTTTTCACTGAAAACGCATCACACTCGGACATGCTCTAATTCCTATTAATGTCATCTCTCATGGAGCTGGGGGCGCGCACAGACTGGAGGCATCTGCTAAGCGCTGAACAGGGCACTGCAGGCTTCTCCAGTTCAGCCAGCTGGGAGGCAGGGGTAGGATGCCGAGGAAAAAACACACTTCTTTCTTGCTGTGCCTCTTATTCCTTCTCAGCTCCACTGAGGATGCCAAAATGCCCTTGTCTCTCCACACCGGGAACATCAGGAGGAAGAGTCTCTTCTCAGTTATCGCACAGCGTAACAAAGCATTTGGGAGAGGAAGAGAGAGGAGTATTCACTCACTTCTTCCTTTTTTCCCTCTCATCTTGAGCAGGACTAGACATAGGCTAGTCCCAGCTCTACACAGTAATTTAAAAATCAATATAATCACAGTGAACTTTGTCACCTCTGCTTCAGCTGAGTAGGTTTTTCATATGGGTCCCTTGCCATTTTTCTCCCTGAGAATAAGTTCTTCGGTTTCCTGTCTGTCTTGAAATGAAATAAAGCTATCCTTGGCACCAGCACGGGAGGAAGCAGTCTCTGCAGGAATGCAAGACAGAGCACACTTCCATCATCTACCCGTCCCTACATTCAAACACAGTGATTTCCATTAAATATTTAGGACTCAAATATTTATTTCCAGTCAATTAAACCAAGTTTTACCCATCCTCCAGGGAATTCTTATTCTCCCTCAACACAGAGAAGAGTAGCAAAGTGCATTTCTAATACTTATTAATAACACAGTAACACCTAAGGATATAAAGAAATCCTTCTGACTCAACATAAAGACCTTGAAAGCAAACATACAAATCTATTATAAGGAAAGAGATAAAGATCCTTTTGCTAGCCAACATAAATAAGGGACCTCCTCTGCCCCAAGGAGCTTAGAATCTAAGCTCAAGAGACAGTAAGATGCAACACTGGGTGGGGAAAAAGAAAGAAAAAAGTGAACAACGTAATAGACTTCTTCCACACGCATAACTGCACTCAAATACACAGGCAGTTCACGAATCTAATACTGGCTATGCAACAGCACCTCAGAAAGAAACAGTTACTCTAGAAGATCACACAACCAGATGGTCATTACAAGTTCTGCTAGAAGGATTTACAACTAGCATTTTGTACAGAAGAAATTACCAGCTAGTCTTTTTTAATCGTGTTATCATGCGCCCTAATTCACACATCTCTCATCTACAGCAAAACCTTTTTATTACAAAATTTCAAAAACCAATACGTGAATTTTAAAGTTTAATATGAAATTACATTTTAAAACATTAAATTATCCAGCGAAGCAGATGTGAATGTGAAAAAAAGGCTATTTCCTCCATCATTTCATTAAATTTGAAAGTACTTATTTATTTTAATAAGTTGAGATGTCCACATGCCAGGAAATTAACATCAAAGAAAGTTAAATATGCCCAGTATTACTTAAAAGCCTGTCGAGTATTATGCATTTTCAAAAACAGCATAACTCAGCAGAACTACTTTCCCCGCAGTTACTTTTTATTACACTCTCCAATATCACTTAGTTTTAAAAAACTGAAAATGTGTTTACGGTACTCTGCACTACACAGTTTAATCAGAAATCATAAAATGTAATGATGAATCATCTGACAAGGCAACACCACTACCACCTTCCTTAATTTAAGGTCTTCACTTGATGCCAAACAGATGGTTTTCTACCGTACATTTTTCCAAGGGCCTCCGAACAGCCCTCGTTCCTTGGCCCACATGATGGGGACCACGGCCTCAAATGGAAAGGTCGCAGGGGCTTGGACTCTTTCCTCTGAACACCGGTACTTCACTTTGGACAACGGGACAGAGCTGTCACAAACATTTTGATCGCTTCACCTACCCAGAATTTCTCCAGTCTAAAACGGTCCATCTATTATTGCAGGGACTTCCTCGCAGAGGCATGAGACCCAACTGCCACAGACTCGGAAAAGCTACTCACAAGAGCGTGCAATTTTGAACAGGGGCCCCTAATGGATTAGCCTAGTTTCCTAAGGAAACAGGTTTACGCACTTGAGCCTTCTGTGTGCATCTGGTCTACCAAGGCCCCCTCCCTCCCCCCACTGTCTTCCAACCTGCTGACCAATTTTGACCCTTTCTGAGAATGCCAGGCAATCTTAAATATATTGTGTTCCTACCAGCTTTGTGAAGTTCAAGTTCCAAGGCAGGCAACAGCGGCAAAGAGCAGTACGGAAGGCCTGAGAATAAGCTCAAAGCTTACCAGACAGAGACTTTCCAAAAGAATACAGTATCAAGACAAAGCATTTAGCTACTTGGAGCTACACAGTTGCTTTTGAGCAGCACAGAGAAAGGAAAGGTTCTTAGTACCTGCTCCAGCTCATAGTCCTCACCTCACTACACCTGGCTTCAGCCATTTATGCATTTAAGACCAAGCTGTCTCTCTACTTACACACTGCCTGTATGAACTTTAGGGCAGGGGCCGCTTTTCTGTGTGTTTTGTACTAAGCAACGACATCCCGAGGGTATCCGGGGAGCCTGCAATAGAAACAGTGTCTGGATAACATACACTGATGTCTCCTTCCCAACAGTCACATAAGACTCTCCCTCTGCAAACCTGTCGTCAACACGGTAAGACCCTTTCCTGAGGGATCAGACTCATGTACCTATATGACAATATGGTATCGTGCAGGTAAGTGTCTCAATTTCAAGTCTCCAACAACAGAAATACAAATTAAAAATAGGATCTGAAGCACTATGGAAGCCTCCAAGTTAGAACCTATCTGAAAAATTAACGTCACCTCTGGTTAGGAGCAGATTAGCATCTGGAACATAAAATGGCTTTTCATACCCAAAAGGGGGCTGTCTGCTTCAGCAAGCTACCCGAGCCCAGCAGCCTCAGGCACAACATCACACCTCTGGAGCAAAGGCAACACATAAAACTGAATGCGAAGTGATCTAAACTCTCCATGACTTCAGTGCAGTTGTTACCTCAGGGTAAATCTTATTTCTGTACTCGTGAAACATACTCACAAACACAAAGCAGATTACGTAACGCTCACTTCTGCATTTTGAGCGCATCTACTTACCATTTTGTTCATACAGGAGAACAGCATACGGGATTGACTCCACAGCGCTCAAAGACCAGATTAGGTGAAATGCAACAAAAAAGTCAGAGGTCCTGATTCAGCAAAGCGTAAAGCATGGAATGAACAGTAGTTAACGGACACTTGTCACCTCAGCTGTACCTCTGAATGTTTTACAGGTGAGTTGGGAAAGATACAAGAGACTTTTCCCCATATACCACGTAGGAAAGCAGCAAAGGAAGCCACAGTCCACGTTACCTGAACTGATCGCCTTCAGGCTCCCAATCGTAAGGACAGTCCTTTGTTTGTTAGTTTCTGCGGAAATTTATACGATAAGACAGTTCAGAAAAACCTCAAAACTGAATCAGAAATAGAAAAGCCTCAAGGAAAACAGTTCCTCCTGATCTTTTTGGTAGCTACACAACTTGGATGTTGGCCAGAATGCTCTAATTACAGCAAGGTAAAAGCAGTACCTGCCAACTTCGGGAACCTCGGTTCAGTCCTCTGCTCAGCCACGCTTGGGTAATCTGAAACACGGCACCAGCCTCTCTGCATCCTCACTGCCTTAAAGACTGGGATCACAATATGACCCTACCTCATAGCCGCTATGCTAGGATATATGTGCATCTGTGAGCACACCTACAAGACTGTAATGCTACAGCAGCGTGAAGCAAACATACATAAATATTTATGACTGCATGCAAAAAGTAGTCGTAAGGGATCCCCAGTCCTGCTCATCACACAACTGCGCAGCATTAAGAGATGGATATGGGTGGAAACAGATACCTGGAGACTTTCATTCAGGGTTCAATTGAGTTAAACCCACTTGCCTTCCCAGCTCTACAAAACAGAAGCTTGATACTCAGGTTCGCAGCAAGGCTTAACATTACTTTTATACCACAGAGCAAGATACCTCTTCAATAAATCATTCCAGTGCCAACAGTCTCTCTCAGTTTGGAAGGCTACAGAGCTGACCCTTAAGGGTTCAGGGGAGAGTTAGAAACATTTCCAGAAAATCATTCAAGTGGTGTTTAAAGATGTAATTTATATGCACAGCTCTGCACTCCATTGCAGGGTTTCATATTTATTTAATTCGACAGTTAAAAGTGTCCCCATCCAACTCTCTGGGTACATCCAGTCTTTAATAAAAACTTTGCAAATTAGAGCCAACTGTTCAGTGCATTGAATAGAGAAGAAGA
This sequence comes from Struthio camelus, assembly GCF_040807025.1. NCBI lineage: Eukaryota > Metazoa > Chordata > Aves > Struthioniformes > Struthionidae > Struthio > Struthio camelus. The sequence continues at coordinate 11,625,326 of NC_090955.1, read as the reverse complement.
AGAAAAAAAAAAAAACACACTTTTCTTACTCAAGCTGTCCCTACCTGAGCCTGCTCCTTCCCTTTCCCCACAGGAAAGCCCGAGAGCACCAAGGGGACCGAGAACTTGAACGTGGCAGTCAGCACAGCCAGAGCAGTGGGGAACTCTCCCGTTTGCTGCTGCAGGACAAATTACACTCCATGGCTGAACCACCTTGGGGAAGGCCTTCTGTTAGCTCACGAGCTTCACTGCACCTGGTCTGATATGGTATCCCACCAGAAGAGGCAGTCTCCAGGGCAACCAAGATCTCAATTATCATTTGATCAGGTTGTATGTGTGGTCTACCAAACACTGCACAGCACTGGGACTCAGGCTGCGTTTCCAGCTCTGCTGTAAGCTGCGTGGGGTGTATCACATAGCTAAAATGCCCTGTTCTTCAGTACTCCTCATGTCAGCCTCAGATGTTTCAAGAATTCAAACTCCCTCCAACTGCTTTCAGCGCTCATACTATAGCGCCAGGGGACATATAAAAACTCATACCTGAGACATGACACTCATTAACTCTACTTTTTTCTAGGTAACAGCCGTGTGACATTCAACCTAAAAGAAATGACACCTCTACCCACCTATATCAGGCATTATACCACCAGCACCTGACAAGGAACCAGATGGGAACGCCTGACCAGTGGCTGGCCACAGCACTGGTTCTACTCACTCTTCTCATTGTAAGTAAATTCAACGGGGCAGATACACTCCCTTTTCAGGCAACGGCTGCTTTTTCAAGGATCTTAACAATAAAAACCTCACATCTTCAGTGTCACATTCTGCAAGATGGAAGTGCTTTCTGGAGAGAGGGGAGAGAGGGACAATTCCCAGGGCAAAGATACTGAAAAGAAGATTGTCTTCTGAACAGACACTGCAATGGCTCCAAGCAGCCATCTGACATCTTAGAAATAATAGAAATAATTCTACATCTGCCACCTCGACTGCAACGCTGGCCCTGCTCAATCCTTTCATACAGAGATTCCGCTTACGTCCTGCAACTAAAATTCCGATTCATTCCTTGATTATTTCATGCTTGCACTATAGCAATAATGTTTGTGCCAAACTACTTTCTTTTATCCACACTCTACACGCTATTCAGAACTTTCCTGCTTGCTTTGTTTCTCACTGCACTATCCTCGCTATTTGCATACCCGCTTTCTTTATTTATTCTACTACATGTATTCAGCTACATATTAAATCGAGATTGGAAGTTCAATGTATTGTTTTAATCATTCGAGAACCTCAGGGCAACAGCCGACTTCAACCTTGTGTATTCTCCAGTCCATTTGTTGAGCTTGCATCACAGCTGCTACCCAAACATCCCATCTTTTTTTGTACATTTAAAATAGAGCTTTCATATATTTATGTCTAAAATAAAGAGCCAGAAGTATTTTATATCGTTTCCTATTTCAATGACTAGAAATCAATTAAACTGACATTTAACTTTTTGAGGTATTTCAGTACATTTTCAGATTTGCAAAACAGTGCACTGGTTGTCATCATTCCAGATGTTTTCTACAAATGTTCCACAGTGCTCACATTGAAAGAAAACACAACAAATTGCATGTTCAAAGAAGTGGAGGTCCATCCTTCCCCTCCCCTCAACCTCAAATCATTAGCGGCACTTTGTACTTCATTGCACTTTGTACTTCATTTTACTGTAGATAACCAGAGCTGTGATTACAGCAGTAGAAAGTAAGAGAACCTTGATGTACTATTGGAGCAACTATATCTGAAACTGAACGTTTCATCTAGCGTCTATTGCAATTATGTAATATAATTGTGCTGTGGAACAGAAAAACTTCATGAGAGGAATAAAGTTAAAGGAAAGTATAGTTCTCTGCACTCCTTATATTTAAGCTGCTCAAAGCTGTTCAGCTGCCAATGGCATATCTACTCAAAAACAGTAAAGAAAAAAAAGGAAGCGTTCAAAAATCAGCGATTTGCTTTAACGTGCTTAAATCATAAAAAAAAAACAAGTTCCAGAAAAAAACCTTGCCAAAGCAAGAAAAAAGGGTAATATTACCATATCTGTGTTCAATACTTAAAAATTCAGTCAACCATTTCATTGTAGACTGGATACCAGGATTGACTGTGACAGTACTTGGAGTAAACCATATGTATTGCATACAAGAAAAGGTGGCAAAAAGAGACAGAAAATAGTATTACTGGTATTCAATAAGGAAATCATGTCTGTGTCTAAGTAGAAAATAAATTACTATCTGAGGTTTTCTTAGCAGATCACATAGAAATCTGCCAAAAGACAAACAAAGTAAATGACAAGACTCTCCGTCAGGGCTGGGTTCCCCAGCAACATGGATTAGTAGAAACGACACCACAGCCTACTTGGACTGCTTCTGGCAAGTTCTCCTTAGCTAACTGCTAATGTTAAATATTCACCGCAAATGAACCATGTGACTGTGGATTCCTTATTCCCACTGGACTAGATTTAGGAAGATATATCCTACTATCAGGGATATCGACTTGGAAACCTCATTTCCTCATTTTCATAACAACGCTAAAGATAATATTTTCTGTGTTACTTCAAAATTCTGAATAGCTAAAGAAAGATTAAAAGGACTTCTCCTTAACGACTTCCTAAGTGCAAACTGTGATATAGATACTGCAGGCAAGTGTGTGCCTATTGCACATTCGTACAGTGCTGAGCACATGCAAGTGAAAACGCATCGAATCACAGAATCGTTTAGGTTGGAAGGGACCTCTGGAGATCATCTAGTCCAACCTCCCTGCTCAAGCAGGGTCACCCAGAGCATATTGCCCAGGATCACATCCAGACGGGGCATGTCCAATTACTATCAGAATACAAACACTCAATAGATGTAGTTAGTACTTTCTTGTTTATTTGAGAAAACCTAGCAGCATACCACTTGCTTTAGGTGCGCACGTTACAAATCAAGGCTCATGCTTAGACAGCAGAGTCTCTAGCTAAGGGTTTCCATGTTTCTCTTATGAAAGAGTGCAGCAGTGATTTCTGGAACAACTGTTACAGCAGTAAGACTGCACATGGAAACAAATGCATTGCAGCTGGTTTCAGCAAGGCTCAGTGAAGACGGCCATTCGTCTCTGATGAACGCAGATAAAATATTCAAAGCTCAGTTTACTGATCAGATCAGGTATTAATGGGAAGATTTCTTCTGGTTCTCTCACAGTTTTGTTCCCCTTTAGAGTATCAGCTTAAGAAAGTGGAGAGGTAGCCAGAACCTGCTCATTTTGACATCCACCATTTAACAGAGATGAGCACGCTTACGACGAGATAACCGCACACTGTATGCCAGAGTTTTGGTCAATATCAAGATTCATTATTCTGAGGGCGAGAAAAAGAGTGAAATACTGACCAAGGCAAATAAGCCATTAGTTACCTCTCGGTTCAGTAAGTCTTGATGCTTTCCTTGCTGCGTGCTGATTATTTCCTGTCCAATTCACATTAGCAGCTTACCTAATGAGAACAATCTAAGCAGAGAGATAGAAATTCACACATTTACAAAGGACATCACCAAGTTACATTCCATCACAGTTAACACCATTTGCTACTCTCTCAGGAAAGAACCTTTACTGATCTTTCCTGTTTTAATGCCAGCAATTGCTTTTGAGAAGAAAGCTCAATTCTTATATTCACCACTGGTTATATTTTAAATAATAGCATCTTAAAGGACAGCAATAACTGCCTAAGTGTTGTAGGACAAAGCATTCACACGCTGATAGTGGCCACTAGCATGACAGTGTGACCACAATTCTCGTTCTTAATGGACTTTTCTTCCACTCACAGGGTCATCCCTGCTCTGGTGAAGCCTATTTTTCTTCTATTAACTTCTATTTATGTCCATGACAGTTGCATAGTATCTCACAGAAAAGGGATCCAACATTTTAAAGAACATCAGTCAGAACAAGCACACAAAAAAGCCAGAAGCATCGTAAGTAGCGCTAATAATTTTACACAGTAAATGAAAGATATCAAAGGTACAAAGAGGAAAACGATGCCTTGAATACACTACAAGATTAAAGAGAAGGGGGGAAAAAAGAAGAAAAAAGAAAAGAAAAATTGCATGCATTTCCTGCGCACGGTTCCCTTTACAAAGCCATAGTTAAACAAACAAGTAAAAAGAACATGTACACAGCCTTGGCCAATGCCTGTTTTTTTGTTCCCGGAGAAGTCCAAATGGTTTTGATTACTTGAAAGGGAGTATTCCTTGAGCGAGGCCACCATGAGTCAGCTGGCAGCGCGGAGGCTGAGCGGCACAGCAGCCCCCGGGAGAGCCGAGCGCTCCAGCCCCGCCAGGGCCAGCGCCACAACTCACCCTGGAAACTCCGGCGAGGACAGCACCATCTTCCACCGCACCCTGCCCCAGGGCGGCACAGACTCCCGCTCCATCCCTGCTCCTCACAAAAATACTACCGGGGGGGGGGGGGGGGGAGGAGGGGGGGGAAGATTTGAGATCACGTCATCAGCGATCTTCAAAGACTCCACGAGGAATTTCCCGATTTGGTTAACAGAGGAAGGAGTAACATTACCCCACAGCCGCTTCTGGTTTCTATGATCTCGTGCAACGATTCTCCTACCAGTTTTGCATAATAGCTTTCCAGAAAAAAAAAAAAGTAGGTACATTTTTAGTGTGGATATAGGCAAGCCTTTAAGAACTGCTAAAACGTCAGACACAAGTATTTGAGTCAAGAGATATACCACAGTCTCATCCAAAAGTCCTGACCCTCTTGCTTCCCATCCTTAGGGCGACCGCAAGGCAAAAGAGGATCTGATCAGCTCACTGGCAAAGTGCTTTCAGCACTCACAGGTGCAACATGCTAAAGTTGAGAGGCTTGTTTAATGCCTGGAATATTATGCTTTGTCAAATACCATACATTGCTCAAGGGAGGGCCAGTCAGAAAGCCCTCGATCTGGTGAACGCTTTGATGGCATATTGCTATATGATTTATTTTTAGATTAAAAAAAGTTTATAGTTATAAAAATGTTTCCAACCTGGTGAGAAGGCACCTCACGGATATTAGCCACATGCAGCATTCTGTTTAGCACATCGGGATGGGCTAAATAAATAAGTAAGTAAATTTAACTTGCTCCTCATTCAGCAAGATTAATCTAACAAAAAAAGATTATATTGAAAAGAAATCCAACAGGACTACACTGAACTACGTCCAGGATCCACACCTACTTCTGCTTCCCCTGTGCTGCGCCTACGCTATGTTCTCGCTTGGCTGCAAATAACCCGGCCAGGCTCCGGCTGGCAAGTCTCAGGTAAACCGTAAAACGCAGTCCTGGAATGAATACTTTGCCAAAACATACACAAATACACATGCACACAGAGAAATCCCCATGGAAGTGTAGTTGGAACTTCCTGTCAAAAATCCTGAAAAGAGCATCTAGGAGATGTCAGTCTCCGATCATTCTCCCAGTTCCTATTGCAGGACAAGTTGTTGTCTTTTATCCCCAGTGTTCTTCGCTCGTTTCCGAATCTGGTTTAAAGAGCTACTAGCGTAGACTTAACAAAGTTTCTTTCAAAAGGCTGATTGTGTTTCCTTCTGTCTTTTTGACAGAACCCATTTAAAATGGGCCTTGATTTCTTTCCTCATTTAATTATCTAGTCTTTATTTTCTGCTCAAATCCCAAGTTTTATTTCTCAGCTGGAGTAAATGTTACAGCCAGAGTCATGTCTGGAGACAACAGGCTTATTTTATAAGGCTTAAAAACGCTGTCCTTGACAATTGCCAAGTGAAGGGAGAGCTCCACGGCACAGACCTCACGGCTTTGTACAGGGCAGGTGCAGCACCAGCACAGGGCAGAGAAGTCCAGAGGATCCTGTCTCCAGGGTCGCAGAGCGTTTACGTCCCTTAATACAAACGTTACAGACCTGAGGGTTCTCCAACTTCAAATCAGGAGCTGAAGTTTATCCTTTCTGAACTCGTTCCTGAGAGGAGTAACATTACATTTTTAAATGGAAAGGCAAAACATACTTGCACCATAAATCTCTTGTGAAGCCAGAAAAACTCCTGATCTGCAGGACTTCAAACCATTTTCCCTCCATGGCAACACGGAGCAGCAATAGTGTTTTCTAGAGGCTATAGTGGAATTATTCCACAAGCACGGTATGGGACAGATATATCCTGGGGAAAGCAAAGACTGGAGGACTCTTTGCTATAAGATTGTGCCCTCTTTCCCTCCGCATGCTGGAAAATCACATCTCTGGCTGGCTGCTTTCAGACCTCTCCACTCCCACCTCAGGATTTATTACAGAACTTTTAAGCCTGAAAATACAAAAGCTCTGCAAGCAGGCAGGCACAGCCATAAACGCAGAGAGGCCTCAGCTGCTATAATGCAGGAAAGCTCAATTCAAATCAATATAGAGCCATAGTTCAGCCTAACGTAGGCCCAGCAGAGACACGGGCGTACTGGTCAATAGCGAGAAGATGGCTGTCCAGTGATGGCTGACAGGAGCTGTCCTGGTCTTATTTACTGTAGTCGGCAAACTACCGTAGAAGCAGCTTAAAATTCACCAGTGTACATTCTTCCCTGTCCATAATTTCTGGGGCTCAGCCAGCAGATATTGCACAACTAACTGAAGGAGAGCTGGCCTAAACAGCTGAGAACAGGAAAGAAGTAAACCAGACAATGCCTGCAGAGGCGCTTGGAAGCCACTGACACAGACTAATTGCTTACTGCAGAGTAGGTTTCCCTCTCTGTAGGCTCATTTGTTGTAAACTTCCTAGTCATGTTCAAAACCCTTCCCACAGGGCAAACATTTTTTAATATATAAACTGCTTAGCCAAGCCCTGCTCAGGGTTCCTGGGATATTCTGGGGAACGGGGAAGGGAGGAGAAAGAAAGAGGTAACATGACCTCCCTTTCTCAGGACGATGCCGGCAGTACTGGGACTCCCTCGGGACACTGCATCACCCCCGCAAATTTCCTTTAGGGATAACCATCACTTTCCCAAGTCTCTACTTGCCTTACCCCCCTCTGCCACAACGCAAACCCTTGCCTTCGGCTGGGCAGAGCTGCTGCTCCTCGCGGGCAGGGGCCCTGCGCGCGCCAGCTCCGGGAGCACAAAGTCCCCAGGCACTTCCAGGACAGGCTAGCTCAGACGCAGGACGCGCAACCCATCCAGCCAGGGCACGCAGTATCTGCACTGCTTCCTCACGCCTGTATTTCGTGTCACACAAGCTTTGGCACAGACCTGCGTTCTGTGACGGGAATACTCGATGCCAAACCGCTTTTCTGCGGGAATGGCATTTCTAGCCGTTCTGTCCAAACAGGAGCCTGACAAAGCATCATGAGAACACGATGATATATCCTCTTCTGGTTTCTTGACAAGTACTGGTAAATATATCATGTCTGCCTTTTCCATCTCCTAATTTACTCCTTTTAGCAGCAATAGTGACAACAAGGTTCTAATTAGATAACACTAATCAGGTAGAATGGCATGTGATTGATGACTGAGAAGTCACTATCTGTTCTCTGGAGAGAAAAAAAACAGACTGGCTATTTTCCTCTTAGAAGCAGGAGATCTATCGAAAGAAAAAAGGATGCAAAAAAACAATAGTTAAGGCATAATTACATAGCAGGACTATCCATTTTATTTTGACATAAATCTAAAAGAATTAGTGGGCGGTAAAAGCTTTTTTTGGAGGGGTGAACCAATGACTTTATTCACAAAGGAAGAACTAAGTTATCACAAAAATAGAATTAGGGAAACTGTCATATGCGGAGGCAAGTTCAAAAAAAGTACTGGACTAGTTAAAAAAAAGTCCAATAACTCAAGCAAAGAGTTTTGACATATATGACAACAGAATAATTAGAGTAGTGTTCTGTCTTTTTCAGACATTTTCCTTTCACAACCTGCAATGAATATTCCAAATATATTTTTCAGTTTAAAAACAAAAACAAAACAAACCTGCCAAGTGCCACTTAACTTGCAATGTTTTATACAAGACAGTAGATAGGAAGACCATTCATTCCCACATACAGATTTTTCCTCAATTCGTTTCTTTCCACTCAGAGTTTGGGGGCTTAAAATTTAAGAGTTGTTTTACTCGGCAATACGGAAATACCTGTGACAATATCTGTCCACCTCATAATAATCTCAAAGTATAACTACAAAAAGGTCATTTGACCTAAACTGCTAAAATGTATTTTACTTGCATGATCTCATTTGCAAGTGAGACATCTTGCATTTTGAGATCTAATACAGAAAATGTGACATCTGGTATTTTTGTATATTAATGAAAAATTCTTAGCTCACCTATCATCATTTGCTTCCAATGAAAATTATGGTCTCCAGAGCAGACAGAAGTTGGCACTCAAAAATTGACATTTCCCTGTTTATCTGCTATCAGTACTCAGACTTCTCAGAAAATAATATTTTTCCTTCAGATAAAACCAGGCCTGCACAACATTCCTCTTGGATAAACACCAAATGTTTGAAATTTATCACAGTTCTTCCAAAAAAGCATGCATAAGGTCATTATGACACAAGAAATCTTCAGAAATGCTTGCTAGATGTTAGGTATTTTTGTATACAGAGTCAACACAGCTACTAATGCTATTTCCAATTTTTTTGAAAACTTCAAATACAAACCTAGAGTTTTCTATACCTGTAGCAACCAGCAAACTGTATGTCTAAGACAGCTTTCTGAAGTGTATTTTGATTTGTGGCATTTTAAAATTGAGCAGAGACATCATGTTTTCCTTAAGAGACTTACAAGACTAAGGGGACAAACAACAAAACACCGACCACATCCTGCCTTCTCACCATCAGTCATCATGACGTGATACTGTACTGATATGTCTCCTTGTCATCGTTACACCATACTGGAAAAATACATACCCAAAGGGCACTAATTGGAAAGTTTCTAGTATCTTGTGGTCTGGCTTCTTAGAGCTTTCCTAGAAGGCTCAGCAAGGCAAGTGGCAAGCATGGGAGGCTACCGATTGGAAGAGGAGGGTGAAGAACACGTCTGTGGGAGTATGTGAGTTCTTTGGAAGTGTCAAAGAACTAAACAAAGATGGAGAGAAGCAGGAGAGTAATAAGGGAAACCCTGCAGGTAAATGGCAGGAATGCAAGAAAGGATGGGATGTGCGTGCCAATAGCAAGAGGTGGAAAATGAGAGTTAGCAAGGGAAACAGCTGCCTGAATGGGAAACAAGTGACAGGATTTATCGTTGGACTTGAGGAGAAGGGGGAAAGAGCACAAGTTTAAGTGTAGGCCAGAGGAAAGTCAAACGTGGCAACTCACATACTTAAACAACGTTTTTCAAAGCTATCATCTAAAGGGTGGGTTGGCGCGCATTTGCTTCTGGATGAGAGCTTGAGTATAAAATATCCTGACGTCTGTAGACGGTTTGCAAGGAGATCGGTAGAAGAAAATAAGCTGTAAAACTAACTCAAATTCCTACTTCTGAGCAACAAAACCTAACAATTTTGATTTTGGAGGTACTTCACGTTTCACTCCAGTCCTCTAAAGGTGTCAGCTCACCTGAGTATGCCCAGTAAGGATCCCCCGAAGCCTTTCGTCTCCGTATCTGCACAGAGCTACCATGTCTGTTTTCATGCAGGGAGCCAACATAACCATCAGTCAGAGCTGGGAAGAAAAGGAGGAGGAATCATTAGAAAAGTGATGCTTAATTCCTGGCGTTTAAGCTGCAAGCCCTAAATCTTTGCTAAGCAGAGACTACCAACTTGGCATTGCCTAAAAGAAATACAATAGGTGTGTTGTATTGTAACTGTATTTATTTTACCCACGAAAACCCACCATCCAAACATGATTCACAGAAACCACAACTCATTGGTGCCCATACCGTGATCTGGCACATAGCCGCCTAACTCCAGAGATTTCCATAAGGATATTCTGAGGTACAAAAGGAAATAAATATGAACCATGATATATTATTGACCTTTCTCAGTCTAGAGCCTAAAGACAGTGTAAATTTATTTTAACAATTACTACCAAATTAATAATTGCAACACTACACAAAAATTATCAACATCCTTAAAAGGACACAGATGCAAGACTGTGGCATGTGGCAGTACCATGTTATATCCTGGCTGTCACAACTGCATCCATCTTAAAACCCCTGCATGGCAAAGTTTCACTCAGGACAGAACAAGTCCCCTTTGTGCCCTGCAGATGTGAGCCCATGGTGCAGCAGCTAATGGTCTGAACACCAGCAAGGCTCAAGGAACATCACTTCATGTGACTCATTCAAGCAAAGCAGACATGTAGCACTGCCTTCCAGGCAAAGGAAGGTTGCCTAAGTCAAGCAAATATCCAGTGGGCAATACTAGTGCCTTATGACATGAGAGTAAGGGGTCAGGACAGAATAAATCCTTGTTAAACTTCACAAAAGAAAATAAATTACATTCATCAACCAAAACAGGAAAGAATGCATCCTACATTGCATCCCAGGATTTTGGTTTTCCTTTATAAAGCTAGTGATTTTTTACCTTCTAAAGAAATGCAGAGCATTCATGAAGTGGTTTCTACATGCAAATTTTGTTTATTGTTTCCGTACATTTGACTGAACCAAACTGGAGGTGTGCAAATTCACAGATGTCAGGAAAAAAGTCTAATGAATTCAACTACCTTTCTCAGGGCTGCAGCTGAAGAGCTTTGTGTTACAATATATACACACACACAAAAAAGCCTTAGATTGGTACATGCAGAACACGAAGAACAACTACACACAACCTGGCTCTGTGGCAATTTAAGCCCAGTTGATCTCAAACCACTTATTTGATCAGTAAGAGACTAGCTGAATAATTCTAATTAAAACTTTGGAAAACCACCTAAGCTTCTCTACCTGCATCCATTCACTCTGAGCATTATATTCCCATCTATTGTCAAGCCAATTACAGGTAGGCTGTAACAAAGCTTGTTATAGACCTCTACAGAACATCAGCCAAATTCTGAGTTATTGGCGCTTTTCTTCCTATTTGGAGTAGTTTCCAGGTGACACCCCCTTGGTGTCACAGCAATAGAGAACATGCTGCGTGCAAGGAGCACATACGCTTAACAGCGCTATACACAATATTCATTCTGCAATGCGGATCATTGATTTTTGCAGGTTTTTTTTAGAATCCTGAATAGGTAAAGAAAGTCTAGAAATCTCAGGAAAGATGTTACAGGTTTGCCACTGCCAGTTCTCCTCTTGTGCAAGCAAAGGTACATTGTACAATTAATTATGAGCTACTGATTTGAACGAGTTTTCCAGATTTCTTGGCAGCTTTCTAAACTCTAATTCACTCCAGGCTGCGAGCTAGAAACATCAGAACAGATCATGTTACAAGGATTTTTAGGCAACACTACCACATACTTCAGTCCCTCTTCTGATTTACCCTAGCATCTCTACCTGGATGGGAGGCAACTGCCACCCACATCAAGACAGACAACAGATGAGGGACGTGGGGACCCAAACTCTCTGGCAAAATACCCTGAAATACCAGAGACAGCAAAAGTTCCAAGGAAGAGAACACAGAAATAACCTAAGTGAGTAAATGGGAAATACACTAGCTCTAAAGTCCCTCCTTATTACACAATAGGAGACGGTAGTAACTTCTTTCCGGTCACACACTTAAAAGAAGAGGCAAATAGCTGTAGATTTCCCCCCCATGCCAAATATACTGTGACTCCTACAGCCAGAAGGATTTCACCCAACCACCTCCAAGCAGTAAGGTAGTCATGCAGGTACCTGCTCACTGAACCCTTCCGTGCGCCTTACCATCAGAAAAAAGAAACTGTCCAAATAATCTATATTTGTTGAAGAAAAAAGACTAGGTCAGTGCATAACATCAAAAAAAAAAAAACTATAAAGCCCTTTGTACTCTTAGCTTGAGCCATTAAGGAATATCCACATGGCAACTATGGTATGGCTGCAAATCTTATTACTGACTTTCAGAATCCTCTGTGCAGAAAATTGAATTATGCAAATCCCCATCTTCATGATTCTCTAACTTTAATATGAAATTGAACATTTGCTTAAGTCAGTATCTTATTTATGTGATTAAAAACCTGATATTCTTGTGAAAACATGCAGTCTTAGTTTCCTGCATAGACACTTAATATATTTGTAAGTTCACCCATACTTATAAAAGGTGAAGAGCCATCTTATAAACAAATTTAATTCCACCAAAAAGGATATTACAAACCAAGAGGAGAGCTCAAGTATTTACCAAGAGAAGTACAGACAGACACTTGTTTGTTGCAGTTCCCTTACAGAAGGGCGATAATCTGCCAATCATTGGCAAATTATAGAAGATGCGCGCTTACTGAAGAACGGCAGAAGCTCTCCGGGAAGGATGGTAAGTTGAGATCTCTGGCCATGCTATGAACTGGAAAGGTAACTGGTCTGCCTCTACCAAAAACATGACACCACCTTCTTTCCCGGGCTGGCTCTGTTCCCTGGTCCATTCACAGGATAGCCACACACTCCTGCAACGCGGCCACACAACCACACTAGAAGAAAACATTGTGGGAACAAGTAGTTATTGGTGGGAAAATCTTCTATAACTAATGAGGTCATCCAAAATGTCAGCTAAGGAGAGACCACAAGCTCAAATCTCATGGTGCTTTTGCTCCGAGGCATCAACTGGGGGGGGCAACAGTCTCTTGTTCTATTGAAGAGGTGCAAGGTACAGAGCAGAACATACGATGGCTTCTCAGATTAGCCTGTAATTTGGAAAAACTGAAAATTCAGAAAAACTGAAAATATTTTGCCCAACCCAAAATTCACTTTTTTCTTTCCCCCTCCTCCCCTACTTGAAAGTTGAAGTTTGGAAGATGAAGCTTGGAAAAATGAAGTTTGGAAGAGCCAACTCACTGAAGTCAAGTTATTTCAAAGAAAGAAGTGTTTTACACGTCAAAACCATGGAACATTCAAACAGTTTTTGCATTTTTCCAAATTTTGCAGTGGGGAAGGTGCCTTTCTACCAACCAATTTGACAACATCGATGACAATTTACCAGGCATCTCAGTGCTGCTGAAACTGCTTCTTTCACTGAAAGAAATACACACCCGAAAGACCTAGTTCAGCTCCAGCCACTGGGATATAGTTAGTCATTTTTGTGAAACGCTCCCATTCCACAGTTCCAGAAGCCACGTAGATGACTCAGACAAACTCAATCAAGATCATCCAGACCAATTTCCAGAGGAAACGTTTAAGAGAGTTAAGACACCAATCACTACAAGTTTCCACTGTTGTTCTTCAGCGGGGAGATGGTTAACAGCTCAAGAGCAGAGAGCAGTGAAGTGATTTCCTGTTCCACTCCCACAGAATTGGATACTGGAGAGCAGCCAGCAATTAGATGGGCTGGCCCGGCACAGAGCAAACACAGGGAGGCTCCGCTCTTCTGGGAGCCCTGGACAAGTGGGGAAGTTGGGACAATAGGAGGGGCAGGAACACGCTCCAGGAAGGCTTAAAACAGAGCAGGCAAAACAGAGGAAGAGGAGGAGATTGTCGCGCACACACACACAGCAGGATGCAGACAGGATGAAAAGGGATGGCAAAAGACCTCTCCCTGCAAGGCTCAATGTGATATATCATGCCAACACTGATGGCAGAGGAGTAATCAGTACCAGAATACATGGTCTGAGACTTGCAAATACATGATTAAAAGAGAAGGGGACCAATTTGACACTTGGATACACAAGCGTGAAATTAAATCCTGAGCAACTCCTCTGGCTGCTGCTGCAGCATTGACATCTATCAAGCGTAACACCTGCAATCACTGGAGTTGTGTTGATGCCTATCCGAACTACTACTGCAACGAACAGAGGATCCTTCAAAGCTAACATAGAGAAATCTTACACCCAATTTCATATAATTTTAATCGGTACTGAACGCTACATGATTTCAGATGATGTGCTAAATGAATCAACCCATGCAGCCTATCTACAGACAGCAAAAGCAATGCAATGCTGTCATGTTCCTTTGCATTCTGATCAGCTTCCCATTCACTCTGTCTCCATATATTAAGTTTCCAATAAAAAATATTTGATAAGTACCCTCAAAGGTAAAATAAGGTAGCTCCTACTGAATACATTACTGGTATTCAGAGTTCACATGCAAACACAAAATTTTATCCCCAATCTACCTGAAATATAAAGCTATTACACCGTTCAGAGAGATTATACCCTGGGCATTAGTGTTTAAAAGAAATCAAGCCATCAGCCATGTAAGAAAAACCCTTTAAGGTTAATACTTTATGTCTGAATGGTGAAATCATTAGTTATGATGGTAGATTAACTCAAACTGGATTGTGTGCCAAACTCTGATTCTTTTAAGCCTCCTCTGAAGAGTTGCTGCAAATCCATTTTCAACTGTTGTGATTAAAACGGTACAAAGTCCCTCAGGTACACACAGAGAGCCCAACTGATATTAATTCAGTAGCTTGCCACTGCAGGCTGTACTCACAGCTGAATCGGTTTTACTCTAAGTCCCTAATGTGGGTACACTTAACTAATGCAGTTCAGCCAGGCGCTACTACTAGAGCAGAGGCTGGCCTCTGCAGATAGACTCGGGCTAGGGGGAATTTGGAGCAGTGTTATGCTACAAAGACTCTTAAAATAGAGGGGTATAAAGTAAAACCCTGTTAGTGTTTAGTGAGAGTGCTGAATCGTAAGGAACACTAGCAATTACTTCTGCACCAGTTTGAGGCCTGGAAACAGGAAGCTTTCTCAAAAAAGAAAAAAAGAAAAAAACTGAAAACCACTATTTTCTTGAAGACTACACAGCAATGTGTTTAAAAGGGAGGGGCAGGAGGAAGCATATAAACATAACCTGAAGGGTTCTTGTATCATCTCAAATAGAGTTTAAGAGCTCAGTGAGCAGACACTCTCAGCCATCTGCAAGTCTAAAGCTTCACATAAGCCTCACTGGAAAAAAAATTGCAGCATCCTCATCTAGGTGCTTTTACTCTATTTTTAATTGGACTGTATTAAAGAGAATCAGGTTAGCTGGAGACACTATTCACTACAGCAATTCACTATGCCACATGTTCAACTGACAGAGTTCAGGCTTCCAGGCAGTTTCTTAGAATACATATAGAGCGCCGTGGGCCAAGAAGGGAAAAGAGAGTCAAAAGAAAATAACTGATAAGAAAGTGATTTATAATGCATAACAACTAAAATATACCTGTACAATTAAAATAAACGGTTGAATCCATCTCTCTAGGCTCTTTTCACTGGCAACTTCCTAAACAAAACTAGGCCATTTGCCTCAAATATTTTACCACCTTTGACAGCAAATAAATCTAGCAATATTTCAGGCATAGCCAACCCATTTTAATAGTGCATTACTTTTAAATAGACTCTTCAACCACAGATTCCCATATTTCGCAGAGATTATTTTGTATCTTGCCAAAAAAGGATGAAAGTTAAAACAACATATGGTGGTCAGACAGCATCAACAAATTATGCTCTGAATGAGCCTTCCCCCTTTGATTACGCTGCAGTGATTTCTTCTGATTATCAGATGAAAGACAAATTCTCTTCTCCCATGAATGCACAGGCAATTTGCACAAACAGCCTTCCATTAGCGCAATATGGGAGTTACAATCGGAAGTTTCTTGAGACTGAGGAGAGTAACAGCCATCCGAACTCTACAACTGCCAAGAGATGCCATTTCCCCAGACAACAGTCACCCAGTCAGCCGCTTAATTCCCACGTGAACATAATCTGCAGGTCTATTCCTAAAAATGACGCGTAACTTCTCACACCATTCACTCCACTGTTCCTGTGTCTCACAGACGATGTGGTAGCACTGCAGAGCCCAAAAACAAGGACATAGATGCAGAGCACAGCAGGCCTTTACAGGAACTAACCAGCAGACTGCAATTTGAAGATGAAAAATAGACCAGGGAACACACTGTCAAACTGCGGGGATTAATTTAACTAGTGGAATTAAAAGTCCTTGTCCCAAACATGAGTAATACACCAGTCACTAGATGCATTAACCCTTGGTAACCTGTTCCGTTCAAAGCCAATGAGTTAAGTGCAGTGCATTTTGCTTTATTCCAATGTGTCAATACAATTAAGTCCTATAAGCATTAGAGTCGATGCAAAGAAGCAGCAGAAAACAGATTCAGTCCAGATTTTTCCTTATATCGCAAAGGACAGAGCTTAAGGGTGACAGGAAAGTCCTGAGGAAGAGCAAACCAAACTCTCTCCTGTCATGGCCAGTTTCCATGGATCTTTCTCTCAGCCTGTCTGGCTTTACAACAAGACAAGTGAAGCTCATTAGCAAGACAGCCAGGCAACTTTGCATCATACTAACTGTGTCCCATTAAGGGGACTCATAAAAGAAAGCTTGGGAGGCCAGGAAGAGACAGATGCTGCTGGATGATTAGAAAGGGCCTGGTTTTGCATTTCATGGTTTACACACACTGTTGGCATCAGCTGTGCAAGGTAAGACACAGACAGTAGGTCTGGATGACTGACGTCAACTGGCATTACCAGCAGCACTTCTGCTAGGAATAAGCAAAGTTGGCCAGATAACCAACAGTGCCAACAACTCCCATCAAGATAAATACACACAAGTTAAACTGACTGCAGTTGCATCCTTCCCACAAGGGCTGCATGCTGCAGCAAGGTTTCTACCAAAGGACTTAGGGAATACTCTTAAGACTGAGGGATCTCAGACCACGGTACGGGAGCTCACATCTACCAGTATGTGGGCAACTTGTCAGGAAAAAAATCCAGACTTCCATCTCTTCCCCAGAGAACATGCAGAGATGCTGAGCAGAAGACATAGCCCAGACAGCTGAACTCCTCCCTCCAGGATGGCAGTGCTGCTGGTGGCGCCCTGCTGCAAACTGTGCGTGATGGTGACACTTGAGGAAACTCAGTTGGAGGACCCAGCTTCAGAACCACTCATCTCAGATCACTGGGAACTGCAAACAGACTAAGACCAGCCATATTTGATCCAAAGCCAGGATAAAACTTTTATCCCCCCTGAACTGTTCCCTGACACTTTCCTACATGTATAAATACAGTTCATTTACCTTAAAGACAAAGTTTTTCGCAGACTCGTATTCTAGATACTTCATTTGAGATACTTGAAAGACTAAGGCACAGGACATCCTGAAAACTGGATTCATTTTAGATATCTCTGATTTAAGTAGTCAAGCAAAAAAAAAAAAAACCCCAAAAAACCAAAAAACCCAAAACACACCTAATAATCGGAAGCAACTGAAAATTCCATTACTTTGAAAACACTGGGCCTGGGCATCTTCCACAGTCCCTCAGACTTCTGTTAACCATCATTATCTGCAGTTCTGAAAAGCAGGGATCCTCACCCTCGTTCACAGCCTCTCCCATACCGTCCTTCAGAGAGGTCACATGACCTCAGAATTTTATTCATAACTATGCTTAATGCAAGCACTGAAATAAAACTTCAGAGCAGAGGGTCACAAGCAAGGCTGACCTCCACAGGATGCTCTCTCAGCCAGTGCTGACTGAATCACTGCAGACAGAAAATACGTAAACTCAGCCCTCCGTTATCTAGAGTCGCCAGGTCAGAGCTAACCAAGATAATGAAGACCCAGGTATCAGGGCAAAATGACTGCTCCCAATGCCAGCTCCAGCATCTTTTGCACTGCTTCCCCCAGTGCAAGCTTGAAGACAAGCATGGAGCAAAAGCTGGAAGTCAGAAGTGGCATAGCTCCGTTTACACGCCATGGCACGTGAAGCCATGAGCACAGGCATACTGAGACGGGGCCACCTTATTCTCTTTATTCATAGCATGGTTTACCTGGGAAAATGTATAAACTGCACGTGTACAGCAGAGACTTGTACAATTAATTAGAAGTGACAAAGACGCTCCTTATTTAACTTCTTCCATTACTGCAGAAATACCTAACCTTAAGGGTGTTACAACATAAGGCAATACTATGGCTGGAAACACCTGTCTCACAAATGCGTGCTCACATAACGAGGTGCTGCAGCACGCATGGTATCGTATGGGCAACCTCTGAACAGCAAATAAACATGACCTTAATGGAGCACTTTGTAGCTTTGCTTCCTGAATGCAGAATCACACCACTTATTTCACTAAAGCTAGCCGTACTCACAAAAACTCAAACAAAATCAATTTCTCCTCTCTCCTCAGAAAAGGATATGCGCATATCCACCACCACCATTTGCCTTCTTATATTAAGGCCTCATTACCTTTTCAAAACATAGTCCCTTAAGTCACATACCAAGAAGCAGCTTAATAAAAAACAACAATTAACAAAAATAAAAAGACTAGACCAGTCAAAATAAACATAGCAAAGGATTTTGTGATGCAGCATCTGCTCTGTGCACGACCTCTGGCTACCTGGGCTGCAGCCCTGCCAACCACATTCATACTTCCCTGTAGGTAGCCTACTATTTGATTTGCTCATGTCATTATCCCATTAAAGCCACCTCTGTCCCCAACATAAGCAAAGACAAGCATGTATATAGCAATCACAGCCTTCACTGTTAATATACCTTATATTGAGTCCCAGTCACTGAGAAGCAGACTTCACTGACAGTATAGCAAGCTACTCTCCTGGCCATTGGTACAAGGTTACTGCTATAATCCTAGAAACACTTTAAGTAGCATCCTCTGCTCCTTTCCTTCCCAACGTAACATTTAAATATGGACCGCTCTACCAAGAACATGAGATATTAAAAGCCTGCTAGATCGGAAACTGTTCCTGCCTAAGGGCATGCCAGACCTCTCCTGGTGAAGAGCTCAGCACTGATGCTGCAAGGAGTCCCCACTATCCAAACTTGCACGTCCCTAAAGCCAAAGGAGCAGAAAGCCCAGTGTTTGCTCAGCAGAAACTGTAGGGTACTACACTGATTTCATTCACACCGCGAACGGCTTTGTGAAGCCACCAGAGCTGTTCCCACTGCATGGCATGGGATCAAACCTGCCCCTTTACAGAGTCTTAAGAGACAGGGGTCCCGGCAGCTAATAAAAAAAAACCTCTCCTTTTTTATACAAAATTATTTTTTTAGCCTGTGTCCTTTGGCCCATTTAACAACTTATCGACTGTGTGAAATGCAGTGAGGCTACATCAATCTCTTCCTGGTTATCTGGTTGCGGCTCTCAGATTAATGCAGAAGGTGGAAAGCTCAGCAAAGAACTACTTAGGAAAAGAAAGTAGAAGTGCTGTAGTCACATTGTGGGACATCTTCCTCTCAGTTTGCAGTCAGGTCTCAGCACCTGTGGCTACACAGTCTCCTGGAGGAAAGATGGAAGAGCACAACCCCGCACGCTACCCCAGTGCTTGCAGAAGTGACTTAGGGTTTGTTGCATTCAGCGCTGAAGCAGATCAGCAGCCTTCTGCAGCCAGATTTACTGTCCCCAGCATGTGACAGCAGCCATAAAACCATTCCAGCAAGATCCACAAAAATTATTTTAAGATCAAACTTAAAAACCAAACAGGGCCAACCAAACAAGCATTCATTTTTATTTGTATAAAAGTGAAGTTAATTTGGCTTGTGATCTACAAAATAGAGTATTTTTGGTCTTTGTTTTTTGGGGTTTTTTGTTTTTTTGTTTTTTTTTTTTAAATGCTGACAGCTTGTATTACATACAGATTTTTTCAACTAAGGGCTTCATCCACATCTATTTCCCAAAATAAAAACCTCAAATGGAAACTGAGATAGAGATTTTTGTGCTGACTGAACAAATTGCTGGTCAGGGATATATGCCCCAAAAGCATGACCTACCTTTCCGCGAGCTCTCTCCCTTCCTTCCAAGTTGTCTCGCTCAAAAGGAAAAGACACTGTAAATGCTACAGAGCTGATCTGTAAAATTAACCCAACTTTCATTTTTGCTTTCTAGTTCATTACTGGTATTTCACCCAGGCAAGAAGCTTTCTGGAAATCTTCCAGCAGAATGCCTGGTGCTATTTAGGGTCCAAAATGAGTACTTGGTGCCTCGGTCATGTGTCCCAGAAAATGCAATAAAAACCTCCACATAAAACCCCACACTGCTATGAACAAGAGTATTAAGACCTCTGGCAACAAGAACAGAAAAGCAGTAATAGAGTTCAGACAAAGCAAATAGATAAAAATTGTTAGTGATGGTACACACTTTATAATCACGTAGAGATGGTCTGCAGCACAGTGTGAAGAGGCAAGGGGTCACCGCTCTTTCCTATACATCCAACCCAACCATCTGGAGGACACTGCTAACTCCACACTCAGTAAATGCAAATGATACTAAACTGAGAGGAGAAGCAAGCAAGCAAGAATACCTCAAAAATATTCAACTACCTGGCAAGCTCCGAGAAATGGGCTGATATAAGTGAGACACCCCACTGAAGATGGATACAAGGCAATGCAGTTGGGGAGAAATAATAATCAGTGCAAGAATAAAGTGAGAGACTGCTGTTTAGAAAGCAGTAATGCAGAAAGACTTGAGCATTAGGGTGGATAATGAATTAGATGAAAGCTCATGCTGCAATACCACTGCAGAAAAAGGCAATTGCTATCCTGGGGCTCACGCACAGAGATACTGGAAGCGATAACTCAGTTTCAGATGGTCTTTGGCAAGACTGCCACTGCAGTATCACTTGCTGTTTAAAGCTTATTACTCAAAAAAGAAGAGAAATAAAATAAAAAAGGGTTTTAACCAAAATTTACGACATAGGGCAGGGGACAACACTATTCTTCTGCACCACACTGTGCCTTCCAATAGTCGTGAAGGTACTCAGAGTAACCTAAGCTCCTCAGGGTGAGGAGTTAATTTCTCCCATGTTTTGTATTTTGTCAAAGGAGAAAGATAGTCAGACACTGAACTGCTGCCACTACCACCGCTTAGGTGCTTAAACTTGGCAACCTGAACGTTCTCCTTCAGTGGCTCTTGCCACATATATGGGGAAAGAGACACTTACGAGGACATATTAACAAGGGACATACAAATACTATCAGACCATCAGGATTCCCAATATACATGCCACCAAACAGTATCAGGTCCGAGGAACATGAAGGGTCAAAACTGCTGGAGAATCAAAGTATCTTCAAAACTAGTCTTGTACCCTACTCCGCACTGGCATGGACCATCCTGCTGCACGCTGCTCCGCGGTGCCCGGCCTTGCTTTGGTCTGCTCATTGCTCGCATCCTCTCAAATCCTGAATGCTCCACTCCACTCTGCACCTCCTTGCTTCATACAACAATTTTCATAAACAAGCCTCATAAAGAGTTAGATTTTATAGCACTCAAAAGCGTTGATCTTCAGACAAGAAGCGCTCTCATAGCACAAGAGAGGAGGCGGAGGAAATGGAGAGCTCCACGGAGAACAAAGGGAGGCTTTCACCCCGTGGTGGCACAGCAGGAGCTCCAGCGCATGCAGTATCATGAGTGAGGGCCAGGTCTGTAGAGAAGGCACTCAGCACGCACAAGGGTTGGGAACACTGGATGCTTTACTTCAGTGCCAGTGTGGATCAGAGAGCACAGAGACCGTAGCCTAGGTGAGGGTCATCAGATGGGCGTACAGCCTCCCCGACCACTTTTAACAGGTCTCACCCAGCCAACCCAACCAGAAAGAGGTCAGCTCCAGCAGGGGTAGGAGAAAGCTGGAGAGCTGCACACACAGCGTCCAAGCTTCCTCTTCCCATAGAGCGTCCCCTCCCGGAAAGGCACAGAAGGAAGCTCGCTCCCCTGAGATGTCCCTCAGTTTCCAGTTATTACAAGCACTTAAATAACTGAAAAATACAACGAAAGTACCATGCTCATGTAACACCACTAAACTATTGTACAGTTCACATCAGCCTGAAGAACTTGGTTTCTTAAGGATCATAACCCCTTAAAAATCAGCCAACTCGCAAAAGGCAAGTCTGTTGACTGCTACAGGCTTCCCCCTTCACAAGCCAATTGGGATGGCTACTAATTACAATATAACTTTGCATAAAGTCTCCATTTGACTCAGAAAGCCCCAGAATGGTCCAATATTCACAGAAAGTCTAATTCCCCAGGGAAAGTTGTTTTCCTGGAAGATTCCTATACCTAGCTGGTAGGGCACATTAGAAAAAAATACAGTCCCAAACAGTTATTGTCTTGTAAAATTTTTGTTAAACACTTATTCCTAGCAGGGTGAGCTAATTCCAAAGGGGCAAGCAGGAGATGCAGGGGTGCAGACATGTGGGTGTTTCACAGCTACTGTCTCCCTGTTTTATGATTCTGTTCATTGTAAATGGTAACAGTATTTCTTTCCCCTCTACAGCTGGTGTCAGTGTTAAAAACAGATTTATCCTTTTATATAATGCCTGAAAGATTTCTGTATGGCAACTTTCTGTGTTCTAGTTTGTCCACAAAAAAGAAACCATTAATCTCACAACAGATACTCAAATTCTTACTCTAAAGAATTTAAAATATATTATAATAAGGAAATTTTGAAGCAATGCATTAAAAATTGCCAGTGTGTCAGTGCTTGTTCTGCGAGAGCATTAGTCCTATTCACTGTAGGCATCTGCAAAGCTGCATCTTACAACTACAAAGAACTTCTGTCAATACTGCACAGACAACCAAAAGCGAGTTTTCCCTGAAAAAGTTGTTCACCATTAAATATGCTTTTACTGTTATTCTTCTTGACATTCTTCCTATACACTAGTCTTTACTAGAGAAATCAAATGTAAAACTATTCATCAGAAAACCTCAATCTGAAAGTTGTCGTCTTTCCTTTTTAACCCTCAACTCTTATTTAGTAAACAAGAAGCTCAAAGTAATCAATTCCAGTCAGGCTTTTCAGCTTTGGATTTAAATCCTTTCATGACTTCTTCAAACACACGCATCAAAATTTCACATGGGAGGAAAAAAAGACTCTTGACATTGTAATTTTCTCTGATGAACAAACTGATGCATTATAAAGAGGCATCTATATACTCAAGCTATTTGCCAACTGACAACCAAGTCCAATTTAAACACAGGACTATAGATAGCTGTAAAAAAGTTAACAATGATTAGTAAAATATCATTGACTCTATGTGATTAGCTTTAGGGCTGCAGAAAATTAAAAGACTGGTAAAGACACATGAAGTAGAGTGTGTTTGGCAACGAATATCACCCATGTTAACACAGCATATCTTTGCCCATATGGAGTCGCCTTCTTATCACTGCATTGCTCTGAAAGGAACCAAGATATAAACATGAGATAAGACGTTAGTCTACCTAGATCTGCTGAGATACCAAGAAACCGTAATAGGCTTAGAGCTGGCTCCACCCATTAGCCTATCAAGACGAACATTTGGACTTGCTGGAATTTTGCAGAGTCCAAGAAACAATCACCCACCAACACCCACAAAAAGACCCCTTACTTTCACCCCAAAAGCTCAAAATGCAGAGTGAAGGGGCACAAAGCCTGACTAGTGGGAACCAAACAGCAGCGATGGGTCAGAGTTAGCCTTCAGAAACCGAGGGAATTGGGACATAAGGAGCATGGATGAGCTGCACTAGACAAAAATGTGAAGATCCTTGGCGCAATAGAGAAAGAGGTGTCCTCCTCAAAGAGAGGGGCTTGAAAAGCAGTCTGGCCAGAAACTTTCTAAACGGACCCAAGAACAGAGGATGTTCTTTAAATAATCAGATGGCTCAGGAACAAAATGCTGGAGAGGGATTTGACTGGGTGGACAGATAGAGAAGACTATTTCTTAGAGATATCATGCAGAAAGAACCCAAAATGCTCAGATACAGTACAGCCATGCTGATAAAGGTTCGTCTTGAAGAATACACTCAGGTGGCAGGTCTGACCGGGAGCAGGACAGCGGCACTGTCCACAGCAGTCAAGAGAAGAGTATTTTTCAGGACAGGAACATAACAGCACTTTTGGGCCCTAGTTAGCTGGAGCAGAGGGACAGACAACACGAAGGGGAGGTTGCAGAGAAGCACTGCCACAGCGATGAGAGATGGGGCTAGAAGAGCACCCAAGACCTGAGAAGTCAAATACTAACAGAAAGCTGAGGAAACACCAGTGATAGGCAGGGGCCGTTTTCTGGTCTGTAATCTTCAGAAACACTACCAGCTCACCTCTTGCCAATTAAAATGGGAACTGTGGAGGTTTAGCCCATCCTAAGCCCAGGGAACAGAGCTGCTCATCTGATAGGAGATTAGTATTTCACTTAGGGCTAGAGACTGGAGGAGACACCGGACACTGCATCTTCCAGTTAAGGGGGGGGGGGGGGGAAGTTATTGATGAATACCCTTTGTGAATTTTTGATGGCATTGATTGCTTTCTTACAAATAATTAACCTATGCAGGTTTAAGGGGAGGGGGGGGGGAGGAAGATGCTTTTGCAATACGTAGCCACTCCATTGCAGCAAAGAAGTATTAACTGCAAAGGAACCAAGCCCCTCATTAACTTGGAAACACTTCATTTGAAAATTTTCTTGCAAGTGTAAATGTATTCTACCCCATTAAGCAACACGTAATCAATAACCATTCATTCTTTTCTGTGTGAGTAGGGAAAGTAAAAGGGGAAAAAGGGTACCTCTACCCAGATCACAACATGGACTAGGTCAAGTTGCAAGGAGAGAAATCATCCTTCAAGAAGGTGGAGGCTCTTAATTGCTAGTAAGGTCTTCCAATGCCATTGAGATTCAGTTTCTCTGCATTCACGCTCCTTAAATTTAGGAGAACGCGGTGTTATGCACGCACCATGTCATTTACACTATCCCAAGGCCTTTAGGTTAGTGCAATTTTTTGCATCATCTAAAATTTAAGTGATAAGTTGAGATATTTTTCATAATTTTCTTCCCGCTCTATATTTACAAACAACGCTGATCACAACTACAGGGAGTGGAGGGGAAGCCATCTACACACACTAGACTAAATCTCTACATCTCTAACACACTAGACTAAATTTTAACTTAAAGAGCTTCCAAAAAATAAAGGTATTAAAAATATATAGCAGTGCCAGGGTATGCTAGTAAAAGCTTGGCACTACTAGAAATTGGACTTCTTCAAAATATATCTACTTTAATTTTCTTTTGAAAAATGACTATGCCCTAGTAAAAATCTGCAATTTTCAGCCAGCTACATTAATATTTCAACTTGGTAAATTATTTTTTAAAAAAGTTTCTAATAAAGTAGCGCTCACATGTCTTTTAATAAGATTACATTTCTATTTATGATGTTATAATACTTTGTATTAAAAACAAAAGAAAGATTACCGCAGGAGGAATAGAGAGATGTCTTCCCTCATTTTAAATTTAATTTAAAGTGGAAGTAAAGGATTTTTCTTTTAAATTAATATTTCCTTTGCAGTGTTATGAATACCAGCTTCAGCTATTGAATGAGAAGCAGGAAAAGTAACTTCACTGCTTTTCTGCAAACCTTATTTAAAAAAAAAAAAAGGGTGAGGGGATTTATTTCAGTAGAATATCACTGTATCCCACTGAAGCTCACACCTTTCATACACCAAAAAATGTCTCGTACCCCTGCTCCTACCAAGTCATGCAGGTTTTTGATGCCAGCTACATAAACCTACTCTTATGTAGTCCTGCACCACGTTAGGTCCTACAGCACTTTACAATGGTGGCCAGCACTGGACAAATGAAACTGCAGAGAAATCATTACTCAGTCTCATCTGAGGGCCATCAGCCAAATCAGGATTAAAACGCAGGATCAGAACTGAACGCCACCAAAATATACCAGCCAGCCAGCTGCACCAATTTGTCCTTCAAAAGTTAAATGCAGCATGATATCACAAACACCCCCTTCCCCCCAAAACCTTCTGAAAGTTGAGATGGGTTCTCAAAATAAGATGAGCAAGTACACCCAGAAATTTAGTCACAGCAATATATATATAATATATAAATATATAAATATAAATATATAAATATATATCTCAATGCCTCTGATATATACCATAGCATGTAAATGAACTTTAAAGAACCATCTCTTGGCTAGTAGATTACATCCATGTTTAACGGTCCGAGGGAAAAAAAGCCTGATACAAAACAGGATTTTCTTTTTTAGATAGGTCTTCACTGGGCCTTGATAGTCAACAAATCTCTAACAGATGCACCTCATTCTAAGCGTGGAAAAATGACTGCTGGTAACTGTTATTGTCAGGACAAATCAATTTGAGACATACGTCTGCAGTGGCTGACAGCACCATGGAAATCTTAAGTAACACAAAGACATTAGGATGCTGCTGAAAATAGAGGGTAAAGGGCCTTTGGGAGATGCCTCCCTCCCTCTCTCAGAGATAGGTTTGTGGGAATTCGCTTATATATATGTTGATTCTTTCAAAAGCTTGACTGTATCAGAGTCTTTACCCTCTCTTACAGATTCCCTAGACAGTGGGTTATAATTAACAGGAGGCAAAATGCTACAAATTAATCATAGGACACATCTCATTAGGATTTGTTCTTTATCTAGATTAAAGAGGAAACTGTCATGACCAAGAACGGAGAAGTTTCCTAACCTTCTCCGCTACCCCCATGCTCCCCAAGCAAACGTCAGCCGCTATTCCCAGAGATAGAACCCAAGAGGAACGCACAACTTGCGGCAAAACGATAAGTGACAATAAAAAAAAGGAATAAAACGCTAAGATCCCCATTCAAACAAACTGAAGTTATGCTTCCAGAGCATTTCCTCCTACAGTGCATTTCCTAGGTTTTTTCAGGATACTCAGTAGTTAGTAGTTACGAAATAGCTCTACTGTAAAATAGGAAGAGACATAGTGGAACAGATCCATGGCCCATTTTTCTGGCCAGTATTCTAGACCAAAGCAATGTAACATGCATTACAAGGAAAGGAAATAACTAACATTGTCAAGTCAGCAGGGTCTCATGTAGGTTAAAACACAGTGCAAGATCAGTGCCATAATTATCCACACCAAGCAATTTTTTAGTTTATTGACTATGCTGCAGTTCCTGAATTTATGTCTTGAGGCTTAAATTGCAAAATATCTCTGCAACGTGGCAGATATTATAATCCAGATATTGGTAGCTATGCAGGAACGCACGGAATTTCTCTGAACAGATTTCTTCTTCAAAATCACTTCTCTTTTAAACCAATACTAATAAGCAGAACTGCCAGAACGCAAGCATGCACAGTATGTATTTCTCAGTAAAACATATATGAAGTTAAAAAAAAAAATTTCAAGGAAGAGCTAATTTTCTAAAGATTCATAGCTAGCTCACAGACATCCCAGCACTCCCGATTTACTCCACAACAAGGCTCAACTTTCAAGTTACACCACGTGTATGTCCTAGGCTTCTGAAGAACAGACTTCCCTACTTTCCCTCCCCTCTCTCTACCATGAGTCTTCAAGGCTCTTGCCATTTAGGTCACCATTTTAGACTCAGCTCAGGTCCGCACGGCTGACAGTCTTTACCGTAAGACAGCGGTTCAGTGACCTGCACGACATTTGCTAACAAACAGCGTCGATTCCCCCTTGCTAGGTGTCTCAGCAGGGAAGCTGAGCATGACAACCACCACTCTGCACCAATGGGACCTTCACCATCGCCTCTGCCAAGCACAGAGTCAGGTGGCACAAGCAGAAATCCTTTCCCCCAAATTCCCATGGGTGTACTGCAGAATAACCAAGTAACAGAGAGATTTCAGGAAAAAAAAAAAGCATAAATCAAGTGCAGGGCTAACTGTTCTTTCTGCAAGGATTAGGCTTGTGTGCTTCATGAGTAATGTCCACTTTAGATCCTCCCTAAAGCTGCAAAAGCTGGGTAAGGAGAAGACAGGCTGTCTTCTGGTCTGCACCAGAAGTGTAAGCCAGAGGCAGGGAGAAAATGAAGCTTAGCAGATTTGAATTTTTAAAGAGTGTACGTATATTTTATATATATACGCACACAGACAAATCGTTAATCTTTGTTTTCCCTCTTTAGTAACAAGCCTCTCATTTTCCTCATGAGTAACAGTGCAGATGAGGGTGAGCAGATGAGGTTTGCCCTCGCTCAAACCCTGAAAGCGTAGTGACTATCCAAGAGCCCAGAGGGGACAAAAGCACCAAAAGCCTAAAGGCTCTAACATTCATTTGATCATCTTGACAGTGACTATGAAGATTTAGAGCAAAAATCAACATTTTGCTCTCGGCTGTTCTCCGCAGATACGACGAGCGTGATCACACGTCCCCCCAGAAAGCCTGCTAGGAAGAGGCTTAGTTACAATGCTAAAGGGAGTCCCAGCCTCCCAGATCTCCATCAGGCCAATTGCAACAAAATGCACCGCAGTTTTTCACCTACCATTAAGGAGCAACAGGGTCTGAATACTGACTGCCGCATGCTGTAAAGCCGCTCTGAAACTCGAGGCATCTACAACACATAGCGGACTTCAAATGTCAGCCTGATAATACTGCAGTAACTGGGCAAAGTTCTCTGGTCTGCGCTTTGCAGGAGGTCAGACCGCGATTTAAATAATCCCTCTAGCTTTTAGTTATTTTGTACTCCTGTGGGTGTGTGGGGGATATATCATGCCTCAATCTTGCCAAAAAAAAAAAAAAAGAGAGGAAGGAATTATCAATACAGACTGAAGATGTTCTGTAAAGAATGCATCCACACAAACATTTGGCACAGGGAAGAAAATACATTCTTATTAAGAAATAAACTCAACTGTATGTCTGCTAAAACCCTCCTCCTTCCCGTGAAGTGGGAAGTTTCCACCATTTGCATTGGGGCTCGGGCTACTGACAGTTTTTTTTTTTTAAATCCTCCTCCGTGTTCTTTTGTTGACATATGGTTTCAATGCTTTACCGCTGTATTAATCCTATTTTGTCTTTCAGATAATACGGATATTGTTGTTACTAAGTACTATGCTAATTGTTTTTGTCTAGTATTAAAAATATGCTGCACTGCCTTACTCTAATTAACTTGAGATTATTATTGAAATAATGGTTTTATTATTTTACCACCGGCATTTTACTGCCTTGGAGTCTTAGCTGTACTCAAGCTATTATGACTTTGTAGCAATTGACTAACTACAATTATTCCATTATCCAGCTTCCAACATTTAATTGGGTGAGTGCAGAAAATACTTCCCCATTACAAGATCTTTGCTTTCTGATTTATTAGAATTAACCTTCGATATACAGCATCTAAATTCAGTTCATTTTTCCCTCTTCTCAGGAAATTCCCACGAGGATCACCATAAGCTTCGTTTGGTTTAATTAGGAAGGAAAAAATTTAAAATATATTACGAGATTTATATTGATGCCCTCCAGCACACATTCTTCATTTCACACTTTATGTAAGATTTCAATAGCCAATACACTTGCCTCCTCCCAAATGGGAATGCACCGCAGGGCAGGACTGTTAAATGTCATTAGCACGAACTATTTTTTTCTATTGATTTTTGTTGCTCTATTTCTCCTCTGCCCATTTGATGCGTTGCAGAGTTCAGATTTAAGTTTTAATTGAAATAGCTGCAAACCTTGATACCTTAACCAGGCTAAATTTTTCTGAGTTCCAGTGACAGAAACCCATCGAGTTTTACAGTAACTGTGCAGGTACAGGCAGCGGCAGAATTTGGCTCAGCAGCAATTTAATTAAAAAAAAGAAAAAAAAAAAAACACAAGTTCGCTGCTGTTTCTACTGATTGCAAATGCAGATAGTCTCAGAAACAGTCTCCAAATAAGACCATTCAACTCGGCGTGTTCTTATTCTCAGTGGAAAATTGTTAAGCTACCAGCTGCCTTTTAAATAAAGGACTAAGTGAGTGGCATGCTCCGAGACAAGTCGATCACCGGTTGCCAATAAGGGCAGGGCAGGCGCTGCTTGCTGGCTGAAGCGGTGGCGCAACGAGCAACGCGCGCAGAAGGTGCCCGAAGAACAGCACAAATTGGCAAAGGAGATCAGAATATCAAAACCTTTGTGCACTGGCCGGTCTGAGGACATTTCTCATCCTCTGATCTGTGAAGAGCTAGTTTAAAATCTGGGCACAACGTGCGCTTTCGCGTACAGCTTGGTGCAGTGCGCGGTGGGGGGGGGGACAGCAAGCAAACAAATCAGCCAACCAGCAAGACGGAAGGCTGGAGCGCTACACTTTGAACTCCCACACCCTCCTTTCCTGGTTTTATTGGCATTAAGTTAGGTCACTAACATTTTATCAATATATTATGCGTATATAACGTTACTGAGATTAATGGATATAGGCAATGCCTTTCTAAAGGCAGAGGTCTGTAATAAGTCACAGGCTTGCTGTTCCAACAAGCTGCTCGGTGGTAGAGATCCATGGATTTTTAAATGCCTCAAAGTTGAAGATGCTAGAAATTAAGGGCAGCTACACCGCAGAAGTAACTCTAAAAGAACAGATAACTTAACCCAGATTTGTATGCTGCTCCTGACAACTGAAGTTTTGAAACCCAAGTAGTTCAGACTTCAGCATATGCTCTAAGTCAATATGTATTGAATTGCAAGCCTCTGCTGCAGCTGATTAAGGGCAAAGAAAGGACACGATACCAAATCCAGACAGTTCTTTTTTGTGTTCTCAAAAAAAGAACATTGCTCATTTTTATTAAGTCTTAAACTTTCTGTTATCTGGCTACCTAATATTAGGCATGTTTACTGCCCTCATTCCTGGTTTTAAACTTGCAGGGCATTAACCTCAACTGTCTTTCTGCTGATCTACTCTCGTTAGAGGTTGCTGTCGTTTAGTACAGCAGTGACGTGAATTTTATTAGAGGGCCAGGCAAGGCAAAAAACATTGCCGTCCTTCCTCTCCTCCTCCCCATCCTGCTAGAGTGGGCATACTCCTACGAAATATTTAAAAATTTTTATCACTGGGATAACTGAGAACACTTACAGGACACCCTGCAGCTCCATATGTTGACATTGGAGCAGTTAACTATTAAAAACCCCACAGCAGCCCTGAAGATTTACAAGGAAGCGAGACGTAAGCTCGTATCTCGTGGTTAGCCTCCAACCACCACTACAAAGGAAGAGAACACCTCCAGTCCCCGCCATACAGCATAAAAGCTATCTCATGCCACACTGTAATAAGTATCAGCATGATGCTTTTTTTTTTTTTTAAAGCATGATTTAAAAAAAAAAAAAAAAAAAAAGAGCATTAAAGACTCTTCTGACCGCAGTTCACGTTCATGAAGAAATTTTAATTCAAAACCCTAGGGGAGCAGACTCACCACACGGGCAGAAACAGTTACTTTATATATGCTTCTATGGCTGCTTCTATACGGCTGAAGGGACAGTGAGGATATTCTCCTCATTCCTCAAATATTTGGGCACCGAAATGCTGAACAGACCCCAAAACCTCATACAGAGCTATTAAAACTCTAAATTGAGGCAGAGAAAGAGGGAGAAGGGCATCTCTATTTCCTCTCCCTGGCCTGCAGCTTATTTCTCTGGAACCACGCTAACTCCTTGAGCAAACAGGAGGAACAGGCAGGGTGGGCGCAGAGCGGCTCGGACAACTGCCCACTGCACAGCACAGACTTTGTGCGGCACACCACAGATTAGGTTTTTAAGTTAAATAAAATACACTGGAAGAGTAACAATTAAGAGGTAGAACACGCAAGATCCTGTCTTCAGTACTCACCAAAAAAACCCCACCAAATCCCGAGCCAAGGATCCCAGCGATTCACACATTTAGAAGAGACGTTTTTGCCCGCTCTCACAGTGCTGGTTAAGCAGAGGGCGTGCGGTGGACGTGCACACACTGAGGAATGGTCTTAAGACCGGGTGAGAGGGTTCAGTAGCCAGACCCCAGCCTGGCACCCCTTGATTGCTGCCAGTAGTTTAATTAAGACACTTTTTCACCCCTCTGCAGCCCCCCAGCACCGCTGTGATTCACAAGTCGCATTCCCTGGGATGAGTCACATCGTGGGATAACAAAGGTACTCGGGCTGACTCAGAGGACCTGAAGAGGTAGTCTTCCCCCTCCGTATTTTTCAAGGCTGAGTTTTAAAATAGCAGTTCTGTTTTTTAAACTTGTGATTACCCACAGGTTCAAGAGCAGCTTCATCATCGAATTGCCTGATTGTATCACGTAAAGCACCTAAATCCCATCATCAGCGCTCACGCTCTCCCCAGAAAATTTACCTGGAATCAGCAGTGGAAAAATCAGAGCAAGTTTTCTAAAGCTTCCAGAAAGGGTTTTCTGCATTGTCAGTAATGACCTCAAAACACTATCCAGTATAAAACTGATTTGAGAGATCTACACAGGGCTCTGAAGCAGCCAGTACTTAATCAAAACCTCAGTAATTTTACTGTCACAGTAACTCCCTGATATTGTCTATATATACTTTTTCCTCAAAGAATGAGACTATATGTTTCTCACCATTCAGTAGTTCACCTGATATCTGTGCTGTGGTAGAAAGGTCACTGGCACCTGAAACCACAGCAAAAATAGCTAGGTTTTTTTGGCCTTGTCCATCACAAACTCGAAATTTCCTACTATGAAAGAACACAGAATAAGCAGAAGTAATCAGTCTACGGCAGTGTAAACTTCTCTCCCCTGTGATCATAATGACGTAGTACCTAAATCTGTTCATCACAGCATAGGTGCATTAAGAACACGCACGGATGTGTCTTTCAGACCACCATCACCAAGATACTCTCCCTGTATTTTCTACATTATGAGATGATACCAATTTGCATTTATATTTTGATTACATCTGACTGAATTCTATAATGTTCTGCAATTTGCTATGGATGAAATCTGACACCATCAAAATAAGCGAGAGCTTTGCCATTGACTTCAACAAGGATATGATTTCATCCTAAGTGCTGTGATAAACACAGCTCTAAAGAAATAGAGGACCATAGCTTTTCTAAATTACACAATTTTGAATCAGAATAACCCTGCTAAAATCTACAGATTGATACCAATAAAAGTGGAATTCCCCAAACCATCGTTATACTGCGGTTAAAGTTTATTGCATTACCATTGAACGATGTTTCACTGCTATGTCTTATTATGTAAAATGTCAGATTCCAAGTGGAGCTGGGGGCTCTTTTTCATACCTATGGCCCCTCTGCCTTTGGAGGCACGGATTTCTTGTGGTCTTCTTTTCAAACATCTTGGAGGATTTTGCATTCAATGTCAGTTGAGGAAACGGGGAAGGGCAAGAACATGAGAGTTTTTCATTAACAAAGTCTTGAGTCCCCGAGGCCACCAATATATTACAGCCAGTGGCAACGCTGCTCTCACACCTGCTTGCAATGTTCCAGGTTAACCATAACTCATTCTAAGAACGTGTTCAAAATATACTACCCTGATACAGTATCAGCCACTTACCACTGTGCAAATTCAACATGGTTTTGAGTAGCTGCACAGATCCTTTGGGAACCTGGGCCCAAGGTCAAAGACTAAAAACATGCTTGGAATAGCTCTGTTTTGCTAAGAATTAAAGATCAAAATGAATAGCTACTGTCTCATGTCTCTTACGCTCCCATACAAGAAGAGACACACAGGCTTCTTCAGGATTATGTTCTTCAGTGATCTGCTGGGATCCAGCCTGGTATCTGCTTATCTGTTCAAGAGATGGGATCTCGTACCTGTTACCAGCTGTTACCAGCTTTCAAGAGTACCAGCTTCTTCAATTTCCCTCTAGCATACCTTTGTGTGCAAGGCAGGGGGTACATATATATGTATACACACACACATAGATGTATGTACATGGATATGTATATATATTTATATACATAGTGCCTTCGGCAAAAGACAAAGGCTTAGTGGCTTTTAAATTCTGCTTTGCTTTACTGTTTCAAGCTCAGCAGAGTTTTTCCTCTGCTCAGACAAACAGACCCTCTAGAAGAGCACCATCTTATTCGCCCCAGGTAGTCAGATCCATTCAAGCTTAACAGCTTGCAACTGCTGGTCTTGTGACTGAATCGACTTGCCAAGGAGAGAGTCGAAACTGTCTGCTCCTCTCTGACAGCCCAACACATCACCTCTGAAATCCAATACATACACAGTGCGTTCGGAGACCCAGATCAGTAACTGCCATCATGGGCTCACCATGTCGCGCTGAGCGGTTCACCTTAATTTTCCTTCCCCAAGCGACCACTGGTAATTCAGAGGTCTGCCAGGTTCACCAGAGGGTCCGACTACTTCTCTGGTGCCGCGGGGCCTGCATCGCACTGCACCCGCCACCCTGCTGCCCTCTCCCAGCTCAGTGAGGTCTCCCCGACATCCCTTCCCCTGCTCTTAAACTTCACTAACCTCTGCAACTCTGCACCATACGCTGCCCACCTTTTCGGTTCACATATGACAACTGAATATGCTGTCACAAAGAGCATAGGGATCCCCAATATTAACCTCTTCCCAGATTTAAACCTCATCTGTTTCTTGGCCAAGTTTCAGTCCTTACTAAATATTCCAGGAGATTTTAAGCTCCATGATATTTTTACCTCAGATTTAATAAGTTGCTGTAGAAGAGTTTAAAAGGCAATTAGAGAGGCAGAAAGTGGACATCTGCTGGCACAGCAGTGGCTAAGTAGAGGTGAAATAACTTCTTCAGCATTGTTTGGCAACGTCATGGGGGAAATGATTTTCATTAATAAAGTGAGAGACTCTGCATCCAGGCAGGTTTCAGCAACCTTCATGCTGAAATCAGAGAGGGTGGGCAGCACTTTACCTCTAAGGCACAGTATCAGTCCCATTCCTACAAGGCTTTACACAGAGACAGACTAGGCAGAAGGGCTGTCCCGCTGCAAATTGAAGGGTCAGGATCTTCCCGGAAAACCGTATCGTGTTCATTTACGTTGGAACAGTTCCTAGAGTACTTACTAGTACTGCTATAACCTCCCCTGTGAATTCTTATTCGGGAATAAAACCATTTAAACAGGATACTGGTACAACCAACAGCAATGTAAATAAACCAGTATGATTTTATTGTTTCATTTCCTTGAGAGGCCTTCAGAAGTGATAAAAGCCTTGTCTTCTAGAAGACAAGAAGCTGGTGTCATTTTTTAATATATTGTGTACACAGAATGTTTCTGTGTTTGGACACTTAGACATGTGGAGAATGCCTACTTCAAAAAGCTTCACCAGCTCAAACTCAGTACACAGAACAGCTGTATTGTTTTAAGTATGGAATATAAATATGCCTTTCTAGTTAGAAAAATACTGTGTCAAATATACTCCCCTTGCAGGTTAATACACACATGGAAACCAAGGTATCTAATAGGGCTGGGACATCTGGGAAAAGCCTACCTGGAGAATAAGCTTGTTTATGAGAAGAAAAGCTTCACTGAATATTTCAACCAAGTTGGAGGAAAAATTAGGCCAGCAGGAGGAAGCAAAAAGAATTTTTTCCCCTAAACAAATGGCTTCACATTTCAAACAAGCACAGGAGATGCCGGAAGGGTTGGTGACAATCACCACTGATGCGAATGATGGGATGTGTCAAGGAGAGAGAAACATTGTGTGGGAATTGTAATTAAGCACTATAGAAGTGGGGACCAATACCTCCTCACCCACTCACACGCCAAATAGCAAAGCCCCAGATATATTAGTACAGCTCCTATATGCTTACTTGCTGTTTGATATTCCTGTAGCAGCCACATTTATCAATATATCAACCTTTCATGAAGCGCTGCAGCGTTCCAGTTACTTCCAGGCTATGTACAGCTGTTGTCCTTTTTACCTAAAGAAACTTAACCTAACAGGGAAGGGATAAAAGCTGGTCAATTGTTGCAAATTTGTTTGGTTTACTCTGCAGTAAATCAGTTTTTCTTTATCAGGGTAGCCAAAAAGATAAAGTGTGTCCATGGCCCTTAAACATAAAGGTATTCTTCCTTCTTTTTAGGCTTAATGTTACCTACTCATTCATTATCACTGTCAGATCATAAGCATCTTTAACAGTAACAACAGAATGGTATTTTTTGTATTAAACACCATTGGCTAGATTTTTCGCAGTAAATTCAACAGGTGTGTAGTCAGAAATGAACCTGGCATCCTTTGCATCTGCCCCAAACTATCTGATGTTGGCACGGGGCACAGCCAAGAGCAACCACCTTGTATTTCCACTCTACAGTGAAACAGGAGAAAAAAAATAGTGATCTTTCAAAAAAGCTACATAGAGGTTCAGGGAGAAGTTTTCTTAGGAAAGCACTATCATAAAGCAGACACCCGAGCATCGGCTGACATGACCTTAGGGAAGCTGGCGAGGACCCAGCGATGGTCCTTTGCAACTGTGTATCCGATGGTTGCCATGAGCTCAGTAATCACTTGCCCCAAGCCACAGAAATTTAACGGATTTGGTAAAACCATTAGCTCCAGCATCATAAGAGGATTAACTGCCATCATCCTCTCTCTGCCTCCCCTTCCTGGTACACTGATGGAAAATAAGATTTGAATGACCTCCTGAATGCCCAAGTAGGTAAGCAAGCCCTCAAGTCCTCACGGTATTTGTGTGTTAAAGTATCCACCAACTCCAATAAAGTGTCAGCTCCCTTAACCCCTTAGGTCTCCTCAGCACTGTTAAGATTTTGGTGTAGACAACGCAATGTCTTCCCCTGCCCCCATTTTTAAACTCTACCAGAAAAATATCCCACAATCTTTGTGTTGGAACAACAGTCCTTAATATCATCTTAGCAATACCCAGGAAAAGTATCCTCTTTTACTAGGGACTGTACTACATCCTGTAGGGGACAAGCCTCACCTTCCACAAGTTTACAGTTAAATAAAGCAAAGGAGACTTGTTCAGAGTTGCCCAAAAACACCAGGATTTTTCCGTTTCCATTGACTCCCTTGAGCCGTATTTTCACCCTCGAAATTCTTCCTTGAATTCTTGGCTCTTACTGAGCCAAGGGAGGATTCACTTGTCAGTCCCTTCCTGGCCATCTCCACCAAAGCCCAGTAAAGCACACATTGCCATGGCTCAGGCATCGCAGGGATAGTGCTCCAGCACAGAAGCTTCAAAACTCCAGCATCTGGGTCTCTCTCAAAAGCACCTGGGCACATAATGAGGTATGAGGGAGGGGAAATCATGCATAGCCGCTTTCAAATGTCACGCGAGTAGCTCTGGTATAGAGCCGGGGCAAGGTAATTCAGCTAGAGTTTGTTCTAAAAAGGTGCCTATAGTTTTCACCTCTGCAGAAAAACTAGAGTGGAAATTACCTAAAATACTCTTCAAATGCTTCAGTGCTTATGTAAATGGGGTGAAGGCGCACTGCCTAGCAACATCAGTACGCTGGTATTTAATCTTTTTTTTTTTTTCCTCCTTTTTTTTTAAAAATCAGAGACCTTGACTATTGTATCTGCAGTCTCCCCCTCCTCCTCCCTTACCACTTCTTTATCAGTGTCAGCTGACTCCTTCAAGTTTACTTATTTGGATTTTTTTTTTTTTTAAATAATCCTTAAAACACGTTAACCTTTAATGCAGGGGAAGTAACGACTATAAATAATCTGCTTGTAAATATATTTGCCAAGAAAGTGATTACATGCATCCATGAAACATGCATCCAGCCATAAAAACTAGTTCTAGAAAATGACCTAAGCAGCTTGGGGGGTGGAGGGGATCTCCTTTTTTAAATTTAAAAAAAAAATTGCATAAACCAAATTGCTCTTAGTCCTGCACAATGACATTATTACGCCGTCTGTTGAGCAAAGTCTTAGTCAGTGGACATAAATATGAGAAATTGTATGCCAAAATGCTACATGTTCTGACAAGACCACAAGCAAATATATAGTCCCCAAAGATTCAGAGGCCTTAGCATACAATCCTTTTAATCGCTAGAGGAAGGCAACCATATGGTATGAGAGTAAAGTGCTCTGAGTGCACAGTGGGAAATATGTAGCTGACTGGGAACTTTATAAAGGACAAGGGGAAGAAGACAGAAGCTACTAAATCTATAGATTATTCATTACAAATTCTGTTATAGACTACTGCATTTCTAATTACTGAGGTTCATTAAAGGACAGGGCTTTTTCTAGATAAACTGGAAAACTTTCATCCTTATCATTACAAGAATAATTGAAATCTTGTTTCCATTAAAGTTTAGAGAGTTTTAAATATCTTCCTTCAAGACTATAACAGCATGTAATTTAATGCTTACACAGGCGACAGAATACAAATTGCATGTGTGGCACTTGACAATATACCTGCATGCTACATACAGCCTCTGCAGCACACCTGAAGTCAACAGCTTAGCAGGCTGTTGTCCTTAAGCCATTTGCTCCGAGTATGGGATCACTTAGGCTGTAGTTAGGCATGCTTTTTCCCCCCATTTTTTTTCCTGGCACAAGGGAAAGCAGCTTAGGCATCCTCTAACCCCTCTCATTCCAGGCATTCCTACTCCTGCTCAAAAACCCCAACTGAGTTGGTACAGCTGTCTGCGGGTTCAAGCAGGGAACCAGATTTAAGCCAAAGAAAACCTTAGCAAAATAATAATTTTCTTTAATGGTTACTTCTAAATTAGATCACTTCATTGACTCAGGTTATTACGTAGGCCTATAAAGAGCAGTGCCAACAGAGCCAAAGAGAAGGCAGCAGTGGCAGGGAGCGCATACTGCCACTACACAAACGAGACTGCCAACCATGCCCTAAGCTCCCCTTGGAGTGGGTAGGTAGCAGATTCCTGCCTTTCCTCTTGGCACACTTCCTTGGAGCAAACCGAATTCCCTCCCTCACCTTTGTGGCACTGTTCCTAGCCACGCCAGGCTCCTCAGACAAGAGCTGGCCCTCGTGGGAACTGCTTGGCATGCCAGCCCCTGGGTGCGCAAGCTTACCGCTGCATCCTCCGAAACGCTCAACAGTGGGAGCAAACAGATGCAGAAATTTTCCCAGGCTTTCGGTGACACTCCTTATGCTCAGAGCGGGCACGAGAGGCACAGATCTAGACAAATAGAGCATGCAGCCCCATCTTGGTTTGTCCAACGCTCAGCATCACTCCCTGAGCTTCCAAGGCTTAGGGATCCTCGGCCTAGGAGGCAAATGACACACCAAGCGCAGCTAACGGGCGGCTTTCATTTACAGAAAGGCAATGACTCAGCAATGCTGTAGCTATTATCAACCGTAATTCAAAGGAAATATTGGGCTCAAAGGGACACCTGGCAGCAAGCTTACCCTAACGCCTGACAAGTTTGCTGGCCTATTGTTGAAGGCTGCCAAACAGATCCCACAGGCTCTCAAGACCGTCTATTCCAAGCTGTACCGCTTAGCTTTTCCTCATATATAACATTTAATGAAATTTAAGCTTCTTGCACCAGGAACATAGAGAACAGATTACTACTGCACCTCCTGCCAACCTTCTCTAGAGTAGGCAGCCTCAGGTCAATCTCTTCAGTCAATCCCACCTTTTTCCCCTGAAGCACAGTGCCCCAAACCAGCCACAGCAACTAAGCTCGCCTCACAAACAATGAGATGAGGAAGGATGACGTCAGGTGTCCTGCAGGCAGTACGTCCAGAATGAGGGTTGTTTCTCACAACAGTGAATTTTGATTTCTCTGAAAACACTGTTCAACAACAGCATTGCTGACTCGCATTCAACTTGTGACACACTACAAATCCAGATCCTTTTTTGCAAGCTTCCCGCATAAATCCAAGTGACTGTTCCCACATTTGTCTCTAATGAATCATACCCGTTTTTTCTTTTAGGATTATTTCTCTGATGCAACCTCTGATGTATACATAGCTTCATGTCATATGCAAGCTTAGCAACTACACTTCCTATTGCATTATCTTATTAACAAAAAAAAAAAAAAAAAAACAGAACTGGAGCCAGGACAGACCTTTCCCATGCTGCACTCAATACATTATCCCATACGATTCCCAAAATAAAACGCTGATAACTTATCTCTGATCACAGTTATCCAGCCAGCTTCACATCCACCACCAACAGTTCCACTGCGAGACAAGGAAGTCAAGATTTATAACAGCCTCACCTTTATCCACAAAGGATACTACCCTACTGCAGAGGGAATTAGATCAGTTTGAC
Organism: Struthio camelus; assembly: GCF_040807025.1. Taxonomy (NCBI): domain Eukaryota; kingdom Metazoa; phylum Chordata; class Aves; order Struthioniformes; family Struthionidae; genus Struthio; species Struthio camelus. The sequence continues at coordinate 11,585,452 of NC_090955.1, read as the reverse complement.
AAACCTGTACTACTAAGCCATGCTGACCCTAGTACAGATGCAAGTCAGTTGTGAAATTATTTGGGGGGGCTGGGGGGGGGGGCAGCAGGGGGGGAAAAGAGCCCATGGCCAAAGTAAGGTGGCTCAGCCCAAACCAGCTGAGTACTCTGAAGCCTACCTGGGACAGCAGAGACTCTCCAGCTCACCACACTGCCTTGCTGTGCAGAAATAGCACCTGATTCATCCTCTTATCTCTGGCCTTTCTGCAGCGGGCAGGGAGGGACTGTATCAGCAGGCTTACCATCACTGCTGTGGAATAAACATTTGGGGGGGGGGGGTCCCTTTTTCAAGAGAAAAGATGAATTAATTACATGACAAGTCAAAACCTGAGTTCAACCATCCAGTCCTGCAGACCTGCAGAATCACCACCAACTCCAATAGGGGTTGCAGGCAGAAAAGCCGCCAGGTGTTACAAGGTATTTGTGATTCTGCTCATAGTTTCTTTCTATGTAAAGAATTAGTGAACTAAAAAACACCCCACGACTTCTAATGAGGAGAAGTAGTTCTGTCAAGCTACTTTTAAGGCTTTATATTCTTTCCCATTTTCACAGGGAAAGCAAAGCTCATAGCTAGTTCCCTGGAAACCTGCACTGAGGTCCTCACAAATCTCATTTTAGCATAATAGAGGAACATGTAGATTTTCACATCCTATGTTCATCCTATTTTCACATCCTAGGCACACAAATACGCACTGCGGGAAACATAAATGTCTGTGTGCAGGCAGGATCAGGGCTGAGTTTTTTGAAATGGAGATAGTTTGTTAAGTCCTGATAAACAGAAAGTCTTACAGTCCTAAGGACTATTCACCAGGATGCTGATGCTCATTATTTCATATAAAATAGAGTAATCTTTCCATTTCATAGCCAATAATGAATATTTATTAACAACTTGACAAAATGAAAGTAAAATACAATCTTAGAGACTGCAAGGGCTAGACACAGACCAAATGAGACATTTGAAGATCAGCAGTGAGCTCCAGCTCCTGAACAGCGCTAGTGCCTCACAACTGCTGATCTCGCATGCAGACATCTCCTCCCTACTCGAAAGAAAAAGTGTCCAACTCTGTTGCCCCCTTCTCTCTTGCCTTGACTTTTTGCCTAAGCCATGCTTTTAGTACTACCTGAAAACAGGGGCAGCACAGTATTAGTTAGTAACTCCAGTTCCCAGCAGAGGGACAGAGGCAGCAACAAGAGACTCAACGCAAACAAAGCGGTCAGAAATTGGTTTGGGTCACATCTGCATCACAGCATTATTCTCTAAGAGGCTGGTTTTCGTTCTCAGCCCAACATGATTTTGGAACCGCCATGCAGCCCCCAGGTGCCTTTAGAGCCCCTCTCTGGGGGCAGGAGGGCGACTTGCCTCTGGAGCCCCAATCCCTGCCTGCCCTGCAGGCTATGAGGGTATCGGAGCCCTAGTGCAGGAAGGGAACCATCTCTGAATCCGCTCAGTGCATTAACCTTATTTTAGGAGCCCCTTTCAGATTGTTACTTGTATGGAAATCATTGTGCTCCCTTGTCAACAGCGAGACTCTCTGCTGCTCTGATGTTTTCTCCCCCTTTGTTCCCTTTTTGTTTCAGCGAGTTAAGCTTATCTTTTGCTTTTGTTTCCCTACAGTAGTAAAACTCTATTATGATGCTTGGCAGACAATTTAAGCTACTGTGACAATCATCTTTGAAAAGGGAATCTGCTTTCATAAACCCTTTCTACATGACTAAATATTCATTTCTGAGCTAGAGGCAGACAGAGCTTCCACCCTCCTCACTATCTAGCTCAAAATTTTAAAGCTACTTAGAAACAAAAAAAAGGAGCAGCAGCTGTCTGCAGAGGAACATTTTTTATAAGATGTGCACAGCTCCCCTTGGCAATACTTCAGCTCAAAGATTTCTTTGCACTCCTTTTATTCCCCCCCCCTTTGAAAAGGGGTATAGCAATACAAGAAGATACAAATCTGCAGGGTCCACTCCATCCTTAGCTCCCAATGTACAGCACAGTTTCAGTCCTGTTCACAACTAACAGCTTACAATAGTCACAAGGAGGATTTTTTGTTGTTGTGCTTTTTTATGCAAAAATAAGGTCGTTCATTTTAATTTCCCCTTCATGCTTTGAACCTTACTGGGTCACATGTTTTTAAGCTTTTCTTTACAATTAGGAGGACCAAGGGATCAATTTCTACTAAAAAAAAGAAACAAACAAAAAACAAAAATACAAAGAAAAAACTAAACAAACTTCTCATATAACCCCATGTCTCCAGGAACCTGGGCTTTCAGGGAAGCGCTGCTGTAGGATTCTGATTAAATATCTCAAGAATTGGCACAGCCAATAAAAAAAAAAAAGAGTCAAATCACAGTAGGTTATTAAACCCTGCAACAGCTCCCTGCACAGTCCTCCGTCCTGTTCGCCTCCAATGAATTGTTCTGTACTAGCACATGGGAAAAGCACTGCATAGCATCATAAGCACCACGCCAGGGACCTCCCGGGAGAACATGCAACATTTCTGGCATCAAGGGCAGCCCAAATTTGTCTCCAGGACTTAGAAAGCAGCAGCAGAAGCAGCATGTGGTAAATAAAAACGAATACAGAACCCGCATAGGATTCGCTGGATGCACAGGGATGCAGGGAGGACAGAAATGTGCTGAATCCCTACTGACAGCTTCTACTGTGAAGGATGGAAAACTTCTTTTCCTGCTGCACACAACTGGCTATTTGCACACTAGGCCTCTCAGTCCAGCTGAGGATTTGGGGAATATTGATCAGATGGACAAAAGGAGAGAAACACAACTAATAGCAATGGCTTTTTTTTTTTTTTTTTTTTTAAACCAAACTTAGAGACTTGAGTGACCAGATGAACACATGTCAGAGTGCAGAGCACGGAGAGAAAAGTTCTTTAGTCTCACAGTCTAATTTAGGAGACATACTAATTTAGAGAAATAAAAAAAATTTAGGCTAACCCTACATTTAAAAAAAAAAAAACACGATTAAACTAAACACTTCATTATACAGCTCCCAAGAATTCCTCAGCCATGGAGGGGGACAGAGAGGAATATTAAATTGCCAGTTAAAACACACACAGGAGTTCCTTCCCCCCCCCCACCAGCAGTAGTATTATAATACTTTCCCATTAATTTTTGTTTTACCAGTTTTCTACCAGTTACTTCCCTAATAAGGCAAACATACTAAAAGAACGAAAGTTCAAGTGAGCTGCCCAGGAGCAGCTGAGTTTTGTGTGACCACAGAGACATCCTTCCTGAGGAGCTATTAATTGACTTTAAAAAGGAAAGGCAACAGGTGAGGACGCTGGCGGGAAGCAGGAACAGGAGAAGTGTAGTCAAATGGCCCCATTCATGGGGTAGGTACGTACGTACACGCTCAGTTTAAGTTCAGGAGGTAAATTTGGGGTCTCCCCTCTCAAAAATATAAAATAAAGGAAGGCTGTTAGGTATCGGCAATCTTACGGCACTTTTATTTACTCACTGCGAGCCAACAGGCCCCTGGGGAGCAGGGGCACAAACAGGTCCTCTTTTTGGGGGACAGGAGGGTTGGCGAGGAAGAGAAGAACTAAGGGCTTGTTGAAGCGTTTGGCAACATAGGCTGGAGGTTAAGATTCAGCAGCTGATGAATCAGAAAGGGCAGAGTTGCGGTCGCTAAAAAACCCAACCTCCGCAAGCTTTGGTACAACATCGTCACAGGCAACTGCTTCTGCAAAAAAAAGCCAGCTCCGTAATTACAGAGGAGGATAAAATCCACTCTGCCCAATTTTACCAAGCTGTTTAATCGAACTTCAGTAGAAGTCACTGGACGACGCGTGCAGATTACTCAAGACCCCAGTACCTTTACGATTCCACATGTTTATTCTGCCATTTTTTTCCTCCCTAGAGCAAATACTGTCCTGACTTAAAAGGTTTGATGTGAAACCAAACAGTATGGTGTTTGGCGCTGCTTTCATCTTAAAATTTAAGACTGCTATTTCTCAAAAAGCCATTTCAAAACACAAATGTACCAAGGCATCTAAATATAACTGCCCCTACTTGGACATAACTTCTCCTCACGTCTGTCATCTCTCCCTCAGATCTTTTTAAATTGCACCTACTGGGTAATAAACTATGCTCTCCTGCTGTACAAAGGCGCTTCTGCTTTCTTCCCCCAGTTTGGCAAAGGGATGAGCCATAAGCTGCACGCAGACTATCTGCTGAGAGTATGCTATGCAATCACTCCAGCAAATGGCAGGTTTAGTCAGACTCAAAGTCATGTTAATAAATTCCCTCTAAAAAGCCCCCTCAGGTTCGTGGTTTTCTAGGGTAATCCTAAACACCAAAGCAAAGCGCTCACAACCAGGAGCGCAAGTCCTCTAAAGCTCCTGGCTGAGGGAGAAATCAGCACCTGGAGGCACCCTCGGGTTCAGCGCTGATGGTGCTACGGGATGTGCAAAGCCTGCAGTGAGAAGTGACAAATCTGTGCACCAGGCAAGGACCTGAGCAAGGCAAGTCCTCGTTTTCCAGACGACCCGAGCTTCTCAGCAACTAGCTTTCCCCATGGTTTTAACATGCTAACTTCCAAAGCATCAAAACAATGCACAAAAACATGTGCTTTCTGCTGTCCACCAGAGACCTCCTCAAGCAGTAAGGCATCAACTAAAACAAAAGCAACGAAACGAGCCTGGGAGCATCAGAACTCACTGTTGCCTGTGGAAAGCTGCTTCTGATGCACTGGGCTATCAAACACTAATATAAAACTGGGACAAAACCGAACTGCAGAGCTGAATTCCCCATTCTCGCTCTGTATCACTAGACATTTCGCAGCCTAATTCCCTCATTGACATGGAATTGAGCCAACAGCTTCAAGGCTTTTATCAGAGATGAGAAAGTTAAGCTTTCTTATTTGCAGAGCCACTTTATCAATTGATTTGTGAGACTGCGACATATACTGCTGAATATTAATATAATACCTCAAAAATGTTTCTGTAATACTCTCAATTTGTCATACAATAGAGCGCTAAATGCATGCAAGTGCAGGCTCAGTGAAGTATTCTTATTGCTTACTAATACTATGTGCCAAACAAGTTTTCCTACAAACATTGACATAATCATGCTTCATGCTTTGGTTAAAATAATCTAATAAAAAACTTTACCAAACAGTTTACCATTATTTTTTCTTCGAAGGGAAAAAAAATTTACTGCTTGAATGCAAGCTGCTCAGCCCTTACAGATGCTCAAGTTCTTGATTAAGCTCCCATAAATTTATTAAGGTCAAGCAACTCTGTCAAAGCATCCAGAAAAAGACCTGAGAACAGAAATGCAAGACTTCCAACTTCCATTGCAGCACCCTATCAATTACGCTGTGAAGAACTCTCAAGGTTTTTCAACAAACTGCAAATTGGCTACTTACAGGCTAGCCTTGGTTATTAACAGGGGATCTAAGGTGGTAAGAGAGAATCTATGTTTCAGGTTATTTTCCTGGAGGGTGATCAGGACAGAAAAATATAGAAAGATAGAAAAAACAAACAAACAACTCCCCCCCCCACTCCTTTCCTTTAGCAAGGCAGCTGTTTAAGCTCTATGCAAGTGTGTATTAGGATTCCAGTTTTGGCTGAAGACAAGGTTTAATTTGGAATTAGGGAACAGCTAGCAACAACAACACACCACACACTTCCATCTTACCTAAACTCGCTGAATTATAGGTTCAGGACTGGTAATTTTTTTAATAGGGCGGGGGGGGCTAACTTTCTATTCAAAACCTCAAAACTTTCTATTAGATTCAGCCAACTAAAATAGGTAAGTCTTCGGCAGAAAAAAAGGTTTCCACTAAATTTTTTTAAATCTAACAGAGATATACATTGTATCAGCTTCTTATTTCAGCGATTGATTCATTTGGACCACTGATTTCAATTCAAAGGCATGCAGACAGAATAATAAGCTTGGTGGTATATTTTATTGCCTCCTGCAGCACTGCTGGCGAGATGACTGCCAAATTTCCTTGTTGATGGAGGTGCACGATTCCTGGCTGCTAATTATCAATATGGTCTATATGCACCTCCTTTAAGAGAAATAATTAATAGGCAGTAAGATAACATGCTTCAATCCTGGAAGTCCAAGAATAAGTAGAGTGAAAAATATCAGAAGCCTCTACCCTGCTGTCCAATGGAGAACAATTATGATTGGCAAAGACGAGCAGTTTTCTTATGTAACCAAGATATTCTTCCGAGACAAAAAGCCCTGTGACCAAATCACCTGATGAAAGAGAGAACATCGCAGGAGCACAGTATCTCTGGTCTGTATGAAAGAAACAAGTTTAAAAAAAAAAAAAAAAAAGAAGGCTTTGTTCTGTTACTTCTTCTCTGAAGTCTTTTTCATCCAGTAAATTAACGGTTCCATACTAGCCAGAAGTGGTTGCTTGACAAGTGACAGATATTAAAACATACCTACACACTAGAACAATATAAAGCAATAATATTAATTAATTATACTTTCACTTCAGCTAAGAATACAAAACAACAGAAAAAGATCAGCCACTCCCTTTAGACCTAGTTACTTCTATTTCCCTCTCATTTCTTGTACTTCAGAAAGTAAGATGATACGGCAAAGAAATTCATGGGTCAATATAATTTGACTCTGCACAGGTTCTTCCAGAATATCAGAGACTAAGTCATGAATTAATCAACACGATGCAAATTATCATACATGGCGCACTATATTTCCAATGTTGTTAGAGAGAAGTGTTTGGGAAGGATTAGAGCTTTCCAGTCTTATGGGGTTTTGCTCTAGAACTTCTCTGTTCTTCTAGGCTTATGTAGAAGAGAGCAAGGTCTCAGATGGACAGGTAACTCTTGTTGCATGAGATGAGGAGGTCCAAAATGGTCCCTTACAGAATTAAACTCATGCCTCCTCCCCCCTCCAAGAATTCCACTGCCAAAATGCAGTTTCAAAGCAACAGAAATTGTGTATGAGCTTAGCACAAACGTAAGTAAGCAAGTAGAACTTTCAGCTAGAGACCACCAGGTTTAAGCCTCCTTCCTGGCAGTTTGGAGAACAAGATCTCCTGCTCACCAAGCTAGTGCCCTTACGCTCCTGAGCCACAAGATACTCCAAGGGCAGGCTGTCACATCAAAGCTATTTCACTTTGCCTAATAAGTACTTGCAAAACATGTGCTGGAGTGCTAGTACCATCCTGTTCTCCTGCTGCTAGTTAACTACCCTAAGCATCAGCATATGGAGTTATTCTTCTTTGCTCACTTAATGTTTGCTCACTTGTTCTCAAGTAATACATAGCAAATATTTGTACACGATATTCCAATATTCACTGGATCAGGGGCAGGCGGAGGCAGGCAGGGGAAAACACTCAATTGTCTGATGCTTAGAGAATTTGCCCAGAGCGTAAAAGGGGAAGAAGGAACCTGAGTTCCAGGTTCTGCTAAAATGAGTATCGAATTTGAGCAGAGTGAAACAGCTTCAGTGGAAAACAACAAAAGAACTACTCTGGAAGAGCAGAAGACACATTTGATATGCTTGTAAATAAGTTCACGTTACTGAAACTTCATTGCGTCAGTTTAACTTTCCTATGGATGTTTGATCGAGGAAAATTGATGATTTCACCTCAATAGATAATGAAAAAAAACTGTCAAAATACAAAACTTCTCTTGGCCCTTTGACATTTTAGGAGACCTGGAAGTCACGCATAACTTGGATGGAAATTGTGCTAAATCATCACAGCTAGTGAAATCTGCTGAAGCTAAAATGCTATCCCATACAGCCTTTCCACCAGAACATATAACTGAGCCCTGTAGTGACAATGCAAAAGGAACGAGAGATGAGCAAGAGGATTAGCGCCCAAGCTGCTTCGCAGGTCCATCTTTCATAAGAAATGAGACACCCTTCAAAGCTCCTGATTTCGCCAGCAGGTACAAAGAGAGCAGGGGCAAACTACATACACTTGCTCTCTCCCTCCCCCCAAAGCCATCTTAGCTAGAAAAAAGGTTCTGAAAAAAAAAACAAAACTGTGTACTTGAATGATACTTATACTGTGCTGGGGCTACCGCTTGTTTTATCTAAAAATATAAGACATGTCTGTATGACCACCAGTGATACTGAAATGAAACCGGATAGACTATTTCAAAAAGCGTTTTGGGGTTTTATAAATTAAGTAGCCAGCTTTAACAGTAATAACCATTAGGAAGATAGAAGAGAATCTTGAGAGCTCCTCCCAAATTTTCTCAGTTACCTATGGCACCACAGAGGACCAAACATGAACTACTACTCCAATAGAACAAAGACAGCTAGTGGAGTAGTTAAATATTTTGAAGAACAGAGCTAAATTATTTGGCTTGCGAAGTCATGTAGAAGAGGGGGCAACTCCCTTATGTACTTCTGCTTCCAAATTAAGGCCAAGTTGTGCTCGGCATTTGCTTTTCCTTCCACTACTGCTTGTAGTGTGGCTGTTCACCACCCCATAAGCTCTCAAGGTAGCTGAGAGCTTTCCGCACAGGGAGGCAGAACTGCTCAGACGGACAGAGCTGAGCCAGCCACAAGCTCCCCTGGCTCACCTTAGACAGACAAAGCAAAACACTTCTCCAAGGCAGGGTCCTCCTTTTTCCCCATCCCTACACATGCACAACTCAAAAACCAGATGGAGACTTTCCTTTACCAAGACTCAGCAACTTGGGCATTGGATTCTGCTCCGAGAGAAACAAACGTAAGCATCTTAAATAAAGAACGTCCAGGATGAGCTGAAGAAACCTTACACAAAGCAGCCATCACCTTGAAATGGAAGATTCACCCTCCTGTAGGTATTAGGAATTGCATTAACGCAGACGCACTCCATTTTCTTTTTACACCCTGATCACAACAGGTACGTCGCCAGAGCCGCGTTCAGAAAGCGCTCCACATGCCCACCGCACGCCAGCTGGTGCAGCACACAGCTCTTGCATTTGAATCATGCGCCCTCCTCACTCACCACCTCTCCAGTCCACAGAGCAGAAGACTCTTCTAAAAGAGCAAGTCATCAGCACTGCAGACATTGACGGTGGGTTTTCACTTGCTATGAGCAGACAGCAAGCCCTCAATCCAGGTACATATTTAGAGGAAAAACAAAGATATGCAAAATCTAGCGAGACAAGTTTAGTATCTCTTATTTGCAGTCTCCAAACCCTTGTTATTCTATTAGGTGAACGCATCCATTAACGTTTCATTCAATAGTCATCAGTGCCCCAAGGAAGTCTTTGAAAAAACATTCTATTTAGAGACAAGCCTGTTAATGTGTCATCCACAATATGTCTCTCTCACTTCTGGGGAAATTTGCATCAAAACAGGATTGTTATTGCGCTGAAGCTCCGGCACTCCTGTTGCTCATTCCTCCCTGGAAGCGGCAGGTACCCACCCCGCAGGATCAGCCCTGCGAGCCCTCCCTCCCCAGCTGCCCACCAAAACATCTACACGAGCTTTAGGTGCACTCCCACTGCAGTTTCAGCTTGGGCTCCTGAAATTCCAGCTTTAGTAGCAGGAAAGCTTACATGCCAAAGGAAACAGATGCTATAAAAGCCAATAAAAACAAATAAACATAAATAAATAACATTTTGTCACCATTATTGAAGGTTTGTGACTACAAGTATTCAATAGGAGCAGATAAATTTCTAACAAGGGGGGGGGGGGGGGGGAAGAGCACTAACATAAAACACATCCAAAGAAATAAAACAGGAAAGGCAGATAAAATGCCAGCCCAGACAAGAAGGTAACAACCTGCCATTTAAAGCTATTATTTCCCATGTATGTGATTTCTCTGCTACTGCGTGCCGTCACACTTAATTAGAGCTCTAGCTCCACGGGGGACAAGCAGGAAAGCAGGAGGAGGACTTACGAGGAGTTCAGTTACCAGGACAGCCATAATTCACCTAAGCACAACGGGTCAGCGCTAACGGGAAGCTTCCGTGCTTATTTCATTAAGTTCCTATCTCATTTTCACTGTTACATGTGAATTTCTCTGCCTTTTGAAAGGCATACTTTTAAAACAGAGACTCACGGAAGGGTTTATTGTTTAAGACTTCATAGGAAGCAGACTGATCGGCAGCGTCAGTGCAGCTGCCTCGCGTGCAGCATCGCATCCTAAAAATCCTTATGACATTTCTCTTTAGACATGAATCAGCAGACTAACAGATGTCTCATTCACACCATGTTTGAGTTTCAGTTTTGCTAATGAAATTAATTTAGGGCCAAATTGCATCTCGAGTCACACACAGAACTCTTGTTGACTTGCGTGTCAGCCAAATACGTGCACGGGAGAATGGAAATTTGACCTTAATTTTAATTTTATCTTTGTAACAGCTTGCTAATTTGGAGAGACAGATTGTGGTGTCCCCTTACTTGTGTTACATAGTACCTTATATCACAAACAATCTCACTGAACTCAGCAAAACGATTTCTTCAGGATGATATATTTCCAGGTGGGTAAAGATCTCATGGTTTGGCCGTGAATAGTGCAGATCGCTCCTGCCTCCAAGGAGGCACAGGTCCCGGGAAGACATGCTGTGCTGCTGCTTTATCATGCAATGCTCAGTACTGTTGGTCCTTTGTAGAAAGGGAGACGAGCAAGCAGCAGCGAAGCTTGCTCTTCCCCACAAGCTGCCCACGCAGCCTTTCATGGGCAGGCCAGAACCCGTGCAGCCCTGTTAGCCAAGCTGGGGTCATTCGCTTAGATCAATAATACACTGCATTAACGGCATGTTCATGGTTACCTGTCAGAGCTCAGAGAGTAGCCGCATCTGCTTGAAGTGTGGCACAAATTCACATCTGCCTGCAAGCACACACTCGGGCCCTGACTGAAGTCATTTCTGGAAGCAGAGCTGCTCCATGAGAACCAAGCAAGCGTACTCAGTTCCAAAAAAGGAGAAATCCTTGAATTTTCTCAAGGGGATGACTGAATCATGCCCTGATCATGTCTACTAGTGAGTAAATAAAAAAAGGTAACTTGGAATAATCATAACACTGCTGTAACATCCAGTATGATATGCCCTTCTCCTCAATACCTCCCGTAGCTTGGTAGAAAGGAAACTTCTGCGCAAGTGACACCGTGTTAAAAGACCATAGATAGAATATGTGACAGTTCCTACATGACTTACTCCAGAACTCCAATTACATTAGTTCTCACAGTGTTCCAGGAACCCATCCACACTGTGAAGGCCCATGCTGTCTCCAGCAGTGATAGACATTTATTTGGAACAAGGAGGGGTTTTTTTTGTTTTTAAGAACAAATTTACTTTGCAGTTAACTCTAAGGACCTAATCTACAAAAAGCTGGTCACATTCCAACAAAATGAAAAAAGATTCCCTAGGCCGGATGCAACAAGAACTGAAGACAGTTTCTGAGAAAAAACAACAAAGGCCATAATTACTGATATGGCTGAAGATAGCAAGTAGTTGAAGTACAAGGTCAGTGAACTCTATGCATTCAGCGTCTCAAGCCTTTAACTTTCTCAGGAATACCAGCAGTTCTTTTTGCTTGAGGCTGGCAGTCAGATGTTATTTCTATACTTTCCTAGTAAGCCTACTCTTCCTGTGTTTCCTTCCAATCCAGCTAAAGGCCAATGTTTACTTGGAGAAGAAATATCCATCTCCTGTTTTGGCAAACTCTATAAAAACCTGTACCAAGAATCTAATACTGATATTAGCAACATTCAGAGGGGAACTCTTGATTCACATATGCATCAGCTTAGGCTGATTCATAGCACTACCCTGGCTACATTCAGTTATTCTCTTCTCCTGCGAAGATCACTGAGCCATGTTACTGCTCCTTTTCCACCAAAATGGAGGACATATAATATTCCAAGGTTGAATTCAACTATGACATTATGATAGATAGCCAAAAGCCAATGGCACCTTGAATTTGTGGTAGGTTATCCATTTCACGAGCAAATCCATTTTTTGCTATGATTGCATAGTTAAAGATGCAGAACATATTGTATGGCATTTGCCTTCCAGTTACTTTGTCAGACTACTTCTCTAAGCATATGCTTTTTACCATTTTAGAAAATTGTTCTTGATGTCACTTCACACGATGGGAACCTGTGCTTCGGTAGCCTATAGCCTGCACGATTAAAATATACAATTTAAGAATATCAAGTCAGAGGAAAAAAACACAAAAGAAATACCAAGAACAAATGTCTAAACAGGCAGTCTGGCACACTAAAACAGCTACAGACTCTCATACGTGCCCAGTTTTCCTATTTTTTTCCTCCTCATTTGCCCTCTTCTTCAAGCTCTTTCCTATACTATAGCCGTCACCTTGGTTTCCCGTCCTATTTCCCATTACATTTTGAATTGTTGCATTTATATTTAAAAACTGTCTCAAATGCTTCCAACATATCTTAATGACCACTTAATAATTTAGGAGCCAGTCAGCGCATAAGGTGCACCTCTACCAGAGCCTTAGTAACTCCTTCACAGAAGGTCAAGACTTGGGAGGATTTGAGCAGCTACCGTCTCAAAGTTTTCATCTCCTTGGCCTGCACTGATAGTTCAGAAGCGGGGGCGAGACTTGTCTTTACAAGTGTACTTTAAATTACATGAAAAAGCTTTGTTCGACTGAAAAGTTTAAGCAAAGGGAGAGTTGAGAGCAGTGTTATTTTCCCAGCTGCAACTGCGCAAACTCAAAGGCACAACATTTAAAGAAGTTAGCCAATATAGCCTGCCCACAACTCCCTTGGACTTTGCACAGCGCCTCAGTCACTATGCACACATCACATTAATGCAAAGTACAAACATATATTGGGTTTGAACAAATACACACAGTTACACATGTAACTATAAATGCCCACGTAAAGTACATAACACACGTACCAGTATTTGCAGGAGAGTAAGTCTTCGCCTTGAAGCCTGAGCTCCGTCTAAGCCAGTGAAAGGTGTTGCTCTTTGGGAATTCCAGAATAAGTAAAGCATAAATTTCAGAGGTCAGCCAGTCTTAGGGACATCAGAAGTGTGTGTGGGGGGGAACCATTAGGTGAAATTTTAACAAGTGACACATCTGAAATGTAACTCCTTGCAGGAGCTGCACAGAGCCTTCAGCCCCATCCGTCCCACCATGAGCATCTAACATCCTGAGCAGACTCTTTGGGATTTAATGAGCTTCAAACTAAAAGCTTTTCATTGAGTGGAAGGGTCAGAGCAAATAGCTTGCTATCTCCTGAACTTAGTTTGTTAAGCTTAAATGGCTTACTACAACAGGGCAATATGGAGGCATGAAACATTTATGACAGAAAAGTTTTTGCCATATTATGCAGCAAACATTTAAAAATAAGCGAGAGAAGTAATTAATTATATACCTAACATACATAGTAATTACTACACCTGCACTGCCTCACCCCAACAATTGATGTTTAGAGCAATTGCATGCAAGCCTGACCTTTAACATCAAAAAGGGAGCAGAGTCTCCTGGAAGACGGATTCTTCTCAAAACACATGGATACTACTGTTTCAGAGAGGTATTCATGTCAAGAGAGAAACGACTGTGGTTGCAGTAAACTGCTAGTCCCCACTAGAAAGCTGCATATTATGCTGCAGAACCTACCCCTCATAGCAAGCACAACTATATGGCTTTAGCAAGTATTATTAGGTTTCGTTATAGGTAATAAACATTTGAGACTCAACTCTGTCAGTTTGGGTATGCACACAAAACAATGTGAAGAAAGGACAACAGTTTAAATAAAGGCATTAGGACCGTTAAGCACACTGCCTCCGCCAACTGAGAGCATGAAACACCTCCCCGTTCTACAAGGCATCCGTAACACACGGCCAGGCTGTCAAAGCCAGAATAGACATTGCTAGATTACAGAATCACAGAATCGTTTAGGTTGGAAGGGACCTCTGGAGATCATCTCGTCCAACCTCCCTGTTCAAGCAGGGTCGCCTAGAGCATATTGCCCAGGATCACATCCAGACGGGTTTTGAATATCTCCAGGGAAGGAGACTCCACCACCTCTCTGGGCAACCTGTTCCAATGCTCTGTCACCCTCACAGGGAAGAAGTTTTTTCTCAGGTTCAGATGGAACTTCCTGTGGTTCAGTTTCTGCCCGTTGCCTCTTGTCCTGTTGCTGGGCACCACGGAGAAGAGACAGGCCTCATCCTCTTGACACTCCCCCTTCAGATACTTGTACATGTTGATGAGATCCCCTCTCAATCTTCTCTTCTCCAGGCTGAACAGGCCCAGCTCTTGCAGTCTTTCTTCATAGGAGAGGTGCTCCAAAGCACCTTATAAGCTCTAAACTGTAATACACCAGGTTTGTCTGTGAAGTCCAACGCACACCCTGTGAACAGCTTCAAAATTTGTCCAATACAAATTCAATTTTCATTTATAGCTTAATTTTATTAACAAATCACGATATACTGCATCTACCTGTCAAGTAGCCTACGCTACTTCCTTTCAAATGTTGTAGGAACAAAAATACAAGTTTCTAATTAACTTTGTCATAGGAACAAGAACTGTTTTAAAACCTCTCTCTCCAAAGTACTGAGATTTAAAGTAATAAATACTCCTTCAGAAGTAGGCCAGTTTGAATTTAATATGCACCAAATAAATATTCCCTCAATTAGATGTGTGCAAGTAAAAAGCTTTATGTTATGGCTTATAGCAATTTCAGATAAAGAGCTTGTGTGGTGGAGTGAATCCAGCTAAGAAGTGATTGCAGTAGTGCAACATATTTTTAGCACAGGATAGCATTCATCTGAAAAATAATGCTGAGAATTTTTGTGATTTTTAGATCACATTAAGTTTTGAGCAAGACTACCATGCTTAATTGCCTTCACAAATTTCTTCTCAAAAATTAGTAGGGCAAATTAAGGGTCCTTGTAATCAATTGTGCCACTTCTCATCTGGCAGAAACGTGCCCTTTTCCTTTTGTGTTGAAGCCATCATCTAAGTTGTACTGTTACCCACAAGACTAACAAAAGAGAAAAGTCATCTGTTGCAGTGATAAGACTGCTGCATTATCACTACTTTGATATTTCCAACAACACTTCTACTCAGTCTGACTGAAATCTAAGCCTATCTTCATGACTAATGAGGAGTCCTGCTACTACTGCAGAACAGCCTTACTAAAAACTCTTTTAATTAAAGGATGGCAATTAAAAGAAGAGGAAAAACACTGTTCAAGTTCAAAGAATATTTACAAAAAAAAAATCTAAGAGACAGACATATAATCCACAACAAAGTGGGATCTTGCACATATCAGTCCCCCTGAAATCCTCCTCTGCAGCACAGGTTAGAACTGCACATAGACTGTCCACAGTAATATACCAGTATGTCAGGTATCACTCGGGCTAAGTTTGTTCCTAGCGAGGATTACAAACAGTATTTTTGTTTGTATAGAGCCACCAGCGCTTCAAATGAAAGCACTTGTTCAAGGGGTTACACAGTCCCTACTGCACATATATCCAAAGATTAGCAAGACTGCAATTACTTAGGGCAAGCACAGGTATCAATACAGTGACAGCATGGCTAGTCTGGGTAGGCCGCGTTACAGACCACTGATTTAAACAACGGTTCCTCTGAGTCTTGTCAATACAATCATAAGCATTGCCTACCCTTAGCTGGAGAAAGTATCTACGTCAGGAGAAAAGCAGTGTTGGAACCCTTCAGAGACCCGTAACAGTCTTTTCTAGAGTACAGAATTATTCAAAAGAGCAGCAACTATTTCTTCAAGTCATAAAAGTCAGTATTAGGCTTGCTGACTTCAGCAAAGAGAGACTGACTTTTACATGAAGGAGACCGGGCAGACCTCAGCCAACACGGCCTTTGACAGCTGCTACAGGGAGTACCTGGACAGCTATACCCAGCCAATGCCTTAATGGCTGTGGAAGATGGAAAACATCTGGATAGACTTGACTGATCAAAAGGATAGGGGAAAACATACTGTACCTCTTCATTTTCCATTCTTTTTCTCCAAAATCCATTATGCCAGCCCAGATGACTTTCTCCATGCAAGCGCTAGCATCAATCTCGTATGTTGAAAATGCAGCAGAGACAATGCAACCTGCCATTGGTTATCTGCAAACGGGTGTTGCAGATTGTCAAAGCATCTCTTCATTTTTGTCTTGATTCTGCTTTCAAGGCAATCACATGAAGCCTTAAAAATAATTAGTGCTGTTTGTGCTGGAGCATGACATCAAAAGAGTCCTAGTATTTTGTTTCCTCAATACAGTTGCCCAAAAAAAAAAAAAAAAGCCACACCCCCCCCCCCATGCTTCTGTAAACTAGTGATAGAGAGAGGAAAAAATATACTTGTCTACAGAGTTAACTGTAATAAATTGAGGGGTAAAGCTGGCTAGTACTCTTGGGTCCTGCATTACAACCTGGGACTGCAGGGTCTGTAATTCTCAGCTGAACTCTAGCAGATGCTCTGCGATCTTTGACAGCGGCAACTGCTCTCAAAGTCACCCCAAATTTACAGACTACACTGTTAGAAGAATATCTGCAAAGAATACAGCTATCAGTGTTGACTCTTACCTCCAAAGTATCAAATTTATTCTTCTTGTAACATCTTCCCGAATTCATAGTTAATGCTGCACCTTCAAACATCAAGAAACTCTCTCTGACATAGCATCAAATCTCCAGCATGTCACTAGAGCGGCTGAAGTAAAAATGACAAGTGGCTTTGACATTACGTTGGACCAAGAGTTCTGGGGAGAGGCAGGAGATGAATTTCTGGCAATGCTTTTCACTCTTCACAGCCCTTTGTTCTGGAGGATCATTGCCTGTTATTAGCCTAATTCAAGAAATTCAGCTTTGTCTCATTTACTCTTAAATGATTTAAGATTCATCTTATAAATGGAGCACAGTCTGCTGTGATTCAGAGCTGCAAGTCTACTTCTACGACAGTAAGAAAGATATGACATGAAGTTCAATCTTAGGTCTGCTCATAGCTCCACTTTTCGTAAATTATTTACCATCTGTTCACAGTACTGTCTATTTAGATGAAGATGATTCAGCCATCCATGCCAGGAGTTACAAGTGGAGATGTTGCACCAAGAAGTCAGACTTGATTTCCACTTCAGGCATTATTGTTTCACAGGTGCTGCCAGGAAATATAGATGCTAGGCATTTTCCAAACACTTTTCCGAACCTTGATTCGGGGAAGAGTCGGCAATTTGTATACCTGTCAACTCGGTTCACTGAATAGCACAGTGCAAGGAGGTCTTCAGGAGGGACTTAAAAAGCAGACAGCGTAGGGACCTGTGCAGATGAGTGCCGGAAGGTCACACATTAACATATAGGGAGCCACAGAGAAGAAGGTACAAAGATGGACTGTGAAACATCTGACATGCAGGTAGCAGAGCAGAATTGACAAGAGACCTTGGAAAGCCTGGGAAGCAAAGCTAAATGGAGAGGGTCAGAGCTATGTATAGCTTTCGAGAGTGACAAAGAGTATCCATCAGATAAAATAGCTGGATGAGAAGTTCACAGGGAATTTCTAAGAAGGGAATTTCATGTAGAAGTAGGTTAGTGGAAGTGTTTTGGCAGGACCAATAGAAGTAATGGGTATGACTGAGAAGACGAATTCACTTAATATGTATTAATCAGAACAAGTTAGCAAAGAAAACCCTGAACAAAAGAATAGGCTACTCTTCAACTGGAGAGATGGAGGAAATTCAGAATAACTCGCTTGGTACAGTTCTGAGCAAAAGGAGAAACTGAGCCTTCTGCAACGCTCCATTTGCGCTGAGAAGGCATTTGTAAAGCGTTTTACAGAGACAAGCCGATATGCAAGATTGAATAGTAGAAGCTTAGCAGTGGACAGAGACACTTCTGCAAATCATCTGCATAGACATATGATAGCTGAAGCTATAGAAATTGATGAATTTACCTAAAGATCAAGGTGAAGAGTAAAGGGGTCAAGATCAGAACCCTGAGAAACAGCCTCTTTTCCCCTCAGAATCACTGAAGAAAGTACTTCTTGCAAATGGCAGCCTCTCACAGCAAGAAGCGTGCTAAGGACCAAACACTTGACCATTCAAAATAAGTATGATTTTCATCCCAATGCATTTAGCTGAGTGAAATTAGATGCCTAGTATTGTGAAGGGCAACAGAACACAGGACTGCAGTTGTCCCATCTGCCTGCAAAAAGTACACCATGAAAACAGTTGACCTTTAAACAGTCAAAATACCCTTCCTCCCAGAGGCGCTATCCGGCTTTATAACGTGGTATCTCCCTTCCCTGTGCAGCGTTAGTAGTATGTTACTGCTCATCTCACTATTACCAGTCCCACGTAGGGAGCACAACAACAACAGCTCATCGACTGATAAAAGCAGACAGCACATATCCCCTCAAACATGGCATAATGTTCTCAAGGATTTAAGCTTATTTATTATCGTCCTTATGATTTTTGAGGCATGGCTACCTACATCTGCTGTATACTGTAGATTTGACTTGTGCTGAAGTGCATCAATCGTTGTTTCTACATTTAAATAAACACCTTATAGAAACGCTCCCTCATCTACGAATTACCAAGACGGACAACAGAGAACGTTTCTAAGCAAGGACACTTTAAGGACAGGAGTCCATACGTTATGGATGACAGTCGTCACCACTGCCCCAGGTTTTCTGGGGGCAAAGAACTGCCCTAATGCAAGGAATCATTCCCACTCCAGATACAAAAAGGAGACAGAAGCCTCCACAAGTTGGACAAGCTCTTAAGGACGTCTAAATTGCTACTCTCAAATAGAAACACATACATACACGGACATACATCCTCTCTTAAAAATACCAACATAAGAACGCATCAGGAGTTTATACACACACGCAAAATTGACAAGCTGCATAGAAAAATGGGACACGACAAACTGCTGCATATTTTAAATTCCTTGGGGACACTGAACAAACGACAAGATATAAGAAAGAACAAGGAATTGTATCTTGGCAGAGAGCTAAGAAAGTCTCCACCAGCAAGAAATTAAGCTCAAAGCCCTATTTTAATAATCACTGCCAGAAAAAATGTAAAGAATATTCTTTCCCCACAATTAAAAGACAATCTTAAAAGAAACATTCAGAATACAGAAACTTGAGAAAGTTCTTGGAGGAATCCGCCATGGGCAAGAATCAAGTACTCATGTAAACAGACAAGGTCAGTAAAAATCTCCGTATGCTGACAGTGCTTTCTGAGTAGAGGAGAATAAAGCTGGAGTATTAACCAAAATTATGCCTTGAGTCAGTGGCCCGTTGCCACCCAGATCCTATCAGCTGAGCAGCAGAGAAGAAACCTGGCTTGATATGAGATGCTGCTCTCATTTATAAAATGCTGATATCAGTACCAAAGTTAATAAAAATGAGCTATGGATGATGAGAACCAGTTTTGCTTATGCTGTACCCAAGCTGTGCCAGGTTCATTCTCAAATCCAGATGAAGATATTTCCTGTCTCTACCAGCATGCAGTCCAGAAACGGCACGTCTGATGTGGCCACAAGACACACGGAACTACCTGATGGAGCTGCTCGTTCCCAGGCAAGCTGGGATGCTCTAGGACAACACACCCAGGCTCCAGTGGCTGCTCCAGAAGGACCTGGCTGTCCCATCGGCCTGGCGTCAGGCCTGCTGGTGCTGTGAGGTTATCTCAAATACCTGACGGCATCTCAAAAGGCACTATAGCTACATGTGTTTAATGCAGCAGAATTGTGTCCAGAATACTAATTAAAAAGTGAACGCACAGCTTAAGACTAGCTTTCTAGAGCAAATTAAAAGAGGGGCTAGTCTCTACTTTCTTCTACCTTCTAGTCAAAAATCCAGTCAAAAGGTGGAAGTCAAATCCCACCTCTGGTAAGGGCACCACTGGGCTGGACACTGAAGCCAGCATTAACTGCTGTTTCCTCTTGAGCAAGTTATCATGTTAACACTTTGGTTTCCTCAACTGAGCTGGCTGGACCAGTCTTGTGTTGAGCTCCTTCCTAGTTTTAGGGCGTAAAGCTGCTTTCTGAGTAGCTGTTTTTTGTTTGGTTTTTCTTTTAGGCTAGAATAGTCTTTAACAGCTAGGAAATGCCAGGGGCCTGGCCGCAGCCTCCACGGCAGACAGAACAAGCTGGGGACTAAACAGGCAGATGGGGAAAGCAGTGCTAGGAAGAGGAGGGAACAACACGGTGAATAGCATCTAGCAAAATAAAATAAAATACCAAGAAAAACTCTAGTAGTGAACACTCAAATCTATTCCTCATCTTATTCAAAGGATGACAAATATTCTCCAGGGAAATAGCAGTTCCTGACACCACACCCACACGCCATTATGCCAAAGCTTTAGCACGTTCTGGCTGCTCAAAGCCATTCCAGTTTAAGAAACACAACCTGGCAAATTCAAAACTCAAGTTGGAAGAAACTAATGCTATTTGTGCTCCTGCAGCCCCAGCCAGTTCTCATGGTTCATAGCTATGTCGTACCGATTTCAAATGTCTTTCTCCATTGCTGTGCAAGACAAACGTTGCTCTAAACGGACCAACCACGCAGAGCATTAAATGAATCAGAGCACCTAAACAGTAAATAGATGTCACACCCTTCCATTTTCAAGTACTGCTTTAAACAATAATGACGACAATAATAAAACATTTTCTGGCTAAGGAGCCATCTAACGTCACTGGCACCCTTTGGTAGCAAGGCAGACAGGTTTCAAAGCACAGCCCGCAATCTCCTATACCTTCACTTTTCTCACAATAACCAGACAGCAACCACTTGTACCATGAATTGACCCTGCAGCCCAGCCTCTTTCACAGATCACAGGACACTGGAGTTGATCAATATTGTGTTTCACACCAGTCTGCCAATGCACAGCATTTTCAAAAGCAGCAATTGCACACAACAAGACCCAAGTCTGCAGACAGCATCTAAACTCTCAATGCAGCAAAACTGAGACCCTCCACCCTTTACGAGCACCTTCCTTAAAGCGTCCGCAGCCTTAAAATGTTGTACCCTCTTTACATGGTGACGGGAGAGGAAGAGAAAAAAAGACAGAAGGTAGAGGGAGAGGTAAGCCCTGGCAGGACGCACTCCTTGCCCTGCCAAGAGGAATCCCATTGCTCCCCAGCTTGAGGCCAATGAGTCCCACTGCCAAGTGGGGCTTCCCCAGTTCAGCTCCACCTACCACTCTGTTGAACACAGGAGCAGCTTTTATCTAGTCTACAGAACCACGCTATGCAGCATTTTCTATTGCATTTTCATTAAAAAGTTTGAAAGCATGTAAAAGGACAATCTGGAAAAATTCAGAGTTGATTCGTTGGAACCCATTGCTATAAAAAAAGTTAACAATGAGAGATGTGTGATAACACTAGTTTTCACGTTGTTCTGTATGCACAGATGATGCAGGCTGTAAATGCTCGTCTCCAATTCCATCTATTCTCTACTTTTGTCTTTCAGATGGTAAAGTTCAGCATGCTGTGTTTTGACTTGAAATCCAGTCTACAGAAACAAAAAAAAAAAAACACTTGCCTCCTAACAAGGAAGAAGAGAAATTAATGTAGCGAAACAGTATGAATTAACTTAGATTTTATACCCTGTAACTTTCATGTAAATAAAGGCAACTTTATTATGGCTCTCGTGTTAGCATACAGTCCCTGAACACTTTATCATGCATGAAAATGAGAACCGTAACTTAAAATCCTAAGCACATAAGTCTCTGCAACCTACTCAAATAATACATATTCACAGATTTGAGTTCCTTCCAGAATAATTGGATATAAAAGTGGAATAACTTTAGAATTAGGCATCAAGTTTTAAGGAGGAGAGAATAGTTTTGTCAAAAACACTAAATTCCTCTCTCAATCTTTGCTTTGGACTCTTAAGGTAGAGCTATACTAAAGAAATTGAATTGCATATTAACAGAACTGCCTACTAGTCTGAATTGCTTGCCAGTCTCTTCCCCTCCACCCCAAAAATCACGCCGAGACACAAAGATAGTTTGCTGAGTTCTATAGGAAAAGTTATAACTACACTTTGGATGGAAGTGAGTTTCTCTGCATTTCCTCTATGGCCAGACTCCTTTCTCAGATCAGTCAGTTTTACTTCACTGAATCAGAAAAAAATCCCCATCTCATTCTACATTAAAAATGAGAAAAGCTGCAAAAAAAAAGTTTCAGAACAAGCTTCTGGAGTGTTTTCCACTCTTGCCTGAATGTCCATTTTTTCCAGCAACGAATGATAACAAACAGTATTTGTTTTCTATCTATATACAGATACATAAATATATCAAGACATGCATGTTTTAATCTGTGCAGGCAAGAGTGAGGTAATCATACAATATCCACTCTAAATGCAAAGTTTGGTTTTTTGTTTTTTTGTTTTTTTTTTAAATGGACATTGACCATATTCTTACTTTCCACACACATGCTGCTTATTACATCAACCTGAAAATTTGTGCATGTGCTATCAGTAATTTGGGGAGCAGAACAACAGATTTCCAGCTCTACCTGGAACAACTCCCATTTCAATAGCTAAATGGAAATGTCAGATTTTTCAAAAGCACTCCACCCCACTTTAAAACAATAGGAAAGCTACCCAAAGCTGTACCCACATTCCCTGCTGGGCTAATATACTCCAAGTGGAAGACCATGCTACCAAAGGTCACACCTCCTGGTACCTGGACTAGCTAGACTAGAGCTAGAACGGATATGCCCGCTTACACCGCGATCCCATTTTCAAGTGCAGCATAAACAGCCTAAGAACAGTCGCAGCTGCGAGATTCTCAGCAACTCTGAAGAGCAATCCCAAAATATTTCAGAAAGTATCTGTATTAACATCGGAACGCTTTTGTATTTCTGGAACTAATACACTTTTTGATTTAGTCCTCAACTTTCATCGTACGAACTGGAAGAAAATTACATACTTCTAAAAAATGTGTTGCTGCTGGCACGTATCTGGAATCTCTGCTCGATGCTGCAGTTAGCCAACGCCAACCGAGATTCCAGATGGGCTGCTGAGTGTTTTCGGTTTTTAAAAATATGGCAGCCAATGCACCCATCTGGCTGCATGTAGAAGTGATGGAGGAAAAAAGATCAAGCTATACCCATGTAATTGAGGTTGATAAATCGGGCGCTAAAATTGTGCACAGCAGGGAAGAAATATAAATGTATATACAGAGAGAAGAGCAAGTACAATTTATCTGCACCATTAGAGTAAGCCACCATATTCAACACAAAAAAGTCACTTTAGACAGCTGAATCACTGTTCTCGTGTGCAATGGTTTTAACATATTTGTACTGGTATTTTAATATAGTTTATAGCAAAGATTAGAAGCTTAAATGTACAAAGTTCCTCCATAAGCACAAGCAGCAAAGTAGCAGACAGTACAAGCTCCAGAATTTATGCTCCAATAAAGATCAGAGGTCAAATTATCTTTGCACCTTCTGTTATTTTCAGCAACGCTAAGTGAATATAAGATTATATTTTGTCATTTGCAGCCAGTTTACACTCACTCTATGCAGCTATAAACAACTCCAAAAAGAGCACAACAGTAGAAAGCCCAGCAGGTCTAGCCAGGAGTATATTAACTCTATGGCACAACAGATGAAACCAAAGACCTCAAACTATTTAGCTTTGTATCCACAGCAGTAATTCTCAACTGTGGCCAGCTACTTCACAGGTGGCCACCACAAAAAACAGTGTTGAGCATATTTTGTCATTAATGCAGCCTCTACGAACTCTCTGTTGCCACATATTTGAAATGCTTCCTAGGTTCCCTGAAGGTAAGGGAGGTGAGGTCGGAAGGAGACAGCAGGTCAACATCAACCCTGAGTACACTTAACAAATACAAGGCTACCAGTGGATTAAGGAAGCTCACCAAGTTCCCTAAAACGTCTCTGCCTGGAGTTGACCCTGTCCCCACCAAACCCAGCAATTTTTTGTTCACCACCATCGGCTTCACCAGGAAGTACAGAGCAACATAAACCATGCTAATAAATGTCACTGGCCTTTGACCTTCAATCTTGACAATGTTTGACAGTATAAGGAGCTGAAGTTAAGCCTGTTGTTCTGTTTAAGAAAACATCTTTTCCTCAGTTGCAAGTAAATTACTAGACTTGTCACTAACCAAAGAACAAGGTAAAAAAAAATTCTAAGAGTTTATGTGATGTTTTTAAAAACCAAGAGGTACAAGCCCAATTCTCTTCCCACTTAATGTTCATTTAGTTACTCTGACCTTCAGCAGAGTAGCTTCTACTTGACAGTGGCATAAACAAGAGGCAACTGAAAACCACAAAACTCGGGAGGAGCACCGATTAAGCATATTATTGGAGAGGTCTCTATGGGTCTGAGCTCACCATCAAGGCACATGACTACTACAGTGTCACACAGACCCAGCTGCTGTACAGAATGATTGCTAGGTGACAGTTTAAACTACGTGGGGTTTACTCTTCTCTTTTCCTTGAAGAGTTCATTACAACATAGATAGGAAAAAAAAAAAAGTAGTAGGAACAAAGATGCAGAAGGAAAAAGCCTACCCATGTCGAAATCAGTGGGAGTTCTGCCATCCAGCTTGATGGAGCCAGGATTTCATGCATTATCTCATTCTATTATTATTAAAGAAATAATGAGTACAGATTTATCCAGAAGGACTTCTCATTCAAACTCTTAGATAACTGGCATCTTCTAAACAGTCAGCCAGATGTTCCCAGAAGCACACGTCCTCAGCATCCTAAAGAACAGAGCCACTTTATGCAGCATCCATTTAAAAAGTGGCATTGACTTATTCTAGCCATACTTTCACTGAAAATCAAATTTTTTTTCCTTACTAAAGGAGCAGCTTTTTTTTTGTATTGCTGCACATGCAGGCTCAAAGGAGAGTCACATCTATCAAAGACTATTCTTTTTTATAGCATTTGCACTGTACTTTAAGTGCCAAGATACAAACAAAATCCTGAATTCAAAGCTAAAACCCAAAACTCCTACTCATTTTACATTTTCCATCCAATAAACACTTTTTGACTAAAAACAACATATACATTCCCTAGAACCATTAAAATTAGAAGTTAGAGAAATGCTTGAGTGGTAAGTAAAAATAACAGCACAGTCGATCTTAATTTGAAATTCTGCTTTACAATTCAACCAAGCTCTTCCATCTACTACCTCTCAACTTGCAACAGTACACTGATTACAGGTCTGTACCCTGCTCCAGCTTTCTCTGCCTCATCCCAAAGTTCAGAAAGGGAACAGGGGACTACAACCTATCATATTTGACTTAAACATAGGGGCTTGGGGTTTTGGTTTTTTCTCTTTTTAAAAAAAAAAAAAAGTCTTTCTTGTTAACTAAAATTCAAGATGATGAAATACAGACTGCTTCCGTATAAACAGAGACAATGAAATGTTGAGTCTACTGTCATTTTGACAACTGAAAACATCCTGCTTAGTTCTGTCAAACCCAAAACTATCAGTGCATGCAGCTAAAGCTTAGCAGTAGTATTTAATGTTGTGTTAGCAGTCTCCTCAGACCTCCTCCAGACAAAGAGATGACATTGGAACGCACTGCACTCACTCCATCAGATTTTTTTTTCCATGTTATTAATATTGGTAATATACTTTATCTTCAGCTAGGTCAGGCACCTTACTACTTGTAAGGTAGATGATATTTCCAGGAATTTCAACAGATCTTTGTAAAGCATACTTCAGTAGCAATATTTATCCAAGACAAAGCATGGAATGAATCTGGCATCTGTGCACCTTCTCCACTTTGAGGTCACAAATGGATATACAGAGATGTAGCTTTTTGTTTTTTAATTGATTTTTAAGTTTCAGTAAGCCTCAGTCGTGCCTTTGTAAAGCCAGCGGACAATGAACAGCAGTTCAGAGGTGCTCTAGTAACTTTAAATGAAGCTGCTCCAGAAATAATGGATTTCTGCCCCAAATCATGCCTTTCCCTGAGAGGGTACAGTATTATATGACACAACTAAGGCTTTCTGCTTGACAGAGATCACCCAAGAAATCTCTGCTGGCACTGGCAAAAAAATCACTGCAGCTGCTGCAAACAGCTTAGCTAGTTCTGTATAATATAAAACCCGTTAAAAAAAAAAAAAGTACAATAGCTTAGCTACTATATCTGTTGCCCTGCTTACCTCCCTGACTCACATGGAAGGAGGAGGTCAGGGAATTTGAAGGGAAAGACAATCTGCTCACAATTTCTGTGATTGCTTCCCACCACTCAGACCACCACATTCATTTGTGCAATACTGGGAGGATCTCCTATCACATGAGGGGGAAAAAAAAGTGCAATTATCATTGGAGACAAATCCTAGAAGTCCAAGAATTAAAAAGCTCAAAATCCTCAAGGCAAACAAGTCTACTTAAGTTCATAGATTATGAACACATTAGGGGAAGCCTGACTTGACTTTGAAATTTTTTGAGAATTGAAAAATTAGAAATTCTGGGCTTCCCTTGGAAGGAAAGCCCAATTTCCATCTGATAGGAATGTGTGAACTTTTAAACACACACATACATGTACATGAAGTCCTGTTTTGAAGAATATTAATATGGTTTATTTCTAGGGCTCAGGCACACTGATTTCCCTTTCATTACACAGCACTGCCACTAAAACCACTTATAAAGTTAAATATTCTGACAGAGAAAAGAAAAATGTATTTTTCCACAATATCCTGCAGAGTTTAGACATGCTTATGTACACGGAAGATAATTAAGTTTATTAGCAGTTGGTGGACTACTCTCAGGCTTTCGCAAAACATCTCTGAATTATGGCTCAAAAGAAAATAAGTCAGCCCCTCAAACCCACATTCCTCAACTGCTAATTGTCAAGCAGAAATGTGAAGCACTGCTGGGAGCAAGCTGAGGAACAGCTGGGCTCTTGGGCTGCTCTTTACTTTTCCGCAATACATCTCCAAAACCCACACTTGCCATAGCTAAATCGCGGCGCAGCATTTGGAAGGTGAGAAAACCCAGGCTGCTCCACAGCAGCGCTACCACGCAGCTCGCCTCCCCTGCCTTCCTCCCAGCGCCGGCACGACAGAGAATTAATGGAGCGGGGAAGGAAAAGCGCAAGGAGGAGGGGATTTTGCTCAGTTTCTGCTCAGTTCTTGCTGCTTTGGAAATCAAGCTACTGTTTTAACTCGCCACGGTAATGTCGTTATTCCTTAATAAGAAGGACGACAAAGGGTATCAGTTAATTAGCAGCCAATAGAAACTGTTCGGAAGAACCTTCTGGCACGCAGGACGCGAACACCGGGGAGGCGCTCTCCCCGCCAGCTCGGGCGCTGCGGCCGCATCCCTCTGCCGCCGCCGCCGGGGCGGCCGCCGCTCCGCTCGCTCCCGCGGAGAGACCCGGCGCGGGCGCTCCGCGACAGCGCGCCGAGCGAGAGCGGCTCCTCGCGCTGCCCGGCGATCCCCAACGGGCACCTGCGGCAAACGCAGAGCTTCCCTCGGGGAAAGCCGAGCAAGGTCCTCACGCCAGCACAGCGAGCGCAGAGCTGACGCGCTTATAACAACGCTTTCACAAATCGACGGCTGACGAGCCGGAGGCAAGAGAGGCACGTATCAGACGACTGGGTCAAGGATAGCCTGATAGCTGGCAATTTCACTGTAAGGAGGGGGGGGGGAAAAAAAAAAAAAAAAAAAGCAAAACTGCTCTGGAGGTAAGATTTGATAACTTAAAGAGTTTGAATCCTGCACTTAAGAACAAAATCCATCTGAAAAGCGTAAGGACATAAAAATCTGTCCAACAGATGCACAGAAAGAGATCCATCACGCGTCACGTCCTTTACGTGATTTACCTTTAATTGAGGCTACCCAAGTCATGCATCGAACCATTCAGTCGCAATTACCAGGGAGCTCCTATTTGAAGGAGACTTACTGACATCTTAAATATGGTTATGAAACCAGACAAGAACCATCAGCTCCGCAGCACAGCTCGTGCTCACCGAGCAAGGTTTATACATGCACGCTCACATACAAAAAAAAATCTGAACAATTAAGGTTACCAACATCGCTTATAAATTCTGCTATTCATCATCCCAAGTGTTACATTTGGGAGCTGGGGGAGGAAGGAGCCTACAACCAGTCCGATTTAATCATCACATCTGCTAAGAACTCCCAACTTTGGATGTCGTTCCAGCAAGAAGTAACCTTTAAAAAGAACACACGCACAAGCTACTCTGTTCAACAAAACCCACTCGAAATATTTAATGTCAAGGCACTGATAAATTTAAGAAAAAAGGCTGGGCTGCTTCGGTATCTGCATTAGACAGTTGGGGCGAGTTGCACATTTACAGTGCCTTGACAGAGCTGGAGGATGTGGCATTAACAGCAAAGAGGCTCATTACAATATGCTGCTTTAATCCAAGAAAGCTTTGATTTTCATTACTAATCCCCTCTGATTGTTAAGATGCTGTGCCCAGCTAACATTACCTGCACAGCACGCTGTCACTACGGCTAACTCACCCGGGAGGCAAATACAAGCCGCGAGGATGCCGTAGTGGGGCCAGTTATCCTGAGCCTACATAAAGCTTGGGAAACCACTGATGTGAGGGAATCTGAGAGTTACCTGTCGATAACCCAGCCCAAATACGTGCTGCACAGGATGATATCAAGTAAAGTACCGAAGGGGCAGAAAGAAGTGAGGACAATAGAAGTACAGAACAATGATTACCCAGGTGGTTAAGGCCCCTGGCTGCACCAGTCTTGCACTGATGTTTATCACAAGCTTTTTTTCAAAGCAGAAAAAAGTTCTGCACATTGGATTGTCCTTGGAGAAAGGGGAGGAAATGGGTTTAAAATTACAGAGGAAGGAAAAGTCTGCAGACTGAGATTTAAAAAAAAAAAAAAGAAAAAAAAATCCCACAAAGCTGAAAGTATACAGTTCAAAAGTTTCCGAACAGCTTGAACTCCACAAGCTTCCTCTCACCCCACTGGAAAGGGACATTCTTTTAACTCAAGCCTTTGACAACTAAATACCTCTATAAATTAGTCAAATTTCCATTCAAAATATCCCAGAATACATTGCAAGTATCAATTAACATGAAAATCCAATACAGTAACTTAGATGGCAACACTGAATGTCATTAGGTTCAAGATCAAACGCCTTCAACTCATGCACAAAATACAATACCATCAGCACTTGCAGACCTATGCAGAACAGCTAATCCAGCACAATAAAAGCTTCAACCCCAGGAGTTTTCAGAGTTTATTTCCACCACCACCACATTATATTTCCAGTTTAATTTCTGTTTAACAACATGCTTCACAGACCAAAACATTGCATATAACACTTGACACCAGCATGTCCTAGCAAAGTTGATACACTAAAAAAAGATGATACTCTTACAGATTTCTGAGCAGGTTTTCTCTGGATGTCTGCCCAAAAAGTGCTGCAAATACTCTGGCTCCAGGCTCTCTCAGTTACACCCAGCATTCATCTCGACAGGTTAGCGTAATCAGTTTGCATGCCACAGAATGATCTGAAGCAAGCAATCGGGCTCCTTTTACTAGAGCCAAGCAGTTACAAAAACCGAAGAAATTGTAAAAGGAAGTTAAACATCAGCTAATTCTACTCACAACATACTGCTGTTTATTCTGGTGCTCTGTCAATTTAGTAATCCAGCAGAACCATATACTTGACTGTTATCTTGTATGTGCAAGCAAGAGATTATTAGGAGGGAAAGGAATTCAAATTGTCCGTAATAACAAACCTCGAATGTTTAGAGAAAAGAGAGAAAGGAAGAAGAAAGTTACCAGATAAATTCAGGCTGCGAAATTCAAACAGGTTTCATGTTTGCTTAGCTTCTTTTTAAGTAACAGAAATTCAGGTGTTCTGAAGCTAATTTGCTTTAGCAGTTTTAAGCATTGAAAATGAATGCTGTGAGAGAAAAGAAGTCACGCAGCAGCACGGACCGCGTACATGCCTCTCGAGCTGCTGAGTGAAGGGGCTCGCAGAGGTAAAGGCAGGACTGCAATTCTGAACTAGATTAATCTATACTAGCCATCCCCTTAGGGCCGTCTGCGTTCCTATACTTGCTACTGCCAACTTTTAATGTTAATTTGAACTTTTTCTTCCTTGGGGAGGGAAAACAGGAATTTTAAAATAAGTCTTTAATCACATCGGGATACCACCACGTGTTCCACCAAGAAATAAGTGTTTCTTTCCAACCTGGTTGCTGAGGAGGGGGAGAGTATTGTTTTGCATCGTTTAAGAATTATGAAACGGTTAAACTCATACACACCCTTCCTGCCTCTCTGGGAAAGGAAGAGTGCATTTATTTATATATTCCATTCAGAAAGCTATATTTGAAAGCTATTTTAAGACCACCCATTGAAATGTTGACGTGGCAACATTAAAGCAATTTGGACAACAGGGACTTTTCAGCCTGCTACATTTGCATGATGCTCTAAGTCTTTAATACACGATCAAGTAATTTTTTTTCCCCTCCAGGATTTCTGCCACAATCAAAATAAGTTAATGGCAGCACTAAAGAAAATACCACCACATCCAAGATGATGTGCAGTTTGTATACCTGTAGGATGAAATACTCCAGTGGAGTACTCTAACGCTTCTTCACGTTGTGCTGCATTTTAGAAGGCTGATCCTCGACAGAGCTCAAGTTTCTGCTTTTCAATTAGTTTTATGACCTTATCGGTTGAATTCTGACACACTTACATACTGCTTGAAAGGAGGAAATTTCTTTTAAAGGAGCTATCAGGAGGCATGAAATAGGAATTCAATCCTCAGTATTTGATAAGGTCATCACTGGGAAAGTGATTCCTTTGTATAATCAGATGCCGTGAACTGCTCTCCTCAAACATTAAACTTTTCATTCAACGCCACATCGAGTGATCCCGGCACGTCCAACAATCCTGAGGAACCAGGTGATTTTATTTCGGTTCTGAAAGACCCGACCAGTTCTGATTTGAGAAACTGAGTCCCTCGCCTTCCTTTCAGTCCAAAACCACCCAAACTTCTGCTCTCTTTTCCTTGTTCAGCCCATCACCAGCCTTTGGCCACATGCTCCAGCTTTCAGCATACTGCACCCACTGAATTAAGTGTTCAGACCTCTAAATGCTAATCGCTTGTACGATCAGCAGCTCTTACACCTTTCTACAGCTGAATGAGAAACAATCAGGGGAATTAAACACCAAGCTTCGTTCAGCCTTTTGGAAGTGGACGGCCTCCCCCTGCCCTTCCAGGGGTTAACTTTTCACCCTTCCAGCACCACGGTCTGAACAGCTGTGCAACACACCAGCCAGAAAGAACAGGTCTATCCAAAAGGGGGTGAATTCAGGGAGGTTTTGGTTTGCTCCCCAAATCTGATTACCCTGCCTGGATCTGGCAAATGCTTGCCCCAATACTGCATGGACAACACATCGCAGAGGTAGGAATGAAGAGCCAGCACTAGTCAGAGCACCAATGTCACGAGCGAAAACCGCAGACGTATAGGCTGACACACGCTAAAGGCAGATCTGCCATTCCTTTCCTTCAACTCACCAAGCAACACGCTTGCAGTCGTTACCTTCTCTGATCAACAGTTATCCGCTTCAAGGTTCCTGGACAGTCAACAACTGTGTTTAACTCATTTGTTTTCTAAATTACTGGGTAACAACAAAAAAAAACAAAAAAACACCACACCATCACACATCAACCTAAACAACCCCCACAAAAGAAACTGTGGAACTGTGGCTAGGAAAAGGAGGACAAAAACCTCTGCTTGAATACTTTCCCACAAAGCGCACAAGAGTTCTTCCTACCATTTCCTCTTCCCCCCACACTGTGCACTAAAGTCTGTTCTTAGACAAAAAAAAGAACAGAATGAGAAGCTTATATTCATGACAAGGGTTGCAAAAGTTTACACTTCCCTACAACGCACGCTCTCGTTCATTCTATAGTCTCAGAAAACAGCCAACATATTGGAAAGCAGTTTATCAACGAGGTACAGACCGCAAACATTCGTTTCCCTGAACTCATTATCCTATCAAAGCCTGTGAGAGAACACTGTCTGTAACGTATGACAAAAACATTCATATCACAACAAAATTCACCTAACCATCTGATGCCAAAGATCGTTTCACAGATCTCATCGCTCCCTCCTCCAATGACGACCACAAATGTTATATTTTGCATATATACAGCAGGCAGGGCACCACCATTTAATTTTAACATAAATCTACAGTAGCAATGTGCAAACAGCAGGCAGCCAGTGATTTCATGTGTCATTAAATAATTCACGCTAACTGTCCAAAGGATACCTGCAATCGTGCAGTTTGACAAGTCTCAGGAAGCAGAACTCAGCTAGCGCTGCATATTCAAGAAAGTCCGTGTGTGCTTTACAAGGTCTCTGCACTCCTGTGAACCTTGTCCACTACAAATACAGGCTTTAGATATATTCTCACTTTGAGATAACTCACACAGTTGACTATTTGCAGGGCAAACGAATGCAATCAAACACTAAAGCTTCAAGGAGATTAGAGAGCTGCCAAGGTCTGAACTATATCAACAGCTTGAAGTCAGCTCATTCAATAAAGCTTTGACAGTATTACATTGGCAAAACAAACAAACCGATGGTGCTCACGTCGGACATGGCTTCCCACGCCACTAGCTCTTTCTACTTGTTTAAGGGGAAAAGGAGCATCTGTTCAATTGCCATTTCTAGAGAGAGAATTTGATCCTCTAATCGCAAGACTACCATAGCAGAGCTGTTGGGCCAGCACCCAGACTCAGTTACAACCCGGCAGGGAGACACAGGTTAAGCATTTTGGCTTTATTTCAAGACTGAATTTGCCCAGTTTTAACTACTGCTCCCCTTCCAGTCCATCTTTTTTTAAAGAGGGGCTGTCATGGAGGACTAAATCAAGTCTCTTACAGAAATCAAAGGAGATCACACCACTGTGTTTCAAACAATCTTGAAGCTCCTTTAGAAGAAGTCTGGCTGGTTTCTATGAAACACCGATGATCAGCATGACTATTACTGTCCTTTATTCATGCTACTCATTGTTCCCCACATCAGTCTTCCCTTATTTTGCCTGGAACAAATCTCAGGCCACCACACTACCTCTGGCTCATCCTTCTCTTAAGCCATCTGAAAACCCTGGAACAACTTCAGTCGTTCTACAATCTTCATGTTTTTGTGCTCAAGCATTAAAGAAAATTAGACATTAGAGTACAAAAAGAATTGTAGCATTGCCATACATACCTAAATTGCCTTTAAGTTCAGTTCTGACTCAATATCTCTTGGGTTATTAATTTTAAATGCAAGAATTTCTTTACTGGAGTGTTAAAGATTTATGAATTGATAACAACAAACCCTTATTTTCAGAACTATTAAAAACCTACAGGCATCAGTAGCCCAGCTGGGAACTGATGAAACTTTGGTCCCATAAAAAGTAAAAGTAGTATGCTCAACAGTCCTATTCTCCATGACCTATAATAAGTCATTTTACTTACTGTACAGAGAACACTTTTCTACTTTATAGAAATAGAGACTCTGCCTTCTCTCGTTTATTAGCAAGCAATTTCTATAGTTCATCAGTGGGTAAAAGGAACATAAACCAAGATATTGAAAAATTGCTCTCTGCTTAGTAATAAACTCCTCCTATTCCTCTCCAGGGTTAAGGCAAATATCCACAGTACAAGCATTTTTAGATTTGCATTTCATGAATGTAACACTAGTGTGGCCAAACAAAAATTGGTTATTTTCTTCCATGAAAGAATAAAGCTCTTCTGAGTTCTAACTTCACTATAAAACCAATCACTTATCTATCAGATTTTGGACAGTATTTTAAGTGCTTGGGAACTTACAAGCGCACAAAATAGAGATTTTTCTTTCCTTTGGAAACTACAGAGCCTGGCAAAATACATAACCTACATAATACATCATACTTGATTTCATAAAGACTTTCATTCAGGGCTCTCAGCAATTGCCAGGACAACAGGATTAAACCTTAGAGCATCCCTGGGAAGAACAGAAGTGTTGGAAACAGATCTCCAGGCAGTAACAGCACCAGGCATGACTATTAGACCATCTCCAGTTGTTCATGCACGTTCATAGGAAGTCTTTTAAATTTTTCAAAAAAAAATCCTCTTTATAAAAATCTTCCACATTTCTTTCGTAAAAACCTCCCGATTACACTGTGTATGGGTTCACTAAAACCCACAGCGTACTGAAGTGATACTTCAGCAGCAGAGAAAATGCAAGAACTTCTACCCATGCCATCCAGAGCTAGATATTCAGCAGAAGAGAATCTTCAGGGAAAAAAAACACACCTGCCAGTTTCTTAAGTGGTGAGAAGAGGTACAACTCCACTGACTTCAGCAGAAATACACCTGTTTCAGCTGACTGTAAAGCTGACCAGACCTCCGCATGCAGGCTCTGTATCCACACTGATGCTTATTTGTTTTAGAAGGCCTACCACCAAATGCTTCTAGTAGTTGTGAAGTCAGATTGCTCTTCACTGTAAACACACACAAATACATTTCTCCTTTTCTTCCCCTCAAAAGCACCAAGCCAACAGAATCATGGCAGAGAGCAAGGAACACACTAAGCGATCCAGTCACTTCGAGAAAGTGATTTACAGTATACTGCGGTTTTAAAATTGCCCATCTATACCAGCTGACCAAGACAATTTTTCTTCTACCACTTCCTAGAAGTATTAATTATTATTTTAACATATTCTAATAATAAATTCTCATCTCCCCATCTCTTAGAAATAATATTTCTGCTTTTAATGCTCCTCTGATTCCTTAATCTCATCTTCGGGAACATTATCTCTTCCATTAAAATGATGTGTGTGTGTATATACATACAAATAGCCATTCAATCATTCATTATAACTTTAAATTTATTATTCTAGAGACACTCCAGAAAGGCTCTTTATGTAGCTGAAATTTTCAGGTAAAGCAGTTTCTTGCCAGTACAATACAACACGACCCATTTGATGAAGCATCCAAAAAGCTGAAGCCATTTACTTTCGTAACACTGGTTAACACTGGAAGTCTCACTGAGATCAATTTTAATCTGTCATTTATTACTACTTCAAGAACTCTACATTCCTTCAAGAGAACCTACAGTAAACCCTTGCCCTTTTTATCTCCTTCATACCTGAGATCACAAAACTAATATAAGTCGCAAGCTTTAAGACGATATTGCTTTCCTGTTGACTCAGATTGCTTCCAAGCAGCTTTGCACACAAAGGTATCACTATGTTACATCACATGGACCTTTTCAACTTTGAGTAAGAGGCAGAGATAATATGCATACAGAACAGCTGGAAAAGAGGCTTCATTTCAGCAAGACATTTTGGCGATCCCCTTTAGAGGAAAACCTTTGTCTTCCTGTTAATGGATTGCTACCATAAATGTTTCATGAGCATAATGTTTTATGCTAAGTAAGAAGAAGAAGAAAAAAAACCCTGCTGCTTCCAGTAAAATAACCCAACTCTGAGCCACTGAATAAAAATACTCAGAACAAATGTCTGCACATCCATAGATACACTATAAAAAATAGTTTCACTGATCAAGCAGAACATTACTGGGACATTACACTTGAGAACTCCATCTTATTAATGCAGCATTATCAAAATATTTTACAATTGAGCTGTAGCAGTGCAGTCCTCCACTGAGTTATAGGAGACTGAAGACAGAAGAAAAAAATGGATCAAAAGGAAAGAAACCTCACAGGAGTCCTACATGAGCAAATTTAGTTTAAACACCACTTCAACCCTTTTCCTTTGCAGTGTGTTAAAGAGCATTTGTGATGTACATGTTGCAAATTATCAGAGCAAGAGATGTATATTCTGCTAAAACAGAAGGCAAACACCAAGTAGTACATTCATCTACATTGCTTCAGAAAAAATATATATATTTTTTTGAGAACAATAATCGACTTGTCTAGTGAGAAACCACCATTTTCACCACTTTGGCTCCAAATCAAGAACATACTTAAAGAATGCACAAAGTTAAGTTCATGTTTAAGTGTGTTCCTGAATTAAAGCCAAGGTGGTGAAAACAGCCTGTTGAGCCAATGTACAAGCTTAGAACAGAGTATTAAAGCAAGTGTATTGAGTGTTACAGCATAACACACCCAGGCTGGACAAGCACAGAGCACGAACACAAGACTCGAAAACATGAGGTATGCGTCCCTGTTACATTAGTTAAGGGCTCCTGCCCCATCAGTCAACAATGTAATGGTTTTATCCACCTTTATATGGCCGTTCCTTGAGTACAAAGTCGAAACATCACATTGACTAGCCACAGGTTTGTGTTATCTGACAGCTCTCACTGCTTCCATCAAATGCTTGCAAATACACCACTCCTAAAGATACACCCACAAAGCACGTGTCAAATAGGTCAGACACCAGCAGCTGTAAAGCCTTTCGCAACACTCACCACACTGGGGCAAGATCTGGAAATAACTTTTTTTGGGGTCCATTCCCATACCTCCAAAGAGTATTCATTGAGAGTGCGGATTAAATCAGTCTAGATAATCCTAGACCACTGCTTCAAATGCAAGCTTCTGCATAACGAAGAACTGACTGTTGGGCAGCCAAGCCGAAATAGCTCTGGAACTTGGACACCCGCTCAGGTTTCTGACAGAACAAGTACAGCTGACTTAATTCTGCAAAGAGAAAGGAGACTACCTTAGCCCAACCTCACATACGTGCAAAGAGAAACACAAGGTGTTCGAGGCAGAGGAGAGCCCTGCACAGAGGACTGACGCACTTGCACCAAGTTACACCTTATGAAGCACACCCCTTTGACAGCAATTCTTAAGCAAGATGAAACGGTCTTCAGGCTTCACAGGACATAGCACTGAAACAAACCTTATTTTATAGTCTGGATTAGGTTTAATCTGTTCTGTTCCTCATGGACGACTCCAGGCACGGAAACGACTGCTGTGATAACCAGACTAAGAAATCAACAGCTGCAGCTTTCACCCCCGAAAAACATTCACAAATTACTAAAATCATCATGCAAATCTATAAAATAGTTAATCAACTGGATCACCAAAAAAAGTATAAAAGATCAGTAAGTTACATGCATGAATACATTAGACAAAAAAAGATAAAGTCTTTCACTTCCAGAAATATACTCCAGTGGAACTGATAAACAAGATTAAAATGATATAATAGTATTTTTAAAGTAATCAGTGGCAAATTCAGTTTTACTTTAAAACTTGAAAATTTAGGGGGGAGGGAATATTTTGCAATTTCATAGTCAAAACAAAGTTCATAGATTCTTTCAGCACTTATCTTTTAAGCATTCCTATAAAGATAGGCCCAGCACAGATATGCCAGAACCAAAGATGCCTTTTGCCAACCATAAAAAAAAGCAACAGGCATATACTGTTATTTGCAGCTTTGTCTTCATCATTGTGCAAAAGAGACCAAAAATGGAACAGGAGAGGAAACTGTAATCCTTCACAAAGGAAGGAGACAGAGCAAACTATTGCCCCTTCAAGCTATTTATACCGAAGCACCACTTGAAAGCTCCAGAGGCCGGCGGTAGGTGGAGAGAAACAGTCTCTGCCCCAAACAGTTCACACAAACAGGATGTCAGGCGAACTTGGCCTACGTTAGTTCCAGTCATTTGTGTAACAACTGCGCAGCTTCCAAACGCCGATATTTAAACAAATGAAACCCAACCCATGGCCGCTGAGCAGCCCGACTCTTTCTGCCTGTAACTTATCAGGATACCAAAGCCAATTAAAATAAACAGGCTTACGACACTTGCAGCCTTTCTGCATCAGGACCATTCAGGGAATGCTTAAAACACATATTAAAACAAGCAGTAAGGCCTGTGGCCAGCATAGCTGAAGTTACATTGCAGGAAATACTTGAGCTATTCAGCTCACAATAGGCGGTTTCCTGCAGAGCGTTCGCATTCCTCTAGGTGCCTGCGGTCCCCAGGAAGGCCCCACAAACATTGCATCACTACTTGGCTTCAGAGCATTAAACCGAGCTCTTTTTCGGAAAGCGCACACTTTTATCAGCAGTCAGAGGAACACTACAGGTATATCACTGCTGTTTCCCCACCCCGTCCCTTCCCTTAACGTAGCTTAAGAGCAGATTCCTTTTTAGAGGCACTTATTCCAGCCTCTGCATCTGTACCACTGGCTGAATCCATTTAAAATAGAAAAATTTATAATAATGAATACATTTATAAAACCAAAAGCACTTTTCCTGTATTCTGTAATTTAAAAGTGTGAATGGAAGTAATTATGTGATATTTAACATCAGTTATGTTACACATCAGTAAAATGGAAATACAGTCTACAAGTGTGATATTCACTGGTTAAAGAAAAAAAAAAAGCCATCTGAGCTACTAAGATATTTTGCTGTCACCAATTTGTTTGGACCATGTGAGCACCAGCATGCCATTCTCCTCACTTTCACAGGAAGGAAGAGGGAGCTCCATTGAAATCAGCAACATAGAAGTTACCTTAAGGCACATAAAGCTCAATTCAGGATATACAGGACAATTCTACAGTCCTCCAGTAGGCCAAATCACAAATTCAGCCTGGAGGTGTGGAGGTGTTGCTTTCTTGGATAGGAGGGTAGACAAGTTGCAGCCTCAAGGAATACCTACATCTAACACAGCATCTCCACGCACTGCACGCCTGTTTGATCCATCTTACGCTGCAAAGTCTTCAGGGCAAGGTCCTTGTTTACCTAGACACTGTGTGAAGTGCTTCATATGTTCGCTGTACTGCATAAAGAATTCAAGATGGACACAACAAACCCACACGTTTAAAAATTATGTCACAGTATATTTTCATTATTTGCTAAATCTCACAAAGCAGCGCTACCACTGACCGTTTCTTCCCCCCTTAGGGAAAGGAATCACAGCATCCCCCCCTCACCTAATGAAGTCTGTGGGAACAGGCTCAAGCTCAGATTTTGCATACCTATTATTTGCCTTTAGCTATTAACTCCTCCTCACAGAGTGAACCTATGCTACTTTCACAGTCACCTGCATAAATACGTTTTGTCAAACTACAAAGTTGGAGGAAAAAAATGAATGAATGACCATTACAAATCCATTTAGGCTACATCATTATCATTTCAGACTACAACCAAATCCCATTTTCCCTTTGCAAATTCAATTCCCATCAATAGCCCCATACATCAGTGGCTGCTCATGTTTGTGGCCTCATTTTTTACATTAAAAAAATTGAAAGATTACTGCCAGTGTATAATAGACAAACTACATTTTCAATTCCCAACACATGTGCTTCAGGGGGAAAAAAGAAACACAAGGTAAGGGAAAGAAATGCAAATGAAGGCACTGCTATCTGCTGTATATTACCCTAGTGACATTGCCATACTTCATATCTCTGGTTGCGTACCGCAGAGGAAAAAACCCTCACTGTGTTGTCATTCAAATAAATTATTTTATCATTTTACTGAATAGTAGTTTACTTCTTAGTTTTCTATGCCATTACCCATGGGGCAACAAAATTAATTTCTCTCAGCATATACAGTTTTTATTTTCTTTGGTAAAATTTTTCCAAGACCAAAATAGGTAACACGAGTTAGATTTCTGGCAAGTGCATCTTTGTTACAGCCGATGCTACCGGCTGCTACCCAGCGCGCTCTGGAAGTTGCATTAAACGCCAGCAACTGCGCCGCATGGGTAACTCGGGCACGTGCTAGCCTGGCACTCGTTTCCTCTGTCCCGTGCTGCAACGCAACAAAACAGCTCTCTCACGGGGAATGAGAGCGGTCAGGAGAGCGCCAGCCACTTGGAGGGGCCATTCTCAAACCACCAGGTGAAAGTCTCAGACAAGTCCAATTAGTGCTAATTGTAGTTCTCTCAAAGTCCCTCTGCAGCCAGAGATGACAGAGGTTTCATACGTGGCTCTTCACATAAGTGGCCACACTAATTTTGTTCGCTTCAAAATCCTTTCTAGACACAAAGCTCTGAGCTTGGTAAATAAGTTGACAAACCTTTCAAGTGGCAGAAGGATCCTCTTAAAACATTCGCCTTTACCTCAGGCTGCACACCTGCCTAAAGGAGAAATGGGCGGGGGGGGGGGGGAGGAAGGGGTGTTCATGTTCATTTCCATAAACAGAAGACAATAAATCTTAAGGGACCTTGACAAATTTTTAAACAAGAAAAAGCAGCAATAAAACATGTCAGAGCAGTTGACACCATCCCACAGCTCCCCGCTCTCAAGCCCCGGGGCACAGCCCCCTGTACTCTGAGCCTACACGTGGGACCCAACGACCTCCTCCAGCAGCAGCTGCTGCCAAGCCTGCTCCTACCAGCTGCACCCGGAGTCCACTCGGGGCACGGCTAAACAGCGGGGCTCCCTCTGTGCAGGAGCTGTCTCCCTCCAACATCACCGTCTTTCTCCCTCACGGACCATTCCCGGATCGGCTGCTCTGTGGAGCCCTGGGAGCCCCAGCCTGCGCAGGACGAGGCCAACAGTGGGAACCCAACTCCCCCATCGGCAGCCACCCGCAGCTTCCTGACGGTTAACCACACTCAAGAGCGCGACAAACCAACAAATTCTTGCAACAAACCCGACTTCTGCTTCAGGGCACTTTGGGACCTTCACACTCATCAACAGGAACAATAAAGACAACAATCGTTTGGTGCAAAACATGCATCGTTTTTCTTCAATGATGGATTTCCACCATCTGTGAAATTCATAATGAAAAACATGAACATGATAAAGACATTTCAGGAATAGTGTTTTTGCCCTGCAATTTCACATCAATTCCGCAAACACAGAAATCTATCTACCGAAGATGCTCAAGTCCATCTACACAAATGGACCCTTCCACATAACTGATATAACTCAAACTAGAACTATATAAAAATGTGTTTGCCGGTGACAATTCATGCATTAATCACTCTATGCTTAAGTACGCACGTCTGCAAAACAGTGTCCACAGAGCTACAAACTTACAAAAGACCCCAAAAAGTTAAGTTTTAACAATAAATTAAAACAGTTCCCATGACCTCAATGTCCATCTGCAATTATAATCATTTCCCATTAAAAGAATCTACCACATTTTACTCTTAATTAAAAATGATATCCTTGCAATGAAGTGCTATATGAATTAACAATTCAAATGTTATCTATGCAAATTTGTTAGTCCTTTGGTTCCCCCTCCCTTATGCAAAGTCATGTGTGACTTCATTTTTATTAAGCTTGTATAACTTCACTGTCTTCTGCTCTGAACTCTGCACACAATATTTCAATTCAAGAACTTTGAAGTCAGTCATAAATGGTGCGATTTCTTTTTAAGTCTCATACCATTCAATAATCAATATATCCGTGAAGAAGTATTTTTCCTAAATATGAAAAAAAAAATCTGTGCAACTGTAAGACTTAAAGACACTTAACCTCTCCAATGCATTTAATGACAGCCATTTCATCAGGCCCTGCTGTGTAAAGCTGATGGAGAAATTATCAGTACAATACAATAAAAACCCAATTTCAAATCAGCTTTGGCTACTCCTAGAATTCCAGCGACTGGGCTTCTCGACATGACTCTGTGCCCTGGACCTTCCCATGGGCAACACTTGCCCAATTTAGTTTTACCTCCTTCCGCACTGTTCTGAGTTTTCATCCTAGATTTATCATTGCTCTTCTTGATGAAGGAGGAGAAGTCTCATCTCGGATTCCCCGCTGAACAGGCACACGGTATCAACCATCAACCCTTAGAAATACACATCACTGCCCACATTTCGTGTTGATTTGAAAGGAGTTCAGCAACAAACTGAACTTTAAAACTCAGTAAATAAGCAAGTGGTGTTAGACTAACATATTCATAATTATATGTACACCTTACCAAAACTAATTCCTTGCCCAAAGCTACTTACCTATCCCATTCCAGCAGGAGAGACACCTTCAGAAAAGGATCAACTGAAACAGTACTGTACATGTATGACCCTAGAAGATTTTCTCAGTAAGTATTAGCTAGCTCTTGACAAGAGGATACTGGAGAATGCTGTGATCTGGTCTCCTTACCAAAAAAAAAAAAAAAAAAAAAGGGCATCCTGAATCTGGGAAGAGCTAAGGCATGGTCCAGTAAGTCTTCTTCTGCCAAAGGATACCAAAACGAGGTTTCTTAGAACGGCGCTTAGCCAAATTTAGTTAGTAAGAATGCAAGGAAAGGTGGCCAGCTGCTTCACAGAAAAGATCCATACAGAGATTATCATTACAGACCTGAAAGTGAATTTTTCTAGGTCTAGAGGGCAGTGCAATGGCTCTAAACTGAGCATATACTTATGAGGCAATTAAATGCATCAATATGAAGTACAAGAAAAACAGTGTATCGGAAGATCTGCAGTTTACCAAATTACGGGGACATATTTTGAAGTCAAATTACCCAGTTACACAAATTACACTATAACCTTCAAAGAAAAAGGCCTTCAGTGTATTCCAAAAAACTTCATTGTGTTTCATTAACAAATCCTGGCAAGACAAAGTTTGAAGTCATACTTTTTTTTTTTGGCTAGTTTATAAACTCTTTATCCAATGATCTTCCTCTGTCGGTCTCCTTACCTAATTTAAACAGAGTGCATTCTCTCACTACATAAGTGTAATCTTCATTTAAGTTACTATACCCTGTGCACAAAGGAACATGCCAGTTCAACTCCCCAGTTAACACACTCTTCTGTGCTACAGGAGAGCAAGAAGTAGACTGTTTACACATCCCAATATGGTGGTTGCTTTTTTTTTTTTCCTCCTCCTCTTACAATGCCAGATGGTAGCAAGCCCCACACTGCATGCCTGGGGGAAGTCACAAAAAGCTTTTACACAAATACAAATTCCTTTCCCTCTTTCTTTCCCAACCTGCAAAGACTGTTTGGGATTAAGACAATCAAGAAAAACCACTAAAATATTCAAAAACAGTTCCCTGGCACCATATTCTCCTTATCCTTCTCATTCTTCCACAGCTACCCAGAAAAAGGATGCGAGCACATGACGCACTAATTTAAAGGATGCGGCAGCAAGCACGTACAAAGTCTCTCTCTCCCCCTCCAATTATGTCATTTGTCCTCTGCTAACTCTCATCCACGAGAGAGGAAAAACAAAAAACCACACACACCTTCCAGCCAGCATTGTAATTGGAGAAGCTTTAAATAGATAATTTAACCTTGGGAGGATGTTCATTTTCACTGAACATCTCCCTTCAAACTATGGAAGAGACAACCCCTTTCACCTAGGCATGCCTTTCTCTAATTGTGACAGCGCTGTGAGATAATTTGCTTCAAATAGTTGAACAACCCACAGGGAGCATGAATACCCAAATATTTAACAGACAACGATGCCTTTTCAAATGAAAGCTCAGGCTTGCAAAGATGGTTGCTGCATGATGAACAGCATAGCAATGCCATCACCCAGGGATATTTTGTTTACACACCAAAGAATTAGTTTTCAGAACTACTTGGTAGACATACCATTTCTGAGCTCCTATCTCTGCCATTGCACTTAAGTAGTTTACAGACTTCCGTCGTCTCTCAAGAGAGCCATCCGATTAAAGAGAAGTGGGCAGACTACTGCCTGTTTGTCCTCTTTGAAGGCTACGTAAATTCCACCAGCTCAGAGTCAACACTGACTTCATGATTATGAAGTTCAAGGGCAATTCAGATTCACCCTGAAGCCAGCCCTATGAAATCTCAAAGGATGAAGGGATAGCTGTAATGACCCTTAGGTCAGAGGGACAGGAAAATTCAGATAATCCTTAGGTAAGTCTTGTTCTTCCTTAAGTCTAGAGTGGACAGGCACCTCCCAGAGGGATTCAAGTCGCTAATGAAACAAAAAAAATTCCTCTGGGGAGTATACATAGCCTCTTCCTCAGTGTCAATGTACACAACAGAATCAGCACCGAGTCAAACTAATGTTACGACTGTTAAGGATGTCTGCTAGACTAATAAACAGGGCCTGCACAGATCGCAAGGAGTTCTCACAAACAACTGGGGCCCACTCAAA
This sequence comes from Struthio camelus, assembly GCF_040807025.1. NCBI lineage: Eukaryota > Metazoa > Chordata > Aves > Struthioniformes > Struthionidae > Struthio > Struthio camelus. The sequence continues at coordinate 11,541,539 of NC_090955.1, read as the reverse complement.
CAGAACCATCTTTTGCTGCACAACTTACACCTGTCCTTGTCTTCATGCCCAAGGAAAGAAGCCAGCTGCACTGGTACCTGCATGTGTAATTCCCAGGCCAAGAACACTGTCTGACAGCCTGACTTCACCAGTAGCACGGCAACGCACCACAGCCTCCAACTCCCAACCAGAAAGGTGCTCCTCTCTCCCAAGATGCAAAGAGCTCTGTGACAGCCTGGCTGCTCTGCCATTCTTTGCCCCTTCTTTGTCTCTACCGTGACTAGTCAAAGCAGGAGCAAGTCTCCCCTTTGGGTACCCAAATTCAGCTGAGCCCACTTCACTGCAGCCCAAGAGTTTACCTTCTGCTTTGCCACAACAGCCGAGAGGCCACCCTGGCTTCAGCAGGCTGGTGAGGTCAGCCTTGATCACCTACACCTGGGCATGCAACTGTTCATCCTTGCGTAGGACATCTTGAAAGCACCATTAGCAGCTTTGCCAGCACCCTGATGAAAGAGCAGGAGGAAGTACAACCACCTCCGCAAGAGCTTCTTGTCCAACCACACATCTCCAGTAATCCAAGCTCCCACCTTAACTAAACCAAGATCCTCAAGCTGCATTTGAACAGGTGGGAAAAATCCATAAGGGACCTCGCAATCCACGTCAGATCAAAGCAATCAATGTCTCTGAACGCAATGAAAACAACTGGAGATACCTTCCTTATCGTCTGCTCTCTCACTGCAGTGTTTTAAGCACCCCACAAAACCCAGAAAAGTAAGGGGCCAGGACTGAGTGCTTTGGTACATTGTGGTGAATATGGTTCAAAATATTCAAGTCTAATTAGATTTAAACACCTCTCAGAGTCGGGAATGATTTAGGTCTAAGGGGAACAAAGGCAGAGTTCATTTTGCCAGTCACAGGTGCGATGTGTTCACACCGGCCTTCGTCATAAGGAAGACAGGGGATCAGGTTCAGCCTTTCTGTAGCTGTCAGAGCCAACTCCAGTACAAAAGTTAGAGCAGTTGAACCAGGTTCAACGTCCTGGAAGTGATGCAAATGCAGAGTGTCATCCCAGAAGTGCTGCTTACATACAAGCCAATGTAAGAAGGCATTTTTAGCACGTTTGTCTAGCTTTGCCATCTCAAAAATAGCTATGGCCCAGTCCATCGCTGCCCTTCTCAGGATCGCTGGAACACTGCAGAAAACATCAGGATGTTCAGGTGCAACACACACCATAGCTCTCAAAATTTTAAGTTTTCTCAGAGCAAGGTTTAAATCAGGACATAAAGTTAGCGTCTGGAATCCTACAAAACACACACACTCGCACATGCAAGGTTTTTCCTCAGAATTATCATCAGATTTCCTCAATTTTTATAAATGGTGTAAGTTGCCTATGATCATTGACATTACAGCATGCAACTACTCTATTTTCTGGGCTTCAAACCCCTCTGCATGGCATAGGATGAAAAGCAGTGAAAATGAGGAATAAGTGGTACAGAGAAAAATAGCTGAAGTTTATGTTAAAATACATTCTAAAATTTAACTGATTTTTAGTACACCAATACGCATTTTACAGGCTGAAAAAGCAATAGAAACTGTGGTGAAAGTCTTCTTAAAACACTAAAGAAAACATATAGTGGATAACATGGCACAGACAGGAAAACAGAGCAATGTCTGACTGCAAACATGATTGTACAAATAGCCTGCTTCTTCACTGGGTTTACTTATTGAGGAAAAAAAAAAATGTGTCTATAGGCATTAGGGTTTGAAAACAAGCAGTCTCAACACATTTCCCTTCAATGACACTAAGGGCCCAAACTGATGAAACAACACGTAAACAATAAAACCATCAACAGCATTGTAGCTTTCCAGGGAAGAAACTGCAAGTACCATTGCCCTTTATCAACATATCCTGTAGTTGATAGTTTTTTCTTGTCAACATTGCAATAAATCAGTCACTAATTGGATTTCATTTGATGTTGTGCCATCAGACTTATAGCAGAAGTACCCACTGAATTCAACAAGAAGGCTTCCCCCCCCCCCCCCCAAATCAAAACCAACCATCCTGTATAAATTACCTGTTATTATAACATAGTCTTGCTCCACAACATTTCAGCTTTGGTGCAAAAATTCATAGGTGCTAATGATTTTTATACATATAATACTGGCTCCAAGGTTTGCCAAAAAGCGCTAGCTCAACACAGCTCAACTAGACGAATCACAAGGCCGTCTGACTTCAGCATCACTTCAAAAGAAGTTTCCTACCTTAGACACCAGTCTCATCTGTTATTTGGACAAGACTCCTTAAATAAACAAAAATCTCATTTTGCAATTTTGTCTATAAGCATGGATTCAGACACATTATGAATCCCCCATGTGAAGTCAGTTCTACTCTATTACTACAACATCTGCTGAATATTTCTTCTAATCCACCTACTAACTGCTTTGCTAATGGAAGAAACCTATTCAGGTATATAATTCCTAAACTTTATTATTATTATATGAGGTCTTAAACTGAGCAGTATTCATTCATATATATAAGAAACATAGCAAGTTGAACGCAAAACAGTGCTGCAAAACAGTGCCTCAAAAGCGCTCGATAGCCAGACAGAGCAGAAGACTGATCTCAGAACGTCAAAGCATCCTCCTCTGCTGCGAGGCTGAGACTCGGGCTCCTATTCAGGCGATGATCTGTAATTGGATCCCAATGTTAAGATCAGCACCCCGACTGCTCAGCAGCGGTGGTTCCGTGGGAGAACATCACTGCAAGGAAGTGAGACTTCTCTCCCTCTTCACACCAAAGGAGACAGAGCACTTAAGAGCCATTTGTATTCCTGTGTTAGCAACAGCGTAAGCCCAGATGGCCTCCTCATTCACACTGCCAGCCTGCGTTCTCCCTGTCATCTGGAGCAAGACTCTTGCATGCTAGTTGGGGAAATTCAGACACAGGGAGAAGAATGCTCCTGGATGGGAGTGTTCACCCAGACGAGAGGCAAACCGCTCCAGCGTGGGCAGCACAGGGCTCAGAAAGGCAGCACCTCACCTCCCTTCAGACTTAGCTTCTGTAGCAAGGAGGGTGGCTCAGGAACCCACATGGCAAAGGCTACCAGAATAACCACAAAGGCCAGGAACCACCAGAACAATTAATGAGTGGAAGACAGTCAAGAGGAACAAGGCAAGTAATGGCAAAGCAGCTTTCTGAAGGTATTGATAGTCCTGAGTAACAGCTGCTTCTTCAGCCTAAGCTTCTTCTGAAGAAATGCTGCATATATCATTAAAGACCCACTCCAACAGTGTATTATCCTTGCAGTCCAGTTGAAAGACATCTGGAGCTTTTCTTTAGAAAGCCATAGCATTAACTCCTTCACAACCAATTTGGCACTACCAAAGCGCCACCCTGGAAGTCAGAATAGCTGAGCTGCATAATAAAACACACACAGGTAAGCAAAGCCTCTCATAGAGCACGTATGTAAGGACAGCAAGGGCTTAAACAGCCGAACAGCCCCAGCTTTCTTCACTTTACTTGCAAGCATGAGAACTACCACAAGGATCCAATTTTTGTTGACGCTACTTATATTGGTCACAGCAGAAGTCACTGAAAGGAACCAAGGGAAGCACTGAACAACTCACCAACCCTCCAGGGCAGACGAGACAGTGCTACTGGCTTTGATCCTTTGTTTCGCTCAGGATTACATGGTCCAGATAGCAAATGAGAACAGAAGCGGTGTTAGCCAGAAGAATGCATTTTATTTCCAGCTCATCAGGAACGACTACTCTCAGTAAGAGCCCTTAAGCTTCAACATTATATATAATGGATGCCATCCACATGTAGCAACCTCTAGGATGGCCTCTACCTCAGAAAAACAAGCAAAAAGGTGAATCAAAACGTAAACCGTGTCTTTCAGAGTAAGCAATTTTAAAACTGCCGCCCTTGCAAAGAATGCAAGTACTGCTTTATTACAGTGGGGTCTCACCTGTTTAGCAGAAAGCACAACTGTCAGGTAAATTAAAAACTGAAAATCAGAAGATCAGAATTATCTAGCAAGTGAACTTTTTACTAACAGAGCATAAATGAGACAAGCTAGAGCAGTCACCCATTGACAGTGTACATCTTAGGAGTCTTACCTGGCTCTCTGGACACATCCTGCACCAAAAAGGCCTGATGCTGACTCCCAAATGCAGAAGCAATTCGAAGCCACAGAAATGAAGTGTCACTGATCAAGATTGCAACCAAAACTGTAGTGAGCAAAGGTGTAATCAGCACTACTGAGAACTGAGAATGCTTTAGGTCCAGTGAAAGAGTTCATTTTCCTTCCGAGTTGGCTTCCACCTTGAAAGCCAATTGCTGAAAGAAAAAAGGTCACTCTACTTCATAGGACGAAACAGCACGGCAACAGACAGTGTTTGACATGAGGTATTAATTACCTTTCTGACAGAGAACCTGTTTGCGCTGTAGCGTACCATTTCTCGTAATAAACTATGGCTTTGGATTCACTTAGGACAGGTGTCACTAGACCATGGACAAGTCACTTTTACCTTACATTCTTCGGTACACTCCGTACTAGGTCTGCTCGCACACATATACTTTTTTAAACACAGCTGGCTACTTGGCACATAAGTATAAATTCCTTTATGGTTTTAAGTGATTAGCTAAAAAGAAACGGCTTGCTGTTTTGATATCCAATTCAAACAGTTCATGTACAACTCTAAGTTGCCTTCAAGGATGAAGGAAACGTGCTCTTCATCAGTGTCATCTAGTTATGTTTTGTTCCCACTAAATACAGCTTTAGCAGTTTATTTAAGGAAACAGACTCTTGCTTTGATTACCACGGTAACCAGGTCGGCCTCTTTTCACCCTCTGTTTGCTCTCTTCCTTGATTTATTAACATATCTGCATCAGAGCAAGCGGAAGCAAAGGAAGAGGTGAGAGGAAACTGAGTGCAAGATTATTAAACAGGTAGCTCATCTTAAAATATTCAGGAACTTCAAAGCAGGAGAATTTAAAAGGAACTGGGATTTACAGCATCTAAAAGGGTCCTAAGTTCAGAATTAAGAATTCCAAGAATTCTTAAAACTTTTCTAAAACTATGAAAAGCAGTAGGCAAGGTCACAGCAACCCACAGAACTACCTTAGATAAATTCTGGAACTAACTTTTGCAGAGATTAAAGTTTCACTTGCTACAGTTTAAAACTCTAGATACAGAAGAACATAAACGCTCAGGTAGACACTGGTGCAATGATGCTGGATTCAGAGCTTCACTTAAAACCAGGAGAGGCAGAGCAAACACCTCATCACAAGCTTCCATGCAAAAGCCAAGCTCTTCTCTACTGCTGCAGGTCTGTCCACTCTGGAAACACCGTTTAAGACACAAATAAAGTAATTTTTAGAACTGGATACCAACATCAGAGGGAGGAAACGTTGCCAATGAAAACTGAGCCTTGGCAAACCGACAGGGAGGACAACCATCACACAGCAACAACTTCATCTCTGTCCATTCAGGCAGTCTATGCTGCAAACCTGCAGAGTATAACTTCTGCACGTTGTGATTCACTACCCAGAGCAGCAACAAAACCATTGTTTTGGACACTTCATCGGAGCATTACTTTCCGATGTTTAATCTAACAGTGTGTCCCGGTTCACCGTTGCCTTATCTAGGCAATACCAACATTGCTTCAGTCTGAATTCCACGTTGAATTTGACCTAGGCTAATTGTTATTGCTGGCAATCTGCCAGCTGTGCGGTAAAAGAGCCAGTTGACAATGTGACAACAGCTTCTTACATGAATTGGTGTGATACAGATGTATCCAAGCCAAGGACCAGAGGCACACAGAGACCCAGCCTCCGCTTTTTCCACTGGAAATCGTCCCGGCAGGACTTTGCTCAAGCGCATCGGGCTCAGTGCTCAAGGCCTGCCAGTACAGGGCTCCAGGGCCAACAGTCACCCATTCACCGCTGCTCCCCAGGCATATGCTTCCCCTCAAATTGTTTTTGAACTACTTTTAACTGCCAAGTACTCTTTATTGCATTTAATTCTCAGTGACAATTTAAAATAAATGTTTATTTTAAAATCGTATTTGACATTTTATTAGGTGCACTGGAAAATAAATCCATTCCTACATATGCAAAAATTAGGAATTAACGAGGTCTGGCAATTACCTTGATGGAATGAACCCAGTGACTTAGCTGAATGTTCAGAGTTTTACTGGAGGAAAAAAAAAAAGAGAGCCTGCTCTAGTAGTTAAAAACAAATGAAATTGCTTCTTATTGATTTTAATTTAGGTTGAAACACTAGCTGTCTCTCCAACAAAGCTAGAAATGGAAACAACTATAAATGAGTACAAGATGTGATAAGAGACACGGATTCTTAAGCCAGCCAGTATGGAGACGACCTCCAGTTTAGACTGTTGTTAAAATATGGTATTATATGTATGGATCAATAAATAAGTTTGCATTAGTCTCAGCGCCAAACGCTTGAAAGCTACATGTCTTCTTTTTTTTCAAGTTACTCTAAAATGTTGTCCAATTAAGCTCTACTGGTTTTTCTTACAGAGCCTCTGGATTCTAATTTACAAATAAAATCAAGAGAAGCAATTAAATGTTAAGTACTATCAGCATGTTTCCCCAAGTGATGCACATGTGCAGCAGAATAGAAGTAGTCCAATCTTGATACAGAAAGCCAGGTTACAAATTGAAATACATTTGTATTACCATTACTCACAGTCTTCACGCTCTAGCGGCTAATAACATTGGGCATTACGCTCCCCATCCGAGCGCAAAGGAGACAACCTGACCACAAGCCTCGGGTACTCAGCAGCAGTTGCAGATCAACTTCACTCCTCCAGTCTCCAGGGCAAGCGTAGACAGACAGCAAGGGCAGCTGGATGCCTGGAGCATGTAAGAGCAACATGTGTGGCACAGAACAGCAGCACTGGAGGGGACTTTGATGACAACGATCTAGTCCATCAATGCAAACACTAGTTAAAGCTTTCCTGGCTGGCTGCCTACCATGCTGCCAGCACCCACCTGGCTCACACCACACCCTGCCCTCCAAAAGCACACCACAAGTATTAGTACTGATCAAGCACCATGAACTTTATGGCCCTTTGCACATGCCAGAATCCAACACTAGCTGAGAGCGATGGATCAGGTCCTCTCGGCAGCTTCTGGTGAACACTTGGAGGACTGCACTCCCTCTCTTTTAGCCATCTGGATCCCCCCACCTTCTCGTTCACCCCCAGTAGCACCAGCCTCTTCCCAGACAGGATAATGGTGCTTAGCACAACACAGGCTGCTTCTCCCCATCTGGTGCATAGTGCAGGTCTGCCCAAGACAAACAGACTGAAAGTGAAAAGTTTCCAAGCAAGACCACCCTCATGCAACAGCAGCAGGGCAGATCTAAACTCTTGCAACCACTTCAGTATCTACTCCTCTCAGCTACATCCAGCAGGAGGAAAAGGACGATACAAGAAACGCAATCCCTAACAAAAACAGCAACATGAGTAAGAGTAAGGGGGTGGGGGAAACGGATGGAAAAACACGTTCTTAAGAAATCTGTTGCCTTCTTGGAATTACATCCAAATCATAACCCACACTGAGTACCAGATGATGTTCAACTGTTGGTCAAATCAGTGATAAGCACAAGTGTTTAGCACCAACCAGGAGGTCACAATCCTGTTCTGGAACAGCATGAGGCTTTAGCAGTGTAAAATATATCACTGAGATCAGTACTTCTCAAGCCCTGAGATGAGTATTTCTTAGCTAACTCCACAATAACACACAGCAGTTCCCTGGGCCATGATGGGATGCACTGGCTGCTATTTCCTTACAAACTGCAAAGTGGTACAACTGCTGGGCTAAAAACAAAAAAAAAAAAAAAGCCACACCAAAAACAAGAAGCCAAAAACAAACAAACAAAAATTGCATCCGAAGACTGTAAGATTTCAGGGGCCTTGGCCAACAGACAGACAAGTCTCTTTGGCAGAACATGCCACTATAGCTTTGAATCATTTAAAAAAAAAAAAAGAGAAATTCAAAAAGTTTATTTTTACAAAGTGAAATACACCAGGAATTAGTGATCCAGGCCACATCCACTGAACAGCAGACGTTTGTTCAGCTCTGACTCTGATAATGCTCTAGGAGTCCGACTAGGTAAACAATCAACATGAGCTTTCTTGCTGCGGCAGAAAGAAAGAAAGGCGACTGAAAACCCCTGGACAAACAGAAAGGGCAACAACACTGAGCGTATATGGTACGAGCAAGACCAATATTGAAATGTTCAGTTCTGGCATCTACCTTTCTGAAAATAAGCTGCATAAAAATTGGAGGACAAAGAAAATAGCCACAAAACTTATTCAAGGACTGGATAAAACCTGAAGGCAAGAGGTTTGTGGAGTTCAGGTCACAGAGTTAATCAGAAGGACACTGAAATGGCTTGGTTGCCACTTATAAGTACTTTCATGGGAAGAAAGCATCAGGTACAAGAGAGCTCTCTAAACTAGCAGGGAAGAAGTCACAGCCAGCCACGTTAACAACTGATTTCCAGTTTGTGCACAGCAGCTGCAGTGAGTAATTGCAATAATCGCTTTTTTGGATGTTCATCTATTTTGCTATCTTCATCTAAAACTACTTTACTCAAGAAAAAGAAGTCGAACATTGCTTTAAAACAGGTATTAACCAGATTAATTCCTTTTAAAAAAATAAAGCACCACCTGACAGCTGTTGATGGGAAATCTCGCGCCTTCCTTTGAAACAGACACAGCTTTGAACAACAAACCAGGTACAATCCAGGAGAACAACTCCCATGACTGATGTACATGACAAGCGCCCTTCCAGGGAGCCAACGTTTTAACAGAACTGGGTACCTCTGCTTCCCAGTGAGCAGAATCAAAGAGGTTGCTCTGCATTTCATCACACAGTAAAAGAAAAATCCTTCCAAGGAGCATAACAACAGATCAAAACCGTGCACCTCTGACACCTACCTAGTCTGTGGAAATATGGAAAAGAAAACGCACAATTGTTTTTCAAAATAACCTCGTGATGAGGGTTATGGTGCAAATCTTCACCCCATGAAAGCTGCCACAGACACAGTAGACTCAGTGGTGCTATGACAATTTACAGCAGCTGAAGACCTGCCGTTATGCTCAGATAAATCATTCAATTCTTACACATTTCCTGCCCCAGGTTTACAAAGATAACAATGAATTTATTCACAGTAAACAGAAGAGAAGCACTTTACAACGCATAAACAATGTAGTAAGAAACAATTTAAGAAGTCACAGTTTCTGAAACTGCTGTCACTGAGCCCATACACTTAACACTTACTTAAATAGCTAAAACTGCAGGAAGGTGTTGCTTTGGAACACAAACAGTTATACAGAAATCATATAATCTGATGCAAAACCCTCGGGCAAAGAAGAAGGGAAAAATAAACAACTAATTTTAGAACCTGAACACTCCATTAGCAATTCTCACCAATTAAAATATGATGCAAGTGCTGTCAACAGGCAAATTTTCGTTGCATTTTAAACAGAGATTTAAATACCAAAGAAATGAACTACTTGACTGTAAGAAGAAGTAGTAGTAAATTAGTTACTAGTAACATAAAGGACAAAAAGTAGAAACATTCCACTCACTCATTTCCACCTGGTAGCAACATTTAAGAGACAACCATGCCTCATGGACCCTCATTTCTACTTTGACTGCAGCACATCTATGCTATAACGTCCAGCAAAAGCATCTTAGGAACGTACATCCCAAGGAAAGCCAACCAAAAAATTTATTTCCTAAACTCATTTGTAATAGCAATGTAGATCTGTGCTTGATCATTTGGAAGCTACTAGGCAGGTATCTTTGCTGCCTCAACTTCAAGCTTCCCATATAGAGGGGGGGAAAAAAAAAAGTAAAGGTATCCAGTCCTCAGAGAATGGAGATGCAAGACTTTTTTTTTTTTTTGGGGGGGGGGGGGGGGGGAAGAAGTACAGTCTCATGCTGAGGCCTCTTAAATGCAGGCATATATAAGCATACATTCATCAGGATCACTAAATTTGCTCTTGAAAGTCTTAGCCAAGACCTGTTTATTTTGAGATGCGTATCACTAACTTCACTCTCTCCTCAGATATGAAATGAGCTTTTTTTTTTCCTTCCCCTCCCGAGGAGCATTTCGAGGAGGGTGACAAGAGAGCATTTCTAAGTATGCAGAACTGTCACACAAACAGTAGGGCAGTGACCCTCGCTGGTACCGGGGTTACTGCATGGACATCCTTGTTTCAGAGAAATCGAATGGGCGCAAAGTTAGTAATTTGCTTACTGTTTAGGATCAGCAAGGGTCAAGAGAAAAGGGTTTCTGTTTACTTCTGTAGTAGCAGAATGGCTTACCCCAGCACATAAGACACAAGCGATTTTGACTTCATATCCTGCTTGTTCACTGTTCACCGCTTCTTACAATGAAGTCCTCTTCTGCTCTCTCCTAGGAGAACTAACACTGCTTTCAAACCAGCGTGACAGACAGACTCCAGAAACTCCAGGTCTAAGACTTCAGGACGCAAAGAACGATAATCCAAATCACAGGTGTTTTTACGGGAGTACAAGGCAAAGCACTGCCTCAATTGCAGCAGGTAATACAGCGCTCTCAACGTCTCTTACAAGCCCCCTACGCAGGCTGAGGATGGGAAAAGTGAAGCAAACTTCTGGCAAACGGAGCAACTGTCCATTCTGCCTGCGAGGAGCTACCAGAGAGCTTTCCTCTGTCAGTAGGATAAACAGCCTCCCAACAGAAGAGCTTTAACATCCCACTCTGTGAGGGATATAGGCACATTTTATTTCAAAAAAAAAAAAAAAAGAGAAAAAAAACCTGCCACAGGACCAAATAACATCCAGCAGTTTGCTCCTAAATACCAGAGCAGCTCTTCAGGGCTCAAGGTCTCATTCATTACGTATTTGAAAGCGGAGAAAAGGATTTTTCAAAGCAGCTTTGCTAAGCTAAGCATCCAAGTCTCAAAACACCTAGATTTTCTTTAGAAAGGCTTCCATGCTATGAATGCAAAGTCCCTCCAAGCAAGCACTGGCACAGGATAAACATATTCAGGCATTACTGCAGCATTTATGCATAGAAAAACTGCAACACCCACGTCAACTGAGATGTTATGTGCCAGTACTGCTGGCAGGGGTATGATGCGGTCAAGTTTTAAGTTCTTGAATAATGATGGACCATTTTCTAATGACTTGATAATTAAGAACGTTAGTACTTCAACTCCCAAGCAAACTTCAAGACGCATAATAAAACCACATTAAAAAAAAAAAAGGCCATGTACTTACTGATTTTACCTTAACCATAGTTCCCTTCAAGACTCATTCAAATTGCTGTAAGGTGAGCCCATTCAGTACAATAAAAATGTATCTTACAGTGATTGCACGAACTCCCATTTCCTTACTGCCCTGCGTCCTCCCTTCTCCTGCAATCTGTTGTGGAGTTTTGGCCACCACTGCTCCCCTCAGCTTCCCATTGAGAGTGCTAACAGACAGAGAAAAGGAAAAACAAAACAAGAGAAGCAATACCAGGAGAGCATCTCAATACCTTCACTGTTTCGCTTGTGTTCTGCACTCTCATTCATCTATTCATTTTTGGGGCGGGAAGAGCCTCTGCTTTGGCTATCAACATGCAAAAAAGCTCAAGGTATAAAGCAGGAGTATATTGTGTCCTGGCTGTACAGCTGAAGAAGGCTGTACACAGTCCCACAAGCATTTGAAGGCATGACCCACGTAACCCTGATTCATCTAAGAGTACACTTTCCCTCACTGGAGGGGTGGGGTGGGGGGGTAGGTTATTTTGGGGAGCTCTACCATGTGTTAGCATTATCCAAAGAAAGAAGCCAGCTTGACTTGCTGCAGGTGAAGCAATGCAGATGCCCATCACCTGCAACACAGATAACTCACCTATCTGCCCTACCACAAGAGACTGAGAAAAGGTTAACAGCATCCAGGGATCATTTTTCTTCCTTTTCCTCTAAAGGTTTATCGACATGCTAATGTAAAAAATAGCTGCTTTCATCAAAAGTTAGTCTCCATTTGGGCGTCTCTGCTTGGCCACACCCCAGGTTTCTCTGCTTAGCATGGACGTGCACGTTAATTTCCGTCTTCCTTAGCTGCTTTGCTTCCAAACCCTGCATGTCTCTACAAAGCTGACACGGGCCAATACTTCCTGGGAGTAACTCTGGCAATTGATGGAGTCACATTCCTGTCAACCCGGTGCAAGAAGATGCAGGTCTACAGTTTTCACTTGTAAGAAACACTGACAGGCGTTTACCTCAGAACTGAAGAGGAACATTTGTAAAGATAGTTAGGCACCTAAAGAAGCAAGCAGTCCTCAGAAGGGCTAGTCAAAAGCACAAATTAACCTGTTTGGAGAATATCTGCATCTCCAAGTGACAGAATACCTATCAAGAACACTAGTCTCTACTTATGACAGATTCCACTTCCTGAAACGCTTAAAAACTGTTGTGTAGACTTAAGCTTTAACAGTATGACACACAAACACAAAGAATTACTATTTGGTCAACAGGCAGGAACAACTCTGATTCTTAAAATGGAGGCCTAGTAAGTTCAGCAAGCAGAAGTTAGTCTCATTTTTTCATAATTTCTCAGATTAAAGTGATGTATTAGCTAAAGCGCAGCGTTATTACCATACCCCTAGGCTTCAGAGGGCATCATGCCACATGCTCATTTGGCTGCTAAAAAGCAGCAACTAAATGACTAGCATTTTTCCAAGGATAGTTGAGATTAATAGTTTAAAGTCATTTCTTTAATTTAACCATGAAACGCAAACATTGAAATTAGAGTCAACTTCAATAACATTTTATTTCAGAAAACGTCAAGTATGTTAGTCCTTGAGCACTGATCAAACGACAGATAGGGTCCTCACTGTTATCTCTACTTTCTGTAATTGGATACAAATCCCAACTATTAAACTTGCACAACTTGATAACAGCATGAATTTAACTAAGTGCAAGTCCATAACCAGAAACAACAACTCCCCCTGCAAAAACCCAGAGACAGGGTGGAATCTGCACCCTACTGAAGTCAATGGGTGTTTTTCAGTGACTGTTACGGGACCAAGATCTCATCACACCTACTGTCAAAAACTTAGAGGGCTAGCAAATACCTTGATACTGGCCTCTTATTTGTTAAGCTGCGCTAAAATATATAGTTCCCAATCGTGAGAGGGCTCAGACGGGCAAGCAGAGGTGAAACAGGCAACGAGACTGTGCTGCTCAGCAGGACCTGCGGTTCAGCAGAGGTCCCCAGAACGGACGCAGGAGGGACGGGTGAGCGACGCAATGTCTCGGTGCCAGACTCGCACGACTTCCTCACCCTTCTGACCAAGACATCCATTTTCTGAACAGGATCGAAGCCCTTCCGTCCCCATTTCCTAGTGCTTTCAGACATGAAAAAGGAAAGGTGGCAGGGGATGAGAGAGCAGTAATGGAAATCCTATCTCACACACACAGGCACAAACAACCCTCGTTCCCCCAACCCCAAGCAGCGTCCCCAGGCCGAATGCATGGTTTGTAGACATTTTGAGTCCTGACCTCTCCAACATCCCAATATGACTGAGGGAATTGGAGTTACCCCCTAATTGCGTTCGTTCCTGTTTGGATGTACCAAAAGCTCTTCCCTCCCAAAAGTCTCTTCCTCCCTCCCCTGCCTTAGCAAGCCTCTTATTCTGGCTGCTCATGCAGGTAGCTCCCACAACTGCTTGAAGACTTTTGAAAGCCATGTCCTGACTCTGTTAACCATGAATCAGCTCCTATAAACCTGCTAGCGGATATCAAAGCTCTCCCTGACTTTTCTCCCCAGGAGCGTACCAGCAAGCTCAGCTCTTACAGCCTAGGAAGGCTCATTCAACATCCTTTATCTGCAAGGACTCCATTAGTGACTTCCCAGAATGTCAGGCATATTTTAAAGAGGCACTGAAAACAAGGGATAATTAAAATGTAAGAAGTGTCATCTTCATAAAAGCCACAGGACTAAATAAAGTCTTGGAGGGCCCTCTCCTGTACGTTCCGTATTTCTCTATGTGCACAACACACCTTCATCTGTAAAATCTTGGATAAACAAAGACAGTCTTCTCAGTACCTTTAAAATATCTAAAGTAGCATTAAATTTGTTCATAGGGAAAATATCATAGGGAATATCATAGGGAAATATCCCAGGATATTTCTCCCTCCAAGCAGAAAACACTTAAATACAAAATTGACTCTCAATTCAGAACTAAAACAAAGAATAAAAAACTAGAACAAAAAACAAAATCCATTTACAGAAAGTAGCGAGGCCAGCAACAGTCTGATTTGTTAAGAACGGAGCTAATACGGATTTAGGAAAATGACTTCCATTTATGCACCTATCCTAAGAAAAGGCTAACAAATTATCACTCCTTAGACGACAGGATTATTGCAGCAATAACTAAGAACCGCGCTAAGGTGTACATATTTCTTCTGCAAAAGAAAAATACTTGCTATCTTCTCTTGGCAAAAACCTGAGAAACTATTTAGTAAGGATATCACAGTACTGTTAATACTTATGTCTTGCTGAATTTTGGTAATGCGAATTTAGATTAATGAGCACACTGACCTCCTGGAAACAACCTCTTTTACCTTGTCTTAGTTTGATTTATTAAGCAATGCAATTACCAGTGACAAGTCCATAGCAAAATGCACTAAACTAACACTTCAGAAAGAGCAAAACCTTACCCATGTAATTTTGGGCAAGAATGACTCCTTCCTCTTATCGCAACCCAAGCGACAGAAAGCAAAACTACCTGTTGAAGCAGTGAAAATCCATTACAATTCTGCTAACAAAGGAATAATGCAAGGACTTGTTTCCTACACGGTTCATTCACTGTTGTGGAACAAAGAAAAATTAGCCTTTATGTTTCTCCACAAGGTAAAGTGACTCGCAGAGGAGAAAATAAACAGTGACCTCTGTCTTTCATTTAAAGAGAACTGGAAATGAAACGTGGAGGGGGAGGAAAGGTGCTTTTAACTTGTTTTCACACAAAGTTAAAGCATGCCTTAACCCTCTCCCTAGAAAGCGCTACTAAAGCTGCCGAAAACATTCGGGGCGGATATTAAACAGTTAATACGTGGCCGGGAGTCCCCGCCAACACAAACGCCGATGATTTGCCATTGGACGCAGTCAGCCCCGATGTCCCGTTGGAGCCCGCCGAGATCCTCCCCGCTCCGCTCCGCTCCGGCCGCCGCCGCTCGCCAGCGGCCAGGGCGAAAGGGCAACCGAGGTCTTAACGCGGCCGCTCCGCGGGAAAGCTAAAGGCGCGAAAGCCCCTTCCTGGGAAATAAGCTGGCTTCTCCGAGCCATCCCGCCCGGCGGCTGACGGCCCCCCCCCCCCCCCCCCCCCGGGGAGACGTTCCCCGAGCGTCGCCCGGTTGCTTGGCGGCTCCCTGCCGGGCTTCAGGAGTCGACCCACGGCGGGGGGCAACTCCCGCCGCCCCTCCGGCCGCGTCGCCAACGGCCCCGGCGTGGCAGCGGGGCGCCCGGCACGTTGCGCCGGCCCGGCCGGCCGCTCCCAGGGGTCGTTACGGCGCCGCACGCCTCAGGGCCGGAGCGAACGGCCTCGCTCCCCGGCCCGCAACGCAGAAGGAAATCAAGGCAAAGAGGAGAAACGTTTCTCCAAGGGCGGCAGAGCCGTTAACCCCCCCGCCAGCGGGGGCTGGCTCGGCCGCCAACCGCGCGAGGGGCCGAGAAGTTGCTGGAAGGAGCGGGATGCGACGGGGCTACCTCTGCGCTCCGGGTTTGGGGCGGGGGGGGGATAAAAAAAATTGAGTAAAAAAAAAAAAATAAAGCGGTGTAATTTTTAAGGACGGAGCGGGGAGTTTCTGCGGAGCTCCCCCAGGGCTGCGCTCCCCTCCCTCCCCGCGGCGCCGCCGGGAAGCGGCCGGCGCGGCCCCCGCCCAGGCCGCGCCTCAGGCGACTTCCCCCGCCCGCGGCCCCCCACAGCCGGGGCCCCCCGATCTGAGCGGGGTGGTGGGGGGCGGGAGGGGCAAACTCGGGCGAAAGGAGGCGCGGAGGCTGCGCGCGGGCGGAGGGGCGGCGGGGGCGCGCGGAGCGGCGCGGCGCAGCGCGGCCCCGCGGGGGCGCCGGCAGGGCGGCAGCGCCCCTGGCGGACGGGCGGCGGCACCGCGGCGGCGGCCCGGGTTGGGGGGGGGGGTGCAGCCCGGAGCCCGGCAACTTCCCCCGGGCCGCGCCGTGGGGGGGGACACGACACGGTCACGTCGCGCGGTGGTGGGGGGAGCTCCTAGCCGGCCCCGTCGCGCGGGGGGGGGGGTTCGCGGCGCGGAGGGACCGGCGGTGGGGAGCGGGGCGCCGGGTGGCCCCCCACGCGCCGGCATCGCGCCCTCGCCGCGGGTGGCAGTGGAGAGGAGAGCGTGCACGGACGGCACACGTACCCCCGTCCCGTGTCCCCCTCCCTCCTCCACCAAGGTCAGCGCGCCGGCACGGCGCGGCACCCGGGCGGACACGCGTGGTGGTGGTAGTGGTAGGAGACCCGCGCACTCCTCAATTGCCTCTTACGCGGGGGTTTTGCAGAAACGGGCGAGGGCGCGGAGCCGACGGCTGGAGCCAGTCCCGAGGCACAAAGGCAACTCCCCCCCCTCAACGGCCCCACGCAGCCCCGCGCCCGAGGGGCAGCGGTCCGGGACCCGCCGCCCCACGCTGAGGGCTGCAATGCACCGCGCCCGGGTGACACCGCGCCGGCTGCACGGAGCCGAGCTCCCGCACCGCGCACGGCCCCACTCGCGGCACCGCTGCCCCTGCTTTAGGGCGCGAGGTAAAAGCACCGGCCACCCCCTCCCCGCGCAAAAAGCTAGCGGGGCCCCCCGCGGCCGCAAGCACAGCCCCGCGCCCACAGGGGTCGCGGACACGCGTGACGGCAGCGCCGGGACCCCCCCCCTTCCTCCGGCGCCCACCGCCCGCGCGCACTCACCGGGGAAGCACACCACATCATGGAGCACGGAGCTGGTGATTTTCAAGAAAAAGATCCACCAACACGGTTGCAGTAGCCTCCGCATGTCCAAAGCCGCACATCGAAAGGGGAGAGGGGCTAAAATAATTAATTTAAAAAAAAAAAAAAACTTGTTGAAAATAAGTTTCTCCCCCCAAACACCCCCCTCTCCCTGCGGGAGACAGCGGGGGGCTTCTGCTCACCTCCGTTTAAAAAAAAAAAAAAAGGAAGAAGAAGAATGAAAAATAAACGCCGGAGCCGGGGCGGGGGGGAGCGCGGGGCGCCGCGCGGGGGCGGGCGGCGGCGGGCGCGGGGCGCGCGGCTCAGGCGGGCGGCGGGCGCGGGGCGCGCGGCATGCCGCGGACGGGGCGCTCAGAGCCGCCTCCGCGCGCGGGCGGGCGGGCGGTGGCGGTCAGCCGGGGCCCCGGCGCGCTCCATCCTGCCGTACAGGAAGTGGCGGGCGAGCCCGGATCCTGGCGGAGACTTTAAAGCGGGGCGAGGGAGCGGGAGAGGCAGCGCGGCGAGGCGGCAGCGGCAGCAGGAGTGGCGGCGGCGGCGCGCCGGGCGCCCCGGCGGCGCGCCCCCGCCGCCCTTAAAGCGGCCGCGGAGGAGGCGGCAGCGGCGTGCGCGCGCGCGGCGGGTTTGGGATGGTGGCGGCGGCGGCGGCGGGGGGAGCCGCTGGTGCACGCGCGTGCGCGCACCCGCACCGCTGCCCTGCCACCGGGGCCCCGCCGCGCACCGCCCCTTTCGCCGGCGCTGCCGGGCGGGGGGGCGCGCTGCCTCCGGCGGGGGTGGGTTTGGGGGAGAACGCGCGGCCGAGCCGAGAGCGTTTTGCCGTTTGTAACGTCGCATTTTGCACTCTTACCTCGCTGCCGCCTGTTGGAAGTTACTCGCGTCCTCACGCCGCACCGTGCGTGCTGCGGGGGGGGGGGGTTGCTTTCGGGTCCCCCCCACCCCTCCCCCAGTAGCGTGCATCGTTCTGCCTGTTGCTAGAGGTCCCTCACAAAATCCTGTGTTGTGGTTTATTTTCCCCCCCAATATCGCATATCGTGCTGGGGATTGCCAGAGATCGCCCACAAAACCACAGCCGTCCCGTCCCGCCCCCCCCACTACTGTACATCCTACGAGGCATTTCCAGCGTTCCCCCACGAAACGAGGTAGCCGCCTGGTTTTTTGGCGGCATCAGGTGAAGCTTGGCCCAAGGCGCTCTGCAACCAAATCTTGATCCGCATCTCCCCCCCCCCCCACCGCCCCACAGCAGTTTCCGAGTGATTGATAACTTTGCACAGGAAACAGAAACAGAAAATGGTGTGAATTCAGGATGAAGGGATGGTTGCTCCTACTTGGCGTTTCCTGGCGGTGCTGTGCTCTGCTGAAGCTTAAATTTCATTCTGAAGTAGTTTTTGTCTGTTTCTTTGCTAATTATTTTCATTACAGGGATCCTGTTTCAGAAGGGAAAGGCTTTAGCAGGGGTTTAGCAGAGCGTGCCGGGCTCAGGTCTGGCTCTGTGGTTTGCTGCGATGTCTCCGCTCTGTTTACCTGCTGACTTCCCACATCTGTGGATTGTTTCCAGATGAAAGAGGGGAGATGGGGGGCAGGAGGAGGAAATTCAGAAGCCGCCTTTATTTTCCCAGGTGACTGGAGTGGCAGCGATTGTGCCTGCCCCTCCCAGGGATCGCTAGAGCGGAGCCCTGCCAGGCTTGAATACGTGTCGCCGCTGCACCCTGACTCCTCTGGAGGAGGAGGAGGAGGAGGAGGTTGTGTGTCCATCCAAGTTTGCCCCACGCAGCACAGGGTGCCAAATCCCTGGACTACACTGCAAGCCCGAAGGCCCCTAGTTAGGAAGCACTGCTTTTTCGTAGGCTTCCCTTCACCTTCCTCTGCGCACCCCAGCTTTTGCCTGCCAAAAATCACAGCTGGAAGGTAAGAGTGCAGTCTTTACCAAGCAAAACTCTGTCTATCATGATAGGATTTTACCAGTGTAAGGATTAAAGGGCCTGATGAGATGTTCTGCCCTCGAGGGCAGCACGCTTTTGGGCGTGCAAAGAGTGGAGACGGCCCTTATGTAAGGCTTTATCTAAAACTAAGCAAAAGATTTATAGGCCCTGAAGAAAGTCCTTATCCAAATGCTTCATTGTTCATTAAATCATTTCCCACAGCAGGCGGGGCTTGGAGGTTGGTTTCAGCTCTCATAAAAACACAGATAAAATTTTAAGAGCCAGGTTTCCCTGATTTTTTTGTTCCCATGAAAAACAAAAAACCCAATCCCCACCTGCCTCGACCTTTTGAATTCTGCAGTGACGTGGTTGCTCAGTTGTTCTGAACCTGCAAAATATTCCCTTTTCGGCACCCTAATCCTGACTTTCTTGATGCGACGGATACGTAGGCAGGCTCTCCTCCAGCAGTGAGGCTTACCTCTTCAAATGACAGCTCCCTGATATGTAAGAGGCAATCTTAAAGTGAGGCTCAACAGGTGTCATTGCGTGAGGAAAGTTATTAAACACTACTGCAATCTCACAAAAGAACAAATGTAATAGATTTTTATAAAGCAATTTGCATCAGTAATGATTCAAAATCATTCATGAAAGTTCCTGATAATGTTGGGTTTTTTAAAATTATTTTAAATATTTTCTTACATTAGTTTACAGTTTCCTAGGCCAGGAAGTTACAAATCTGAAACTGACCCCATATCCTGGAACTGGAAGAGCTCTATGTTTTCCATCCTCAGAGCAAACACGCAGATAAGA
Source organism: Struthio camelus (assembly GCF_040807025.1). NCBI lineage: Eukaryota > Metazoa > Chordata > Aves > Struthioniformes > Struthionidae > Struthio > Struthio camelus. The sequence continues at coordinate 11,521,804 of NC_090955.1, read as the reverse complement.
TATAAAACACATAATCATTTGACTCTGGGTCCTGAGGGGGTACAGGTGACTTCGTACCTCTGTAAGTCGGCCAGGAAGATGTCACAAGTGCAGTGTTCCCAGCAGAGCCCAGAAGTGCTCAGGATGGATATTCACAGTAGTCCCTTCAGGTCTGAACTTTTGAAAACAAATCTGTAAAACCTAGATGTCAGCACGGACGGCTGGGTTCAGCATGCTGCGGTACAACGTGACCCACTTTTCCTGGAGCGGCAAATCAATCATTGCGTCGTCACACATCAGTTTAGGAGCAGCGGTGACGGAAGTAGCTTTGTTTCACATTAGCAATTTGGGTGGGTAGAGAAACAGAGACGTATGATGGAGGTCCAGAGAGCAAAATTAAACACGGTTAAATGAGAATCCATTTCCTGCAGTATCTCTTTGCCCGTGGCACGCTGTCTATCAACAATACACAGGTACAAATTGGCCTGGAGGTGCATCTTTAACTATCCAAACAGAGAAAACTGCATTAGCAGCGTGCTGCTCTGCCAGACTGGGGCCATGTGACTAGGCAGAGCGTGCATCAGATAGAGAGCCGACTCTTTCCCCATGACTAAAGTACTGCTGTGTGATTAAAATAACTGCTACCGCATGAAGAGATTGTAAAGGGACATTATAATACAGTGCAGTTAAAACCAGATTGATGGGTGTTCTACAACTCCTGCAATATTTACCGTCAAACATGGTGGGCGCCGTCAAGGTGAAATCTCTGTCTGGTTTGCATGGAACAGTGAATGATGTAAGATAACTTTTATCTTTTATTTTCTCCTGTTTGAACAGGTAATATTTTTATGCTGCTTTTGTCGACATATGGGCATCACTCCTGGGAGAGGAATGGAAGTCTGTTAATTTATTTGATCAGACAAGAGAAATAATAGAAAACTGAAACCAAGACCCACATTTGTCATATGTTTGAATTAGTGGAAAGCTGAAGAAAGCAGAAAAATATTGCAAGGAGTTCAAAGATGAGAGGCTTTATTGAATTAGAAAAATATTAACAGCATTAATCATTTCCAGAACAGGCTTCTTAGCATGTATAATGACTATATAAAGAATTGGGGAAATAAAAATCGAAGAAAAAATTCATATATAGAAAGTTACACTTTTTAAATGCTTATAGAGCAACAGATAAGTTTTCACTGATTTACAGCTAACCAGCCTCACTAGAACGGTTAATCAGTTGGGAAAATACTAGGTAAGGATCTGGCCAGAGAGGATAAATCATTAGGAAGTACCTGAGAAGCAGGAACAGTTCAGATTACAAGTCACATAAGGTATAAACTTCCAGGTTAATTCAGCAGCCTTCATCCCTGTCTAGTTCTGCATAGGAAGGAAAAAAAGGATGCTGAATTTGGAGATTCATAACTTATATTGCAGAGTTACTTTCTCATAGCCTCAGGATAGTTACATTCTTCTCTGAGTGAGTTGTGGGGCTTTAAAAGTCTTACATGGCATCTGCTGAGAAACAGAGGTGGAGGGCAAGCAAAGCGGCTGCGAGAAAAAAACGAGGTTTTATTTCAATATAATTGTAGCAACAAGCTGTGCTATTTGATTTACGAAGACGTAAAAATAGATTAACCCAGAGAGGCAGGTAAAGCCTTGTTGATGCAAACTCTAGGTAAAGACATACCACACTGTAGGTCAGAGATTACTGCAAATATTATTAGGCTGCACATCTGCAGCACTACCAGCATCATATGAATGATGGTATCTGAATGCCGTACTTGAGCGATGCTCCAAAATGTCCTGGCTGGGCAGCGTTGCATATTGCTTTGCACGAGGTTCCTCTGGAAGACCAATGCATTTATTTTCTCGTGGTCTATAAAAGAAACCCCCACCTCAGGGTGCCCTTGGGGTAAATCCTTCAGAACAGACACTTGATCACGTGCTGAGGTACCTACTTGAAAGCATCATCCTAGTCTTGAAGTCACACAGCTCTTTTGTCTCCTGAAATGGCCTCAAAATGACGGTGTTCTGTAAAAGTGTGTTTGTAGCTGGGCGCAGTGGCGGGTCAGACTGATCAGCTGCGAGTTTGTCCCTTTCGAAAGCAACTGTAGTTCAGAGTCCTGTGGTATGACCTTGCTAGGCCTGCTTATAAGTGTGCGTTTAATTCACAAATCCTCTCTTGTTAAAAGAAAAGAAGAAAAAAATCTGCTACCAGTGTAGCAGCGAGCTGAGCAAGCATGTTAATGAGGGGAGCTGAGGGATGAGCATGGAAGACCCGGCTTACTGTCCTCCTTGTCTGTTATCGTGTAACTAGCACACCAGGAATATACTGTCCTTGCAGAATTTAAGGTGGAATCTAATGAGAAAACAGAATTAGTAACTTTCCTTACGGATAAAAAAATGTTTATAGTTGTCAATAGTATTTGAGTTCAGTGCAAGTCTTGGGAACATGAATTCTAGAGAAGCAAAAGTGCTTTTGACTGGGAAGGCTCTAGCCAGCCTGGTTGTTTTTAACACTATCATGCAGCTTACCAGTGAGGTAACCGCAACCCTCAGGTTCTTTCTACGTTGTAGCTTTGACATGAGACTGTCAAAATTCTGCCAAAGCAATCAATAGGCAGCTGAGTTTGGTGTGTGCAGTCATTTGGATGCGGTCTCATCCTGTGGAGCCTACTGTGCACACACAAATGTGTCCTGAGGGCTCTGGAGCAACAGCAGACGTGCTTTGGAAATATCCATGCAAAATAAGCGTTTGCAAAGATAGCCAGTTTCTACCATTTTAGAGGTAACAACTCTAGGACCTAAGGGCATGGTGAATTCTGTAAGGAGCTTGTTAGGAAGGCCTACTTAGTAGACGCTCTCAGGAACATTTCAGAAGAAGCTGAGAGCTAACATTAACAACGATGTGAGGCCGTGACTTAAATTTTGAGTGTGGAAGATGTGTCAACCTGTTATGATCAAAGAACTCTTTCCAAAGTATTTGGTTGGGTTTGCCTTTCCTAAAAAGGCCTAAATATATGTACACAGTGAGGAAAATAGTATCATAGTAAATAATAACGGACGGATGAGTCCAGTGCTCTATGAGGCCTCTTGTTTTCCCTGCTTGGCCATTGACATTATCCAGTATTGAGGAGGACCCAAGCGTCTTCCTTGAAAGTGCTTTGAGGCCCTTCACAGGAAAGCCGACTCGGGGCAGGCAGGGTTTGCAGGCAGCATGAACTCAGGCTGAGTATAAGCTGCTGTAAGGGACAGCATGGGCATACAATAGGCACAGTCAATGTGAGCAATCTTTTTCAAACTCCCCGTCCTCCGCAGGAAAACAAGGCTCCAGAAAACCAGTAGCACAATCGGGCTATACACTTTTTTAAAGGCCTCATGCATTACAACCAAGGCATCAGGCTCAATCTTTTCCCTGATAAGTAAATCAGTGAAAATTAATAAATTTGCTGAAGGCAGAATTTCTGCTGGTCCTTTCCCCTCCTCCACCTCACTGCTGCTTTCTGCCCAAGGAGTTAGTGCAACATGCTCCTGCCTTTCCGCATGGATGTCTAAAAGACGTGTTAGAATCTACCTGTGAAGGGTAAAGTCACAGGCCTGCAACAGTCCCAAGGGGGAGAATCAATAATGACTCAGTAACAAGATGTGACCTTCTGATATAAATCCATTGCAAATGGTGTCCAAAGCCAGGCCTCTAAAATTGCTCCACAATGAAGACCAATCAAGCAGGCTACAGAAAATACCTTGCTGGCCGGTCCCAGGAGAGCACTTCAAGGAAAAAAATCTGTTCTATAAATGGCAGAGCCAGACTCCAAATCTGTATAAGAGAAGAAGGGAAAGTGAAAGAGGAACCCTTGTCAAACCCATATTCCTTGGAACGTACACTCTTCCGAGTGCAGGTATAAGCTAATGTGCAAACTTGGCCGCCTTTCTCAGTTGGTAATATCTCACAATGCCATCAACAGACGTGAATAATTACACTTCAGGAAAAATTTCAGCCCCTGGTGGATGCTGCAGGGGGAAGCCTTGACTGAATCAAAGAAAGAAATAACATTTCTGTATCAGAGGGACAAGTAACTCTAACTTTATGTTTGTCTCTGTGCGTTGCAATAGAGAACCGCAAGCTGCACACTGCAACTCAGTTATGTCTTTGCCATTTCTCTCTGGTTTCACAAATCTAGTTTTTCTCTTATAACATTATCACTTACTCAAATATAGGCTTGTGAGAAGCACTTTGAATCTGAGTGTGGACAGACAGTACATTAGCTAATGTGATTCCATTAAAAAGGGATTCCATGGCTAGTGCCTCAATTAAATGAAGAAGTGTCAATATTAATAAACCTTCCAATGAAAGAGATAAAATCAGATATGCCAGTGACCTCGCAGACATTAGGGCTAGTCAGATCAATACATACTCATAAGCACTGATAGAAAGAGCTAAACAACAAAACCATATTTAGGGCACTGAGATTTGGCAGTACAGCACACCCATAAAGCATCCTTTGTTTTCCCTAGTTTTACTTTCCACTCCTTTACTTTCCTCCCGAAGATGGGTGTCATGAGCCTGACCTACCTGTCTGCAAACAGCTTTTTGCTGGAGTTCTTCCTGTCTCCTCTCAATGTCTGGTCTAAAAAAGGTTTTATGGGAGTGAAAAAATGCTGTCCAGAAAGTTGAATAAGCAGTAATCCAAACTCCTGCCAGCTTACATCCCTAATGCAACTGAAATGATTTTCATTCATCTTTTCAATTGTCATCAAATACAGATCCACTGTAACTGGGCACAACTCCATTGACGCAAACGACTGGGCATTCACTTTCTTGGAACTACACCTACTTGGATCTGAGCTTAAGTGTTGCCAATGCAGAGAAGGATGTGACCAAATACCATGAAAATGCAGTTGTCTATTTTACTTTCTACAGTGTTTTCCTACTTTGTGCCCTTATCTTTTCTACCCAGATTTCATGTTCATGACGCATATCTCCGTGACATCAAGGTCTGGTGGCTACAATGCACTGTGTTCACAGCTACTGTATAGGAGGGTTTAAAACATTTTAGAATTTCAACATCTGTTTTATGTTGATTTCAGGAGGAGAATGGGAGAAGAGGATGCCAAGTTCCAGAGAACAATAAACACTTTGGGCCAAATCCTCCCCTCATCTATGCTGGTGTAAATCTAATGTCTCTTCATCCAGATGACAGGTAGATTTGATTTTTTTTTAGGGCAGAGTCAAGCCCTTAGTTTGGAAGAACACAATTGCTTCCTCTGGCCCAAGTCCAAGAAAATATATGTAAAATATACAATAGAGAGTAGAAAAAAATCAATTCACAGGTTTTTATGGGGATATTGGGTAAAAATATTCCATTCAGGGCTGAAAACCAGGCTTTCAGATGAGCCAAAAAGGGGAACATTTAGCAAAAATGCCTTCAAGAGGAGTACAATTAAAATTAGTTTAGAATCTTGAACTCTTCTGTTAATCAGAGTGAATTTATAATTCCAGGTTTTGAAACAACAAATGATGCCCAAATAGATTCCAGCACCTATTAAAGGTATAATCTCAAGACACATTTTGGGGGAAAAGGGAAACTGAGAATAAAGCTGTAAGACTAATTCATAGTAAAGAAATATGAGACCTCATAATTCTTCCCAAAGCTTGATAGTTAGTAAAATACTACATTTTTTTCTACAGCAGAAACACAATAGAACAGCATTATTCTCTAGTGGTCAACATTAATTGCAAACTGACGGCCACTTCAGAACATGGGAGTCTTCAGTGGGCCACGTCTAATTATGTTAACTGCCGACATGTCCGCGTGCCCAGCGCCGGCAGCCCTGCTAGTTGAGCCGCTGTCGGTGGCACTGGCCAAAGCAGTCGTACCACACGGGGGAGTCTCTCCGCACGTACAGAAAAGCTCATCTATTTCATAAATCACTCACTCTGCAACCTGATTTCTCTCTACTGCAGCTTTGTCAGTTTGTCTTGGAGACAACAAGATCTATAACACTTGGCAGGGTAAAGAACAAAGCCTAAACCAAGCTGTTTCTGCAAATGTATTACCTATAAGTAAGGGTGAGCAGGGTTTTGTTGGTGAGGAAATGTGTATCAAGCATGATTCTCTTTATTAATCACTGTTTAAATCACTAACTTGCCTGGTATTTCCCCATGGGACAGTAAGAAATTTTGAGGAACCTTAGTCATCCATCAATAGAATATTTCAGATTTTATTTAATCATTTAGAAAAGCAAAGAGCGTAACACATTATTTCAGCATAGTAAAAATGGAACAACAGTGCCTGAACAGGATTCGGCCATTTCAATGTCACATTTTTCATTGCAAGGTATGGCGTAGCCTCCTACCACATACTTATATGAATAATCAGCACGGCCCATGGTGTGAGCTGCCTCTGGGTACATTTGTCCTGCGGTTTAATGAGCCCATTATCTCAACGAGACAACGCTTATGAACTGCGGTCCATAGGTACTGCAAACATGTTACATGCATACCGAAAACCATGCCACGTACCCGGAGGGGTCAAACATCCCCTCTCCCCAAAATCCATCTCGACACAGAGGGTGCAGCAGGGATGAGGCTCTTGGACAACGCCCAAAGGGAAGCGCTGACAAAGATCCTCTCAAGGTGGCACAGGTTTTGGTGCACTGCATCAGACCATTCTAACAAGCGTTCTCTTGGATTTTTTAAACATTGTCCTTACGTTCCTACAATGCCACACAGAAGACTTACTTTGTCAGCTCATTGTTAACCGCTACTAATACAGACCACTGCTAGTACAATATACCGTTATCCAGCAAAACAACATGTACTGACAAACACCGTTTAGTGACTATTGGCTACTACTCTGAGAAAGCCAGGGTCACTGCTGAAGAATACCAAAAGAGGTCTCGCTAGCTTCTTCTTCCTCCTCCATTGAATGAGCTGTTAATAGACAAGCTGTTATAGAGAAAAAGAACTAAATAGTTTACAAGCTTACATTTGAAGGCCTGTGAATTGCATTAGCTGAGCCAGCTGAGTGAGAGCCAAGGCAATCTCCCCACGATTGTAGAAAATGTGGCATTGAGGCATGTGGAGGCAAAGGAAGAATGACAGTGAGCAGGTTTACAATATGCAAAACTGGAATAATTATTCCTTCTATGGCATAGAGTTTTTAGCCAAACTACAATATGGAATAAGCATCTTCTTTAAATGAATGTGTATGTGTGTATGTTTATATTTTTAAAATTTTCTTTCCCTTTTGCCAACTATTGCCTTAATGTAAACCCTTTGAGGCTGACTTTTAATTTTTCCCCACTGGAACTCTCCCCCTCATATATCCCTCCTTCTCTACTGAACAGCCCTCCCTTAGTATGGACAATATCCACAGTCCTTTTTTATTACTTACTGTTTTCTTTGGGTCCAGCAGTTTTGAATAGGAACACGAACCACTTCCAGTTCAATTATCTGGACAATTATTTGGGATCAGTGGAACTGGGACGTGCAGCTGAATGGCTTTTGAGACCCTCCAGTTTTTGGGACCCTGACAGAGTTGTGTTTTGCTTCTTTCTGTTCTTTAACTTTTCCAGAGACAGGAAAGTTTTGAAAAGCTGCAAAACAATAAAAAATAATAATAGAGAAAGAACAAAATCAAAAAAAGGAACCCAAAGAAACCCTCAGATCATTCATATGAAGACATTCAGTGGCAGAAAAGAACAAAGGAAGGATGAAAAAAGGATAGTTAAAAACAGCCACCACTGAACAATGATAATTCAAAATTTCTACATTTGTGCAAAGCTTCGAAACTTTGAAAAGGTCAGATTTTCACACATAAAACACTGTTTTAGATAAAATACCATTTAAAAAATTTTCATATTAAAGACTTTAGCCTCCTTAAATGTTTGCATCTTTACGTTATCCTCCCAATTTGGCACAGTCTTTGGTTAGAAACGAGACAGGTGATGTCTTCAACCCATCGTTACAATGACAGCTGTCTGAATTACCGTGGTAAGAGCCAAGGCTGATGGTAGCTGCTTTAATGCAGCACTTACAAACAATTTGCGGTGCTCAGGCGATTGCTGAGAGAATATTCAGTGAAGCAGAGGGGTGGCCTCTGCTGTAACCCCTCCTAATGGGTAGCTACCTTTGATAGCTCATTTACAGTCCAGTTAAACTAGACAGAAAACAGGCACACAAGAAACCCAGTTTGGTCTTTATAAATATAGCTTTCTTGGTACACTATCATATAAATCCTCGTTCACAAACTCGACTAACTGGGGTCAGTGGACCAGATAATGGTGTTTCTACTCAGACTTGAGCTTTTCCTGTTAAACTTTGCCTCAAAATCTGTATCTCTCTACCACAGAGAAAACTTTCAGTCACGCTGACTTTCAGCACCAGACGCTCATTGCTTGCATCTCCAGAAGAGCATTAGCCTATACACAGAGATCCAACATCCCTCTATACAGGGAGTGAATTTCTCCTGCTATTAAGGCCAATGGCAAAACTCACATAGACTTTAGAGGAGAAAGAATTTCTTGTTGACTTGTGAGACGAGATGCTCTTTTTGGCTTTCAGTCCTGCAGTAACAGTGTAGGTGAGTCAGCTCCTGGAATTATACTTACCTGAGATCAGGCCAAGTAGAGATTTCTCATTTTCAGGTCCTCAGTTGTAAAATTTTTGCAAAAACAAGGCTTGTCACTTTAGGGCATGACTTACAGTTAATTAATTTCACTAGAATTTCTCTTCATCCTTTTGGAAGTCTTACTTTGGCATACTTCAATATATCAACATTCCTTCTGTATTTTTGGGAGCTAAATCCTGAAGTCTCATCTCAGCCCTGGCTGAGCCAAATTCCCTTTAAAGGCTTCGATGAAACCAGTATGTCAAGGGCAACTTGCTTCAGTGAAAGGCTCAGGATTTACCTGATCAAACCTGGGAATTGTCCCCTTTTGCTTTGGAGGGTTGCTTTTTCTGAGAACTGCTCAGTTTGCCCTCTTGCTAGATCCTTTTGTTCTGATTGGTAGCTTCCTCAGGCTGGCTGGTCTTTATTTCTGCTTTTAATAATCTGTATTGATTATATTGTACTGCACTTAGATGCTGTTCAACAGCCCTCTATTACTGTAAATAATGTGGGATAAATAACTTGATTTTATTTCTGCATTTAAAATGTTTGGCAGCAGCCACCTCCACTCTAAACTGGGCATTTGCCTGGGTTGCTGCCAGTATCTGTGAGGGCAGCTCCTGAGACTTGCACGCCCTTCACGTGCCGCTGGTATCCATGCTAGTTAGATAAAACTTGCTTGGGGTCTGCTGATATTACTGGCCTGCTTTATCTGGCATGCATAGGTACCCGCAGCATTTGTGGGATATGCAGATGGGGGCAGCGGCTTCTCAGAGACTGGTGGTAATACCAGTGTTAATATGTGCATCTGTGACCAAACAAGATATTGCTTATCTGCGGTGTATGTGGAAGTCACTGAGGCTCCCGTTCTCAGATTGGGTAGCTGTTATTCCTATCTATCACTTACAGGCTTTGGCTTAACTGGTCACTCACATAATGATGATAAGGTACAAAACAAAGCCTCATCCTTCTTCCCATTTTTGACTGCTCTTTGCAGGCGTTCCTCTGCCCTGGCCAGCTCCCTCGGTCCTCAGGGAAACAAGTAACACAGTCGGAGGACAGAAGGTCCATTCCCCAAGGCTAACAGCAGCCCAGACAGCATTCAGGGCACCCACACTTCATTCAGGCTCCTTGGGATAGGTGCTGTTATCAGCAAGCCAGGGCTCAAAACCAACTGCTGAAGGACCAGGGCTGCTTCTCAGCGGGAGGCTGCACCCATGCTGGGCTCCGTGCTGTTGCAGTTTGCCAAGTCAGTGCTTAAAGCATGTGGTTGTGCGGAGAGCAGTGCAGACCTACCCTGAGCCTGCCTGTCTTGAAAGGGACATGCCCCGTGGGTAGACACATTACCTAAGCTTGGTGTAGGAGGCTCTACAGTCTGCACTTAAGCTGCATGGGGCCATCTTCATTGTTATTTCTCAACGAAGACGGACTGAGGCCGAGACAGATTACAGATGCTCTGGGTGTTCCCTCCAAGAGTTGCCAGTACTGATTGCACCAGGTCTGAATGGCTCGATACTGATGTCCTCCACCTCCGCCAAGGTTAGAGATGGCAGCCTTACTGCAGGTGATGCTTACTTGTCTTAAAGCCCTTTCTTCATAGATTTTTTTTTTCCTGTTTTGTCCATAGGCTACCACTGCAGATCAAACCTGGGTGGAGGTTCAGACTAACAGGGCCAATATCCAAAAGCTTTATTTGATCTGCAGTAGTATCCACCCTCTTGCAGATGTGTCTTCCTGCTGTGCTTCACGTGGCTGCAGCCAAACCAGCTTAAAAAGCAGACCTCCTTTCTAAGATGTAGATCCGATCCAGAACCAGAATTAGAGGGCTACGTTCACATCCAGGCATGCTGAAACAATGCATCTTTTCCAATATCCCAAATTTTGAAGAGTTCAGAGTGGAGTTACTGGTTTTGGTTCATTTTTACTTAAATGTACACCTGAAATATATAAAGGCTGTATTCTTTTAAATTTGTTCTTGTAAACATAAAATGATTTCAGTTAGGTAATACAAACTATTTTGAGAAGAGCTGTGGAATATCATTGTAAATATACTGTGAAAACAAGTAATTAAAATAGTCAAAATAATGAGTAAAAATAGCATGACTTTAAGAAAGCACATAAAGAGTAGTCAAGCAGGGTAAAGCCAAATAAGATTAATTTAGGTTAGAGACTCACATATATAGTGTATTGTATTCTTTGGACTGAACAGAAACGCATGCTGTGAAAGGGTGTTCTAAACTCCATTAAAGAGTAATCTTTGTACACAACAGTAGTGCTGTGCAAATAAATGTTCTGAGGCAAAATAAGTAAGTTTTGAGAAATGAATGACTTTGGCGGTAGTTTGCCAATTAATTAGAACAAAGAGGGAAGACAACACAAAGAAATAAATAAGGAAGAGTTCAAGTTACCATAACAGCTTTTTCTACTCTCTCACTCTACTTCTTGCTAATTCTTCTTCTCACAAGTTTTGTGGGATTTTCTTTGGAGAAGGGAAGGGAGCCAAGAGGATGCAGTAACAATTTTCCTCACTCTTGAATTCCTGTCTCAGGGTTTTACCTAAAAAAAAAAAGGTTAATTGTAACTAGATCCTTATCGCAATTTGTTTTAACAAGGTGATGGAGTGCAAACTGGAATGGAAAAATAATTGGGGAGAGAAGATTTAGCCAAGTTTCATATATTCTAGTCAGCAAGACCTGTTGCCCTACAGCAGTTAAGGAATTAACCAGTGCAATTTCTCAACTATTAGTTATTATCTCTGAGAACCCGTGGAGGATGGGTCAAGTCCCAGAAAACTGGAAGAGGGCAAACACAGTACCTACTTTCAAGAAAACGGAAAAAGGAACTCGCAAGAAATATGGATCTGCCAGGCTAACTATAAACAAGCTGTAACTGAAAATGTACTAGAACAAATAAGTGATTATAGCATTTGAGAATGACACAATTTTGGAAGGGGCTGGAAACACTATGGGAGCACGATTAGAACCAATGCTCTTCATAAACAGGTGAAATGGTCCTAATTCAACACGGTCACTTTCACTCAAAAAGAACTACACGTAGGCAGGAGAAGCCAAATCCCCAAATACAGAAAAGACAACAGAACCCTGGAAGATCTGAAGGTGATAACATCCGCAGTAAATGAGAAGCGAGGTGTTCTTGTAAAAAAGCAAATCTGGTAAAATGTGTCAACAGTAGCACTGTTTGCAACAACCCAAACATAGTCACTCTGCTGGCTCATTACTAGTGGAGGCTTACTAATTTACACTGCATCCAGTTTAAGTACCATATTTTTAAATAAAAGATTCAGGCACACTGGATAGGATGCAGAATACAGGGACAGGAATAAATAGAAACCTATAAAGGCATAAGTCATGAGAAAAGTTCAGAGAAACTGAGTTTGTTTCATTTAGAGGATTGAGGGGAGCAGGATAACACACTTCCAGTGTGTAAGAGGTTATTAAAAGAAGATAGTAATCCATTACCCATCGAGGGTAGGAAAAATTGCTTTAATTTCCAACAAAGGAGATTTAGGTTATCTTTCTAACTATAAACCTAGGTAAGCATTGGAACAGGCTGCTACAGCGGCTGTAGAATCTCCACTGCTTTGGGTTTTGAAGAGCAGATCAGATAAAACGGCTGTCAAGCTCGTTGGGTATTACTTGATCCGCATTCCTCAGTAGAAGTGGACTTACACCAAACATCTTTTTAGTTCCCTGCCAGCCTTACCTTCCTCAGCTTCTGAATGCTGTAGTTGCATAGTTCTGTAGTCGCATAGGCACCTTAATTTTCATTAAAAACAAACACACAAACCAAAGGAAAAACAAAGAGGAGCTTGAAAACGTGAATCCTAACATTTCAAGTTTGGAGGTAAGTAAAACAAGTCAGTATCTTTTTGTTGACTCCAGTGATTCCAGAACGAGTTGATAGGGGTATAGGACTTAAAGAAAGAAGGGGAAGAGTAGAGATGCTGAAGCTGGTGAAGGCAGAACTGGGAAATAAGCGGTATCTGTTCTGCTACCCACCCTCTAAGGTCCTGGCCCACATTTTTATCTCCTTTGGAAAAGCTGGGAAGCTGTCAGTTCTGCTACTTTTTCCCTCTTTTTTTTGCCTTACAGTATACCTGAGGACCGGGTCAAGGAAGAGACCCAATGAGCAAGAACTGAGTTGAAGCTGGAAAGAGCACACAAAGGGGTCCTTCTGAACATGCCGGCCAGTACAAATGTCCATGTTCTTCTCAGGCTTCACACAGGGAGGGTGAGTCTATAGTTTGAAACAGAGGATCCCCAGAAAGGGGCACAAAGGATCTGTAAGGTAGTGACAGAAAAAAGCAAGAGAGTGTCTTATGCAGATTCCTCCCTTGCACCGGGCGACAGAATCCAGTCCCCATGCAGTGGCGTCCTAACATAATGAAATTTGCAGGGACAAAAATGGCAGATTCAGCAAACTTTGGGGTAGTTTAATATTGCCACAACTATCTTCATGCACTATTTTTTCTGTATGTTCAATTATGCTGTGTATTTATTTATCAATAAATCAAGTCTCTGCTTTCCATTTGCACATTCAGGGAAACCACAGTTGAGTTGCAGAATTTCAGAAATACATTCATCTAAGCATATGAAATTCTCTTTGGTCTTTGAATCCTCTTGCAGATAAATTACTCTCACTGTATTTATGGGGTACCAGCTTTTCAACAGTTAGTTTATAATCCATAACCCTCTGCCCTTGTGCAAATAACTTATATTTTGCCCTGAAAGGCAGTCTGTCTCTGCTCACAGAGCCTTTGTGTTTGTGCCTGACTGCATTATTTATATCTTCACTAAAGACATCCCTCTTTTCCATGTTCTTATATGGTGTCCATCATACAATATTTGGACAGCTACTAGTACCTGATGATGAGAGTTCATCCATTGCTTCCACCTTTACGGTACAAGCTTTCAGCACGCAGTTTTGAATTTTTGGCCCTTTAGCAGACTCTTGATGGCATTGCTTCATGTAACAGCCCATCTCCATCTCCAAAGTGAGTTATCAGAGGTATGTGGTTATGTTTGGAGATCAATTTTAGCTTTTTTGAATGAGGTATTTCCACTTCCAAAACTCCTGGTGTTGATGTTTACTTTTAAGCCACCCAGTTTTTGTAGGTACCATCCCGTGAAATATCAAAGATACAGCTACACCATACTTATTTCTGCTCGTTGACACTGGGAGGGGGTGCAGAACCTCTTTAAACAAGCTCGAAGAGGTGAGTCCTAATACATTAACTCTCTGTTTAAAAAGATATGCATTCCCAAGCTGAGAGATGAAAAGAAAGACATAGCCCTCCTTTTCTCCCTCACGGTATCTTAACCTTAACTGAGTAAGGTCTTACCCGTGCCGAGGTTTAGGACAGCACACCACAACATCAGGCCAGTAGTTGCTACCCATCTCCTTTCAGCTGTCAGCCCCATGACAATAGCTTACTGCTGACGGCTAAGCATGCACATGAGAGAAACAAAAGCCATCTTAATGACTGGACTGGCAGGAGGTGAGAGCTCCAAGTCCTCTGTAGAACCTTTTATTTCGTCATGCCCTGAGGGAGATCATAACCCTATCCCTATTGCTAGCCCAGCATCTTCTGGTTAGCTATTTACACACTGAAGTAATGCCCAATCCCTCTAGTGAGATACACCTGAGAAAAAGGCTGTTCCCAGGAGTCACCAGGCAAGGCTCCTAGGTTTTCTGTATAAATATTTTAGCAAGCCATACAACCCCAGAGAAGGTGTTTGCTCCCCAGTTCAGTCTGTTGATAGTTTTGTCTGAACTAGCCAACTCTGCTTTTCACTTTCATTTGGAATTACAGTCTATAAATATTTTACATTAGTTAAAAATCAGGTTTTAAGATATTTAAATTAATTGGGGCTGGTGAATTAGATAGCCAGGAATTTGAAACTGAGCTTGTCTAATCCTCTTCTGTGCTACTTTTTTCAGGTTTTAACTGTAGCCCAAACTCTCTCACTTTCCATGGGATAATCCAATGGGAGATAATTTTTCTTGTGACACATGAATGGTCTGATTTTTTTTTTCAGGTTAGTCAGCAATGATTTGTGTTTTCTTGCAATTATTTCAGCATGTACTGTAGCTAACTGGGTCCCCTCTGAGGAGTCAGGCTGCCAAACAAAGCAGTGTGAACTGGCATGGGTGGGCACCACAGAGGAGCTGCCTGAGCCTTGTACAATTTCACTGGTAGAACTGGGATTGATCTGTAAAAGGGGAACCTCTTGTGGCTTTTGTTACTGGATGATTTCCTTAGGTGAAGGCGCAGGCACTTGGAAAAGAGATATATTATCCTGTAGTTATTCTGCATGCTGTGGCCCATGTAGCACTCCAAGAATTCCCTAAACTCTGCTTCAGCAACAAAAGGATCCAGTGAATTCTCAGAAGATACTCTTCTTTATTGCTTTCAGTGACCAGGTCAGGGTCTACAAAGGATGTTCCCAAAATATTATATATCATAGATGTGTCATGGTAATTGCCAGTGTGTCCCAGAAAGGTGTCAAGTACTGTAGTGCCTACTTGTATGAGTCATCCCATACACTACATGCTCAAACCTAAGCTTTTATTTGGCATCTGAGATATATGTAAAGGGAGCTTTTAGAACTGAATGTTATTACTTACTAGCGTGATATTTCCTTTTACCACAGGCTTGTGTAGCCTCCATGGAAAACTTTGGATGGATTGAAATGATTTTGTAGGCTGTTCACCAGGGAATAACCAAGGCAACAGTTGAAAATTTTGAGAATTTTAGAAAGAGTAAATAAAGCAGTTTAGAGTGTAATTGCTACAGAAGACAACTCAGAGGCCCTGGGTATGGAAGATGAGGGAAGTAATTATGCTTATCAAAGCTGCTGTTTTTTAGGAAGTTTTTCTTTTCCGAAGAACTTTGACAAGTTATTTTCTTTAATAACTAGCTCCCAGTCTGAATTTCAAACCCAGTAATGTCAGTATTATTCAATGAAACTGTCTACTCTTCTACCAGCTCATGCAGTAAATGGACCTTTCAGGAGAAGAAGAAGAGAAGAAAACAAGAATAGAGAAAGCGACCTTCTTGGAAGTGCCGATATCATTTATGGAGTTACCTCCCTCTTATCCTGTTTAACCCTGAAGTACTGACTAACATTTAACAGATATTTTTGGTATGAAGCTCAAAGAAACTGAATAGTAAAGGGCAGCTGTACCATCTACTCTTCTGTGAGGAGCTTAAGCAAGTGTGAGGCTGTTGTCCTGCCTCACACACTTGGAACTCTTAGAGAAAGAGGAGGTTTTGAGCAAACACATATTTAGGATCTTTTCCTTAAATCTAGATCTTCCACTGGATTATTACTTCACGTATTCTTATCCACAGAATGGAGAGAAGCACAGTTTCCCCTGACATCCCACTTAAATCCTAGAAATAGGGCTTATTTCACACACAGTGACTGGATGGGAGCAGGGAGCAGGGTGATTGATTTCTACTGTGACAAAAGCTACCTGGCTCTCCTGGAGAGAGGAAAGGGAGGAGAAACTAGACTCCCTTTTAGCTTGAGGACTTCATCTATTTGTGTTTTCCTGAAGACTATCTAAGCTATTCTTTCCTATTTTGACTCTATGCAAGTCATGCTTGCCCAGAGAGCTTGTCCCAGGACTGTAATCATGGCATAAATGGATTGATGCAGGGCATCCTTGAACCTACATTCACTGAATAATCCCATACCCAGCATGTCTATGAGGAACCATTCAACCAGCTGACTGACTAAGCGCATAAGGCATTTGAAAACACTAGCCTTAGCTCCTCAAGAGTCGACAGCAAAATGTATGGCCATGCTGAAGTTTCTGGCAGTTCTAGAAATAGTGCCTGCTGAGCAAATAAGGTCAGAGTGGGTGGGTGAAAATAGATTGTTCTCAAAATTTGGCACATAAAACTTTAAAAGTGCTTTATGAACAGAAATCATTCTCTCAGGTCTTGATCCTGCAGAAGTTCATGGTGGGTAGAACTTCTCAAGCTCATAAATTTAAGGATTTGTTTATGCTTTTGCAGGGCGGGGTATTACGCTAAATAAAAGAAGGTGGAACATTAGCCATAGGAGATTTCACCTTCAAAAGAAGACATCTATGCCTTCTGTTTATTAGTTTTCCCTGTGAGCCAAATACTTGACTAACTCAGTTTTTTTTCATTTGCCCACCCTCTGAAAACTTAATAAGTAATTCCTCTAAGGCACTTGTTTTGATTTTTCCACTTAGGTATTCTAGGAACTTGCTTAAATCATTTGACATTTGTGTTAATAACACAAAAATCTTACTGATCTGAAATCTTTATATAATTAAGCAAAATAATACAGCTCCCTATATGGAACTAAAGTATTTGGGGGAAATTCTCAGTGGAAATAAGGATGACTCATTCCTCAAGCAACACCAACAATTAAGTATACATAAGCTATCAGTTCCCAATAGAAACAAATGGGGACATTTATATAATAAAGTGCTTTCCTAATCTGCGTGGAAAGATGATAAGGTACTTGTACCAGCTGAGACTGTATTCAGGGACATGTTTGCCAGTGTTCAAGTTTATTCTCAAGAGCAGCATCTAGTGAATAAGACCATACTGGTGGTAATTTAAGCCTCGCATATTTGGAAAATCATTATTCTGTCAGTCCCTTCTGATGCAAAAGTTTGCACGCTGTGCATTTAAGATTTTTGGATAAAAGAAGGAAAAAAAAATACATTTAGGTATGCAATGAGAACCAAACAAGAGTTGTGATTCGGGCAAAGCCCATATATAAAGAAAAATCAGCCTTAAGTCCTATAAAATTGTTATCTTCCTGGTCAATGTATATTGTTTTGAAATTCTATATACCTCTCAGCTTCTTCCTTTGGAGTCTGCTTGCCCCTTTCCCTCACCCCATTTGTCACACTTTAAATCTGAGGTCTAATCAAAGCATGCCATTGCAAGCCTTGTGCTTGTTGAAGAACTCTGTAAGTGGCCACACAGTCCCTGGAATGTGCTTAGATCACCTCTGCCTTTTGGGGTTTTGCCTATCCTGTTGACGCAGAGATCCCTCTGTGGAGAGATTCAACAATTCCTAACTTAAAATATCACGAGGGGTCTTGTTCCAGACTAATTGTGTATTGGCATCCGTATCTGCTCCAGATGAAAGCTACCCAGCCAGTCCACATGCTGAACACTGTGCAGGCCCCTAGCATGCACAGATGGGTGTCAGTGATATCCCCTCGCTATGCTGCTTGATGCCCCAAAGCCCTCTTCTTCCCCCAACACGGATTTGGAATCTTGAGCTGTTTTCCCTTTCTTGGTACTACATCCTCTTTCCCACTGAAATCTCACCTTCCTCTCTGAAGGTGGGGACAGAGGCTGAGAGGAGAGGCCAGATACGGTCACACAGGAGGCTGTGAGATCTGGGAACAGTCCTTTGGCCTCTGCCTACTGGAGCTCTCCTCTGCACAGTGGGACAGCAACCTTGCCCCATTGCAGGGCCACATGAGGACACACATTGCACAGTAAGGCTTTTGGATGCTACAGGGTGCTACAGGGCTTACATCTAAGAACTGGTAAGAACAACAGCTTTACTGAACCTGTACTTTTATGAACACCAGCACATCATCTGCTCTTTCATCCTTTGGCTTTTTAGAGGCACCTGTCAGGTGGCAGCCTTTTTAGAGGCTGCCTGTCAGGAAGTACGTTGTCTATAAATGTACAGCTTTCCAGATATGACTCTTTCAATTGTTAGCTTCATTACACATGTGTTTCTTTGCTTAACATAATACAGCCAGTTACACTGCTTCTCTTCTGAGGAGTGAGACGCTTTTTTGCACTGATGCAAGATTTGATCCACCGTGTTTATAGCACATATTGGATGAACCCTAATTTGCAGGAAGTCTCTACAAGTGGAAAACCATGCTAAAATACATATTATTGAATGGGTATCTTGCTGTGCTTGGATCAATGAAGCTTATACTGTGGCTTAGGCCTAATCTTAGGACAATTCAGCAATTGAATCCCGTCATGTGAGGCTACTGGCAATGTTGCAGGACACATCTTGTATCTGCTGATTAACTGGGTTCAGTTTGTGCATAAAATGAAAAAGAAATCAATGAAAACATTTAGAAAAATATAACAGAGAGCGATAAAAAGATAGATAGACATATCAAAAAGCAAAAGGAAGAATCAGCCTTGTAGCTTCTGTAGTATGATGACAAATTTCCCTGAAATGATATCTTTTCTCGGTATCCTGGAGTGATTCTTAGGTCAGTACACCAAACATTTGATTTTTAAACATTTTTATGCTTTAACTCTTAAGACAGCAGCAACTGCGAACACGTGGTGTCTATATGGTGGACCACTGCAAAAAGTCCACTGGAAAGCCATTGGCAGCAGACAGGACAGCAACGCTTGATAACATAGTCAACCAACGCATTTTAGATCGGTTCCTGGGACCATACAGTTGTGGGGATGGACACAGGCATGGAGGTCTCTAATTCCTACAGCTTTCATACAGAGAAGCAGGCAGTGAGAGGAAAGAGATGATGTTAATGCTTCTACTGAGGTAAAAGCTTCAGCCACCTCTCACCAACTAGATACTGGAAACTACACAGAGGCCAGTTTGAATGTAATCCACAGAAAACCAGGCTGCGTGAGTTGCAGGTGCTCAGGAAACTACTTGCTGTGAACGTGGACCTGAGAATTCAGCTGTCCTGACTTAAGCACCTTAGAATTGATTTTCACTGTTAGATTCGTCTCCAAAGGGGGAAACAAAGGTAGGCCTAAGTAGCCTAGATTTTGATCTTGCAGAGCATTCTCAAGGTCTGTGGCTTGGCTCTTGCTAAGTGGCTTCATACAGCTAGGGATACATCTTGGCATGTGTACTTAAGGCTTTTGAAAGGTGCTTAGCTGACAGTCTCAGAGGAGTCTCCAAATATTCTGGAGCATATTTGCCTTCAGATATGTGCAAGTCCTTGATGTCAGTGAGTACTGCCTTTGCTTATAAGGGACCTAGGCATCTTATATTTTAGTTCTTTCTCTCTTCTGTTACTTTGACATACTGACAACCCTAAATCTTCCCCTTTTTAATTACCATTTTTAATTCTTACAGGGTTCTTACATGATTGATCAAAATGTGCCCAGTGGAAGTCAATGCTGACTTCATTATTTTAATCTTTTTCTTTAGACTAATCTCTGCATCCCTTGATCATTTCTGGCATTCTTCCCCAAATGCTTGTACTGAGTATAATATTCTATATTTGTATTACACCTGGATCTGATGCAGAATCATCTCACATTGAATTTGTATTCTGGTGTCTGGTTTTGCACTTGCATCTCTTTCACTGCTTTCCAAATGTATCTGACCTGGTAAGTTCCTGTTTCTCAGAATATCGGTTCCCTGCTCAAAGATCTGAATTTGCTTTTGTTTCTTTGATTCTTGGCTCTCTTGTTTTGTCCACAGTTCTAGCTTTCCAGTTCCCTCTGTTTTACTCTTCGGGTCTCCAGTGGTGCCCACAATGCCAGCAAGGGTGAGCTTGGTTTAAAAAAAAAAAAAAAGGGAAGTATGCACAGTGGCAGACGGTTACTGCTGTCAAAATTGCCAGGGCTCGCTGTGGGGCATCACTGCCTATTTTGCCTACACTGGAGCCACGCTGACAGCTCCTGCTGATGCTACAGGAAGGGATGGGGCAGGCAGCATGCTGGAGGCATGTGGGGGGGGTGGGGGCAGCACCATCCTCCCCACTCCTGCCACAGGAGCAGAAGGTGCAGCCCTACTCTCTGTGAATCTCTCCCTGCTCCTCAGTCCCAGCTATTTTCTTCAGAACACAAAAATCAATTTTGCCTTCATTTCTGAGAAGCCATGAGCTTTTTCTGATGTCATCAGACTGAAGCATTGACTGCTCTACACTTTTCTTAACATCCCCCGCCTTCCACTCCCATTGCTTTGGCTTTGTCACAATTTAAATCATCTGCTCTCTTGACAGTAATCAGATTAAAATATTAGGTTTCTACTTTTGAGATTTCCTTTCCTGACACTCACTGATAAGAATTGCAAGATAAGGTGATTCTGCAAAAATTACTGCCCTAAAAGTTCTATTTGTATTCAAACTAAATTGAAATTATCATTGTCTATACTCTAAACATCACTTCCATAGATGATTTTACCATTACCCTTAAAAGACAAACCCAACAAATTTAGCTTCTTATGCTATACTGATTTTCTAATTTATTTTCCATTTTAATTTAAGTTAAAATGTAACCACTGACTTCCCACCGCTTTATCTGTTGCTTCTCTGCCAGAAAATCATCTTCTGCAAGTGTTGCATTTGTAACCTAATAGCACACAAACCAGAAAGGAACCTTGGATTTTCAGAGTTACTCCCACTGGTTAATAAATGCAGGCTTGCAGTGCCAGATACCTTTTTTCCTGTGACATCACTATGAGTATGCAAGCAAATCTGCCTTTTCCAACTAGTGGGAAAAAAAAATTCAGATAACTCCAAGTGGAAATCATAGTAAAACTGTAAAAATGCTAAAGTGCTAAGAAGCTGATCAGGTCTTAGATGAGATGAAAAATGGCCTCTATACAAATAAAGATGCAGGTGAAGAAGATGAATAAAATCCTCTGCACAAAATGGAAAGTAAAGGTCTTTCTCTTGTTTTCAATAAAGTGCCACTATAGGGTCTCCCAAGAGATTTCTGTTAGTCCATATATTTTAGATTCCTGGAGCTTAGTTGTTTCAGCAAAAAAATAATGAAATGATATAAACCGATGTCACATCATATCCTTTTGCCTTGGTATCAGCTGTCTGAAGTCGTTCATTTTAACCAAGGCACCACATCTCATTATCTGTAGTTTAGTTTAGGTTCACTTCTCATCGCAAAGCTAATGGAGTCGCTCAGACTTGCAAGCCTGAGTGCGCTGGACAGGTGAGGGCTGGCAGCCGCCCTTGGCAGAGATCCGCGGCTGGGTACAGCTCAGCGCAGTCCTGTAGTTCGAACGTGAGCATCATAAAAGCCCCTTCTTCTATAACGGAGCTTGCTGCATCATATACTTAGTGCAGTACTGCACAAACTCTGATTAACAGTTTCTTCTCTATCAGTAAATATAGCTATCAACAACATTGACTTGCAAATGATTGTGTTAGGGTGTCTTTCCCTTAGTGCATAAAGACTAATTTTTGTTGTGTTTAACTGCAACAACCACATTGTTATTAACTGGTTAGAAATTCCCTTAATACAGGACTTCTCAGTTATTATTAACTATTCTTATCATGGAAGAAACAAGCCTGTTTGTTAGGTTGCAGAACGCTGTCTTGTTACCGACGTGCATCTGCGCTAAGACTGAGGCTGGGGCAAAGACTTAGCAGCACTCATAGACAGGTGCAGTCTGCCTGGGCTGCTCCTTCAGGGTAATATTTCTAACCAAAAAGCCAACAACCAAAAGGTAAAAGGGTAACAGAAGCTTTCCTCTGAGGTCGCATCCAAATCCCAAATCACAGCAGTGGCAGAGGACTCCCTCTTCCATTTCCCAGAAAGCTGCACTACAGGCCCTGATTCACGTGCAAAGGCTTTATGTCAAGGACTTGTGCTACGTGGTGGCTGAGCTGCTGTCACCCTCCCTCCGGCTCTTCTGGGGAGTGCCCTGGTGTAAAGGCAGAGGGTATTTCCCTCCTCCTTGCTCTCCACAGGGGAACGAGTTGTTGGATGCAGACTGGGAGAGGCTGTTGCTCAGATGTCCTAATGATTGTGAAGTCTGTAGGCCCCCAGCTGTCCTGGAGTTGCCAAATTGTCCCTAGGCTTGTACAGAGATGTAGAAGCCACTTTCACCCGTGCCATGCTCTGGCTCTTCCCTTTCACAGGGGTGCTTTAGGCTTGCTCCCATTTCTCTGTACGATGGGCAGTTAGTGTTGAAGTAACATTAAGGTAGTGGCCTTTTTACCCTGTTCCAGGTAGTTTTCTGTCACCGAGCATGCACACTGTGATCGACTGCTGTCCTCCAGACCAGCCGCGCACCACACACACTTCTATTTTTAATGGTCCCCAGCATGTTCATCCACTAGCATTGACACAGGTTGACATCAGTTTCTTTTCATTCCTAATAGCTGTATGCCGGGTTTAGCAAAATCTTAGCTTTTAACCTCAAATATGATAATTTTCAGAATGTGACTGTTTCATAAGCAAAAAGCACTCCTGAATTTTTGGAATTAAGTTTAAGCGATTTCATGTAATTCTCACCTTTCAACTATTGCTTTCAACTTTGCCTTTTATTCTTTTGAGTTGCTCCTTGTCATGTTCCAGTTCAGAAAACATTAAAAGTAACCTTTTCCTAATGTTACAAGCTACCAGGAGAGTTGTCTGCCTGAGTAATGGAAGTGTTTAATTTGAAGGGAGGGGAAGTTACCAGCTGACTAATACAAAGGAAAGGAATTATATCTAGAGGCAAGGTCCCTGGACTGGGACTCAGGGAGCGTCTTCCTTGTGTGAATTTCTTTCTTCTCTGTTTTCTCTCTTAAACCTTCTCTATCTCATTGACTTAGACTGTTTTTTAGGGTAGGGGTGCTACCATGTACCACTGCAGTACCTAGCACTAGGGGGCCTTGAATTTTAATTGGAATGTCTGGGTACTATTATAATTGTCGTACCCCCCCCCCCCCAAAAAAAAAAAAACACTGGTAGAAACTAGTCCTCCTGTATTTTGCTCCTAGCTCTAGTCAGTGGCTTGGTGTAGGATATAGGCAAGCCACGTACCCTCTCTGATCCAGATTTGCTCTTAATGATACTGTTCACCATCTTAGCCTTTTACCACTGTCTGAAGTTGGTTCTTTATATGTTTTCCCATCAGTACAATGTATGCTGAAATTCTTATCTACCTCCTAGGAGTGTTATTAGGTTTAATATATTAATATTTATAAGTACTTTTATATGCTTGGATGAATGTAGCTATAGATAGAGTAATGCTTTGCATTAATGCCAGGCTTAACATTAATAAAGCACTATGGAGAAGGAATGGGGGATTGCATACAAGATACAGTCTCTCTGAGGGCAGCAGGAGCCAAAGGCGAAATTATGCTGGGCAGATCCTGTCTTCCTGGAGTTGAGTGAGAAAGGAATGTGTCAGTAAGCAAGGCTGACCGTGGTGGGGAGCGTGCTTGCCGGTCAGAGCTGGAGGGACCGCACATAGCTGTCCCTCCAAACCACAGGGCTGCAATCAGACAGCTACCAAGCTTCCGCAGCAAGGGGAAGTCAAAAGAGATTTAATTGCTCCAGTTTTAGAATTGGATAATTATAGCTGGTCAAAGTGTTTCAGCACTGAAGTAATAATTAACCATGTAGTGTACTGGTTCTCCTGCCTGACAGCCCTGCAGTCAGTCTTTGCAGACCTGATACCTTCCCCCTCTGTTAATATGCTTTTGCAACAACATCTATGCCACTGACCTCATGTCTTAATGACAGCTTGGGTATAGAGGAAGATGCAAGTTAGAAACCCTAGGGGCTAAATGTATCTATCTAAATGCACAGAAAAAATACCATTTGGGCTGGGAATTAAATTTTGGTTCTCTTCAAAAAAGAAAAATCTTCATTACATGAGATGATTGTTGAAATGCCAAGACCACCCATTTAGAAAACTCATTAAAAAGACTTTGTTTTTCTGAGTTCCTAGTCTATTCCCTTTATAAAGACTTCTGGTAAAAACCACATAATACAAACATTAAATATGTGATACAAATTCATTTAAACTTCAGATTTCCAAAATTCTCCTCCAGAGCACTACGTAACTACAAGTCCCTGTGAAGACATTCCCAGTGTAAAAGCAAGACATTCATCATTTCTTTCAGGAACAATTCACTACCTAATGCATTTTTGCTGATTAGGTGAATGTT
Source organism: Struthio camelus (assembly GCF_040807025.1). NCBI lineage: Eukaryota > Metazoa > Chordata > Aves > Struthioniformes > Struthionidae > Struthio > Struthio camelus. Next base: position 11,497,325 of record NC_090955.1, on the reverse strand, counting down.
TTCATAGACTCAAGTTCCTTGAGGCCTGAAAGAAGAAGCAATAACACTGGGTAGATGTGGAGCTATAGCGATTTTGGGTTACATTCATTCTGAGAGAACAGAAAGAAACAGAGAAACAGAAGAAGTTAAGGCAGAGTTAATGAAGCTGCTCAGCTATTTGGGACAAATCCTCCAGACATAAGAAGTCTGTGAGATGCTTTGTGGTTACGCTGTGGTGGACCTGTACTTCATGTCAGTCACATTAAATGCCTGGGATCTTTGAAGCCTTCATGAGGCAAGTAACAAGCCCATGTTGTGTGTGCCTCCAGGCAGTGTTTGGAAAGCTTAGAAAGATAAGCTGGGCACTTTTCTGCCAGGAAGATCCACCCATCTATACCAGTGTCATCCGTGTTTTGTAAGAGGAAGAGATCGTGCTGAAGAAGTTGACATATTATAAAAGTCAGGATGTGAGCCAGTCTCAGGGGTTCATGCTGTTCAAAGTATTAGATTTTAGTTTAATGGGTTTAAATTTATGTGGGCCTGCCTGATTAGGAAGAAATCCTCCAGAAGAAGTTTTCCAGCAGCTATTCACCGGCACCACTCAGAAAACCTTCAGCAACAGAACTGAGCCAATCCCAACTTGTTTTATTTCTTATCGCTTTAGGGGCTTGTAACAGAAATGGCCAATTGCTCCTGTTTCAGCAGGTAATCAAAAATCCCGCTGAGACCCTAAGTAAGGGCAAGACTAAGCCCTAGTTCTGTAGCTAGGGCACCTGAATCTTTTGCTAAGGGGTAACCTGAGGTTAGTGATAACAATAGTAGGTTGCTCTCCTCTAGCAGAGCTGCCACTTGAAGATGGCAGGGAAGTTCTGCTATTGCCATTGGCAGAGATATACCATTAAAGAAAATTTATTCTGCATGTGTAACTGTTCAGAGACTCAAAGTATTTCAAACTCTTATAATGAAATAAAAGCTACAGAGTTAAAATGTTTTTGAATATGTATTGTGCATATATATATATCTAGGGAGAACTTGCATAAGTTACATGCCAGTGTTGCACATTTGGCATATCTGATTACAAATAAATACCCATTTGGAGCAAGAGAAGAGGAAATATCACTACTTCAGTGCATTCTTCTACTGAGGAAAAACAATCTATTTAATTAAAGTGAATTGATTGATTTGAAGACGTCTGGAAGCTATTTCTGGACAATATTAAATGAAGGATAAAAAAAATGTATAGTTTGTAGGAAACATGGCAAATGGTTTCTTCTCTGATGGCTGACTTGAACTAGCTGATATAAAACATCTGTCTCCTAATGAAATTGTTCCCCAAAATAATGATTACAGGGTGCTTCAGGAAATATTTAAGTCTAATTTAGCTTTATTACTAGTGTTCTAGGTTAATGAAAAGCAGTCCCCAGGCAGCTGCATATTGCCTGCTTTGCTCTTTTCCTTACTATGTATCTCATGGCATAAGCCATAAGAATATTAAAAAATACATGCTACAGGGTCACAGTGCACTTATGGACTAGTGGAACAGTGTTACCATAACACAACTTTGCCGCCTTGCTCCTGCACTCCTATCTGACATCTATGATGTTAGCAGCAGAAAACAAGTAGAATTATTTGTGTAGCATTAGCTACACAAATAATGTTTTAAATTATAAAAAAGAAAATAAAAGTAGTGAGGCATCCCAGTTAAGGTGCTGCAACACTCGAGAGCCATTTACCGCTGTAACTCCTTCCTAAAGGAGATTTTTGGCTTGAAATATTACATAGTGCATTGTATCTCTGCACTTTTCAAAGACCACCACCAAAGGTATCTGTAATGCAAAGGAACAGCCATTGATACGGTAATCAAATGTAAATGTCATAATAGGTTACCTTAGATTTTGTATTTTACAACACAATTATATTCCCATTAAATTAATACAGGAAGCTTGCATTAGCAAGTCACGCTTGGTAGCAAATGCCTACTAAGTGGTTGTCTGTTACAGAGCAGAAAAATGCAAATGTTGACTAATGTTAAAATTCACTCTTTTGCTTTAATAGACATACAATAAAATTCTAGCTGACCTAATTCTCAGCGGTTTGTGGGTATATCTTTTCCTTACCTCATTTCTGGTTTTACAACTTAGGTACCTAATACACTGCCATGTATTTCAATGTGTGGTTTTCACATTCCATTTTTAGCTGTAATTCCTGTTAGAAAAAAAGAACTAGTCACTGGGGAATTTATAAGCATTATAAACATTCCTGTAGTAGTTTCCTGTCCAAAAGGGAAATGTTCAAATGGCTTATGTTCCTAATACCACTCCCTCTTTATCTTCACACACCTCTTAAGTCCCAAATTAAAGTGGTTTCCTGAGTTAGGATCTTCGTGTTGAAAAGTTAAAAGTGGAAGAGCCTATCATCCAATTTATAGTCTCTGACTTTACCTCTTGCCTCCTGGCATGCCATGAGGTTCCCTACATTAATGATTTGTTGCTTCCAGTTGGCAGTATAGAGCCGTGGGTATTTGGCAGTGAACGCACCTTCTGCACTGCTTTACTTGATACAATGGGCTGGAATCCTTTTTTACTTTTCTTCTTGCTGCAGCAATGGAAATCTTTACTTTCAGCTCCATGACGTGAGATGAGAGAAGCAGAAAATCCTGTATCCTGATAAAAACTCCAGGAGGAATTGGTATCCTAAAGAGTTCCACCCAGAAACTGAGATAGTATCCTCTTTTCAAGGACTGTCCAGGACAAACTGGGTTGTTTTTTAAACTCATTATGTCTATCTGGATGCTCTAATGCACTGGGAGACATTCTCACTGACTAGCTTTAAGGGCTTTGGTAAGGCACACTGCATCTTTTCATCATTCCCCAGTGGCTGGAGAGAGATAGTGGAAAGTCATGGAGGCCACCGAAAAATAAAAAAGATGTGATGGAAAACTGGGGCCATTCGCTTGGCTGTGGTAGCTCAGAATAGCCTTCCCAAAGTCAATACCGCTACACTTATTTACTCTCATGGAAAAATCTTAGTCCATACATTCATCAGCCTTCCCGAGTAATAAAATCTTCCTAGTCTATAACAGCTTTCATGGGGGCATACAACAGAATTAATTATGGCCATGAAAACAGCACAGATCAATCACTGAAGTAAAAAGCCTTGTTACTTACAAAGACAGACTTGCATAAAGTATGCACAAATCATAGGCTGAGTCAGGAGAGCCTTTCCTGTAGTCATCATCAAAGGCAATGAAACAAAGTATTTGGGTAGATTCAGTTCTCATTAAAGATATAAATGCATGCAAGTTATTTTTGGATTTCTTTCTACAGCCACAAACCTTAGCTCAGTTCTTAATCTAATGATTTGGCCTCATACTTTAAAAAAAACTGGTCATGTAGCATTTGCAGCTGGCTGCTCAACTAACAGAATTTGTAGTAGAACATTCATTTCTACTTGATTTATTGATAGTGCTTCTGTATCAGGATGGATTGCATTTCAGTAAAAAGGGCCAAACCGAAATGGTATTTGGATGAAGTATAAAGCTTTAGACCCTGACCTGCGCACACTCCTAAGTCTCAATGACTTCATCATCCAGCCATCGCTGAATTAAGGATGAAGAGCTCAGGATGTTGTGCACAGCATATACAAATGTATTTGTATATAAAATATGCTAACTTTGTCCTTTTTTTTTATATTGTTTGCACACCCAACAAAAGTAAAATGAATTTATACAGATTCTCTATGGAAGCAAGAATTGCACACTCATGTAATAAAGGAAACTACATATATTAAAAATCAGTTTACTTGACATATAAACAAATTCATCTCTGTGAAGTCGACAATTTTTTATGATTTTTTTCTTTCAAGTACAAAAAATAAACAGTCACTGTCACAAGTTCATCATAAGAGATCTATTATAAGAGTAAAATAGTAGCAAACTGTGTAAATTACACGAAAAACTCTGTGGTGATGTCCTTGTATGACAAAGACCAAACGTATGTAAAGCCAAAGCTGAATAAGCATATGACATAGAGAGAAGTTTTAATAGTTTTAATATCTTTTGCAGAGTTGAAATGAGTATTGGCAAAAATTTCTTTTATGCTGAGAAAGAGGTAAAACAGAAGGAAAATGTGAAAGCTGCCTCATACAGCAAGTAACACTGGCTGTGATCTACATCTTAAGAGCATCCTCAGAAAGAAGAAAGTCAAAACAAGGATTACTAATACAAAAGAATCATTCCAAGCATAGAATTTTATCGGCCTCCTTCCATGCCTAGACAAAGAGTAATGAACTAGATGGTAGAAGGCTGAGAGAAGATTATGACATTAAATGGAATAACTTTGTTTTTATTTTCAAAATCAAAATCAAATGTGGAAACAGAACCAAGTCAGACTCAAGAATCCCTTGCTTCTTTTTCCTTTTTTTTTCTTTTTCTGTCTCCTCGATGAAGAAATGACAAATTTACAAGTGATTTCAAATAATAATTCACAGATTATTCCTGAACGCAGTGTCAAAATTGTTATTCATTATTTGTTTATGTATGTAGATTTTGTGGACATCTGGAGCAAGGATGCTGAGCAGGGTCTGGATTTGAGAACAGACACAGCAGCCCTCTGCTTAAAGAAAAGAAATACATATAAAGAATGACTGCAGAAAGGATAAAATATATGCAAAAAATGGTCTCTCATGAAAAGCAACATTCAGTGATGACAACAGCATTGTAGTTATTATGATAGTGAACACTGCAGCCCTCACCTTTCTCTGCATACTGCTCTAACTCAATCTTTGTTTTACACGTCATTGCCCTTAAAGGCCTGACCAAATGTTTCAAGGTGACACCAAAGCAGTTTTGGATTAGCTTACCCACCTCTTTTTGAGGTACATGTGTTAAATCTTTCTCAACTCTTGCTAACAAAGTGCTTGTATATTTCTGGTTCTGTACGAAAGTTTAGCTCTCTTTTTTTATACAAGCACGTACACTTTTACTCATTCTGTTTGACTTAAACCCTCCTGTCTTTATTTGAACACTTTATTTGTATATAAACCTTTACTGTTTCAAGATATTATAAGTTACTACAAGAAGCACTTACATTATAATGAAGATGCAGCTGTTTTAACCTGATTGACCTTGTTACAGCTTGTCTTTCAATTTCTTAATTAAAAGGATGCAATTTTGTTTCTACAAAGCACCTAAGGAAGATGAAATTCTGAGCCAAAAATAAACTAAATCTCTTCTGGAATATATTTAAAAACAAATCTCTTATCATACTCCAATGTGAAAGGTCGCTGATTCACTGCCTCTGACTAATTATAATTAATTTGGAAAACAGAATGTTTCTTACCCTCACTAATATTTTCTATTACTGTGGGGACAGAGGTCTGAGACTCGGACAAAACAAGAAAGGTCATAAACGCAGAGCACCATTCTTTTTCTTTTTTGACAATCTACTGAAGTCCTCAGAGAAGCAAGGCATTTAAGCATGCGCTTAAGTGCCTCCCTTTCAGTGACGCACATCAGCACATTTTCCCGTTTGCCTGGAGATTTAGGTATCTTTTTACAGTGCTTGGTTGAACTGAGGAGTTTCTCTGAAATTCAGAGAGACAGAGCACAGTTTGCACTGTGGAAAGACAGGGCAATCTAAACACCTCTGTCCAACTTCCTCATAAAAAAGAATCTTAACATTAGTTACTTTTTGACTCCATGTTGTAAGGAAGAAAATAAACTATTTATGTATTTGCAAAATGCTTCTTTGATGTTGGTGCTCTGCAGTGAGGATTACTCACTGGTAAGTCCTTTTCAGAGTCTGATAACTATGAAGAGTCCACCTTTGACTGGCAGATTGTTCTCCAGTCACTCCATCCATACGAGAAACTCCATCTATAAAGAAGATAGTAAGTCTTGGAAAGGAGCTGCCAGGCTTCTTATCAAAATGAAAAGAAGACCAGCATTTCAAGGAGCAAAGGGTATGCGACAACTGGCTAACCTAGTCCAGCCAAGCCAGAGGCCTGCCCCAAAGTGTTCAGTAGGTGAAGCCAAGAAGGTGTTGCAGATGTTGTAGCCACTTTAATTGTCAAGGTGCTATTACCTTCCACATAATTTCATAAGCATTTTACAAAAACTCATGAAAGACATCAGTTCAAGCGTTGCAACTGCAGTCTGAAAATAGACCCAAGACTGTAAATGTTTACATGTATTGATGATATCACCAATGTAAACTAAGGACAAGCAAGTATATTTCCTGGCATATATATTTTAGACTTGAACCAAAGCCCTTAGAAATCAATGGCAGTAAGTCTGCTCACTGACATCAATTGGCTTTCTAAACATTGAACAAATGTGGGTCATGCTGGAAGGTATTTGTCTGTTTTCTCCTGGCAAAGCATAATCCAGTAGCTGCATTATGACATTTTTGATTTTTCACCAAGAGTCATCTAACAACAAATGCAAAAGGAAGGACTTCTGCAGAAAGCTCTATGTGGAAGGAAAACTGTCTTCTTGATCTTAGACAATTATAGATTTAACTACACATATCATTAGCTGAGAGTGCCCCAATTGGCAGTAGTTAAGGAAAATCAATCATTGTTTAAAATCCACCTTTGACTATTTGTCTGTAAAGAGTTAACAGACAGGATGGATGACAAGATGGAGATAAACACTGTGTAGCATAAAGCCTCACGAGTCTGTAAAGCCTGTTGTTGGCAGCAAACAGCTTCCAATGGACAGCCCATTTGATAGGCTCTAAACAACAGAGTGATCTTCTTGCACAGCACAAACAGAAGAAGTGACCTTTGTGGTGGTGCTGCAGGTAGCAAAGATGAGAGCTTTTGAGCATTATGCAGTTATTTTCAGTGAAGGGACACCTAGTCAGCCACTTTCACTGAATGACGCCTAATTCATCCTTGCCACTAGATGACAGCACAGCAACATGCATCTATAAAGACACCAGTATTTTGCTATGGGTGAAGAATTCCTGGAGAAAGAGGCTTCAGGAATTGTAGAATTATCCCCATGGCAAGAAGAGAAGACAAGAGATTTCCATGTCTTACTGAGTCTTTGGGCGTCATCATCAGACATGAATGGTAAGAAGGAACTGGCTTATCAGTTGCATGACTTCTGTGCTGCTGAGCAGGACAAAGAGCCTCTAACGTACAACTGACTGCTCCATCTCTGGACAGTTTCCTAATGTTTGGATAGATAAAGCAGAGAGGATGAGAATGTGTTGGCTAGCAACTCTCAGTGCCAAAACACAAAATTGACTATCAAATCCAATAGACTAAGGAAGCTATTTGGTATGAAATTATATGCATGCTTTTGAGATCAAATGACTTCTTATGTTTTAATTTAACAACTCTTTTCTCAATGCCATGCTGGTGACTCCAGTGATAATACAGATTTGCAATGTATACACTAGCTGACTGGAGAACTCTGGTACTGACAGATGCTTTTGACTAGAAAACACCATTAATTCTGCCATTATTTCATGACCTTCTCGGAACATTCAGCACTTTTGGTGAAATACTTAAGTCTTGACAGTTGTCCTGATGAGAAATAAAGAAGGTGAAGCGGAAAATCCATGATTCAGTTTTGTGAGTATTACTTATCAAAATCCTCTGCAGAGTTCATCCAAGCAGAGGCTCTTCTTCTCCACTCCAAGTTATGCCATTCTTCCAAAGTGATTAATTTGCTGACAAGGGAAGGAAGAGAGAGCAACCACACAAACAGGGCCCTTTTCCAAAGTGCTATAACCTAGTCCACTCACTGTGTGCTCTGTGCGGGAAGATGGACTACGAGATCTATCAATGTCCTTTCCAAACCCATTTTTCTTTCCTAACTCATTGTAGTCCCTGTTCCTGTTAAGGGAGGAGGAAGATCCAGGAGAAAGCCTGTATTCCCATGACACAGGCTACAGCTCTACACCAGACTGTAGTGAGGTAGGTCTCTCAGGATGGAGTAGTCCAGCAGTAATTGATTGTCCATTAGAACAAGGCCTAACAAGGATTTGGGTTTTCCACACCTGTGCAAATGCCCAGACCTCCAGGATATTCTGGAGTTATTCCCAGTCTCTTTCTTCCCCTCCATCTTTTCCCAGACATTCTCAGCCCACAACCTTTTTTTTTTTTTGCACCTACGAAAAACATGGTACATTCCCGTGAACATTTTTGCTTTTGACAAATGCCTATTTTCCAAGAAACACTGCTGTGTTTCCAAATCATGGGCTGGAGAGGAGGTTTATGGTTTTCTAGCTGGCACAAAAAAGAACTATAGATTCAACTTGAATATAACAGTTTAAAACCTCAATGAACAAATATATTTGTCCTCTTTATCAATCCTTTCTTAAAGGCATAAGAGTCTAATGCTCAATGAAAATACTATTTGCTCCTGCTCTCCTCCACTTTCAGTCAAGTGTCCCTGATCATTAGTGCTACTGCATATGTGTACATATTCACCACATACAGGCTGTGACACAACAGCACTGTAATATAGTAGCATTTCATGACCAATTCTTAAACGTGTTTACAATTTTCTTCATAATTCTGCTTTCTTCCAAAGGGCAAGGGGAAATTACAGCCCACTGAGAAAAGGAGGAGAGAATAGTTGTGTGTGGGCAGAGAATAAGCATACTCCTGAATTCTGTGGCTTTTTCCTTCATCTATTTCTTTCTATTTCATAATACAGCTGGTGGGTACTGTACAGGGAGTACTTTATCACAGGCAAAAAAAATATGTAGGAGAGAAAAAAAACAAGCAAGCCATTAATTGTTTATAAATATATGCTCTGAAACCTAGCAGTCAGCTTTCAGGAGTTCTAACTTCTGTTCAATTCCTTTCATTTGAATAAAATTATCAACATGCATCTTTTCCAGCATGAGTAAACACGTTGCTTGCAGGCAGGTCATGACTGAATAGGAAAGATTTGCACTTTTTGAAATATCTAGTCTGTGTCTCTCTGTAGGTGCTCCTATGTGTATACGTACACACGTGTACATACGTGTCTGTGTGTGTCTGTCCGCATACAGGCAGAGGGGGGGAGGCAAGCATGAAGAGAGTGAGGAAGAGAATAACCTAAGCCAAGTTAGACAGAATCATCAAGATGTTAAGGCCAGATTTTTCAAGGCTCCGCACCCAGTTGCATCCACTGTGACAGTCAGATTTGAGTTCTGGATTTCTCAGGAAAGTTTAACACTCAGGATGCTGAGCCTTGCTAACTCTTCCAACAACAAAGCTTAAGGAGCTCAGCTGGAGGTTATTTCTTACCTAGAATATCTGTGTTTTAAAAGTGAGGCGGAAACAAAAAGAAACTCTTAGTTGGAGGAAGCTTTTCCTTCACACAGTTGTGCCTTGCATACAAATCGTTGCACCTGCAAACACTACAGGCACATTTGTGCAGGACTGTTGAAAAGCTGGTCATAAAAGTAATTTCCCCCAAAGCCATGACTATAAAAAAAAATCCTTACCAAAATGTTATGTTCTTTTAAATCTGTTTTTATTTTCCCTTATTATTTACTGTCCTTCCCCCTCCCACCACTGAGTACCAAGCCACCATACACAGCAGTGCTAGTAGAGACACATAAACATTCTCTCACATTTCTATGATTTGACATTGTAATGTGTTCTGATATTGCAATAATAAATGAGAAAATTAAGTGCCTATAATACAAGATATGAGCATATGATAGTGAGGAAAAAACACGAGTGCTGGCAGAAAGGGAAGTATCTCATGCCTGCTAAATGGTAACTGGGGCTGCGGCGAGCACTTGTGCTGATCATATGCCTGTCTGTGGCAACAGACTCTGTACTTCATTTTCCCCTCACTTTGATCGTATAACACTGATACAACTATGCTGTGGAATTATCGCCAAATGATACTGGTATAAGTGAGAGGAAAATTAAGCCTCCTCTGACTGCACATTATCTAGTTGATCTTCTTTTCCTGTCGTTCTCTAGCTTTCCTCTGCCTGCGGCAAGAGAGTTAAGTAGGGGGCTCCTTGTCCTACTAGGGCAGGACACTCAGTATGAGGTTTCTGTTGATCCTGCAGTTACAGCTGTCAATCAAACAGTTTCAAGAGCTATATTGTCCCAGTTATGGTCCCACAGGGCCACAATGCAGAGGAATGCCATGTTATCATTTTCTCTTGCAGTTTTCAATCACCAGAATCACGTTTATCACGTTAATAAGATTATGGTAAGAAGAATGCTATCAAGGCATGACAAACTCTAAAGCCATGGGACACATGCTGTTAGGCTGTACAGCTTTTCTGTTATTTATTCATTCATATATTTGCATTACACCACTGCTGAGAGACCCTATTGTACTCAGCAGAGAAGCCCAAAATCTAGATAGGCAGGATAGACAAAGGACAGGAAAAAAGCAGAAGTACTATTCCATACAGGTAGACGTTCTTGGGCTCTGTGAGATTAAATGATTTGCCCAGGGCCACACAAATACTCTGTGGCAGTACCAATTTCCTGCATCTCATGGAGCCTTTTATAAGACTACACAGTCAATGGGATTTTAAGTTGCCTTTTGACCTGTCCTTCCTACCGTGATCTTATGCTTCCAGATAAGGCCATGACTACAATAGCAAGCAGTAATTTAATACAGTCTTTAGCTTTATACATAGCCATTCTAATTCCTTTGGACTGATACTCCATAGAACATGTTCCTCTTTGTTTATGTGTATTGTAGGAAAAAAAATTTAAGGGTTCTCTGAAATAAGATAAATTCTAAGAATTTCTTTGGTGTCAGTAAGGTTATATCTTTAAACAAGGAACAGTAGCATTTCCATAGCTTTGTTTTATACACAATCTATGCCACATCTTTTCCCTGTTTTTACTCATACAGAATCACTATAGCTGTACCTGAAGCACAAACAGTTTTTAAAGTGAATTCATCAGCTGCGATGCATACCACTATGTAGGCATAGTTAATTTTAACTTCAAACTGACAACTTTGGTTAGAATTTTTCTCCCTCCATCACTAGACAACTGGACAGCTCTTGTTCACTTTGTTTCCCGCCTTCAGCCTGAAAGCAACGGTATGGCTCTCCAGCAGTCCATATCATATAAGCTAAGAAGTTATTTGAAATGAAATATTCTACACTTTGTGAAATTGCATTGCTAACACAGTGCTTAATTTAATCTCAGTAGGTAGAACAGGTTTACCTTGCTTAGTGATTGTCTATTTTAGGTCAATAATAAAACCAGTTTGCTGTAGGAAGATCCAACTGTGAGGAAGTTATATGACTTTTACAATACTTCCCAAAGCTGGGAAATACTGAGCAGTTTCATTTTCTGGTTCAGGCTCCCTGAGTTTTGTCCATTTGAGCTGCAGCACAGCGGTGGTACATCAGTTTACCTCCTGGGCATCTCATTCATGCATTCTCCCTGGCTGTGCAACCTACTCAGTAAGTTCTGTCATCGCTCAACAGGATTCAATTTATAGACAAGGGGACACCAGGGGTCCCTTAAAAACTGTAGGATATGTATGGTCCTTAGTAGTAAATAAACTTCACCTAATTCTTTGTGGGACTTTTACAAAGGTAAGAAGAAAGAAAAGAGAGATAAGGTTATGACCAAGAGGATTTTAAAAAAGTTGTTTGGCAGCAATAAAGCAATAATATATCAATGAAGTCATGCATGCTATAACACTGCTGACTTCAGGAAAATTGTGTCAGGAATACAGTTAGCCCGCTCACTCTTCTTTGTGTGTGAGGGGTAAGAGATGCTCAGGAAAAGACCCAGATAATTCACAGAAATCCTGATCACAAGCACCATGAAAACAACATTAATTTTCCTATTGATTTTAAAGGACTTTGGAACTGCTTCTAATTTTTGCACACCATAACAATAGGATAATAATACACTGCTTGCTCAGTTTCCACGCTACAAATCAGAGGTCCTGCTGGGCTCCAAATGCACCATAGGAATTCACTTAGTTCCTAGATTCCCCATCTTCCTGACTTGGGGGTCTGCTGCAACTTTCCCAGTTGCAGAGTGAGATCATTCAGCAGCACTGATTAGAGGGTGTGCCCACAAGGCTGCCCAATTCAGAATTGCAGAATGGAGATAGAAATGGAAAAGCCAAAGGAACAAGAGTGACTCTCTTGAGCAGAGCGTGCAATATCCTGTATCTGCTAATAGCCTCTCCTGCTGGACACCTGCAGAGCACCTTAGGAGGCTATTGCAGCTGTTAAACTGAGGTGTGATACTCTTTACCTTCGGCTCCTTCTAAAAGCTCTTTTTTCCTCTTAGTATTAAAAGCACAGCTCTTCACCTAAGTTCTCAGGAAGGAATAAGAGTGCTCAGCACAGCAAGCTGAGGGTAAAAATGATTTTTTTTTCTTTTTGTCAGTGTGTTTTTTCCTCCCCTTTTTCCCTCCCAGAAGCTATTTCACTATTTTGACTCCTACCTTTCTCCTTGTGGCACCAGGTCTGCAGGCTGAAGATATATATCTGAAAAAGGAGATGACCTGGTACAATTGATATCATCATCACAAGGTAGAAATGACTGTAGCTGGACTACCAAAATCCAGAACTCTTTGGGTTTGTGTTTAAAATGTTTGAGAAAGGCATCCATACGGTGCTAAATTTCTTTAATAAGCCAAATGTGTATTTGGGTATGGTAGAAAATCAACTGAAAGGACTAAGAAAAGGTGGTTACACATATGGGCCAACACTAGCATGGCAGATGGTATTTGTTTTATTTATGTCTTCACAACTCTGTTTATGCTCTTTTAAGAAGCTGGTCTGGGGTAGCACAGAGAGGGTGGGAGGACTCCTTCCCCTGGGGAGCTATTGAGTATGTTCACACAGAATCAGTTCCAGGGTTCACGGGGCAGGCGAGAGAGATGCAGAATGAAGACTATTGCTTGCAGCTGCTGTGAAGATACTGCAGAGACAGGAAGGGTGCAGTCAGGCAAATATTAAAATACGTGAAGAGAACCTATGAGGGACAAGAAGAGACCAGCATTTGCTCAGCAAGTTGTCAAGCTGGCTGGAAATAATCAGCTGCCTGCAAGGACAGAGGAAGCAGGGGATAGCTGTGTGCAGAATATTCTACTGCATTTCTGTCCTCCCCAGCTACTTTCAGTTTTATTTATTTTAAAAGTTTCATTTCTAGTTTCTGCTCAAGTAAAGGTCGGCTTTTCTGGATTTAAAACCTTTCTGTCTGCTTTGGGATGAAGGCCTAGGCACATCCAGCTTAGCGCTGCGGTTGACTCACTGTTCTATCACAAGTCAAAATACAAAAAGTCTAATATAAATAGAAATATATTTCAGAATATTATTTTAGAAATATAAAATCTAACTTAATGCAAAAAATATATTAAACACTTTCTAATTTCCTGTGAAAACAGAAAGCACTGGCATTTCTCTAGTGATAACAAACCCTTAAATTACTGTTTTCGTCCTTAAACTGTTGTTCAGGAACAACAGTTTTTATTTAGAAAACTGCCACCAGGAGGTACCATGCTTTAGGAGGATGTAAACTCGCCTAATAAAAGTTTTTTTGGTCAGATGTCTTCGGAAGCAAAGTCCCTTTGGTGCAACTGAATTGTCTCTTAGCATGTAGCTCCTTCTCCAGGTAAGTTTTTGGGGCAGATCACTAAGATACTGTTTAGTTTTGTCAGTTCTTCAGATACAGACCAACCGCTTGATGTGCTTTTTGGCAACTGTAAAAAAAAAATCCTTCATGGTAAAAAAGATTTTATTTTTTTCAGGACATTCCCAGGAGAAATGGATCATTCAGCTGGCAGTTTCTGTTAGGTAAGCAGCAGATCTTGGACCTTAGTGCAGAATTCTCTTTTAGCTACCACGACATATAGCATAATGCAAGCAATTTATATTTCCCATTTATGTTAATAGTGATTTATTAAAAATTCATCAGAACAACTGCAGCTGGCAGAATCCCTCAGAATCACTTAATAATTAATAATTCTTCTACAAAGGTGACCTAGGCTCAGTACGCAATTACCTATTTTTTGGCTCACTACTGGAATATCCTGTTCCCTACTAGACTATATAACTATTCTCCCTGTGGCAATGCCAGGGAAGAACTAGGTACCTTTCAAACCTAGCTGGTTGAATAAGATGCTGCCTAAGGTAACTGATAGTAAATGCTAAGGAAAGAAGAAGCTATGGCCTAAACTCCGCTCTTTTCTGGCATTTTTCTCCCTCAGAAGTTCACAGATGTGACTGGTTGGACCTCTGCTTCAGATCCTTTTGACAAAATACAGCCAGAAGAAGCAGTGGTGTTGCCACTTTTTATCTAAGTGCTCAGAGGTTAGAGCATGAAGGATATGGAAAATCCAGATTCAAATCCCTTTTAGCTTAGGTGGATTTTAAGATCTATCTTTGGCCTCTGAGAAAAATCTGTTGGCCAGCAGCCTACTTGATTTTGAGAGGTGCTCTCAAATTTTGACTGCTAGCATTTCCATTTTACACGACCTATATCAAAGCCTACTTAACTAAATAATATAAACATTAATTGTAGCTAGAGCTTATAACTCCTCTCTCCCAAGTGGAGAGCCAGATTTTAGTTGGACTCACTATTTCTCTCTCTCTCTCTCTCTCTCATCCTCTCTATTTTTAGCCCAATTAATATTCAGTTTTGCCATGCAAAGTGCTACAAATTCAGGAGAATAGTATCCTCGCTTAGAATACCCAATAATTGGGTGCTGAGGACAATGTAACAGAATTTTCAGGGTCAAATCGTACTCAAGGAAAAGAGAAAACTGCATATAAACCTCTCATGTTTTCATTCTGGACACGGTAACATTTTGGTTTTGATTCTCAGCAAGTTTGAGACAGACTCCGAGCTGTTCAGCAGTGTCAAAAGGCATTTCTGACCATGATCAATTATTACTTTCATGATGGACAAGTTTTATATCTATAGACTTCAGGTGGTTAATCGAACAATGAATTAGAGGATCTGAATGTGGATACGAGTGTCTAAATTTGCAGTTAGGTACCTAAGCCCAGCATATGTGCTTTAGATCTTTCTCTTACTGAATTGTGATCAGGTGACTAATTAGAGTTGTAAAAAGGTTTAATTTTGTGCCTTTTATAGTCTCATCTATGAGTAACTTTAGTAGTTTCAATTGCAACAGATGACAAAAGAGGAGGACCTTCATTTCAGGTGATAGCTCCTGCATTATAAATTATTTACCTTTCAAATATTTTATATTTTTATAAGTACAATAACAAGAAATATAATCACTTTAATGAACAGTGAAGGTCTGGAATCTGTTACTATTAACTCCACAAAAAATACTGTCTTTCACAGCTGCCCAAATGAAATCAGTTGTGCACTTAGGGTTCTAAGGTATTAATCAGCAAAGCTAGTCCTGCAATATTTTACCTTGCTTTCGTTCCATGAAATGTAAGTGTCTGGTATAGTCCCAACAGTCATTTTAAAAAGCACATCAGAATGTAATCCTCCTTTCAAGAGATTTGAATGAGAAATTCTGTTGCTTTGCCACTACGATAACATCTAAGCCACTGAGTGAGCGCTAACTTTGAGCCCGCCACAACCATTAGAGTTTTTTTTGGACTGTCAGACAAGCCATTTTTACCAGCATATGTTCATGCTCACAGTCTCTAAAAGTCTATAAAGGAGCAATACATATTTTTTACCCTTATCAACTTCATGACAGTCACTGAATACGTGAAATTGTAATAGTTACATATTTGAGAAGATTCACACATCCACACAGAACAAGCCTGCTCCCTTCTCAATATCTAGAACTGAGAGACTCATATTTTAGTTTTTTCAGAAAAGATCCTTTGGGTTAGTCATTGTGTTTATTTCTAGATGAAAACATTATCAGATCATTTCATAGCCATTTTGTCAGAAATATTGTCTTCTAAGGTTACTGAGCAGTTAAACTGAGGGTGCTATCAGTGCAATGCAAAGAAAGGACCTCCTGGAAAATTAAGAACAATGAACCTTAACAGAATACCTCCTGTGATAGGAATTTCTGTATTAATAGCTTTTTCAAGTGCCAAATTTTTTATGTAAGACACAGAAGGTCAGAGTACTAAACAGTCCGTTTTCTACATGTAAGTCCCTATCGCTTATTATGCCAGGGGGAGTAACATGTATATTTCCAGGTAACTGACACTCAAATGTTTAAAAAGTACACTTCCAAGTCTTGTGACTGTATTTTCACATTAGACTGTATGTAGCAATCATCTACTGCATTTTGAGATAGATAAGGGAATGGCTGATCTTTGGATGGAGAAGATTTTATCTCATTACATCACTAGATGACTTTTAATTAGGAAATTGAGAATAGATTGCCAATCTGTATAAGAAAAGTGCATATTGAATTAGAACAGTCAATGAAAAATTTGATAGCATGGGAAATGATAGCACAAAAATCTACTGGGCTGAGGCATGTTGTAAAGAGACAAAAAGAGCTTTAAGGCCAACAGTGACCTTTTAACATTCAAGCTGGAAGACTGCCCTATTAGAACCTGTTTACTCAGGCACAGGAAGAATCTATTTGCTTTAGCAGAGGAAAAGAACTCTTGCTTGTTTCTCAGATAACCTGCTTTTAATATGCCTCTGTGACACTTCTGTCCCTTAATCTTGCTCCTTTATAGTAAATATAATGAGAAAAGGGGATATAGAACTTCATATCCTAACACTGTACTGTTCCTATAATGGGAATTCCTCTGAATGACTTAACGCTCTCTTTAAGAGCGCCTTTCATTAGTAGAGCAGCAAATGGAACTATGTGGCACAAGGAAGGCTGACCGATAATCGGGATGCCAACGAGTGAGAGAGAACTCCTGTGGAAATGATGCTGAGCATGTTTTTCCCCCCTTCAAGCCTTCTTTGAGACTGTGGTATTTAGCTGTGTGTTTCTCAGAGATGTCTGGTTCTCCCTGGCTGAGTAAAAAGGTAACTTCAAATACTTCTGTGTCACCTTGAAATCTATTCTATTACAGTGTCCTTGAAATCTCCCAAAGACACTAAGCCTAACTCTTCATAATTGCTTTGTATCAAAGAAAGACTCTTATAAGCTGGAACCATCCTGGCTCCTTGCACTGCACCCTCCCAGGACCGATAGCATCCTCTACACGATAGATAAGGCAATCAAAGCTGACTGCAATACTGTAGCTGGAACTAGATTTTATACTTTAACAATACTATGTCTTTTCATTAGTATTCTCTGTCTCCACGTTTTCCTCTTTCTATTAATGCATTTTAGCTAGTGGGTTTTTTTCCCCCCCCAATTCACTGGGTTGATGACTTCAAGGACTTATTGACAATAGCCCTTATATCTTCTTTTTCTGGTCAGTACTCTGCACAACTTTTCCATTTAATAAGTACTTCCTACTTCCTTACACAAGCCCAAATTACCTATATTGTTGGAGACCCTGAATGTCAGTTGATCCTAATTCAAATACAGTTTATATCCCTTGGTGAAAGCCACTGAATGCCCCTGTGATTACCTAACTATGCAGCCTTCCATTATATGCCAACTGACTCATAAGAACTGCACGTCCTGATACCCCTGGTTGATGAGCAAGGAGACAAAGAGGAAATCATCTTCCTTTGTCAGACAATGTCTAGGTCTCAGTGTTATTATTACTGAGCTTGCACTCTTTCTCTCTTGCTGTGAGAGGCAATTTTTTCTTTAAAGAAACTAACATCTAAATAGACAAGATAAAGGATGGAGAAAGGAAGACTACATTACCCATTTTATAGATGAGTAACAAAGGTACAAGGAAAGTAAGGTACACTCCTGTGGTCACACAGGAGGTCTTTGGCACGCATATGTTCCAAACAAAGCCTTCACTCCTTGGCGAGGAGTCTACGAATTGTGAGTTGCAAGGCTGTTAAAGCTCTTCTGTTGAATCACATTTTCTGTTTCAAGTAACTTACAGCAGGGCTGTTTTATGGGGATCTTCTATGATGCTCTAACTAATCATCTTCAGACTTATAGCACTGGCGATTTAGTATCTGCTGTTTCATGGAGCTGGAATTTGGTT
Source organism: Struthio camelus (assembly GCF_040807025.1). Lineage (NCBI taxonomy): Eukaryota > Metazoa > Chordata > Aves > Struthioniformes > Struthionidae > Struthio > Struthio camelus. The sequence continues at coordinate 11,479,350 of NC_090955.1, read as the reverse complement.
GGGTTTTGCTTCTGTGTATGACGAAACCCTGACTGAATTCCCTTTGTTTGGTTTACATTAGACTTCCCTCTCCTCCTATAGCTGGCCAATGCCATTTGTTACATTAGTACTGTATTTACTATGCGTGCTACCAAGAGTGTACAGCCTTCTGAGCCAAGTGGTATAGACCAGACTGTATATGCAGTGACTGGAGCTAACGGCTTCTGGTGCAGTCTGGCTGTATCTGCACTAAATCTGGGAAAAAGTGAGTGTGCGAAGCTGGCTGAGTTACCACTGGAGCTTGGTATCATGTAGAAGGTGAAAAACTTGTCCCAGTTTGCGCATTGTGGCTGTATAGCATAACACTGCCCTTTAATCCACATTGGGGTCTCTGTCCAGGGAACGCACTGCTTTATTCCAGAATGGAGTCAGGCAAGAAGCTAGCATGTATATATACTGGTGATAACCGAGGGGGATTTGGCTTTGAGAGACACGACAATGAATCAATACAGCAGTGTAACTACACTCATTGAGTCCTTCCACTTAGCATAGGGCTTTCTGCTCTTTCGGTTCTAGCACAGCCTTTCCCCTGATATCCTTACAGGATGTCTTGTCAGCAGAAAGGATTAGTAGGGGACAAGCAGGGAAATCCACCTGACAGCACAGTTCCTCTTGTATTCCCTTCTTGATTAGTCTCAGCTTCAGAGAATGGCCTGAAAACGACCATTAGGCAGAACAAACAAAACTTCAGGGAATATGGTGACTTAGACCATTTGCATTCTCAGACATTATCTAAGTCTCCAGGGGTTTCTCTGTTTCAGAATAGGTCACGGCTACCAGGATGGGTCAGGAGCACAGGTAGATGGTAACCCAGAACTGATTCAGAACACAGTTTTATTTGGGAATGGCGTGAATCAGAGATAAATGGTGACACATGATAAGAAAGACATAAAAATACCTACAGCTGTGCTCCTCTTGGGAAACACTTTTTGTCTTGGAGTGATGGTTAGAAATGGGACTAAATTTGCATGTGTGCTTTTGATCCCAAGAGTAGGTCAGGGCCTTTCTGCACTACAGAAGCACAGAACAGTAAAGCAGCCACAAGGAGCCTACAGCAAGAGAGAGAAATTACTTTTCTGTTCCAGGACTAAGTGTATTCATCATATCATCATAGCTAGAATTTTTGTAGCTTGGTTTCCTTTGTTTGGTTACTTTGCATTAATATTAAAGGATGATATTGGAGGGGGGGGGAGAATGTCTCTTGAGAAACAGAAATGCAAAGGAAAAAATACCTTTTGTTTGCAAGAGCATCAGACCTTATAAAAGTATATAATCCATGGATCATTGGCACGATCAGCTGTAATGGCTCCAAAAGAGCCATTGTGTTAATGCAGCCGATGAGCATGAGAACTGCCTCTGCATATTAAACATCCTCATGAAAATTTTAACATGTGGATAGTGCGTTAAGTGCAGCATGTAGTTGTTTTTAAAATTGAGAACACAGTATTCTAAATTTCATCAAAACGCAGAAAATAATTAAACTAAAATATATCCGCCAGCAAAATGTATCTTTAATAACATCTGAAATTTTTTCTCAGATAAAGTAACTGATTTTTGACGAAAGAAATGAAGTAGGTCTCATTTATCTGGACTTCATAAAGGTTTGTGATATAATACCATTTGGGAAATCACTAGTTACGCTAGAGAAGTTGGGGAATAGTACAAGAAATCTAAAGTAGGCAAGGAAATATCTAAAGAAGAAATTACAGTTTAAAGGAAAGGTATTGTAATGGAAGGAGCATGCTAACGGAGTTCTTCAAAGACTGATTTAATATTTTCATTAATGACCATGACACAGACAGGAAAAACGTGGTAGTGAAACTTTCCGAAAACAGAAAATTGAGAGATATCATCACTATAGAAGAGGGCCAGAAAACTATGTGGCATAAGTTAGACGATTTGATGATCCGACAAATCTAAAGAGAATGGGATGTAATATTACACATGGCAAAGTTATGGGCTCAAAGACAAACAGAAGAATTTTTGTTTTTAGCTGGTAGATCTATAGAAGTCCACAAAAGGAGACCCAGAGCCTTCGCCAGGTGTAAGATAATTATAAGGACCAATGTAAAGTGATTGTGAGAAAGGAAAACATCATCTTACGATGTATCAGGAAGATATTAGCAAAGTTAGGGAAACAGTATTGCATTTGGACAGTGCCACAGGACCTGATCTTGAACATGGTGAACACTTCTTGGCACCCAAGAAAGATTAATTCATAGTGGCACAGGCTGAAAGAACAAGACTACTAATGTGATTAGAGAAATGTAAAGAATTTTACTTGTTTAGCCAGCAAAACAAAGGCTGAGAAAGGATTTGATTAATGTCTGTAAACACTGAAGAGAGGTAAACACCAGAGACAGAAAGTATCTGTTTAAATTAAAAGTATTGCCAACAGCAAACAGTTTTACATTGGCAATGAGTACCTTTTAGCTGGAAACCAGAAGGAAGATTCTAGTCATTAAAGGAGCGACGTGCTAGAGCAACTTCCAATAAGAAAAAGGGGCAAACATCTAGTGGTTGCTAATATAGAATGTGAACAGTTTTGCATGGGCTAAAATGATATGGTGTGTGATGGTAAGCGTTGGGACCGATGGTCCAGGAAGTCTGTTCCACTTCCAAACTCCCTTACTGTCAAGGGCAATCTTATCAACATGAATATAAGGAGAGAACAGATTTTATGGTTGTTACTTTTATTGCATAATCTAACAGCCAAGGTAATTTAAATCTTCCAGGCGAGGTTCTCCCAATGCTTTGTAGAATGTCATTAATACTTCCCTACCTCTACTGGAAAGTATTTTGCAGGATGGCAGGACAACATGCAACTTTTTTTGTGCATGTGTCCCATGACGGTTAATATTTATCTTGTGTCAATATGCTCTTCTTCTGGAAGCTCCCTCTGCCTCTACAGAAGTTTTCATTCAGCTCACCAACCACTTACAATTTTCTGCATTTCTCAAGGTTAACTTTTCAAAAGTTGAAACTTGCATGTTGCTTCTAACCGAGTTCGTTATACTATTCAGAATTTGTTCCACTTAAACAATAGTCATAGATAATAGCATGGAAAGAAATGTATTAATAAAGCCATTGAAAATAATGCTGAATATTGTGACACACCTAATAAAAGATTATCATAACTTGAAAGACTTCATTTCTTGGGCTAGAAATAATTAGAGATTTAGATACAATAAACACAAAAATATATTGGAAAGCTCCGAATAATTCCTTTTTTCTCATGTGTCTTTATAACACGGGCTAGTCTCCCACATAGACCTGTGCAAAAGCTGTGCAAGGCCATGTGAGGGCTGTGCAAGGCTCATGGAAGGCCTGCTCGAGGTTCTTTGTGAGAGACAGGTTATCAACAGAGACTTCTATTTTATTATCTCTAAACTAACCGAATATTCAAAGATTTTATACTGACATGTAAAAGCATAGTGTCTGTGGTGCTTTTGATGCTGATTTTCCTAGGTCCAGCACCATTTTCCTCTCTTCACGGCAGGCCAATTTTGCTCTATAAAAGTAATATTCAATTTGAATGAAAAATAGATAAAATCAGAAAAGAAACTACATTTAAGTTTTAAAAGCAGATTAATTGTCCAAGTTCTAGACCTAAAAAAATATCTTAATGCTTCACCTAAAGTTATCCCCTCTCTTCCACTGCTAAAGTTTCCTAGCAGTGCTATCATGTCCTGGTCTTATCAGAATTGTTTAAGCGTGCCGTAGAGTCACAAGACTTTTAGAACAACTCTAGTAACACAACAAATATAATTGCATTGCAAGAAGCGTGTTGCCTGCAGCAGTGGGATTAACTGAAGATAGTTATGGCAAGCCCCATAGGTAGGAGTCACCTTTGCATGCCATGATGTTCCCCTATGCAATAATCTACTTTGAAGGATTGTCTCACTAATTCCTCCTTGAGCGGCAAGTGTGTTCTTGGCACAACATTGCAGCGGTTTACAGGAAGGAGTTCTCTTTCTGTGTTGTATCATTTCATCCTCCTCCACTGAAGTACTTGCGGCCTCTGGTCATATGATTCAAACAGAAAGTTACTAAGTCACACTTAAAATTGTAATATCGTTCATTGAGATTTCATTTATTTCATTTCTTCTTCCATGAGAGCTACGCCCAGTTAGGCCAGGATGGAACTTGTGCGTTCAAGAACTTCTGCACTTTAAAACAAATGAATAATGCTACTTAATTTTCTTTTACTTGTAGCCCTCTTCATTTTTTTATAAGCTTTGTCCTTTAACTTTCTAGTTGCTTTAAATTTATTTCTAAATATTCTGGTTTATTCTCTCTAAATATTCCATTTATTCTAAATAGTTTGGGTTGTTGCTCTTTTGAAAGTTGTTAACTTCTGCTTTTATCCAGCAATGGTAAGACTCAATGGTGTTACCCAAAAAGAGGGACAGACAGATAGACAGAGAATTTACAGCCTCCAAAGAGTATTCTAAAGTTGCTGTGCATTAAATGACATCCTGTCAATTATATATGGAGTCATTATTACCATAAAATGATATATGCAAATATATATGTAATTGCAGACTACAAAACATAATTTTCAGCTTCATATTTTCACAATTCAGCAAGTTCTTCGTGATGCATAATTCTTAAAAAACTATTTTGTATGCATCATGTAAGACAGTGCTTCTTTTAGTATCTGTTACTATTTAACTACGTATGATTGTAGGTTCAGTTGTTATCTTATACGTTGTCTCCCAAACTGTGTTAACGTTTTAGAACATCTTGTCTCCCATCAAAAGAGAATTAATGACCTAGCGTAAACAGGACATTTAGATCATTTTTAAAGTAAACTGCAAGTGCCTCGAGTCCTATCGATTCATTTAATTTTTACAATGTAGTTGCTTCTGCGTTGAAGACGAATGGATGAAGTTCTATTACATGGTGATGTTGCTGAAGTCAACAGCCTTTGGCCTTGGACCAAAATAGTCTGAGATTATTGGAACTGGACTCCAAGTTCCACTCACATTTTATGCCTTGCTGCTTCAGCATCATGAGTCAAACTAAATCCCAGATATTACGCACACAGATTTCAGTTGCTAGGTGTTCAAAAACACTCAAGTGCAACTTGAATGCATCTCTAATTTTTATTGTGGTATTTTGCTTGGTAGGGAGGAGTGGTAATTTGCTTGAAATTCTCCATTTTTAACTTTTTTTGCTTCCTAAGACTTATCTCTCTTCAGTCCTTTGGTACCTAACCTTTTCTCCATAAGGTCTGAAAGATAACTAACAGATACTGCTCATCCAATTCCTTAAGACTCTTTGGTTGAATATGATTTGGACCCTCTGACTCATAAATATTTAAATTATCTAAATATTCTTTTACCTGCTTTATTAATTCTGCTGCTAGATATTCCCAAAGCCTCTTTAATATTTATCTCACTGAGCTCTATACTTCCTTCTTCTTTTATATTCAAGACCAAAAAAACATAGATAATTCAGCAATTCTCTTTTTCTCTCTGGTCAATATAAGCTGACCTTTCTTTTTATTTAGGATGATCTTTGTTTTCTTTTACCCAACATGTATTTACTTTCTTCTATTCTTCCCCTAGTTTGCACCCTTAACTTTAATTCTATTTTGCCCTCTCTCTTCTTGCTTACTGTTCTGTAGTACAGATGTAGCTATTTGAATAGCTATTTGAATTTTTTTCCTCATCTGTTACTATGCATTCTTCTTCTTCTCTCTTTTTTGAAAATTGTTTGTGTTGCCCTATCTATGGGTAAGGGATATTCCTCAATGGAACTTGCATATTAAAATGCATTTGAGGACCTCATAAAAATATTGAAGTATGTACTTGGCATATTTTTCATACATACTGGGATATAAGAATCATGTCTGTTTTGCTGATTTAAAATAATGGAATGTGAAACAGTAATTTAAGGAGGATTGTTAAATGCAGGTGTTTGAACATGAACACTGTGTGATTAAACACTGGCACCACTGATGCCTACTGGAATTCTGGAATTGGCTTCAATAGGGCTGGGATTTTCTTTTGATTCTGCACTTACATGAAGACCTACCCTCAAGCTCAGAATCAGACCCACTGACTTAGTAGAGCTTGTAATAAAAATAGTCTTCAGCCTAAGTGTTTGCTGAAATAGGGCAATATATTTTGGACAATAATTTTTTTTTCATGCAGAGAACAAATTAATGTAAAATCAAGATGAAAGATATTCCTGTTTTTGTGCTAATGAACAATCTGAGTGAATCCTCCATGTGCATCTAGTCAAAAAGCACTATAAAAATACTTATGGACAATGGATCCTTCTAAAATATCTGAACCATCTACATTCTCATTTGTACAGATGCCGTTTTGCAATGTGCTCTGCATAAAGAGTTACTCAAAGGCTGCAAGAGAATAATTAAAAATAATACTTTAGTAATTTGAATTAAGTAATACAAAACAATTTTTGAAGGGTGACATTAAAGGATTCTACTTGCAAAAGAGAGGGAATTATTTTTTTTGTTGTTGATTTCCCTTGACTTTTTCATAATTTGGGGGTGATGCATAACAAAACCCCTCCAAAATATTACCACTGTATTAGGACTACTATTACAGGATAGGTGTGTATGTACATATGATTTTTTTTACACATTTATGAGTTTTATGACTCCAAAGAAACAATATGCATCATGTAGATAGTTGGAGTGCCATCTAAATGCGGGGTCCAGAGAGGTTTGCTGATTGTAAAACACTCTGCAGAAGGTCATGCAGTTAATGTTGCTATTTACAAGTGTGGCTGAAAGCTATAGTGAGAGAATACGCCACGTTATCTGTTTGCAGACTTGTCAGTTAAGGCTGGTCCAAAATAATACCATCTTTTTCTTGTCTATTCATGTAGTGTCTTGTTTGGGATTAAGTCTTTGAGCTGCATCCTGTTTTTTTAAAGAAACTGTTTTCCTATTTTGTGTAGTTAGAAGTCTCTCTATACTTATGATAAATTGGAATTATAACTTCAAGTTCTTTGTGCTGATTCTTATTGCAAAATTAATAAATACTGGAGTTCTGAATTTCTTAAAGATTTAGGTTAATATGTAAAAAACAGACATGATATTAACTGCACCTAAGCCAAAGTTGGCTGTAAATACCCTGGATCCAGTTGAAGCTTTATTATGTAAAAAGTATCTTGTTCTTAAGTATTTCATTCAGAATCAATAATGATAAAACAACAAGCTCTTCAAACACTACATAAAAGGACTATATGTAGACTACATTTCAAAGACTCAGTCTGCTCTTACACATTATTAATACAGATTGGTATTACTGTACTTCTGTTAATTCAGTTTCCATCTGGTTTTATCTTATGCTCTAGAAAATGCACAAGTGTGGAGACAGAAAATGAGTATCTGTCTTACTAGCTAAGCTGCTAGAAATTGCAGTGCCAAAAGAGTAAATGTGAAAACTGACATGCTATGAAGGATGATAAATAGAGATGCAACAGCCTGAAAATTATGGTTATGAATAAAAGATTTATCCTCAAAAACATGATTTTTATATAGTTTATATCATCACAGTATATAATTTTCCACTGTCACTTACTCCTCACTCGTGAGAGTCGTCACAGAAAGGTAACCGATACTTTCAAGTCATGAATATCAGAATATCAGCAATTGTTCAATAGCTAAAACAGGCAGTTTCATGAGAAATGGCCATAACAACGAGCTGAAGCTGTTCATCCGGGATCATTTTGTTTATATTGATCTCTAGCCAGTGTTTGCATAAAATAAAATATCTTAGCCAGTTTTTAGCATAGAAGTAAATATAAATGTCTAAGGATGTACTGTTTGTATCCTTTCCCGAATGTTGGTGTGCCAGCAGGACCCTTTCCAATTTGCTTGTCTTCTTTATTAAGTACATAAAACCCCATTTTCTACCAAGAACAATTAATGTAAAAAAAATACAGATTATTGGGGCCCAACTAAATATAAAATTAAGATTCCTAAATATTTATGAAAGGATAGTTGCCAAATGCCAGTGATATTTAAGTAAATCAACAAATACGGCTGCCACAATTAACAAATAAACACATATGAAAAGGGAACTGAACCACCACTATTTCTCCACTGTTGTGCAGCTGTAACTCCACCAGTGACTCTAGTATGGCAATGCATTACAGTGATCCGGCAGGTGTAATACTGAATTAGATACAGCGACAACTCACGATCTGCGTCCTTTATCAGACCTTTCTCTGACACAGCCACCAAACAACATCAAACATGCAAATGCATCAACAAAAGGTCATATATTACATCTGCTATTATAGCATAAAAGGCTTGCTTCTCAGCTTTCTTTCACTGGTTTTATGCTTGCGTAACTCCACCGAGTTAATGATATCTATGCCAGGTACTGTGAGTTGAAGTTCGAGCCCGCCAGCTACCTTGGCTTCTCTTTCCATAAGAGGAGGGAGTAGAAACAGAACAGTGCCCGTAATTACTGTCCGCATCACAGCTTCTTCGTTAGAGTACAAGGTTCAAACACTCTGACCAAGCGCTGTGCTCTGGTTCTTGGCCATCATTTCTTCATTACACTTCCCTCCACTTCTCCGGAAAGAGGGATGGTTGATCATCATGCAAAGAGGGGAGGACTTGATGCCTTTTAACTCTTACAAATCATCTCCTACAGACCCGTAGTGTATCTCATTGAACATTACATGCATAGCAGATACACATCATGTTGTGCAGCAAAAATCCACCACCCGCCATAACAGACATAAAATTTGTCATACAGCTGTTTGAAAGTGGAACATTTCACCATGGTAACAGTTCTGTATTATTTAATACCATTCACATTTGATTCCAGAATCAGAGTACTGACTTCAGAGTTACAACTCCCATTGCATTTGGGTTGTTGTGCATAGCTCATTACGGAGATACCACATGCTGCAGGCTGCCTGTTGTGCTTGGTTATGACACTCTCCTTTCTGCATGAAATTCTTCATTTTTTTCTAAGCTGTGAGTGATCCTATTGAGTATTTCATAGAAAGGGGATTTTCTAAAGTAAGTTGCAATTCATACTTTAAGAGGCTTCTAGACATCCTAAGTACAAACCAAATCTAAAAAAAATGTGAACTAGGAACCTCAGGTTAAACTTATCACGCAGACTCTAGTGGTATCTTTTTCACTGGCTGGTTTTCCAGAAGATAGGGTACAAATACTCGGACTTACTCCCAGGGGATTGTTACACCTTAAAATTTTCCATCAAGTTCTGTCAGACTTCATAAAATTTGCCCTGCACTGCTTGCCACCAAGTTTGTGAGTGAACCACTGTCATTCTAAGAGGATATAGTTGATGTCAGTATAGAGGGCTCAATTATGATTGTTCTATATTGTATTACTTTTGAATATTGACTTCTGCATGCAAATTGCACCCTGATTAATCTAATAACAACAGGTGCTCTGAGTTTAATAACATAGAGTAAACAGGCAACACTTTATAGGTTTATATAGCTATTTTGGTAAACATGTCTATGGTAAGCATAGTATTTGGAAAGGAGATAGCGGAGAAATGTAGCTGATATTTGTTTACTTCAAAACTTTTTGTGGCGGCTAACTTGACAATAAGCTTTTTTTTCTGTAGAGCAATTATTTTCAATTGATTTAAATCCGGGCCCTGATGAGTACCATTATTCCCAGCATGTAACACTCAGTCAAAGGCCATACTAAAGCTAACATCAAATGAAAACAATTTTGATTAGTTCCAATCACTTAATATAATACATAATATAACCATCTCAGCTGCTGCCTCAGGATTGATGCTGTACAAGGAATGTCCAGAATAGCCTGTCCCCTCTAACCTATCACTCTAATCTTGCTTTTCTGTACTTTAGCAGCATGGGGCAATGGCACAGAGATAGTAACTACGTATGCAATTTAAGTAAGGAAATCTGTCATAAAGAATCAGCATTTACCATTTCAACTTCATTTGAAAACAGCCTAAAATTTAAAATAGAAATTTATGTATCTTAGTATTTTTCAGGTATAATCCTCATAGCATATATTTCAAGTGGAATGTCTGCAGTTTTTGTTATGAGGAAAATATCTGCAGAGGGATGGGCCTTATATTTTATGCTAATTATATTAACATTCAAATTATATCTTATGGAAAACAGATTGAAACCAAAAGACATTTATTACATGTTCCATAGAAATTTTAGAACAGCCAGGGTTAGATTCTACTCCCTTTGGAGACAGTTCATAGTAAAGGGTAGAACTGAGAAAGCAGGTATTAGGAAAAATTACAGGGACTTTCTTTTTCAGCACAAAAAGTAGGTTGTGATTTCTTCTCTGTGCCTAGGGATAGGGGTGCTCTCATTTGATGGAACCGTCTGTTACTTAAGGGGGTTTTCTGTATCCTATTCCCGTGCTACTAGGGATGGGCCCAAGTACTATGTTATGGTATAATCAGATCAAGCTGCATGCTGCTTCTCTGTGAAATAAGAGTAGCCACCTGTGCAGGTTAGAGACTGAGGACTAGAGAATCCTTCCCCGTCTTACAGGGATCAAAATATATCAGCTAGGACACACTTTTTTGCCTACTCTCTGCCTGAGTGGAACGCCAAACCCAGCAGAAAGTCTATAGCTTTTAGCCATTTTCCTAGTAGCAGACTGGACAGCATTCTAGCCTACTAAAATAACAGAAACAATTGTTTACACCACTTATTTAGGCAAACATACTGCATTGCATTTAAATGTTCCCATGTGGCCTAATGTTTGTGAGAATGGAATTTATCTGAATGTTTTTGTTGCCGTTCTGTTGGCAATCAGTCTAGGCTTTCTGTCTTGCCAACTAAGCGATCTTAATAGCTGTTTCTTGAGCAGCACCATTTTTCTCTGTTATTCTCTACTTCTTGTCATGTTAATTTTGCTTTACTTAGAAGCTTCTTGTGATTGCTGTGCAGTTTTGCTTTGCAGTCTACATTGTTTGCACAAAAAGTAAGAGAGCAAAAGCACAATTTACTAGACCTGTGAGTTTCTCTACCGAATCATTACCTTCTAGAAGGCGAGTGACTTCTTAGTGGATCCAGTTGGGAGGCTTACAAAAGACTGAACCTAAAACTCTCCCAACTTAGCCTCTCTCTTGAATTCAACAATGCAGCTTTTGATTCAGTTATACAGACTGGATTTTTAATATGGCTTTCAGTTGGCTCAGCTCACTTCTGGGAAATTGCTAGAGTGCAGATAGGAAGACAAAGCCAGTAGTACTGATGACGGCAAGAATAGACCTTTGAGTGGCAGCCCACAGCCAATTACTGTGTCATCCATAAAACCACAGACCTTTTGATTTGCCCTCTCTCCAACCAGCAGCAGAGACAACTTCTGCTGGTATCTCAGTTTGGAGTCCTATGCCTTCTCCACAGGAGTGGTATGGGTGGGATTAATGTGACAGATTATGCTGAGACCGTGACATTGAGTACCGCAAATTTTTGTTATGGGGTTTCAGTCCTCTTTGCAAAGGGACACACTTCTCATAGTGCCTTCCTGCTTGCAGACCGCATTCCCAGGTTAATCCCAGATGTAAAAACCATATGCTAATAAAGAAAATTGGTCAAGGTATTATGTTAATCAGGAAACACCTATTCAAAATCTCAAGGGTTTCTTATTGAAAGAAGTGTGAGATAGGACCTACTCATGTACTTTATTAGCTCTCACATTATACAAGAAAACATACTACCAAAATTAAATTAACATTAAAACTAACTGAAATCTCTACAATCAAATCCAAAAGCAAACTGAGATCAAAGCAACCAGTCAACAAATGACTTGGAGTTAAATCATCCAATTAATTAATGCTTAGAGAAATAATTCTTAGATACTCTGAAGAGGGTTTGAGAAAACTATTTGTTCAGTTATAGATGCCAACTAAAGAATTTATCAAGTGAATCATACCTATGATTTATACAGGTTAAGAAATGGCATCAAATTCAACTTTCCGAATGTCTGAATCATAATCCTAACGCCAGGTGGAAGGCTTTCTCTTGCAAAATTCAGCTTGTATTAAGTCTGTGTTTGTACTGTCTGTCCGTACTACGGAACTTGCATGGTGGATCCTAACTCTTTCCTCTCAGTAGTAATAGTGTAATACAGATTTCAGGGACAGCTTAGGCTTGGTTAATGGGAAGGGGAGGATTACTGCCCCCACTATCTGGTACAGATAGCATAATGTGCAACTGGGAAGAAGCTGTGCTACTCTGCAGACTCCCCTGTTCCCACCAGCAGCACCATATATGCTACTGTCCTTGGAATTGTTCAGAACAATCTTGGGAAACAGGAGTTTGATGATTCCCATTTACAGAAATTATAGTAATAATATCAGTTCCTTAAGACTTTAAAGGTCAGAACACACTGTAATAAAAATGATTATGAGATGGTATTTTAGTACTGTTTGAAACCCATTACTGGTTTTTTTAGCATCTTTCCTGAACTGACTTGAAAGGTGTTCACAGAGGTATATGCATATACAGCTTACTTTTGCACACAACCTACAGTCACTTTAAAACCCCTCCTCCTCCTCAAAAAATAAATCACCAAAGAAACCAAAGGAGAAAGAAATTCAAAAATTGTGGAAAATTCCTTATGTACTAAAACAGGGGCATAAAAAGGGAAACACGAAATATATAAGTTATCAGGGATATGGAAACTTCATCTTTCTCAGTTTTCTGTATTCTGGTCAAGAAAGAGTGGAACTTCATTTCAGTAGCCATATGGTTCTATTCTGCTGGCACAGCTCTTTTCACCAGTAGACTTTTTTGACAAGCACCAAGACTTGTCAAAGGCTGAGTTACATGTTTGTTGGTATTTTATCACACTGTTCTCACGGTAAACTTCCTTTAGGTGATCTATGGACTCAAAGGACAAGTTCTGTGTTGGATCAGTGGAACTTGATTGAAAAAATAAATTGATTTAAATCAACTTTACACAATTTAAAAAATAAAACTCTTTAAATGACATTGTGTCACTGATGTATGGAAATCCCATGAAAATAACTCACTGGAAGTGAGCCCATAGCAATAAGTAGTCCCGCAACATCAGTCCATCAGCCAATTTAAAATACATTTGAACAAACTTTGACTGGTTTTGTAACATACAGTGAAACACTTACAGCAGAAATTCACAGCATTTTTTCTATCTAAAGCAGAGCTATGAGTCAACTTATCTTCTGGAATCTTCAAGAAAGAAAGATACTTTGAAGCTTATCAATATGAAACCACTTCACACGTGAAATTTAAATTTTATCTAAGTTCTGTAAATCTATATAAGCCATATTCCTCACAGAAAGGTTGTTTGTGCAATGCCTACAGCTAGCTTGTAAAAGAATAGGAGATCGTGAAAATGCTTACCTACGCTTCAAGTGCAGTTAATATCCTGTAACTTTTCTGCATTTGTTTCTTCCTTCCTAGTAAAGCATAGAACTTTGTAAATAATATACTTTTTCAATTTTGAATGAAAACATTTTCTAAATACTTTTGACACGCCACGTCATACCATGTGCCAAAAGAAAAATAATTTTCCCTTGATTTTGCAACAACCACTCCACTTTGATGTATGCCCCTGATACCATCACAATATGAATATTCTTTGCATTAATATTCCCATCCGTTGTTTAACAACTTTTGAAGTTAACATATGTGCTGCATATGTACAAAAACATTTCATTTCTATATTTAATTACTGTAGAATGTGTTTTAGTTGCTGTGGTTCCTCACAAAATTGCCCAATAGATTTCAAAGGTGAAATGAGTTTTCTATAATACACATAAGAGCTTTCTTGCTTTCCTTTCTGTGATAAAGATCCAGCTCTTTTTATATTAAAATGCTCTTGGTTAAGGTTGTACTTTAGTTAAGCAGGCACCATGCACAATTTTCATTTATTTTCAAGCCTTGCAGAAAGAATTACAGTAAAACCCAAAACAAACTGAAAAATGTTATCACTGTTTTCAAAAAGTGGTAATGAACTATGATTGTAAGAGTAAGGCAAACACTGATGTCCTTATCTACAAACTTGCACTTTTTTTTTGACTTCTACATTGATATTCCATCTGTCAGCCTTTAGCAGTCTCTGAGAATATTCATCACCTGGTATCTCTGGAATAGCCCCACTGTCCTCTCAGGCAAGCAGCATTCGGAGAAACCGCTGTGCCCCAGTATATACAGCTCATATACCCATGATTTAGTTCATGTGATGTGTTGTTTCCCAGTAGCTTATAATTGCAACATAGGCTGAATTGTCTAGTTAATAAAGTCACATGCTGATATTAACAATCAATAGGATTTCCCTAAGTTAGTCCATGAGTAGTATTCTTTCTTTTTTCCATTTTTATATGATCCTTAGAATTACAAACCAGTTATCTCACTGAGATGTGCTTTCTTCCGAAAAAATAAAAGGCTGATTCGTGTCAGCTCTTCTTTATGCAAATCACTAATTTTGACAGTACCAAATTCATCCATTCCAGATCTTTTGAGGAAGGAGTGCATGACCATAAACTGTGAGAAAACAAAACGAATCTTTTGTGGATATAGGCCACATACAGGGCTAAATGGGTAACTGGGGTATTTGACAGAACAGGGCAGGTTTTTTTCCTGTTCGATTACCTCCTTTACATATAAATTGCGTAATAAACATACAGAAGGGGTAAAGAGAAGAGCCACCAATTTTACACAACCAGTATCTTGCTTCACTTATGTCCATGGGGGCAATTTTAACCGTGTCATCTGTTTATGTTTTCAAGCAAAAGGCATTGTCCAAAGTGACAAAATCTGGGGTTAGAAAGGTCCGAAGCAAGCTCAAGGCTGTACAAAATGAATTTCTAAGGAGAAAACTGTCTTCCCAAACCAGCTGCTTTAGTTACTGCAGGATCTGGGGAAAGTGCAAATTTTCCTGAAGCTCAATGCCTTTATAGATTCATTGGCTACATGTCCAGCATAGGAACTAAGCATAGTACATTTCAGTTTTCCACTTGAAGAAATATGCTCCCTAGGTTTTATCCTGCCTGTTTCTTATGTTTCTCAAACTCGACCTGGTTAGGACATTTAGGTAGAAATGTAGAATGGAATAAGATAAAGAAAGATGAAGAAAACCTGAGCCTGGATGTAGCCTGTTAAAACACCACTTTGTGTCCCTCATATAAACTGAGTATCTTCAGTTATCAGAAATACTTGTGAAAACGATTGTTTATTAGCAAACTTCACAGATCTTTAGGTTCAAACCATGAAATTGGCATATCCAAAAGAGAAGTTTCCTAGTACTAGGAGACAAAGATTGGCCTTTCCACAGTCAAAGTTCATTGCTAGCTATCTAAAGAAGTACCTACTCTGTTTAGCCTGCACTGATTAACTTCATTCTTGATGGAGACAGCTTCTGCTGCATGTGATGACAAACTAGACTCCCTGCTATGCTGCAAAGTGTTCTGACCATATTGGCTGGTTCCCTACTAGTCTCAATGGCCAGAGAGGATAAGAAAAAACAGATGAAAGGAAGACCCCTTATCAGTTAGGAAAATATTACCACTTCCCAATTTTTGCCTTTCTTTTTCACAAGTTATATGAGGGATTGTAATTTAGGGCTCATTTGGTGTTTTTAATATGCTTTTTTTTTTTTTTTGCTTTTTCTAAAATTTGAATTCAAGTTATCAAGCTGTGCTGATTTGAAAATTGGTGTTTATATTTTATGTATTATATTGTATGCTTTGACATATGTCTATGACCCTGCCTCAGTAAACTGGTTTCTTTTCCAAGATATGAGTGCTGTTTCAATTATCCTTTTGAAATGTTATTTGTGCCATGCTGCAATTATACCTTGCACATACTTGTTCGTTGTGTTCACTGTATTAAGCACACCCCGAAAGCTTATTCCTTGTGCTCAAAATGTAAATTGGACATAGCTAATTGCATCTACTGCTGGTGATCACGTTCAGTGAGTGCAGATTTCTGGAGGAGAATGTGCCTACGCTTCTCCTCATACTTAGATATAGCTGTGAGTCCTTCTTCAGATATGCTTTGTTTTTGGCAGGGTTAGATTCATTGCCAGCGTTTCCTATGGGAAACAAAAACATTTTGTACTCTACGTGTTGATATAAGCCCGGAAATGTTTTTCTGTGTTGGACATAGAATAGTTCTCATTACTCTTTTGTGCAAAGCCCATTTGCTGAAATCTTGACTGATGAAACTCTATCCTTAAAGTAAAAGCAGCATTACACCCTTATGCTGTTTGTAGACTCTTTCAGTCAAGAGAGATGTACAAGACGTAACTTAAAGAGAGGCTGCAGTTCTGTGGTCAGCAGATGCAGCTGCCTGAGGTAGTGAAGAGGAAAGTTCATAAAAGGATGTGGTGCTCTTATTGAAATACAGAGTCATTTGTGGATGCCTTGTGGGTGCAGTCACGGGAAATGCACAGGGGTGTAAACTCAGCAGACATCTGGTGATGACAAGCTACCAGAGAGGAATTAATGACTGGCTTCACAGAAGGGGCTGTTTTGGTTAGATGCAGTATCATTGTTACTCTGCCAAAAACATGAATACTGTTCCCGTTTTTGAGGAAAAAAGAAATGACTAATAGCGAGTTAGAAGAAACAGCCAATTGGCCTTAAAAGAAGAAGCTGTTGAGTTGACCACTGGATAATACATTGTGGCTTGAAGAAAGAATATTTAGTGAGCGCAAACCTGCTTCACAGTAATAAAGAAGTAGCCATGAAAGCAACGCTGTATTACCGCTTAGGGCCCAGACTCCTTAAAAGAGTCATAATCCAGCACAACATACTCACTGGATCCCATGTTAAAAAAAGCAATAAAAGACAGTTTTATGATCAAGTACTAAAGAAGAAAACAATAGAAACTTCTTATGAAAGTGCTACGATGCTTTGCTGCTTTTCTGTTGGTTATACGCTAAGCTTTCTTCTCACAGCCATTTGGGGATTGTGAATAATGTCACTACACATAGAAAGAATAAACAGAAAAACACTATAGATCTCAGAACCCAGTAGAAACAGGTCATGAGAAGAATCCGCTTGTTGTATGGAGGATGACAAAACTGTAAGACTTTGGTTTTATTTTCAAATTCTAGTTAAGCTACTGCTATCATTATTACTTCTTCAAAACAGTATTGTTCCTACTTCTTGCATATACAACAAATACTATGGCAAAATATAGAAGAAAGTTTGTTTGAAAATACATGTTACACAACATCATAGCTCTATGACTGGTGGTTTAAGATGAAAGCACTCTCACAGTGGAAACCACAGAAGTCACTGAAAAATAAACTACAATTCCCACGCAGCACATAGCCAGACAGACTCTCAAATATCACTTGGCAAGTGAAACAACTGTTATAAGCGCTTGGCTCACTGAAACGGTGAGATCGGCAAGGACAAGATACTACTGCTAAGGAATAGAAAGTTCTGTTTCTGTGTAAGTAGAAAGCACTAAGTATAAATGAAGAAAGTGCACTGTCCCATAAAACAAATAAACAGCAGTGGGCTAAAAGAACGTTTTCTTGGGATCTCCACTCCACTTCTCTTCACGAGATTTCATGCTCAGTTGAATGCTCGAAATAGATTATCCAGAAACACACTACAGTTTTGCTTCATGCGCTGCATTTGTTTTCTCCCTTAAGAACAGAATATTAAAGCTATTTTTGATAAACAAAGGCTTCCGCTGTGGCAGTAACCCACGTCTTCATCTGCTTTGTACAAATTTTAGCAGCTATAAGTCGTTATATAACACACAATCTCTGGTTAAAGACAGAGGTAGTAACATTAGAAATGAAGAATAATGACTAGAGCTATTCAAAAAGATTATGATTTACAGTTTGTTTTCAACATCGTTGAATAATATTCACGTTTTCCTTCCTTTGCTGGTTGTAAAACTTTCTGACATATTTAACAAGATTATTCGATGTGCTGCTTTACTGAAGTGTCAAATTTTTCAGCCTATACTTCAGTATAGTATTTGTTTTCACAATGCCAGAGGTGTACGCTTGGGACAGCAAAACATCTTCACAGATTTTCGCCTTTGTCACTTGTGAATGCTCAGTCCTCAAAAGAGGGAATATTTTTGGATACTTTTTTAAAAAACTAAGTAGAAAACAAGGGAGAACAGAGACAAAAGGATTAAAAAAAAACGTATTTTCATCGAGGTGTGATGAGAACATCTTCTCACCTCCTACCACTTGACTTCAATGGAGTTTCATCCGACGACGGTAGTGAAACTGTCCGATATAGAAGTAAAGCTTCTAATGCTTTACTTTCCATCCAGATTATGGACTGGGCCAAAACTTTGACGTTTACTTAGTTCTTGATTGACTGACCTGAGACGCTTTTAAAGAGATGCTTCACAAAGGACAGGTGGTCAGAAGCATCTAAAATCAGGGCATGTGAAAGCACATAAATTTAGCATCCGAAAGAGATGCGCTCAGAATCAGTCTGTCTGATACTGTTTGCCTTTAACGCTGATATAGTCCCCGTAATAGTTAAGGGCAGTAAAACATCATGAAGGGAAAAGTCCATCCCTTGCAAGGTGGGATGACTAGAAAAGCCAAATACCTTAAAGGCAGCAAGGTGATGGAAATTAAGTCATTGAAGTGAAGAGACAGACTTCACTGTTTTCATGTTTGTTGTTATGTCAAGTTAGGTTAATTTGGGGAAACGCACGAGCTACTACATGCCTGCTGTGCTATTAATTTATTTCATCACAATTGTTAAGACATCAGGAAAACTACCAAATTAGTGCAAGCTAATAAAATCAATACACAAGTATAATTTCATAAAAACACTCTGACTTAATGCTAGAGTTAAGGAAAGTACAAAATAATCTTCAGAGAGGTGATTGCTGGCATTAGGCAGGGGACTCATATGGAGGTACATATACTGAGGCATCATCCGTAGCAGCGGCATCAAAGGGGAATCTTGGCATCTCTGTTGGCACTAAGTAACATGACTCTGTTGGTATCATATTCATGGCTGGATGACAGCGATGCCACTATGAGTCTATGGGAGAAGCTACGGTACTTGGAATATTGGTCATTGTGCGTGGCAGCGTTCGTTAACACAGCAATAAGAACCCTGCAGTAATTCCCAGTAGTACTGGCTCCAGCTAATACATCAAACCTGTCTCCCATTCGTTATACTTATTTTCTTTAAAATATAAAATAAAGTTTAAAGTTTCACACTCGAGCCCAGCATATCTGATGGCCTAAAGCACTGGAATGACAGTAATGTTCAGCAACTCCATTCATCCGTTATGCATACATATAAAAGCAAAGCTTTCTCCTGTAAGGAAGGAAGCTTTCTCAGACACCAGACTGAAAATGAACTCTAGAACAAACTGAAGGCCCACTAGAGACCTTGCTTTCCACTCTAAGACCTTACCTGTGCTAAAAAACCCTAGTCCTACTGAACCAAAGCAATCTATTGAGCACACTTTCTTCCCTCTAGGCAAAGGGTGGGAAGACAAATATTTTATGCCAGCAGCTGATCACAGTGCTGGATGCAGTGCTCTGGAAGGTGCCTGCTGCGGGAGAGAGGAGCATTTTATGACTCTGATAGAGAGCTGAGGAGCATCAACACCACGTTGGTACCAAGGGAGACTACCGCTGAGGCAGAAGAGATGCACCTCACTATCACTACATAAAAACTATAAAAAACGGAAGTTGTACAGGATGAGAGAAACATTGACGATGGTGTTTTAAGATCTCCCCTTGCCTCTAGCACAGGGCCAAAAGCAGATACCTGAAGAGGAGCATAAGAACAGGACACAAACCACGACGCTGCTTTCCTCACTTCTAACAACACGACTTTCGGAGCCAAGGGTGGCACCTGCACAGTGTAGGAGGCTTTGGTTGCCACAGACTCACTTCGGGCACAGGTGGAAGCCGGGCCAGCTTTTAGCACCCACCGCAGGGCCCCGGGCGGCCTCCTCAGCTCACTGCTCGCAGGTTACACCCCGCCCCCCGAGGGCTGTAACCCGCTAACGGCCAGGAGAGGGGAAGGCGGGAGGCAGCAAACCTGCCGCGCGCGCTCAGGACTCAACGGTTACCTCCGGCGGCAGCCGTTAACGCCCCACCGTTAACGCCCCACAACCGGCGCGGAGTGCGCAGGCGCCCTGACCGCCCCCCCGCCGCCATTACTTAAGGGGAGAACCGCCCTCCTCCTAACCCGGCTTTCGGCTGTTGCAGGTGACGCCAGCGTGCTGCGTCCTGCCCTCTTCCGCCGGCGTAACGCATGCGTGGTGGGAGAGGGAGTGTAAGTCTCCATTTTGTGTTCCTTTACCCCCTCCTCCGCTCCTCCTCTTCCTCCTCCTCCTCCCGTCCTGCGCCGCTCTCCCCTGCGCCGGGGGGGGGGAAGGCGGCCGCCGCTAGCCAGAGCAGGGTGGGGAGCGCGGTGTCGCCCTCCGCGGCCGCGCTGGGCGCCTCATCTTGTTTCTGGGGGTGGCAGCTGCGCTGAGGCGGCCGCTACGCGCGCGCCTTCCCCCCCCCCCCCTTCCCTCAGCGGCTTTGGGGTGACCCGCTCCCCTGCGCCGCCCTGCGCTCAGGGCCGGGCTGGCTCCCTAGCTGTTCTTCCCCCAGTTACACACGCTGTGCAAAGACCTCGGGCTGGTTTCAGTGTGTGACTTGCTGGAAGGCTTGGCCGCCCGCCGGGCCGCGGCTGCGCGTTGGCGTAGCGTGCCAGTGCGCCGCGCTGCGCGGGTGGCGGCGGCGGGCGCGCTCGTTCCTGGGGTGAGACCGCGCCGGGGAGCGGTTTTCCCGCCTTGTCCGCACGCACTTGCCTTTGGCCTCCCAAAAATCCTCGGGAGAGTTGGGGAAACCCGCTTGCTGGACGAAAATTCAGGTGGTTAAAGCACAAACATGATCTTCCTCGCTTCCCCCTCCCCCAGCATCAGCAGTCATTGCCACAGCCTAGTTGTTAGAATTGCAAAGAATCCGGACGATTAATCACGTAGAAGTGTACGCATAGTGTAGTAACACTGAACTTTTTTTTTTTAAGCGTTTTGTACACTTTATCTAAGTAATCAGTCTGTTGCTTCTGTAACTACCATGTTCTAAAGAATTTCAGACTAACCTGGGTAGTCTGAGTGACAACTCAAAGTATATGTAATAAAGCTAGTTGTGGTATTTTTAAGGATAGCGTTTGAGGGAAAAATTTGTTGTCTGTTATTAACTCTTTCAGAAAATGAATCAAATCAAGATGGATGGAGGAATAGCTGACTCTTAAGTCACCTTCTTCTTGCTTCTATGGTAGAGTTAATTTAAGTGTGAGCCCTGACACGTTCAGATGAAAGTTGTGGTTGCTTCCTGGAGGAATAGGCATCGTAGGTTGAACTCAACGATTGTTTTTGTGGGCTTTAGTGTAATGAAAAGTCTTAAATGATAACATTCCTAAAAGAAGAAAATGCAGCGTTCACTTCAAAGAATAACAGCACACAATATGTCATATCTTTAGCCAGATTTAATTTCAAACACTGGATGTCAGTGATTCAAGTAAGACATTCCAGAACGTGTGCTAAGATTTTTTTGGCTGCTTATTTTTAAATTGAATCGTTGAAATGCCTGATGGAAAAACTGCTTTAGATACTTCACCTTTTTTTTCAGGGCAGGATGTCTGCTATCTCCAACAAATAGTAACTCCCTTGATTTCATAACCTGCTTTCGTATTCCCCTCAAATGCATTTTTAGATATTCTAAGTAGTTTTAAATCTTTGACAACAGAACACCGTTCCTATCTTTAAATGTTACATTCTGTGTGCTGAAAAAGAAATTCTGTGCACACATTGCTTTTTTTCATTTGAGCGTTGTGTAGAGTGCTCATAAAAGCTGAATTTAGTTCACTTGTCAGTTCTGCCACTTAACTGTGAAACCTTCAGTTCTTCTTTCAGCTTGTGTATTTTCTTTCTCCCCTTGTAAGATCACTTGGTACTGTTTAGGCAGGAATGCTGTTAGTCTCATTCAATGTGAGCTCTTATCTTTCAGAGTATAGGGCTTCTGATACAAGTTCTAATTAAATCTCTCAAAAACATGCTGTTGTAATAATGCTGTTTTAATTGATAGTGTAGTATTGAGAAAGCCTAAAAGAATTAAGACAGCAACATGTGTAAACTGTGCAGCCTACCTATTTTTTTATGTAGAAGTTTAAGTTGCAGTTGATTCCATTTTTAAGATGTTTGTGTTCAGCTTTTTTATAATTCTGTGTTACCTTGGTTATGATTTATGTCTCTAGCTCCCAATGCAATGAGAATGTGTTAATCTAAAGCTATGGTAAGAGTCTAACACTACTTTGACAGCCTTGGAAAAGTATGGTTGCAGGCTCTGTTGCCTTTATTAATAACCAAGTTAATATTTTTACATATTGGATGTTTTTATTATTTTAAAAGCTTCTATTTCCTCATATTTTAACTTTTTGCTGAACTTGAAAGTTCAGTTTAATGTTGAAATTTTTTGTGAAAGGCCATATAAGCGTTCTCACTTTTTTCTGAGGGGGGGAATTGGAGAATGTGGGGATGATGTTAACATTGACTTGGGTCTTCGACTCGTATAACTTGCTGATGAAAAGAGGATTATCCACTTGTCTTGCATATTATGGCTCTTGGTATGGTTTGTGCTTTATAGGATTTTCCTTTTTGTCATTACAACCTGTAATCCGCTCGTGTTCATCTTGTCATCTGTCACCCGAATCTTTCTGTGAACTTGCAGTGAGCAGAGTTGTTCAGTTTTGTAAGTGTCAAAGTGCTTTTTCTCCAGTATGTGGCTGCAACTTCATTTTTGCAACTTACATTTATTACACATAACTTTGTCTGTTTCTGCAAAAGCTCAGAATGTTGCCACTTTGCAACCTTATCAGTAGCTGACTTCTATATAGAATGTCACTGATGTATGTATAAACAGCTTTATAAAAGTCAGTGCTGTTTCTTGCACACTGGTCCAAATATTGATGCATTGAAGTCTGTAGGAAAACTGTTGCTGATTTCTACAGCCCCAATTCTGGTATTAGAATGACTGTGAAACGCACGTTGATCATTCCCAAGTCATTTGGTGCTATGTAGGCAATATTTGTATTTTTTGCATTGAGATTAAATATGCTTATTTGGAATTTATGTTGACTAGCATCAGCCTTATTTTCCTCCTCATTTTTAGCTTAATTGGCTTGTTTACCTTATTATGTTTATTTGCAGTTGTATTTAAAGTATCCTTATAGGGCTGCGTATTTATTGCTTTGTTAGTCCTGTAAGCTCCAGGAGAAGAGGGGCACTTTAAAGATGTCTTAGATTATGGTTGTACTTGTTGTCTTTCTCCACTGCACCGGTAATTTATCAAGTAAAGCTGTCAGATTTGTTTGCCATAATGCGTTCTTTGTGCATCCTTGTAACTTACAAGTTATAACTTACCTCCTTGTAATTTATGTTTTTGGAGTGCAAACATTACAATGAATACCTAATGCAATTGCTTTTATAAAACAGAATGGGGAGGAGGAAAGAGGCCTAACCAAGTCTGTGTTTGGCTTATATGATAAGATTGTCCCAAAAAATACAGGGTGATTTTTTGCATCTACTATAAATATGCAATGTCAGGATTTGAAGTCTTTAACTTCTGCATGTTTGTGGGTTTTTTTTGTAGTGTGTGTAATAGTACACACATGAAATAAGGATAACATTAGGATATGTAAGAAGCAGCTTTGATGTTCAGCATTTAGAAAGTTTTACTAGTAAAATGGTACTTGCTTTAATTGAGCTTGATTCTCATACTGTGTTGATTGGCTCTGTAAATTGGATCTAATCCTGTTTGTGACTAACACATCACTTCCTGGCTGATGCAGTCTTATCAGTGAGCATGCAATATAAGTTTGTTTATTTCAGTTAAAAGCCAGTAAATAACTTGGCTCTTGGAAGAGCTTCTACAGAGGCCCTTAATTAAGGGGAGAAAAAAAATAGTCTTCAATTTCAAGACAGTAGATAGGTTGATCATATTCCTATAAAGAACAGATAGAAGAGTTCTTCTTTAAAAAAAGAAGACTTCTCTACAGGTTCTTGGATTATGAGAAGGAGTACAGTTCTATACGAGGGATGCTAAGTGGAAGTTAGTGGAATGTAATGCTTCAAGGAATTGCATCAGATGGGATTGGGGGGGGGGGGGTAGGTTGCCTTCAGGGAGAAGCTGATATACCAAGTAGAAGACCTGGTAACAAGGTAGAAGAGAAGAACGTGTTTGAATGCATTGGACTTCTGCTACTGGCAATAAAAAAAATTGCTAAAAGCTGAAATAGTTAACTGAAGTCCTGTAGGTAGGCAGCACAGTATATTCCAAGTCTGGTTTTTATTTTACTTGTTTGCCCTGCATTCTGGTAAAGTACAGAAGATAAAAGTTGCAAACTTCTTAAACGTTTTCATGAACATTCAATTTTATTTTGATCTTTATTCCTGTTAGGGTACTCTGTTCCACTGAAAGTAGGTATCAGTGTGCTGAACTTCAAGGAATGGGGTAGTGATCAGCTGACCCTTTCTACACTTTAATAGAACAGTTATTGATACTTTGTTATGTATTGTCTATACTTGGGCACTGAAATTGCTTTGATCAATGAGTGGAGTGTTCAGGAATAATCCTTGATTTTTAGTCTAGTTAGACTTCAGCTTGGTGTTGAAAAGGAGCTTGATCAGTGTAGCAGTTGTTCAAATACAGGAAAACTGGCGTTCTGGAGGTGAATCTTGCAGTGCTCAGAGTTTTTAAATTGTAGACTGCATGCTGCTGATGCTTCTAAGGAAATGCTTTGTTGGCCGTACTCCTCTTTACTGCAGTACTTAAGAATATTTTTGTCTCACCTTTTGTTTCTCTGGTGTAGGGTGGTGTCACTGGCCAGGCAGAGGTGGAAAAAAGATGTTCACAGTGAGTAGACAAAGCAGCTGACACAACTTTTTGGGCTTAATTTTCCTTTGAAACTTTATCCATAGTAGTCAGCTGCTTACATTGGATCTTTCCGCTTCAGTGCAGCCCCTACTTTTCCAGATCTTAGAAGCTGCTTCGGCTTGCTTCTGCTGATCCTTTTGTTTCAGGTTACCCTAGTGCTTTTGGAGTAGAAGGCAGGCAAGATGTATTGTTACACTGTATATTTGAAACATATTCTACTTGTGGATGTGTATGATGAAGACTAAGTAGTACAGAATTGGTATTTTTAAAATACTTGAAATTAAAGCTAGGAAATAAGGTCACGCTGACTCCAATAAAGAAAAAAAACTTGAGAGTTTTAATAGCTGAATAAATGGTGGTGCATTCCTATTGGCCCTGGTGCTGCTCTGCTAGCAGAACCTCTTTCATCCCTAGTTTATAGCTTATACTCCCTTCTATGTACACAGTAGAGAAATTGTCATAAAGATTCAGAATGCTGTTTTGTGAAGTGAAAACTTCTAGGAATCACTTATAAAACTTAAAATAATCATCAGTGCAAGTCCTTAGTGTAGTTGAACGCTGTTATTTGCTGAAAACTAAATAGATGTTATGGTCAGCAACTCCTTGATAATTTTCCTTCTGTCACTTTAGGGAAGGAACTGGAAAGGTCAGGCAAATTTTAACAGTCAACCTTAGATGGATATAATGGCATAATCAGGCAGATCACGTCTCGCAAGGTAGTGATTTAAAGAGTTCAAGATGGGTCATTGATAGCTAACGCTGCCTCTTTTTAAAAAAAAAAAAAAAAAAAAAAAGCAGATATGCTTTATTGTGCATCTCTTTTAGGGATCAAGGATTACGTTTGTATCATCCAGAAACAAGAGTATCCCTGGGTGGTACAGAGGTTCGGGTAATTCCAAATGCCATAAAAATCTAATCTCGGCACCTTCAGAAACAATCCCTAATTACTAAACATTTAAAATTGCAATATAAGTTTGAAAAATGATACAATGCTTCTAAAGCCTACTCTTTTTGGAAGTGGCACAGCTACTGTAATAAGTAATAAGTAGAATAGGGTGGAAAAAGCTATTTTTAACTACATGAGCAAAACTAGAAAAAATGTCCTAGTTGTTACAGGTGAATAAACTTTTTGATTTTTAATCTGTATTCATGTTTTTTCTCCCATCAGTTTTCACTGAGATACTTAACATTCCTTGTATAGCTTATCAGACTTTTAATGTAATGCAGCAATCTCACTAACTACTTTTATCAGCTTCATGTTAATAGGTAGCCTCAAAGTACAGGCTTCCTATATTGGCCTGCACTGCTGCCTGTTACTTTATCAAAATATTGCTGTGACTTAGTTCACTAATAGTCCAAAGAATTTATAGTAATTCTTCTGAAGATCAGTATTTTTAGTATTAGCCTTTGTACAGATTTGATGAGGTCTGAAGTAGCTAGAAGCCTTCAGTATTTGATAGGTATTGGCCTTGGAAAGTGCTCCGTTTTTTTAGGAAGTAACTGTACACTGTCTTGTTGGAATAGTTTACATATGTCAAATTTAATTAGTTTTCAAAATTATTTCTGAAATGTTGGAGGGTAAGGTTTTAAATTGGCATAGTGCTAACATTTGGCAGTAAGTATGTGTATTATTTGTCCTGTTCCTTTCAATGGTATTATGCAAATACTGCAAATGAAGTTCCTTCTAAACTATTTTGCTGGATTTGTGTGTAAATGTTGGTTGAAAACTAAGGTAATGAAGGCATGTTGGGAAGTGCTAGGTAACACACAAGGCTCAAATTGGGATTTAGCTAGTATTAAGACTGGAAGTCAGTGTTTGGTTACTGAGAACAGTATAATGATTCTGAGAAGTGATACTATATAAATTGTTCCAGTAGTCTTTCTGGGCATGGAAAGTACTTTCAAATGCCACCTTTTTTTATGGTCACTAAATTGAAGTGGGGCTGGATTTCCTGTTGTAGTTTCCTTCTGTTGGTGTTTTTCTTTTTTGATGCTGTATGTGATTCTTACCAACTTCTTGGTAATCTATTTTGGAAAGAAGTCATTAATTTTATATACTTTACTCATGATCTCTGGTATCCAATGAATCAAAACAACTGGCTTCATTACATACTTATTTCAAATACAGGAGCAGAGCAAGCAAGCTGACAGTCTTTAGATCGCAGTGTGAAAGGACTTTGAAATTACGCTCGCAAAGAAGCGTATATTTCCCTTTTTCTTGTGCTGGGACATCTCCTAATGATTTCAGGCTTTGAGTCTTTCTAGTGCATGTTTTATTATTCAATATTTAAAGAATTGTATGGTTGTGATGAATACTGTTTCAGAACAGGAGAATTTTTTTCATTGCAGAGAAGTTTTCAGGCCAAATTTGATTTCTAAACGTTCAATTTTAGAAGGAAAAAGGGAGAGGGAGGAAACTTGCTAAATATAAGGTTTATAAATATCTTCAGTCATTTTTGTTTAGGCAGGTGTATTGCTGAGGAAAATGTGTACTCTTGTTGGATACATGAGGGGCATGTATTTATGGAGAAAGCAAAATACAGGCAAGCACATCTCAAATCAGTGAAGAGCTAATATTCTTTATAATATTACAGTGGAATATTCTGTGACCCTGGACTACAGCCTCCATTGCCATGCAAGCTTTCATAGAAGATTTATTTAAGTTATCATGAAATTACAATTTTGTGAGAAGCTGATGGCCAAACTGTTGCTTTTCTTGTCATGACACGTAAATGATGGTTTGGTTATCATAACAGACTTATGTGAAAATAGCCATTTGCCTATTAAATCTCCTATTACTTCCATATGACTTCTGCTTTTTACTTTGCTCAGTGTGGCTGGGAAACTCATTGCGGGTTGTCCTGCTTAGTACTGAATTGGAAGAATATTTTTAGCAATTGTGCTGTAGTAATTAAACTGTTCATTGTGGGATGCAAAGTAGTTACCGGTCTGTAACTTTTAATGAAAATGGATTACTCTTTTCAGCTAGTGTGTAAGTGGATGCTGAATTAAAACAGGAAACACTTAATAATGGCTGGATGTTCAAGCAGCATAGTAAGGAATCCGATTGTAGTTTTTCTTTTGAACTTGTAACCAAAGTTGATGTATTTTAAACAAAACTGTTCATTTTAGTATGGATATTTTTATAGGAGTAGTGCAATGGAAAGGATTTTTTAGGCAAACAAATTTTTAGTGGGTTTATGTGCCTAAAGATGTAGACAGTTTTAAAATTTTAAAATATCCAGAAAGAAAGAAGGTCTATTCCATGTTTCAGTTTGACAACCATTTTTTTTCCTTTTTCTAGTCTAACATTAGTTTTTCTGAGATACTGTGTCTGTATGCATAACATGCATGTTCAGAAACATCCTTTTTTACATTGAAAACATGAGTATGAAGACAACATTGAAAAGCAGATAAAAAGAAGACAGAAGCACCATATATCATTCAGTGAATGTTCTGCTTATTCTAAGACCCAAATCTTAACAATACTAAGGTTCTTGTGTATTAAGACTGATGCAAATACTAGCAACGTTTTCATGCAATGTTATCGTAAGAAACCACCTATTGTAAACCTGTTAACTCACAAATATTTATTCTAGTGTGCTACTTCAGGTGACAGATACTTTGGGGCAAACAGATAACAAACAATATATCCTTTGCATGTAAGCATCAGAGCCAAAATTGCATGCGTCTTCAGGAAAACTTTTATCATACAAGTGACAAAGAATAAGTTCTTATGCTTTTGCCAGATACTTTGCTGCTTTTGGACTATCCTCTAGAAGAATATAGGCCATACAGACAACTGAAGCCACAGGTACCTTGTCAGCTGTACTGCTGTGGACTGAGCACATGTATAAACCATTGTGAAAAATGTTCAGAGACAGAGGTGGGGAAGATGGCTCGCTGGGAGGAGCGAACTACATCTGTACTTATAAGACTAATTTCTTGCTATGACGATGTCAGAAATGAAGTTTGAGTCTGGCTACGTGGGTCTGTCTAGAAACACTCTGGTAATCATGTAACTGAGAAGTGATTAAAAAGCTTCTGTTAACTGATAGCGTAAGCCTTCCTGCTTTTTAAGGGCAGAGACAGACTGCTGAGATTCAGCCACTACTAAAGGTAAGACTGCTACAGAAGCTTTCATTCCTCAGTTTTTTTTATTTTTTATTCCATAACCAGTTCAAGGAATTCCAGGTCAAGCACTGCAATCTCAGCTGCTGGCTTCTTTTCCCCTGTGTAACAAGTGTGTTATCCTGATACAGCTGTTTCTGGGAGTGTGTAGTTGAATCGGAGCAGTGAATGGATCCGAGTAAATTGACTATACAAAAAAGGGGTTTTTTTAACCTTGATAAACCTGAAAAGTTGTTGTTCCAATTCACTGCACAGCCTACAGACACTCTCACACTCGAGATTTCACAGGAACTGGAGAGAGAAGGGGGAGTTGCCTTAGATGGAAAAATTGCTAGCCTTCTGACCAGGGAAACTGTGCTTGGAAACATGAGGTAACAGAGTGCTTATCCTCTGAACCACCTCGGCTTTACACTGCAATGGTACAGACAAAATGTGCTATGCTGCATAGGTATTGGTGCAACTGAGGTGATAAGGAATAACTTCTAGGTGATGTCTTAGCTGTAATCATACCTCTACAAATGCTTCTGTCAATTCAGTAGGCCTGTTTGAACCAGTTTAACTGCGATTCAAAGTGGACAGTTAATGTTGTTTCCTATTGGAAAGAAAGAAATATATGGGATTGTCCATTTTGATTCCTAAGGATGTTAGAAAAAGTCTTGAAAACTAATTGAAGAAGAGAAAAACAATTTTAACTACTAACCAGGTCAAGACTGGGTTTCTTCAGTCTGACCTTTCTTACGGATATTGGAAAAATGAGTCTAAAGGGGAAGAGAACTACTGTTGACTGAACTGGACTTTCACTGAAAGTCTAGCTCAACCAAGTATTACAGCTCTTTTCTGAAATTGTCTCGTACATCTTCATAGAAGCCTTCTTGTTCCTTTAATGATGTGAGCGACTGAACGATTTTTCTCCTAGAATCCGGTAAACATAGCTTAGAGCTTTTGTAAGTGGAAACTGTAGTAATTAGTGGTACCTGTAGGTTTGTAATACAGGACTGCCTTCTCCTGCCCAAACAAAACAAAGCAGGAGTTTATTTTCAAGAGTGGTAACTTTGATATCATGTTAATAAATTGCAGTATAATAATATACAGCCATACGTTATTTAAATACCTTATTTACAATTTTATCAGCTTATAGTAATGTTAAATTGCTTTCAGGGTCAGGAAATTGGGCCTTACTCAAGTTTGAGTTTCTCTAACGTTCATTTCCATGTGCTAGGTCTCGTATGCCCTTGTTTGCAAGGTCAGAAGGCTTTATTTTGCCAGAGTCTCTTTAAGTGTCTGTACACAGTGATCAGCTCCCTTCTCAACCTTCCTGATAAGCTGAATAAATTAAACTCCCTTATTAGGAATAGATAAGGATATCAGATAGCTGTGGTACAAGACAAGTTCTAGGATACAACTCAAGGTGGGCATAAAGGAGAGAAAAAGACCAAAGCAGTTTTGCTACTTTGGTAGCATCAAAATGAGGTTGGTTGGTCTACAGTGAAGTCGAATGATGAGTCGGTGATGGCGAAATGGTGGATTGTTGTGGAGGTCTTGTTCTGGAGGACTGCACAGTCCATGATATGTATTAGCTTTCAGCAACACTCAGCTGATTTACAAACCATGTTTTGTTGCTTTTTGCCTTGGAGCTTATGTCAAATGCTAGGATATTTGCTCTTAATGGTCTGAGGGTGGATAAGGTGACCAAATTCTATCTTTAGAAACAGGCTTGGCTCCTGTGGCTGCTGGTGGAAATTGCTCGATAGCAGTGGTTCTACAAGGAAACGTCCAGTGTATAAAATTCAGTTGAGACATTCGTCGTTACAAATTTGTGCTGCTAAAAGTACTTATTTTGTGCTTTCTTTCAGGCTATTCTAAGATCTAAGTGCTTTCTTAAACTGAATCTTTGCTTTGTTAAATCCTAAGAAGTTAAGCTTTAAAACCAAGTAGTCTAGAAGTCTTGGGTAAATATTAAATTAATGAGGACCTTTGTTTTGGTCTCTTTTTCTTCTCAAAAGAATCAAAGTGACAACCAAATATTTTACAAGTGCCTTTGGTTAGTTGTGGTTTACTATCCTGCTGTGTGTTCCAGCTTGGCTGGAACCCCAGCATCACTGTGGAAGGTCTAAGCTGATGGAATTTGCACGTTCTGAGTCTAAATAGTTTTCAGCTTTCTGTCAACTGGTTCCATTTCATCAAGCATCAATAATACAACTGTACTTGTGGGAAACTCATTTGGGGCTTGCATAATACGCAGTGCTGCTTTGGTTATATTTCAGAGTGCTATAAGCAATAATCAACTCTGGTAGTAGACAAGTTGGTGCTTTATAATTCTTTCCATAACATTTATCTTTCAAACAGGAAGGTATTGTCAGCTAGCTTCAACTAAGGCTGGTTCATGTTTACTTCTGAATTCATGTTCTTCTGCTTTTTGTTTTTTCTCCCTAGCTCTGGAAGTCTAAGATAATCAACGTAGCCTGTGGGGCTGCTGTATACTAAGTGATCATGGAGGGAACTATTGGCCACTGTTATTAAAAGCAAGTTTTTGTGTGTGAAACTTAATTTTATCTTGTAGGCATGAATGACTTATTCTGAGGTATCAGGTCTTCAATTAAACTGGCAGAAATTGTGGCCAGTGTAGCTGGCAGAAAGGGCTTCTCTCTCTGGAGCCCTATTTGTATAGCTTTAGCCGAACACTGAAGGAATGGAATTTCAGGGGAACCTCTCCTGAACCTGAGACTCTTAGGGCTCTTGGCTACATCCAAAAATTAAGGATTTCTTTTTATTTTGGTTAAGTGCCTTTTCTTAAGTAGTTTTGTCATCTCTACGTTGCTAGGTGGAAACTGAGACAGATTAACACTGTGCAAATCTGAATAAAATTACCTGTGCTGTTTCAAAGGTCAGGTGCACTCAGTGAATTTACTTTCAAATTATTTTGTTTATTCTGTGTACATATGCATCTTGTGCCTCCTCTCCTGACCTTTATAGAGCTCATTGTGAAATTTAAAGAAGTTAGGTTTTTACTTCTGGAAACCCTTGTTATTTTCCTTTGAACTAATGAAAATTGTTTTCCTTGGTTGCCTGTTTTATTTTCTGTCAGTTTTATTTCCCTCGTGAAGTTCACCTGTAACTGAGGTCCATTTCAAACTGAAATAGTAATGCACTTGGTTTTTAGAAATATATATGATAGTGAAGTAAGTATGATGAAATAAAGTGCTGCTGAACAACTTCAACTTCAGTTTTATTGGCTTTTTGGCTCGTTTCATTCATGTGACAGGCTAATGTTTTCCTAGCTAAAATAATTTAAAGAATAGTTGCTATTTAACTGACTCTTGTGACAAGTGGTTTGATAAAATAGGGAGGTGAAATCCTTTAGAATTCGTAGCAGTCCTGCTTATTAACATTCAGTAAGAGTAATAATACAACCACAGAAGGATTCATGTGCGAGTCAGTGAAGCATAACTAATTGCAGTTTTCAGTCACAGAACCAAGAACAGTCAGTAAGAAAGTGGGCCTCTATTAAATACATATTTCTATATATTTAGAGGAGCAAGAAATGGCATCTATGAAGTGCTCAGTTTTGTCCTAAAAACAGTGCCTCTGTAAGTCCCCTTAAAATTCATTGATGTGTTAGCTTTAGAATGGTAGAAATATCTACCTTTTGACTTCCGTAATGATAACTCCAAGGAAAGAAGACTTTCAAAACAATTTTTTTTTGCTTAAACTTTGGAAAAAGTACTCACGTTTACATTCACTTGGAAAGTCTTAAGCTATTGAACCAAATTGGATATTTCTCTGTCAAAATCATTGACGCATCTTTTTCTGACTTTGGGAGATGAAATTCGGATAAGGCAGAACATACGTTAACTGAATCAGCATAATGCGAAAAACTTAGCCAAACGCTGTTTTTGTGCACATATTGGTTGGACATGTCTTGCTGCTATGTGAAAAATCCAGATAATTATCTGGAGTTCCATTTTATTGGTAAGAGAATATAGATCCCGTCTAGTGAGCTGCAGCTCTTTCAGCGATAAAGATGTCTGTCTTACTAAAGCGCTCATCTTCTTTGCCAAAGATGAATTTGGGATATACTTGATCCACAGTAACTTCAGCTAGTGTAGATGTAACCAAGCTACTTTGGATTGTAGTAGCAGCAGCAGATCCCTGACAGTACAGATGCTCATGTAGTTTTCTTTCTTTTTAATAAACTATAATAAACAGGGTATTTGGTCAGGTACTGCTGTGGCTTCTGTACCACTGGTACCTGAGTTAACTCTAATTTCATATGGCAGTCATGTCACTGCTAGGTAGACATCCTTCTGAAGACTGACATGGAGGAGGGGTGAGGCCTAGGCTATTAGTGCTTTTGCTTGTGGGAGACTTGCCAAGGTGCTGCTCCTGCTTTGATGCTCTTATTTTTCTTGCCTGCTTTTTCCTAATTCGTATAATTCATAAGCTTCCCTCCAATGATTGCTGTTAGTAGCATGCATTTTTTTCTCTTTACCTATATGTCCTCAGAGATATGTAAGCTTTTCCTCAGTATTGGTGTTTGAATTCTAGCCCATTAAATAGCTCCAGTGCTTGTACCTGTTTTGCTGTATCCTTTCCAGTGCAGCACCTGAAGCAGTAGTCGTGGTGATGGGAAGTGATGTTATGGGTCTTCTGATTTAGCTGTTAACCCTAACAATATTGTTTAATAAAACCAAAATAAAAAAGAAACTCTTAAGGTATGTAAAGTACAACTTGGAATCCAACACAGATAAAACATACAGAACTATCTCACATATTTGATTACTTAGGACGCTCCTAGTTGCGTGAAGCCTTATCTTGTTTTTTGTTTTTTTGGTTTCAGAAGAAAATCATCTTCTAGTATTGGGACATTAGCTCTCTTCGTGTTGCGTTAATTGTGATGTGTTAAAATCTCTAGGCCTTTAAAAATAAGTCACATTATTCCAACTCATCTATATGACGCATCTATAATGGTACATCTACAAGCTGTGCAGTTTATCAAAACCAAAGACTGAGTATCAGTGTGTAAATTGAGGTCTAAAATTAA
Organism: Struthio camelus; assembly: GCF_040807025.1. Classification (NCBI taxonomy): domain Eukaryota; kingdom Metazoa; phylum Chordata; class Aves; order Struthioniformes; family Struthionidae; genus Struthio; species Struthio camelus. The sequence continues at coordinate 11,445,238 of NC_090955.1, read as the reverse complement.
CACTGGTTCAGGTAAGAGGGAGAAGGACAGAAAAGAAAAGGTAGAGTGAGAAAATACTTTCTTTGGAAGATTAATAGTACTTACCTTAGAGGAGAATATGTAAGGCCTAATGCTGCAAATAATCAGATTTAGAAATGGGCGGTTATCCACAATATCTGTTTTACAAATAATACTTTGGATAATTCTTAAAGCTTCTAAAATTGGTTACTTATTTTCTTCTCTTTCCCAGGACTATAACATGCAACTGAACTCAGTAACTTCTGTAGTTTTACAGATAATCAAAGTGAGGATCTCTGAGCTTTCTGAAATACATAAAAAAAAAAAAAAAAAAAAAACTCTTTAAGCGTTTTGGCTTGTTGATGGATTCCCATGCTACAAGGTAATAATGTGTATCCTGTGAGACATCTGAGAAGCCCTAGAATAGGGGATACTTAGTGCTTTGAACTTCTTTATTGTTTAAGACTTGAGACTAGAGAGACTTGGTGTATGAAAGCTTGGTACATGAGTATATGAGTCGGGGTTCTGATGTCTGTACGTGTGTTAACGTTGTGCACTCTAGTTCCATACTTTCTCATTTTTCCCCCTTTTGGGTTATTTTCATTAGGAAGCTTAGAGTAGAGATTTCTTTTGTGGTATGAGGATAAATTCCTAGATACAATGCTGTAATGGATGATTTCAAATTGGTATAGCTTTATGTCAGAACAAAATGAGTTTGTGATATTCGAGATCTTAAAGCTTCAAGTAGGAAATAGCGGTGAAAGCCTAGAAAATAAGAACAATAATAGACACAGTAATCACTGGTGTTCTTATTAAAGAATAAATCCAGGTCCCAGTGAAGCAAATGCAAATGTGTGCTATTGACTTGATTAGCATTGGGGGTTTTCCCAGGTCACTTACCTGCTTTAATCAAAATGATGGTATTTCTGCAAGAGATCTTTCCCAGTTGCTCAGAAAAATGGCTGACTTCATAGATGCTGCTTCTGAAGTAGCAATATTTCTGAGAGTTTTTGCATATTTTAATTATTTTTGCATACATATCAGGACCATTTTGCTCAAGTTGCTTCTAGTGTAAATCAGCATTTTGATTGGGAAGTAATTGGCACAGCTCTTAACAGGGTAGCGGTAGGTGTAATAAGCGGTGGATGCTTGACATGAGAATGTTTACTTGCGTGTTACAATGATTGTTTCAGTCTATAAACTTGCATCTGTACCACTGGGCACGTCTAATTTATCCAGTGTATGTTCTGCAGGTCTGTTATGCCGCATGCTGTGCGACCGCTACAGATGCGCTTTCACCTTCTGGTGGTTATGTACTATTGACAGGAGAAATCCCTTTTGAGTTCCATCAGCAACATACATATATATGTAAAACATGGAAGTTAATGAGACTGTGAAAACAGGCATTATTCATTCTGTCCATATGTATTATGCATTTAGGCTGTTATCCATTTAGGCCTATGGACTGATAATGCTATAAATTGGAAGAGTGAAGCATTTGTTGAACTCCAGTTTCTTTTAGAGTATATAGACTGTCTATAGGAAGTTCAGAGAAAAAGCTGGAGAAGACAGAGTAGAGTATTGCCAATGTTGATTTTAAAAAAAAAAAAAAAAAAAAAAAGGACAAACATACAAATCGGGAAAAATCTAATACTATTGTATTTAAATAGCTTCTCATAAGCACTTAGGATTCTCATTAGTCCAGCATCAGAAGACTAATGAATATTAATGAATGAGATCAGACAAATTTAAAAATCAAAGCAAGTAAACAATTATTTTTAAAAATTATGTAATAGACAAATTTAACTGCATGAAAACACATATGTATCTTAACAGCTACATGAAGAAGCTGAATATTTTCCTGAAAACTTGTTATGCTAAATTAGAAAGGCAATTACATAACATAAAACAAAGTGCATCAAGCCTGAAATATTCATTTTATATGTATAATATTTAAATACCTAAAAATTCAGCAGTCCCTTGATCTGTTACTAAAGGTAGCATGTTCTTAGTGGTTATCTATGATAAATCAGAGTTTTTATTAACTAGATAACACTTTCAAGGTCGGATTTTAGTTGAGTAGTTATTCACAGAATGAGCAAGCTTTCATACCTTTTTTCTAATTTTCTTTTCTTGCACGTAGAAGAATTTGCATAATTCAGACTTGTATACATAGCATTTGCTAACCAATGGGCCATCCAAGGATTGGGTCAGAGTTTACAAAACTTGATAGGTAACTTTTGTTTTTTTAATTATACTCATGGAGTTTCCTGGAGGCTGAAATGCTCTTTATTTAGTCTGTGTTGGCATAGCTGTCATTGTGTTGGCATAGCTGTCATGAGCATGTGCGCTCTTATATTTACATAAAAGTGTAGGGCCTGTACAGCTGCTTGTAGCTTTGCTGTTCAAAAGCAGACTAAAGCTTCCTAGGAATTTTTTAGTTTTCTCAGTTGAGTGGAACACCCAAAAGCAGATGCTGAAGGAGGAATAAGGAACACCCGGCTCACATGCTGAGCAGAGAGCTGTAAGGAACAGTTGGAAATAGAGAATATATTTGCCTTTCAGAGGTAACATGGAAATTGGATGAATAGCCCTTAGTTATCTGATATGTTACTAAATTTATAATCAAAAGTTGGTGCCTTTTCTGAAAAGGAGCCTTGCACCCTGTTTGGGAGCTTAGGCTTTATTTCCTCGGATGCTTTTTCTTGAGTTAGGTTGCAAGTGTGAAACTTCAAATCTGTCTTGGGGAATGAGTTAAGCATTACCCTACATATCCCTTATGTGGGGAGGGAGAAGCTCAAAACTTCAGAAGAGGATGGGATTTTGAAGGTAATGTACTAAAAATAGCTAAAATAGGACTATAGTGAGCAAAATGTGTGAAGAAGGTAAACTGTGTACAGAATGAGAAGGGCATACTGGGAAGGGGATATGTATACTGAAGTCCTTTCAGGAAAGGACTGTAGGAAAGAAAAGAAAAGGGTAAAAGCAAGTGAAGCTAATAGGGAGGAGAAAAACAATGGAAAATGTGTAATACATTAGTTAAGCTTTTATCAAGACTAATGTGAATATTTGTTGTAGTACAAAGTAAATAACATGCGACTCTCCTAACTGTAGCATAAGAGGCAGTTATTTCTGTAGTCCCTTCTCCCCTCCCCAGCAGTCTGAGTATGTTTTGTTACCATTTAAGGTGTATCAGTAAAATTCTCCTAGGAGAGCACTGGTTTTTCTGCTCTTAGTGTCTTCTGCTTGAATTTTGACTTTTTCATTTCATTCTTTTGGAAATGAGTATTGTAAAAATATTTCCTCATGTGATGGAGCAAATTTAGGGTATGTTAGCTATGTGGTAACCTCTGGTGATATTCTTTAAGGTTCTTGGTTATCCAAAGTCTTGCCCAGCATGTTGTGGATAACATTTTTTGTGACATTTACTTGTATGCTGTTATTTCTTCTCTGTGAATTGAACTGTCTCTGGCTTGCCTGAGTCCCTCCTGAGCACCTGTCAGTGTTGTGTTGTGTGACAAGCAACTCGTGTTAAGGAATGTGAATTTGGTGCATATGACAATAGTTTGTTAGTGTTTTTACTGTCATTTACACAAGATTCCATCTCGTAGATGGATGGAGCCTCTCTTATACACTGAGAGTGCAGCGTATGAGTGATTTCTTATGTCATATTTCAAAGTGAGTTTTGAACAGTAGTGTGGTGAGACTGTGGTGGTAATTCTAGGATAAAAAGTGAATGCCACTCTCAAGAACTCAATTTGTCTTACTTGATAACTTTTCTTATTTGTACGTTATTATGCTGTGTATTAACATCTATTGACCCTTCCATTAACTAAAGGAAAACAAACACTTCCAAAATCTATTTAGCTAGAATCCTTTCTCTTTCTTGCCATGATGCTAAGGAATTCTGACCCAAATGGCTTCCATGCTCCTGGCATTCTCACTGGCATGAGAGAATCAGTCGAGCACTGTCCCTTACCAGAACGCTATACTGTCACAAGAGGAACTCTTGAGACCCTTCAGTATTGGGCTGAAAGTTGTGAATTTTCAGCCTAGAAGGAAAATACAGCAAGCTTCGCTTCCTTCCCCACTCCCCTACCCCCTCCAAAATTTTGCAGTAGGGAGATTTCTGGGTAAGTGAATTAGCAAAGGACTTGGGGATTCCTAATGGGTATAAGGAAGGGAAGGAGGAGGAGTGATGGTCACTCATGAGTTTCTCTAGGAAAGAGCATGAAGATCAAGTCAGACTCCAAAGAGGAAGCTTGAAGTAGACTTTTGACAAGGTTATACGGCATCCCTTGCAAGGCCTAGAGTAGGCTGCTGGTGGAGTTAAGGGAAGGGCTAGCTTAATTCATATATGCTGCTTGAAAACTGAGAATGAAAATTTGTTATTCAACCTTACTTACCTTGGGTAGTCACATCTTTGGATGAGGATAAGTTACAACATACCAGTGCCAAGGGGACATCGGGAGAAGCTATCAGACTTAGTACTGTGAAGCTTAGGCTTATTTGCGCTTGACCACAACTAGGTCTGTGATTTGAGCTTGACTTAAACTGTCAACTCAAATCAGTGAAGTACTGAGAAGGAAATTACTTATTGATGCCTTAACTTCTATTGTTTCCTTCTACAGTGTTAGTGCATTTGGACAAAAGTTATAGTAAGTGCATGTGTCAGGACAGATGATGCAGTTAAGAAAAACTGTTCTGAATGTGAACAAATACAGGTTCTTCTGGTAAAATATCAGAGCAACATCAGAATCTTTATCTTAATATCTACTTTTACAAATGTTATTTGGCTATTAGCATGATGTCTATACAGCTGTGCAGATGTCTATGCGGTTATTTAAACTATGAAGTAAGTATAGGGTAAGTATCATCACAGTATAATGTGAATGAAACTTCAAAGGTTTATGGAAATAATTGGAGTAGATTAAGTACAATTCATCAACTCTTGTTTACTATCATCATTAATTCTTTTATTCTGTTGAACTTAGAAATGACCATATCTTCAGTTTTTATGAGATGATGATTTAAACGCAATAATAGTGATATGAATAAGTTTAAGTTTTTTCAATTTTTGCTCTTGTTGTTTTTCTTTTGAATTTTTGTTATCTATCTGTAAAGTAATTTTTTCAAATCCTATGAGGGTTTAAATCGGCTTCATCCCCGAAGGCCCTAATGAGAACATTACTCCAAAGGCACAGATCCAGTGGTGCAACATGGGGTTGTGAATTACGCAATCCCTGTGGGGAATAGTGATGTTATTAGACAGTTCTTTTGAGATTCCTGCAAACTTTAATGGCCTTGTAGAACTTGTGAGGATTCTTCTAATGCTGTCAAAGTAACAGTTTTATTTTGAACCTAGATATAAGGCTAATAGTATGTAATGGCTTTGAGTGTCACTGAATCAAGTTCCTCAAATAGAAGGAACAGCTGACATCCTGTTTTGAAGTGACTGTATGTGTGACCCAGTTCCACGGCAGTGGTGTCATCACAGCTGTATCTCACTGCTGTGGAGTCCTGGGGGCTGACAGGCGGAACAAGTTGCTGCAGCTCACATAGCTCATCTGTCACACCGAGCAGCCTGCAGCTTTCTAATGTCTGAACAGAACATGGAGAGAGCTTCCCCCTGAGCCTCTCGGCATAATGGGCATCCCCTCCTCAATAACAGAGTGATATGCAATGCTGGAAAAACTGGGGATAAAGATGTTGCCAGAGAGGCAAATATTAACCACATTTATTAAACAGTTTGTGGAAAAATCTCCAGGTACGAGATAAAAGGCTTTGGATTACATAAAAGTTAATTTCTGAAGAAGGCTTGTGGCTACCTTTTTGACTGAAAAGAGATGAAATGCTTTAGTAGTATCTTTAAGATTGTATACTGTAAACTGTTTTATAGTTCAGTAGGCCAGTGACAGTGGCCTCTAACTTCATGGTGAGCACATTCTTACACTTGAAATACGTGAACTTTAATGGAGATCATATAATATCTTCCCAAAATAGTGCAACTGGGAGTTCTGGACGCTGTAGACCAAATCTTGCCGTGATTTCAACAAAGATCTTTGAAGCTCTGTGGCGAGAGCAACATTATTTTAGGGTACTGAGCGTGTGCAAGTTGCTCCTTAAAGTTCATATGCAACTGGCTTGACTGCTGTACTTTATTGCAATGACTTATTTTATTCTGCTTTTTGACAGTATTAGCAAAAGAAACAAAACAATACTTACTACATATTGATTACGTTTTTCTCTTGATAAAGATCAGAAAAAGTAGTTTCTTTAGCCCTTCAAGTTTGATATACATAGTTTTTTAAATGTTTCTGTATTACCACAGTAATATCGACTTGTTATCAGCCTGTGTTATTGAACAGTCAAATTGTGTTATCCAACTTTAAGACATGGAGACAGTGATCAACAGTAACACTCTGTTTAGGATTATTTGGTTAGTCCTTATAGGAACCACAGGAAATACATAACACTAGTTCACATTTGCTTGAGTTTGGTTATTAAGCTTTGGAAATGCCATTCAGGCAGATATTTTTGTTTACATTAATATACTGCTTAACTCTTCTGACTTAAATTTGGAAAATAAGCGTGTCCTTCATTGATCCTTGCTTTCATCTGTGGTAATCACTTAGTATTTTCCTAAAGTTTGGCAAATTTTTTGAAATACTTTATTTAAAATAGTGAATGCTCTTTTTTGACTGCCCTTTTTTCTGTAAGAAAAGATGTAATAAAATTATATGCAAGTTAAAATACTGTTGCCACATTTGTATCTTTAACAACTATTTTACAGCTCTTGTATAAAAATAATAGTAGGAACAGTTAATAAGTTAGTGACGTTAAGTCTTTGCATTGGAGAACGTGATTATGGGTTGAATTCTAAAATACTTTGAAGTGAAGTGTAATACTGAAGATCTGTAATGTTAAGAAATCTTACAATAGTGAGATGTGATGCACTGTAACACAGTTTTGTTTTTAATAGTTAAAAAATCCTTCTTTGGCCTAATCCCCTCCAGCGTTAAGGAACCATTCCTGCTGATGCATACAAGAATGTGTAGTTCTTCTGTACTGCTAATTTTGGTAACTGAAGCAAGAATATGCATTTTTGACATTATACTTGCAAGATTAAAAGAGCAGGCTTGTATCCGTGAGGTTCTCTTACTGCTTTTTTTTAATACTACTGTGAATTACCTATTTTAATTTGCATCAACTTACATCTAATTATATGTGCATTTAACTGTTATTTAAAATTTTAAATTTTAACGGCAAAACGGAGTGCGAGTGTAAGTTTAATATGGAAAAGTAATCTTGCTAAATTGGGATTTTTTTCTTTTTCTATTTAGAAAATATTAGAATCAACTGTGACAATAGCTATAGCAATTCATACAGTAGTTGAATTAAAAACATTATCTATTACTGCTATAAACATATAGCACATTAGCCATGTCTACATTGTGTATACCTTAAAATTTCTACCTGTGGATATCATTTTTTTTATAGTTGCTTATTTTTGTTTTGCTAGATCGCGTAAAACCCTTTTCTATCATGGCAGATTCAGTGGAAGGGGGATGTAGAGGGGTCTTTAGAAACCGAACTAAGCTTCGGACTGATGATCATTTGAGGATGGTAGTGAGGTTTTACTAGAGAAAATGACGTTAAACGTAGACAGATCAAATCCTGGCTTTAGCTAATAACCACAAACTGGCCTCTCTTTTTTCTAATAAGAGTATTTGTAGCAGGCTACAAGCAAAATGATCCATATGTTGCGCTAGTCAGAAATGTCCTCAGGTATTTAAGAGATGTGACAGATTACACAGAGGGGGAAGTGTGTTAATACTGACTTTTGTTCAAAGTGGTGCTGTATGAAGCTCTTCGAAAGGATCATGTCACCTGGTATTTTTATTAAAGAAATGGTGAGCCAAACCCTCACAAACTGATTAAGAGCAGAACTGTGGAATGCATGGCACATGTTCGAATTGGAAAGATAAATCTCCAGGCTACATCTATTAGAATAGATGGACGTGTGGTGAATTGCACAAGATCTGAGAAGATGAGGATTGTTTGTTGTATCTGAGGAGGTGTCAAAGTGTATGTCTGCCCATAACCCTATCAGTGATAAAATAATTACAAATATGCCTTTGGGGGATAACAATCAATATGACTATCATAAAGTACAGCAACTGCTGATGACAATGCAGTTGACTTCTGTGAATGGCTTAGAGCTATGATAAAAACCCCAAGAAAAATGTCATCTTTGTACCTAAGACCTGTGTGGAAAAAGTTGGAAAGAAAAGCTCTCAAAAATGAAATGGGATATAATGTTCAAGTGTTTGTTTTTCTTAAAAAAAAGATGTTTAGCTGCAATCTGTTCACCTGGTCATTATAGACAGCACCTGCACTCAGTATCTTAGATGAAAGCATAGCAAACATCCAGATTGACTTTTGGTCATCTTGAAGATTGAGAGTGTCATGAACCAACTTCCCAGCAGTTTGGTCATGCTAGCTTCTTTAAAATATAAATAGATATGTATAAAATCTGCAGAAAGTCCACTTGTTTGCCCAAAATAAAAACCTTGCAACTTCTGACTAGAATGACCCAGAGGTGATATCACAGATTTAGAAGAGGAATAGCCTAAAACAGCTTCAGAGTAAGCAAATGCTTTTTCGAAAGTCAGTAATGGGCCTGCTGCTTTTGTACTGAACTCTGCTACATAGAAAGAACAAAACGTGTTTTGTTTCAGTGAAAGCTGGTGAAACCTGAATCTGCTTTTCTGTGAATAAGAAAGTGGATGTGAGATTAATGCATGCTGATTGAATGCATGGTTATACAATTTAGGAGCACACTTAGTCTTCCTGATTTTTTTTTTTTTTTTTTCCTAACGTTAATGAAGATGTAAACACTTGAAACCTAAGTTCCTGTTCTGCTAGCTAATTAATACATGTGCAGCTCTATCCTTTGACAGACACTCTTGTTGGAGTGGCTGTCTTGCTCTTTGTTTAGCCAGATCTTTTTGGTCTAAGTAATTCAGTTAATCATTATCACTTAGGTGCAATTGTGAAATTAAAAGGGCATCATAAGAGAGAGGGAAGAGTGAAGAAATGTCCTCTCTTCATAGAGTAATAATAAAGTGATGATAAAGATGAGGTAACTCCCTCTTGGTTCTTTTCTTCCAGCAAAAGTGAAGGAGAAATGCATTAGAACTTGATTTTTGAGCAACTTTTTTTGAGGTGAATAGTAACTTTTAGGTCTGTTATGTCCGCGTCCTTAAATTTATATGGCTTGCATCCAAATTTGGTAGAAAGGCAGCCTGTCCAATAGTCCAGACCTATTTTTCTGCTGCATAAGTTCTCATAGATATGTAACAGCCTTTAACAACCCTTTGCTCAGAAAATTGCCTCTCATTTGAGAGAACGTTGCAGTAATCTGCCCGTGCTACAAGCTCACTGAATGTAGTTTAAGACAAGGGCTCAATTTATTCAACATCTCTGTGCTTGTTACTTGAATGAACACTTCTTACCTTGCTTTTATAAATGGTCATGAAGTGCTTAAAACCGATAGCTATCACATTAAGATGATTGTGCTGAGCTTATGGTTCATTACCTTAGCCACCAATAACAACTACAGTTAGCAATTTTGTTTTATTGTGCTAAAATGTGGTGAAAACTTGACCCAAAATATCACTGGGAACGTTCATAGCATAGAGGTCAGAGGAGATGGTTAAAGCATGTAGTTTGACCTTGTGTAGCAGGAATCTAACTTTCACTGATTTTCCTTGATGGAACCTGATAAGTTTTGTGTTAGCCTAAAGTGTATCAGCTGGGACACTTGTCTTCATTAGATGAAACTAAGAGCAGGAGAAGCTGCCACTTTCTTTAGTAATTAGTTCTACTAGGTAATCCTCTTCCTGCTTAAATGTTGGCTTGTACAAACTGATTTTTGGCTATGATGAGTTAGTTATCTTGCTGACAAACATGTAGGGCAGTTTCTCTTTAACTTTGAAGTAAATCAGCACTGGTCAAAACCACTTTGACATTAGGTGCCCTCTCTTGGTATGGTACCTGGTGTATGATACTGTTAAAGCAGTAGTGAGAAGCAAAATCTTACTGTAGATTTCTGCCCCCCCCCCCCCCCCGGCGACAGTAGTAGCTGATCAGGTTGAACATGGTTATTAATATATAGACCGAACGTTTTCCTTTTAATGAAGGTAGGTTGTACCTTTAATGAAGGTAGCTTGTATATATTTACTGTCCTTTTGTAGCTTTGAAATACGGCAAGGAAGTGAAATCTATTGAGAATATACTGTACAGGTAAGTGCATTTATTACATTGCATTGATGAACATTGCCTTACAGCAATTCCTATATTCAGATTTAAGTGTAAGAATTAAAGATAAAGCTGACAGGGCAACTTATTTAGCCACCTGTCTTCCCTGTCATACAAAAATTTGAGCTATAGTTAGAGGGAAAAATGTAAAGAAAGGTGATGTGCTGAGGATGGCCACATCTTAGAGAATGATTGCTGACTTGTCCTTTGTTCACGGTGTTAAGTTACTTCAGTGTAGTTATGTTTACTGCAATTAATGCTAGATGTGTTAAGAAAAAAAGGACTGGTAATGCTTCTAGTCACTAGCTGAATAACTCCAGGAGGGAAAAACAAAACATTTAAAATGCAAGGTGGTGTTTTTTATGGTTCTTTGGAATTTTCATGATGGGCTTTTGCATAATAGTATGCAGCAAGCAATTCTACGGAAAACAGGTATTTAAAAATATGCTGTATTGCAGAGCTGTTCTGATTTTGTCACTGCATTAAGTGGATGAACCCCTGAAACTTAAGTAACAGAGCGCAGTGGTTGTCTATAAGGTATCTGTTCTGTGATAGTAACCTTAGTCTTTGAAGAAAGTTTAACTTTCTGCGTTTATTCATAAATGTGTAACTTAATTGTTCTTTGATTCATACTTTAAACTGAAATAGTTTTTTGCTAAAAAGAAATTGGATAATATATCATATGTCCTGACAGAGACCCATTTTCATCAAGAGGTTATACTGGTCAGATTCAGGTATCCCATAATCTTGTATTTGGTTTGACCAATTTCTTCCTTTCATGTTGAGATTTTTCTTTTGTCAGTTTCAGAAAAGTTGGAGATGAGAACTGTGATAATTAAAGCAGCCTGCAACATAAAGACAGATTTAAAATTTCAAGCTAGTCACATTATGCAGTGAAATTTAAATTACTGTAGACTTGTGGTGTCATCAATTGTAAATCACTGTGATCAACTGTTGAAACATTTGTTAAACAACAGATTTGTGGAACACGGAAGAAATGAATATATGCTATTCTGTAGTATGAATTTTTTTCTCAGAATATTTGCTTTTTATGACATAAATTGAATTTTTAATGTTTACATGCATAGTTAAATTGTTTATAGGTAGAATAAAAGATTGGAACAAATATTTGGTAGATAGCAGTATTTTTAAAAAGAAAGTTTCTGAAAGGCAAGAAAACACTTACATGTGGGAGCAACAATTTGTAGATTTGTAGCTGTTCACAGCTGCTTAATTTTCTGCTTAATTGTAGTTATTGTCGTGCCTGACTTACTGCCTACAATAGGTAACCTGTAAACCAAATATCTGTGCTTGAACCCTTGCTGTATTTACCTTTAATTTAGAAAAATTTGCTTTCCACTTCTCTTTGCCCTTCCCTTTTTCCTGTTCTTTACTTGGGTTACAGGGTGAAATTGTGTTTTAGAGTCCTTTCAGTGCCTGTGTCCTTTAGGTGGCACATCTGGAGAGCTGCTGTCAGTTGCTCTTACCTGCGTTAGTTGTCAGGCTTGCCCTTCTCTGAAGGGTTCCTGACAATGGAGTCGCCTACAAGAAGGAAGCGATTAATTCTATCCTAGTATGAGCAAAGATTTTTAGATGGTGTAGTCTGTGTAGATGGAAGCTCCTCGTGCGCTTATTGTGAGCTGGTGAATATGAGCTAGCTTGACCCTGAAGCTGCCACCCAACCCTTTCAGCACTGAGCTGAGCTCAGGTTTCTGTAATCCGTCTCTCAGCATAAGTTACTCATTTGGGCTGTGTAGATATGCCCTTGGCAGGCAAATATGATATCAGGCAAACAGCCTGGATGAGCCAAAAACAGCAGTGAAGGATCTTGCCTGTAGAGCCTTGTACTTGTGGTGATGGCATTTGGTGAATTGTGTATGTTCATCTCTGTCTCAGGAAGAGCCTGGCTGCTTTGCTCTTGAGCCCTGAACAGGCCCTGAGACCTAGATTGATTTGTCTTTCTGCAAGAACCTGTGGCTGAAACTTTTGATTCTCTGAGTGTATTTGTGTTTGAACTCAGTCTGTTGCCAGACACAGAATACAGGAGCCCTGAAGGAACCTTTGAGGAGAAAAGAGTGGGAGCATCTTTCCTTCTGCAGTTCTGTGTTCAGTTTGGTAGTAGGGCAGTGATTGAGAGCTACAACATAATTTTTTTTTTCCTATCAGAGGCCAGTTGTCGTTCTCTTTATATGAAGTGTATATTAGTGGATGGAAAAAAAAGCATTAGTCTCAAATAATAGATACAGATTCTGCAAAACCAGGAATTTTTTTGAACAGCTGGAACCATGGGGAAAAAATGAGTGCATCTGACCCAAGGAAGGAATTGATCATGCAGACAGAATGGAAAGAGTAGGCTTGACAGTATGTAACTTGACAGTATTGAAAAGGACCAGTCATCATCCTGAATTATGGAAGAGAATTGGCATCCTGGGACAGCCAGGCCTACAAATTTCAGGAATGTATCCTGTTGTATTTATGTCTATGGTATAGAAATTGCAGAAGACATAGGCACAGATAGTTGCTCATTCTGATCCATGAAACCTAAAAAGTAGCATATAATTAAGTTTGAATAGACTACTGAAGTCATCAGCAAAGTGACTGTGGTGCATAACTGGTGTTATTATACTGCTGTGCAAATTACAGGTGGCTCTTAACATCTTAGGTATGTTGAAGGGTTAATGTCCAAACTCTTCTCAGACGATCGGTATGAAAAAGGAAGAGAAGTCTTACAAGGCAGCAACTCTGGGACTAGGCTACTCATGAAAATGTGTAGTGTGAGGAAGTTTTGTGGTGTATTGACCCACCTCCAAGAGGGGAAAAAGATTGTCTTTTGGCTTGGAATGTTTAAATAACTCAAATTTAGTTACAAAGGATTGAATGAATCAGAGGAGAACAACAACAAGACTCTTAAAAAGGTTGGAAATGCTCGAGATGCTGACTATCAGGAAAGAAATGATCCTGAATAGTGACTTATCTGTGTCCTAACAGTGAAGGTACTTGATTAACTCTGTAGAAAATTGAATTGATGACCCGCCTGGAGTGTATGGAATGCGTGGGATATATTATCAGATCACGGAGACAGTTCTTTCATGTGCTGCTGGTTTTAATAGTCTCAGATTTTCTCAGAACTAAAGAGGAAAAAAACAGGGAAGGACAAAAGATGGAGGGAGAATGATTAGAGTGGAAAAAGAATAAATAGAATCTTATTTATTGGCACACTGCTACATGGAAATAATTGTTAGGCAGAAAGTTGAGGGTGTTCTGGAAATGCCGTATACTTTTAATCAGCAGACTAAATATTCAGACTGTTCCAGTATTTGCACTGCAGTGGATCTAAATTTGGTCAAGTACCTTTGTCACGAAGAGGCAGAACTTGGTGGAAGTGTCCTTCCTAATATATCTTAATGCAAGTCTCTTAATTTGTCATAGATTTGAGAAGTGGAAACGCTAGTGATTGCTGGAATTGAACAGAAGAGTGGGAGCAGTCCCACCTTGAATTAAAACATAGTGTCCAGTTGCTAGAGGGAGAAGTGTATTTTCTGAATGCATTTATGTTTCAGTGGTGTAATTTAGAGATAGCTTACTTGCTAGTAAAAGCAGCAATGCTCTTCAGATATTTCTTCTAAACTGCCTCCGTGTATCTGATTTCTGAGACAATTTTCTGTAGCAACTGTTTGCTTCTGAGAGGTGATTGATTTTGATATTTTCCTGGGACAGTTGTTCATGGTAGGCATCACTGGGTTATATATATATTTTGAAAATGTAATTGCATTGAGCAGCCTGGGTTTAATTTTTTATAAGTTTTCTGAATTTGGAATTAGCTGACTAGAAACTTGACTCTACGCTGTAAAATACAGCATGATAGAATGTATGATTAGTAAGTCCTTCTTAAAAAGATAGTAATAGGATACCGATTATATTATTGATGCACCTGTAAAACTGAAAGGAGATTCCTTGAATTAAGGTGACATTCTGTGGATCAGGGTGGTTGAATTTTGGTTTCCTCTTACCAGATAGCTGGTAAGCCCCGGGACTCTCCAAAGAAGTACTTGGCACTTAAGGTCAGTCCAGACCTCATGGGCTTCTGCTTTCCCTGATAAAAGCAAATGCAAGCGTGCCAAATTGCATTGATTCAGCTTAACCCTAGCACTGCTTGAATTCAGAAATGCTACAGAAGGAAAGTGTATGAACACATGGAACAGTGAAGTGGAGAAATGTCATGCTTATCTAACCTGCTTCCTGGGAAGGGGAGAAATCCCTTTATTCTTGTACCAAGACTTGGAGGATAAAATGAGGATTGGGTGTTATTTTTATAATCAAGAATTACCTTTCATATTTTCAGCAGATGCAAAAGCAGTTTTTTCTGATTTGTTATCTGAAATACGACAGTAAATGAACCTTTCTTTTATGGTACCCAGCTAGAGTTATATGCTATATTAACTTTTCTTTTTTGTACTCATTTATAAAATAGCTATTAAAGCCAGCTGTTTTTCTAAAGCTCTTGGTTTCAGGATGAAGCGTTCAAACGATAGCACACCATTTACTAGGTGAAACAAAGTAATGCTGCAGAAAGGCTTATGCAGTAGTTAGTCCACAGTGTATTAGAAATGGCATCAATGGAAACTTTACTGTGAATTGATAACAAGTGTGTGGTTTTAAATAACTTGAACAGGAAAAAAAAGATCCTAAAATAGAGTGCTTGGGGGAAAGTAGAGTTTCATACTGTAAACAGGTTCCTTTTAGAAATGAAAAAATATTTCATGCCCTGCTTCCAGCATAGAGTTTTGTAAGAGCTTTGTGGCTCAGGACAATAGTCGCAGCAGCCACTTTGACAGAGTTCCACAGACAGTGAGTTAAATCATTGCATCATTTTAAGAACTTGTGTCCATTTGAATTGTTGAGAAAGGAAATAAAAATGTGGTGGGTGAAGTTCAATACATACGTTGCTACTACATCCTTTTGTACATGCACAAAAGGAGATGAATAGCTGAATGGAATAATTCTTCTTGGTTATTACTTTTTATAAAGGTTTTGTTGCATCATGTTGTCCTGAATACTTCAGATGCAACAAGGATGATTCTGCAGTCACATGGTAACTTTTAATTCCTTGTACACAGATTGGGACTGGTGAGTTCTGAGTCATTTTCTCAGTTTTGAATAGTATGGAAAAGCGTCTTTTGTCATGGACAATAGAAACATTGGACATACTATTCCTTTACTGAAAAGGTTTTTTTAATCAAGAATGAAATACAGGTTTGTACAGTGTTTGCACAAATATTTCTTTATATTTTGCACGCTATGGGGGACTGTTGGAATTATGTTGTGAATTTAAAAATGTATTTTCCAAGAGAACTAGTGTATTTTGTTCCTCAGGTGGAAGAGCACTTTCTTATTTCTGAACGTTGGAGCAGAAGCAATGCTCAAAGACTGTCTGGTTCCTCTAATTATCTCTGCCAAGGTATTTACTGCATGGGCTTAGTGGGCGTTGTTCTTCAAACCTCTAAAGATTAATGTTTTCCACACCTTGAAAATTGAGATTACAGAAAACCATGTTGTATACAGTCTGAGAGCTAACTTTAAAGATTTTAAACACGCTAGCTGCCAATTTTGTTAGAACTTGACCTCATTCTTCATCCATACTTAAAAACAATGGCAATCTGTTTTCTAGGTGGTTGTGTCTTGTGATCTTAATCCTGTATATCATGATTGTATGAAATCATTTTATTTTAGTCCTATTTGGAATGTGAATGTCTATGAAGCATCAGATGGCATAACATTACCCTTTGAACCTCGAAGATCAGAAATAATTGGGAAGTGCACTTGTCTCAGGATTACAATGTTCCATTGTTATACTGCTGTTTCTTGGACAGCGTGGAAATATTGGTTGAAATTAAATCTGTGGCCACATATGGATGTTTTTTGAAGAGAAATAAAGCAGTTAGCTTTGTAAGTTATTGTGGGGAATGTTTTAAGTTCACTTTCCTGAAGGTGGTTTAGTGATGTTTTAAACTACTACGTATAATCAGCTCAATTAATCTACAAGTAGAATTTAAAAACCTGAAGATTATTAACTTTAACTTATCTTTTGTCATATCAGTGAGTCTTACTTTATTGTCTTCAGCATTGCAATATGCAACAGCTTAATTTTAATGTTTAAATTTTTGCATCTAATGCACATTGTCTTCCAAAAAAAAAATGATTCACTGCTTTAGCTCTTTAAACGTGAGTGTTTGGCTTTTCTCGTGGAACAGTCAACTGCAGTTCCAAGCCTGAAATAAGACAGGTAGTACTTCAGTTACCATTGCTTTCTAAATGGTATTTCTAAACAAAGCAAAATCAAAAACATTGTGGTAGACAGTATATTGGTAGATACCAGTGAGGTATTGGCAGGTTTTTATAAGATGCAGATGACACAAAAAGATGTAGCATCTTATTCCTCGCATACGCATTTTTCATTTTCTTTCTGATGAAAATCTGGTTATTAGGGGGCTGGGTTTTTTTCCACATAATGTGGCATGGAGCTACCTAATTAGATTGCTTTAAAGCCTGCTGGGAATAACTTTTTTGGGCAATAACTAGGCAATATCTTTGGACAATAACTTTTTTACCTTAGATTGCTTTTGCAAAAGGTTAACCTCTCAGTCTTGAGAAATGCTTGTTCTATGTCACTGAGCTAAACATGAAAAATCCACTTTTGCCTTATATTCTTAGTAAAAGTATAATGTGCAACAGAACTCACTATACTATATCTTTGAAGTCATAGCTTCTGGGTAGAAATAGTATGCTTAGATTATAGTTAAAGGGATTCCACTTAATTTCTTACCGACTATGGTTTTATATTTTAATTAATCAATTATAAATCTTTCAGCCTAACCTTTTTCCTTTAAAGATCAGTAACAAAAAACTTGGTCCAAATAAGTATGTGGTGCTGACACCGGAAAGTGATGTTCTCTTTGTACCAGCATATTGAGTATTTTATATGGAATGGTTTGTGTGTAAAGTATTTGAAATGACTGAGTAATTTTGGTTTGTGTATGCCATAAAACAAAAAATGGGGGAGGGAGGAAAACCTGGCTGTATAACCTCTTGTATGTGTATTAACCTCTTTGTTTAAAATATTTAGACAGGAATAGCCACTGAAATGCGTCACTATGTTGGTAAGAAACTTTTTTAGCAGTAAGAACAGGGATAGTACATGTCACTGGAGATGTCAGACACTCTTTAAACTAATTCAATTAGGAAGATTGTCAAAAGGTTAATGCAAATCAATTAAATTCTTTATCAAGCATTTCTGAAATTGCAGTTTTGAACTCGTAGTGGAAATTAAGTAGATTCTAATTCTCTTTCATATTATATGCTATCAACATAAAAAGCTGGTTTAATTCAATTTGAATTCCAACTTATATTTGAAATTTGTAGTTTTCATTACTGTTAGGCAGCTTAGACATTATTCCTGTCTATTGCGTACATAGTAGCCATGTATAATGTCATTCTTGTATGATGATAGATTTAATATCTAAATAATCCCACTACTGCAAATAGTAGTAGTTATAGTTGGTAGGTTATAGTATTTTAGATTAAATGTTAGCAATAGGAGTAGAGGAGGGAGAGAGAGGAAGCAGCTAGAGAGTTTGTTGCAGCGGCTCTCTGGGAAACTGTGCCCTGCCCAGAAGACGGAGCTCCAGCTGAGCTGAGCGGTTTCAGTGGGCTGAGTGCTCAGAAGGGGCCTCACTGCAGAGAAACTCAAACTTGGATTCAGTGTTACAGGGCAGGGATGGCTTTTTGCCATGTCCTTGTTATGAAATGTCTTAGTCTTTTGCCTCTCCAATGTTCTGTTACTAATGATTAGAACTAAGAAGCTGCAGTAGCTAAATTTTTCTCTAAATGTCAATGCTCTGTACTCTGCATTAGGGAGTGTAAAATCTTACCCTGATGCAAATATGTGACCTAAGATATAGGTAAACCTGTTATCCTGCAGGAAGTTAATCTGTTAATTTTTATTATCATAAAAATGAGAAGTTGGGTTAAGTAGCGGTAATCTGAACCTGTTAATGTTCTATCCTGATTCAGTCTCTTTTAAATACTGATTTAAAATACTTACCATAGCTAAATGTGTCAAGTCATGAATGTGAGTTTGTACAGCCAGAGCATCAAGTCCAACCTTCTTTGGCTTGAGTTCTAGCAGAAATGATGAGGTTTTTTACTTTTTACCAATAAACCAGTAAATCATACCAGAAGATTTCAGTGATTTTTTTTTTTTTTAAGACTATACTGGTTTACATAAATTCCTTCAACATACAGCAGCATTTCTGAAGTTGTTCATACTTTTTACTTTCATTTTGGATTATTTTGTACTTCATGCAGTTGAGTTGCAAACTGGTACTTAATATTAACTGAAGGCAAACACTTTTTATTTGAAAGATGGATAAAGATTCAGGTTTATTTCAAATGTTATTGACTAAACTTAAGGCAGTTTTAAGAGATGATCACTGTGATAATGAACTTACTGTAAGTTCCATGAAAAATGTTAGTGTTAGGGAATCAGGATGCGGCGGGCGGGGGGGAACCTCTTCTGTGCTTTACTTTTTTAAAGGCTTTGGAGTTTTTGCATTTAACTCTTTTGCAAGGATTCATTGCATCAACTAAGGCCATAGAATATAATGTAGCCCTTAGAGGAGAACTGAAATTTTGATATTTTAGAATGCTTGTGGGCTTTCAGGGTGTTGCGTTATGTGGGCTTTTAATTAAGCTCTGGAAACTCACTTAACACTGTATTATTGTTTGTGTTCTGGAAGTTCGGTAAATTCAAAATTTAAACATGTAAATTCATACTTTAGAGCATGGCTGCATCATTAGAAAATCTGACAAATTTTGTCCAACTTCTCTCCCAAATTAAGTTCTATCTTCTGGGTATGTGACTCCTATAGGAAGGATTTCATACGTTCCTGCTTCGTGTTTCCTCTGTTTCCAGATAAGTATTGAAATTGTTGATTCCAGTGGGTCTGGGACCTGATGAAACATGGCGCCGAGGACCAAGCTTTGAGGTTATCAGAGATGAAAGGGGTGTAGGGGCACTGGACCCCAGCCAGACTTGACTGATAGACTAGTATTGAAAGTGTAACGTTTTCTTCTAAGAAATGCTATAGTTAAGCACATCTCTGCTATTAATAGTGTTTGAGTAGTTCTGCAACCTAAATTTCCTCCAGGGAAAAAGTCATAGAACTTGGACAGCACTGAAAGGTCCTAGGAAGGACTTGCCTCTTTTGTTATGCTTACAGAGTAATCATAACAGCAGAAAGTTAGTGCCGAATATCCAATTCAGAATTGAATAGACTATTATAATGTTTTTTTTTGGCTTTTCTAGCTTAGAAAAAATTAGTTTCGTTACTCCACTACCTAGCAAGAACTAGTCTAATTAACATACCAGATGATTACACTTGGGAAGTACACAGAAACCCTGTGCTATTCAATATTTGAGTATTGCTTCCGAGGTGTATCACAGCTTTCCTCTCACAGGAATAATAGATGCTCAGATGCAGGAAACTTGGCTTGTAGTGGAAAGCACTGATGCCAATTCAGCTGACCAGGTTGTTGGTTTTGTCTCATGCTGTGCCTTCTAACATCAGGCAACAAATTCCCTTGGGAAAGGTAAGAAGCATGCTGCCATCTGCTTTTATTGAAGGTTGTTTTTAGTTTTATCTGTCCTCTCATGAAACCCTGTTTGAGCAGTTTTCTTGAATAATCATATGTTGGAGCCAGATGATCAGGAGGTAGTGAGAAAGAGCTTTTAATTGTAGGCTGTTCTGTGTCAGATCTGTCAGTGTCTACCCGGATATAAACGTTCAAATCTGAAGCAATTCTCAGTTGCAGAGGGGTTTGAGATGCTGTGAGTGACTGTGTGCAAGTATCAAAGGACCTGTTCACTATAACATCAAAGGGCATATTGCTACTATAATGTGTTAGGTTAAGTTACAGATCTATAGGTGTCATACATTGGCAAGAGTATTCTGGTATAAATACCTTTGTTCAACCACTGGATTATTAAACTAACAAACTTCATTTCCTTCCAGTAAAAGTGAATGGGGAAAAAAGAAAGAATTATTCTGAGGGAGCTTCCTGAAGGATTCTACTTACTCGCATCTAAAATTCATAAGGAGTTCAGTCTTTTCTTGTAATGTTAATGTTCACATTTTAGATGGACATTTTATGCATTGGGCTTTTTAATTGCATGTTGTTCGGAAGAGTATGTTTAGAATGAGCAGTAACGAGTTCTAAGCTCCCACTCATTTCCTGAGATTATTGGATTCTCCAGGCTCTTTAGAAGAGAGACTTACTGTAAAAGTGCTCCATAGCATGCTCACAGTTGATATCGAAAGGGAAGTTGATTATTGTCTATAACTTCTTTAAAGTAATTATATACCTTGTTTTTGTTAGTATTTTAACTTAACAGTGTCAGCTTTTGTTTTTCTGTTTTGTTTTTTTGAGGTGATAACTTATAGTGAACAGCTGACCCTCTTGGAAAAAGTAGGGCTGATCATCTTTCTCCAGTTCTCAGTTGCTAATAAACAGTTGATTTCCCCCCAAAATACACATTTAATTCTAAGTTACTTAATAGGAGAGGGAGGTATTTCAAAGAATTTTTTTTGACAAATACATGTATAGGTATTACCTTTTTGCTTGGTAAGGGTTAGTGTGAGTGAAAACAGCAACCAGGATAATGATTGCATGGAAACTGCCCATTGCAGCGTTTCTGCCGCATAGTATCATGTTGTAAACTTGACTTCTCAGAGCGAGCTGCCAGAAGGGTGTAAGGAGTATACTTTTATTAGAACTGTATTCTAATAAAAGCTTTTCATAAGTGTTGCGCAGTAAGTAGGACATACTTGAGATGTCAAAATGAGATGTTGGTGTGTTTGAGAAGGCAACAATTCAGAGCACCCTTGAAGGTTTTTATTACAATGAAAATGTTTTTCAGTGTTTTGCTAGGCAGGAACGGGTAGAAGGTACAGAGGCATATAGGATATATTATACTCAGTATTCAGATGAACTGAAGTTAATGATGGGAACTGCAGACTTTAGGAAATTGCTATATTACTGTATTACTATACATCAAAAACTTTTCAAACTGTTTTCAGAAGATATTTGACAAGTTCAGGGAGGAGTTGGTGGTATCGTTAAATAAGTTGGCAACTTCTGTAACCAGCTTTTTGGTATTGTAGCTCAAAGGAAAGTCAGTAAACTTTGATTCCCAGCATCAATGTAATTATTTCTCTCCCCCCTATCCCCCAGCTTAATCTGAGGAAGGCTGCAGTAACATGATATCAGATGGCCAAAAGCAATGCAGAAATCCAGTCAGTGTCCCATAGGATGACGTTCAAATGTGGGAAGGCTGGGGGTGGAATAAATCATCTTCTCTGATCTTATTAGAAATGAAATGATTATAGAGAAGCAAATGTACAGGCAGTTGCTAATACTAGAATATTCGGAGAGGAAGAGGAAAAAGCAGGAAGCTTCTCTGATTACCAAAGTTATTTTTGTAAAGTGTGTTTTCCTTCCTCTCACCTACAGTGTTTTCCTTGCACGCTGTAGCACCCGAAGGTGTTCTCACTGCCCCTTGTGTTGATTGTTGTAATATGCTATTTCAGGGCAGCTGCTGTCCTAGCGTTTTGTGTTTTATTGGGATAATTGGATATATTGTTCTTCATCTGCCCCTCTCCTTGGTCCAATGGAAAATTATTTTAAATGTTTCAGTGAGGAAGCTTTCATTGTCTTTGATTGTTCAAACGCGGGTACTAATGTATTCAATTTCATGCTCCCATGAGAATAAGGAGGATAGGTGAGATGGGTGAATCGTGGTAATATAAATGCCCTGTTGAATAGTATAGGCCAAAGTAAGTCTTAAGCTAGGTTAGATGAAAACACTTGTTCCCCATGAAAATGCTTTCTTCTATTGCAAAAGAAAATTAAAAGGTGATACACTGAATCTTTAAAACAAAGCCTTCCCGTAGGTGGAAATGACATACAGCTTTGTGCCAGTTGCTTAGAAAAGAAGTGAAGGTGGGGGACCTATGTAAATACAGTATCTTTGGGTGTTTTTGTCTCAGGAAACAAAGTTAGTAGATTATCCTAGAAGCCTGTAACCTTTTCTCGGCCTTGTTTGTAGGATTCAAGGAGTAAGAATTATTCATTTTCTGAAAATAGTAGCTTTTGAGGTGTGTTAATGTGTTTTTTTCCTTTTCCCTTTCCTTTTACTATTTCTTCATTTGTGCAAACAAATAAAAGAAAATGATTTGGCATACCTAAACTTTATCTGTAGAACTTTATCCAAAGAATTCCTGTTTTAAAAGAAAATTATCTGAGTGTTGTGTCATGTTTCCTAGTTATAGCCTGAAATCTGAACTTGTCCGTCACTGCTAAAAGAATAATGCTCCATACAGTTAAAATTGAGGGTAAATTTTTCAGATGTACCTGACTGAAGAGCTTAAATCCTGATTTGGGCAAAGACTTGACTTTCAATAAGGCTAACACTTTTTTTTTTTTTTTTACCTGATGAATTCAATGACTAGTAAGAAAGACGGAGTTTACTGTTTCCTGGTAATTCTGTGGTTGTTCCCCAGGAAAACACTTTCAGTGCACACTAATGTAAAATGATTTAGTCTAATGCACCACCTCAGACTTAACGCACACTAAGAGGCACATCAAGAGAATGAGTACTTTTTATCATGCTTACTGGTACTTTTGTTTATCAGAGTAGCTTCCCCATGAAGGCAAACTCTTAGGCTCATGAGTGCATAAGAGCCAGTTTTGCAAAGCAATTACAGCTTCTGATGATGTAGCTAAGTGTGTTTTATAAATCCTACTATGTGCATCAGGAGGCATTGGAGAGTTTGGTGACATGCATCGTAATTAGATTGTGTGATCTTTCAAAACAAGGATAAGGCTCATAGCTCACTTGAGTGCTTTGGAAAATGGTATTTTATCATGTTTATCTTGTGTAATTTATTTTTTTTTGGCATTTAATAGGGAAATTTTAGTACTATGTGGAAAAGTAATGTAAAAGATATACTATAAATTTTCCTTTGTGGTTTACTCTTTTTCTTATTTCACTCTTACTAGAAATTCCTAATCACAATAGGAGACCTCTAAGTGTTGTTCTGTGTAGCTGTAAGTAGTGCTGCACTTCGAAATGTTGACTTAAAAGCATGGTCCGATTTCTCTTGCCTTCTGGTGATGTTTATGATCCTTTATTATGGAGATGAGTTCTTGTGTAGTGTAACTAAAGCTTAAAAAAATCTATCCTGTTGTTATCTTTCATGTCCGTGCATTTATGATAGGGCCAAGCTGATCCCATGATTCTCTTCTGCAGAAGTTCAGTGCACTGACTCACAAGTGTATTGAGCCAACATGATGGGAAAATACATCCTTTTCCATGGTTAAAGGAAAATATGAGCATTAAAATAATAGAGGCTCAGTGGAGGCTAAAATAAAGAAATAAATTATATTTGTTATTATCTCACTGAAGCTCTGCAGGTAATATTGCTTGCGTTAAATTCGGACAAAAACCTTCTTAGAAGGTGACAATGTAAGAAGACCTAATTGCTTCACCTCTCGCAAGCGTGCATTTTACACTTTGAAGTAATCTTTAGTGGGCAAGTATGTGCTTTGGTTATCTATTTTGCTAGCGCATTAACAATGTATTTGAGAGGCACAGATAAATGGGAGAGCCAGAGGCACGTGATGCTTGTCAGGTATAGTTTTCTATCAGTAGAGAATAATGGGATTTTCTTAGTGGTCTTAGAGCCAGCTGTCAGCACTCTTTCCCTTGGTGAAAGCAAAGTATTAGACATGGAATATGCCCTAAAGATAGGACACAAGTAATAATCTAAATAAAAAATAATCATTAGTGACTCTCATTAGGAGATGTATACAGAATCTGTTTCACATCTGACTGTGGCAATTTTCCCGTACTCTATACTCGTGAAAAGGTTGACCACATTTGGTATGTGGGTAGTTAATAGATGTAATGACTTCTTGCATACTTTCTTGAAAATCCACATGAGGAGTCTGTAGTTAATGGCAGCATCACAAAGGATTATTTTGCTTGATGACTTGTTTCATTCCTAGGTGTACATGTACAGGTCATTAGATTCCTATTCATGGTGCAAATATTTGTGTAAGAATTGGCTCAAAATTCTGAATGACCAAGCAAATTTTGTAGTTTAAAGTAATCTTCCACAGGCAGTTGGCTCTGACTAATAGAATTACGTATGCGTAAAATTGCTTTTACTGTGGAAGCCAAAATGCAGAATAATAGCTTGTCAAACTGTCACTTGCAAGTGAGATCATAGATTTTGTAGTCCAAATTAGGTTGTGTTCTTTTTCTTTTTGTCAGGTCACATTCTAATAACCATATTGTGCATTAAACCCTGTGATTATCTGAACAGTTGACAGATGGTAGGCTGCTAATTTAGATGTAAGAGACAGTGATCGCCTGTGCAGTAATGGTATTCAACTAAATATGAAATGTCAAAATCCACTTTTTTTGTTGTGTTTTTACTTGACTTATTTCAGCAAGGTAATTCTAGCAGACTACTTCCTTTCATAGCTAAACATATGCTTCATTAACTAGTGTTAACAGGTTTTAATACAAAAAATTTCCAAAAACCAAGCGATGTTTCCATGTTGGTCTAGGGTATAAGATCGTACAGTGAAAACAAAAAATATTATTACCTTAGTTAGTGTTAAGCTTTTAATATGTGTGTTACTCAATTCTAAAGAAAATCAGGTTAGTATTAGGATCACTTAAGAATTAGTGTTATAAGGTTTACTGGTTTTATGTTAACACAGCTGTTCTAACTTGATAACACCATTTAGCAGAAGTCTGATATTGAAATGAGCAGTTGGTTGCTACTGACATCTTCTTTGATTATCGTTTTCTTTCTCTTGAAAGATGTTGCAGAAAAAAATACTTTGCCTTTGGATGGATTTGACAGACAGTTGAACCTCTGATGTAGAGCCAGAGGGAAAAGCATAAGGAATGGGTGCAGTTCACTGCCACACGCTTAAATGGTTGCCTACACACTCCACGTGATCATAGTGGAGGTGCTGCCCAACTCAACGTTTGTTCATCTTCATGAATGCATTTCAGCGATATTTTGGCTGTTGCTGTTTGTTTGAAGGAGGTAGAGATTTGATGAACAGCATTTGGAAGAGTATTACAAGAGTACTGGGCAGGACAGAAGACTGAAAGGTTTTCCACATAAGTGATCTGCAGTTAATTCAGCTCACTTTGATTGTGCTTTCTTTGAAGTTTGTAGTAGGGTGCAGAGTGACTTCACAGTAATTCATGACCAAACGGAAGCATTCATCTAACCTTTGGAAATTAGGCTTTTTCACAAATAACGTGACCATTTGCTGTTAGTTAATCAACTATAACAAACAGTTTATAAAAATGTGACCTACTGCTCAAAGACTGACCCTTAGCTTTCTGATTTGGTTGACTCCTTAATTTTTTTAAGGAAGTTTCCTGGAATTCTTTTTGTTCAAAAACAATACAAAAATAGTTGCTGCTGCTTTTCTCTAGTTCGACATGCTTCTGAACTCTTTGGAAGCGTTGCAGATCGTCATGGAAATGAGATTTAAAGCAAATGTTGGAATTATCGTCTGGTGTTCAGTTGCTTTGCAGTTGGGATATAGGGATAAGTGGCGGGATGGAGCAGAGGAAGACCCAAGCAGATTTGGCTGCTTGTGCACAAGCAAAGCAGAGAGACTGGCGGGTAGGGATCGAGTTGAACTATGTTACAAGGAGTTGTGAGAATACCATTTTGCAAGGGTTTAACTGGATATCAGAGATGACTTTTAATCTGTGAAAATAAAGCTGCGTGTTGCTCAGTCCTAATGCCAGTTTCTCCAATTCTGTTGTAGTCATAAGATCTAAGAGTATGAACTACACTTTCCTTATTGAATCGATCTTTTGCTCTTAATTTAATCCCGTACTGATATCTCAAATATCTTATGCAGATGCTTAAAGCTTCCAGATGTAGAAGTCTATCAATGATCCTCATTCAGCAGAAGTGTAGAAACTAAAAATTGGAAGAGGCATCTAGAAATCTTGCATGCAGAGCACTTGGGGAAAAAATAGAGTACACATTGAAACCTCTGTTTGGAAGGATAAGCACTAGGCCTGCTGTGAAGTGATAACAAGAGCATTCAAAGTACTGATGTGCAAATAAACATATCGGGCTTTCTTGCTTTGCTTCAGAATGCCTACATCCTGTATTGCCACAAGTACCTTTTTTAAAAACATGGTATGTGTTGCTCAGAGCCCTGGGTTCAAAGTCTCAAATGTAAGAGAAAGTAAGCAAACTTAAGAAATCACTGATTTCTCAGTTTTGTGAGAAATATCTCATTCTGCTAAGGGAAAAAAATGCCTTAATAATAGGAAGGGAGTCTTGCTCACTTCCCTGAGAGCAGGGGATCGTATTATAACTTTCATTAAAAAGATGTCTCTAAACAGGTGCTTTAGTTCAGGAGAGAAGTGCTCAAAAAAGATATTACCCATAATTTGATCTGCTTCTCTAAATAAAGCAACTATTATAATTTTGGTAGCACTTTGTTTAAAGTGTCTAAATTCAGAAATGACTTTCTGAAGCCAAAGAACAAATATGCGGAGAACGTAGCTGGCATATTGCTACCTTTTAACAATGCTTTTTCTGCAAAGTTATTTCTAGTTTGGTTTACCTAATACCTTTACTTTTTGTACAGGAGCTACTTGTAAGCTTCCTTTTCAGCTTATTGAGTGCTGTCCACTCCTAGGTAAGTGGTGTTCACAGGTTTTGCATATTTGTTATGTGTTATCTCCTGAGCTGTTGTCTGTCTGTTCCAAAAGTAAGTAGTTGGGTGGTTGTGGCTCCTGAAAAGTAAACCTTTTAAGTCCGAAGCAGATAAAATGCGGTTGAAGTTTGTAGCTTTCCAATACTGGGGGCAAAAATCAAGGAAAATAAATATGCGAAATATTTTGCATTTAAAACACTATTTTCCATCAGAAGAGAGCCAAAGTAGAAACATTGCTGTCAGTCTTAGTGATGTACTTTGTAGTTCAATTGTCTTAAGCTGTCTGATTATTATGCATTTACAGCAAGTATTTATAATTGGTCAGTGTTGTATTGGGGTATTCAATAACGCTTGACATAGGCAGGAATAAGTTCCTTTCTTATTCATGTTCCTTAATCGCTAACAAAATCAGTTTTCTGTAAACTTTTTGGTAGCCCAGCTAAGGAGTGATCTTGCCCTGAAGAACGGTAATTGCTTCCTTTGTGATTCTGTCATAGTACTGAATCATTTTTCAGTGTGGAGAGGGAAGGTTTATAGACTGTTAATTAGTACTTCAAAAACTGAAATGACAAAGATAAATAGTAAATTAGGAAGTCATTTGATTTCCAAGCTTGGAGGAGTGGTGTTTGTCATCAGCGCAGGTGGCTAGTGTGCATTATGCTAACACTTGCTTTAAAAATATTAGCTCTAAAGCACAGTGTCCTTTCAGTTTTGAGATACTTGTATAAATCTCTAAAAAGAGGACTGTGCCCAGGAACTTGAGAAACAAAATAGGTAGCAAAATAGATACTTTTACCTATATGCGTTCTAGCCTCTTAAACATCATGAAGAGAGATCCAGAGTCACGGATGGTTGTGACGTCCTGACAGGACTGCAGAAGAGTGTAGTGTATGATGATCTGTATGTTATGTTGCAATGATATTTCATGTAACCTTTTCCGGATACCTGGTGAAGCATTAATTTTTCTGTTTTGACAATGTTCTGAGTAGGTACTGCCAGACACAAATTTAAATTTAAGTAAGCGTGGTTGCAACCATTCAATTTTTTGCAGTCTTACTTTTGCTTAACATAGATTGAATCATTTGTAAGCTACAGCTTTTAAAATAGTGCAATTCCCTATAGTATTCCCTTTAAAGTATATTCAGAATAGAAGATTCATTTGCTCAGATAAGATTTCACCACACTTGGTAGTAGGCTGAAGGCCATCAAGTATTTTGTTCGTTTGTTTTTTTAAAAAAAGTACTCTCTATCTTTTGAGTAAAGTAGGTGGGAGCTTCTCCTTTGGTAATTTATTTATTGGTAGTTATCTTTCCAGGGATCATAGTAACTGGGCTCATGGGTGTTGGCACATGGTCAAACGATAGATCGTATCTGTTTCTTTCCGAATAAAAATCGTGCGCTTGGACATCTGTAAGTGAATTATTAAAAGAATTTGCTAGCATTTTTGTGATCTAAGTTATTGCTCTCGGGCTTTGTCATGCTTTTAAACCACACAAGCACTAAAATGTTTGCTAGAAGGTGTCACGAATGACTGAAACTGAATTAGGATACTTGCGTTCTGTCACTGGTTGAAGTATCTTGAAGAAAACTTGCTGAAAAGAATTAAGACAAAATAAGGCTGACTGGGGTAAAGGATAACTATATGAAACAGTCGCTGGAGCCATTAAAAAAAGGTGTGGTATTAACAAAGTGCTTGTTAAATATTCTTATTTGTACCGGAAGCATTACTTCTGTTTCTGTAATGCTTTTCTGTAAGATGAGTCCTTCAGGATCGTTATTTAAAACACCAAAATAGTTGCAATACTTCTCTTCTTAATTGCGTGAACTGTTTTTTTTTAAGACAGATTAGTCTATATACCAGTGACAAAATATTACTCTGAGCAATATTACTGTTTACTGTTGAAACTTTTATTAATAGGTTGAATTGTTATTAGCAGATTAAAATTGTTAAAGGCAAAAAAAGAGTTCCCATGGAGTTTCCTTTGGGAGGAGGAGGGAAATCTTGAACAAAATATTTTCTCATTTTAAACAGTGGATCATTCTAAATATGCTCATTATTCAAAACCATCTTCCATTAAATTAGTTTCAGTGCTGATGTCAAAGTATTAAAAATGCACTGAATGATCCACATGCAATATTTATGTTAGCAACTGTTTAGGAATTTTTTTTAGCATGCTTAATGGATTGTAGACATCTTTCCAGACCTTAAATGTGTTAGAGATTGTAAAGGCTCAGTAGAATACTAGTTGTTGAAATATAACCTGTTATGCAGCAGCAGCTTGTTGTGCAGTAGAATGATTGTATTCCTTGGGAATATAAAAAGAAGCAGACCCAACTGAAAAATAAGTGCAGGCATTAATGACTTTAGAAGCAGAATGATGTTTTAATTATAGCGAGCACGCAGTCTATAAGAGTAGTCACATAAGTTTTTCAAAAAGTGTAGTGGTCCTGAAAGTACTTCTCACTTTAATACAATTTTAGAGTTTTGCGGGACGTAAAAACCTGTTTCCGCTTGAGACATCTGCGTGCTGGAAGCCCAAGCACGCTGCCAAGGGTTTGTGAAATGCTGATGGCTGGAAGAAAATCATGTTTCCAGTAATGCTTGCTGCATTTTCTTTAAAACCTGCGTTTTTTCCTGAATAACCTTGCTGCTAGCTGTGTGTGATTATTGCCAGTTATCTTGTCTATCCAGGTTTCATCTCTAGCCCCATAGTTTTTTGTTTAAACTACTTCCTATTGCCCTCTTTTGAAGACAGATAAGAAGGGTTATGGAATATATTGCCAAAAATAAGGCGTAGTGGACTGTTTTATTTTATGCCCTGGAAATACAGGGGAAGTGTATTTTACAGTTGTGCAGTCAGAATTAGATTCTGAATTCAGAGGAATTTTTGTGCCAATGTATGTAGTAGCAGCTGATGAGTGTCCAACTACTGCAAGTACAGAGGGAGTAATGTAATTCTGGGCAGAGTAGAAAGAACAAGAGAAGGAAGGCAAGTAATGTTACTTGAGTTATTTTACTTTTTTCTTTATGAGATATTTAGTGCTATATCAGTGCAACTGAAGTCATACTGCTCATGAATTGGCATTTTACTTGAGTGAAGGTGTTTTTGAAATACGAATCAAACTTCAAAATACTGTTTGAAAGACAAAGCTTGTTTGTATTTCTATAGCATATCCATCTGAGGATCTCCTAGTATTTCATGAGTATTAATTAAGCCTCACTGTGAGGTAGGTGTTATCCCAATTTCCAGAGATTGCGGAGAGGTTAATTAACTTGCCCAGAGTTACTCAGTGATATGTGGTGAAATTGGTTTCTGTTTCAAAATGTCAGGATTTGTAGTCTCTTGCTTTAAGCATTAGGCTCTGCTTCTGAAATCATTTATTTGTGCCTGGAAATAAATTTTAGCTAATCAATTTACAACCTTGGTCTATGCGCCAAATGGAAATGGAATGACCAAATATGTTTCAACTTTTAGGTAGGTACTTTGATGCAAGTTTTGAGTATGGACAGCTGAACTGAGTTGCATTTGAGTTGGATGCAAGCTAAAAGGAAAGGCTTAAACTAGAGGAATAGAAAAATCTTCATGCAAAGTAAGTATTTATGTCTAGGTCTGTGCTGGTGCATGCCAAAGTATGAATTAAAGCCAATGTTGGTTTTTAGTCTCAGGTTTTTATAAAAATATTCTAATTTCACTTTTCATAATCTAGTTGAACACAGACGCATTGCTCAAAAAATGAGTGAAAAAGACATTTATCAAATGTTTTAAAAGGCTGTTTGGTGATTTATTCTTTTAATTCCAATTACTGAAGTTGTATAATCACTGCTTCTAATCAAAAAAACCTGATTCTCCTCAACTATTTTCACTCTTATTAAGATCTTACTTTAGCTGAAGAAATTTTAGTAAAATATTTTGTTTCTGAGAGAATCTACCTCTGTAGTTTTGCTGATATGGCAGAAAGCAAAATAACTGAGATGGATTTTTTTTTCCTTCTTCCTTTTAGTAATAAGGCTGACATATTTAAAAACCACAGTGAATTTCTAGTTCTTTGAATATGTGACTATACAAATGATCTCTTTTTCAAACCCTTGATAACAGACTTTTTTTCAAACCCTTGATGACAGACTTTTTATACTTCTTGGCACTGTATCTTGTGCTTCACTTCCTATAAAAGTAGTTTCGGTTGATATCTGAAGTCCTTTAAATTTTTGTTACAGGAATAGAGCTGGCTTATGTTCAGGAGATCATATTGTGCTGTGTGTCTTGAGTTAGGGAATGCAGAGTTCCTCTCAGATTACTTTGAGATTTATTCCAATGAGTTTGGAGTCCATATAAACCTGCAGATCTCCTAAAATATGTTGAGATTAGGGATGCGCAAGCTACTACCTGAATTGCAGCAAAAGAAATTTTTTCAGCTCTCATGCCACTACTTTCAGATGCGGTCTTAGGGAAAAAGGAGTTCTGACTGAAAGCATACAGTGCTGATGGAAACTTTTGTGGGCTTTTTGGGGAGGGGAGGAAACAATGCCATAATGGTTGCTCTCACAAAAACACTCCTTTCATTCTCAAATACTCCCAAACACAAAGCAAAACTTGTAAAGAGGTTTTTAAGGGTTGGGGAAAGTGAGTGCACCAGAAACTGCCAGCTTATCTTTTTGAGAGGTGTGCTTTTTCTTTGCTTTCTGGTATCTGCAGCAACAGAGACAATTATTCGACTTGAAATGAAATGGCCTTGGAGTAAACAGGATGCTTGGGTGTTTGTTCTGATGCAGTTTTTGCATGTGCCAAGTGGGCATAACAAAATGCTTTGAAATCTTGAAATGAAATCTGTTAGATGGACCAAGTATTACTTTATTACAGAAGTACTGGAAGCTGTTTTGAAGTAAAAAGTAACTTTTATTTCATTCCTAAAACTCAATCCAGTAAATCCAAGTTAAATGCAGTTCTGTCTAATGAATGATGCTGGGGTTATGATTCATCACTCATTCTCTTAATTAGCAGCACTTGACTTTATGCACCAAAATGCCTGATTTGAAAACAGATATTTCCTTGCAAGTGACATATATACATACATACACGCACGCACACACACACATATATATGTATATAGAGAGCATAAAGGTTACTTGAAATGCCACACAAGTTTCTCTTCCTGATTGCTTACCACCAATAATGCAACAACTATGTAAAATATATAATGGTGACACCACCTGCTCTTTTTGTGGAGCATTGCTGCTGCTAAGGTCATGCAACAAGCGCATAACTGTGTGCTAAAATTTTAAGTAGAAAAATCGTGTGATACGGCATTCTCATTTAATGGAAACTGCTTTTTTTTTTTTTTTTTACAACTTCAAATGCTATACTTTCTTAACATCTGGGTTAATGTGTTCAGAGAACTGACCTCTCTCAGAAATGAGATGAATGGAACTTTGAGTACCTTCTTCTAGTCTCTACTCTCTCATATCTTCTTTTTGGCCTTAGGTATGTGTATTTTATAGTAATTCACCAACTTGATACTGGTTTTCCTAGATTCTTTTTTTTTTCTGGCTTTTTGTCTAAGCAGTGAGGACAATTCTAAGATTTTTCTGAAGGTGATGCTCTATTTAGTCTTGAACTTACTAGACTAGGTGCTGTCTCTTCACTTATATAACTTGCATAATAGCACTGTGACCTGTAAGTGCAATGTAATAATATGGTCATCAGGAAAGAGTTTGAGTTTAATTTTTCTCCAACACATTAGTCATTGGTTGCATATAATTACTTGGAGACTCGGAATAGGCACAGCCATAATATGACTGGTGTTGGAGTTGAGATTTTTTAATTTCCTTGCTAGGTTACTCTTTCAGGTTTTCTTTGAATTTTGTTCTTTTGGTACTGTGCAGAAAATGAGTAGATCAGAAGTGGATTGACAAGGAAGTGTTTAGTCTTACTGCCACTCAGACTTCTGAGAAAGAATAGACTGGACTGTTCAGTTATACAGATATAAAAATGAAAGCAGGTAAATGAATTACTCCAGTATACAGTGTGTGGGCTACATCTCAAATGTCCGGTGTGGTTACTGACTTTCCTTGACTTTGCAGAAAGCAGATCAGTATTTAGCAGAAAGCCAGATAACCGAGTGTGCTGTCTTAGTTAATGGCAATGTTACTGTCCTCAGGTAAATTGGGCACGAATGCCAATGTCTTACCATGAAGACTTTGCCATTTTGCAGGTAATGCCACATATAAAACTGTACTCAAAGGGGAAAGAGAAATCAAGGCAGCAATACCAATAATGCAGGTAGTTCTGATATGGGTAACTTACCTGCCTCTGCAGAAAGACCTCTCTACTGCATAGACTGAAATTCTGGATTTCTGAAGGCAATATCAGTGCTCACTGGTTCAAAGGAGATCAGAATATTTTAGAAATTTTTCCTCCCGTAAGTTGGTGAACACATGAAATGGCTAAATTCTGGCTCACTGATGCACAAATACTGGAAAAAGAGTAAGACAGGGTGTAGCAGCAATCTAGTGGAAATATAATGACATGATTCTTTTCAGGATCTAACTCCTTCAAAGACTGATCTGCCATGCTGAAGGAAGGAGCGCAGGCTAACAGTTCCAGCTGGATTTACTAGCATGGCATCTGCCCTAGTGTTCCTAGAGCTGTTAGCAGTGAGGGGAGGAAGAAGTGGCGTGGCAGGCTGGCGAAGGAGCAAGAAGAGCTGTCTGGGTCAGGAATGGGGAGAAAATGAGAACAATGAGGCTTGTTTTGAAAAGGCAGAGAAAAGATGTGGAGAAATGCATTTCAGAGTACATAAACACACTTGCAAAGTTGCATACAGCTAATGCTATTTATTGCTGAAGGAACAGTGTCCTGTTGTTTGGAAAACTGCTTTGTATGTTTTATAATCCCACAGGCATGCTGAGAACATGGGAGCATGAGCTGGGAGTAGCATCCTGCTCTGCTGTAGATAAGTTCAAACTATTCAGTTGGCTTACTCTTTTGTAGAAATAAATTTTATGTAGTATATTTTCTCACAAATTAGATGCAGCTGTCAAGGAAGCATATATAAGGTAACACTGTTTCTGTGTTTAGGGCAATATTTATCAGCCGTGTTATTTATCTAATAGTAGGGGAGGATTGTATTTCAATTTGTTGTCTTAACTTTGGTCAAAAAGATTTGAAAGTTATTCTTATCCACATGAAATCTGAAAATACAGCTTTGTATCCTAATTCATTTAGGTGCTGTTGAAAATGGTTTCTTTCCTTTGAGGGTCTGTAATACACTTATGTTTCTTTAAGACTGGGAATGAAGATTTGGAAGTTTTGTTTTGTGAAGCTTCTGTAAAGGCATTTAATCTGGGATTGAGATGAACTATAATGTAGTCAGTTTGCCAAAAAGCCAAACCCTGACACTGACATTGTATGTTGCTGTTCGGCTTTCGCTCCTTGACAACGAGCCACTATAATGTGGTAAAGGAAGAGAAGAGTTTCTGCCCATTTTGTAATTGGCTTTAGGCCATCTGGGCAAGTGTTCACAGGCACTCAAATTTGCTCCCTTTGTATAAAGGAAAATAAAACAGGAGGGATGCTTGTTAAGGAACCAAAATCTAAAACTGAGCTTTAGGTTGAAACTTCAGAGTAACTTCACATTTCCCTGTCACTTGATGTAAATAACTTTCACTGTCTAGCCCATATCTTTAGGGTATTTTGTTATGCACAATCAGAAAATTCTCTGGTAGGTCTTCTAAGGGGAACAGCTGAAGTGCAGTTCACGTTTGTTCTCTGTACTGCAATGTCTTTTTTTTATACCCAACTTTTCTATATTTCCACCAAAAATATTTTTATTAGTGATCCTTTTTTGTGATTCAGTAGATAATTTGTAACTGTATGGCAGTCTTGACTCTGAAGGGACAACATATTATGGAAAAAATAAGAACTCTTGAAGAGCTCCAAGTTTCAAGCATTTAAAACTAATTATATTAGAGAAACTTTCAGCATATTGTATGATCATCCTAGTATTCCTCCCTTAGTGTTTCTGAGCAGACTCATCTATGTGTAATATGCTTTTTTTCTGGAAGTTTTGCAATCCACATCATGCAGCTTAGGTGTGAATGGCTACCTAGCTGTGAAAGTGGAAAGCCAAGATGCCTAGACACAGTTCTAACTGCGTTGTTTCCACGTAGTCTAGCCACAGATTCTGGCACAACTGTGCTAGTCCCGTGACACTGAAGCGCTACACAACTCTCTTCATGTAGCATTTGAATAGCCTTTGCAGTTATCTGTCATCATATTACTTAGTTATTTTGGCATGATGGTATCAAGGTAAATGAGGTTGGCTTTTTTTTTTTTTTTTTTCCAGGTAGGTCTTGGTAAGTTATTTCACCCTTTCTTTGTATCTATACTTTGATTCCTGATTACGTAGCAGTGATCTCATTTGCTGGGGTTTATCACCTGGCCGTTTATGAAAGGGCTTCCTTCTATTCCCTGCCTTGTTTGCTACAACCCTCAAGGTTTACATAGGTACTTTCACCATTCAGTGTATTATGTTAAGCCCAGCCACTGATAGGTAAGACTTATTAAAGCAAAGGTGGAATGTATTTCATCAAAGCACCTGAGTATGGGAAAACCAATACCTATTACTAAGAGTGAGTGTCAAAATGACTGTGGATTAGTGCTGTATCTCAAAGTTTTGTTTTGTTTTTTTCTCCAATTAATCTTGTTTCTTAATGCAAGCCCGTGAAATGTCCATAGCATAAGAATTCTTCTCCAAAATTTTTACCTATGATAAAGGATTTGTTATTAATACTCTAATTTGCGGCAGTAGGTCTGTCATAAAATCATTTGAGTCACTAGACAGGAATTAGGACGTGTAAAAATTACTCAAAAGAAAGCCTTGATAATTAGAGGAAAACTGAGTTTCCTATAGATTAAGAGTTAGAGGAAATAGCCTGTTTACTGTAAGTTAAGGGCAGAATGAGAAACTTATGGTATGATTGCTCACGTGGCTGCTAAGGATGGTAGCTGTGAACAGCAGAAGTGTTTAGAAGTTGTTTTATTGGCATACTTCGAGCGTAATGTTCTATAGTATCTATGATATAGGAAGCGGAACATGTTACGTGACTGAAGCGTGGAAAAGGTGTCCTGAGATCTGAAAGGAAGTATGGTGCAAAAACTAAACGAGAGTAAGTGCTGCGAAACATGAGGTTCCTATTTATAGTAGGAATATAACAATCTAGCAGATCAATAATAGAAATCTCAAAAGTGAAAATGAATAGAAAAAACGCATTATTCCTTTGGTTTGGCAGCATATCTACCTTAACGTAGGCGTTGCTATGTGTTAACATGTTTTGTGCCTAAAAAGTGATGTTAAACACAAATAAAAACCCATTCTAACTATTATAAACAGTATGTTTCAAATTAATATTGGCTTATTCCAGCTGTTCCTGCCTCTGCAAAACAGCCTGCACAGTAGAATGCCTCACCTGTATGAAGTTGAATACATGAAGAAAATCTTTGCAAGATAGGAGCTAGAGCTTTCATTAAATGCAAAATGGTAAACTTTGAATCCTGTACTTAATGCTTTTGTAAAGAGTCCATAATTTCATTATGGCAGGGGAAACTGCGTGAATGTTATGGTAAGCTGTCTATATAACGACACTGAAGTCACTTTGAGAGGAGATGAAATTGGGCTTTTGTTAGCAGCAAAGAATCTGTGTTGTCTTTTAACTGGGCTGGGCGTAGCCCTGTCTACTGCTGTAATATAAGAATGTTTGTTTAATGAGGATCTTATGTTGCTTATTACTTCTTCTCACTGTACTTCTGGCCCAAACAAGAAAAGCTTCATCGGCTGTGGGAAAGAAAAGCTTTTTTTATCTAGTCTTGGTAAACAGCAGTAATTACATGTAATCATATCAGTATTCTCATTTTGTTTGCTATATGGTCATTTTGGTAATCTCATCTGTCGTGTCTTATCCTCAGACTAAGACTCTTAATATTTTTCTTTCTGGGCACGTAGCTTAAGTGTCTTGACCAATTGTCCTTGGCTCCTTTCATAGTAAGTATAGGGGAAAGCCGCTTCAGTGTGCGACTCAGAGCATCTCTGGAGGCTGTGCTGCCACTGCTACCTGCAAATGGCCCCGAAGGGACTGTACAGAAAGGTAGTTAGCATGGCCAAGTTACGTAGGCTGATGTTCTTTAATGTCTGCTGTGTTTCACTTTTATTGAAGAGCAAGGAATGTAAGTCTTTTTTTCCTTAAAAGACCAAGCTCAAACTCTAGAGTTTTTAAATCAAGTGAATACTTGTTTTGTAAAATACTTTTTGATTTAGAGAAACTGGTTATAAACTTCAGCGCTGGAGCTCAATTGTGTCCAAATTGGAAGCATGTTCCACCTTAACATATTCGCAAGGTAAACATGGTATCAAGCTTTACCTAGCCGAGAAGGTCTAAAATGCAGCTCCCAAGGAGAGTTCTGGCAGCTCTGCAGTTCTGGCTTGGTATTCTGGCACTGAGCCACGATCAGTGTAAGACAGTAAAGTCTAGTGATATGCAGTGGAATATTTAGAAAATAGATTCTCCAGTGATTGTAGGAATTTTTTGAAGACTTTTAAGAATAAACCTGCCTAAAAATCCAGTTTTCTTTCTTTAACATTATTTTATTTTTAGAAATCATAGTGGGCATAAATCAAGGCATACAAATTGAAGGGATCTCCATTGTGCATCTGAATAGATATTTTAAGAGATTAACTTCTTACCTGACAGTGTTGAAGGATGGCAGTCTCCTGGGAGACTGGCTTTAAATGAGCAGTGGCTTTTGGATGCTTCCAGATAGCAAGATGTACTGCTGGTGTGCTCTCCTTCCTCTGAGGAAGAGCAGCACATAGGAAAACATGCCTTTTTCCTGATTGTTGAAGTTGTCAGGCTGAGGCAAAGATGCAACTTCTCCAGACCTTTAAATCAAATCGCTGACAGTGGTGGCAGAGCTTTTGGTTGGTGAGAAATGCTAGGATGATCTGTTGCAGGTAGTTTAAAAAACAAAGCAAACAACTCAAAATACAATTCTAAACTTAACTTCTTTGCAAGGAATGAATTACTGATGATAAAATATACTAAGTATTGATTTTAAAAAAAATTCTGTTTCTGTTAAATTCTATTGGGACTAAATTTTGCTTAGAGTTGTGGTACATACACTTTTCTAAAATTTATGTAAATTAACTCATTAGTGCACAGTCGTATTGAACTCCTGTTTTGGCCCTGGGATAATTTGTTCTTTGAAAGCAAAAAATGCCTTTACTACTTATTTTTTTAAAAAAAGTAATTTTTCCATTTCTTAAACATAATATTAATTTCTATTTTTATCTTGTGCAGAACCCATAACAAAGACTTTCCTTTCTTATGTTTTAAAATAGATGTCTAAACAGACTTTAAAGTTTGAGCTTAAAGTTAGGCTGGTAGAGAGAGAAGAGTAATCTATTGTGACAGAGACAAAAAGGACTAAGGCTGGAAAGTATACTTGCCTGTCTGGTCCTATAAAAGTTATGGGCTGATACCAAGGCAACTAATCAGATGTCCAGAGATAAGCAGGTGTGAAAGTATTTGCAGAACTGATAGCTTAAGTGGCAAATAAAATATTTTATGTGATACTATTCTCATTTTGATTAAACTTGAAACAAATCTGATCTTCCTGCTTTTCAGAATATTTTTTACTACAATAAAGTCTCAATATGTTTGGAAAGCAGCACTTGCTGTATAATACTTATTTCTTACTTGTTCTAACTGCCTTACTAGTAACAGAAACTTGTTTTGAGTAGTAACGTTTGCTTTTGCTATTACTCCGCTTTAATATTGTGGGATTTTTTGGAGGTCTGTTAGAAAGCATGTATAGAGGAAAGACCTCAAATGATTTTTAATTTGGTATCCAATAGTTTAAGAAGCAAAAATGGGTACGAAACTAAAGCCTTTTACAAAGGTGATTTTTATGTTTATAAGGTAAGAATATAAATCAGTCTTTCTACAGCTTTTTGTTTGTAACAGTTCAGTTCACCTCCTTTGGTCGTCTTTAAAGATGCATGTGTGGGGTACGGAAATAGTCGTCAGCTATGGTGTTTGAAATAACTTTATGTAATCAGAACTAGTAAGAAGTTTTACTATATTCTCCCTAGAAAACTAGTGCAGGGAGGTTTGAATGCTGTTTGGAGTTGATCTGCAGCTAGTTTTTTGCGTTGATCTATCCTGAGGTACTTCTGCTTCTTTTTCTTGTTGGTACTTAATTATAGGGATTGCTATTTAAAAAACTGCATTAGTGACTAACATTATCAAATTATTCTAATTTGACATCAGACGAGGAAAATCTACAAGTGGAAAACAAACTCAGGATTTGAAATCATTATGATCATTATAAATGATCTAAATTTGTAAATGTGGATGCCTCTGTATTTGTTCCTTATTGTAACATTATGTAGACAAATGTATCCAGGATTATGACTTACAATTCTGATTCTGTGATTTTTGGCTACGCATAGCTTGTCAAGACTACATATGTCTTTTGAAACTCTAGCTTACTAAATGGCTCCTACCTACTAAAATAAATCTGTTTGCTATTTGAATGCATTAGGAATAATTTGAAAGTCTGTAACTTAAAAAAAAAAAAAATTGAACCAAGGAAACAGTTGAAATATGTATGTATGTTCCATTGTACATACATTTGAGATACCTGTTTTGCTAGAGGTCTCTGCTTCTCTGGCATACCAATATTATCAGATGTGAAACTTAATGTATTTAACTTCTGTTTTTTCTTTTCCTTGTATGACTTGTGGTTTAAGAAGTGACTTAGACAGGTGGTAAGTTCTTTAGAGCCTATGAGTTGGTTAATATAAATCACGATCTTGTGCCTAACAACCCATGGATAGCAAACTCATCTCATTTGTTACAAATATTCTGTGTCAAATCAAGAATAAGCAGCTGATTTGGTTTAGTTGGTACTTACACTATCAGTTTAACTATTTTAACCCTACTTAAAGGAATAATGAAGAACAATACGCCAATGATTTTGATGAACTGTTGCAATTTCTGTTTTGTGTCCTTAAAACTTCTGCTTCAGTCTGTTATTTAAATTACTTTCGCAATGGTCGCACTAGCTGGAAATAGCAGTGTGAGACCAAGAAAGAAGTCCAGTCTGGACATTTATTCTCTTTTTTAAAGTTTATAGCTTTCAGATATGAAGAGCAGAAGAAAGATCTTTGAAAAATGGGAATTGCATAAAATCTGAAATGGCTTGAAATGCTGCTTCTCTTTGCAAAGCAGCAATTAAGCCTTCTTCAGCCACATTAGAGTGTCTTGGTGTGTGGTATTGCAAACAGGATGTGATCTCATGTTCAAAATCTTAGAGATAGGATGAACAGAGAGCTCCACAAACTGACTCTATTTTTGTGATCTTGACTTTATTAGATTGCTTAATTCTGTGAAATGCACTTTTTTGGACAAACTTAACTAAAAACCGCTGAATTCTAAACTGGAAAACTGAGCTCAGCATTCAGTTCTTGACTATGGTTCGTACTGTGTATAACCTAACATGGCAATGGAGGCCCAATCCAGTTTCACATTATTGTCATATGTAGTAATAGATATTTTAGATCATTAGTTTACTCAAGTATGGATAAAATGAATAGTATAAAAAGCATCTTGAATGAAATGCTGGAAGCAGTGTTATATAAGATGAAATATTCACATAAATGTTTCCATCTTTCCCTTTTAACTTAAAGCTTTATTTTTTCTCATTTTCAACAGAAATGCATGTTG
Source organism: Struthio camelus (assembly GCF_040807025.1). Lineage (NCBI taxonomy): Eukaryota > Metazoa > Chordata > Aves > Struthioniformes > Struthionidae > Struthio > Struthio camelus. The sequence goes on along the minus strand of NC_090955.1, from coordinate 11,404,305 downwards.
CATGTTGACACTCTGGTATACTGCATGGTTTACCTAGGAATAAGTGTTAACTGCAAAAGATGATAAAGTGGTATCAGTCTTAGAACAAACACTAGAGACTGAAAACACTTTCCAAGAAACACACGAGGATATAGCACCCTTTAATGCTTTAAAAAAAGTGTGCTCATAATTAATATGTATCCTTTAGGAACTTAAAGGTAAACATCTGAATTCCAACAATTTTTCTACACAGCTGGGGTATATGGAAGCAGTTGTAAGATGAGCTCCATTCTGGGGTTTGATTTGGTTTAGTTCAGGAGTAAAACTGAAATTTACTCCTTTTCCTGCTCAGCTTTTTTTTCCTGGGCGTGACTCTTATGTGGTCATCAGCACACTTGTTTTTGTTGCTGTTTTAGTGTACCATAAGGTATGATAAATACCTACATAGTGTGACTGAAAATCTGCCTTGGAAAAGACCTAGAATATTAATTCTTTAAATCAAAAAGCTATACCTCCAACATGTTGCTTTGCAGTTTTATTACTGCTTTGAAATTTTTGTTTAGCTACTATTTGAGAGATTATAGAGGAATCTCCCGCTAAGAGCAGTGGGACAAAGAGTCTTACCTTTATTTTAGATGATGCTTTTTACATTTATGAATGGGATTCCATAAATAGATATTAATGTGTCTGGACTCATCTCGGCAGTCCTGGAGATCCCTTAGGTCCTGAGTCACATAAGTCTATCCATCTTCCCCCGCTTCCTACACACTTTTCGTTTTGTAAAAATGTCTTTAGCATTATTTCCTAAATCAGTACTCTTCTCAAACTCATTGAACTTCAACCAAAACTGAAAAAGGACTAGGAATCTCAGAAGACTGAGGTCCTATGAATTTCTGAGTATGCACTGACCAAGCACCTTCTACTTAACCTCATCATCAGGTTGTTATCCTGGCGATGGTGCACAGTTCTCTATGCAACCACCTGAAGTGTACAGCTGTTGGCAGGGATGGCTCTGAACTATCCTTTTGTGCCTTCTCTGGCAGCCTCGCAGCAGGTGGCCTGCTGCCTTTCCCATTTGGACAAGATAACCTGGTTGAGAAAAGAACCTTTTAGCTTCATTTAGTGCTTATCACTCTAGGACTTGGTTGCTTCTAGTTCACTTCACGGAGGCTTGTCTGTGATCGTTCACAATTGTAGAAAAAAGCAGAGTTAAGTGTTTATGTATTGTAGTAGCATATTGATAAATCATTGCCTATTGTTTTTATATTTAAAAAGAACTCATTAAATCCTTAAGCAGCCTTTTGAAGACTTAATAGCATTGATAAAAGTAAGTTAAAAGAATGAATGAATTATTCAAAGTTACCTGGAAACTTTTTCTCTGTAAATTGTTTATTGCATATGACACCTCAGCCTAGGATACTGCTCACCACAGGACAAATTGACATGTGCCTTCTCTGCGGTCGCTCTCACTGCCTGAAGAGAACAGTGCATCTTCTCATGATCAGGTATAAAATGAAAACTGATCCCCTCTGGGGTTTCCAAGAAGACACCTGTTAACCCTCTATGGAGGGGGGAAAAAGCTGGAGTAAATTTCTTGGCATTTTTTGGTTTAGAATTCTTTTGTGGGTTTTAAAAAGGCTTTCCTGATTAATGGGTGTCTTACTACTTAACAGGAGGTGGATGCTGTTCTTGGCCTCTGGGAACAGTATAATTTGAATGTAAGAGCAATCAGTCTATAATGAAGCTTTATTTTCCTGAAGTTCTTAGCCTTCAATAAGCTTGTATTAAAATACTATTTTTACGATATGATGTAGGCCAAGCTGTTTAAAATGAGGCTTGAAAATAAGATTTTCCTTCTTTAATACCAAAGTGTTTAAGTCTTCTGTCTTAGTGGACAAAACTTCCACGGAAGCCCTGACACCACTAAACCTAAGTTTTGCAGCTTCCTTCATTGAAGCCAAGGTTTTGTGGTTTTTGCCTAAACGTACAACAGGCTTGCTCCTCTTTTCTGTGATAAGAACTGATTCTTAGTGGTTGTTGCCTTTCCTTCCCATCTGCTTTAAAGGGCTCCCTCTGTGCTCTACAACTCGCAACACACGTGCCTCTTAGGGTTCCTTCCCTGGAAAACCGAAGGTCTGCCACTGAAAAGCTGTGGTGCAAAGTCCAGTGCTGAGTCAGTTTATTCTAATTCCCCTAGGTGTGCAGGGGAACTGAAAATAATTATATTCCCTTTTGGGCAGGGGGGTTAAGCGGGGGGGATACCATGAAGGAGAATTGAGAGGGTGGAACCCACAATTTCACAGCAATTTAAAGAAGAATTTGGAAGAAAAGATATTCAGAAAGAGGTGTTCTAGGAAGTGGTGGGGTTAGAGATGAAGATCAAGTGTTTCATATGCTGGGATTTAGAATAGTTAGATTTCTCGGTACTGTAAATCTGTTTGTAATAGGTAAAGTTATTTAATTCAGGTCTGCAGATACTTCTAGATCTTGCATTAATTTTTGTTCCGCTTCCCAATGGCATGTTCCAAATGCAATCATAACACACAGTTAATGCTAATGAGAATTGTATGTCCAAATCCCATCGCATCTTACTGCTTATTTAGTTTTCTTGAAGACTTACTAGTGAAGTTATTTGCATCAATTAAATGTCAGTAGCCTTAAAGAAACAGGACTGGTTAGCAACTCTAAAAATCAGGCATTTAGACTTCATTTAGTTTCAGGTACAGGAGACTTCTATAGGCTCCAGCTCAAATATTGTTAGTCAGTGAAGTCTTTCCATAGACTTCTATGTGCTTTAGGTAAGTGTTTATCTAACAACATCAAGTGTTTTTTTTTCCTCGGAAGTGGAGGAGCACCTGTGGGTATGTAGACTATTGGAAGAGTGCTAATAGATTAGACTGTATGCCAAGGTATTTGGTGCTAGTATTTCTACGGCTGTATAGCATCTAAAGGAGCATTTGTGTTCAGTGCTAAATTACCTGCATCTCATGACTGTTATAGTCGTGCCCTGGTGTTATCTCCATTTATTGATTTGGGACTTGTGCCAGTTTTCAATTATTGTCTTTCAAATAGCTTTTTACAGAGTGCTGACTCCATTCTAGTGATTCTTACCCTTCTGACTGTGCCCTCCTTTGCTGATTTCTGGCAGCCTCGCCAGGTGGTTGCGGAGGCTTTATACTCTATCACCTCGTCCTTGTCGTACCAGAAAACTTTTCTATGTAACTTTAAGCACTGCTTTTCATTTTTGTATTCTTTTCACTGTTTCTGCATCTTTGCATAGCTGTATTGTAGGTGTAACTTGTTAATGTACATTAAAACTTTTGAATACCTGTGCCAGATGGAAGCATGCCGTATGTCACTTTACACCTGAATCCTCTTGTGTACTGTCGTCTTTCTTTCTGCAGTCAAACAAGCTTTTGCACTTCTGTGCAGATTTGTACACTCTTTTCCCTAGAGGAGCTTTCAGTTAGATTTTTACGTTGGATACTTTTCTCATCCCCAATGAGCAGCTGTAATGAATTGTATGCAGAAGCTTTGAAAGACACTTTCCATCTAGAATATGCTGCTTTACAAGCTACAAGACACTATATAGACCTACGAAGAATTTTTGACCAAAACAGATGATGTTTTAAGTATTTTAAGGATAGCAAAATATATATAAATTTTAATAGTATATGAGTATTTGCAGTATTTACACTACAGACAAAAGTACATTGGAGATAAAAGCATGAAACTTTAAAAGAGTAGAGGTGTGTGTATATATGTACACACGTTCTCTGTATGTATCTGTAGCCTTTTTCATTTTCAAAACTGGACTTTGCTTCAACTTGTATCACCTTATTTGTACTTATTTATACAGAAACATTTTTCTTTCCAAAGTTTGGTCTAAGAAATCGTCATTCACTAAATCTTTTTTCTTTCTAGACTTATACCATTGCAACTTGTACTAGTTGTAAGGACTTTAGACTCCTTGCAATGTTACAAAAAGTTAGCTTTCTCCTTAATTAATACACATCTAAATTTATCTTGGCGGGGGGGGTAGGGGGTTGTGTAGCTTGTTGGAAGAACATATCTAACTTTTTAGGTAGTTATATGACTTGTACAGTTTGTGCTCGTTAGGCACAGTTTGTGGTTTTTTTCCCCTCTTTCTTCCCCTGCCCCCGGGGCTGGTTTTGCTCAATGCAAAAGTGTCTTGGTCAATCTTGAGTATTTGATTTTTACAATTTAGTCTTGTTTAATGGTGTCTGGTCGGGAATGTCCCTGTTCAGCCAGGTTTTTCAACTGTCATCCTGAGAACAGACGCATGTCTTGAAAATAGAACCCTGATGCTAAACACTACTTAATTTGCACTTTCCCCCTCTGTTTACTGGCACAGTAAAACTCAAAACTTACTTTCATCCCAAGTTTGAATTGGTAAATTATGTATCCTATGGGAGAGGGAAGGAGTGAAAGCTGCTCAGGGAGGCTTAAACTGTACCACCAAAAACTAAAACTTTATTTCGTAGCATAGTGTGCCCACTAGCAGCCTTGACAAATTGTTATATTGTTCCATTATAAAACTGATGTAACCTTTTCATAGAGGTTTTAAACTCGGCTGCAGTGAAAATTTCTTCTCAGTTTAAGTCTAACCTGAATTCCAGGATGCATTTCTTGAATTACGTGTGACAGTCAACTGTTTTAGAATGAGGATTGTTTCTAGCCTTTAAAGTAGCCCTGGAGCTGCAAATACTGCAGTGGTGCTGAAGAGTAAAGGCCAAGCTGGGGTGAAAGCAATAGATTTAAGTTCAGAAGCTCAGTTCCTGGCTCCTACTCTTGATTGACTTCCGACTTGGCACTGGGAAACTCATTTCAGGTTTTGTGCAATCTTTTGAGGATTTTATGTTCATAAATCCCATTGACTTTCAAAATCAAAGGAATTTAGAAATTGAAGTAGATGACTTTGATATCTTTCATTCTCTCCTCCTATGTATGAGAGGCAGGAAATGGGAATTCTGCTCTGTTCACATGATGTTCACCGGACAGGAGCTGCTCCTACGTGTGAGCAGCACGAGACCAGCACAGCAGGACTAGGGCAGTCTGAGACTACCCAGAAACGCCTAGAGGGCTGTGGGGGTTTCATTCGTGCAATACAGGAAATGCACCATGCTGTGTTCAGGACTCTAAGATCTTAAAAATGCAAGAGGCAGGCGTTTAATTTTTTAAGTGTATGGTACAAATGTATAGTAAGAAATCATTGTGCTAACAAGTGTCTTAAAAGTATTCTGAACAACAGCTTGGCTGAAAAAAGAAAGCAGAATGATATGAATTTTTACAGCTATTAACTATATGCAAAATATTCTGATGCTCTGTTTAGTTTTGCCTGGTAACTGTGGTCTCTACAAGAAAATCTCAGGCAGGAAGGTTTTTTTTTTTTTTTTAGCTGACAGTTGAGTAAAAAATTAAAAGAAGAAAGTAGAAACCGGCAACAAGGACTCAACCTGATTAGATGCATGAAGTATGCAAAGAGTTTTTGTAAGTGTTTGGTAGTTGTAAATGTCCTGTCGGGAGCTAGCCAGAGCTGGATTTCCGTCTAGGGTAACGGCAGGCTCTTGCTGAGGAGCAGTGATAGGACCCCTGCTCCCTTGGTCCATCAAGAATTCCAGGAGGTACTGCGTTTTCCTGAGACGTAATGCTTTCCAGAGGCATAGGGGTCTAGAGTTGGTGTCTTCAGAAGACCACTAAGTTCAAATCCAAACAGTATTGAATGATACAGGGGAAAAAAGGAAACTTAAGTGGCCAGTCTCTTGTGGGAACCAGAGTGATAAAGCATTCAGCTATATGCCCAGCTATCAGCCTGTGCTGTTATGTTTAAAAATGTTCTCATCTGTGTTTCCTTTTACAGGCAGAACATATATGTGCTTTGCATGCTGGCAACTATGTAATCATTTGAGTAGCTGTTTCTTAGGCAGAGTATAGTTTAGAATGTGATTGCTCTGCAGAGTACCAGCCTGCGTGGTGGAGGGCAGCAAGGCTTCTGGCTAATAACAAAAGTTCTTGGGACAGTCTGAAAAATTATTGAAGAATTAAAAACAAAACAAAAAAAACTTGGAATTGATCATATGGGACCAGGCTATGAAAATGTGGTTATTTCAGGAATTGTGTAATTACAGAAATATTAGGAAACATTCATGTAGCTGGTCTAGTTCAAACTTCAAAATACTGTAGATGTCACTCAAAGTGCAAATTAGAAGGATCTTATTTGTGGGAATGAAAACCAAAGAATTCTGCAGCACTAGTGCATGGATCCCCTTCTCCCCAATTCTGTTGTATATAATGAATAGTTTAACAACTTGCCCTGGATAAGCGATTTGGCTTCTTGATTTTATTGTCCATTTAATTGACTGAAGGTGACTCTTTTGTATTTCACTACAGACACAAAGTAAAATTTTGCTGGCTCTGATACCCAGGCTTGTGCTGGAACTTCCAGTGATCGAACGTACACAGTTGTGCACACATCCTATTATATGACCTGTTTTTGAACATTATACCTGATTTGGCACTGGTACTTATGTCTTAATCACAATTGTTCCCTTTTAGGCGCTTGACAAAAATCTTATTTCTCAACCATGTGTATGCCTGATTATACCCAAACTGACCTCGGCTTCAGTGTTGTGTAAAAGCTCTTTGAATGGTTAGTGGGAACACAGGACCAAGAGTCAGGCTTTTGCCTCAGGTTTTCTTTGGGTCTCTGTCTCGAGCTGTCTCTTGGAAGGCCTGGGCACTTTCTCAGGCTGGGAAGCTTTCCTGAGTGGGAACTTAATCATTGCTTGTACAAAGCGGACAGGGTTTCTCTTCTGTCCCTCTGCCCATCTCTTGTCCATAGGGATGCCGAACAAACTCGAATAACCCATGTGATGTAAGAAGTGTTTCATCTGGACAGATCTAACTGTCTAGCTCTAAGTTTTCTTTGACCTTTCTTGAATTTGCAGGTCTTGAAGTCTTATTTGAGAAGTTTTACCATTAAAACTTAGTTTTAGACTCTTCCCTATTCAGACTACTAACTGCCAAAAATAAATCTAGGCAGTTGCAGTGCAGCACTGATTTTTTTTTTATTCTTCTTTCTTTGATTTTGTTCCCACATGGGGTGTCATAGAGTAGCAGTGATTTTGTTCTATGTCTAATTTAGAATTCAGTCTGTCATATTTGACTTTTCCAATAGAAGTTTGACTCTAATTTGATGTTTAGATACAGGTTGAATCTTCTGTCTTTGCATGTTAATAAGCATTCTGGAAAGGTATCAGGTTTTCACAGCAATAAATTTTAATGATTTCTGTTTGTACAGCATTAGGAAACATCTGGTGTTATCAAAATTCATAGACAGAGTGAACTTGTTGGAGAGAAGACTGTCCTTTTCTGCTCATAATGACCTCAGCTTATTGTGCCCAGAGTTGTGTGCATGTGTAGCACTAAGACCCTTGCATCATTAGATTGCGGTATTGTAGAAAATCTGAGGATCTCCTTTTGCTTCCACACTGATTTGGTAATGTGACTTTTTTGATTTGTTGCAAATAAACATCTCCAAGTGAAAAGCAGTGTACAAGCTGCGTTTTCTTATTTTGTGGAGAACGGTATGTGGTGTTGCCTTTAAGTGTGTCTTGCCAAAGATGCTTCAGAAGCATAATACCTAATAACTGCATAAAAGTTTTGGAGAGCACCCTAGGTACAATTTTTGAAAGTTACTGTCCGTGTTTGTACTCATTATCCACCCGAAGGAAAAAGAAGTTAGTCTCTTGGAGTTTAAAATTTTATTCACATTTTCTTGTGCTGCAGACTTACGGTATTAGCTCTTAATATATGCTCTCTGTAGGTGAGCTGTCACCTCTGCTAGTCTGTTTGGTTCCTCTATTTAATTTTATTAATACGTAGTAATATTTAAAGTAGCAGTGAATGGGAAACATTATCTAATTTATATTTCCTGAGCAGACTATTCATGATGTGTGCCGTGCCTGAGCATCGGTCTACAGTGTATAACTGATACTGTTCTTTTCCCTGTGAAGAATGAGGATTATAGTGCAAGTTCAGATGAAAAGGAGGAAGGTTGTAAATCGGGTTTAATCTTCTCCCTCAAATCCACCTGAAATAAAAATGACTGTAAGGAATGGAAGTGACCCTCAGGGACAGAAGTAAAAGATAGTGTGGGGCTATGTACCTCTGCGTAATGGCACTCTTCACAGTATTTCTGTCAAACAGTGGTTACCGTTTTTCTCAGCAGCAGCATCTCCACTTCGATATTACAGAGATTCCTCAAGCAAAATGATTTCCCAGTCACTGGATTTTCTTCTGCCAAACAAAAATCCCAGAGGTTGGTTTAAGAGAGCAAGCAAGTTGACTTTTAAAAGAAGTCTTTTTTTTTTTTTTTTTTTTTTCTCCTATCTGTACTCTCAGTTGTATCTTGGCCAAATTTTCTCTCTTCTATCGATGTGATTGCAAGTACAATCTAAAGGAAGCTGTGGGATTGGAAGAGGATCTTGCATCAATTGCCAGGGCTGCCTGGGAGGGTGTGTGTCCTGGAAATGAAGAACTCAGTGTGACAGGTAATACTGAAATAATATTCAATTTAAAAAAAAAAAATCAAATCTTTATTTTTTTAGTTTAAATTAGACAACTGCTGCCACAGTTTGCAGGCTCCTGTCTTACCCTTAGATATAGGAAGCTTATACTTATGTAAACATTTTGTCAGTATTTTCAAATGTGAAGTTTTTAATTTGTCATTGAAATGATGCAGTTGTTTATATGAAACAGGGTTTTGACTTTGATTATCCAAACAGATGATGCTATATGAGATCTTAAATACTACCTCCACAGTTTGTAATCGGTGAAGTTTGCTGCCTCTTGCATTTGGTAATTAGATCAGTTAAATCATGTGATAGGTTCATTTCTGTAGACAGTGTTGCAGAAGACCTCAGTGGCCAGTTGGCATAAATCAATGCAATTTGCCTACTTCAGGTATCTAACATAAAATAGCATTAGCTTTGAATATTTTAAGAGGAATAAATTAAATTTTTGACGTTTACATAGAAACAGCTGCTGTACCATACAGTAAGAGTTGTATGGTGACTTGTGTGGAGGGCAGAGTGTTTCTAGCTTAATGTAGTGTCTTCTGCTGATGGAAATAAATGAAAGGGGGCTTGCGGTGCAGTGTTCTGAGGTCTTTCACAATGCTGATGTCAAAAATGACAGCAGATAGCATGGAGAACTCATTGATGGGAAAAATGGTTTTGGTATGATTTGCATTACTACAAGATTTTGGACTTTTTTGGAGCAAAGTGCTGGTGTTATTAGTAGCCAATCTAAGGAAAACAGCTTATAAAATAGTGTTTTGTTTAATTTCTTGAAAACATGCTCTTAAGTTCTTGTTGCACTCACTGCTATGACATTCGGGGATCTTCCAGAGTTTAAAAAAAAAAAAAAAGTAGGCGCCTCAAGTTATAGTTTCTATTCATATTTTAAAACATAAAAACAAATTCTGCTAATAGTTTGTGATGCTGTGGATGCAAGATTGAAGTGTTGCAACTAGAACAAAATATTGTGATTTAATGTTTTCTGTTAAGGATGACTTTTAATTAGAATAAAACCTTCAGGGGGGAAAATGGTTTGAGGGAGAATTAAATTTTACTTTTATACTGGGATTTTTCATTCGTCTTATTTCTAAAAATGATATAAAATCAACTCTTTGAGAGTGTCTTGATTGGATGGGCAATGTTTCAGTAATATTAAAACCAGACTTTGGCGTTACTGAGATGCTTCTTTCCATCTTCCTTCTCAATTACTGATTTATATCAAATTTAGAATAAAAGGTGATTCATGTGGGACATACTTAATCAGAAAATACTTGACTCTTCTCTTTCTCACCGATGTTTCATGAACAATTCTTCTTAATATGAGAGTTCCTAAATATATGCTGAGCTAGGAAGACTAGGAGGAATTCTCATGTGTTGCTGCAACTGGAAGACATAACTCACTATTGGTAGGTTTGGGCTAATCCTATTGGCAGGCTTCAAAATGAAGAGATTAAAAAGGCTGCACTGAACTGCCCAGAGCACAGTTTTCTTTCTAGGTGCTGAGGCTGAAACAGATGCATACAGTTACAAATTCATTTGAAGGTGACTTAGAAACTATAGAAATGAGTGACAGGTTTATTAGTTCTCTATAGTCGATGACCAGTTTTTCATGTTTTATACTTTGTCTGGGAAAATGTAGTCCTGTGCAAGTTTGCACTGTTAGTACTAAAACTTGTTTATGTCTAATTATCTTGGGGTGGTTTTGGTTTATTTTTCACCCCTTTGTGTTCTGGTCCTCTCTTTTCTGAACTATTATTATTGCCACATTGAAAAGCGGAGGCTTGCTTTAAGAGTATCTATTTTTTGTAAAAGTAGCAAGTGTGCATCATGGTCACCTGTGAAATGCTTCAGGTGGTGGTTCTCGGAGTACTTGTTTAAAACATGCCACTTAATTATTTTCATGGGCTGAGGAAATTCTTGCGGTATTTTTCTACCCAAGATGAAAACCATAGGAATAACTGGATGCCACTTTCACATAGGAACCAGTCAGTACAGGATAGATGCACTGACCTAAGATGAATTTGAAATTGAAGTGTGTTGTATTTTTGGGGATGGGTTCATAGAAGTGTTTCAGAGTGTTTCTTATTTTATTATATTTCTTTTTACAGTGAATTTGCAGAGTATGTTGAAACTGTCTGGCTATAACATGCTTTTTGGGTTTTGTAGAGTTAATACCACTGCAATTAAGAAGCTTTATTTTAACTGAAGAGTTTGGTGTCAGTGTGGAAGAGTAAAGATCAAGTCCTAAAATCAATGTCCAAAGGAATCCTTTTCCTTAAGTGGAAAGGACTGTAACCATGTTCAAACTTCTGCATCTAAGTTTTTGGTGTTGTGAAGATTCATATGCATTATAAATGGTGTCAGTATCTGAAGCAGAGTAACCAATTCACGTTCATGTCAACTCCTCTTCCTGGCTGCGTTCCTTCCCTCCTCTACGTTCCCTCTCGCTGCCCTCAGAAAATCTCAGAAGCTGATGTAATTGTTCAGTCCTCAAGTTCAAACGTTACAGTGTGAAAAGCAGTCGCCTTAATTCGTGTTATATATTTTCTAATGGATGCTTTGAGAGCTTGTTAAATGCTTCAGTAAGGTTGAATTACTTGTATTTATCTGACAGCAAGGCTGCTGAGACAGGGCAAGAAAGTAGACATCAGATCTGAATCTTGTTCAAAAAAAGGTTAGTCTTCCGTTCTGGTTTACTGTCTCAGTGTTGCCTGGGGTCTGATACTCTTACAGGCTGTAGTTAACAGGTTAACTAACACCTCTTGATAACTATCTAGAGTTGTTTGATTCAGATCTGATTAGCAAGTATACAGCTGCTTACCGAGAGGTTTGTGTTCTGTTTAAAAACCAGTTTCTGGACTGTTCTAGCAATAAGGACCAGAATAGAAGAGAGCTCCTGATTTTTCCTGTCTGGGATCTTATGGCTCAACTTCTGGAGGTATCTGGGTAGGTTCAGTATCTTGCTGGTGTGCTTTCTGCTGGCTCAGGACTTAGCTAATGCTCTGGCCCACAAGTACTTAAATAGGAGAAAATGATGAAACTCAGCTAGTTTGTTGGTTCTGGCCTATTTCTAACAAAATACACGTGCTCCCTCCTCCATCCGTGAGTGCAGTAGCTTCAGTAAGCAAATCTTTGTTCACTCTTTCCAGACTCGGCCCTCTAGGTCACAGTCTTATTTCTGCTCTCTCAGGATTAAACTTGTAATTGCTTTTTGGCCTTTTAAAGTTTTTCTTCTGACACCTGCACAAAGGGAGTGCGGAAAGTTAAACCAGTGAAATGCCCCAGGCTTTGCAAAACACTTCTGCCATGTAAAGTTTGATTATTTTCCGTGAGTAACTTCTAGCACAGGCCTTCACATGATCCAGTGACTTGGTGAGCGGCTTCTGCTGTTTCAGCTACATGAGTGTATTAAGGAGCTTAAGTGCTTACACCATTTAGCCAGAGAGAAGTTGTTTACAAAAGTAATATAAAAATAATCAAGTAGAAGTCAGCAAATTACATGAGATGCTTTGAGAGCCTACCTAGTAACTTTTTGTGCTGTGCTTTTAAAGAAAGAAGCAAAGCAGCCAGTCTTCAGGGAAGTTGAAATGCTCAGTACCATCTAGACAATTGGCTTATTTCTGGAAAAATCATTAGTACCTTTTACAGAGAGGTGTGGAGGAAACAGGGAAACATTTTTGGAGGGAAATCAAAGTGTTAGTTTAATAATTTATTTTAAAATTTATGATAAATTATATTCTTTGCGGAGCTGAAGACCTAAAATTTTACTATGGGATACGGCTCATGTTAAAAGCAATCCATTCAAGGAGTTCTTCAGATTTTTATTAAGCACTTGCACTGACGTACCTTGCCTGTTGTTACTGCCAAATTAAGTTTCATTTTGACAGCTGACCACCGAGTCAGTCTTTCAGGGACTGTTTTGTTCTTGGAGTGAATTTGACATGGGGAAAATGGTTTCTCTGAGAATATTATGCCTTATAGATTTTTTTTTTTTTCCTCTTACAAATATCCTTTAACAGGCTTCAAGATTCTTGAGGAGAGTGCCTTTTTTTATTCTCTTGACATATTTTTTTTCAATGTGAAAGTTGTGAAGTGTTGAAAGCCTGGATCTGGCTTGATTAATGTAGCCTTTGAGATTCTCAGCTTCTTGGCGGCGTGTCCCTAAAGATTCTTTTTCTTCAAGATACAGAGAAGTAAACAGGTGTATCCTTCCTAGGAAGGAGAAATGCCTGAAAATAACAATGGAAATGCACTTATTCCTAAATTTAAAAAGAAAGCTGTCCATGTTTTTTTCCCCTCCCTATATTTCCCTTTGCTCACACATTTTAATGGCCAGCTTCCCTCTTAATAGAAGAGGTGTATTGTTTAAAATAAGCCTATATCTGGGAAATAGGATGCCTCTTTTCTAGACAACACTCTGCTCAGATGAAGTTCGTGAAGCATGAAGAAAAGCTGAGATGTACTGATGCTGAGAAGCTGGGAAAAATAGCAGATTTCTTAACTAAAAGGTATTTTAATTGTACAGATATACCAGACCTGTGAAGACAATACAAAATTATTACAAAAACTATGTAGTATAGCAACAGCTGAGTCTTTATTTTTCTTTCTGAATTTGTTTTTTTGTCTGTAGACCTTCATATTTAAAATGGCCTTAAAAGATGACCCAAACGCCACTAATTCAGAACAATGGCTTTTTGCTTTGAATCAGAAGCGGAACTGTCTACGTTTTTTGTATTAAAAATAACATTAACAGGATCAGGTAAAATAAGACAGTATGTGCATGGTCTCTTTGATTCTTCATCTCTTTGTGAAAGATGCCCTCAAAGTCCTAGTTTTCACTTTCTGCACTTGACTGTAGGAATATGTGTATGCTTAACATTAGACATCTATCAGATCAGTGAGTAAATTGTGCAATATTTGATCTGCTTCTTTATGAACATGCAGTAATATTCAGCCTATAAGCTGTAAGTTTAAAAGCATAGTTACGTGTTAGATTTGTGTGTAACGCTGATGAGGAAATGTGAGCGCTTCAGAATGTATTTGTTAAGCCCCTGTAGTGAGCTGTTAATAAAAATAAGTCTTACCTCTTGCTGCAGGATTAATTCAACGTGTTAGATACTATATATCACTGCTATGCTGAAACAGGAGCAGATGTGGCTTCTGTCGTACTGATAGCGATATGCCTAGTCAATGTGACTAAGAATTTAATTGTATAGGGCACTGAATTTGATTAGTCAGTGTTTTTTCTTGACAGTGGTTTTTTTTTTTCGCAAATATGAAGATTCCTTATGTATATTTGATCTGTGTTCTGAGTTTGCTCCCAAATTCCTTGTCCCTGAAACATAAATTGTTCAAGCATTCCCTCTGCATAGCATACTTTTATGCGGAAAGGGACTTGCTTCAGGATGTCTTTGGTAGATGGAGAATTAGCAACAGAGTTTGAGCCTAGTCCTGAATTTAGGCCTGCTTTGTGCAGCTTATATCTTTGTATGACTTTGCAGAGATCATGTGATGTCATGGATACCAAAACTGATTTAAAATCTGTCTTTAAGTGCATTTTCAAAGCAGTACCATGTATATATGAAGAGAAACTTTCAGACTCAAAGTTTTGAATAAGGTTGGCATTTGGGTTAGAATCTGTTAGTTGCAGAGAATCTAAGCTGGTTGCCAGGGGTTTCTGCTCGACCCCTTTGGGTCGATCCTAACCGATTTTGACTAGGAGCTTATTCCTATTCAATAGTGTCCACTTCAGAGAGACTTGATATGTGACTGTAAGAAGTGGAATCAGTTTGCTGCATAAAGATATCTTTTAGTGTCTGTCTTCATATGATGTGATGAATAGTTAATACAAATGATGTAAATGGGTTTGCATGTTAAATAAACGTACCTTGCATGTTTTGTATCCCTTGACATCAGACTTGTCATTCTTTACTTCTCTGCATTGCCATACTTGTGGATTTTTTTTTTCTAGCAACATACCATATTATTCCAAACTGCGGTGTCTTTGCAGGTTTCCTCTTAATTGTGTTTTCCTCAACAGACTCTGAATCACGAGCTAGGCTGGCATCCTGTGGTGTCCTCCTTGGTGTTGTGCAAGCTGTTTGGTGGGACACTGTTGGTAGTAGGAGGTTCTCTGGTAGTTCTCCTATGCTGTGTGCAAACATCATTTCTGATATGAGGAAGGGGGCACAAGGGCATGTATTAGGTTTTTAGGATGATTTTACTCTTGTCTCTCACAGATTGTTCACTATTACTGAGTAGGTAGTGAGCTTTTTTCAGAGACAGTCCCACTTGTGCTGCAATCCCAGCGGAGGTGGTTTTGTACTAACATGGTTTTGCATAGCTCAGCAACAGCGTGGGTGGCATTCTTATTGTAGGGCTGAACTGAAAGGTAAGTTTAAAGGAATCTGTCCTTTCTCATGATACCCTTCTAGCTATGTGTAGAACGTAATTATCAGTGTATTGATCTTTCAAATGATTTAGTTTTATGCTTTTAAAACCTTTGTCAGTCAGGTATGCTTATACTTAGTTTTGATTTGCCTTATTACTGTCCGTGTAGACAAAACGATGACCGTTTCTTTTGCTATTAGAATCACTAGTGCAGCTGCAGAGGAAGCACAACTACAGCTCTCAGGTAGACATCAAAGAAACTTTTCTTGGTCTGATGTTCAAGTTGTCATGCCTCTCTTTCACTGGGTCAAAATCTTCCTTTGTTCCTTTGAACATTTTGGAAATTAGACTATATAGTAATGACACTTGCTGCTGAAGGTAGAGATATCTAACTGCTGCAGCTGTCCTAGAAGTAGAACTTGCCAATGACACAAGTAAATGAGGAGGCTTTTTATTTCTGTGAGAAGCTTACAAAGCAGTCTGCACTTTCTGCCAGCTGATGCTTAATTGGTTGAGATTTCAAGATAACATTTGAAAAATTATTCATAGTTTTTTCCTCAGGTTTTCATATTTTTTATCCCGAGTTTTCTAGCCTTAATATACACTAATATTTTAAAGTGTAAATATGTATGAATGAATGACTTGCTCTTTTTTTATGAAGTATTACAAGAAAGAAGAAAGTAGGTTTGTTTAAAAATCAATGAGGTTTTGGAAGGGAGCAGTTTGGGCCTTGATTCCAACTGAACGCTAGAATTAAGAGGCTATTATCTATCATTGTCATAGTTGCCTGTCTAAAAATACCTTTTTTTGCCCTTTGATATATATTCTTGTAGCTATGCCCATGCCGGTCCGTGATAGCATGGCTTTTTTCTGCACTTTGGAGAGTGAGGTCTGTTTTATTTGAAAGTATCCTCAGGTGATTCCGTTTTCCCTCTACAGAGCCTTATGAGGAGAAGGAACCTCATAAATCTTTCTTTTTTGGGGAAGGGGGAATACAGTTTGTTTCTTTTGAGTTTTATTTGGCTTCAGTTTAAATGTCACTTTGATATATTCTGGGTTGCTTTTCTGAATTGTCAGCATGCCTTTTTCTTCCTCACTATAGGGATGCTAACTTCATATGAAAGAAGATATGAAAAGCAAGATACTCAAATCAGGTCTTCATGGTGTTCTTTCACTGAAGGCTGTTCTTTGCTTACTGTGCACCTGAAGGACTTGCTTCTCAGTGGCTTGCATGCTTATTATATTGATCAAAGTTGTGTTCTCCATTTGTGCAAGATAGCTGAGCTGTAGTGAACATAGTTCAACTTTCCACTGTTGAGAAGTGGAAATTCTGTAATAGACAACTACTTTGGAGGGTAAAAGGGGGGGAGGGGGAATCATAGACAATCTCCAGATGAATATGAAAAGCAATAGGCTTTAGAGTAGGTTAGTACACTTTCTGCTTCTATCTCAAATTATCTCCGCCCTTGACAGTCAATGAAGTTTTTTGCCAAACAATTCTGAGAAATCAAATGCTATTTTAAGAGTTGGTATGTGGAAATGAAATAATGAAATTGGAATAACGATGTGTTTTGCAAACTGCTTTTCACAGGCTTTGCTGAAGATTAAGTTGTGGCTGATGGATAGGTTCCCTTTTAGCAGGGGGTATGATAAACCCTCCTCTCTTGGTCCCATTCCAGTGCTGGATAATAAGAAGATAACTAATTCATCATCTCCCTACAGATTTCCAGTAATCTGTTATTAATGCTTGTATTCACGTAAATATAACTAAAGATGACAGATGTAAAAACAGTTGCATTCACATCCTGATGAAGCAGTGAGGTGTGAAAAATGGCTAGGAACTGTAAAGTATAGCCTTTTGCTAAACCTAATGGCAGTGTCTAACTTTGATGAAAACACATTATTGTGAATGTCAGTGCACAGAGAATTGTTTAGACAGACTGCAATGATTGCTAAAGAAATATCAAAGCAATAAAATATAGAACAACAGCCTTCCATTGGTTTTGTTATAATTCAAATATATTATCACTTGTGCAGTATCGTTTCACACAGGGACTCGCATTCGGTATGACAGGTGATCCTTTAAAAGAGAGTCATGGTGAAAAAGCTTGCTTTTGCTTTTAATGTGCTAACTTAGTATGGATGCTGAAATATTTTGTATATTTAAAATACAATATTATGGCAGTATGAAGTGGAGGAGCTCCTGAATTATTTAAGCTGTTCTTTTTTTGTAGGTGGAGTTTACTATGAAGTTTCAGTCAGCACTAATTAAAAGATCTGCTTCTGAACAGAAGTATTTTGACAGTAATTGTAACTAGTAGAAACACTTTAATAAAGGGAGTGTCATCTTCCTGGTTGTATCCTTCTTGCCTCTAAGCCAACTAAGGAAGGCTGCTTTCTGTTGATCACCATAAGTAAAATACTTATGAATGTTTGCAACTTCATCAGGATTGTTTCTTTATTCCCATTTAAGATCTTAGTGATGTTTTTCTAATGAATTGCAATGTTTTCAGTAATAAAATTATTCTAATTCTCCTTTTGAAAAGGAGAAGGTTTTATCCTTTTAAAATAATAGGTCACTATTTACATGAGTTAGTAAAACTGAGTTCTACTAAAAATGGGAGTAAATTGCAAATTGCAGACAGACTTTAATCTCGTTCATCTAAATTATAACTTTCCTATCAAATTTCAGTCTGAGATTAGCATGGGGGAGTCATGCAAGCTCCACTACTTAAGCCATGATGGAAGTAAATGTTGAGGCAGTCGTGTTTGCATGTCCCCTCTCTGATCAGGGTTTCTTCCCTGAAGCGGTGAAGCAGGAAGGCTTTGCAGAACAGCCCGCTAAAGCAGGCATATTGGGGACAAGACCATAGGCCTCATCCTCTGGATCTGTTCAGTAATGCTGGTGGTTGTGGAGTAAAACTTAGTCCCTCCCATTACTTGCTGCTTTGGCAAGTGACAATTGTTCTACTAATCATCATCATCATGGTCTCTGTACAGCTCCTTTCTGTTGAACAAAGTGACATGCTAAGTCGTAAGGAGAAAGCAGAACTCTAAAATCAGATTCATTGCTCTGAACTTAGTGGATTTATCCTGCCTATAGTTCATATCAGAAATATGCAGTGTTTATTATTAACTGTTTGTGAATCTAGACAAATTGAAACACTTGTTTTAGGTTTTTGCTTCTAGTAAGTCTTTCCTCCCTTAACTTAATACTGCACTGCCTATTCTTTCCGAATGCAGCTTAGATCATTGTTACAGCAACTGGAAATACTACATTAACAATATGCCTATTCTACTTATTTAAATAAGCAAAAGAACACTTCGGGATACTAGTTTTTTTTAAAATTGCGTATACATAGAAATTGTGTGTGTGTATATATCTGAATATCGTCTTTAAGGGCCTACTTTTGTCATTTTTTTTCCTTTTTAAATTTTTTACCAGTTACTTTCAACTCTATTGTTCAGTGATGGATTTGGGGAAGAGGGAGGGAAATTAATGAGAATTCTGCTAAGCCAATGAAATTGTTTTCTGTTAAGACGATAAAGGTAACTGTGGACTGCTATTTGTGAAGTGGTGTTGGTGGGAGTTGAGTGGAAGTAAGGTTTCACTGTGCTACATCTGAGAGACCAAGATGGCTGATGAGGATCTAAGGAGCTAGTATTTTACCAGTTCTGTCTCTCCTAAGTGAGACTGCTGTCTGGATCCCTTGGCTACCTGAACATCCCAAAAAAGCAAGAAAAACAACTTGAGAGAACTTTTTGTATGGGATTTCATCTAGATGGATGACTTTATAATGTTTAACTGTTAAACAATTCATACCTAAAACATATCTACAATCACAAAGATGGGATTTCCTGGAAGTCTCTTTTATCTGGCATCTGCTGAGTTGTGAATTGAATGAATGCCTTGAAGGCACAGGGACTAGTGCCATTTCTGTTTTCCACTGTACTTTTCCTGTCACTTGGCGCCATATAGACTATTTTGCTTAATCCTGCAGCAGACAAAATACACTGCACTATAATGGCATGACAAACTGAAAACTAAATGAGTGCTTTAGTAATATCTCATAATATGGCACCTATTATACTAGATGATTGAATCCCTGTTTCCTATTTAAAAAACACTGCAAGAAACAGCTGTTCTTGTGTTTTCCAAGTAACTTATAAGTAGGCATCTGGAAAAACAGTTGAGTATCTGTACATAATTGTACTTGCCACTTGCATGTGGTTTTATAATGTATGTGGGATGTATGCAGTGAGTCTGATTACTCACTGGGTTTGTAGAGATGTCCTTGGGGTGTGCACGTGGTCTCCCATGTCAGTGTAGACAGGTTGGTTCCTCAAGTCTACCCTCTGCTTTCTTGTGTTAGCTTTGGTGTCCTGTCGCTTGATTCTACATTGTCCCCTCCTTTCCCCCTTGGTCCTTTTTCCTTACTCCTGTTCTTATTTGTCTTGCTGAGGCCTCCAAAAAATAGGTTTAAACTAGGCTCTACTGTGTTAGCATTTCATGATTCTCATGTGCTTCCAAAGTTTTGTTTACTCAGAGCTGCCAGTTGTGGAAAAGGTCATTATGCAGCACAGTTTTAGTTGGAAGTGAGAAATTCACAGATGAAGTGATTAAGTTGTGGTTTCTGATTGGGGAATGGGGAGCATCAAGGCTGTTTATCCATCCCTACTCTCCCATTTAAAAGCAGCAGTGACCTCTAATTCTTCTTTGTGGCTTGAGTTAAGCACTAATGGTTTTCTTGCTTGCAAGAGGGCATCCACCTCACTTGTGTGTGTGTGTGTTTTTGTTTTTTTTTTTTTTTTAAACTGGGGGCTAAATAAATAGGTGAAGATTAACACCTAAATAGGGACTGGGGGGGATAGATTTCATTCAGTGCTTTATTGGCCACCTTATTTTCTGAATTTGTGGACAATTAATGAAAGTAAAGGCTGAATGCTTGTGTGACCTTCTTTCAGCAGCAGATGTATACTTAAATAAAAAGGAAGTATTTATCTGGAACCTAATACGTGGACAAAGTCAATTCAACTAAGCAATGCTGCAGCATAGCATCCTGTGTTCCGTTTTTCTAATCCTTGCAGAGAACAGCCCCATGCATCTTGAGCATCTATTGTTGGATTGTTAAAATGGTCCACAGAAATGCAGTCATCTTAAATTCTACACCTAACTCAAACTTGGAGAAATACCCACTTCCATTTCTGTGCGACCCCAATTATATGTAGATACTGTGCACTCGGACTGGGTTATGGTGATACCTAACCTTGTAACATCTGGTCTTTACTGTTGTGAATTTTTGCGTTTAGGTGTGGAACAGTCCTACCCATTACTGAACACAGCATCCATCTGTCTCAACAGCAGGGATTAAGAGCACGAAACCTTGATTAGCATTTCTCTTCTCTGCTTCCTCTTCTCTGCTTCCTCTGTGAATATTTTGATGCTTTGTCCTATATATATGTTGTGTGTGTGTGTGTAAATGTACGATATATATATATATAATTTCTAAAATCATAGTCTTTATTGACACCTTTTTCTGTTGCCTGTCAACTGGTAGCAGAAGGTTCATCGTAAATACCAAGCTAAATTTTTGCACCGTTATTTTACGAAACCTTCCTCATTCTCATATTTTATTTGTACTTAAAAAAAAAAAAAAATGGAGTTTGGCTCCTGGTGATAAGGTCAGAAGTGATTGCTGTCACACAGAGGCACGCTTTGAATGATGTTGAAGGGAGCCAGAAAAAGAGCTTGTGTAACAAAAGAGCAGATTATGCCTATAAAGGGGAATGAAGGAGACAGGGCAAGTTCTTAAGATGAAAGAAAAGATATTTTTAAGGTAGATCTAGTGGCAGAGGAGGGAGCTAGGTAAAGGGAAGCTGCAGAAGATGAGAGGGATAACTGGAAATGAGAAAAGTTAAGGAATATGGAAGAAGTTCTAGGTCCAAGGCACATGTTGGAAGCTATAGAAGAGATGCATTTGATGTAGGAGATCCAATAATAGATGGAGAAGTGCAGGGATGAGAATATACTCATGTCATTTCTGGTATGTAGCTTGCACTTGGATTCATTATCGTCAGAATTATCATTCCCGTAGTTTTTGGAAAAACAAAACTTTCTTTAAAAGAACAATTTAGTAGCTTATTTTCTGTAAGTAATAACATGACTAAGTAAGCCGCCAAAAATGTGCTGAGCTTAATTTTTCCCACCAGTTTCATTTTCCATAATGGAATGAGAAAGATTGTCTTCTGTTTAAAAACTGCTTGTTGTCCTTTAAAGAATATATTGTTTTTCATGGTTGACGATCGTGACCTATGGCACTTGCAACTTGTGCTTTTCGTGAATATGCTTCATTGGCAGAATTAAATGTTGTGGTGTTTGTAAGTAGGGCGGTATCAGACAAGCAGACTAACTTGAAGGATGACTTATTCAGAGCATCCTACAGACTTTTCATAATGCAACTGAAGTGCTTTCTGGACAAAAACATTGGTTTTTGGGGTTGGACAGAAATATTTCATATTGGAAGCCTAAATTATTTGTTGTTTTAACATTATCTTGTGCTTGCTTTTATGCAAGCTCCCTGCCTAAACTGTGATTACAGTTTTAGTTCAAAGAAGCAATCTGTAATGAAGTCTGTTCAGCATAATAGTTGGAAGGCTAAAGTGCAGCTCCTCGGCTGCAGCTCAGAAAAGCTGAGTTTGGTTTAAACCGCAGCAACTGGTATTTGTAATGAACTATTGCACAGATGTAGATGCAGGCTACAACAGATAACTTATAAGTGAATAAAGATTTTTCTGAAAATTGTTACTGAATTGTCCTGTGATATTGTCATAGAGCCTTCTTGAGGAATATATTACGTGTTTGTGCTTTGTTCAGTAACCATATGCAAGCGATCCCAAGTGTTGTTGAGGCTAATTGTTGCTACGAACAGATTAAGTTTATGGTCTGTGTATAGCTTTCATTTAAGGTATTGAAGTTAAACATGACAAATACAATCTTCAAGAATCTGTATTTTCTTGGCCTGCAAGCAAGACTTTAAGAACAGCTATTATTGAGAAGACTACTTTGAATCTCTTATGGTACTGTGTCCTGAAAACGAACCAGATGTAGCTGCTGTGCACTGGGTGTTAACCTCGTACCTTTCTGTACACCAAGCGGCTTTGTGTTTTTGCTGTATTGCAATAATGCTTGCAAATCTGTTGACTGCTTGGGTCTCCTGTCTCCCAAGCAATACTTACTGCTCTTATCTTCAAAGACCTTTATGAAAAGAAAAATCAAGAACTTTTTATCCTATGTCACTCCTTACTGCCTACTCAGAGGTACCACAGGGCCCAAAAGTCCCTTGAGGACTAAGCCCACCTCTTGATGTGGAGGCAAGAAATAAGAGATTCTTATGTTTTGTCAACTTGCCGTACGATATCAAGCTCGATGTCTTTGCACCTTTGTACGCCCTTTCTGCTTTTAGTGGACTTTGTTAGGTTATAATGTTACTGTTGCTGTTGACTGACGTTTCCTAGGAAATGTCCTAGGTGCGTACCTGGCTTACGTAAGCCTGAGACCAGCACTGCCCTTCATTATATTTCATGTGATGCATATACTGTTTTTGGTGGGGGGGAAGGAAGCACCAAGCCTCTGTTTATATTTCACTTTTACCTTTGAAGTAAATATCAGGAAAACAAGCTTTGCAGTGGAATATTAGGCATGTATTATTGTAAACTAGAGATGTACATATTGAAAATAAAATATTTTTCCTTTAGGAAATAATCCAAAAGGGAAAGTAGGGAGGAATCCTTACCAGTGCTGAATTTGGCAAGGCTTTTATTCTCTTTTGTGGGTCATGAGTGAGGGAAGGAAGAGATATCCATAGGGATATTTTAGAGAGTTTATTTTTAATTAAAAATGGATAGGTTTCTTTCTGACTCGCTGATTTTTTTAATCCTGCTGCATATATTCTACATGGGATATATAACACTGTCTTGTAAATAATCAATCATTCCATAAGCCTTGGGGGGGGGGAGGGGGGAGATTGCTTTCCCTGCTGAGTTGGTGCATAAAATATGGGACTCGAGTCTTTTTGGGGTGGGAATCCAGCAATGCACACAACAGTCGGTAAAATGTTTTGTTGATTCTGAGCAAAAACAACAATGTTCTGTGCACATATTTTACCAGATGAGAAGAATCAAACGCTTGTATATGAACTGTAGCAGGTGACAGGAGTGATCTTGCCTACACAGGAGTTTGTGTACTGATCTCTCCAAGAACGATGGAAGAGAGCATAGGCAGGTTTGCTATAAGGAGAGCTGCAAAACAAGGAAGAAAGGTAAAAGGTGATCAGAAGCAGTTAGAGATTAGGGAAGAGGAAAGACTGGGGGAAATACCAAGCAAGAGGTCAGGTAAAGAGAAAATTAGAGGGGTGCGCTGGAGAAACATGCCAGCTGTACTGTTTTTGATTGTGATACTCAGCAGTTGTATGACTGGCAGCAGAGCTTGCTCTTGTATGCTTTATAAACTGAAGGCAAACTTTATTTTTAACACAAAGGTATGCTAGTAATACAGTTCTGCAGTCTTCCTTAAAAATAATTTTCCCATTCATATCATAAAGAAATGTAGCCTTTCAATAACTAATGTGCATCACTTTCTGCAACATGAAATAATATAACTTAGTCACCTATCTTTTGATTCAGTATTCACTGCTTGTTATGAAGTACACAAAGCACTGTGATTAAATGTTGAGGCATATCATTGGATTTACCTAGATGATTGGTAGTAGTAGTAATGAATCTTCTGTATGAAATTGTATTTTAGGTCTCACTGTAGGACTGCAATGTATCCATTTTATCTAATAGTTGAACTAAGGTTTTGCTGATGGTCAACACTGACGTTCAACACCTGATCTGTGCTTGTTTGTTGCTTTATAGTTTAGGGATGCTGCTGTCTTTTAATTCCAGTTTTCATTCTGTTAACTATGGCAATGTCATGTTCATGAAATTATATTTAATGAACCAGTGCTCCTGCTGATAGCACTACTATAATTGGATCTGGAATTTCTGTTGAAAGGTATTGTGTGTGTGTGACTAATGTCTGTTGTTTTGTAGCTTATTTGGCTTGAAATTTGGTTAACAAGACTTCGTCCTAAATTCAAATTTGCTGAAAAGGTTGACTTATTATGGTTTTGTAATGGAGATAAGACATGTAGTTTCCTGAAGAAAGCTTTGTAGAAAGATTTCACATTTTGGGAAGCTTTGTAGGAACAAGGGCTTTAGTTTTCTTCGATTACTTTAAAAAAAATAAATAAATAAAGGGCTATTGTAGCTTAGCAGAAGAAACAAAATATGGTATTGTATTTTGATTACTTTGTTTTTTTGGCTATGCAGAAATGATTCCTTCTGTTGGGAGACTTTAAGAAACAATTACAAGGATTAACATGATGTTAACGATGACTTAGTTCATAGATGTTGACATGGTTCCTTTTATGTTTTGAATAAACAAGGTAGGTCAAGCAGGTAGCATCTGTCCAGCCTCTGAAAAGTCAGGTTTGACATGTCATGCTCATTGTTTGGCTTGCTCTGTGAAGGACTCTGCAGCAATGAAAGAGTTGACAAAGTTGGATGGGTAGCGTGACCAAGTCTGCTAGGAAAAGAACAGAAATGTGTGTTAGGCTAGAGAGAGGGTGTGCAACAGATGGATTTTGAGCATATCTGCTGTGCAGAAGAGCATGCAGAGGGAATACTTATTTCTTACTGCTTGTACTTGGGGATAGTTTCAGCAACAGAGCTGTCTCACTATAGTAAGTCAGGCATGTTGGTAAAATACTTTTTTCTTTTTTTTTTTTGGCTGTGGTATATATTGCAATAAAATGTGAAGATCAGACCCCCCCAACTGCTGAAAACTCATTTAGCTTGCCTTGTGCCTGTTTTCCACCCAAATTCTTGGGGAAACTACAGGTCGCGTGCTTCTCTTGCAGTAAGTGAAGAATAGTTGCTGCAATGTGGCTTTAAAGTATTTTACGCATCCAAATCTAAACCTTCTGGTGTTAGAATATGAGGTGCTAAATTTTGGTTTAGTAGTAAGAAGAGAAAATAGCAGTGACCAACCTATCTTGTCGACGTTCTAGGTACAATTCCTACTATTTAAAGTGAAAGTAAAGAATTTGAAAAACGAACAAAAGACAAGCAGCGCCATGAATAAGCATATTTAAAATTGCTATTCTAAACTGGTGTAACTTAGCTTTCTTCAACAGATATAGAACAGTTGCTGAATTTCTTCTACTGTACTTAAGAATCTTTGTGCTTCTCCAATGCCTTCTAAAAATCTCATTTGCAGCAGTTTTAAAATGACACATTCTGAAATCTTCAGCTTTTATTGGCACCAGTAAGACTTTAATGGCTGTTGGCTTCTGAAAGTATATTTGATTTTAACGTTACATTTCGTTTTAGAAGAACATTTATGGAGTGAGAAGGATACGCTGACTCCCTCCCTCCCCGTAATTAATAATTTTATCATGTGCTTTTGCTGTGCCTCTCCAGTAACCGTGACTCACCTTAATACCACTGTTTGACATTAGAAGCCTCTCCAGAGAGGAAGAAAATCATTCAGAAATGAGCTAGATAAAGGTTATTAAACCAACACTTAAGATTCTGGTCCTGCACATTTTCCTTTTACCCCCCTAATTAAATGCCAAGAATAGCAATGTGGGATTTTCAGTATATACATATGCTGTGAATACACCTGTATCGGAGGGAAAGGCACCAACAGGGAGCTGAGATTTTATTCCTGGTCGCATCCTCTTGCTTATATATTTGGAATACTATTTAGAAAAGGTGTGTGTGGGGGGAAGGGTTGAGGGGAATCTTGGTCTGAGTCTCCAAAAACTATGTGATGAAGTACAGACATGGTGTGTGGGGGGTGTGTGTGTATTTTTAACTTCCTTGTATGAGTCAGTTTTTTAGCTTAGGTAGTCTTACTGGCTGCAGTGGTACCATTTGTGTAAGTATTCATGCAGTTTTCCTTTAGAGTTTGTCTGGTTGGGTCAATACTATGTATATGCATCGCTGCTTATAAACCTCTCATTTGTCATCTCCCAGGATGTTACAGGGCTAACTTAACTCTCAGTGTGAATACATGGAATGGCTTATTTGCTTTCTAACTTCAGTTTTAAATAAAACCCCCAAATACCCCCCAAATTCTGTATTACTTCAGACAGCTGAGGTTTTTTTTGATTTGTTTCTAAAGCTTCTACAAATCATGTAGATAAGGAAAAATTTAATTTTTGATCAATAACACTTAATGCGCTTAGTCACATTCTTTTTAACAGGTAGGAGATACTCGTATCTGCAAAGCAGTGATAATTTGTGATGTTACTGTTCTGACTCCAGTGCGTGACCCTGGTGAGGTCAGGTCCTTTCAATTAGCAAGATGGTGTTAAATCCCATGCTGTTATGCTCTTGTCAGGCTTTGATTTACGGAATATTACATAGGTTTGCCATTAAAGTCTAATTTCCTCAAAAACAATGTAGTGCGAGCTTCTTTTCTTAATTCATAAAACTATCTACTGCTTTTTCTAATCCATTTTCCCAACCTTGTGTGTCAAATTAATACTTCATGAAAAATATTAAAGGTCTTTTGGATCTTTGGTCTCTTCTTTGTGTTGATTTTTTTTTTCAGTGAACTTTGCGTAATATTTTATTAAATGATTTTACTCTCATGAGTGGTAAACAGGTAATTCAACTTAGCAGTGCACAGGTGCTATTCTTGATATTTAGTGCTTACTGGAAGATTCCCAAATAATTATAGCATCTCTAAAAGCTTTAGAGTCCCCAAAGTGCTATAAAACTGTGCTGGTAGTTGTCCAGGATAACTAATGCTTTTTTCTATTTTGTGAGAAAACCAGGCTATCTTGTAACAACCAAGGACTGATCAGTTAAATGGAGGTCACTGTATGCTGGTGCTATTTCTGTCTACTTCATTCTGTGGTACTGCAAAGAAAAATATTTTTCTTTAAATCCTGATGAAAGGTGACTGTAGAACCATGTTTGACAATAAATTCTTGTTCTCTATCAACTGTTTTAAGTCTTCGAATAGATGCTTTATTTTTATTATGAGGAGGAGTTTTGTTACAATCTCAGCTTTTGTGCTCTCTTAATGACGTTTTCTAAATAAATAATAATAAAAAAACAGTAACAATCTAGCAAGTCTACAAAATAAGCATCACCTGGTTCCACAGTGGCTCCTGTCTGTAACAAAGGCTGTTCAACATCTCTTGTAGTCATGTTCCTATTACGCTTTTTCTGCGATCTTCCCTTGTATTTCGCTCTAGTTTCTTGACCTGTTTCCTCTACTGCCACCCATTCTTCATACTCCCATGCCCTGCACTTTGCTTTGTCCTCTCCCATCATTGCCATGTCATCCTTGCCTATGTCTATCTCTTATTTTTTGTCTTCCTCTTTGTCAGTCCCTCACCATCAAATGCTTCTGACGGTCTATTAGTTCATTGTGGTGTTGTTCATAGCATTGTTGCTAAACGGAAAAGAAGTCAGGCAGAAAGGTTCCAATTCGAATAATGGAAAATACCTGAAGAGGCATGCTATTATGGATAGGGGAATGAAAACGGGTAACGATACAAGAGCTGTTGCATTGGGTCTAGACCTAATGGACCATTACACAAGGAAAATAGCAGTGTTTCCAGTCTCAAAGACATGGCAGAAATGAGCAAACTGACCAAAAAGATACTTCTAAATATCTTGGCAGTGGAATTTGGATGGCAGTGATGGGTTTAAATAGCAGTCAACGGGAATGAGGAAGAAGAATTCATCATATACTAGGTTCTTCACTGTTGTGTTTTTACAGATTCTTTTCTGTCGTTAAGTCAGAGCAAGTAGGAAGGAAATAGGTAAAAGTTAACAGTCTTGAAGGATCAGAGTTTCTTTAGTTTTTCATCTGTTTTATCTGACTGAATTCCATTGTGTGCATTTGCAAATCCTTTTGATCCAAAACTAGGAAAAAGTGATGCATGCATTTTAGGAGTAGAGTAAGATAATACTGTTCCAACAAGGATTATAGGAGATATAACGCTACTAACAAGCCCATCTTTCTTCATGTAGAAGTGCAGCTGTTGCACAGTTCTCGCACAAATTTAAGTGCGGGTACTGTAACTACCTTTCCTGAAAGGGAGCGTGACAGGAGAATGCACTGTGGATCTGAGGGCAAGAAAATAAGATATAAAGTACATCAGGAAACTATCGCTATCCATGAATTTCTTCTGTGCAAATCCCACTGACCAGTATCTTTATGCTTAATAAACTGGGCCTGTTGAAATGAGTGGCAGTCACAGATAATTTATAATTCAAAGATAATCTTCTATGTAAAACTAGCCTTTTCCCAAAGGCTATTTGAGTTTGTTCTGCAGCCTTGTACTGGCTCTGAAAAAATGCGTCAGTTCTTTCGAGTCCTCTGTCATCAACTGCTGTATCTCACTTGCTGTTGAGACGCTAATACTATCTTTACTAACTTCTGTCCTGCATTTGCTAATAGTGTTCCTTTAACCTAACCAATTACTCAGTTGAGATGTTATCAAGAGAAATGGATGTTAGTCACTTGGTGTAAATCTATTTGCAAGGCTGTAGAAATTTGTTTCCCCTGTTGCAACGCAAATCAAACACAAGACTGACTTGCACTTGACTCCAAACACCTTCTCTAGTCACCTCTTAGCTGGAAAACCCTCTCAATTAACTACTAACAATGTGTTGCCTCCTGCACTCATTCTGGTTTTGATATTTTTTTTTAATCCCCGCTTCATCAGCGTGTTCTTTCATTTCTTTCAAATGTAAGTTTTTGGACATGATTCCACGAACAGGAGCTATACTCGGACCTGATGACATCCCCCAGAAAATGCTGTATGATAGTGCCTTCCTTATATTCCTGAGGTGAAGGTCAGAATTAGGGTGATGGGAACTTCTTTGGTCCTGGATGTCATGTCAGCTCCTACATCCACTAGGTTTAGTGGAATTTCAGCTATTGTATTGAATTAAACTTACTGTTTAAGCACCCTTTGTGGTTTCTCTTACGCTGCCCTTTACATTTAGGAGGTGCTCCCTTCAAATATGTTCATAGCTGCTTGATTATCTGTCTTCAAATTTGCCCACATCTCACTGTGCAGTCTCTAAGAACTTGACATTAGGTAGGCATCAGCTGTGCTAATGTCAGTCTGTTGTAATGATGTTATTTCATTGTTTTTCATTGCACTTACCTACCTTTTGCTGTCTCTTGACTTAGCTCTCCTGTTTTGTTCTATGCTTACAAAGAATTGAACTTAGTAAGTTCACTTCATGATAAGGCTTATGATATTAAAATAATAATGTCAACCCTGAGGTCAAATTTTAACCAAAATGAGTATTTCCTGAATTGATAGATATTTTCTTATTAGAAGATTGTTTTCAAGGAACATGAAAATAGTGCTGGGTGGGAAAAATGGTGAATTGTGAAGATCTGGATTTTCTGGGTTTTTTTTCATAGGCATGGTATATAAAAGAGTATGTATTTTGGTTTCTGAGGTTATTCCGACATATTTCAGTTGGTTATTGTTGAACAACTAGAGATAAACAATAAATCACACTTTAATTGGATCAGTTGGAACAAGAGAGGGATTTTGTAAAACCAGACTGATTATATTTGCTTTTTCTTTGTATATACATGTAACCAGTGCTACTTTTGCCTCCATTATGGTTCATCTTTGAATTAAAATTTTTTTAAAAGTAGGTAGATAAACTAGGC
Source organism: Struthio camelus (assembly GCF_040807025.1). Taxonomy (NCBI): domain Eukaryota; kingdom Metazoa; phylum Chordata; class Aves; order Struthioniformes; family Struthionidae; genus Struthio; species Struthio camelus. Next base: position 11,374,569 of record NC_090955.1, on the reverse strand, counting down.
CAAAAAGGCATTTTTTTTTTATTTTTTAGTTTCCCAGTTTAACAGCTATGAAGGCAAAATTACAAGTTCTGTGTTGTTAGGTAAGGATGAAGAGTCTGAATTTTGAAGAAAGCTTCTCTGTGTCTTCATTTTAAGAATAAATATGTAAGCTTGTTTCCTTTTGGGGCGGAACATGATGTAATCCTAATTTTCAAATAATTTATTTTGAAATACCTTACCCAAATGTAGTTAACCATGTTCTATCCCTTGAGTCACTATTAAGAGTAGTATGAAATGTGCAGGATTGCTACTGGTCTGTTGCTAAAGGTGTGTCATGTGCTTAAAGATGAATAATGGTGCACAAGAAATAAGGGTATCAGTTCTAAAACTTCTTAATGCTATCTGTAGTTGAATGGGTCTCTCTTTCATTTTGTTCTGCTTTTTTGGTCAAATGAAGAGAAGACCACTACGCTGCAGCATTTTCATTATTGATATCTTAGTGTTTAAACGCAGTAAAAAGAGGCAAAATAGAGAAATAACTTTTTGTTAAAAATTAATTTAAAATTTGAGTAGCACTCAGAATCCACAACCAATGTTTATATTGATGCACCAGTATCTGCACTTGAGTTTTGAATTTGTTTCTGATATCACATGCATAATGTATAGCATATCTCCTAACACTTGGCTGCTTTCTACTGGATATTTGCAGGCTTAACAAAAGGTGTTTAATTGCAAGCTAAGCCTATCTGGCATGCAATAAGGTAGCATTTGTTAAAAGGAAATCTTACTCTTTGCTAATATAAAAAGAGCATGAAACAGTGATTATAAGAAATCTATTAAAGCCACCAATCTTCTTAAAAAGATGAAAGAGGTGAATGAAGGGTGAGGGTATGGAACGGTTTTCAGAGCTGCGCTTCTGCTATTGCATCCAATGTATGTGGCTAGAAGAAGGTCGAAGGATGGCATTTTCTGTAAAGGAAATGTGAGCAAATAGGTCATAAACGTGCTTACAAAACGTGAGTGATCAGGTGATATGTATACTTAAAAAAAAAAAAAAAAAGAGGGGGTGGAGATGAAGAAAAGTGTTTCCATTTTGAGGTTATGTAAGTGGCTCTTGAAGCAAGTGGGACAGCAATCCAAGGAGACTTGGGGAAAACACAGAAATTAGCATCTGGAAGGGGAAGAAAACGCTAATTGATTTACCTGATGAAAATAGGGGGAAAATACTATTCGGGCATTAATGAGTAGTAGAAATCAAAAAAAACTATTTGTTTCAGTGTTTGTATTTGTTTCAACTTTTCGGGCTCTGTCCAAGGTGAGTTTGCGGAACTCGCTCAGTTGGGCTTCAGGCAGTGCTGTCTTCAACAGAGCTCTAACTCAGTGGATGCTTACCCTTGCCAGCTTTGCTGGGCTAGGAAAGCTCTGACTCTGACAAGATAGTCCTACTTCAGTAGGACCTGGGTGAAGTTGAGGCAGGTGTAGAGTTAGTGCTCCTTGCAGTCAGCTGTAGTGAGCTGCTAGCCTCTTACCTGCTCACCTACCTGACTTTTAAATACTTCAAATGAATTCAAGGCAGAACCTGCTCAATAACAAGAATGATTTTTTTGGTGACAGACCTCAGTGCAGTCTTTTGCAGGGATAAGCAGTAAAAATCTGCATGTGTGGAGTTGCTGTGGAGTAACCAGTATGCAGTGGCAGTTGGAGGCGAGTTGATTCTCTTAGAATTTGCCTTAAGGGTGCTTGCTGGTCATGTGAGTAATGGTATTAATTACCTTGCAGAAGCTTGCAGGAGTAGCCTGCTCATACTTGAAATTTCCCTGAGATTAAAGGTAGTAATATCACTTTCTCCTTGAAAATCTTTACATTTGAGATTCTGCAGGACTCCTTTCCACTACAGCTGAATAGGCAGTGCATGTTTTGGCTTGATGGCCAAACAGTCAATAAAGATGGAAAGCTGGTATCTGTCGAATCAATGTTTTCTTCTCCCCTACCCTTATGTTCCTAAACAGAAATGAGGGAGAGTGGAAGATGTTGAATTTGATGTTTAGATGCCTCACTCTTCCTTTGTGTTTTCTTTTAAATTGTGTAATGGGATCCGAATTCCTCACTGATACTGGAATAGCAAATTTAGTGTTCACACACATGTGCAAGCGTGCGCACATATGCTCTCGCACATGTATTTATTTACTCTTATGCCTGTTGTCATTGCTTCTCCTGCCTGACTCTTGCATATTTTGGAAGAACATTGGTTAATTTGGGAACACACCATTATCAATATGTAGAGAATGACTTTTATTAATCTAAGACCACTGATGCTCCCTCAGAACCTGTTGATCTGTAAGATTGTAACAGAGTGGGTTTAAGTGAGATAGGAGTACTCGTCCCTGAGAGACAGAGGCATTCTGCTGGGGGTTGAAGCTATGCAGGTGTTACCAGGACAGCTTTTGCTCCAGTGGTTCATGTCTTAAACAGCCCAGTGGATCCACTGTTGTTGGTATATTGGGGGTGAGAATTGGCAATTGATAGTGTCATTGATTACCTGCAGCTAGCCAGGGGATTGCTGCCATTCATTCTCTAATGCTGGTTTTATAAACTTATATAATGTATATATGACCTGGTTGCTAGTAACTAGGTTTGACTGCCTCAAATCTGTTTATCTGTCTTGTGCTCTGTTTCAGGGAGAGGGAAGGAGGGTTTCCCACTAACACAGTTGAAGTATAAGTAGGAGGCTGTGGAACAGCAGGGAGCATCTGGCTTTCAGGTTTCATTGTGGGCTTTCTATTCACTTCTTGTTTCAGTTTTCATTCTTATTCTGGAACTTAATTGTTTGAGTCTTTTTTTTTTTTAATCTTGTATCTGTCAGAGGAGATTTGTTAGAAAGTATGTGCTGCTTGAACTTCAGGCAAGGGCCTCCATCTATGGAACTTGTTCCCTGCCACAGCCCCCAAGAGCTGAAATCTAGAAATATTTTTGAGAAAATTCATTTGATTAATCCTTTTTATCATGTTTTGCCTCTTGATTTTCCACAATTGATGTTGTAACACATCTGTTGTGATAACTGCTGTATTGACACGATATGCAGAAATACTCCTTTTCCGTTTCTTCACATATCCCAGATGCACGATTAAATTCACTGTATGTAACACATCTTCCAAGGTAACCATCCAGTCTAAATACTACATATACTTTGTTTCGTATACTAGATTAAGACACATAGAGGTGAGTCAGTTATACACTTGAGCAGTAATTCATGAACCAGTCCAGAAGCATTTTTATAAATGAGATTCTGTCCTTTCAAGTTTATTGTCAAACATAATGTTAATTATGCATTGGGTACTTGTCTCTACTACTAGTATGGCAGTAGTAATGTTAAATCAATAGACATTCTGGACAAGGTACAGAGTCATTTACATAATTAGTGTGCAGTTGCTTTGAGCTTTTTCGCAAAGGAAACCTGTGGTATTAATGAAGGTGTCTGCTCTGGTCATGTAGAGAACACTTTACTCTTCTACCATTTTTAATCCCTTGCCCCTCCCCCCCCCTTTTTTTCTTAAGGTTGGAAAGGGGCCAAAGTATTCTTTATGAAGCCGTTTGCAAATGCCTTGCCATGAATTTGCCAGCAGGGGATGAATAGCGGTGCAGCTGGCAGTCTTCCTATCCTCTCCAAGGCTGCTGTTGCAATTCCATTTATAACACTCTTAGGCAACAGCTTTCTGTTTCACAATTTCTCTTTTCCATCTTACAATGCAATAAACCTCAGTTTGGTTACAAAGCTATGATGTTTCATTAAAACTAGCTATTGTAACTGTTACTTAAATCCAGTTTTGGCAAAAGCAGAAACCTAAATCAGTTTTTGAACCAAGTACATCCCTACCAACCTGTGTCATTATTTTGTCAGTGAGCATTTGAGATTCATTTTAAGTAAACTTTAGGAATATTCCTCCAGTACTGCTACATTGCTTCAACTCCACTGAAGTATGTGAGGTTTACTGTGGAGTGGGGATGGAGGTGAAGTCTTACTCATGCCAGGCAACAGGAATGTGAGCTGGGTACGGCAGCAATTGGTTATAAGACCTTTAATCATAATACTAGTTAAAGACTAGCTGCAGAGCTGTATAGTGTGCATGGAGACCTCTTTTATTTAAAACCTTTCTGTAATTTTTGGAGGAGGAACTTGGTTTTCAATTTCTTGTAATAGGAGATTAGTTAGGCACCGGAATTGTTAGCGTTTTCTGCACTTATCTGTTGTAATGAAGCTGATTCTGTTCTGTACATTTGCCTGATTTCCAGGAAGAGATCTATAAATTAACATATTCTTCATAGCCGGTCAACATGCACACAAATGAGAATTACTGATTGTTTTGGACCAGCTTGTAACATGTGTCTAACATCACTGTACTGAGTATAGTGAATCACAACTTTGTATTGCAGAGGTTGATATCTCTGTTCAGAAGAAGGAAGGCTCTGTTTCAATTAGGAGTAGTTATTCACAATAGGAAAGATGCCTGCTCCCCCTCCTTTTTTTTTTTTTTTTTTCCCTGTTGGACTATTAAGAAAAAACTTAGGAAAAGTCAATGACATACTTATAAACTTTCTAATTGTGGAAAATAACTATTTATGACTATGAGGAGAAAACTTCCAAAAATACAAACCTAAAATTGTGACTGTAGGTGTAACTGATTGTTGCTGTGATAAGAGTAGAATGATTGCTTTTATTAGATTGATGAATCAAGTAACTGAAGAAAAGATGAACTAATTTTTTAACTCTTAAGTATCATTTGCCAAGTAGTCTTTCATGACAATCGCATTGCTACTGCAGTTTGTACCGTTTCAGTTCCCTGACATTGCTTTACATTTGCCACGTTTTTTATTGTAGGATATTCTATAAAAATAATAACTAGAAATCCCATTTCTAATCCTGAGTAAAAACTTAGTAAATTAAAGATGGAAATGTAGGGAATGCAAGCTCTCGGAATATGTATGATCTGTCAAATCACAGAAGCTACGTGGTATACTGCTTTTCATGTCAACTTCTCATCTGTAGTAGGGGATCTGAGTACTTAAGGATGGTCTGTGCTCAGAGGTGCTGTTTGTAGGAGGGATATTCAGGGAAGCTTTGCAGCCATCCACCAGGGTTTTGCAGGGGAGGGCCTGCTGCTGCAAGGTGCTGGGCAAACAAGTCTCGCTGAAGCCAGTGGGAACCGCAGCCATTCGTTGAGTGCGGCAGCTCAGGTTTTGAGGTGGAAACATTCCTGAAAACTTTCTGATTTGAGTTCTTCAGATGGCAGACCAGACAGAAATGCAGGCCCCAAATTTTTTTTTTTGAACGTATTGTAGCATTAGGATTTGAATGAGAGGGACATGAACTGGAAAGACTTTCAGACTCTAGCTGGTTACTGAAAATCAAGTAAAAGCTTTGTATTTATAATGTAGTGGTTGCCAGAAAGTACCGAGGACGGTGTTTTGCATTTTACAGATTACTTAAATAATGCATTCTCAGGAAGTTAAGCTTCAAGGCACTGTTAGGTGTGAATATGTAAGTTTTGACATTTTATTTACTTACCTTCTGGTTTCTGAGCGCTAAGCCTGCTCAGTTTCCTGTGGAAGCAAGGAGATGAAAAGAAGCCTTTTTTTCTTTTCCCTTTTTTTTCTCCTCTCTCCTCTAGAATGGAAATACTGTTAAAACATTGAGCGGATTCAGTGCTTTAAGAAAAGTATCAACTATTGCATCCTGCTGTACGGTTGCGAGTACAGTGCACATTCTGCAGTGTTGTGAAGTGTTTCTGAAGTCCTGGTAAGGATAATGCTAAAAATAGACTTTATTGTTTTTTGCCTTCACATTTGCCTTTATCACTCAAATAAGAGTCCACCTAACCATATCTATTGGTGTGCTACCTCATGAGAGTTTAATGATGACTTTCATCCAGTGTGAGCTGTCGGTAGGTCAGCGATGCCTGGTATCTTGGATGGAGTTATGGAACTTCTGGAGTTTATTACCCTATTAAAATTCATTTTAAATGTCAAAGTTTCTAATTTGTACAGGGAAACTTAACTTAGGAGCGTCTTCAATGTAACACATGCTTTTCTCCTTAGGACTGAAGTATCAGATTAAAATGTAAGAAGTTCTCTGCAGGATATTATATTTGATTATTTCTATGTTTGAATTTAGGTAGTTTGCAGAGGTGGGTATTAGAAAAATAACTTAATAGTCTTTTCAGACTTGCTTTTATGCTAAAAATTTAGAAAGGAAATGTAGCTAATTTTAGCCAAAAGCACTGATTTTTGAAAAGGGGAGGGAGGAAAAAAATTGAGGAAAGCCTAGCTGCTATTTTTATTTAAAAGAAGATTTCGTGCTTTACTGTCCCCTGAATGACTCATTGCATGTTTTGACCTATTTTCTATTTGTTCTGTAGTACTGCATTAATTTAATACTTCTGACTTAAAGTGGTGACCTGTCTGCACTGTTCCTCTGCCTCCTTGCTGCTGTGGTGGGCACTGGCTCCTCTTCTGTCCTGGGTGTCCTTAGCCAGATGGCTCCAGCTAATAACTGCTGAACAAACGTGATTTACAGAAGGGAGGGTATTAAAGAGCAAATAGATGACCAGACGAGGTAGTCAATAGTGCAAAGCTAAACTTTCCTAGATGATGAGGTGATTGCCAGATAATGATCAAAGGAGATGCTGTGTTCCTAAACCCCTTTCAGGGTGATTGTGTTTGAAGCTCGATCTACAAACATCCCGTCTGTCCGCTGCATGTAAAACCTTGCCACAGCCTGAAGCGGGAACTTTGATAAATAGATTTTTCCTTTTAATGAAGAAATGTGTCATTAAAGATATCAGATAACATAGATTTTAGCTTGTTGATCTCTGTTAAATTCCTTGCATGGGACTATGAGATTAACGATGGAGGCAGTAAAGTAAGAGAAAGATAAGTTAGTTCAGTGATAAGGATTGGGGAGAGTAATCAGGTAGTACTTTGCCAGTTTGAGAAGTACAAATGTTACCTCATTTAAAAAAAAAAAAAAAAAAAAGTTGTGATGCTTGTATCTAGTTTCACTCATAGCGCTCTGCTCAGTTCAGGGATAGCTAATGGAGAGCTAAAGAGGAGTGTTAGACAAATACAATGTATAATGCATCTATCTCATAAAAATTCAGGTAGTATCATTTGGTATCATGCAATAATTACTTTTTGACAGGAAGCTTAAGCAGCACAGGACAAAAATAATTGAAGGTGGTTTTTACACCAGAGACGTAATTTTATTTGAAACAAATCTCTTGGCTATTGATATATCCGCATCATGTATAAGAATTTTACTTAGTTGTAAATATCTATCAGATTCTCCTTATTGCTGCAACTTTATCAGTCCACGCTTACAAGTTTGCACCCTCGCAGTTCGTGTTACGGGTATCATTTTCAGAGATGTTGGCCTGCATCTCTAATTGATTATTGCTGTACTTGTGGGCCTTGAGTAGCTATGCCTAAACCCATTAATCTAGCTATACGAGATGCTAGAAGTCTATACTAGATGCCAAAGCTTTTGATAAAACAGATTAAATCCCTTGTAAGAAGGGAATGGCATTAACTGTAACAAGAATTTAGATTTAATCATCAGGTTTTCAAGACTTGAGCTTCAAAAGCTTTGATTACATCATACTTTATTTAGAATTTATGTCCCTGATTTATTCAGCCACTTAAATGTTAGCCTTCTGAGTTGAATATGTTCCTGTTTGAGCAAATGTTTAAAAAAAATACTGATCTTTACTTTGGCATCACAAGAAATGAGTTGAGACTTTTTTTCTTCTACAATTTGAAGAAGAATGAACTATCTTAAATTTAGGAATTGATCTGAGAGGAGTTAATATTGGGGAAACTGAATGCTTTTTATATGCTCTGAATGTAGGTTTCAAGACAGTTAATTTCAGAATGGTATAGCTCAGCAGATGTGCAGAATTTATAATAGATTTCATCTTCACTATGAGCTATAATATATAGCTAGATAAAAAAAAATCTAGGAATACTATCAAGAGGGAAAAATCTCAACACAAATCAATGACAATTTAGCTGAGATGCCAAATGAGTTGTATTCTGCGGTTCATAGTTTTTCAATGAATAGACAATGTTTTACACATGCATTGTCACTTCTTTATATATTGATTAATCTTAATACTTTTGTCTAGTTATTAGTGTTATTTGGCTGACAGTACCACCTAGCGAATTTGGCCGTTGTCATAAGATGTAGTGTTATCTTATACCTTCACATATAACATGTCCTGTCCATAATACTGAAAGCAGAACAAAATATCTCCCTTTTACAGAAGGAATACTTAACGTGACTTGTCTGTGCTTTGAGGCAGAATTGTACAGTTCATGCTGGAACCTGTGCTGCCACAACCACGTTGCTGCTAGTGCTGGAGTTAGTAACTTTGAAGCAGTTTGGATTATGTTTATGTTTAAGCTGGAAAAATATCTCTGGCTTCTAGCTGTAGGCATACTCTGTTACAATATACCTCAAAGGCCTAACCGCCTTCTGTTATTAAAGGTGGGCGAAATCTAAGTTCCTTTTTTTCTGTCTTCCATTCAAAGCAGCCCATGTACTTGGATTGTTAGACCCCTATGTTAGTAGGGAGTTCTTGTAGTCAGGGCTTCTTGTATTATACTGCAAAAGAAATTTGAGTGGAAAGCTCAATAGCTTAGTGCAAAAGAAATCTGGTCTTACATGTGTTAGGGAGGTTTTGTGGTTGCAATATCTCATACTTCCATCTTGTGCTTCTTTCTGATGTTTCTTTGCCACTGAATTTGAATGCGAGGCCGGTTGCTCCTCTCTTCATTCAGGCCCAGAAGTTCCTCCTGTAGATGTGTGAGCTGGTAGTTTCCTCATAGTGATATTGTGATAGGTTTTGGGTGAGGGGTGTTTGGGGACTTTGCCCATGGCCCTTCGCTGCTGCTGTTTGTTGTTGGGTTCTTTGCGCAAGTGAGAACTATAATGAATGCCTTGGTCAGAAGATGAACTGTCTTGTGTTCATAACGCACCAAAGCTAAGTACTGAAAGAAGTTTAGTTTTGTTCAGTATATGAACAGCAGATTTCGAGCGTTGCGCATCTCATTCTTGCTATTGTGCCCAGGTGTACTTGGACATAACAGTGAAGTTGTGCAGGTGTGAACAAACTTTTCCTTGTGGAAAGGAGGAGCTAGTTTGCTGTACCTTTGTACGCCTTGCCCTGGGAAAGCTTATGTAGCTGAAGACAAGTAAGTCAGCTGAGAAGAAACAATGCCGAGGATGATACCGCTTTGTCTTTGTAAATCCATGTTCTCAGTGCTTTACGCCTTTGCCTGTGCTTGTGCCTGGCAGGTCCATTGCAGCTGTCTGCTCTATCTCTGCTCATGTCTGAGTGGTGGTTGCACCTAGGAGTGAAAGACAGCAGGGCCATAGTATTTCCTACCCACTCTTCAAAAAAATCTTTAGTCTTCTATATACACATTCAGCAGGGGGCTGCAGCTTGAGCTATGACTTCCTTTAGGTCACAGACAACAGTTTTAGTGCAACTGAACTCCTATCAAAGGAAAGTCTCTCTATTAATTAGAGAGCTTCTCTCTTAATTAGAAAGAGAATCATTGGCCAATTTCTTCATTTGTCAGCATTAAAAAGGTCAGAAATAGTTCCGAGTACAATGTGTGTGTCACTTGTATGCTTCAGGGTGTATTGTTCTGTTTACTTAAGTGCGACAGACAATTTTCAGGTGTATATCATTCCTATTGAGCTGGGTATGTATCTACAGCTCTGCTGCTTAGTAGTTGCATTTGTGAGATTAAGGAATGCGATAGCCTCTTTCTCTCTGCCTCTTCCCAGGTCTATTTATCTTCCTTTCTTCTTTCCCCCTAAAGCACATATAGATTTTTTTTTCTTGGCCATATTTTAAAGTTGCTCTCTATTTTTCAAGTTTTTGAGTTAAAAGCTATTCTGATAAGAGTAGAATATAAAGGATGAACTTAACTCTTCACGTATATTCACAGATACAGACAAGCTGTAAAGCATGTTCTGATTCTCCTGACTGCTGCTGTTGATCTCCTGAATTTTTATTGATGCACTTCGATGCATCGATGTTGATACTGAAGGACACGTATCACATCCTTGCTCAAATGAGATTCTTTTGGTTTGGTCAATTCTTACATTTTAATATTGCTTAATGTAGGTACTGTTGAATGAGCACATACACTTTTAGGGGTGACACAAATTAATTCCCTTCCCATCATGAAGTCTCTCCATGGATTTATCACAAATTGCTGCAGCTGTGAGTGGTTCCATGCTCTCATGAGAAGTATGAGATTAAATTCTGTCACTACTGTACTATTTTTAATTAATTTAACCTCCAAACTAATCATTTCCCAATGCCGGTTTCTCCCTCTTCGGTCAGCGAATTAATTAGTTAATGTCAAATTAATTAGTTAATGCAGTTAATGATTAAAAGCTTTATAAAAGTGATAAGAACAACTGTTACAGATGCTGGAAGTACTGTGGAAATAGAGGCTTTTTTTTTTTAACAGAAAAATAGGAAAGTTGCATTGTCACGTTAGTGGCTTGACTACTACTATTTTAATATGGAATATGCTCAGCTACAACAGCAAGGGGTGGAAATTTAAAATCTAGCGCAGACGGCTAGATTCTGAAGAGAGACTTTTTCCCTTGATTGATCTCCAGATCATTAGAAAACTTGAATAACTCTGGCAGAGTAGAAAAGAATGGCACTGCACTGTTATGTTGAGGAAGGGGCATTCTTTTGCAACAGAAATTGAGGTATGTCAAAAATGACCGTAAATTTCTGAGCAGCTTGGAAAGGAGTTTGAAGTCCTTGCGTTATTTCACTGGTCAGTTTGGTCTGTATGTTTTGATACAGTGTCTTTTTAAGGTGATGTCTTGCTGAGTATGTGGTGAAGAAGGGGGAAACGAGTGCAACAGGCTGAACAGGTATACTATCTTAATGAAGATTGTTTTTTGCATCTGTGTTCCCTCATGATGGGGTTTATAGACTGTAATGGTAGGTCAGAAGGTGGCAGGGAGGTTAGCCTAGCAGGACAAGCTTAAACCTCCCAGTCCTCTTATGAACTAAATAGGAAAAGCTTAAGGAGCTGGGCAGTGAGCCTTGAAAATCACTATTACCAGGTGAGTTGGCAATGTCATCTTGTCATCTTAAACTTCTGGCATGTCAGCTTTGCCAAAACCAAGAAATTGGAGCTGGTTACAAGATGTGACATTGAAAAAGGCAGTTATTGGGTACAGCCAGCTACCACAGAGTAACATGTATCTAATTCTGAAGCAAGATGGTTGCAACTTGATATGAGTACAATGCAGAATATTGAGACAAAGCTGTGTCTACCCAGGAGTTCGAGGAGATCATCCACTCTAGGTAAGGCAGGATGCAAGTGCCTCTATTTTTGAGAATTAAAACATGCTTTATTTTAAACAAATGGCTTCTGTCACCTTGCCGCAGGTACGTCTATACTTTTCCCACATATCAATACAATCAGTTCTGTCTAGTGTAATGGTTGGGACTTAGGGGTCATAACACAGAGACCTGTTAGATTGGTAGATCTTTTCAAAGAAGCCAAGGTTGAGTATTGAGTACCAGAAAAAGGTAGAAGGAACAACAAAAAAAACCTGAAAACTTTCTGTATGTGAAGAAATATTTTTGAAGGCGGTTTTGACTTTCTGCTGTCCAACCTATCCTTGTGATCTTAATACTCAGAAAGCTATCAAATACATGGCTAAACTTTATGCTGTTACCTTTACTTGAAACCAGTGTTTGAATGTTATGTCTTGCAATTTCTGGAAAAATGCCAAATTTAAACTAGTTGTCACTAGTAAAACTTGTCTTGTAATGCTTAAATTAATCAGAGTGCTAGGCTTAATGGGATAAGTGTTCACTGTGGTAAGTCTGCACTACTCTGAAGCCCCTTGAGATTAATTCTGTGCAAAATGATTATCACCACCATCAGCAATGCTCTTAACTACATAAGCATTTTGCATTAGCAAAACCAAGGTAATGAAACATAATGCAGATTGGTTTTAATAGAGGAAACAGCATGTCCAGATACTTTCACAGTGAAATGTTAGTTCTGGGGTATGAGTTAGCAAGTGGACAGATAGAAATGGAATAAGGTACAAGCTCTGTTTACAACACCTCCCCCCCCATCCCCTCTAGGAATAAAAAAAAAAGGGGGAGGGGATGGGAGAAGGAGAAAGGACAAAAACAGGCAGCAGTCATGATGCAGCAATGGATCTAGTTACTTTAGGTTGGTTTTTTTTTTTTTTTTTATTAACATATAGATCACCTTTAGTTGGAGAGGATAACCTGCAGCAGTTGCTGCAGAACTTGGAGATGTCTGATGCGAATATGAATATACTTTTGACAAATCATTTGTACATGAACTAGTTGTTTCTGCATTGCACTTTGAAACTGGAAGCTGTCATGTCTCCTGTTCATCTAATCATCCTGGCAGCTTTTCTCTGAACCTGTTCACTCTTTTTGAATATGCATGTCCAGGACTGGACAGAAGTCCAGATGCAGTCTCACTAGGAGGCCCTTGTACAATACTTCCTTATTGTTGTTGGCTAGGGTTTGTTGTTCATCCTCAGGTTCAAAAATACTTTTTTGTAAGTATATTGCAGTAGCTCAGTGCCATTGTATAGTAAATGCTGGTCTTCCATCTTCATGGTTGTTTGCAATTAATAAGATCTTATAATCTTGCATCATCTTTTATTACAGCCCCCCTAAGTATACAACATTGAATGTTTTACTATATATTTTCATCCTATTTATTTTTCCAGACCTCAAAATTATTTGATTTTCTGTGTATAGTATACTGATCCTCTTTTCTGGTGGTGTTGGCCAACACTGTTGGGAAACCTCATCAGCACATACGCTCCAAACATTTTAACTTCTTTTCAATTTGATAAATCTCTGTTCAGTAGTACTTGTTTGCTTTGCTTGAACCATCTACTTACCTGTACTGGAGTTTCCCATTCCCCCCCACTTCTCTGTAAAGTTATTAGGATTTAATCACATAGGTAGAACCAAGTCCATATGTAAGCGGGTTATAGGCTATGGTCCTTAAACTGAAAGCTTTTTTATAGCAGAGACTGCATTTTCAAAAAACTTTCACAGTAGCTGGGACAGAACTCTGTTCTTCAGGAATATAAATAATAAACAGCAAACTTGATATTTTCTGCTTTTTACTTTTACACCACTTAGTTCGGTCCTTCAGTATTGTGAAGTGTTCAGAGGAAGTTATGATGAAGGGACTAATCCTACAGTCTAGGTTTGTGTATTACTGTACCCACTAGATTACGTGAGTCTTTTCACACATCCAAATGACTCCAGAAGTGGACTCCCAGAGTATTTGCTGACAACATTTTCCACAGAATGAGCTGTTAATTTGCTTTTAAAGAAGCATGCTACAATACTTAAATTTTAAATCTAATAAATTAGCTGAATGAGATGTACTTGACAATGAAATAAGGTGCCCTTATGCTCTTGTTTTTGTGAATGTTTTCAGGTGTCATTAAGAGCTTCAGCGCCTGAATTTTAATAAAAGTTGGTTTTAAATTTGGTCTTGTTGTCTTTAAATGTCTTTTACAATGCAGATATTGACTCAACAGGGAGGATGTAATGCCTATTTCATAACTTCAGTGAACCATTTCCAATGATATTGACAAGTTTCAAAAATGGCATTGTATTATTTGTCATGATTTTTTTATAAATCAGGTATAAATGGGGAAAATGACTGAAATTATCCTAAAGATCCTCAAATAGGAGATAACAAACTATTTAAATGAATAATACATAGCAAATGGAATTACTGAGCATGAGTGTCTGAATCCTTGCCAATTAAACATGGGCGTAAGAGAAGATAATGGCTGACCTGATTGGAAAAGAGGTAACTTCTTTAAAATACACTGGCTAATCTAAAACAATTACGTATACAACTAAGTCTGAAACAATTTTGGGAAGAGGTATATTCTGTTGCATTTAGTTAAACAGGCTTAACTGTTATGTCGTTATGTATATAGATACAGAGAGCTCGGAAATGGTAGAGCTTAGTGATTTAGCATGATGTTGATGTTCCACAGTGGTGAGTGAGGACCATTTTAATAGGAACTTCCACCCTTTTTTGTATTTAAAACAAATGCACAAAAATGGGCAAAACAATAGATTGTATGCTTTAAATAATATGTAGCATTTTTCAGTGAATTTTAAGAAAAGATTATGCAGAGAGAATGGTTGCCTATAAACAATTATTAAATGAACCCTCTCACTCTTTAAAATTTCTTCTGTAGCTAAAAGAAAACACATGTGCATTATTTTCAATGCTTCAGCCTAAAGCAGAAAAAACCCAAATAGTTGTTATGCTTGAAGACTACCGAAGGCATACCATTGCATCCAGAGGAGAATTGGACCCAGTATTGCGTAGTTTGGATGAACCGTTCTGCTCTGGAAGACCTAGTTCTCATGAGCTCTGTGGGGGTCACGACCACAGAAGTGTTTCGAAGTGCAGGAGTGAAAGCTGACGTAGAACTATACGAACTGCTGAGACTCTGCATTACAATGCAGTTTTGGTGGAGCTGGGATGTTAATCGTAAATGTTAAACCATTTTATCTAAAGAAGCTGGGTAGATAGAGAGGATGACTTCTATTGTGCTTAGTATGGTAGCTTTCTTACTCTTTTTCAAAGGTTTATGGCCAGATCGCTCAGTTTTTTTTTTTTTGAATGCTCGTTCCCATCTCTGGGCCTCAATATTAATCCCACCTATTGTACAGAAACAGAAATGAAAGGACATCTTATAGGTTATTGCAGTATTACAGTCCTCCTTGTACTGGCTTATTTTCTTATGCTAGCAGCCACTGGCCAGGCACTGCAAACAACATTATTAAATTACAATTTTTGCTTTGTATCCTGGCACGATGAGATGCTGTGTCAGAGGTGTTGATCACTGAGAACGTTTTCTCTTCAGATGCTGGCACCAATACAACTCTAAGTTAACTGGCAAAGTAGTAGAGTGATTAAGTGATTGTTGTTTTGCTTCTACTCTCTGCTTGCTTAACGAACAATTTCTGAAGAAAAATTCAAAGCTGTGCCCAAAGATCTGGGTCTGCTTTGGCATAAATAATGTGAAATTTATTTTCTCATTTCTAACTGCTTTTACCAAGTAATTAGTGCAATTTTAAAAGTTTCCATGCCCTTCTACTACGCCATTTCTAAACTGATGAAATAGCAATTTAACAATTAAATATTGTATTTACTCCTTTTATGCTAATATACAGTAGGATGGAGAAGAAGCTTTGGGTGTTGGAAGATCTTTTATTTTGTAGCTCTGACACTGAGTGGTGTAGCTGTGGGCAGGAAACTTGCTCTCTGTATGCTAAACCTAGTCTCCAACATCAAACTTGCCAGCTGTTGACCTTGTGTGGCTAACTCGTATTGCATGTCACTTTTGTGTAAGCATAGCCAAGGACAAACAAGGTCCAAATCCAGTGGCATATCAAAGATTGTAACTGGTGATCCTCATGTTACACTTAAAGTTAGATCATAGACTAGTTAAGGGTTGGAAGGGACTCTAGGGGATCTCAGTCCAACTCCTGCTCAGGGCAGAGCTAACTTGGACTTTAGATCAGGTTCCTCAGTGCCATGGCTGAGTGCTGAAAATCTCCAGGACTGGGAGATTTCCCAACCTGTCTGGGCAGCCTTCTGGCTGGAAGGGACTTCTGGAAATCAGCTAGTTCAGTCTTCTACTTGAAGCACAACTACTGCCAACCCTAGATCAGGTCAGCCAGGGCTTTGTCCGCCTAGGTTTTTAAGGGTGGCAGTTCTCCACCCTAAAACTCATAATGCCCAGCTGAAGCTCCCAAGCTACAGTGTGTGGCCATTGTCACTATTAGTTAACTTATTCTCAGTCTTGTAGTGATGAAATTCCCAAGCTGCTTGGACAATCTTTCAGCCTCTCAAAACAAACCAACCAACTTGGTTCTTGACTCTCCAAATTGTTATAAATGACTTTATCTTCAGGAGGGCAAGCTGGTGCAGAAGCTCAAAGTAGTCAACTCTATCTCACCAATAGGGAAAAGTCTTCGCTGAGCACTTCATTTGAATAAGTATTTTGTGTTTTAGACTTAACCAATAGACCACAACCCTCAGCTTGTATATGAGCAAAGTCTACTGCTTGTTGTATTTAGTACTATGAGGTCGCGTACTGTTTGTGATGGTGAGGTCAGCTGAAAAATATATATAAGCATGTGTGTGTATATATATATGTATATGTACACATGTGCAGTTTGAATGCTTAAACGCTTGGCTTGGTGTTTGATAATATTGCATCGTACCCGGTTCTTTCAGTTGATAAAAGTTTCTTAATTCTTCCATTATTCTAGCTTTCTATTTTCTCTTTATTTTAAGGATTGCTGTTTGTCTGACTTATTTCTGAATATAAATTTTTGCTGCTTTCCAAAACACTTGTTTTTATGGAATCACTGTTTTGCTATCTTTAATAAATGCCAGTGCCCAGTGAAGATGGCTATGTACTTTTACAGTGCTTTCATACATCTGTTCTTTGAAACTTGAATTGTTTTTTGTGTATTCTTACTCTTAAGGTAGTACTGTAATTTCTCCAGTGATTAACAAGATATATTTTGAATTATAGTGTTCCTTTTATTTCTTGTGTAATCCTTTTCTAACGTTTTTACCTATTCAATGTGCTATAAACTTCTGGAGAGAACAGAACATTATTTCTACATTTACAATTTTTGAGGAAATGACTAACTGGACTTATTTGTTGACCAAACGTGTTGGTTTGCAGCTCTAAAAAGCATGCAAGAACAATGGACCCTGGTTAACATTCTGTAAAAGTATGCAGCTTTGATATATGTATTTGCAGATGTCTGCAGAAGGCAGATAATCAGTATTCTGAAGAAGTGTGCAAATTGAAGATCTACTTGACCACTCATAATTACAGCATTGTAAGGACAGAGTGGCACTGAGAAGTAACAAAGTGGCCTTTAATCTCTTACACTGTCAATTATAATCTGCCAGTGTTTATGAGAAAATATTTTGGTGGCTTTAGTGTACTATTTATGTGACTGCTAGGTGGGAATCTTTTAGTTATAAATTTTACTCAGACATAATGAATATATGTTGCTTAAGAATCCCTTTAAAGGGGCCAAGTAGCTAAAATCGTGCCTTACTGTTTGGTTGAAATAGAAGTTCCTGTCACTGATTTTGGCTGTTATTTCTGATCCACTGTCTTTGGTATTGAAAGGCGGTGAATTTTATCCTGCTGACTTTTTTTTTTTTTTTAGCTTCTTGCTAATTTGAAATACTACAGAAAATATCTCCATTTGATTGTTTTGCTGATTTACCCAGTTACTGTTCAGAGATTTTTAGGAGCAGTAACTTTATTGCATTTTGTAATACTGCTTGAATTTTTTCTTCCCCAACTCCCTTGCTCTGAGTTTTGATTAATTGCACTGAATATAAATACCAGTGTTTCTAGTATTCAAGCTCTTGCTTGTATCAAGAAAAAGTATAAAATGTCACATTAGATGTTCTGAAGAGAAAAACACACTGAAGTGTTTCAGAAGGAAAAATAATGACCTCACAGAATCGTACAAAACCACGTACTATACCATGAGACCTATGGGGCAACACTTTAAGTGGTTTCACCTTCCATTGCTGAGTAAAAGGGTTGATATTATTCAGAAACTCTGTAAATTTCTCAGCCCTTTACAGGGATAATACCAAAAGGTAATATTAAGCAATGACTTGTAAATATCTCTCTGTATAGGAAAAACAGCTCCAGTACACCTTCAGGTATAATAAAGCAAGTATCTGACACGTTGCATGAGCTATGTAGTGCAATTGTAGACAATTTTCCTTACATTGGAGGATGGAATTTACACGTTAGCCCCAAGAAGCACTGCTTAGCGGTTTTTTTGTTTTCTAAGCAAAAGCAAAATTTATAAGTTGCTGCTTAATAACATCTAAAGTGCTAGTTTCTCCATGACGAATAATGGAATTTACAGGTTGCTATTTAACAATGGCCACAGCACTGTTTTGCTTAAGGGAGAACAAAGTCTATATAGTTAGGAAAAGGCTTTTACTCTTGAGTACAGTCCAACGTTGCTATGTGTGACGAAGAGAATATATTATGAATGCACCTGGTGGGAAAAGTCGTGGGAGAAGCCATAAAAGGAGTGGCATGTCTGGGTTTTATTTGCAGTGGTAGATGCTCTTAACTGTGGATGAATGCTCAGAAATGTTTTGCTGAGGATGCTACGTGTTCCACTTGTACCAGTTGTTTCCATGCATACTACATTTCATCCTTTGAGCTGAGATCTAGACTTGTGAGAATTTTCTTCGGCTCTCTGGACTATGTCCATAATTCAGCAGGGTTAGTGTGGGAGCTGTGCTTTCCACTGGTGAGCACAAGCGAAGCTAGCGGAAAAGAAACATAAAGGAGTTCTGCCCAGAAGGCTGCAAGATTTACTTGCGCACAACTGTTACTAGCACAATTTGATATTTCCAGTCTGCTGGGTGTTCTATTTGCCACTAGTGTTTTCTCTCGCATTATGAGAATAAACGATTTCCAAGGTCACTGTGTTTTATAAATGCATTAACAGTAATTTCCTCTTGAGTGATGTTTTCAGCAGTTACCTGCTTTGATAGCAAGTGTCTGTAGACGTTGTTACAGGAACTTCAGTATTTATGCTTGAGGTCTTGGTAGCCACATCTTGATTCCATGGATAATAAAGGAGGGATATTCTGAATAGAATGTTGAATTAGAAGCTAGGCAAGATCAGGAATCCTATTTACATCAAGAACAACTTTGCTTTGCCCTTTCCTTTACTTTGTTGCTACACATGGCAGGTACAACAAAAGCTGGAATATGGTGGTAAACTCCTCTTGCGTTTTGCAATTCAAGCCATCAGTTAAATGTAAATAGCCTTTAAAACTTCATTTGGTTTGAGTAGTTTTCACAGTAATGTTGCAAAACTGTTGTCAGCACCTTTGTGTTATTTAAAGTGCCGACACAAAGGAAGCCTGAGCTAGATCAAATATGGATTATTCTTTCTTTTGAAACTTGAGTGTTCTTGTTTCCATCATACTTTGATCATTATAGTCAGATAGTTTCAAGCATATTCTTTTTTCATTGACCTATTTGCTTTTTTCAGATGCAGTTTTAGTGCAGTTGCACCAATAGTATTTGGGAAAAGATGGGCTGATAACAACCCTTCTGTGACTATCTGGTAAAAAAGGCCAAAGCACTTAAGTTCTTCCTCATCTTATGCCATGAGAAGGAAACTTCAACTTCCATTGCTGTAGCGTTGATGCAGTGCAGCTACTTGACCCTCTGTCTTCATTGTACCGTTATTCTGTTCCTTTACTGACTTTCCTTTGTTCCTTGGTCAAACTCCAGCTTTTCAGTTCTTCATAATCACTTCCAGTCTGCTGTATTTATAGTTTTGTTAGTTCTTACTGCTCTGCTTCCCCATCTTAAGCATCTTGAGCTTTCAGGTGTCATTAAGAGCTTCAGCGCCTGAATTTTAATAAAAGTTGGTTTTAAATTTGGTCTTGTTGTCTTTAAATGTCTTTTACAGTGCAGATATTGACTCAACAGGGAGGATGTAATGCCTATTTCATAACTTCAGTGAACCATTTCCAATGATATTGACAAGTTTCAAAAATGGCATTGTATTATTTGTCATGATTTTTTTTATAAATCAGGTATAAATGGGGAAAATGACTGAAATTATCCTAAAGATCCTCAAATAGGATGGGAAAACATGGGAAAACAATCATTCTCATCAAGCCTCAGTTGGTTGCTCCATCAAACAGATCTAGGTTTTTCTTTCACCATGAGTTTGATACCTGATTTTCATTAGTGCCACCTGTTCCTGTACTTCTACATACAAATGCTATGTATAGAAGTATCCTCGATGTAAAAGTTGTGTGTTTGAATGACTGTCACTCTAGATATTCTATTCTACCTAGATATTTTTTCTTCCTTTCAATTATTGTCAGTTTTCTTCAATATCCAGGTTTCTGTCTGTTGGATTTTTACTACAGCCATTTTAGTCTCGTTATGATTGCCATGATCATATGTGACGTTCACTTATATAGTGGCTTTCTAGAGTCTGTGGCTATCAAGTACATTCTGCTGTCCTTTCATGGAGTCATAGGATACTGGAAGTTCCCAGTCCAACTTCCTGCTCAAAAGTGAAGTTAAAATAAGTTGCTCAGGACTTTGTCCAGTTTGACTTTGAAAACCTCTAAGCATGGGCAATTCCCCAACCCCCCCTTCTGGGCAACCTGTTGTAATGTACAGCTGCTGTCTTTGAAGTATTTTTCCTTGTATATAATGAGATTTTTTTTTTGGGGGGGGGGGGGGGGGGGGCTGCAGGTTATGCCTGTTGCCTCTTATCCTTTTGCTGTGCACCTCAGAAGAGCCTGGCCCTGTCTTTAGAATTCTGCAGTGCCTCTTTCGGTAGTGGAAGATGACAATCCCCGCTGCTTTAGCTCATCTTTTCTAGGCTGAACAAATTTAGCTCTCAGCCTCTCCTGCTAATATCATGGGCTTCAGCCCCCTTATAGCCTTGGTGGCCCTCTTTCAGACTCCAGTTGTTTTGTGTTGTTATGTATTGGGGAACTCGAAACTGGACACGGAACTCCAGGTGTGGTTTAAGCAAGCCCTAACTGGAGGGGAATAGTCACTTATCTCTACCAGCTGTCTACGTTGTTACTAGTGCAGCTCACTGTATGGTTAGCTGCCTTCCATGGGGTTATTTTATTTTAGTTGCAGGGCTTTACGTTTGTCTTTAAACCTCATGAGGCTTCTGTCTGAATGCCAACACTGCCCTTCAGTATATCAGTGGTCGCCCCTCCCTCCGTTAGTGTCATCTGCAAACTTGCTGCAGGTGCGTTCAGTCCCATAGTGCAGATCACTGGTTAAGACGTTTAGCAGTGTCAGTGCCAGTACTGACCCCTGGGGAAGACAATAAGTAACCAATCACTGATTCTACTCACCTTGTGGGTTTACCTATCCAGTTTATATTTCTCCAGGTTGGCTGCAAGGATGCTGTGGGAGACGGTGTCGAAAACCCTGCTGGCTATGGCAAATCGGTGTTGGCTATTCTCAGTCACCTTGTTTTTCATGAACCTGGAAATTCCTTCCAGGAGGATTTGTCCTAAGATCCTCATGGGGACTGAGGTGTGACGGACTGTCCTGTAGGTTCCTGGTGATTCATGTCATTCTTGAACGTAGATGTGACAATTGCCTTTTGGAGCAAATGCTATTAAAGGGATTGATTGTGAAGTGCCTCAGGGCGTTGTTTGACTTCAAAGCTGCCAAAGTTGGAATTTTCTTTATATATTACAGGAATTTGTTCACTTGCTTGGGAGAAAGCTCCACTAGCGTAATTTGTCACTTGCAAAGGTGTTGTGACTTGTAACGGTTATTAGTCTTGTCTTAATATACTGGTGTGTGGGGGCGGGAGAAAAACCATACAAAGGATGAATATGCATTGTGCAGTCCCTCTAGTTGTGGATTCTTTAGCAGTCATATCTGTGGAAAAATAGTTGGCTGTATTAGCCAAGTTTGAGACACAAAAAGGAATATTCATTTCATAGAATTTGTAGAAGATATGCAAATATGAGCAATTGCAGAGAGAGCAGAGTAATATTCCAGGCTTTGAAATTATACAGTGTAATAAGGCTTATTATGAAACATGAACAAACTTCTGCATTTAAAAAAAAAATACAGGGCTTTTATTGAACTACATTTAATACTTGTTATGAAAGGGGTCTTAGTCTTAAGAATGACTTGTATTACTTGATAGTTAAGACATGTTATGCTTTATATCAACATATGTTTTGAGTCTTTTCCCATGCTTTGTGTCTCCTAGATGATTTTCTATGAATTACTACCTTTTGTGGAATGAATGCTGCTTTAAGTGCTCAGATCTCATGATCTTTCCTCTCACCCACCCCAAATCCAAAACCCCCAGGACCCCACCTTGTGTGTTCTTTTCATTTTTTGTTTGGTAGGATATATTCTGATCATGTCTTCAAGCCTGCCTTTCCTGTAGGCAGAGATTCATTTCCTGTCAGAGGAGTCTTTAAGAAGCTGGAGGGGAAAGCACTACAGCTTGTGAAACTTAACATTAAACTGAGTTTGTAACATGGAATGGAGGAGTTTTGAAAAAACAGTATTTCAAAAATAGATTTGTAGAGGGTAGTACTTAATTTCCTCTAAAGTTCTTGTTGATTTACTTCTATTGGGACTTGAATGACGTTCTTCTTTTTTTATGTTTATATACACAGAGTCCTGATTCCTTGGACTTCATTAGGGGTGAACAATAATATGTTTATCTGAATAAAAAGTGATTTAGCAAAGGATCTGCTAAGCATTGCTGGTAGAAATGTGGCCACGTCTAGGTCTGTACGACTCAGCCAGCTGGTTGCTGGGTTGGCTTAGCTGTCTGGTTCGAGTTCACTGAAGCCAACCTAAGACCTTGTTGCTGCTGAAAAGGACAATCTTGCCTAGGTCTTTGACATTCCTGCCTTCTCTCATGTATTGGCATCAGTGAGCTTAAAACCATACATGTGGAGTTTGATCAAGTCTCTCACCAGCAGAAAATTAACTCTGAAAAATGACTTTTCAGGTGAGTGTTCAGTCCAGTTCGTGTGGCTGAATGGATACTTGTGCTGATATATGGGAGCTAGTGGCATGTGTCTGCAATCAAGGCAGGTCTTCCTCTGACAGCCTTCTGATTACTGCGTTATGATAAATGATTTAAAACCCTATGCATAAGTTTATTAGCATTTTCTGGGCTGCGGTTAGAAGGGAAGAAGCATACTAGTGCATTGCTCAGGCTGCTTTCTTAGTAGAATTGTACGTGTCCTTTCAAAAAATTGCTGTGTAATCATCTGGAGTGCTGGAGGACAGCTGCTACCTTGGGAAATAGGAAGGTCTCGGGGAAAAATACATGGTCAGCATTAAACACCACATGTATTATGTTACATCACTGTTCAGTGTAGCGGACTAAATGTTTCAGGAAAACTCTCTACTGAATGTATGCTTGCACTTTCTATAAGAATCTCCACCTTTGTATAGTTTAAAGC
Source organism: Struthio camelus (assembly GCF_040807025.1). Taxonomy (NCBI): domain Eukaryota; kingdom Metazoa; phylum Chordata; class Aves; order Struthioniformes; family Struthionidae; genus Struthio; species Struthio camelus. The sequence continues at coordinate 11,351,424 of NC_090955.1, read as the reverse complement.
TAGACCCTCTATAGGGCCTTCGTGTTAATATTGGAGCAACATTGATAAAATGGCCCTTAATTAGCTGATAGTAGTGCTAATTTGTTTACCTAGTGCTCTTAGCAGCCTAGAAATCAAAGGTGCTAATGTACTGTTCGTTGCTGTAGCGTTCTTTAAATGTGAAGTCCTACTAAGGTGGAAGAGCTGGGTCAGAAATGGGCGAAGGCAAGTCTTTCTCATTAAGAGGGAGTTTTGTAACTCTGCTTTTGAGAGGAGTCGAGCCATAGAGGTACTGCCCCTACGTCACCATTGCTGCCAGCTCTCTGTGGGCTGCTGTCTTGGGCTGTTGCTCTCTTCTCTGCTGGTAAATCAAAGAGGGGCCAGGACGTGAGCCCAAGGGCTTCTCTGGGGTTGTTCATTCGCTTTTCCTGTGCGTGAACTCCCCAGCCTGGTGGCTGAGGCCTGGACAGGTCCAAGGTAGCACCAGGTTGGGTTAAGGACGTGTTGGCAGATGAACAAACTGACCTTCAGTGATGTGCGTGTTATGTGGCGCTCTAATGTTTGTGTGTCCTTGCTTAAAACTGACTCCTTTGGGTATTAGAGGAGGTTGTGAGATTGAAGCATGTTCGCTTCTTTGCCCTAGTATCTGTAACAACTTCAAGTATTTAATATGAACTGCGAACCAGTCTCTACAGAGACTGTCGTTGACTGGTCAGAAGGCCAAATTTGTACTAAGTGCCTAATTCGTGGGCTTCCTACTCTGCTTCTTCCTGCTGTATAGGAAAAGGCACGTTTATTCTGTTTTGATTCATGTGCTCTATCGCTAAGGAAACCGAGTGGATGTGAAACAATGTTATGTTTTTCAATGTCCTCTGTCATTAGATCAGAGGCTTCTTTGCACTTCTCAAATAATACCTTCTAGGCAAGCAATAGAAAGGAGTCAAAAACCATTTCTATTGATGACTAGGAAAGTTGAAAGTTGTAGCTTTTGGTACAGGAACGTATTGGAACAGTGAAATGTGTAATTATTCTGTCTCTTAGCAATCACAGATTTATGGATTCCCTTAGATTGGAAGGGACCTCTGGAGGTCATCTGTCCCAACCTGCCTGCTCAAAGCAGGGCCGCCTTTGAAGTTACATTAGGTTGCTAACATGTGATGTTTCATTACCGCTGTTCTGCCAGTATGCGTTGACATCTCAAACGTACGAAACAATATCTCTTCTGAGTCGGACAGCTGTATTTGATTTTAAAAGTTGATTCAATCTTAAAATAAGGCACCTACTTTGTCAGAGTAAACTAATAAGTCACGTGTACTGGAGTTGAGCTGCATTTGACAACTTGTTTTGAATATGATATCCCTGAATTTTGTTACTCTTTATTCACAAGAGAACTTTCTTGGAAGTGGCTTTTCTCTGCCCTTCTCTTTCTTGACGTGATTTCTTTACGTGCCTTGTCTTTATCATATATATATATATAATCTATTAATATCTGTATAGGTACTAACATTAAAAATCCTTGTGTATTAATAAAGAGTAGAGAACAGGTGGAAAGCAAGCATTTACCATCTTGATTCTAAGACAGGTTTTTCAGAGAAAGACTTCTAGTCTTCATTTCAGACAAAAAATAATTTACTGTGATTTCCTACTGGAGATGAGTTTTCCTTTCCTGTGCTTTGCAGGCTGCATAGATATATTTAGCTGTCATTATAACCTTAAGATGGGCGCAGCCTACGAGGTTTCTGATTTTGCCTGTAGCTTTGGATATGTGGTTGAATTCACATGTGGTTGAATTTAGTCAAACAACATAGACTTTTAAAGCTCTATATAGACTGTAAGCCAATATAAAAATATTAAGTTGTGAAACAAGTGTTTATTTTTGTTCTAAGGGAAAAAAAATAAAGAAATACTCCACTCAGTTCAAAACAGTTCAGCATTCAGTAGCAGTCACTGTTGGTCTAAATTTCACCAAATACATTTGCTTCTCTAGACAGAAGTTGTGGAGTTGCTTATTGTCCTACCTTAACTACGAGAAGGAATTAATAGGTATACTTTTGTTACTCTTCTGCAGAAATAAATCTATTTCCTTAAGTTTCACAACCTGAGCCAAATTGCAGCAAAAATTGGGTGCAAGCTTGTTTGGTAATTGAATTATGAATTTGGCTTTTGAATTTTGCCTACTTTTACTGAGATAACAACGTTAGCAGATCTAATACTGATAGACTGCAGGGAGTTTTCCTATAGCATATGTGGACTTGGCTATCAATTAGGGAAACACAGTGGAGGGGGGAACTATTGCAAAACCAGAAACCATTGCTATAAATTAATTCTCACTTCCTTTGCTAACTTGAAAAAAATCTGTTAAAATTAACTTATGTTGACATCTAGCAGAAGTAGTGCTGTTGCAGAGCAAAGCACAGCAGGTGCTTGCAAATAATGTAAGACAAATATGCATCCAGTTTCTCTTCTACTAAAGAAAACACGCACCTGCTATGTGCGACGCTTCTGAGCTGTTTATATCTGCACAATGTGTCAAAGGAACCATATATTTTCTTCTTTCTGAACTCAACTTTGTGGTCTGACTTTCTTCCTAGCTGTATACATTCGGTATCGTATACGATCATAAATTTATCTGTTTTTTTCAGAAAACACCCAAATTAATAGTATCATTAATTGCACCTGTAATACAACTTAAACAGTGGAAAGAGAGCAGTTTCCAATTAAAAGCCGTAGCTGACCATTCTGTCCTTCAGCTTCATACCCTGAGGTGTAGACGTTTCATCTCTATTATCTGTACAGTAACTAAAAGAAATGGCAGAGTTTGTTACTTGAAAAAGAGATTGGAGAAGACTATTGAGAAAAACGTGCTAAATCCTGTACGTCATGCCCCAGTGCTCTGATGCAGAATTAAGCTCTCTGTCCCACTCAAAAAATGGTGCAATAGGCTTTAGTGGATGGTTTGACAGGAGAAAGGGAGAGCTTCTGAAGTCTCGAACTCGAAAGAGGATGTCTCCTGTTGTGGCCCTGGTTTGCACTGAAATGTTACAGTACAGTTGAGTGCTGAGAGGCTGTGGACTGACCACCTTTTCTGGACCTAGCTGTACTGACGGGAGAGGCTGCCCATCTCTGTTCCCCTGCTGGTGGTTCCTGTGTCTTCAGAACTGCTGCTAAGACTTGCTGTCTTGAGCACTGAGAATGAGCATTGCAGTTGACATAAATTTTTTTAATGTAATTTTTCAAGCTGACCTGGTTCAGGAAGGAGCACGAGGCACGCTCTTGTTCTTATTGCTGCCTCAATTTGCTGTTGTACTTGAAATGACTTAAATTCTGAGCAGTTTCTCAACATCTGCCGTAGCCATTCAGATCTAGATCTGTCTTTCCATTAAATTCAATTTTGGCTCTTACTCAAACCACTATTGGTATGAACTTTTGCTTTGACTGTACCTGATCCTGCAGTCTTTGGTACATATCCTCAAGAGTATATCCCTATTTTCCCCTGTCTGCCTCCTGTGACTTCTTGGTTCAATTTGGAGTATTTTGAATGGCTGCTTAAGTTGGAAACAATCTTGACTTACTGTAAAAGTGATTTCTGTGGATTTTTTTTTTTTGTATCCTTTTATATCAGAAGTGGGAACAGAGTCTGGTATTAGTCAGTTCCAATAGAATACATGTTTTTAATTGGTGCCAAGGGTTTATTAGCCTTTAAGCAGAAGTCTACAATATGTGGGCAGATTGTTTAGAATCAGTTGGCAGAACGTATGTGCCTGCTCCATCTATCAGCTTGGACAGCCTGGATAAATTGTTTTTTGTCATATGCTTGCTCTCTACACACTGAAGCCTGTTGACACTTTGACACCTCACGAGAAGGAAGGTGTCACTCCAGGAAGAAAGCGCAAAGGAAAACAAAAACAGCGAAGAAAATGCAGGTTTCCCCTCAGGGCAATAACTCTTGCTTTTATGTAGCAGCCATTTTTCCAGCTTAAACTGTTGAGCTGCTTGTGTTTTTCTGTGGCTTCCCGTGCTCTGTATGAGGCAGCCAGAGATGTTTATGACTCTGTCTCTCTCTCCCCTTCAATAAGGCGCTTTTCGGTGGGAATAATTTTGTTTCTCTTTGTGACTCATTTCTTTGTCTCTTTATTTGGCTTGTTTTCTGAGGAATGACAAAGATGGGGGTCAATACTGCTTTTCTCAACAGGAACAAAAATGTGCTTTCTCGAGATTCCTGTGCTTAAGCAGGCCTGGAGGCAAGAACAGAGGATATGAGTAAATATGGTCTCCTGTAATCATGTGCAGAATCTTATAAGCATCTAGTTTATAAACAGCAAATATTTACTACACAAGACAGACCTTAGCAAACTCTTGCATATAAATGCAAGTGACCTACTGAAACCTGATCACTCACAAATATTAATCTGAAATATTATTCAAAAACATGCAGAAAGACTTATTTTTGGCCTTTGTAGTGGCCCCTTCAAAAGCCTTCATGGGGCATTCCTCTGAACCCCTCTAAGTCAGAATGTCTCAGGAGATTCTTTTGTCTGCTGTAGTTTTAACATGGGAAACTGGAATGTCACTGATGGTGGTGACAGATCCATTGCTTCTTTGAAAATAAAGAAGGCAATACTTCTGAGACAAGTTTTCTTTGTTATTTGAAGAAAGAGTCAGAATTCCATGTATCTTTGTCTTAAATACAAATTAGGCTTCCCTCAGAAGCCCGTCATAAGTTTCTGATGAATTTTATCATTTGGAGGGTTAAAAAGGAATGGCTGAATGCTGCCTTTGGTCCTTCTGCAGTACTAATTTTAATTTTTATACCAACAAATTATTCTAGCATGGTTCTCAGAAGGCTTTTGAGACAGGTAGATTGTTGAATCATACTGGCAAATATATTCCTCTGTCCAATATTTACATGCTGTTTTGCCGTGTTCTACAAGAGAATGAGCAGAAGCTCTTTGAAGCTTACTTTTTGAGATGGTCTCCTTGGCTTTCTAAAGGAACATGGAGAATGCTTTTAGGTCAGTGTTTCTATAAAACCTTTACTTTCCATGTTTCAAATGGTAGCAATATTCCCATTTGTAAGAGATGGATCTAGGCCACTGCTGCTTTAGCTCTCAAAGCAAGTTTCCCCTACAGTGAAGGAGAAATGAGACACTGGTATCATGGTTTCAGAACTGGCACTGGTTTCAATTCTAAATATCTGGCATCAGCATGAACAAGGTCACTGTAGGCTTTTAAAAAGCAGAATAATTTTTAAAGAAATTCAGACTGTGTCTGTTATCTGTAACAATTTGAAATGTGTGCAGGAGCAAAAGCTAGCCAAAGCCAAGAAATCAGCAGTGCTCAAAAGACCTGAGAGATGCACCTTTGAATTTTAATGCTATGGTTTTATGTCTCTCATAAGATTATACTGGCTTGGAGGTTTGTTTTTTATAATGGATGGAAATAACTTTTAGACTCTGCCTATGGCTACAGAAATGTTAAAATCATATTTGGTAAATCTATTTCAATGCTTTGGGTGAAGGTGTGAAAGTGATTCCACGTTAAGAGTTTGGCCGATTTCTGTTGCTAGGCCTTGGGCTAAGAACTTTTATCATCTTTTTAAAAAACAAACAAACAAACAAACAAACCTACTGGTCCTTTTAAAAAGAAATTAAAGAGTAAATCTGATGTGCCATAGTTTAATTTGAAAGGAATTCCTTTACCCTTGAATAAGGGAAAATGCTGATTGTTGGTGAGAAGGCTCCCTGGGGGAGTTGAACACCTATGGGTTTCTTCTTTTTGTGAATTTAAATATGGATCACCTTTAGAAGATGAGAAATATATGAAAACTGACAAGTATACCAAGGAAATAACAGTATGTAGACACAATGGCAAGTGTAATGAAAATTCACTGAACGATAAAATAGATATTGACAACCCTGAGATTTATTTCTGAAAGACAGCTGACATGATATAATGGAAACAAAGTGGTGGTTTTTTGTTACTAATAAACAACTTCCCTGAAATTTAAAGCATCTTGTAACTTACTTCCAGTGTATAAATGAGGTAATTGAAATGCGGAGTTTTACTCTTGTGCTGTTTTTCTTATGACAGCATGCTTATATTAGCAAAATGCTTTCTTTCCTTCTTCTGAATGCAGCTACACCACTGCAGCTTCTCACATTGGCATAGCTGTTCCTCCTTGGGAATTGCTGTGGTGTAGCATGAATTTATATTGTCAAAAAGCCTCCATTAAGTTCTATAACTTTTTTTAATAGCATCAAGCTAAGAAAAATGCCACATCACTAGTTAACATAGTTCAACTTAAACTTTTTAAGCGTTTACCGGCCTATTGGCAGGTCTGCACAAGGGAAAGTTTGCTGTAGTAGTACTCTTGAGATGAATGCAACTAAAAACTGCACTGTTACAGTTTATTCTAGCCACTATTTGCAAAATGTGCTACTTACAAAGAGCTAATTTTCCTCTTCCAATTGCCTCTGTACTCAGAACTCTGACTTGTATCAGTCATTGCCCCATTTCTCACCTGCATGATGTACTTGGGCCAGTGCAAATCTTGTCTTATGTACATATATATCATATGATTTGTCTGGACATCAACTTCGAATTCTGGCCAAAACTGAGACCAAAATCAATCACTATATTTGTTCTTAAGCTGAATTTCTAAGCCTGGTAATGCTTGTATCCTGGCTTTAACAAACAAAGCCAAAAAGGTAAAAGGGGGGTAACTGAGAGAACTGAATTTGGCCCTAAAAGCTGATAAATATGTAGGAATACCTGGTATTGACTCAGCTTGGCTAATTTTGAGAAGGTATCTTAAGAGCTTTTTCCTTCTGTACAGGGTGGTTTCTGAAAAGGTGGAAAAAGGTTTTTGAAACGATTTGTGAAATTATTCTAGCTGTGTAAAATCATAGTTATTTCATTGCTCTTACTCAGCTTGGCTCTGCCTCTGCCAAGACTATATGTCTTATTCCTTTGTTAATATATTTATGCCTAATGTGGGTTGTGGATCATGCGAAAAGTTATCGGCATTTATGGGAAGTTATGTGAAAAGATGTTGAGATAAGTTTGTCCTTGCTCCATGGCTCTGGAAGTCAAAATTGTGTCTCTGACAAGGTCTTCAGGAACTGGAAGAGTACTAAGCCTACTACTGGAAGAGTACTAAGTACTTCTTGTATTCCAAGAAAAACCCAGAACAACCACGTAATCTCCCAGGACACTTAAACTGTGACTATCCAGCTAGAGAAAGTATAGCAGTCCTAGAAGTATCAGATTATGTGTGAAAGCTCTATTTACATAGGTGCTTAAATATATCCTTGAAAACCATGATGCAGTAATTCTCTCTAAAACATTTGAACAGAGAAAGATGCTAATAGAAGCCAGGAAACAGAAAATGAAGGCTGCAGTGTTGGCCTTGTCATGCAGCTGTACTGCAGAACAAGATGTTACGTGCTGAAGATCTTGACAGTCTACCACAGTAAATGGCATGGATGGCATAATGTTTTGTTGAACATTTTGTCAATGTTTTAAGAGAGTGTATACTTCCATGCCAAATGGGTAAAACATTTTTTGTTTCCTCTTTATTGATAGCAGCTGATATTTCCTTCTTACCAACTTAAGTGAGAAATTCTGAAAGCTGGCTATCCTTGAAGGTTTTCATGCCTGTATTAAGAATTATAGCAAGGCAAATGGGATGACTATGGAGAATAGTCATCTGCTTTCAAGTTATTTGAATATACTGCTCTTTACAGTGCAGAAATTCAGATGAACAATGTAGATGTTTGTGCATTTAACCTATTGTCTATCATGTAATGTTCCTGCTGTCCTAGTGATATGGGGAAACTGATGCATCCAGGCTTCTGAAGATCTTACTCTGAATTTGTGTATGAACCGTTCTAAAACACCAGTGTGTCTCTTCTAAAGACTTTTCATGTATTCCTTTTTAGTTTCTAATCCTCACTTTTGCATATCTTGTTGTAAAATGTGAGTAATGTATTAGAGGTCAATAGACTAATCAAAGCAAAATCGGCCTCCTTCCAGCAATACTACCAAAAGTTTGGCAGAAGTTCAGATTATTTTTCGTTCTCAAAGTTAAATGAGCATTGATTTAAGTATGTAGGCATCTCTGCTGCGTGACGCAAAGACATTGTGAAGATGTTATCAAATTTCGATGAAATCTGTTTGTTTATTGTTGCTAATGGATAGGATATAGGTGAAGATTAATGGAGAATCAGACTGTCAAGAATTAGAAGCATCTAGCAGAAGATTTGAAAGCTCTTTTACCTGCTGTGTTATTCCTATAGCAGATATATAGGCATGTTGTGCCTTTGCAAGCACAATGTTTTTTTACATATATATTTTGTATCTTGTGACTTCAGAGCAAAATCATGAGATTGCAATTGTATGCTTTTTCCTTCTAGAGTTGTCTGATAAAGAGATTTCAGTCCTTTCTAGGAGTGATTTGGGTTTTTGTTTTTCCTTTAGTCTTGGGATGGATTGGAGCTACTCCCTAAGTAAGACTCTTCAGACCTGCTTCTGGATAGTCTGAATTGACTTCCTGACCTGTTGGCTTTCAAAAGCCAGTTCTGGTAGAAAACTTCAAATGGCTACTGTTTCTTGATTGCCTAGTCTCCTTGTTCATTAGTTAGCTTACCTGAACCGCAGGGTCTTCATTTCCTCTTTATGCTAAGAACACTGAACAAAGTATCTTTATAAGTGTAAGGTGGTGCTATTGTTGTTTGCAATAACTGTAGAACTTCTACATTAATTACATTAGGAAATTCAAATTGTCTGCAGTGTCTTGCATAGAATCCAGTTAGTAGAGAGCAGCTGTTAATTTAACCTGCAGCACTTTGTTTGCAATTTCTAGGAATAATGATGTGAACTAGTTTAATCCAGTCGCCCCTGGAGATGTGCATCTTCTCCCGTCGTATGGTCTCTGCTTTTGCTCTTTTTTGGGTTGCCAGGTGTAATAGATGTGCAAGGAAGTCCAGAGTTATTGCCAGGCTTTAAGCTTGTTTTGGCTAAGTATCATTCTTTCAAACACTTCTTTCCTTGTAAATTATTTTTCAAACTACGAATAACAGCAATGAAAAGACTCATTAAATACTTTGAAAATGCATAATACCGGATCATGCTGACTTGCTACCCACAGAATGTCATTTACATTTAAAACTAGCTAGGAATCTTGAGTAAATTACAATTTATTTTCTTCTGTATTTTAATTAACATGGGCCATGTTTAATGTGTCACACCATGGTTTTTGCCAGCAACCCAATTTCTTTGTTTTAAAATAACCCCTTTTATGCACAGTGCTATTGGTGAAGGAACTCAGCCCTTTACAGGATGTCTGCCTTAATAAAATAAGCTTTCAGTGTTCCCATTTCATTCTCTTGCTCTGTGGCAACACAGACTTCTGAAATATTTTTGGTAGTTTTAGTCATGGGTTGATTGATTTGTGTTTGTTTGCAATGTAGGGGCAGTCTCTCGTTGCTCAGTGGATGAGATGTGTTGTGCTAAGAAGGCACAAGTGTGTTGCAAGTGAGACCCAAAGTGGAGACATGACACACAAACTTGGCCAGATCTGGGTTGCCTCTGTGCAGGGCTAGGGAGATGTGCCCACCCGGTGCTTTGGAAGTAGGATTGCTGGAGGATCTGTGGTGCGGAAATGCCAGCGAGCATTACTCCAATAAAGCATTGCAATAAGTAAGCTTTTGATGCATTTGAATAAATCAGTTGCCACTTCAATAGTTGCAAAATCATTTAAACGTATGCATGGGATTTTGCTTATCTTTAGTATTGCAAATAGCTAATACATGATACGTATATTTTTTAAAAGTGTTTGTTGCAAAAGTACAGGGACAGGTGCTTTGGGTTTTAGTTTTTTATGTCCAAAGCCATGAAAAGTTCTCAAGCTTGCATTCAAGCCACCTTTTTCTCTAAGCTTGTGGGTGTGCATGTAAACGTATGTTTTGCTTTGTATGCTGCATCACTCTGAAAAATAATGATTGGTTACGAAAAATGCAGTAATGCTCCAAGTTTGCAAGTTGCTGCAGTGTTTCCAGATAGCAGGAAGGTGGGAACATCCCCAGACCTACCCTTTTCTCCTCCTTTCCTGCTCTTCACATTTGAATGCTCCACAGACTTAAATGAATCGGCCCTCAGAAGAGCCACAGAAAGGTTAAGTGATGTGTGAAAAAACTAGTTTTGTGGCCTGTGACAGGGCAGAGCACAGAACTCGGGTAGCATGAATCTCAGTCCAATGCTTAGGTGATAGTACTATGCTTACTGGATAAGGTCTGGCAAGGGACTGTCTGTGAAGTGTTAAAACATAGTTTCTTTTTTGTTGCAATTTATTTCTAAGCAACTTCAAACCTCATCATTATCTATATTTTGAGCTTTCTTCTATAAAAGGGAATAGTTCAGGAAACAATCCTCTCCAGGGATGCTCTAAAAAGCATGACGATTTTTGAGGGGTTTTTTTGGTTGGTTTAGTTTTTTTGAAAAAAGTGTATCTATCTTGGGTATTTTTGGCGTTTCACAAAAGAATTTAAAAATCGCTGAGGCGCAGTCACTGGGGAGGCTACCATTTATATTTAAGATAATTGTGGAAGGTGGTAGAAGAGAGTTTTAAGATTTGAAGCTACTGCCTGTTTTCTCAGGCTGACTACTGATGACAGCTGCTTTTTTGAGATTATTGGCTGTAGCTTTTATTGCAAGAGTTTTAAAGCTATTGATAAGTAATGTATGAACAAACCAAATGGTAAGGTACCCATATCTGTATTTAGGTAGCAAACAGGCTTATGGAAATATACTGATTTTGTGAACTGAAAGTGTTTAAGCCAATCCTTGATTAAAATCTGTGCAACAAATTTCTGTCATGCTTCTTCAGTGTCTTCCTGCTGCGCCCTTGTCCTCCTCTGGGGGAGTTTTCAGTAGGAAACTTTCCATGAAAATAGTGGGAAATACTTGATGTGACAAGAACGTCTAAATTCCCTGAGTAACAATTTTTTTTAAAAACAAATGTTATTTCTGTCAGTGAATTTCATTTTAGTGCAACTCATGCTCAAATTGGAAATTCCTATGCTTTTTGTTTAGCTGATAAAGACCATGCAAAGATAACCTGAGGACTGTGGTAGCTGAAACTTGAAAGATTTTAGAGGATTGATCTAGAAGTGATGAGTGAGTCACAATCCTAAGCATTTTCACTGCTTTTAAGCCTAGAAATAAAGATGGATGTATTGCAGAAGTCTTCAGATTTGGTGTTTTAATAGCTTTTAGCTTGAAGGGGAATGAGGAGTTGGGCAGAGAAAATGGAGATGTCAGCCAGAAAGTTGCGTTTCATTTTCCCTCTTAAGTGTAAAGATGCTTTCTTTCTTCTGTCCAAACTCATATCACCAGACACACTGTTTTGTTTTCATTTTCTTTCAGTGCTGTGCCTCAAGAGAGCTGTGGTGCTACTTTGCCCCAGCAGCAGTGTTGTTGTCTTTGTATTGGACTATTAAGTGTTTTGGGCTTCATGCATTTCCTTCCTTCCTTCCTATACGTTTATGTCTTTATGCTCTCATGTGTTTGTATAATTCTTCACCTTCTGTTCTTTCATGTCTGTGTTTTTATTCTTGTACTGCCACTGGACTAGTATAAGGGTTAGATATTACCTACAGTTCAGAGAACTGTTGGAGGAGAGGGGAGGAAAAAGGATTTACGATGTAAATGCTTGGGTATAAACATACTGTTCACTTCAGTTCTAAATCCATTGGATTCATAAAGTGAACTGTCTATCAGCAGTTAACCATACTGGCTCGTGGAAGGTGTCTTCCTTTTAGTAGACTGGGAATAGTCTATTAGAAAATAAATCTAAAGCTAACACTAAATAGCAAGTAACTTGTTGCAGCTATTCATGTATTTCTTTTCCATGTTTCTGTTAAACGCATAGGATGCGATTAGCCATGTGACTTTGCATTCTAAATGGCATATACCTCCCCTTCCAACCCCCCCCCCCCCATCAAAAAAAGAAAACCGCCTCAGATAAACCAAAACCCCCAAAGCTCTCAACAAGGTAGAAGTACTTTGGACTTGAGAAGAGTCTCATAGCATCAGCACTTATTCTCAGTATCTTCTTTACTGAAGAAACTGTGCAGTCGGTATCACCTCCTGTTTGCCTATTGCCGCACAGTTGCAATAATGCGTGGAAAATTCTGATGGAAAAGAAATTAAAGATTGTTGTTTCTTTGCTTCATTGAAAAATATCTAGACTTTTATGAAGGTCTCAAAGAAATTATGTGCAGTCTGTTCAGGGAAGTTGGCTGAGCTCTCAATAGATAAGTCAGATCTCTGCTTGTCTTAAGTGTCCCTGAAAGTAAAGAACGTAAAAGAGCGAGTGTTCTACTTCAGTTCAGCAGCTGCGGTTGTTCCAGAGCAGGCATAGAAATACGACTGCATGATTCTGCTTGAGTCTCTTTTGCTGGAGTGTTAGTGAGGGCTGCTGAGGGCATTTATTTTTGATAACAGAAAATGGTAATTTAACTTTTAAGGTAACACACTGTTTTAGGAACCATTGCTTGACCTGAACTTTCCTTAGTTACTAAGAACAGCAGTCTTTTCAGCTCTCAGCACTTAAGGCTAAATCTTGCCTTCCTGCTTTCATGATGAAGCCACACATGTTATTTGTGAAACAGGATGATATTCTTCAGTAATTAGGTGCTATATCCCCTGTGGCCCTGGCAGCAGAGAAGGGCATCTTGAACTCTGGGCCTACAAGTTGTGTGGATCAACCCCAGAGCGGGGAAGGGAATGTGTGTGCAAGTGTGTGTTCACACAGGCATATGTATTTTATGCCCCTTTACACAAGGTCCGTTATCCAAACTTGACAGCCTTATATGTGCAGGGCTTCCCTTTATCAAGATACGACTTCACTTCTGGCCTTCACACACGGAAATGAGAACATCTAAGTGCCACGTGAAGCTTTCAAATGAATTCAGACTCATCCCAGATAAGCTGTAGATCCTTCTTTTAAGCTTTTTGAGTCAAGTCTTGTGTTTTTTTTTTTTTTTTTAATTGGGAAAGCACAGAGGATTAAAGCTTTGGCCCAGACTTTACATGTAGGAGGACATGAAGTCTGTCCCATCTGTGCCCTGTTTTCTTGTTTACCTTTCTGGGTAAAAGATAAATCTCATTTGTGTAGAAGTGAAGGTGTGGAAATTATTTGGCTTTCAAATTTTTATGTTTGTCTGAAACACTTTGTATTGGAGTTGAGCTTGAGATAATAGGCTCTTTCGAAAAGGAGAGCCAAGCAGGGAGTGTATGCTCTGGTTCATAGAGTTTTTGTTTTAAGTTAGGCAAGGGCTAAATATGCTTTGAGTTGCTCAAAGTGCTCTTAGTATTGGACTTCTTTGTTATCTTCACTGGGAAAGGGCAGCTCTATGGTGACAAGTTTGAGATTTGCAAAACTCTAGCAAAGATCTTAGGCTAGATAATGTAAGAACAAAGAACATGAATTAAGTATATTGACCCCAGATTCTGCTGGGGAAGATGTTTATCTAGATATTGTCAATCAGTGTAAATTAGCTCACATTAATCAGGTTACAAAACACTATGTTTAGAGGAAATAAACTCAAAAGTCTTCAAAATTCTTCTCTGACAAAAAGTCCTCCCTAGAATGGCCAATTTCAAAAACTAGGAACTAGCTGAATATGCTATCTAGTAGAAAAATGATTTACAGACTTTATCTTCAATTGGATGAAGTAGTAGTTTCAAGAGGGGACTCAATTTTCTGTTATATTGTCCTATCCCCACTGTAAATAGTGGGATCCTATACGGAAGTTTAATGAAATAAGCACCTGTAGTCACCAAGATGTTTAATAATTCCTCTCATTTTTTTCTTCTCTAATCTCCTCCATAGTTTTATTTTTACTTTTGAACTTATGTGACTTACCTAAGGTCAGTAAGCTTTTTCCTCTTTGCTTAATTCTAGTTGCAATTCTGCTGTTCCTCTCCGTTTGCTTTATTAGCTTTTTGCCCACTGAAGACAATTTTATAGTGTGTTCTATCCCTGATCCAATATTTCCCATTCCTTCTTTGATATGATGTGAATTTTATTAGAAGATCATTGTGTCCTCATTAGATCCTACCTTCTACTTGTAGGTGATTTTTCACCAGCTGCTATTGTATTTACTGAGCTGATGGCTTTTTATAGGCTCCAAATTTCACTGCTTTGGGAGACTTTGAGGTGGAGATGCTACAAACTAAACTGTATTGCCTCTTCCTTACTCTCACCCAAAGCTAATAGTGAAGTGGGTGAAATATGAAAGTGGAACTGCAGTCTGATTAAAAACCTCCCCAAGAATTTTGCAGAATTTCAGAAAGAATAAATAGTGGGCAACTATTAGAGGTTTGGCATATTTATCTAACAAAGTCTTCTGGAGTGGATTGGATGGTTCGAAGGATGGAATATAGCAGCTAAAATCTCTCATATCTCACCTGTTTCTCAGGTACAACTCTAACTGTGTGCTCAAGCTGCTTCCCAGTTTGGGACATTAAGTAAACTGATCAACTCTGACATTACAATTTATATGCTCCTTTGTAGGGAAAGGAAGGACCAAAGATTTAATAAGTGACGCTGCTCTACCTTTTTTTCCCTCTTTGAGATATCATTCAAATGTAGGGTTATCTCCATCAACGTGGAGAAATCTATCTGTTGGACCTCTTGGTCACTTTTTGTTCCTATACTTTTGCTGGTTTTCATTGTTTTTGTGTGTACTCTTCCACTTTCCTTTTGGCCTTTCTCTCCCAAGATGTAAAATGTTTAATGCTTTTTAAAGTTCAGGGCAGCTTTGACATAGTCAGTGCAGGCTGCTGACAAAGTTCAGAGGCATTTGGGGATGGTGAAGAAGAGTGGGTGGGGTGGATAGTCTTCTGTAACAGTTGATGGCATTCCCCTCTGGAAAAATGCTTTAAAAGATGCTTTAACTTTTTAGATGTTAAAAATCACCAGGTGCTTTAAAACATCTTTGGTGTTGGAAATATAGGGGGGAAATGTTCTGTGCCATTGCTTCTTATTCCTTACATCTGTACGGAGATAATGTCATGTCCGCTGTTATTTCTGGGTTTGTAGTCAATGGGAAAAGATGATAATGTGACCTTCCCCGAGAAGACCTCCACCACAGAGTTATCATTCAGTGGTTTTGATTATTTCAGTGTGCAGTCCTTTGTTTATGCTTTTTTAAGTGCGAGTGAGATTAACATGGACTTTGAGAAATAGCACTGATTATTTAAAAGATCACTCATGATAAAATATCTCTTTCTGGGAATTTGTGTTCCAGTAGATTAGCATTATTGATCATTCTGTCCTCACGTACTCTACAGATGATTTTGGAAATCTGAAACTATTATTCTTTTCTTGTCTAATGTGATTACCAGCACAAGGAATAATTTAATTAGACAACAAGGATGCATTCTAATTGTTCTAATAAGTTATGCTAATGCTTTATGCTTGCAGTCAGTTTTTAGTAAGAAATCATTTAACAAAGTGACAGTTTGTCTCTTACTGCTAGCAACATAACTTCAGTTTTCTCCGACTAAAAGTTGCAGGGTGTAGAGAGTCGAAACCATCCAAGACATGGGTATGGGCTCTTCAGCTGCTTTGTAGTCTGTTCTTAATATTTTCCCATCCCATGTGGGTAGCAATAGTGAACTATGTCTGGTGCTGTTGTACACACTGCACCACTAGTACCTGTCTTGTATTTAGTTATCTGGAAACCAACAAACTTACAAACCTGCGCTTTTACCTAGTGCAGTTTTTACACAGTGCAGTCGGACAAGGAAAGACAGTCATTCAAACAATGAAAACGCTTCTGAAAGATTGAGTAAATATTTAATACTGAGTTGGCCACTGAGTCTCTTCCAAGCTACTTAATTGCACCTGGGACAAAATGTGCTTGCGTAGTGTGTGGATGTCCAGCCTCTGAGGTTCCCTGTCCTTTCCACGAACTAGAGCTATTCTATTCTACTGGGCAACGCAGGACTGCAGAGCTGCATCTGTCGTAGACACGTGCACACTTCTGATGCCTATGGAGAACAGTCAGTGCCCCCTGTCTGCCTGATGATTGGGATGATGATACTGAACACAGGATTGTACGTTGCCATGCAAGGATTACAAAGTGCCTGCAGACCGACCTGCCAGACTGTAGGTAATTAACCCAGGACTGAGTTCTCTGCTTAACATTAATAAGGCTGTCCTTATAGCTGCATGAGAGACTCTGACCACCAGAGGTTAAAACTACATGAAACAGAACAACTGCCAGTGGAGATGAGGAGGGAGGGATGTTGAATGATTTTAAACATGTTCAGCTAAACTCATCCTGTTAGAAGTTTCTCTCCCTCACATACCCATATTTCATTTCTCTGACAACGTTTTAGCTGTATTTTCTTTTTGCCTACAAAATATTTCTGGCCAGTTAGAGCTAAAGGAAAATTTTTTTTTTTCTTCAGGAGATGGAGTACTCACATTCTCACTAAACTGATTCCTGCATTCATTCTTAATTAGATGAAGTACTGGAGGTGGCACTACTATTTTTTGTAGCATTATTATGTTTCCAGGTCAGAGATGAGTGCTTGTATGAGTTATCATTAGTAGCTTTAATGGGCTCTATTTTACTTTTAATTGTTGGCAACAAAGGGTAACAAGAACCCAGAATATTAAGTTTTATGTTATAACTTAGAAACCTTTTTTTCCCTTGGACTTCCCTTCTGATTGCCCTTCTGTTTTTATTTTAATGGCACACAACATACAGGTGTAAGTATTTCAGCCATACCTATGCTGCTTTTGCATAGTAAATATGCAAGAAATACTTTATAGCTAGGTGCTACCAACCTGAAAAGATCTGAATTTCCTTGACTGGGCTTGTGAGAGGTTGTTGAGGGAGAAAGAGAAGGAAGGAAGATCAGTAGAGAATACAAGGAGTCTTTGACTGCTTTACTACTTTCTGAATGCTTTGTGTTCAAACTTTAGACTTGACAGTTTGAAGACCTACCCTAGACATTGCTTTTTTCTTTTTTTCCGCTAATCAACAAAACAATTTTATTTAAACAGACTTTTCAATGTTGGTATGATGAGTTGCTGAAAGTTTGAATGTCGGAGTCGAAGCAGGAACGGTAGCTGTCCTACACCAGGTTAGTTCCATGCTTTTGCTAGGTTTGTTGATTGTGGAGATGCTTATGTATGGTAGGGATATAAAAGGTAATTTAAATGTGAAGTAAAAACAGTGCTGGTAAATATGTCCATCCTGCTAATGGCTGGATGAAGTCACACTGGGTTTCTGTCTGTCTCCATAAGCTATGCAGCACCCTGCCATTAAGTAGTCTTTTCTAACTGTATGTATGGGGAAATATCTTGCACTTCATTTGTTTAATCTAAAATTCAGATGTACAGTACTGTGTGCAACTGCATTAGAAGTACTTAAACAAATTAAGTGATTCAGTATGCTAACTTTGAAAAATCTAATTCCCATGGGGGAGATCACTTTTATCACCTGGCAAAAAGACAAAATGTGCGTTTTATGCTGGTTGCTTTTTAGTAATGTTCATATCGCTTGGGACTTGTTTTATCGTTAGCTGTCAATCCAGAACCAAAAGGTGTGGACCTGTTTTGTTCATAGATGCTTGCCTATTGTTACAGCTTTTAATGCATGTACAGAGATGAATCTGTTTACTCTGTTCATAACTTCACCTTTGTGTACGAGTTACTGTGAGCTCTACTGGAGCAATACACAGCTTGTATGGATGCAGTTTTAAACCATGTTTTTCTTGTCTGTAGATACTTCTGTAGTGCCTTTAGTCTTTATCACAATTATGCGTGTAGGGTATCTTGAATTGTGTATGGTGGACATGGTGCCTGGAAGATCTCCCTGAGGTATTCAGTTTGTCCCTGGATTTTTTTCGTCCACTTGTTCTGTTGCTGTGACTACTGTAAAAACAAGAGTGTAATTTATTGCTTGAAAAGTTTGTCTTTGATTTTTTTTTTTTAATAGCGAGGCAGGCTTTTGATAAGCATTACTAATGTTTATACTGAAACAGTGAAAATTCAAAAGCTTAAGAAAACACGGGAGCTAGGCTGCATGTTCACCTGTCAGTACCTTCTCGATGTATTGACTAGTCCAGTTGTGTGAAGTTGCTTCCAGGATTGAAGCTAACGCTACCTATGGCTGTCAGCAGGCTCACTGCCTCAGGCCCCTTGGATGGATGAGCGTAGACTTTCTCTACAGCTTTCCTTCAGAGCTCTTGTTAATCTCGATTAAAGAACTTTTCCCCTGTGTTCGTGTTTTTCCTAACCTTGGAAGCCTTGGATGTCATTCTTTTATTGCTTTCCTTTTGGACAAATCCAGGCTGCTTTGAAGTTAACAGCAGCTTTGTCACTGATTCTAGGAGATTTGTAATTCATTGCTTATGTATGGTTTAGTTTATGAATTTAGATTGCAGAACATTAGGACTTTTGGGTTTGCTTTTGTTTTTCAATTAAAGGGGAAGAAGCGGGAATGGAAAAAATAAGTTAAACCAAGTCTGCATAAGGCAGCTTTCAGGCTGAAGTTTTCTGCTGGCATACAGGGAGGTGATCAGCGCTACCAAGCGCTGCCAGCGACCTGTTGTAAATCCTTTATAGGCTCGTAGAAAGCTAGTGCATAATTAACCTTTACTTGAATTCCTTTTCTTAAAAAGGAGAGTCAGCCAGCCCAGATGGGCATGAAAAATACAATGGATGCTTCTAGATGCTTCTTTCCTGACTGTCTTATGGTTTATTCCCAAGTGAAAACTGAGAACCACCAGCGTGCCAGCAGCATGTTCTAGGAAGGAACTGGATGTATTTGAGACCTTGGAGTTTCTATATTTTAACCTGCAGAACTCTGAATCAGAATTTTAGGAGGGCTTCAAAGTGACTGTGGAGATGGAAAAAGACATATCTTGAAGTATGACAGTAAAGTCTTATGAGGTTCTTCCACGTGGTGGTGTAATGGTGGTGTAATCTCTGCATCTCCCAGCTTTCCTGAATTTTACCCAGATGTCTGATAAATGTAACATTTCAAGCAGTGTACTAGACTTTGCAGATATTAAATTCAGCAGAATGTAAATTACGCTCTCTGTTAATATATCCTCCTGGTGTTTTTCTCCTCCCCACACTCAGCAGACTTTGTTACCGCAGTGAGTCCCATTGAATAGCAGGATGGAGTTCAACTGCATGGGATAGTGTTTAACAAAAATCTCAAGCTGCTCACTAGAAACTTGATATTAAAAAAAAAAAGCAGTATTTGCTACTTTGTTTATAGTCTTCTAATTTCATTGTGTCTAAGTTTGTTAATGTCATCAAACCATGGTAATAGCTGTTAAATAAAATATCCATCCTAAAGTCTGCTCTAGCAGAAGCTGCTCTTAATTGACTTTTATTAGCAGCTGCCACTTCAAGGCTTGTGTATAAATATTTTGAACAAGGAAGAAATTCATAAAACAACTATTTTGTGTTTTTTAGTTTGGTCAAAGGTTGTCTCCCTCCCTCCCGATGGCTGTAGCTTTACAAATATTTGAATCTCTCAGGTTTCTGGGTTGAGGTTTTTTTTTTTTTTTGGGTATGGTGGATATAATAGTTGTGACAAGCCACACTCTTATAAATTGAATAACTGTAACACTGAATAACCGAGTCCCAGACCGAGACGCACTGTTACAAGCCTAGAGGGAAAGAGTTATCTGATCCAGAGAGCTTAAGGCCTTTAAGTGGAAGGCTGGAAACAATCAATACAGATAAACAGGTGGGAGTATAAAAGTGCAGAAATAAGATATTGGTCAGCATGCTAGGCAGTTGTCCTAATAGCCGATAGAGCTTGGGCATATAAAGCCTTTTGTAGGTGTCACAGATGGGCAAAATGAACTTTAAAAGAAACTCGAGGTTTTTTATCAAGCAGTTCTCATCCCTGAATGCACTGTATTGCTTGGACACTCTGCAGCTTATTCTCTCCTTTAACAGCTTGTGGACATCACCTGAGCAGAGTGGAAGGTTAAATCCCGTCTGACTTGCTTAGCTAGTACAGGCCCATTAGCTATCAGAGTTTTCTATGATTAGCCTTCAGTTTAGCAATTACAGAAAAATCTTAAATACTCCTATTTGGCTTTGCGAAGTGAAAGCAGCGTAATACATCTTTCAAATGTTGTCTTGCTTGCTCGTCTTTCATTGGAAGAATCTAATTTTGAATATCTTCGAGGAAGGGCAAACCCTATGATTAACAAAATGAATAAAGTGTATAGTAAAACTACATTTATAAGTCATATTCAAATTTTGATTTTTCTTAGAATAAACGACAAGTGTCAGCCTTTTTCAGGAATGAAGCAACAAAGGATCTCTGGGGCTAAATTGGAAAGTTCTTATATCTTTGCTGTACATGTAATTGGTGCACTGAATAAACTTTATGGAAGGGTTTTATAAATTGTTTCCTTCCTTCCTCTTCATAGTAATGTCTGGAATGAGAAGGAAGTGATGTTGTAGGTATTGGGGATATTTTGGTTAAGATTTTTTCAAGGAAGTTGTAGTATTAAGTTGATGACAAATTCAAAAGACTGGAATGTGTCATGAAATACTTAGTAAAGCAGTAAAAAATTTGTGGCAGGTAGCATGACTTGCTTTCAGCATACCTTTTAGCCTGCAGACCTTTTGTCTGAGATACTTAGGTATATCTTTCTCAGTGTTGTGGGACTGTATTCACTCTTGCTGTGATCTAATAAAATAGGATACCCGTATCGTCAATGCTGATGAAAATCAGGCCTCTTTTAAGTTCATATGTGGAATATATGTTAGTATGATTATTGGCAGTAGTATAAATTTTATAGCAGTGTCCAAGAGTGGAAATATAAACTTTCCATTTTTAAAACTGCAATAATTTGTACGAAAAAACCCTTTTCATTGCTACATTGTTTTATATGATGGAATATAATTAGACTTGTCATGTGGACATGCTTAATGTAACAGCTTGTAAATGTACGTATAACTCTTCCTAGAGATGATAGTCTTTGTTCCAGTGGTCTTAGTAAGTTGCTGAGATGACAGATTTAGGAAAAGAATCGTAAGCCCTGATAAATGTGTCTGTCTCTAGTCAACAATTCAAATACTAAATCTATTTAAAAAATTTCCTGATAGATGTATCCAATCTGGTTTTCTGCTTTTGTATCTCTTTTCCTTTGCGCCCCCTTCCTCTTCAAGTAAGCAAAGTAATTAATAGTAATTATAACCCGAAGTAATAAATTACTATTGAGGAACATACTAAAATGAAGGAGCAATAAAGAAACTTGTTTCTTTAAAAGATGGTCCTGGGACGCTCCCCTGCAAACGTGAGCCTGCATTCTCGGTGGGAGTTTGTAGCCTTTGCTCTTTACCCCAGAGGGCCAAGTGCTGTGCCTTGAAGCCGCACCACCACCGCAGAATAAAAATGCATGGAATTGATAAATAACTGATGGAGTTTTAATATAATGAGTTGAAAGCCTCTCTGTAACCTCTGACAGTATCTTTAAGTATCTTTCATGTGTCTGTCTGCTGTAGTCTTAAATAATGGTTTTCAGTCATACGTTGAGGAGTGAATATGTATAAAGTCAATGAAGGTCAAATAACTGAAATATCAGTATAGTTCTAAAACATATCTGAAATATGTTCAGAATATAAAACTTAATTAGTAGATGGCTAGGTTTTTTGCTAATGTAGGTCTCTGTCAGTCTTTTCAAACTCTTGGCTTGAAAGCTAGTGTGTGCATATATAGGCATGCATAGTGTATGTCTAAGTTGGCCTCTAAAGCTGCCTTTATACTGTCAAATTGCTTAGCTGGAAAAATATGGGGATGTTTTTTGCAGGATAAAGAATGGAAGGCTTTTAATGGGATTAATAAGAAAGGTGAAGCATTTTGGTGTTTCCTTTTATGTCGTAAGAAGGATTTCTTTCTTTAAGATTTCTTTTACTGGTTGGAGTCTATAATTATGGCTTTTGCAAGAGTACTATTAAATCAGCTAGCCATGAATGGGAAGAAAAAAGCAGCATACTGTTAATTCTGGGAACACTAGTGAAAACGGCCATGGAGATTTCATAGCTCTAAGTGAAGTTGGTCTGAATGCGTGTGGCCCTGCATTTTGTCCTTCCACGTTCTGTCAG
This sequence comes from Struthio camelus, assembly GCF_040807025.1. Classification (NCBI taxonomy): domain Eukaryota; kingdom Metazoa; phylum Chordata; class Aves; order Struthioniformes; family Struthionidae; genus Struthio; species Struthio camelus. The sequence continues at coordinate 11,329,280 of NC_090955.1, read as the reverse complement.
CTGAAGTCTCCACGTTTTCTAATGAAGGTAGGCTTTGCTATCCCTTTAAAGAGTAAAGAACGCTCAAAGTAATCCCGCCAGAGACCTGGCACCCTGTAAAATGATCCCTTTCTCTTTGAATGGCTTTATTTAGATGTTCCTTTCCAACTGAGAAAGAATTAGCATTTATCTTCCTTTCTTTGTTCTTGGCGGTGGTGAACACTAAAAGCTCCATGGGACTGTTGGTCACTAACACTGGGCTGGGCGGACTGTTCGCAGCAGGGAATAGGGACTGCTTTGTGTTTATACAGTATTTAGGACGGGAGGGTCCATTCTTGCTTGATCCTTAGCCCCTGCTCTAGTAAATAGCATTAATTACTAAAAAGCAAACAAACAATTACTCTGACTGTTAGTGTCATGTAAGGTAATGGGGGGGAGGGGGATGGGATGGGATGGTGGGGTGGTTCCTGGGCAAGCAGCTCTGTCTCAGGGAGTTTGTCCTTGTAGCGTGACCTTCATTTGGGATTGCTACTGGAATAATTGGTTGTTGCTCCTCTTCACACTTATTTTCACCAAGTTTAGTAATCCAAGAACTAGCTTATTCTTTTTCATCTGGAGCTGCTTTCTTTACCTTCTCAATCACAGTGAAATTTTAGTGCAGATACCAGTTTAGACATGCTCAAACTGTTGGCACTTGTCAGCAGAGTATGATGTTCAGCAGAAATTAGGGCAGTATTTCTAGCGTACTGAAAGTCTTTGGGGGGACCCCACACCCAAACTCCAGGCGTCAGTTGTGCCATCTACCAATTCTTATCCAGGTACTAGTACTACAGTGAACATCCTAGGATGGTCTTTGGCGTACTTTTATAGGGTCCTTATTTTTAAAATACGGTACCCTTCCTTACCAGAATTTTTTGCTTTTTTCAACCCTTTCTTCCTCATAACGTAAACCTTTTACAATACCTAATAGTATGCACATCTGTGTTTACTTTTTGGAGGAGTGCTGATGACAATTTTACAGGCTACTGCTTATTTTATCTTTCTGGTTTACTTTATCACTATTCTGCTATTACTGAGTAAGATGTTTTGATAGAATGCAAGATGGAGTACGGATTTCTCAGTCTTTCTGATTCAATAATAGTCATCCCAAACACTGGAATTACCTTGCTGTAGCAGAATATATGTTTTAATAGATTTATTTGTGTGAAACCAGAAGGATTTTATTGGATAACTGTAAATCATCTTGATGGCAATAAAGCAATAGGCAAGTTACTAATGAGAAAAAAGACTGTTCCACAAAGTGCACACCTGGAAAAATACACAGGTAGCTGGATAGAGGGATTCGATCAAATCAAACTATTAGCTCCTGGAGCACTTTCTAGTGTTAATAAGTGGACCAACAAAAGGTCACACAAGGTTAACTTTTTTCTTAGGGGCTTTGAACGTTATGCATGGAGATCTTCATGTACTAATTTACAATAACATTTGGGTTCTGGTATATGCTAGTCTCCTAAACTTTGGCTGGCGTATTTCTTGCCCTGGCTCTCGTTTACCAAGTCACACATCACCAAGTCACATTTGGAAAAGATACTGCTGAATTACTGATGTAGTGATGTAGTCATAGGTTTGGCTTTACTCATGACCCTCCCTAAATAATAAGGGGCTGCTGCAGGCAAGCAGGAGAAGAAAATTTAATCTCCATCCTCCAATAATATACAAATACAACAGAGAAATGCATAGGGCCATATCATCTCTCCTTTGAACACTAGGAAATCACCCTGATCATCCTCTGCACTAAGATATAGGTTGGGGTGTTGTGTGTGTGTGTGGTGTTTTTTAGCTACAGGGATAAAAGGAAAAAAAAATACTTGGGTAGATAAAGCTTCTAACAAGGAGCTATTTTCCGTGTGCGTAAAAGAAAAATACTTTTTGCTTTTTCTCTTCTCTTCTAACAATGTGTTGGTTTACTATACTTAGTGGGAAGTTAATGTTTTAATTTAATGTACTACTTTCAAAAGATTGATCAGCTCTAGCTGTGCTGTCTGTAAAGATAAAGAGTTGTGAGCTGTTCTGAAGTGAAGATTTAATTAAACTGGGAATTCCTAATCTGTGAGGAAATTCTGAGGCTTAAAATCTGAATGAAAAGTCAAAATAATGAAATTTCATACCAAAGAAATGTTAGGTCCATCAAGGTTTTGTTTTATGGCGAAGTTAATGTTTAGTGATTATCCTAAAATATATGGTATTGATGGTAATGCTTTCCAATTATGATGCTGTTTACTTAATAAACATTTTAGTAATGGTACTCTAACAGGTATCTGATTAACATTTACGGAATCAGTTATTACAAGTGAAATTTTTTTGTTGTTTTTTTTTCTTATGGCATGAAAAATATATTTTGTGAAAAACAAGAGACATGAGTTATATATGCAAAGAATTCAGTAGAAAAAATTCTTCAGAATTAAATAGTTCTGATGAGATCAATAAGATTGTGCAGAGTACATTTCTTTCCACTCAAAGAGTACTTACGGATGAATTTTTCCATTTGATAATTTTGTGACCTCTTCTACTGAAGACCTCTAAGGTGCATTTTCTTCCTTCAGATAAGGATTAAGATATGGAAGATGATCTCCTGCAACCTGCTAATGGAAGCGTGCATTTCTCCCAGGAACAGGTGGCTCTGTTCAGTGGGAGATGAGAAGGACCCCTCCGCAATTCCGTCATATGGTGCTGACAGCAATGAACAAAGAGAAGACTAGCCAAATCCAAATGGCTAATGTATTCGTGTCAGTACCTAGTTAATGCTTAGAAACACTAGGAAAAAGAAAGAATTAAGTCACATAGCAGGAACCTCTGAGTCTCTAAATCTGCATGTCTCCCCTTTGAACTGGAAGCACAATAATCTCATGGATCAGAATGCACTGAAAAGAAACAGAAGGATTAAAGCAGAACTACTAATGCAAAACAGCTTTAGGCACTAAGGGCCCAGTCTGTATACACAGCCTCTTTGTTTGGGTAAGAGATTAGGCTGGAGAGCCCAACCCCCAGTAGACAGAGCTGGGATGAGGGTTATTTTGTGATCTGTGATAGAGCTTATTTCCCCGCATCTCTTGCGAAAATGTTCTAATCCGATCACAACAGCAGATTATATGAAGCCAAGGGGCTTGGCAGAGGTTGCCAGAATAGCCAGCTGTATGCCCTAACCTCTGAAGAGGGATTGCCTTTCTGCTACAGTCTCTTGAGGTGTTCACAAATACAGACCTGCTCCTGCTCTCTGCTGCTGCCTTCTGATATGAAACAGACCTTAGGGTATATAATCTTCCAGTGCAAAGGTATGTTAATGTGTGCAACAGTATTATATACATGGAAGGGGCAGAAGTACCTCCCACTGAATTTCCCTAAGTAATAATCTTTCCTCTGTTCCTTCCCTGTTTCTCTGCCTGTGGCCTTCTGCATCATCTAATCCTCCACCAACCTAATTTTATTTAATGGGAAGCTGAATTGCGTGGCTGATGTGCCTATGTGAATTCTCAAATTGAAGTTTAGTCAAGGCAGAGTATCTCCAGGCGTTAAAGCCCTCAGTCTTTTCCATTCAAATGCATGTGGCAATAATGGCACCTGAAGTGGTCACGCTCATGAGCTGGTAACTTAATAGTAATTCCCTGAAGAAATCATGTAGTGAAATCAAGGCCTTTCCATATTGAGCTGTTAGTTTTATATGGAGGAAAAGGCACCTTACTAGCTTTAGAGGTGAAAGAAAATCTTAATATAAGACTACCTTCACTTCTTATCAGGAGTTACCATGATACGTCTGTTTGGGGAAGCAAAACGAGGTTTTTCCCTTGAGGTTTCAACAGAAACCTGTGCTGAGGTTTCAACACACTGAAGTGTCCCCTGTGGGGACCATAGGGCTGTGGCTTTGATTTGGTAAATTGTGGTGGAGTACAATGGAATGAGCCAAGAAAGTATATGTTAGAGCACGTGGCTGGCAGTGCAATATCTTGAAGAATCAGCCTGATGTTATATCATCAATTAATCATCCATGGTCTTGCCTGTGTTTACAAAAAAAAAAATATATATATATGCACATTATATATATGTTCCTATTTAAAAAATAAATTTCTAGGCTAACGTAGGACTGATCTAGTTAAAGAAACTTGATTGATTTCTCATTATCTTGATACTTCTCGGACTATAGAGTCATAAAAATTGAGGTAGTTGAGGGCAGGGGGGTAAGAGATGACCACTATATCCTCAAGAGCATGAAAAAGCCATTGCGGCGGGGAGGGAAATACTGTTTTCTAGGTCCACCGCTGAAGACAGAGCAGTCTGAACTTTAAACAAAGTTTTAGGTTAGATAAGAAAAAAGGCTAGTTAAGCATGCAAATGGATCAGAAACTCTACAGTCTCTCCGTTATGAATATGAGTAGTTAAGACAAAATGTCTATCAGAGTACCTGTCAGCTCTTATGTTCTTCAGTCTTCTTGGCTAAGTAACACTGCTGATACAGAAATGACCTGCATTTACCCTGCTTTAAGGTGGAAGTATGAACTAGGTAATATCCTGAGATCTCTGCTTGCCCTTTGATTCACAGAGTAGTATTAAATGGAATATGCTGCAGGAGAGCAGGATATGGCACTCCTCCCTCTCTTGTTCCTATTTTTTTATGGAGACAAAAAAATATTATCCAGTTTAAGTCTGTTTAGTGAATAATCTAAGTGGAAAAACGGTTAATTTGGGAAGTAATGGATGTGTTTTGATAAATGGCTAATCACTTTGTTAAAAATGTTTTGAAATTGCCTTTTGTGCAATAATTTAGCTGTGGAATAAGCAACTCGAGCAACTGATGTATTGGCAGGCACCTACCTAGTAAATAAATTCTAAATTACTCACTCTGATAAACATCAGTAAGCGTGGTAGCAGCTGGTTATCCCTTTTCCCTTCTATAAAGCTGTGGACAGTCTGTCATTGTCAGCTCTTCTTGGAAGTAACTTCTGCTTTTCGGTGATGAGCGACATCACTCTTTCATTTTGTGCTTTGTTCAAGGAACCTCTGCCTCACTAACTTTGACTGAGGCTTGCTGCGTTTTCTTTTTAAACAGGTCGCTTGCAAATGGAAAAGAAAATGTAAACATGTACCCTGTTTCTTTTCCCGAAGTCTTTTTCTCCCTTTTTGCCCATGAGCTGGGTTGTGCTGTAGAGAAATGAGGTCTTGTCTAGTGAAGGGATACTCAGAGCTGACCAAATAACAGGAGACGTTTTCATCTTAGTGACAGAGAGGAGCAAATAGATGTGTCTTCCCTGATCCTGGCTTTGCAATTGCAGCGAGAGCAAGGCAGACGCTAGAGACCGAGTATGTTAGAGCCAGCTCGCTGCTCGAAGGAGATGAAAAGAGATAGTTGAATGCTGAGGCTTGTTTTTCTTTTCTTTTCCCTTCTTTCTTACCTTGAAAACATGCTGGAAGGTGATACAAATCTTAATTGCATGTGTTTTCACTAGTTGGAATGGGGAAACCAATAACTGTAAGTTATACTCTTAAACTGGAGATGTGCGAGGAACAGACACTTCCCTGGAAAATGGAAAGCAGTTAATTGCCTGGGAACACCAATACTGTCTTGCTCACAATATACCAAAAGTCCCTAGTAGCTGAGTATATTGTTCTTAGTCTCTTCATTTCATCTATGTGGATATGATTGTTCAAATGCAGTGACCTAAACTTATTAATACATTGAAATGAGTTTTTTTTAACTGCCTTGATCTTCAAAGTACTTTTGACAGATGGGCAATGTGCTATTCCCTATCTTATGATCAGATCACCTCTGAGGTACCTCTAGAATAAATGTGTAATACAATGAATTGTTTTTTCCATCTAAATATCTTATGTCAACCTGTTTTTGAATCTTCCTGAGAATGGGCTCCCAACATAACTTGGACTTGCTTAAAGGCTTGTCTACATTATGACAGCTTCTTTAGGCTGTTCTGCACTTGGTTTGGATTTTAAAGATCACTAAGTTAATATTTTTGTAGTTTAAAATAGTGATTTTTTAGCAGGACAGGGTACAGCTTTTTGAGACAAAAGTTCTAAATGAACATTAGTATCTTTAATATATGAGGTATCTGACCTCACTGTGGTGAATCAGTTAAGAGATGCTTGTGATTGTCTGCTGGCTGAAAATAAACCAGCTGTTATTTATTCTGAAGGTATTCAGAAAACACACGCTTGTTAATGATCCATTGCATGATCTGGCATCTGGTAAACTAATATACTGTCATCTTTACAGTGAAAGCCACCACAAATCATTAAAGACTTTGAGAGCCATTCAACTTCTTTATGCTTTCTAAAATACACTAATTATGGTAAAAATTATTCTTATTAGCAACATTATTGAAAGATGGCAACCCAAGACCAACCTTTTAGCAGAAACAGTTTGCATAGATGATAACAAGCGTGAATTCTACAATAGCTTCCCTCTTAAGCAAGCAGGTGGCTGTGGTTAGTAGTGTTTAATTTCTGTCTTGCCCATGGCAGGATACGGTGGAGGTAATTCTTCTTGGAATCTTGTAATTTAAACAATTTTATTGATCCCTTCCCTGGAAAACTGAGCATCTGGAGCTATCTTGTCTCACTTGTGTTTGTTTCAGTGTGACTTCCTATGATAAGAATTATTTTTCACTTTTAAACTTGTATGCGTGCCCCCTTGAAAGGGGAACAACGACGATGTCAACCTGTTTTTGAATCTTCCTGAGACTGGGCTCCCAACATAACTTGGACTTGCTTAAAGGCTTGTCTACATTATGACACTTCTTTTGGCTGTTCTGCACTTGGTTTGGATTTAAAAACAAAACACCACCATATTTAGCTATTGTTAACACTTTGTAGAATTAGCAGAAAAATACTACTTTTTACCATGTTAAGTGTTACCATGTTCAGGGTTCTGGGTGTGGATGACACCCAGATGATGCAAGATAACTTAAATTTTTTTTTTATACTGTATATTTTTATTCTGTATATTTGTGATTGGCAGCCACTTGGAGGATAATAGCTGTGGTTTTAAAAGCCCAAATTAATGAATCAAAACTTGCTCAAGTGGAGAAAGCGTTAGAAGAGAAATGAAGGCTCTGAAATAGAAAGGACACAATTTATTCCCTCACTGAAATGAGGAAGTACTGGCAATAACATTTGGAGATGGAATCTCGAAGACCTATTTCAACTATTAGGATCTCCTTGTTAGATCCTTCAGTTTAGTTTGGTATTGGTTTTTTCTCTTTTAGTGGCCTTGTGAAGCAGCAGATAGGAATGTAATGCAGGTGATTTAAAGATGGAGGGACCGCAAAGCCCATTTTTGAAAAGGCCAGATATCTCTCTGTCTGTACAATAACTGTCTTTCAAAGGCTTGTCACCTTTTAAACTTTACATCACTTGTTGCAGAGGTTGGCGTAGTGGTTTATTTTCTATCGTAACTGTTCTCTGCGTAAAGCATTTCTTCCGACGTTCTTTATAGGTGACCTTTCCTTAGCTTAAGTTCATGCCCTTTGTTCTTATATTTGACACAACCTCCTATAGCCTTATAAACTGTACGTGTTCCTGACAGAACTCTAACTTGGTGCACGCTCCTGCTAATTTCTTCTTCCAAAGGCTAAACCTCATTTCTCTAAGCTTGTTATTGCCCCAGATCTTTCGGTACCTGCATGCGTTCTGAGTGATCTATTTTTCCTTTTTTTTGCCCACTTCTCATAAAGCAGCGGTTGGAAATGTGAGCGTTACATGCAACAGATGATGTTCCTCTGACTTACGGCATGTTCATGCTCCTTGTTTATTCACTTTTAAATGACTTGGCATATTTACTGCTCTTGAACCTAGAGTGCTATAGGATTAGATTTAATAATTTCCTGGTAACATCTTTTCAGTTAAAGCCTCTTTCTAATTGGCAGCTAAAGAAATGACCTTATTCTAAGGGCACATCTGCATTGCAGAAAACTAGCTCCGGTACCATATGCAGTCTAGCTTTTGTATCGGATGAATTTCTGAACAAGTTCATTTATGTACCTGAGAAATGTCTACGCAGGGTTGAGCTAAATCTGTGGGAATTTTCTCTGAACTTTGTGATAATTGACTTAAGTTATTTTTTTGATGATAGGAAATGAACAAAAAACAAATCTTGAGTCTTTGTTAGAATTGTTGCTAAATGCCTTTTTTGACTGTCCATATTACCTTTTATGTTTGAGGGCCCAGTTAGCTCTTATTGTAATAAGGAGTCTCTCCTGTAACATTACATTCATAGGAACCGGAGGTAAAGGTAAATGGTGTCTCTTGTTCTTTTACTGTCAGTGCTTTCTGTTATATCAGAATTGTTGATCAAATTATTGGGAAAAGCTTTCCCTTTTCAGTGCCTTAGATATCTTTTATTAAAATCTCAATTTTTTCCCTTATTTTCTCCAAAGCTAAGCTGCCTGGAATCTTGAGAAAGTAAAATGTTCTGTGGTATAAGCTAAAGCTGATCAGATTCTGATAAAGGATACTTTCTATAGGGCATAAAAATCATCTGACACTCACTTTACAAAATATTTGAACACTTACGTAATCACCTTAGTTGTACCATTACCACATATACCATAAATATCAAACCATGTATCTCTTTTCCATGTCTTATTTTATTATTACTTATGAGTATATATTACTTATTATTACTCATTTTATTATTACTTCTGTGTGCCTGAAAACTCTTATTTGTAACTATACAACTTCACTGCTTATCTTCTGAAATCAGTTAAAACTATAAAACTTTCTGGTTTGTGATGGTGCCCTGCTGCAGGGCGTATTGCAAGCGTCTGTTGATTTATTTTGCCTTCCTGTAAGGGAAGGGGCCAATTTAATAATTACCACATAAAATTCAGTTTTGCCCTGCGCAAAACAATAGAAAACAGGCTTTCTAAGGAAACTGTCCTGGTTGATTAGATAATTATATTCTCTCTAGAATTCTGTTTTTTTAATTAACTGTATAGAGGGATTATGAACTTCATAATAAATGGCTTTGAAGCTTTCTGTAGAACTGTACTCTTAAATTCAGTGCAACATGCTGGTTGTGTCTGTATTAAATAACAGTATAGGATGTTATCAGATTATTCTTGTGGTGCAGCATAACTTAGAATTCTTCAGTGCTCTTGCTGTTGCGTCTTTACCACGCAATCCTTCTGCTTTTAAATATGATTTCTTCTGTTGTGTAACTGAACAGTTTTGGAAGTATTTCTTTTTTTCTAATGCCCCTACAATCCAATCCTGTGCATCCATTTCTCCTGCTGTCTTATTGTAATTATTTCTTCTTTCAGAGTTTTTTTTATTTAATCCTGTAAATAATCTTTCCCTTCTCTATCCCAGGCCAAATTCTGGAAAAACATAAACGAATACGATCCATCACAGTGTTGCCACTGACTCGATGTTTTGTCATGGACACTGAGAATTCAGAAGTTCTCTTAGTAAAATGCCTTCAGGGTTGAGCCCTGTTGTTAGTTTGTATTGATAGTTGTTATACAGAGATACGTGGTACTGGATGTTGGGTACGTGGTTTGAGCAAGCACTCTCTGTCTAACCAGAGTTTTGAAGAAGGTACTTTATTTTGGTATCCATTGTTGGATTATATCCTTATATTCAAGTTCCAGCCCATCCCAGGAACTGGGAGTTGAGCATACTGTTTAACCAGATACACCCAGAGGGAGGTAATCACGTGTTTTCACGTCTTTTCTTTGGTATGTGTCACTCTCATTTCCTAGCTCTGCAGAGTTAAGGGTTGTCACCAAGATATACTGTGGTGAAAAATCAGCCAAGTGTAGGGGTCAGTAGTGACTTCTTTATGGAAAGAGAAAATAATATAAGGAAATGCCTAAGGGAAGGGATGACCCTTTTAAATAGAGCAGACTTAAGGATTCTCTCTGAGAATGGGGGGGGGGGGGGAGGGGGATCCTCAAATCTAGAATTATTTGTGCATAAGCAGGTACCCAAGCACAAAAATGTATGCATATATACACATGCTAAACTGAAGACTTTGATCTTATGCCAGTTCTTAGACCTTGGCTTCATCTGTGGCATGTGGTTGGGCTGATGGGCACAAAAATCTAGGGCAAGATCTACTCTGTAGGAGGGAGGAATCAAGCCGTACTGGTTGCTACTGGGACTCTTACTTTCTGTCATAGAAATCAAAGCCAAACGGAAAAGTTGCACAAAGGTTCTGTTGCTTGGTTTTGGGATTTAATAGTCTTAGCTGACTTTGAATAACGTTTTTGGTTGTGCCTTATTAAAAACAAAAAAACTTTTGAAATGTGTTAATATTGAGAAAATTTCACTTTCTGATTCTTTAAATTAGACCACACTTTCCTCAAGTCTGATATTGCTAACATGGAGCACTTTTCTACGTTTGCTTACAAATAGCTAACAGACTGAATACAAAATATGAATAAGCCAGAAACATATAGCTCCTAGACAAGCAATTTTTAAAAATCGCATTATGTATACTGAATGCCTAACTGACCTTTTCTGCTGTTTCTTAAATCTTTTAAAAATTCATCTAATTTCAAAGCCAGAGTATTAGCCCATTTATATGTAAATTGCCTTTAATTCATGCATTGATTTGAAAGACTAATCCAAAAGATCCTTTACCACAGGTGACCTTTTTGACACTGTACTTCTGGGAAGACTGTAAAGTGGTTTCTTACGACCTCACATCCACCTGTAGCATAACATATGCCTACTTCAGTCTGTATAAATCAGTCATAAGAGTGGTTTTCAACCAACACTGAATTTTTAATACTGTAACTGTCTTGGTTAATATTATAGTTAAAATAGCTCCTTTTTGAACTAATGACTTTTATGTTGGCATTCTTGCTTATTTTAGATGTTAAACACAATTAAGGTGTTTACTGATTATGCCCCTTGAATAACAAATAGTATAATCTTGCTGTCACATGATAGTCTCCTAGGACTGTAGGCTTCAACGAAGGTTAAATATTATTGTCCAGAACGTCATGCCTCTAGAAAAGCTGCTAAAACAAATGTGACGGTTAATTCTACTCTTTTCTGTAGGAAAGGGAAAGCTCGCTCTTTTTCCCAGGAGATTATACAAACTGGGCTTCTTATGTTTGATGGGTTCTAAATTTATATTTTTATCTGCTTACTCTCTCAAAAGCAGCTCTTGTGCTGCTGTGTACGTTCCACTGCGGAGAGTGAGGGATCACCCAGCCTGATGGACAGTCTCATTATTTACTTTTTCCTCACTGTGGCAGGTTATTAGTGAGAGGCTGCAAAATAATTGCTGAAGTACTGCAGTTTGTTTATCACTTAAGTATAATAGTTTAAAAAGAAGATATTTTGGTTTCTCTTTTCAAATAGACTTTCTTTTTTAAATTAAAGCTTCAGAAGAAACATTGTGCAAAGATCTAACCTTAAAGACTGTTGGCTCTGTACATGGTCATCTGTAAGACAACAAATAATCTGATATTCTCAAAATATTTTAGTTCTGATGTGATTACTTTTTGTGGACTAAGCAAAACCAGAATCTGCCTTTTAATCCACTTAAGCAGTGAAGTATACCAGGCATTGCATTTTTATATTATTATACAATAAGTGAAGACTGTCTGTGTTTTTCATATGAGAAAGCATTGAATACTTTACACTGCCGAGTTTTAATAAAGGAATGATGCTTTACGAAGTTACGTGCTTGTGCACTGAAAATCGTAAGAAGATGCATGAAGTTATAGTAATAGCAATTAAAAGAAAGGAGATGGTATGGCCTCCAGACTGGTCTGTCTATAACTATCACATCCATTTTCAATCCTATCAGGCTAAATTAGTATTAATGGTCTTGGTGGGAAGCCAGGTCTGTCCACTTACTTTTGGCCAAGGGATTTTTTCTTTCCAGAAGAATGAGTTCAAGATGGCATGAGAAGCAATGTTTTGTCAACTGTAAAATTTTAAGAAAACCACTTGCCCGCCACTGTTTGCAGGATAATATAAATTGTTGTAATGTTTGAAGACTTATTACAGGTTTAAATGCATAGAATAGTGCACACCAAGTTAATGGAATCCTGGATGATGATGATGATAAAACCGCACAGCAGAAATTGCTCTAAAAGGAGCATTTCCTGAAATAAATTCTAAATAGTTAAACTATCAACTTACAGCTAAAACAGTAGCTATTATTTTTATATATGCTTGGATTGTGGAGATTTCCTACCATTAATAAATTATATGTCGCTACTGGGTATAGATAGGCTTCTTTTGCTTCTAAAATATTGACTAAGCATTTAGTTGCAAGGAGTAAACAGTGTTATCTCTGCATATAAGGGTTAAATGAATTTTATTAAATAAGTAAGCATGCAGGAACACTGAAGAACATACTCAGCAAAACAAGAAATTATTGCTTGGATTAGACTTGGTAAATTTGTTGGTAAGGTTGAACAGAGTTATGTTCAAAATATGGAAAAAACATAATAGGAGGAGATCCTAATGGTCTGGCTTTGTACTGAAGGCCTGAATAAGAGCTGGACTGAACATCTGTAGCTGTGAAAGTCATCTGCATGAGGAAACCAGAAAAGAATATTCATTATTAGTCTTATTTGCTATGGCAGTAGAATTATGTGCCCAAAAATTAGAGATAATTGGGTAATTAAAGGAATAGGTGTAGGACAAGCCACCAAAAATCAACTGCACATGCTAACAATGTGGTGGTGTTTAACTGAGCCATGACCAAGAACTAATTAGATTGCTAATTTTGGAAGCTCCTCTGGGTTTGAAGATACTCTTCAAAAGCTTGAAATGGCAATATTAGATTTAGAAGGTAGTATCCATGTAAAGAATACTTTGAATTTGTTTCATTATTATCGTAACATGCTATGAAAGGAGATAAATGTTTTTATTTCTGGTCTTGCACTTGTGTAAGTATATGTACATATGTATGTATACAGGCTTGTTACCAGAGGAAAAAAATGCAAGAGTAGCAATATAAATAATGAATAGGACTAAGAGGGGGGAAAAGGAAAGCTTTGATTTGTGCTAGTATTTAAACACTATTCTTTATCTGTTTGCATTGGCTAGATAACAGTACACTAAATAAAGAGCTATTTTTACCTTCTGGTATGCATGTGGGAAAGATGCAGAGGAAAAGCAAAGACGGACATTCTTGTGAGTTTTTGAATAAGTGGAAAATATGCTCTGCTAGTAAGAGGGAAGAGTGAGAATACTTTTGCTTGTATTATCATTGCAGCTAAGAATCTGTCCCAGGGATTACACTGTTGCTGAAAGCTAAGTCCATTACCCTCCCTCCCCATCCCTGGACTGTAGGGTTTTTTATTTGATATGGAAAAGCTGAATTTTTGATTTTGGGTGTCAGTGCAGAAAAAACAGACATCACACGCAGCTTTATGTGCATATGAGCATGAGACTCAGTCTTTTCAAATAAAACAGCTGAAAACTCTAGGCCAACAGTCGTTGCACATATGACTTATTTCATGCATTTACTGGGCACTGAGCCTAAAAAAATTAGGAACTTCATTGATACCTTGTCTGTAATTGTTTGACTGGTATTTCTGTTTAAGTATAAAGGGGTGTTCCAGTATAAAGTGGAAGGTGAACCTGTACTATATATTAAATTAAATATCACTTTGAACTGATGTGAAATATTAGCAGGAGCTTTCAGTATCCATCATGTGAACTGGTTGCCTCCCCAGCTCAGCGGCTGCTGGAGAGCTCCCTTCAGCACGGTGAATACCAAACACGTCTCTGAGCAGAGCTGCTTTCTAGTAAAGCCTCTGCTGTGCAGGTAGCATTTAATGGGCTGGGACTTACGACTTTATGGAAGTCGATACACGAGAGATGAATTTATGTGCAAAACTGGGAGGATCAAGGAGATTGATAATGATACATTCACAGGTAACTGTCATGAGGGACAGGACTGTAATGCTGGGGATAAATGAAGATCTTGGCTCAGCAAGATAGCACTTCACTGAGTGACAGCAAAAATAAGATGATAGAAAAGATTTATATTGATCAAAAGAAATACTAGCCTTGGGCTAAAGGAACAAAGGGATTAACAGGAAGCGATGCAACTGGCACTCAGTGACTAAACTCTGGCAAGATTCAGTGGACACACCTTGGAAAACGAGTGGATTCACGTGTCGGGGTTTGATAGCTGAAGTATTCTTCTACTAGACATAAAAAGAAAAAGGGTATGTAAAGGGGCACGTGGAATAGTCCTCAGGTCCTCTTCAGTTTTTCTTAAACAGTCACATTACTGTAAAGGCACCCACTGATGTTACAGACTCGGGAAGGGCTGCATCGACTTTTCAGTGCTGTGGAGGCAGCTTTGCTCTGGGACTGCCGTGTACGTGGTGGGCGACGTGACTTACTGCCCACCAAGCGGATAACTGAACTTGCTTTCAAATGAGATGTTCCAGTTCACTAAGTTTAGTGCGCTGTGTTAGTGCACTCATTTTTTTTTTTTTTTTGAGTTGTGCATGATTGCAAGGAGAATTGGGGCCCTTTCCGAAGATAGATTCATGACTGCAGTGTCTACTGTAATTTCTACGCCGTGCGTTGCGCCTGATTACAACAGCAATACACGGATAAAGCAGGAAATGCATTTTTCCTTTGGAGGAAAGAAATCACACATCCTGCTGTGTCACCGAGGCTTTGAGCAGTGTCGTTTCTCAGCACGTATCAGCTGTTCAGTGAGAGGTTCACCGCTCTCTCTCCGGTCATCTGGTAAATGAAGTACCTTGTGCTCCCTGTGAGCTTCTGAAATGAAGGGCCTGAGACACTGTAAAGCTTTCTGCCTTGACCCCTCCTGCGTCTCAGAAGGGCAACAACAGTATAATAAAACAAATGGTAGGAAAGACAACGATTAGATAAGTTCAGGCTGGTTGTTTGTTGTTTCAGTTGTAGCTGAACAGCCCTTTCAGTGCTGTTGGAAAATGGAGCCTGAACCATGAGGGAGGGGAGCACAGGAATTTGGGGATGAGGAGAAGGTGGACAAATGTGTCTGAAGCAGTCTGGTGTGGCTGAATGGGTGCTCTGAAATGGTCCTCAGGTGGTGTAATTGGCAAATTCATGCAAAGTGAAATTGGTCTCTTAAACTTGTATTGCAATGTTATTTCTGTCCTCCTTCGGTATGTTTCTGGGATACTCTGGTTGATACAGAGGGCAACCGCACAGCAAGGCAATGCGCTTGGGCCCGCTCGCCTAGAGTTTAGCCTGGAATTTTCAAAGAGCCAAAGGAACCATCTCAGCTGTAATTCAGCGGGCTCTGAGCATTTAACTCGCCTGTTTTCTATATCCATTTTATAGCAGTAAATCACAGAATCACAGAATCACAGAATCGTTTAGGTTGGAAGGGACCTCTGGAGATCATCTAGTCCAACCTCCCTGCTCAAGCAGGGTCACCTAGAGCATATTGCCCAGGATCACATCCAGACGGGTTTGACGGGTTTGACGGGTTAAATGAATGAAACCACATCAAAATTGCCTGAAGAAACCCCCTCTAGCAGAGGGGAATTCTTTAGTGATATTCTTATTTTCTGTAGCGCTTTTGCTTGCATCTTGGGCACGAGGCAGTAGGAGAGTAAAACAGAGCTGTCTCTTAGCTCCTTGAGATACTGTCTTCTGTGAAAGCACCCTCCTTAGCCCTATACACAAAACCATTTGAGGTGAGAGTTGGTCTGATCGTTGTTGTTCAGACCCTAAGGCTTTCCGAACGTAGTCCAGAAATATGGCAGCAAAACTATTTCTTTTAGCTTTTGGTGAGCCAAATCTTTTAAAGCTGTTTTTTCCCATATGTTAACTGATATCTCCTTAGACATGATATAAATTCTAAAATGACTTTACTTCAGAAGGTTAAGTCTGTTTTTTATGGTAGTATGTAGCAACAAAATACCTTTTCAGTGAAATTCAATTATATTTAAAAGTGTAAACGCTTGACTATGAAAAGTTTGTCTTAAGAGAACAGTTTCATGCTTTGAAAATTTTTTTTGACAATTAGTCTCCCTTCACAGCATCTAAATTGAAAATGTTCTTGCATAATACTTTCTTCTTCCTACAGCTTTGTAGCTTCTAGGTTCTTCAATATTGATTTTGTTTTATCCTGTTCTTAATTTCTTCAGCATGTTCCTCTTCCTGTTCAAAAGGAATCATAGATCAGAACTAGGAATTTCAACAATCTTTTCCAGATCTTCTGTTAGAAAATGACTGATGTTCTGGTACTTCTGATCTTTGCTGTATGCAAGTATTCAGCAAAGAACTCATGAAAGGTTACCTCTTCCCAACGTACAGGCAATATCCTCAGGAGCTTTGTGTCTTGTGTTTCTTCTCACGCTTACATTTTGGTATTAGAGCAACTGCAGTATTTATATTTTTTATGAAGTTCAATTTGGAGCCTCTTTTTATTCTTCAGAAGCTTCCTTTTCGTGACAAGTGGCCCTGATTTTTGAGATGTTTACTATTTTTGGCTCTTGATGTGTTAGATAACCCAAGTATCACAGCATACTGGGAGAACACCATTTAGTCTTCTGTAAATAGCATTTCCTTGTGCAAATTGTTCAGAGCAAATTGTTTTGCTTGTCCAATTTGTCTTGTGTAATACGCAGTTAAACTGAAGTTTAAAGGTCATTTGCTCTTTCCATTTGCGGTCTATTTTATAGCTTAAGATACATTAACTTGCTTTGGGCTAATTTTTGGCTTGTGTAGAGCTTTAACCATGAGAGAGATCCATGCCTGATTCCCAAACTCAGTTTATTTTTTATATCTTTGTGGAAGAAAAAGCATCTGTTTTTTAGTAGTTTTTCCAGAACTTCCTGAAAATCTGTTAAAAGAGGATTGGTTAAAATTAAAGTATCTTAATTTAAGATCAAATCCTGTAATTGTGCATGTTCATGATGGATTTAAATGGTGAATGATACTTTGAGATGATGGACTTTGTTACTTTGTTACAACAAATACGTCTCTTGCTATAGGTTTTGGTACAGTGCTACGCATAATGCTATCTCTGTGTACATCTCAATTATATCATTAGACACATGGTTTTAAAAAGTTATAACAGTAATAGTAAAAACGTTTTAAAATCCTAGATGGGTATGTTTGTTTCCTATTCTGTTTCTTGAAGTTGGGAAAATGAGGTAATTGTATGTTGCACTTAACGGGAAGTTGTGGGACAGCTGAGCTGTTCCAACAACTTGTTGCCTGTGGCAAGGCTGCTGCTAGTCTCTCCTGACATATGCTGGACCCATCCCTGAGCCACTTCAACTTCTAAAGCTGCACAGTGTGCTCCCGGGGAGTCCGTGTGTTCTCACCACAGGGCTGGACGAGTGCCAGAGCGGATGCTGGGTGGGCAGGGGGCACGCACCTGGCAAGAGAGCGGACGTGAAAGAGGGGAGGAATTCAGGGGTGAGAAAAGGTACAGCTTCTTCCCCTTTGAGAACCAAACTCCTAACTTTCTTGGCCATCTTTTGTGATCTCACTCTTTAGACTTCCATGTAGCAATGAAATGCAGCCGTGCTTGTGCTGAAAGTATTGAAAAGGGCTTATTTTAGATTGAAAAGCCTGAGATGTTAACGTTTAAATAGGGAAATTGTTCAGTTTTTCAAAAAGCTAATTTTGAAAGATGTAAGTTGTAGGTCAATTTCATTTGACACTATCCCTTTAAGAAGAAACCTCTCATTTTTCTGACTAAAATTAATCATTGTTTCCTGCTATTTAAGCTGTTGCTGAGCAGATTAAATCATGTAATTTGACTTTTTTTAAACCCTTCTTTTTGCAAGGAGGGCAGTCTAAATGAATGGGTAGTTGAGGGGAGGGGAAGGGCTTGCTAGACTTCTCTATCAGGGTTATCTTGTATTCGTTTCATACTCCTCTCAATATCACAATGAAACTACTTCATTGTGTAATTTCCATGCATCTCCTTTTGCCTTTTTTTTTTTTTTTTTTTTGCAATTCTAATACCTGCTTTTTTAGAATTGCTTTTTGCAATTCTAATACCTGCTTGCTATTGTATTGCAAAAGAATCAAGGAACCAGTGTATTTGCATGAAGGACATTTTAAATTCTAATGTCAAGGGTCATTAATCATTTTTGTTATAGCTATAAAGCTCTATTTCTACATACAGGAGAGACTGTTGGGTAGGAATCCATTTTGGAAACAAATCTTTCAGACTAACCTTTCACTTCCTGTGAATTGCAAAATACAAATTAAAAAGACTGTCAAGTCAAAATAGTTTACCCGTATTTTAATTTTGTCTATCTGTTATCCATAATATCTCTTTTGATACCATATAATGTTTTTAACATTTTCCAAAATTTATATTTCTTCCATTTTAATAATCGTTCTTCCTTCAGACTTTTTTCCAGATTTCTAGTTGCAAATATTTCCTGGAAAATACCTTAAAAGCATTTTTAAAATTGAAAATGAGATGTATATTTGCTGATTTGAATTAGACCTTGTTTTTTTTCCTGATAGCAGAAATATTTGTTTTCGCATGAAATTAGTCATTACTTAGTTAATGGGTAACGAGCTACATGTATGAAAACTTGTCATTTACAATCATTACAGTATTATCAGTAATAACAGTAATATCACAGAGGTCAGTTTGTCAGTGGCATGAATGGTTATAGATTCTGATGTTCTGAGTAATCTTAAAGCTAATTAAATACAGCTTTGTTGTCCTTAAGGTGCAGGGTGACCTTAAAGGCATTCACTGTTGGCTGGAAGCAAGCGTTGTGGGTTCCTCCTACACGCTGCTGTTAAAGGTTAACGTGACTTTTAGTTCATGTATTTATCTGCCTGGTTAGCTGCTGGTGGCTGTGGCTTGTAGGTGAATGGATGGCAATTTCCTTGTTAACTGAGTTCTACTGATGCAACATGGTGTTTTGAGTGGAGAGCAAAATTTGAGTGCAATACTTGGTCCTTAGTAGCTGTCATGGGTTGAACCTGCCTGTTTATCACTGTGTCGAAACTGAGGAATGATGTGCACGGGGTCTGTCTTTGCAGAGCCATTGACTTGCTTCTGGGTAGGCTCGTTGATGCCTTGCAATTTGACTAAGTTCAGGGCCAAAAAAGGCATGTTCCTTTTTTACTACATGTTTTCATATATGTTTATATGTTAAATAAACATGTCCCCAAGGATAAATGGTTACGGGGGGAAAAAAATAAATGTAACTTTAAAACCAAAATCCAAACACCAAAAAAAAAGGAGGTTCGTACTTAATCTGAAGTGGAAGTGTTCAGTGTAAGTTAGGAGGCAGGAAATGTAGTAAGTAGCAATGAGTTAAGTATCTACTGTAGTGTAAGCTATCAAATGGAAAGTAATGTATTAAGCATTAGTTGACCTTAATTACTTGTGACAAATGCCAGTGCACTGTTTTTGAGACATGTTAACAATTAAGTGCTGACTACAAGATTACTAAACATAAGAGGCAGAAGGAAGTGATTTCATAAGTAAGCAATCACGTTTTTATTAAAAAAGTATATAATGCTCCCTGATGCTCCGTTAGAGATTGGATTAGCATCTCAGTATAGTGGAAAATTTTTGTGTTGTAAAGATTACAATATTAGGCCTTTTTCTTCATCTACAGATGATATATGACTATTTTATTTATCAGGTACATAAGTTCATCACAAAGACTGTAATGTACTTAGCTGTCATTTTGTCTCCATTGGAAATAAAGGTATTCTATGCCCAATGAACTTGACATTGTGGAGTATAAGAAATATTAGAATTAGAGTAAAAAAATGTTTATTTTTTAATTGTTGTGAAAGGTGAAACATGCAAATATTACTTTGCTTAAAATTAGGAGATAACATGAATGGATAACATGAAGAGGACTCTTAAAAGAAAATGCGTCTGCCTTCCTACAGTCTGAAGCATAGAGAATCTCTTCATCCTGATTATAGTTTTTTTCTTCCTTGCTGCTGATTGCAGAATTAGTTTCTTGAAGAGTAGAGGAATCATAAACTTTTCCTTTTATTTACTTCTCCAACATCTAGACTTCTATTCCCACCCATTCATGTTATCTGGGATGCAAATCTGGGATGCAAATTTAAGAATCCAGAATCAGACCTCAATATTTTTTATTACTAATTTGTGGGGAAAGTCTGAGAAGGGGACAATCTTAATGTGAATGTGCTGTAAATCAGGAGTTTATTGTTTTTTGCTCTAAGTATTTATTTGCTCTTTAATTGGAGAAGCCAGTATTTTGTAGGAATAGTTGGCAAAGCTTTGCTTCAACCTTTAGATTAGTGCACTTTATGGAGATACTGCAACCTGGTTGTTCCGGTGTACTGAAAAGTACAGAAAGCTGCTCTTCCCTTCTGTGTAGTTCTACTGTGTGGGAACTTTCTCACTTTAGAGTCACCAAGAATTCACTTAACCATCCTCATCCCCTTACAGCATTATTATTATTATTTTTTAGTTTCCCTCCCTAGTTTTCTCTTTGGGGAATTTCTTAGTCTCCTTGAAAATGGCTGCTCTCAGATCTTCTCTTCTCTTACAAACCAACTGTATGCACTCCTGTGGATCAGCTGATCTCTGCATGGTGATAATTAACCAGTTTAAATGACTAGTATGTTAATTAATAATAAGATATTCTAATACCACGCCTTTTATCTTTCTTAAGACAGGACCTGACCTGTGAAAGACGGGAGTATGGCTTAGGAGGATCAAAGAACTTGCTGTTCTTCTCAAATCTTTAACAAGAGTAAACCCACTAGCTAGTGCTAGTACTTGACATTTTTCTTTCTGAGCTAGAGGACTCTTAAAAGAAAATGCATCTGCCTTCCTACAGTCTGAAGCATAGAGAATCTCTTCATCCTGATTATAGTTTTTTTTCTTCCTTGCTGCTGATTGCAGAATTAGTTTCTTGAAGAGTAGAGGAATCATAAACTTTTCCCTTTATTTACTTCTCCAACATCTAGACTTTTCAGAATTTTCCTTTCTAGAGGATTCTTCAGAGCATCTCTGGAAAACCCTATCTACTGACTTTGATGTTCTTGCAGCAAGTGTGAGGTATATAATACTGCAGATAGAAATTTTTGAAAATGCAGTTTGGTGACTTGGGTTTTTTTTTTTTTTAAAGTCAGTAAAACTTAACATTACATCCCCTTTGGGAAAAAAAACTATTTTTTTTCCATTATTTTAATGGCCTTTGGATGATTGCTTTTCAAATCAATGGACTTCCATTCATTACCTAAAAGAACAAAAAATTCTATTTCTTCTTTTCTTTTTTCCTGTCCGAGAAGCGTTTTTTCCCCCTTACTGATGATCCTCATGTGGTTTTATATACATCCTATCCTCCTCGAGCAGTGTCCAGAGCATATCTCATAGTGCTGCCTAGGGAAATTTTATCAGCCTCAGAATAATATTAAGAGGAAGAATCAAGCAATTAATTTCTTTCAAGGTAAGATCAGCATATCTGACTAGATATTATATTAGCGTGTAACAAAATTTCAAAGTTAATTTAGACTGTGTGAGGTAAAGTCACTCTTTTTCAAATGCATGAGGAGAGATGATTAAATTCCAGATTCCAGTGTAAATTAGCTTCTAAACATAGAGGTTTGCAGCTTGGATTGAATCAAAGAGTGTTTTGGTGGTTCGGCATTAACTATTTGATGCTGATGGCTTTGTTCTGTTCATTTCTGGAAATTATATCTCACTGGGGTTGTCCAATTCACAATATATAATGGATTAATGGTTTGGAACTTTATCTATAATTCTTTAGCTTTATGTTTAAACAGTTCATAAACTCTGATATCCTTTTTTTCCCCCCTCCCTTCTTGAATTCATTAACAAAATACAATAAAGGAAAACTAAGCCTTTCTTCATGTTTATGTAGAAAAATGCATTGCTATGTCAATATTCTAAACCACTATAATTTAATAATCAAGGACTTCAGAGGGAAGGAAAAGTCAAGTCTTTTTGAGTCTATTAAGAGCAGCTAAAACGGACAGAAATTCATCAAATGCCTGATGGATAGGGTGATTGCCTTTTTAAGGCTTACAAAGCTAGTGTGTCTTTTCTTCTTGGGAACTGTGTAATATTTTTACCATGCGTATGACAGCTGCTTGAATGGAATATCGGGCAACCATTATTTTTTCTTTGAATTGCTTTCATAGCTTCTGTGGAACTAACTCTAATTCTAAAATATATTCTATGAAAGCATGATTGGAGTGTATTGGGCTGGACGCAGCTTGATCTGACCTTGCTTCCTGCCATTGGCTGTTGTCCTAGGAGATGTATCAAGCAGTGGTCCCATATCGTTCCCTAGGAATTCTGCTCACTTTCCAGTGTGGTGGTTTTGCTCTCTGTGGCCTCACTTCCATGAGTCCTTCCTTTGTCGTATTCCGCTCAGTTGGCTTGGATTATGTGAACCGTCCTACTCTGAGAGAGCATTGGCATATCTAGGACAGCACTGTGCCTGACAACAGCAATTTGAGATGTTGGTTAGGGAGAGAACCTCAACCTGGCCACTTTCTGTGGTTCACTCTTCTGGTCCTCCCCTAGCACCTGCAGTCATTATCTTCAATCTTGACCTTCTTTCCTTTGCCTAGCAGCTCTAGTTCTGGCTTTTTAAATAGCTAAGACAACTTCTAATGATTTTAAAAATTAGCTTTGCTAATTCTAACACATCTTCACTGTTCCCAGTTCTCATTTTGTTGATATGTTTTCTGAATTACAATATGTAACTTCTCTGCTGGTCAGTCCTTTTTGAACTTTATTTCATTATGTGCTCTTCTTACTTCCAGGGTGCTTGCTGAGATGATTTTGAGGCAGGTGGTTGTAATTCTGTGTGGTGTTTTTTTTTTTTCCCATGCTACTTTTGCAGACAATATTGCCATGGAGTAAAGTATAGCCACTAAACTAAAACGAAATGCATGCTTTTTTGGATATGTGTAAGTGAGAGCGAATGGCTGAATACTCAGATAGGAAGAACGGTAGGAGGAAAAATGGTAGGAAGAAATGCTTTGTTTAATTATTTTCCTTTAGGTGCCCCCAAAAGATTAGAATTTGTTTAACAGATTTTTTTTTTAACCTACCTTCCTGTGAAAGGTTTATTTTGTTAGTAGACGATCCACTATCTCAGGGATCTCATTAAACGTTTTGAAACACTTGACTCTGCTTCTGCTTGCCGTATTGCTTTCATTACTGTTCCTTACATTAAAAAAGGGAGGGTAGGACAGGGTAGACTGCTGTTATCTAATATATAAAATGGACAGGATTGTTTGTCAGTGGTAAAACTTTAGTAAGCTGGAGATAGCTGCTTCCACAGACAGGGGAGGTTCTTTCAGTATTCCAGTGTGGATGTGTGTACGTCTGGTTTGAGCTAAGGAGGCAAGGGGCCAGTTGTGGTTTCTCAGCGTTCCCAGAAGCATCAACTCTTGAAGGCAATAGCTTTTGCCTTGGTGATGCCAAGTATGAACTATTCAGTGGCTTCTCTAGTATCATTTCCGGAACGGAGAACTAAGACTTTGGCAAAGAATCCATATTGTTAAGAATTTTAGGAAAAACAAACTGGCCCTTCTCTTCTTGGTTCTAAATTTATAGTCATATATTTATCCAAATCCTCTACTCAAAGGTATTCTTCCCCCCCCCGGTTGAAATTCTAAACTGCCGGGAAGCAATCTGAATAATTGATACCTCTTATTCCTCATTGTTCATTGCTTTTGCATAAAGAAAAAAAATGTCTTTTATAGTTTGCTCTGCTGTGTACTAAACTGGCTTTAGGCACACAAAAATTAGCAGCCATAGGGACTACCATTTCTGAGGAGGTTTTTCTTTTTCTGGCTAGTGTGATGGACCTACATTTTTAATTAACAAGTCAACAAGCACTAGTGCGGTATTATTGCCAACTAAGAGGGCTTAGGTGAAATGTAATAAGGCAAATCCGTAACTTATGTAAAAACCATTTTAATGAGTTAAATTACTCCAGAGATTAATCTGTCTTGATATAAAATGAAAATGCTTAGAGAAACAATTGCTATTCCATTTCTCTGGGAAACGGTAGGAGAAACAATTGCTATTTCATCTCCCTGGGAAAACATAGCTGTTTTCTTTCTGAAATGTTTTAGTGGCAGTTAGGATTAGATGTAACAGACTTCCACACTGGGAGCTAGTGAATATTTGAGGTTTATAACCAGCACAAATTTGATGTCAGATGAAGTACAAAATAGGACATTGCAATTCCTCCTTTCAAATATATCAATGCTAACATTTATTCCAGATGTGTGTGTGTCTCAAAGACAAGGAATTAGTTTTACAGACCAGTTTGACCCATTTCCTCTGAGATGTACTGGAACCTTTTCAGTGAAGGCTTTGCAGACCGCTGTCACAATATTAATAAATTTTAATTTTCTTTGGCACAAAGAAAGCATAATGCTAGTAGGCTTTGTATTTTTATGTAAATACTAGGATAAAAGTGAAGCTGCATAGCCTTGAAGCAGGATAAGGAACAGGGAGTGTATCTGAATGCTGTCTCCAGCTTTGTCACTGTTATGACTTTTGCCATGTTGTTTATCCTTTTGTGCCTTGTTCAGTAAAAAAAGGATAATGATATCTGTTCAGTGTTGTAAAGTGCGTTCAAGATGAGAAACATTTAATAGTGTGGTGGCACTACTTTTTCTGAATACGTTACTGCCAAGCTTGAGTTTTGAAAATGACTTTACCCCTTTGGGAGAGGACGTTCTCAAGTCTGTATCCCCCACCCAGGGCGTACGGAACGATTGTGCTTTGGAAAATTTAATGAGAGCACGGTTTTGAAAAGTGCTGCTGCTACAAGAGGGGAGGGTCATCTGTCACTGTGCTACCACAGTAAATTAGCGGCTGGTGTAATTTTTTGGTAGCACTCTTGAATTTCAGTGGTAGGTTAAAGATTTTGAGGAGTTAATCTTTAATTACTTGGAGCCAGTCGGGCTAGAAAATCTTGGATTTAATTCATCCTATAGGACTTTTCTTTAAGGAGAAAATAAAGGAATTTGACACAACTGAAGGTAGCTGTTACTGGTTACTCTACTAGCTTTTGCCTCTGTCATTCTGCTTCCTTCCTATGCAGTCATAGAACCTTTTTGGTTTTGATGCCAAGTGGCATGTTCTAGAAGCTCACCTGCTTTAAATGATTGTCTGAACAGAGAAGTTTACAAAATGCGGGCATTAATTATTTATTGTCTGATGGATGTGTAATTTTGTAAGAGCTTTAAAAACGGTCAACTTAGCTTAATTAGATGGAGGAAACATGAGTCCAAATGCTTCATTTCGTTACACCAGCAGCACTGAAGAGAGGTAGTTATGGTTCCAGAGCATAACGCTTCCGTCAGGAAGAAGTCCTGCTCACGGACACGGAGATGTCCTTCCGTTTCATGGTGGCGTTTACTGAGGAGAAATGTTTTTACCCACAGAATGAAGAGAATTGATAGACGGCACTTATACACAGCAACTGTCAGTTCTAGTTTAATAGCAACATCTGAATAAATGGTAGATACTATGGAGAAAATATTAAAATGCTACTCCGTCTCTGTGGATCAAGAATGTGACCTTTTAAAGTAACATTGGGGAGTGATTTGGGATAAGGTAGCAAAACTCTGTGGGTGTTTGAGGTCTTCAAACCACTAAGATACTTTCTTCATTGACTTTTTTTTTCTCTCTCCCCCCCGCCGCCCTCCCGATTATTTAGGTAATATACTAGAGGAGAGTGAAATATAAGCATAACATATAATAATATTTAAAGTGTCTCTTGACAGGTGACTACTGCTGGTGTTAGGATACTTGTATAAAATGTTATACCTATCAATAACAGACTGACAAGAGTAAAAAAGACAGTCACTACAAAAGGATGTCTTTATTTTGTCTATATTAATTTTCAGGGAGGGGGAAAGTGGGGGGCAGGAAAGTGTGATGCAGTATTTTAGGATATTCCAGGAGTGGTAGAAATACAATCCAGGTAAGTGTGTAGATTTGATGATTACTTAAGATACCAGAATTTATGCACCGCTATTTAGATAGCATTCTTTGAATAGCCTTCTGTTTTATATTTCATGCTGCTAGCCTCAGTATTGTAACTTATTTTTTAACCAGTGGAGGACATTCAAAAGTTTCAGGTATACGAGGCCATGGACATCTTCAGAGCTATCCCTCTTAATTTGTTTTCTTTTTTAATTGTGAAAATGAACTTGTGGCAAACTACGAGACTTCTCCACGCTTGAGTGTTGCATGATATTTTTACTTGCGTTCAACACCAACAGGCAAAACTTATTAGAATCAAGAAATCAAAAAGATTAGAAAAAGCAGGAACTCATTCCTGAGCGTTTCTGTAGTACAGTTAGGGTTTCTTGTCTTTCCCCACTTTGATTTCATGGAATAATTAAGAAAAATGTATGTGCTCAAGCCTGATGCATTGGTAGCAAAAGGCACATGCACAGAAAGGAGAATGAGTCAGCTTAATATAGTGGAATTACAATGTTATCCTCATCATGCAATGAAAATGCTTGTTATGTCCAAGACATTACCAGTTCATTCTTGTTATGTGAACATGATGCAATTATCAGCGCAGCCTTCCCTGGCCTTCTTTCCAGAACATCTCAAGTTCATTATTCTGTGTTTAGATATTTAGAAACCGAATTGAGCAGTACCATTTCATTACAAAATATAATGATTGGAAAAAGGGCAAATGGTTGCATCCGGAATCTTGCTCATCAGTTAATTCTTTATGATAGTATGGTAGCAATTGCATATGCAAAGTGAAATACTAATTACATTCTGTATTTCTGTATAACAATGTAGTGATTTTGTCAGTGCTATTTAGCTGAATAATGCTCACAGCCCAAATTATGGTAGAGTAATAAAAATAATCTGTTTAACTTGCTAGTAATGAATCTACAAAATGGGTTGATATTAATATTTTCACAACAAGCGGTTCATTTAAAACATAATTTGAACAGTACCCTATGTAGCTGCTGTGTCTATTGATATCAGTTGTGATTTCTTGTGGAGGATTTTTCATAGTGGGATGCTGGGAGGCTGGTGTCCAATTACCTAGATTTTTGCCCTGAAACTTGCTTTCTTTGGGAGCTTGTACTCAGTGGTAGAGTGGTGGATGTTTGGCTTTTTTTTTTTTTTTTTCCCCCTCTAATGGATAAGTAGAGAGAAGGTGGAAAGGGAAGACAGGAGGTTGCATTTTTTCCACTCACCTAGAAGCATTGTTTCATCCAGTTTCTAGCTATAAAACAGATGAGGTCTGAAATATGGTAGTTTATCAAAGCTCATTTCTCTTGCGTCTCCTTAAGAAGAATTTTGCTGTCATAAAGGCATGCTGCCTGACAGTGCAGCAGTTCAGTAGTTTACTCATGTAGGCTGGTTTTTATGTCTGCTTTTGGGGGGGGGGGGGCAAAATGGAAATGGGCCCCCAAAATGTGAGCAGTAGGCAGACATAGTAAGAGGCTTAATTATCCAGTTACTGTGTGTTTATTTAAAAAAAAAAAAAAAAAAAAAAAAAAAGCTAGGTGGTGTTTAAATACACCTGCAAGACTTGCAACAAGAAGCTCCCTTCCCCAGTTTAAACATTGCCTTCATAATAATAAACCATGATAGAGAAGTGAGAATTATTCACTCATGCCCAAGGCTTTGTCCTGCCAATGCAGTTGAAATCAAATAATCAATATAATTGCCAGATGTTATTGTATTAGGAAAGAGTATTGCTGATTAGGTTTCCCTTGTGGACAAGGAAAATTTTTTTGTTAACCGTAGAAAAAACATTGAAGTTTTAAGCCTAGAGTTCAGATGTTGATTGTCTTTTGAAATTAAACAGTAAATCATCTCTTTGAAACATGCTTTTGTCTGCTTTTGAGCAGATGTTGCTTTCACCAAAACCTCAAAAATCCTGTTGTGATCTTGTTTTTATTAAACTTGCTGGCGTTCCACGTTGATGGTCGTCTTTGGTACAGAGAGAGTAACAAGGGAGTTTGCTTTTCATCTTTTATCCTGGGGGTTCAGTACCTTACTATTTTAACGCTACCTTGCATTGACAGTAAGCTGTTAACGGAAATACGGTTTGCTCAGGAGAAGCTGAGCACCTAAATCATCCATCTGCTTGCAACTGTCTGTCTTCATTGATAACTAAATATTAGATGCCTGAAGTTAGATGGCGTGTATATCTGGGCTACTTGCACTTCTCTCAAGCTTTGTATCTCTGAATTGAGCAGTCAAAGTCTGCATGCCTCTCACCTCCACCCGTTCTGGCGTCAAAGGGTATCATGTTATTCTTGTGTTCTGTGGCTGCTCCTAGGGACACAGGAATTTGACATCCATGATTGCTTAGCAGGCTTGATTAGATTTTCCTTGCTGTGATTCTCTTTTGATAGTTAAAGTGTATAGAAAATCCAACACAACCCTGGCAGTGAAAACAAGAGGTTGAAACTGCCCATCCAAAGTCAACATGTGTATGACCCTACTTGCTCACGTCACACGCTTGTTCACTTCTTGCCAGTGTTACGTCGCTAGATCTCGACTTCCCTTCCCAGCAGGAGGTTGCTACTGCTCTGGGAAGGTTGGGCAGAAAGTTGTGTTGGTTTGTACTGTGCCACTGCTCGCAGTTACAGGCCTTAGGCATTATTGGCCGAGGTTCCTGGGTGTCCCCTATCATTTGTCTCTGTGCTCTGTCTGATCCCTAGAATTTTCATCCAGGATCTTTCCTCAAGCCATGGTCATGACCTTCTTTCCCAACCCTTTTTCTTTCAGAGACCACTGCTGCTTTTGGGGAATGCTTCTTTTTGGCCTCCTCCTCTTTCCAGAATCTTGGTTTGACTATGTGCAGGAACACAGTGCGTCTTCAGCCTCCTAACTGGTGGTTTTGTCTAACGTGACTCTTAACTGGAGGATTCGGGACTTGCCATTTTTAGTCCAGGTCTTACCAAAATTTACAACCTGCCTGAGCCAGTTGTGGCTAGCTAATAGCAGGCTTCTGCTTGAGGGTTGAAGTTCAGTTTTGGACGTTCATCCCCACCCATACATCCAATTATCTGCTGTCTGGTAGTGTTCACAATGTAACTTATTTTTTCATCTGTAACAGTTTCATGTTTAAATTGGTAAATGGTAGCTTCTCAGATGAAGTTAGGCTTTGCTGTTGTTTTGTTATTTCTGCTTTTAGAAGTGTGCGTTTCCTTACGTTGCATGGCATGCCTACCTTCCAAACAGATTGGAGTGGAGGGCAAAATTATTTCATCGCACTTTCTAGTGGCTTCTATGGGTGAACGACGCAACATCCATGCGGTCCCATTTTGTGAAAGAGGCTTGGGGTGAGATGGGAACAGAGGGAGGTTTGTATGTCTTTAGCCCAAGATTGCAACAGCAAAAGCCCTACCCACTTAGTCCCTGGTTGCTTGTACAATATTAATTTTTCACCTTGCAAATAAGCTATTAATTTGTGTGTTTAAGAAAAAAGACTTTGGAAGTACTGTCTGAGCATAACATAGCATAGTTAACCTTATAGAAGAAAAATTAATACCAAGTATGTGTGACTACTTGGTATTCCAATGTGGTATTTCATTAACATCGTAAGGTTGTTTTGCAATTGGTTTCCTAGGGAATTTGAAGCTTATTGTTGAAAGACTCCTGGTCCAGTAGTTGCACTCTCTGGAGAGCTCAGAAACTGCTTCTTTTGAGAACCGATTCCTTTCAGGGTCCCTGTGGTTGGTCCCATGATAATTACTCACACAAGTCTTGCTTTTTCTTCAGTAGTTATCAAAGGCAGATTTGTCTAATTTACTTTTTTGAAGATTTGGCCTTGAAATAGAGATGGACAACTTGGAATTTAAGAGCTTTTTCAATTTCAACAGACTTGTCCAGTATTAGGCCATCCTTAACAAACAACTCTTTGAAATGTAAGTTTAAGATGAACACACCAGAAACTATTAATGTTAAACATTTATTAAGTGAAATATTCCAACATCTCAATAGGCCTTTTTTTTTTTTTTTTTTTTTTTTTACTTGAGCTGTTCTGTAAATCTGTGAGATTTAATTTGAGATCCAGGGAGTGGATTTGATATTATAATATGGTAGCTGCTAAACCTAAATGTTCTAGAACTTTTTCATGTTTTAACTGGCTTTAATTTTCCTAAGTGTTATACATTCTAGATTGAAATCTAGCGTCATTAATGTCCTCTCAAAAATGTGCAGAGAACCCCTTTCTTAGAATAACAGAAAGTTGGAATACACCTTAAAAACACTGAGTATGATGAATTTGAGTTCTCCCAAATGTTGGTCATGTGGGTAAATTCTACCCCTCCTAGTCATTCTCAGGTCTGAGAATGATTCACTGCGAAGGGGTCCCTCCCTTTTCTTGGTAACTTTCAGCTGTTCTTAAACTTTGGTCCACAGTCAGAAGAGCATGGGCTTCTGCTTTTTGGAAGCCTTGAGTCAACTTGTACCTCTGCATTTCCACCAATTAAATTTCATTAAAAGACAGACAAATTACATTAAATAGCTGCCTAAAAAAACCCATCCAATATAAGCAGTTTACTTCCAAGTTGTTATATTCAAGGCAGAGCTATGTTTAGTGTTTAAGAACTGGCAATTTTTAGAGATTGACTATCCACATTCTTGATTATTGCTTCTTGCATTAGGCAGTATTGAAATATCTCTTTCTCAAATATTGTCTTAGAATACATTACTTTCGGGGAATGTTCCGCTCTAGTAATCAATTAGCCTTGACCCCACCAGTTTAGAGAATAAGAATCTTCCAGTTTTAAAACAAGTAACTTTCTTTTCAGTTCAGTAAGTTTGATAATCTGGATGCCTGAGCAGCCACTCATTTTAAAATAGCAGTCAAATAACTAAAGGATTCTGATTTGACTTGCTTCATTCAAATTACATGAATGCACAGAGTATGGGAAGCAAAGAGGAAGAATCAGAAGTTTGTGCAGTCACAGGAGTGTGATCTCATTGGGATAATGGATGTGCAGCAGGATAGTTACCTGCCGGGAGTGTTGAGGTGTGTGGATACAGGATGAGCAGGCTGGGAAGATGAGGACTGGGGTTGTACCCTATGGGAAGGAGTCGCCTCCATACCTGGAGCTTTGCTTTGAAAGAGAGGATGAGTCGGCTGAGCACTTCTGGGACAGACCAGTATGAGTGGTGTCATGGTAGGCATCTGCTACGGATAGACTGATCAAGGAGAGGGCGTAGGTGAAATGTTTAAAAGGCAAAGCAATTGAAGCAATCACTTGTATTAAATGCAAAAATTGCAAGTAGAAAAATGCAGTAAAAACCTTTTTTTTCTTTCAACCCTTCTTTTAAAAAATACATTTTAGTATGTACTATTCAGGAATCTGTGCGCCTCTGTTTATTCTTTTTCCTCACTCTGTACAATTCTGTTGCTTGCTATAAGGAACAAAATCTTATGTTAAAGAAAGAAAGGAAAATGAATGTTTTATGCCAAGCCGGCACAATTTTTTTGAAAAGATTTAACCACTGTTGTTCTTAGTGGCTGCAAATGTAAGCAAAACATGACACGCACGCACACTTTTGAACACCTCAACACATTTGAATAGGTTCCTGAATAGTGCAAGTAAGTGATCCTTAAAAATCATTCTTCTTCATAGTATTTTAAATTGAATACAGAGATCTGGAATACTTAGCATTAGTAACTGTTTTATAGAACCTTTTGCCTTGGCCCTTCTAAGACTAGGGGTTTGCAAAGAAGTGTTTCAATATGTTAGGAAGTATTTGCATATAATATTTAGCAGCTTGCATATTAGTATTTCTAAGATTATTACAAGTTTTCTTTTTTCCTCCTTTGATATTACTAAATCACAAAAAAGGGATTGAAATAAGAGGTGGGGAAAGGGGGAGGGGGGAGCAGGTGCACTTCTAAAAAGGAAAGATAGAAATAGATAAATTAGAACAGTTGTGCTCCTTAAAAGCCATTTTTCATTTTATGTTAAAAACAGGAAGATGGAGGCAAGTAAGGCTACAGAGAGTGAAAATGCAATGCAGAGTGAATGAGTAAGTTCATAGAAATCTAGATTTTTTTGGAATCCTGGTATTGTGACTTGAGAGAGGGATATCTTGGGGGCTTATTTGAGAGATGTGCTTTTCCTAGATTAGAAAATGGTCCTGTAAGACTAAAAATATTTTTCTTAAGAGGATTGGTGGATGGTATCTCAAACATACTTTTTTTTTTTTTTTGGGGGGGGGGGGGGAGAGGCAGTGTTTTTTACTTCAGGTGCACCAAAGAATTAGTGCCACTCTTTCCTTTGGAAGGAAGGAAGCCTGACGTTATGTGAGGTCACAGCACAGAGAGTAGCAGAGTTCACTTGTACTAATATGCAGTAAAGGGGTTTGCTGCATTGCAGGTTCCATAGCATTGTGAAATACAGATTATGTCAAGAAATAGCAGTATTTTTCAATATATAAACAGAATAGAAAGGAAAAAATTGATGTAAGGCAAGTAACAGATCTGGATTTCAGAAACTTTTCACATAGGACTGCTCAGGACTCTTACAGTAATACTTTAAAATAGCATACTGGATGATGGACAAGAATGAGTTATTGATGATTATACCAGAATAAGGATAAATGCATCAAGTCTTGAGACGTAAGTTGCTAAGAAAAGACTAAGGAGCTACATGAATATTTCTCTTAGTAGTATAGAAGACGAAAGCAAGCAAAGGGTGTTTTGTTATTGAGTTTTAAGATCTGTGCTCCTTTTAGGAAGGAGAAGTGGCATATGTGCAGCAGTAACACTAGGATGTCCTATCCTTCTCTGTGAGCAAAGGATGTGGTTTTTGCTTGGAGATTCTTCCTGTTTTGAGGCATGCAAAAGGCTAATTGGCAGCAAAAATCTATTGCCTAATAGATCGTAAAAGAACGGTGTTGATAAGGTGTATTCCATCAGAGTCCTAGGCACTTGAATAAGCGGCTTTTGCTTGCTGAATATGGAGGATTTGATTTTGGGTCAACCTTCACAAAATTCAAGATTAAACTTCGTATGTGCCTCTATGAGCAGAATGTTCTAATTTTCGGAAGTGTTCACTCTCCAATACTTTTCATTAATATTCGTGTAAGTATTTTTCAGCACAGTAGGAAGTTGATCTGAATTCTGGAATACAGCAAGCTGGCAGTGTAATAGATTTTTAACCATATTCTTTCCTAATGAGATGCATTTGCTTTATCAATATAAAGGAAACAGAAGAATAAGTGCAGGCATGGCTAGTGTGTAAAAGAAATCACAGGCCTGCCTGATAATAAAGAACTATTCAAGAGCAGTTCATCCTTGGGAAACGATTACCTTTGTCATCCAGCCAAGGTCAATGCTACATTCAGTTAATAGCTGCATCAAAGGCAGAAGTATAAATTAAAGGGATATCATAACCCCAAGTTAGTTTGGGCAGAAAATGCAAAATTTGGAAGAGCTTTTAGGGCGTCTCTTAGCCCTTCCCAGTTTTTGTGTGAGGTTTAGTGGTCTGATGGTAATTTTCACTATTAATAATTCTTTCCCAAATTGCTGCCTGAAGGGCCCAGGCAAGTCAAGTCTTGGTAGTGTTCTGGTAATACTAAGATGCTGTAGTCAGTAGGCAAAGGTCTTGATGGAGCCATCATGCTTTAAGCCTGGAAGTTGTCCTACTGAAATGAATTTGACTATTAATAATTGTCCCTGAGTAACAAGGAATCATGTTTTCTGTCCTTAAAAGCAGAACATTCCTAGTGCTGGAAAGACGTATATGTATGTGTATGCAGGCACATACACCAGCAGTTTGACTCTTAACAAGTAGTGTGCTATTACAGCCTACATTAATACATACGTAGAAGTTGTAACTTTATTTGTGTCTTAAATAGGTACATTTTTTGAAGGATTTGGCCTTTAGTTTTTCCTGTTAGTTGAACACTGGAAAAGTTGATTGGGAGGCGAGTCCTTTAGAATCCAAACATAAACCGAAGAGATTTAAGCAATCCCTTTTCCTTTTGTGCTCCCTCGCTCTGCCTCAAAAGTTGGTCTAAAACCCTTACCACTGGTTTTGTTGCAGCTTAATTTACAGTTATATATAGTTCTGCTCACTGACTTTTGCTTTGAAGTTTAACTTTTGAAATTTAACAGCATACATTATTATGCTATATTATAATGTGATTTAAAGCTGTTTGCTTGTGTCTACTTTAATTTAAAAAAAAAAAAAAAGGCAACTTAAAAAATGACTAAGATAAACCTTGAATGGTCTCAAGGCGATATCATGCTGTTACCGCATGGGAAACCTTGCTTCAAATCAGTTGTGCCTATTGAGAATGTTATTTTCTATAGCCTTGGTAGGGAAATAATAAACTAAGAGGAGATAAGGGTATTAGGGTGATGTTAAACTCTTGCAGCTACTCAGGTATACGTGCTTGAAAGAAACCAACTCATAGTGCTTTCTCCGATGGTGGCCCTCCTGCTTGATAAACTGGAAAAAAGTATCTCACTGTTCTCTTAAAAGCAACCCCCCCCCCCCCCCCGCCCCACAGAAATCCCCTTCCTCTTCATCCAGATGCTTTATGTGAAACTTGACCATGAGTAGGCTTCCTGTGTGCTGAGACTAGTACTTGTCCTATTGACTGTTGTTTCACTGTTTCCTTAGTCCTGGCTATCTGTATCCCCCGTCTCTGTTTTATCTATTCAAATTAGCGACTGATTTGGGCAGAGGTCATGCTGCTTTTTCTATCTGCCCGCGTGTGACACTGGTCCCATGTGCCTGCTGGAAGTATTTGGTACAAGAACGCTTGCAGCAACATTTAATCACATAACGCAGGCAGTGTCGACTCCCCATTGTAGACCCTGCCCATTTATGTAGCATGAGATGTTGAGAACGTTTTAGGCTTATTTTTTGGTTGTTTTGAATTTACAAATGGGTGTGTGTTTTATATTTCCATTTTTTTAAAAATACAATGGATATGAAAAGGAGGAAGAAAGAAATAGTTACGTTAATCAGAGTGGTCAGCTGTTGTTACTAGAGCACTCTTTGTATCAATTTTTAAAGAGTTTAATAACACATAGGGACAATTTCTCCTCTTTCTAGTCTGTACTTATCAAGCTTCACTGAAGTCAAGGAAGTTACTTTTCACGTACACCGCAGTAACGAGAACTTTAGATTCTCTTCTGCTAAAGGTTTCAGCATCTAGTAAGGGTTTTTTTCCCCTAGGTTGAAAACAAAATCAGCAGTGGGTAATAGCCTCTGTTTAAAAATCTTGGTATCTTGATGCACTGCTGGGAGCTTTTACTGGCTAGCTCTAGGGCAGTGGTTACCTTCAATATGAATTTTGGACCTAATTCTATGTTCACTTATTTCTGTAGATGAGATAAGGCTCTAATCTGATTTGCTTGTTTAAAGAGAGAGGACAATTTACACTCTTGGTTTTATTACATATTCTCATTTTGCAGTTCCATAAATGTGTATTATAAATACATGAGACTACCTGATTTTGCATGAGGCTATGAAATGCAGTGCCATCCCTTCAAACCTCTGAAGTTTATGCTGTGTACTAAATGCATAAGTAGTTCTGCTAGGCTTCCAAGATGCAATCCTTTCTGGGGTAGACTTTGGCAACGGCATAATTAACTGCTGCACTTTGTGGCTGTCTTTAGCTTGGGAAACGAGCAAGAATATCACACTGAATTGAAATTGAAATGATAAGGGTGCGCCTTAGCCAACTCAGTCTATCCGACCACTGTAACTACAAAAAGGAAAATAACTTTGTAATTCTGATGGATAAAGAATAAAACTTGTTTCACCCTGTTCGTATCAGTGAAGATGTTGAATACAGGCATCTGTGTAAAAATTAGTGCTGACAACTTTGGAGGAAGAAATGGAAAAGTGTTTACAAGAAACATTTTAAAACTAATTAGAATGGAAAGCAGTTTCTAGGTCTGACACAGAAAAGTGGTCTGCTGAACTTTTTTTTCCCTTTTCCCATTTATCAAAGAGATTTTTCATCATATTGCACATCTGCAGCCTTCAGAACAAATTCTGGCAAGAGTACTCAGCGTCACCATGAGAAAGAGCCTTAGATATTTCCCCAGGATAGAAGAAAAGCCAACCCCTATCAATTCCTATTTCTCAGACAGAATGATGCCTTTAACACTCTGTAATGAAAGTTTTTATATGTGAGAAGGATTACCAACTTCAGCCTGTATTGTTCTTTGATGTGCCCCAGAAATATTACAGCAGGAGTTATTAAAGAATAAATTGTGGGAACTGAGTAGCCCCACCAGCACAGTTTGTCTCTTTGCCCTTAACCAATTTGTGTCAGGGTGAATTCCCTCTTTCATGGGTCGTCTTGAGTTTCCCTAAGCTTTGCTGTGTTTTTTAATTGTGTACTATTCTGATGCATGTTAGTGGACTCCTGTTTTACATTCATAATCATAAACCTGTAACTTAACAGGGCAAAATGCACCAGTAACAATCCTGTGTCAGACACCTCTGGACAGCAGAGGTAAACCACCTCAGTCCTTTTAATGCAGAGGGATGGATCGCACAGAGGCGGCATTTCTGAGTGCCACTGAACCAGAAATTATTTGAACACTATTAGGTCTAAACCTTTAGCTAGCAGCTGTTGCCAGTCTCCAGAGAGTATTTGCTGTGACTTGTGGTTAGACTGTATGCAAGAAAGCCGTGAAGTGCAGGCATCTCAATGCACACCAGTCTGTTACCATTTTTTTAAATGTTTACAAAAAAAAAATAATAACATGCCATATATTCCAAGGGCTGCCGGAATGGGTCTGTGTTCCCACATATTGGGATGAATATACTGAACAATAATTTCCCTGTTTTTTCTCAACAGCTTAACATACAGAAAAGCATCAATATGAACACTGTATTTTGGTAACTTTATTTTCTGTAAGTAAGGAAATAAATTCATGCGCTACTCAAAATAACACATGAGCATGGACTGAAAGATAAATGTATGTATAAATGACTTCATGAACAGGAAATGGATACATTTTTGAGGACAAGTAGAAAAAGAGTTGGCACCAAATACAGTTTTGGATCCAGACATCAGTTCTGATATGCTTGTATTTTAAAATATTTTTAGACATAGAGCAAAACCTTCTCTCCTTCAGGGAACGTTGCACATTTCTAACTTTTAGTAATGTAGAAATAGAAATTAAAGGGAACTCTCTCAAGCTTTTTCACTTTGTTTTTAGTTCCTGCTTTGTGATAGCTTAAGATCAAGTTTTAAGCCTTGCCTAAAGTGCTGCTAATCTGTTCGCTTGATCTCTATAACTGTTTCCAAGAGGTTTTGAAGAGGCCAGAATAATGACTGTAAGGATGATATGTTTGGCTTTCCCCTTGCTTCTGAATACCTAAAAGAACACAGAGCCTCCTGCTGATAAAACAATTCTTTTTATGCTCTGTCCTACAGTAAAGCAGCCACATTTTCAGAGTTCTGTTTTTAAGTGAAGATGTACCCTGAGCAGAGGTATTTATACAACTGTGTAATCATTATAATGGCTCTTTTCAGGCAGAGTGAGACCTTTAAAATAAGGTCCTTTCCTATTCAAAACTCTGAGGTCATTAGAGGGAGGTGGCTAATACAGTCGGCTTTTGAATTCTAAAGGAGCCTTTGGGTTGGTTAAGAGTCACTGGTCTTTGCTGTTCCACCCACAGAATGTGAACAACGGTTTCCTGGAACTTGGGAGACCTGCTTTACTCTCACTTTTCACTGACGGGATATTTGGCATTGGCCAAATCACTTCCCATTCTTGTGTCTGTGCCCACGAATCCATCTCCCTAGCTTGTTGAATTAAGACTGCAAATTCCTTTTGTTTTCAGTGATTATGCCGAGGCTGCTGTTTAGCTTTCCTGATTTGACTTGGATCTTAGTTTTGCTGCAGTGCTGAGAGATGGTTCTTCTGTCTCCATATCTCAGTGGAAGGAGCATAAAGAAACTAGGATCAATTCAGCTTTGTGCTGGAGAGCAGTATGGTTACAGCTCTTTGGGCCAGAAGAGCCACTCGTTTTACCTCAGATATGAGAAGCTGAATACGAGTGGGTAGGTGACAACAGAAACATGTAAATTGCAATAAACGCTCCTGTAGCCTGCTGAGTGCCAGCTTCCCGCAGGAGATTCAGCAACGGTGCTACTGGTCCCCCTTTTAGGGGTTCTGAGCTCACAAGCTTATGTGCTATTGCGTAGTCTAAATCGCTGCTAGCTGAAGACGCTGACGGTTTCCTAGACTGGTGATGTTAACTGCTGCGTCTCATTCCAAAGTCCAGCTATATTTTCAGAGTGAAATTATTCCCATGTATATAACTTGTAAATTGGATTTTAGTTTGTCAAGAACTTTGGGATGTTTGGAGGTAATGCTGTTTAAATACACCTTACTCATTTTGTTGTAGGAGCTTATATTAAGTGAGATGTAACTGGGCTCTTACGTAGGTTATCTTGCGTCCTATATGAAAATTGATTTTCCTTGTATCCTTTTTAGACTTACCTTAGAGTATATTGCCGTACACAGTTTTGAAAGAATTGCATCCACCTTTCATCCTGACCAGAGGTAGAACATGGTTACTATGTGCTAGCATACCTTGGTAGTAATGCTTTTTCCAGAGTAACTTTCTCCTGAGATTCAGTCCTTTATTAGATTTTTTGATAAGCCTTGCACGAGCCCTGTAGGATGGAGATATGTATCTCTGAAATTGGCTGGAATGGACTTTTATTGTTTTTCTTTTTTAATATAGCATCATACAGCCATCGCTGTAATGGTGCGTAAGTGAGCATGATTTGATCCAAGTTAAAGATCTGAAAACCAAAGCCCTTTTCTATTGGTTCTGAGTTGGGGAGTCCTTCCCTAAAATTTTCAAAGATTTTTTCTGTTCAGTACAGTATTTGTATTAGACGTGGCACTGAAATTCATCAGCACATATTTAAGTGTTGTCTGGGATAGGAAGAGCCTTTTTAAAACTGTGCGTAAGGACATTTCTGAATCAGTCTCCAAACTCTAGAAACATCAGTTTCCTCTGCCTAGAGAGAAACTGAGACGTGGTGGCAGTGGCAGCTGAATCTTTGTGAAAATGCAGAAGAGCTATATTGGATCAATTTAATCAAGAATCTAGTCTTGAAAAAGACCACTAGAGATTGAAAGGCCACTGTTTTTATGGTGTAGCTTAAGACAGCTCTCCAAGGATTAATAAATTTTGCTGGTACTGCTGATGAGCCATTGCATCTGACAGTAATGGGGTAGCTGGTAACTTGATGGAATTCCAGACAATACAGACGTTTTACCATCTGCCTTGTTTGTTTTCGCTTGAATAACCCTTTGTCCGGTTCAAACTAAATAACGTTGGAAGAAGAGACTAGAGGAAAAAAAAAAAAAGTAGTCAAAATCTTGTTTCCTTAATTACAAAGCAAAATATTTAAAGTATTGGCTTTAAACTGTAATCAAACTTTTAAATTTAGTTTTATACCTGATTGCAAATAAAGACGTGCATATGACTTCAAAGACAAAGGACCAGTATTCCAACAGTCACCCTAAACTAAGTTACAATTTGAAAGTAAATATGAATTACTTTTTTCTACTTACAGTGGAAAACTTCTTTGACACTGAGGAGAAGAGACTGCAAACCAAGTTTTTTAAAAGGTGCAAAGGTAATGTTGATTAATGTGAGTTACTATGTGAATGCTGGATGGGCATTCATAACAGAACAAAAAGAGTAACAAATTAAACTTGCATTTAATTACAAAATACCTCACTTTCTCACTGTCCTCTACCATCCCTGTTTGGTCAATGATCCTTAACATACCCTCAAAAGCACCAAAATATTGGTGTACCTGGCATTTACAGCAGAAGCAGTGTTTGATGGAATTATTTCATAGATCTAAAGATTAAAAAGGCAGACTCCAGTGATCCGACTCCTCGCTACTTGACGAGGCCAAAGGACTTCCCCGAAATAATTCCTGCTTGTTTTAGGTCTTTCAGAAGGACATCTTAATCCTGATTGTTAAAAGTGACTTTTGATAGAAAATCTGCTACTGCTCTTGGTAACTTATTCAAGTAAGAAATTATCTTTGAGAAAAACAAACAAAATATATGCTTCCTACTTTTTTAATAGTTACAGCCTTCAATTGCTTAAAGTTTTTATATCTTTGTCTTTCTAGATTGTGAAGATGTCTGTTAGGAAATACATGTTCCTGGCTTTGTAGCTGCTTATGCGCTCCAGTCACTCCTCAAGCTTCTCTTTGATAAGCTAAATAGATGAAGTTCTTTAGCGTACAAAGTGTGTTCGTCTCTCCTCTGAATGTTCTCCAATATATTCACATGCTTTAAAAATTATAAATACTGGAATGAGGCAGTATTCCAGCTGTTTCTGCACCAGTGTCAAATACGGAAGGTAATTTAATATAATCACTGGATGTATTGGTAGGGGAGCAGACAAACTAATGTTAAAACCTTTGTTGCAATGTCATGCTGATACCTAAGTCGATCTGATTAATTCCTGCGACTCTAGGTCTCTTTTTCTAAACTGTGTATTCTCAGTGTAGTTTTCCATTGTGTAAATATGGCAACATACTTTTTGTTAGACTTTCATTTGGCACAACCTCTTTTCCTCTTTGCTCAGCTTTCCTGGTAATCCCAGTCTCTTACTTCATATTGATGTCCTGCTGTCTTTATTTTAGAGCATTCTCCAGTCTCTTTGTGCACAAGCTTTTATATGTAATATTTTATGTTTCCTTTCATGTTACCAATACAAACATTAGAGCCAAATTCTGCAGCATTCAGGTAAAATCAGTTAATTCCTGTTTGCAATTATGTATTGACACCTACTAGTGTGTTTTTTAAATCCATGTATTTCATGTTGATTTCATATCATTTCATATAATTCCAGGTTATTAATCCAAATGTCAGAGGCTGTGAAGTTCCATGTTTTGTGGAAACATGTATCACTTCAAAAATATAACCTATTAGCCAAGCTTTCAAACTCAAAAAAGATGTTTGGATTTTTTTTTCTCATTAATTCATATTGACTAGGATTAATATTACTTTATTTTCAACTTTATTAGTAAGTCCTGTATCAGCCACTCCAGTATTTTGTCATTAATTGATGCCAGGCTGAGAAGAACATAATTATGACTCTCTCTCCCCCTTTTTTTTCTTTAGCTTAGAAATGTAATCTTTTTCTGACAGTCTTGATGCTGCTTGTTGCTCTCTCTTAAAATTCTGGGATGCAAGTTATCCAGCTCTGTTCAGTTTCAGCAACTGTTGATTCATTTCTCTCTACTTAATTACTGTTGTTTTAGAAAGCATCTCGCCCTGCAGCTGCGTCATCTAGCTTTTTCTTGAAGACTAGTATTTATTATTTTTGCTTTTTCTGTATTACTATTAATACTTCTGCCATAAACTGTGCAGATATATGGCACACTTACAAATCCTGTGTTCTTAATGTACTTAAAAACACTTTTTTAAAAGAGTCCTTAGCTCTGCTAGCCATTCATTTTTCTACATGTCCCTCTTCTCTCTGTTCAGTATTACAATGTTGTAGTTCTGATTCATGTGTATTGCTGTCAACTGCTTTATTTTGTTTCATTCATTATGCAGCTCTCATGACTCTTCTAAACTAAGTGGATTTTTTTAAAATTATCCTGGCCTAATTTTTGTTTGCCAAGTTGTAACTTTTCTGACAGCTTGCAAGTTCTTCTTAAACAGTCCCCAATTTTACACTCCCCAAATCACCTGTTCTCAGCTGGCACTCAGAGTGAACAGTTTGCTTATTTATTACTCAGGATTGTGTAATGCTGTAACTCGCTGAATATTCTCTTTTTTGTTCTTTTACACGGTAGATAATTTTGTTCCTAACATTTTACTTAGTTTTCAGGAAGGGATAAGAAAAGGCGAGATGTTTTCTAAATAAGAAAAGGGTGATGTTTTCTAAATAATCTTTCAAGAACAGCTTTGCCACCATATTTCTTGTTTTTCAGTCAAAGATGAAACCAGTCCACTTCTTTGACTACAACTTGTCAGATTTGCTTCTGTTTCTTACTAACTTTTATGAACAAAAGTATGCACAAATAGTTGTAGATGAAAAGTACTGTTAGCGGTTGGGCTGCATAGGAAGATCGGTATTGACAAACGCTAGGAAGATCATTTAAAAACCATTCTCATAGCATTTGAAACGGAATGTAGTCCAGTGGACCTAACTTGGATGCTGAAGGCCTCTGTTTCCAACCTGATGAAAATTCCTGTAATATTTGTCCTTGTTGCTGTCCCTTTTGAACGGCCGCTACTTTGAGGAAAGTATTAGTCTATATTCCATAGAAAAAGCGGTTTTTATTGAACAAGTGAATTAGTCTGAGATAGTTTAGCTTGTTTCTGTCTTGAAGTATGTATTTGTTTTTGACAGCTGAATGAAGTTTGGTGTGGAGATGCATTGTTTTTTTTTAAAAAAAAAGGAACAATTATTAATCCTTTTTTAAAAAGTATTTTGACGCTAGAAATAAATCTAGAAACTTGCATTTAATTTGTGAGAAGACAGAGGAATGTAAGATCTGATTCATATGATAAACAATAACTAAAATTGAAGTGCCTCGTCTTTTAGATGAAATGCTGAAGTCCTTTGATCTGCATTAGAAATTTTCAAGTAGAAGTTCAGGGGCAGATCAAATAATGTAGTACTATCTCCAGATTGCAAGTTTTGAGTGTAAGCTTGATAAGCGTGGTCATTATTACTATTCTTTGATAAGTGCCCGTGAGGATGCCATTCTTGGGTCTTGTTAGTACAACAGGACATTTAATGATGCTAAGCTTTTGTTTTAGGCAGAGCATGCTTTTTTCAACTGATATTTATGACTACCAAAATTTTCCTTTGGTTTGGTCTTGTTCTCCTCCTCTATGAATGTTTTCTGCTATAAAACCAACATAAAATATGCCAGCTCTAACAGTGAAAGTGAAAAATACACATACTGTTGAAAGCGAGTCAGATGACAAGGTTAACTGTTATCATCTTAGGGCTACTTCTGATTGCGGAAATCAGTTTTTATCCTAAATAGGCAGCTCAAACTGTGCAAGTAATAGACAATGAGTAAACGGAACCAATTACAAGGGGATTAGTAGCAGATGCGCTTTACCCATAGAGTAATTTGACAGAGCTGCATATAGCACATGGAATTAAATTTTCCAGTTTCCATGTTGTATCATGTTATTCTTTTGATATACTATGGTTGAAGAAGATGAATCTGGATTACAGAAATGTCTTTTAGAAAGGCATGTCTACTTATGTACTGTTTTTTTTCTTTTCAACTCGGGAAAACTTTTCTTTACCTTAAGAAAACTGGTTAAATCTGAGTCAAATCCAGTCTCGTGTCCAGGGGAGCCATACCACTGACTTCAGAATTAGGCTATAAATAGTAAAATAAAAAATAGTAAAATAGTAAGATAAATTTATGGACAATTCCCCTAGTTTAACTTTCTATAACTAAATTAGCACTATACAATAGTAGAGGAACCGGATCATACCGATGTGATAAGCAGTGTTCGTTTGGATGTTTCAAAGTCATTCTGGCTTGATGGGAATCTTTCCTGTCTCTTGAAAGGGCTTTGTCCTGAGCCTTTAATAAATGACGGTAAAATAAAGCTAGAACGTAACTTAAAAACAGTGTTGATTCAGAAACGATTGATTGTTGCTATACTTGCATTTATTATGTATTTACAGGAATTGTATGTAAATACATATTGTGCTTAGGCATACATGGTTATTTACATATTATGTACGCTGCAAGTATAATAGTTTTAAGTGTCTTTAAATACAAGCTGCTGCTGAGGTTTGTTGCTGATTTGAGATAATACTTGCTTGTGTTTGGAAAAATAAATCCCTCTGGGGAAATCAATATTTGTCATGTCAGATTCCACACCTTCATTTGCTGGGGGACAGGGTTGCCTCTGGGAAGAAGCTGATCGTTCATATGCTGCTATATTAACAAGATCTATTTGCAGAATAAAGGATTGCTTGGTCCAGATTCATCTATCATCCTGCTCTCTCCTGTCTTGTCCCTGAACACCCTTGCACCAGGTTGGGTAGATTCTACATTTTGAATTGAGAAAGCAATAGCTCTGCCTCCTGCCGTTTTGGCTTGTTTTCCTGTGTACCCAGTAAATGTTTGTGTGTATGTTTGTGTTCAGTAGGGATAGAGAATAGCAATGTATGGGAAAGATAAGGGGGATTGTAACTTGCTGGGGAAACATGCTTTACTGAGGTTTTTCTCCAGCACAGAAGTAATGACAAAACCTATGCAGTAGAATTGCCTTTTTTTCTGCTTTTTTTGAGTGGATAAGCACATCTAAGGTGAATAAAATAATAAAATATGTGAAACCACCACAATCAAGGGTTATAATCTCACTGATGTATGAAGTAGTCTGGCTTGTAGCTCATACTGCACAAAACCACTTGAATTGTAAGAGAAAACAGGGATAACTAATTGCCAAAGACTGGAATTTGCAAGCAAAGAAAAAAACATTTTTCAGAACTTATGAGTATCTTGAAATATAAATTCACTTTAAGCCTGAGAGGGAGACAGTCCAGGAGAGAGAGAATCCACCTGCATTTCCTGTGTTTCGGTGTACTGAAGCCAGTATGTGATGATGAGGGTAGCATGGAACCTTGCACAGAATAGTCTCCACTGGAACAGAGATTATGAAGGAGGGAAAGCTGATTCCCCTGGCATTACAGGATAAGCAAAAAGCCACAGTGGAAGGACTTGACACTTCCGCCAACAGCACGCGTGTGCTGTTGAACATCTTTCACAAAACTTTTCACTTAGTTATATGCCACTTTTTATAGCATATACTTTGCAACAGAAGGATAGATCAGTCCTAACTCCTCCTCCTATTCCTTTTACAAAAGGTAGCTCTGTTCTTTTCTAGCAGCAATATTTTGGTCTGTTCTGCCTATTGCTTCACTTCCTGGTATCCATTTTCATATTACTGAAAAAGCTGTGATTTAC
This sequence comes from Struthio camelus, assembly GCF_040807025.1. Taxonomy (NCBI): domain Eukaryota; kingdom Metazoa; phylum Chordata; class Aves; order Struthioniformes; family Struthionidae; genus Struthio; species Struthio camelus. The sequence continues at coordinate 11,284,330 of NC_090955.1, read as the reverse complement.
CTATCCCTTGCTTTGGTATCAGCGGTGATACTTCCAGGAGTTGTGCTCACACTGTTTCATTGAGGACTTTCTGCTACCACATTACACTTGCACATCTAGTACGCAAGTCAGCTTTTCCTGGTGCCCGAGTCCCTGCAGACAGAGATGGAAGTAGAGGATGTAGACTCTTTGCTTAACAATGGTGCTCTTTTCCAAACTACTCTGAATCATTAATTTGGTGGCTTGTTGGATCTGCCTCCACCCTCAGAACCTACTGAAGCAGTTCTTTGAGAGTTTTAAAGCACTGCCTTGCTTTTACACTGGCATTGTAGAAATTCAGCTGTTGGCAAGTTCTTCGGTGTGGAATGCAGAATCTTGGATTGCTTCAAAAATAAATTTAGAAGGGCATTCAGAATATCTGCAAACACCCTCAAACTTGGCGTTCCAGCAGATAATGTATATTTTCATACACTTCTGTGTTTGGGGTGTTATAAACACACTACTAATGTGCTATGATTTGTCTTCAGAACTCTCCCATAAAGTGCTACCCTCCAAATCAATTCATCATATATGTATTTCTTAAATAAAAAGCTGTTTTGCAAATATTAGCCATTCCTCTGTACAGATGTTCTCACTTTCTACACAAGAATTTACCCTGCTCAGTGATTGCTTCGCTGTCCAACTGCATATGGTAGCATGGGCAGGATTCCCTCCTTGTGCCTTTCAGAATGTAAATCTCCTCAGAAATGGGGTCATTGTGCTCTTTGGTCCTGTTTGCCCTTGTGCACAGAGCTGCCTGTGTTCAGCATGGGGGAATATGACTGCGCTACTAGAATCAGCTGGTCTCTGCAGTGCTTTTTGGGCTCCAGATCACATTTTGAGAGGCAGTTACCTCAGTGGCTCCTTGTAGGATGGTGCAACTCTCATCCTAGATTACTCCTCCCAAATTGCTAATTCTGCGGAGTAGCCTTTTATCTGTAATGAAAATATCCCCAAAATGTATTTGCCTGGTTGACGGGTGCAGATGTCCAGTGTGCAGACACAAACCAGGAAACTATCTGAGCATATCAGCAGATGCACTTAAGAACATGCAGCGCCAGATACTACATTTTTAAAAGAGGTCAGTTTATTGGGTAAAACATACATATTCAGATATAGGAATACAGACTAGCCATTGCTATGGCAACCTAAATACTCTCTCCAGTTAAAACAGTCAATTACAAAATAATAGTCTTTCCTCTCAAAGGATAAAGCAACATTCCCTTCTTTAAAAATAACTTGTAGGTCAGTCGCAGCTTGGAACTTACGTGCTGCACGCAGAACTGGACAGCTTTTGGAGCGCTTCATGCTGCTATGTAGCAGCTGTTTCACTTTCCATTAGCAAAATGCATTAGTGTTCTGCATGCTATCAAAACAACAAAATAAAATCTCCAAGCATTTAAATTGCTGTTTCCATTGTATTCAGGAAACGTTCAGTTGTGTGAATGTGGGTTTCTGTGCTTCAATGCTGCAATGATAGGACACTGGAAAGTGAACTTCTATGCTATATCACTCATTCAAAGGCTACTGAACAAGTCAAATAGGAGCATATAGAGAGGATGTTGGATTGTTAGAGGGTAGACTAGCCTTATTTAGCTTCTGCAATGCAAAGTCAAGTCAATGAACATGAGTTAAAATAAGAATCAGTTATCAAGACTAATAGTAAATAACCTGGATTAACTCAAGCTAGATTGTTAGTGCAATTGCTTTCAGAGAGCAGAAGAATTAGTTGCTAAAATTCACTATCCAAGAAAATCTTTCCTTCTAAGTGAATACCTATGCAACTGCATTAATTTGTGAAGTTTTAAATTTTTGAGGATTTAACTTGCATAGAAGACAAAATGACATATGTCTGGACATATGGGTTTGGGTTGATGCATTTGAATGTGTACGAACATCTTGTTTGATAGCAAAATATAAACTCATTTACCTATCTGTAGTACTAAGAAAGATATTCTAGTATCATTAAGAGGCAAGTTAAAATATGAATTATAATATGAAAGATGCTTTTAAGGCAGTGTTAAGTAAGAATGTAAGTTCATTACATAGTGCTCTTTAATTTGGCATTTTTGTACTTTTCTTGTTGTTTGCCAAATTTGGTTCCTTAGTGGTTAAGTACATCTTCAATAGTGAGGAAAAATGAGAAAACTTTCTATGGATATTGTTTTCTCTCCCCTTTCCCTCCCCCTGACCCCATTACCCTTTTTTCCTCTGGAGCTTATAAAGTTAGGAATGCATATCTGCATTTTATTAATTCTGTGCATAACTTGCAATTTGCTTGGTAGAAAAGACTTCTGGATTCTGGATAAATCTTCACTGTTTTGAAGCTGCCAGAGCTTTTAGGCTTCTCTGCTACACTTTCTTCCAATGACTAGATGGAATGTGACCTTGCACTTTAATACAGTCTAACAGATTTTAAATGAACCTTTCCTAAATCTGTGAAGGAAAACTAGAAAATTTCCAGGGACCTCCCCGGTTAGGTAACACATCTGTTAGTGCATTTTGAACTGGTGTAACTTTCATCAGCATTTTTTTGTCAAAACTCACATACCAGTTTGTTCAAGCTAAATACAATTATCTTAGGGCATATCCCAGAAGTTTGCTCAAGTACCAGCTCTGTTACTGCTGAGACTCCGGTGTCCCAACTTATACCAACGATGAACCCGTTAAAAGAACAGCAGAAGCATCTGGCGTGGTGGTACTTTGTAATGTCACGGGCACAACAATCTTGACTCGGCGCTTTTCACTTAATTACCAGCAAATTAACATAGGCTTCTAGTAACTGATTCAGGGTTTGAGCAAAGGCGATTCAAACAGTTAAACGCTCAGGGAAACACCCTTCCTCCCTCCTCGCTTCTCCTCCCCCTTTCCTCGCCCCGGCTCCCCCTGCTGTCGCTGCCCGCCACCCTTGGGCCCCGTGTCCCCGGCCCCGGCGGCTGCCGCCCTCTCCAGCCCCTCCGACCAGCGGCGCTGCGCGCGCCTCTGGCGAGTGGCAGTTGGCAGCCGTTGGAACCGGCTGAGACCGGCCCGGGCCGGTTTATGGCTTCCTCCCAGTCAGGCGCCCTTGCAGCCCCCTGCCACTGGGTCGCTGCCATTTAATGCCCGATGAACGTAAGCGAAGGAGAAATGACTATCTTTTCAAGTACTGATAAGACGTAGAAACATCTGGCCTCATAACTGGTTGATAACATGGCATATCACTGCAGAAGTTTGATTTTTACTCTTAACTAAATATGTGAAAGTTGTTGGCTTTCTGTTGCCCTTTTGAAAAGATGGACTATTGTAGCTATATGGTGTCTTACGGTGGGACGCGTCTATAAAAAGTCACAGCTGTGTGCGATCTGTTGGCAAAGTATGGTAAAATACTGTTGACTTGAAACACAGAATGATGTGCAAATGCTTTCTGAAAACAGATGTTTTAGCTGGAATATAAGGATTTCACTTAACTTGGCCTAGCAGATATTTAAGACCATTGATCATTTTAGATGAAATTAGTTAAATGAAAATATTTTAATTATTTTTCTTAAGGTTTTGTACAGCTGGCCTCTGATTGGCAAACCTATGTTTTCACTTTTAAATTTTTTTCAAAAGATCAGTAAATTATCATTCTCAAAGTTGAGATTGAATGTTTATGTATTTCATTTTAATTTGAAGTATGTTATGCTACGTTGCTCCTTGGATTCTAGAAAATTCCTTGAGGTGAAACTTGTAGGATCTGGTTCTGATCTGTCCAGTTTCCTAGGGTCTACTGTCTTGGGTCAGCGGGCAGGACCGCTTGGGTAGGATCCTTCTGTAGGAGGCTAGTGTAAGAGGGTGGGTGTGCCAGCCTGGAGAGGGAGGCAGTTGTCACTGGAAAAGGATTTGCACATAAACTGTGGGGCAGTGCTGAGGGGAACAGCTCTCCTAAGGCCTGCAGCACCGTCCTCCTACAAGATGCAGAGGGACTTTCTTGGACGGGGAAAAAGCACTGGAGAGCATCTTGAGAAGATGCTGTTTCTCCTTGATTCCCATGTGCGCTTCTTTAATTCTGCCTGATTTATTTGCATAGGAACTAGCAAAGGGGACAGGTCAACTGATGTTGTTGTTGAGAATTAAAATCAAATGCGTTTGATAAAAACTGAAAGGATGGTCCCTCAATAACGTCTTCCCCTCCTAAATCTCTTAGAGTAGGTGTTAACAGAAGTAACAGTTGTACTGTTTCAAGCAATTGAAGAGAAAATTCAGGAGAAGCCGTGCTGAATTTACCAAGCCTAGGCAAGCTTGGTATTTTATTTTTCTAATAGATTTTTTTTAAACCAAGTTTTGCTCATTACCACTTCTATACAGAAATTGGAGAGATTCAAAATGAGATCACAATTCATTTTTTATCTGGTAACGTTGCACACAAACAACTGCATGGAACGAACATTAGTAAGAACAGAAAGACAAGCACACGAGAGAAGAGGGTGTTAACATTAAGGTTGCCTGTACAACCTCAGTTCAGCTTTTCTTACGGATGTGCGTTAGGATAAAGCCTTTAACTACAAGAACACATAGTACTTATCTAGATGACTCCTTCCTTACTCAGTGCAGAAGATGGACAGTACTCAATTAAACGAGTAGATAGTCAAGATGTTGTTCTATCCTCGCTGTTTGGCAGGTGACCCTAAGCCTTTTTTATGGCACACTATTCAGACCTACTCTGAAGACAGAATTATTAATTTCCTCATAGGCTTTTCTGTGTGCTCATCGCTGTAGTATCCAAGTGCTTCACAGGTTTTCAATTACATTTATCTCCACAAAACCCCATGAGGGAAGTGGTATTATCTCTGTTTTACAGATAGGGAGCTGACAGAGATTAAGGTCAGAAAAATTCACCAAATTTGGATGCATGTTTTAAGACTTAGGACTGGATTGTTAGGCACTTCAGATCGTATAGTTACTTACTGTGTTCAGAAAACAGCTCTTACTACTTTAGCTGCAGGTGTCTGTTCCTCATGTCTAGAAATCTACCCCAGAAATACCACCCTAAAAACGAATGTGGTGTTACTAACAAAAAGTTTGTGTAATAATTGCATAGCATCACATAGGTATTTTGTATCCTCTGAAAGAAGGAAAACTTGAGTGGCATCGTTTTCAGAGCAGGAGAGGCAAGAGGTCCTATAGGAAACTCTAGTACGTGGCATTACTATTAAAAATGTCCTTAATGTTTGCACACAGTTTGGACAAACTGCGATTACGTGGGCCATCTGAATTCTCATACGTGTCAGTTTTTAATTGTGTGATTTTTGCAATTGAGGAACTGTGTCCTAAAAATTATATGCTACTTTTTTATTATAAAAGCTAAGAAATTATTTCCAAATTTATTTTCAGTGTATTCAGATTTCTTTCTTCTCTACAGACTTTTGATCTCTGAGAAGATTGATGAGTGAGTACAGCAAAATGTTATTTCTCTGCTTAGCAAAACCTTTTTGGGCTGTACGTATGTGTTACTATTTGTATTTTGTGCAGGAAGTATATTTACATGGTTCAGTACCTGCTTTTGCTCCTTTTTTTCTCTGTTGGCAATTTACCTTACCTTAGTTCTTCCTTTAGGCTTTCTAGCTGCTAAAACAATAGCTGAAGTAACTCGATATAATATCTTAGGTTTTTATAGTCCTTCAATATCAGCAGTATGGATTTGAACTGTGGCTAAATGAAGTGATTTTGGAGTCTTTGTTTTAGTTTCATGAGGGTTTTAATTTGACTAGATGGGCCAAAGAAATAAGACTTTTCCGTAAGATTTTTTGACAATTCATGCTCTGCTCAATCTCTGTACTTCATTTTCTTGTCTGTAAGGTGGGTATTTCTGTACATGCTTCCAAAGCGCTTTTAAACCTTTAGCTGACAGCAATTAGGGAAATGAAACTTGCGTTCAGCATGAGGCTCACCTGTTAGAGGGGTGGCTAGGTACGTTGTAATTGCCCAGCTAGTTGTAGAAGCAGTTTTCCTAATACCTTTTTATTAATAGCCTACATCTAGCTCGTTATTAGGCTGCACTTCCTCATGTTGTGCCAAATGCGTCGCTTTTGTGGAACTGGAGAGCTAATCTACACATGGAAGGGAGGGGTGGTTTTGTCTTGGCTATGAAACACAATTTTCTAAGCCAGTAAGTATCTTGTAGCAACCAGAGAGAATTAATTTTTCAGGAGTTTCAGTCAAGGCCTCTTTTGCTTACAGCTGCAGTCATTTCTAGGCTGCTTTCGATCCACTACACCCACAGTGTTATGGTGTTACTGTGGTATTACTTACAGTAGAACTTCTTGCTGTTGGAAAAAACAGACAACAGTGAGAACTTTGCTCGAATAAGTAGAAATAACTACTGGGTAGTTAGCGTAGCACATATGGATCTTTTAAATGATCTTTTAAAGAATAAAAGTAAGGCAAATTAAATACATTATTTGAAAGTACAATGATGGTTAGTCCAAAATTTTCATTAAAAATAACTGATTTATGCACACTTTCTGTAAAATGTTTGATACTGGTACTCTACTTGTTGGGGTACAAGTGGAGGGCTGTGGAATTGTGCTAGCAGTCTGCTTATGAGGTAGCTGTCCAGTGGAAACCGGTGCAGTCTGAGGCATTCACAAATATATCGGAGCTTCAGCTTTCACAAATGTCAGCCAAGTTCTTGCACCTACAGAGGGATCTCCAGCTTAGTTCTATGCCAGTTTGCTCCGTTTCAGCCTAAACCTTTCATCCTGCAGATCGTATATGAAAATTTAATCATGTCTATAGATTTCTAATTACTTACAAACGTCTTATTAGAAAGCCTTACTGGCAAGAAACTCCAAAGTACTTTCAGTAGATTATACAGAAATTTGTTCCAGAATTAGTTGCAGAACAGTCATCTGGCACCCAATTCCTGTTTAAAATGTTATCAGCTTTACTGACAAATGAGAACATAATACTGTCTCAGTTATTCTAAATCACTGTGTGACCAGAAATGTTTTTTTATATTTTCATCTTGAAAAGTGAAAGGGACTAACACTAAAACATTTTTGTTGATGCCTGAAGTGATTCAGAGCTGAAAAGGAACATGGCAATGCAGCAAAACCATTTAAAATGACTTGCTTTGTTTATGGTTTATGTGACTCATGCAATTCTGTATAGTGAGTGGGGTTCAGGCATAATTGTTGAGACTGCTGCTGAGAAGGAAATGGAAAAAATTCAGGAACTTATGGTAGTTACAGATTGATTAAAATGCGGGCTTTTCAGAATATTTGGCGTCTGTAAAGTAAAAAAACAAAAGTTGGAGAATGATGTGTATAAATATGCTATTATATGTTCTAATTAGTAGATGCTATGACATGTTTATGGCATAACACCATTGTAATAACACACTTGCGGAAATATCTGTAGTTCTTAGAACTTTCCTGATGTTTACAGTAACATATTTAGCATTCTTCATTTTTTTTGGTAAAAGCTTAAAGTATAGTATTTTGAAAATGCAAATTTAAGTTTAGGCTCTTTAGCACAGTATCTTCTTCTCCGGTTCTGACTTCTGTGTATTTCTACCGCACAACGTTACAGTATAGAAAATATATTACTGCCTCCGTATTTTTGAAGTTTGCCTTCAAGAATATTGCCAAGATTGTCTAACTTTGACTTCTGTTGCTTGTGAAAATGAACCAAAGAGAAAACGCTGGAGTTGTGGAAAAAAACCTCATTCTGAAAGGGTTATTAATGCTAGAAAACTATGAGGCATTTTAGTGGTTAATCTACTAAGAGCTCACGTCTATTGTGGAAAAGGAGACTCATAAGGTAATGTAAAGTGAACTTCTGTGACTATGTAAAATGTGCTTCGTGAACGCACTGATCAAAGTGATCTCTACTTAAGCAGGTAGTGCAGTGTTCACCACTCTAGATAAAGCTTGCTGTAGCATTAAGAGATTGCACTGAAAATTATTCTCTTCCATTATTTCAATTTGAGTGTTTTAGTTTCAATTTTGTTATTTCAGGGCACCACCCTATAACCTCTTTTCCAAAATCCAGACAGTTAAATATGGGGGGAAGGACTAATTCAGAGAGATCTCATGCTCCAGGAGTGTTTCCTAGAACACAGGAAGAACAAGCTTGGGCTGAACTGGATGAACACTGCATTGGCTCTTCTTTCATAAGCATGCATCAGTTGAGACTTATGTCCAGTAAAGGTGCTGATGAAACTCACCTTGACTTTAGGCAATGAAATTTGACTTTTTTTGGTGGGGAAGGAGAGAGGAAATTATCAGGTCTTATTGCTGAAGTCTGAACTCTAGCGTGACAATCCCTCTATTTGTCTACTCCTGTTGAACAAATTGTATTTCATATGGTTTATAAGGGAAGGGTGAAAGTGGGTCAAACTTTTTGCTGTGGTTTTTAGTATTTTTGAACTGCTAAAGCAGGATTTTTTTTCCCCTCAAATTTTAAACCCTCCTGCTATTTGGATGCGTAGACTTTTCCGTAGGTGATATTAGCTAATGGCTCCTAAACCTTTCTTTGTGTACTAAAATTTTTTTTCAGCTGTGTTTTACTGCCTTTTTTTGAAGATGCCCCTCTTTTTAAGTCCAGTCTAGCCTTAGCACAGCTGCATGTTTGTGTGTGAATGTTTAATCTGTCCTTAAAAAAAGCTGTGCTATTATCTCACACCTGGAAACAGAATAGTTCTCCTAGCATCTTAAGTTTTGACTAGCTGAGGATTTTTATTAAACTTCTGAGCCTTTCCAGAGCTGTTCACAAACTTCTCAAAATAATCAGTTCATTGCATCTTTGGAAGAAATAAAATTTTAGATAATTTTTTTCAGAATGTAATTAACAATAGCTTTCTTAAGTGTACTTTAACAGTTGTTTTGAATATTATCTTGTATTGTAACTGAGAAGTTTGAATACGGTGTGTTTTTCATGCAAGGGAGGAAATTGTTTACCGGACTAACCTGTTCACTCCAGCGTGTGTGGGATAACAGGAACAGGAACTGCAGGACCTTTCTTCTCAGCTGAAAAAACCCTATCTTATGAAAGGGGGTCATATTCAGTAAATAGATTTATTTTCATATGTAAGCCTACTAAGGTTGATTTTTCTGCTGTCAGATATGCAGCGTCTCCTGGAAGCTAGTCGTATAAGGCTGATCTATTTCTTCTCAAATTCAGTTATATCCTTGTGTTCAAAATTACCAAACCAATAACAGTGTAAATTTTAAGTAGCTTCCCATCATGCTTTAATGGTGGTTTGACAGCGAAGGGGAGGATATTGTTGAAACTTTGAACATTTTCATTAATTTTTCAACTGTAAAATCTATTCATTCCATTTCCTGTAGATGTGATTAGGAAACAAGTTTATATTGTCAAATACAGGACTTAGGTTCACTAATGTGATACTGATATTGAATTTTTACGAATTACAAATTCTGGTAATATGGTAGAAATGGAAGAAAAGGAGACCTCAAGCTGTCATGTTCATCCATTTATCCCAACTGTGCACGTGTGTGAAGGTCTTAGCAGATGCTTGTCAAGCCTGTTCTTGGAGATGGAGACTGTCCCTGTGCCCTCATCTCGCAATTTATTCCAGGAGTTAGTGCTAGACAGAATTTTTTGGTGATGTCTAACCTAAATCTCCTAGCTGCAATTCAAGTCCTTTACATTAAGTCTGTTTATTGTGATGATAAACAAATACTATTTTCCCTTCCTGCAAGGTGTTTTTACCTACTTGAAGCCTATTGCTGCTGCATTGTAAATCAAATTTTTTGTATTTCAGATTATTTTTGTTCCTCTCCTCTGTATCCTCTCCAGTGGGTGTAAAACTGAGCATGAATAAAACCCTGACTGTGCTGAAGAATGGAAAAAAAAATTACCTTTCAAACTACACCCCTGTTTAAATCCTAGTATGTTTGCATTTTCACGGGAGCATGACGTTGTGTTCAGCTTGTAATGCTTTATAGCTATAGATCCTTTCAGCATAGCTTACGTTTCCCCAGCTGTTTTCCATATGATATTCATGTTTTTTCTTATTTCTGTTTAGTCAGAGATGTGTGCTTCCGTGTTACGTATTCTTTCGGGATGAGTATGCTTGCACTCGTAGTACAGAGAAGCTATTGGTTACTTTGTTTTTGGCTTTCAGTAAATCTTCTTTTGCCAATTAGGGAACTAGAGAAGAAAATTAAAAGACTTAAAAAGGGATTTGTTGGCGAGAATTTGTTACAGCAGGCAGGTAGACAATATCTGTGCAAGATTGATAAGAAGTGGGATCTACCAGATTGCAGGAGCAGCGAGTGACAGTAATCATGCATCCTACTCAGAGTACAGTGTTTGCATGTGATAAACAATTGGCCATAACAGGGACAAAAGTGAAAACTTTAACGTTTTCATGGAGAAAAGCTTCCAGGACATTTTTAAAAACGCAAGTATTAAATCATTTCAAAATATAAATATTTTTGAATATTACAATATTATAATACAATGTATACAGTGTGTAGCAAATTTCATAACAAAATGAAATGATGAATTCTAAATAAAATCTCTTAATAGCAGAAGTAATATATGTGGTTGTATAGCTTGAACATTCTGGACGTTTAAAGTGTTCTAATTGGCACATTCACGCTAGAATGTGTAATATTGGAAAGTTACTGTGATGCAACAGGAAAAACACAGTGCTCTGAGTATAGACTATGCCCTTTTCACCACATTGTTCAAGATCAAACATGCCACTGATTAACCTGGAGAAAATGAATGACATTGAAAATGAAATACTTCTCATGTAGTTGGGTGTTGAAATAGGGGTGAATTTATGGCTTAAGTATTGGTTATAAGCCTTTCAGAATCTTACTAACTTTAACTTAGTTCAAAAACTGAGTTTATTTAGACTCAAGAGGGAATTAAGCATATAATTTTACCTGTTGTAAAACATATAAAGCAGAACATCATCATAGTACACTGGAAAACTTGCAAAGTACCTCAAAATATTCTCTTTCCTGTAATTTAAAAAAAACAGGGAATTACTTTTGAGGAGCCTTCGAAAGTGTAGTAGGGGCTATTAAGTACTTTGGTGGAACTATAATGGTTATCATGCAGCATTTCTGAGGTGTTATAATTGCAGTTTAATAGTTTAGGTTTCAAAAGACTTGTATCATTCATTTTGTTATTCAGGCGTTACATGCTCTTCTTCCAGGACGTAGTTTTTCATACATAACCAACACTTCTGTAGGCCTATATACTACATATCTATGGTATATGTATGGTATAGATATCTAAATAATTCAAATCAAACAACTTTTGGTAACAGCCCAAAGTAATGGGAACATGATAATTTGTATTTGCCTTTTTTATTCCTAAGCGTTTATTTTTTTCAATTGACGTGAAGCCTGATATCAGTGAAAACAATTTTTTTTTAATTGATTGAGTACCTCATAGTGTTCCATTCATAAATGTAAAAGGAAACGATCCCTGCCACAGGTATCTTGTGATCTGACAGAGAAGCGGCCAGAAAGTGGGAATGTTATTTACTGTTTTCAGAACATACAGTGCAGTGGAGACAGCAGGACTTATGTGAAGTCATAGAGAAAACGTGTGCAGAGAAGGACAACTGAAAAACCTAGAAAGGCCTAGAACCTACTTATTTCAGACCACTTTCTTTATTCATCATCACCTTTCTTCATAATAGTTCTGTAAAGTCTATATTTTTCTTAAAGATGTGTAAGCAGTTTAGTGCATTTATAAATGTGCATTTATGCTCTTTCCATTATTGGCATACAGTTTGCAGTCCCGTTGGTTTAAATGAAGCAGAAATAGTATGAAATAATCATGCATACTTGCATTTTGGCTGTGGCTGTTGTTTAAACCTTATCTTATAGTTGCAGCTTTAGAACAGCACTTCATCTTTTAATTGTATAGTGTATAATTAGATATTTACATTTGCCATGATGGTTATATAATTAGACTGTACAGTTATTACAGTCTACTTTTATGTGGTAGCCTTGATCCTGCTATCAAGATGGGAGCATCTTTTCCCTCCCAACTGTAATGCAAGTTGTTTGGCAGCAGCTAGCCAGCCAGCCAACATGTATCACTTCCAGAACCCTGAATTAACCGCAACACTGCTGTCACGTAACTAACAGGATGCTCTTAGGGCCTTGAGGGAGGAATCTTGTTCTTGTGGGGGCAACTGGAGTAGGAAAGACGGGGACATAAATCCCCAATCCTTGTTTGAAACAAGGCTTCATTAATTTTAGTGTCCACAGAACGTTTATGTATAATGCTAGATGCTGGGATCTTTAAGACAACCTGTAAGCTTTCATTTTACATACTCCAAAATAAAACTACATATAAAAGGCACTGTATATAGATGTAAAGAACTCTCAGTCTAGTATTATTACCTATATATAAATGTAAATGGCAGTACATTTTCATTAAACAACTCTCTTAATCTCTATGGTTTAGGAATTGTTAGGTATAGTGCCTGCATTTTCCTCTAAATGTTTGTTACGTACTTTTATTAATTCAGCAGTATAGAATGTTTGGGTATTGCAAGAATTGCTGTAAATACGGCAAATTCATACTATTACAGAGGCAAAACCACACTGATATTAATACATTGCATTCAGAATTAAATTAAGTATGATAAGTCTCATTGCAGACTTGTTCTTTTTGTCCACTTCTTTCTTTTCTTAACATGGGCAAAAAATATGATCAGGCTTCATTGTATATGAGTGGCTTTATTCTTTGTGAATTTTCAGAAGTTAAAACCATTTTGTTTTGTTACCTTTTTTTTTTTTCAGTATGGCTGGATTTACTTTAACGTGCAGTCTTCTAACTAAAGTAGTTTCACCCGAAGAAGATGAAAAACTTTTGCATCTTTCAGCTTCTCTGGTGGTCAGTACCAGATAGGGAGCACTGGTTCAGTTCTGCTGCACTCCAAATCGAATACAACAGATCAATCTGTGAAGTGTGTACTGAATCAGTCAGAGTTTTATTTTGAAGTAATGTAATGGGCTTCTCAGTGACACAATGCTAAGCTGTTGTTAAGTCATAACAGTGCATCATCCTATTTCTTGCTGGTTTGGTTGAATCTTCAAAAATATAGTACGGTTAAAGCTATAATATTGCATCTTTGAATGCTTTAATAATGATGATGTTGAGAAAGTCTCTCCCATTTTTTTAGTGCTCTCAATGCGGGCAAAAGTAACTATAACTGATCGTGTTGACATACTGTACCTTATACAGGGGGCTTTTCCTATCCCTGGAGCTGCACGATACCAGGTAACAGGATGTTTTAAGCTAGAAATCCTGTACGGTTTCTGGAAGCTTATCATACAACATCTCTTGCTCGTTGGACACTTAGTTTTGTCTGGATTGTTGTAATCCTGCTATGTCTTGTGCCAGCCCTGATTTGTGTGGGCCATCCTTCTGCTGTAGCATACCCTTTATCTGATTCTCCCTCTCTGATTGTACTTTTTTAATACCATCATAGAGTTTCTGGAAGAGCCATTTCTCTGTCCTCTCTGTGGACTTTTACTCCTTGAATCTTTTCACCTAGCTCTCTGACGCTTGTCTTCTGCAACTCTATTTGCCCCATCTCTTCTGCCTAATGCTATAGATGTCCAAATGTTTCAGTGTACAGCATGCTATTCTCTGTAGTGACCTCCTTCCTCCATCTCTACCTTCATCAAGGTAGAGAGTTCCTTATAGCTATATATCTTGAGCAATGTCATGATCTTTTGTTGTTCCTTTAGTGTGTAATGTAGCCCTGCGTAGCTACACCAGAAACATGGATTTTAGCAGTGTCATTTTTGGCAGTTACTGCATACTATATAGCATTTTCTTAAGTTTTTCCTTTTCTGCCTTTCACTTTTCTGCTTTAGAAGAAGGCGTGATTGATATTAATATTTTTTGCCCTGATAAAAATACACTTTCCTTAGATCATAGTGCTGGTAATACGTTATTCGGTGTTCTTTCTTAATAAAAGCCATTGTTTGTTCCATTACTCAACAATAGTTATTACAACACTAAAGGTCTCATTCATCAGAATTTGGCTTGCAGAAGCAAAACCAAAAGCCTAACTGATTTCTCCAGGCCATCAGGATAGCTGTGGTGGATGCATATTATTAAGCAGAGCATCTGCAATACAATCTTTTCTTGCTAGGAGATTAACGCTGAGGAAAGATTTGAGAACACCTTTTATTCTATTGCATATGCATGTTTGTACATATTTTCCTCTTTCAGTAGAAGTCAAGAAGCAGGTGAACATACTGATTATATTCCATTTTGCAAGACATCTGCCTTCTTAAAATCATAGATCTGGTATTTGGATTTTTAGAATGTATTAGTTCTGAGCCTTTTCTTTGGGTTCCATTTCCTCTTCTTTAGTGATAATGAAAGAGGGAACAATCTCAGGTAATCTCTGCTAATATGAGAAAAAAATGGACCTGGAAATGTTTAGCAGAAAAGATTGTGAAGCTCTAAATCAATAGTTCTGTGTACTGACCGGACTCTTGAAATAGGGTTCTATTTAAAAAAAGATTGCCTGGAGCATTGCTGTGTATTCAGCTCATGCTTGTTTTCTGGCATAAAATAGACATAAAACAACTCTAGTATAATGCAAGACAGGAATTTTATTTTTTTGTGAGTCACAATAAATGTTTATTTGAAAAAAGCAAAGTAGAAGATCAAGGACATGAATGGCCAGGATGTCAATTGGCAAAATATTTTACTGTGATACTTAGAAACAGGTCATAACATGGGGAAAATACCACCTGTTATCCGAGCACATAAGCAGATGATGAGCTTCCACTGCCTGAATTGTTTCATGAGTATGGGTAAATGCTATATGAGCCATCTTCTAAAGAATGTAATTTGTAAGTGGACAGTTGAAGTATGTAGAGCAGGTCTAGTTTTTCCACACCCTTCCAAGCCTTTATTTTTCTTTAATTTTAATGGATTATACAATTCTTTTGCCTTTACAAACTTGTTCATTTATTATATATAACTTCACACTCATTACCTGAATTATAAGAAACAAACAAGTTGGCCTTATTTGTGTTCCAAAATGTCTGCTATAGAAATGAATTTGACAACTACTTCTATACGATTTAAGAATATTGTGCCTTCTACATGTATCACAGATGCTATGTTGCTCTTGAGGTCTAGCTTGATTCTTTATTTGCTGGTAGCCATTTCTATGTGACTACTTTACGGTGTTGCTACCAAATGATTCACTTCCTGCTACGTGTCTTTATCCTTCTTGGTCAACAAAGACTTACCTGTAAGTTTTTAATGAAGGCTATTGTAAAAGTCATGGCAATGGCAGACCAGACTACTGTGTGAGATGAAACTGAGGATAGACTTGCATCTGCCTGTGGGTTCCCACACCATCACTGGCTTATGTGAGGTGCAGTAGACCAACTGTTTAATGTCAGAAGAGGAATAATTAAAAAAAAAAAAAAAAGGATAGAGCTTTAAAAAAAAAAAACAACACACACACAACACACACACAAGCAGAACCCAAGTCAATAAAGATCAAAGGGAGGCAGCAGGAAGACATACGTTATTGGCGTGTAAAGTTTCCCCTTAAAACTTAACTTGCCTTTACTGGTTAAGATTAAGATGGATCTGAATTTTGTTTTGTTCTGGGAGCTATAAGTTTACATCTAAATACAACTGGTGTATGCTATTATTGTATTTTGCCTGTAGCTTTTAAATAGACTAACAGCATTTTGTTTGTTTGGTTTTTTTGAGTGAATCTTCAGTTTTAAATGTTATGTTGAGAGCTGTACCTGTTGCACAAGGGATGCTGAGACAGGCTTATATGCACGCAGCTTTATTCGTGGGATCTATAGCTGATGACATCATCAGCTCTAATAATGAAAGCTACTTTTTGAGGGAAAAATAAATGGAGAGGAAAAAGGAAAAGAGAAATCTCTTCCCAGGAGCCAGCCTGGAAGGAAAGCATGGGAGTATGCCAGATAAGTGTCCTCTTCTGGTTGTCCTTTCCAGTGCAGCAGGTGGTTCCTCCTCAATTTTTTTTCCCCCACACAGGAACTATATGGTTTTCATCAAGACCTGCTCATGTCACCACAGCTTGGGTGAAGGGGTACAGAACTGCATTAGAAGGCAGGCTATGGGATTGCAAAGGGCAGGCCCTGAGAGTTGTTAGGTTAAGGTGCTTAAGAACTGTGCAACAGACTACAGTCTGTTTTTAGTTAGGTATTTTAGCTTGATTGAGCATGTTAAGAAAATGGCAGAATATTTAAATGGTAATAATTTTGTGGGTTTTTTTTTTTTTTTTGCTGCTAATCACTTATATAGAAATAGATTAAACTGCATGTAGTGGATTCATGTTCATCATAATCTTATGTGTGACATGAGAAATCAGTCCTTGCAAACACCACCCAGGACTTGTTGCCTGCATCACATTAAACAGGGATTCTGTTCAGTTGCTTCTGTGGGTGGTGAAAATGGAAAATATTCCACACAAGCTTGTCTTTTCAGCCCTCTGTAGAGCACTAAGTGTCAGCCCCATGGAAAGAACCTAAACTATGACTGTCAAAGATACTTGAGCATCTTTCCTAGTTTTATAATTTTGTCCTTTCAAAACAGAAATAGCAATGGGTTGCTGTATTTTAGCTCACTGAGAGGAAGAGCTTTTTTTAATTAGAGGTCTTATTCTGAAATTGAAAGAACTCAAAATATATAGTTAAATCTTGTAGAAGGGTGGCAGTAGAAGATGCTATGAGATAAAACCATTTTAGAGACAAAGAGCTAGTAGGAAAACAGAGTGCTTTCTTTTTGTTAATATTTTTAAGGATTCTTTGACCAAAATGGCAAATCCTGACTGCAGGAAACAAGGATGTTCATTGCTATGTGCTTGGGTTAAATAAGTAATATTCTGGATGGGGTGGATTTCATCCTCACAAAGTGGCAGTGAGGGAGTGAGTAAAGAAGTTTCCAAAGGTATTCTAGCCTATCTGTCTCTGACTACACAGATGGCATGTAACAAGCATACACCTAGCTTGATATGTTAGCGGCCTGATTTAGGTGAGATTCATCTTTGTTCAGACTTTCCCATGTGTATTTGACACCAACAATTCTATGGGCTCAACTCCTAAAATGAAAAAAATTCGCCTGCTCCCTTCCCCCACCAAAACCCTAGAGAACTGAGGTCACTTTTTAGATTTCTTCTAACGTTTAGAATTACGTTAAATATATGAGTAACATTTTTGCAAGATGGGCAAATGCAGTGTGCCTATTCTTGAAATTTTACAAATTATATATTTGAAAATATTTCAGCATACCTCAACATTTTTTTTAATTTTAGCACACTTACTTTTTGGAGTATGATGTAAAATGCCAATGCAAGTTTCTTTCTAGTGCATGTTATACAGAATTGAGATCTGTTGTTGCTGTAAAATTACTCTACTTGCTATGTTAGCCTTTAATACTATATTCCCACCTACAACTGCAGGAACACAGCTTGAAGGAAATTTAATTAGGAAAATGAGGCAGATGAAATAGGCAATGTAATGTATATGTGCAATATGAAAAAGAGTAAATACACTTTTCATCTGAATAGTCAGAGTAGAAACTGTGTTAAACAGGCCTGAAATTTTCTTTTATCAAAAATGGATTTCTTTCCTTTTCTAACATTACCGTGTAATTGTTCTCCTTATTACTGGGATTAAAGAAGAAACATCTTTTACCAATTATATTTAGATTCTTTTTTTTAACTGGCAATGACCTCCTCATTATGTGAAGAATTGAAATCCCCTGAGGAACAGACTTAGTGAGGAGATTCCAATCAGCTGGGAAACCTTGTGCACACACTGTTTACTTCTCATGACCTGCGTACATACACCTGTACTGTATAGATTTCTGCCTGTTTACAGGTTATCCAAGCAATAAGCAGGTAGAATTCAGATGACTGAAAACCTAGTAGGCTGGTAGCGGTTTCCTGCCTCGCCGCGCTCTGGCGTATTCCAGCCTTGCTGCAGTGTGATGCTACGCAGCTACAGATTTTTTCAGTTGTACGCATTACTCATTTCCCTAATGTGTGTGGGTTTTTTTAAAGCTTTTTTATTGGTTCTGTGCACAGAATACTAGATCAGGCTTTGCAGAAAAATGCAGAAAATCACTAGGGCAGGAAACAGCTTAAGTAATATATAATAGGTAATAAATAATTGTTTATGAAAAAATTCCTGTAGTGCCCTTTCATGACTGAAGAGGATGGTAATGGGAAATCTGCAGTATTGCATAGTGCAACTAGTACAGCCTGTAAACTTGTTTGAAATACATACCATATTTAATCTGAATCAAGAGATGGAACTATGCGGCTCAGGTAATATTACTATATAGTCAACAGATATAAGAGCTTTTAATACCTGTATGGATTTTTATCAGTGAAAATTCAAAATATTCTAATAATGATTTCAGCTCTTAATTCTCAGTCAACTTTCAACCCAGCTTTTCAGATTCTTGTTTAGGGAGTTGTAAGGCCATTGCTTTGTCTTAGTTTAGCTGTACTAATACTGGACCTTCTTTGGTTCTTTTTAATAAAATGACAGTGAAGTAAGTAAAGATGCATGTGATAGGGGAATCATGAAAACATGGTATAGTCAATCTAAACAATTCTATAACCCATTGATTCTACAGATGAATCCACCTAGTATTTTCTGAAAATGTATTTTATTGTTTTTAAAGCATTGAAAATCCCTGTCATATATGAGATACAGAGCAATGGTGACCCAAATTCTGTAGCTAATAATGCTGCATATGTTTATTTCAGCAAAAACATGAGTGTATGTAAGCAGGATATCAGCCCAGCAGACAAAGAACTTTTTTAGAAATCTCTTTAGAAGGACAAAGTACCGTGTTTGGCATTGTTTTTGGTATGTTCATTGGATATAATTCTTGTCTAATGCAGCTTAGAGTTGACTTTAATTAGAGCATTCCTCACTGATCTGACAAGGTGCAGCTGATGATGAAGGTCCTGAGGAGACCCTTCTCCTTTATGGTGTTACTGTGGATTGCAGACCTAACACCTACAGGGTCAATGGAGACTGCACAGACTGCCTACGGTTATGTAGAGATTTGTAGAGTTGTGGCCTTATTCTGCAGTTGTGAATGAGCTGTTCGAGTAGGGGGTGGGAGGAAGGGAACTCTGCTGCTTCCCTTCCTAGCACAGGTTAGCTGCTCGATCAGTGCACACTGCCTATAGTGCTCTGTTCCAGTTCGGGTCAACCAGAATTTCTTTTTTGGAATTTGAGCTCCATTCTGTCATTCTGGTACTTTCTACCCACTGGTTCAAGGTACTAGTTCTTTCTACCCTGACACATTGATCGCTCAGGATTCTCCATAAATTTAACATCTCTTGCAATGACGGCCCTAAGGCCACGTTACTAGTCTGCTATTAAGGCTAAGTGAGATCCCAAATCCTCAGAATTAGTGGAATTAGTATGATGTTAAAGGTAGAAGAAAACATCTTCGCCCTGGTTTCCCTGCTCAAATAACATACATTTTGTATTGTTTATCTAGATAGTTTAGCTTTCCAATTTGATCTTCACCTGTCCCAAATCCACTAACTGCAGTAACGTTTTGACTTGTGCAAAACTTCTCGGAGGATGCCGTTGCCCATTGTTGATGAAGCCCTTAACACATGGTTAACCTTAGCTCCTGTATTTCTCGGTATTTGTTTCGTTCTGCAACTGGAAGGCTTTCACAACATACATTTCAGAGGGGAATTCAATTATTTTTAGGAGTGAGTCTCAGAGTCACCATGAGACTGGCAAGACCCATAAGAGCTAAGGACCCTGGTAATTCAGGTACATAATTAGAATAGAAGAGCATCATATCATGAGTTTCCTGCTTCCCTGGCGTCTCAGTTGCTGACGTGTGGGATTTAGGCTTTACTTCCAAGGTCGTCATCAACCTTGTGCTGAAATTGTTTGTTATCTTTGGCTATAGCAGCAAACAGCCATAGGACTTTTCCTGGTGCATTGGCTAAATCTCCGATTCTCTGCCTCCTTAAATCTACTTCAGAAGTGTCAAATTTTAAAATTAGCATCTATGTTTTAAAATCATGGCTCTGTGTGCTAAATGTATGCCATATCTTCTGGACAGTGGTTTTAGTTATCAGTAATCGGGAAGGTGGAGAAAAAAAGATTGGTAGTACTTTTATTTCTGTCCATGCTTTTGCTAGCTGCAAAGGCAGGTGAGGTGGTGCATTTGTCCGCCCACTGAAGCTACTAGCTTACACTTTCATCACCAGATGGCAGTACGGGCTATTTCACATATTTTACCCTTGCCTCAGGAACATTTCCTTCACTGAACAGAGAATCGTTTCTCTTTATCATATCATATAAAAACATTCTGATGAATTAATCAGAATGACACCCCCCCCCCCCAAGGGTTGCTGATTGGCTGCTTGAGAGAAATGGGAATGATTGGTCGAAGTCCATAATAATATTTTTTTCAGACATCAGCAGAAGATAAAGCAGGTGTTTCTTCTGAGAAGTGATTCTTCTAGTAGCTAAAGAGACTAATTTTGTATCCTGTCAAGTTTCAGGTTTAATATATGGTGTGGGACACATCTCAGACACTTAATCCTCTGTTAACTTTATGGAAAAAACACCACAGTGCCATATATATATATATATATATACATATATATATGTACATTTATTTTAGAACCAAAGTTCTCTTATGTAATCAGATAGTTGAAATGGTCAGAACTTCCTTCCAAAGAACACGCACGTTTCACTTCCCAAAGACGCTTTCAAAGTGTGTACGTTTAGAGAGGATTGTTCTATGTACTTTTTTTTTTTTGAGGGAGGAGGGAAAACTAATTAATAGAAATCTTTTTGATCAAGAGCCAAGCTGAAATTTGTGTCCGGTGGTTTGGATCTTAGTGAATACATTATACTTGCAAGAAAAGGACTGTAGTGAAAGACCCCACGACTCTAGTAATGCCTTCCCCCAGCTGAGGCAACTTATGAAACTGAATTTTCTGATTAATCACTTGATTCAAACAAAGTAATGTTATGGTCATGCTTTGGATGTGTCTGAAGTATTGCCACATAATATGCATCATTACTTCATATTTTACCCTGCAGCATGTTGGATATTTCTGGTTGAATTAAATGCTCTAAATACTCTGGGGCTAAAGACCAAAAATAGGGTCCGTTAGGGTTGTGCCTTAGTTATCTAAGAAGGTTTTTCATCCTCACCATAAGAGGAAATTTTAGTGAATGAAAGTGGGCTTTTTGAGCTCTCCTTGTGTAAGAGGAAACGTTGCACACAGCTGTTGATCTTCTTTACATTTCATTTGCACAAGCTGGGAAGTGTGTACTGAAAATGAGTAACAGATAGGCGTTCTTTAATTTGTTTGTATTTCTTCTATTGAGGCATTTCTTGGAGAGGTTGATTTAGAAAAGGCAGTTTCTTTATTCCATCAATCCTTGTGTGTATTGATTTGCGTTTTGGCAAATATGAAATATACAAATGCATGTGAAATATTATTCATGCTTTTTCTGAATGCATAGGATTCAAAAATACATGCAATAAAGAACAATGGCAGTGGGAGGCAGAAATGACGTTCTGTCTTGAATTTTGTAGCCGGGCTAAGATGATGAGAAAAGGCTTTAGGAACTTGCATGCAAAATTTTTTGTTTGGTAAGAAGTCACACTATTGCTTTAAAGGAGTGATGCATTTGGAGAAATTGGTTAGGCTTTCCTAAAGCGCTGAACAGTTTGGTGAGCCAAGGAGGCACTCTGCTCAATTTAGCTGTTGTCTAGCTGAAAAGAAATTCAACGCCATTCTCTTAATCATAACGGTTTTCTCTTTCAGATCCTGAAGATTAACATTTATCATGTTGAGATTTGGGCAGCACCTCATCAAGCCCTCGGTGGTATTCCTGAGGACGGAGCTCTCCTTTGCCCTTGTGAACCGGAAGCCAGTGGTCCCAGGGCGTATCCTTTCAACCAGAGCCTCAGTCAGGAGTGCGTATGGGCCGCTCAGCGTTCTGTGGAAAAGAGGGAGGCACTCTTTGCGTTCTGAAGGCCAGGTAGGATGTTAATCAGATTTATTCTGAAACCAGTCAGTGGAACGTAATACGCTTGATCGATGTTGCAGAACTTCTGAAAACGGTTGCTTAGCGACGGTGACCTTAGAGGTGAATTTCTATTGACCTTTTCACCACAGAAGATGTATAAACAACCAGGTGCTACTAAAAGCGTTTTTAAGTGCATCTGAGGTGCTAGTGTTTAAATTTCTTATTACGCTAAATAACGCATCCTGTTTCCCTTTTAATAATGTTACTTATTTTTAGACACAGTAAATTCTTTATGCAGAATTTTCAACTTCTCGTAGGTAAAAATACACCATTTGTCAAATGGCAGCAGAATTCTGTACGAAGACTATAGGAGGAGGGGCAAATTGCTTTGATTAATTTAGGTAGGGATGGATTAAATAAACCGTCTGTATAGCATACGCATTTCCTGAGGAAAAAGACCGATGTTATAGGTAAAACTATCCTGTCAGTTAGAAACTTTGTAGGAACACAATTCTGCAAGAGGCAAAATCCCCCTCAGTGTAGTCTCTTTTGTAGTGTTGCATATTATTTCCCCATCAAAACTCTACTGCTGTGTAACCTCTGTTAATTTCATTGGGTGGAGGTGGAACTTTTCAGAAGTATTTAAGACCGGTCATTTCATTTCTGTAGAGATCCATGGTAAAACTTCAGTAGGAAGTAAATCAGGCAATGACTGAATGTATGTTGGAAAAAGAAAACCCTTACCTGTACATACAGAGTGAAAGTAGTTGTTAAATTTTTATTCAGAATCACTGGAATTTATCAAAAGCTTTCATATTCTTCTGTAGTTTCGTGTTACTTCTTACAAATTTTAATACGTGATTTTAAATTTAGTAGCTTTTAATATATTGTTATATCTAGAAACATGTTTTTTTCTTCTCCTGAAAATACTGATCCTTCCCTCCTCCCATCTATAGAATACAATTATTCAAAATAAAATTAACTTCTCTCTATCCCTGTTTTAAATACTTGCTATTTGTTGCAAATGTCAGATGATTTGGTTATAAATGAATAGCAAAGACCCATAGACTTTATAGAAACTTTAAACACGTTACTATCTCATCAGTATGTTTTAATCAGTTAAATGAGCAGTTCTTCTCAACTCCTAGTTCCTGCAGCAACCTGCCTAAAGTATCTGATGTAAATCAGTGTGACTTACAGTTTTATCATATATTTAGCCAAAATATTTTTCAAGGCTGTCTAAAGACAGTATCAGGTCACTAACATTTGCAGATCGTGTAAATGCCTGCCCAGTACATAGCTATATGCATTGTCTGGGTCAGAGTGTAAATAAAATAGTAATCTACTGCGTGTGGATGTTTTAAAGCAATGGTTAGCGACTTTGCCAATTATTTAGGTAAGTGAACAATTGCATCTGTTGTTAAATAAAAGTGTTTCAGATAAAAGCTTCTTGTTTTCAAGTTTTGTGAGGTTCTAGAAGTAACAGTTTAAGGAGCCTATAAAAATTACTACAAGCTTCTTTCCTTCTTAAATAATTAAAGATTATGAACTCTAGTTGCACAGTTATTGCTGACTGTTTGGCAGATACATTTATTTGAAGAGGTTTAGCTTTGTTATTCTATAATGAGTCTTGCAGCATATTTTATAGTGTCACATTGTCTTAATAGCTCATGTGTTGTAATATATAATGTGGTCTTTGTTTCTCTGTTGAATAAATATTCAGGTAATAAAAACAGAAACCCACCCTTTTCCTCTCTAATTACAATAAGAAAAAATTAAAAAGATCATGATGCAAAGGTTAGAATACAGTATGTAAAGCAGAGCTAATTTGCAGTTGTAAGCCTTTAAAATGTCTATATAATGCAGCATTCATCTCAAGACCTGGCAGTAACAAGTGTATTTTTTTTTTTATTTTATTGCAATGATTTTATCCGCCTTGTCTTTGGCACACTTGTGACATTTCTTTTCATTTTTTGTTTTTGCAGTAGAAAATAAAATATTAATGCATGTGAATTAGAGAGACAAAGGAAATCAGTTTGAAAGCCAGCTCACTCCAGGTGGTGACTTTAATTAACTTGTAAGGTTGAAATTCCATCTTGAAAAGGAACATAGGGGTAGGAGTTGTGAAATTGCTGTAATGGTTTTAAAATACAGTTATACTCTGAAAAAATTCATTAAAAATGGTCTTGTGGAGGTCAGTGTTTGTGACTCGAGTAATGCGAAAGCATATTTACTCAATTGACACGTTAAAAAGTATTATTTTGTTTTCTTCTAGCTGCTAGCCTTGTGAATTCAGCTTGACCCTTGAAAGTCAAACTGTGCTAATAGTAACCAAGAATAGGAATAGCAAGACGATGGTGTTCGTGGTAAGGAAAGATCTGCCCTCTCTCTCTCTGTCCTGGAGAGAACTGCCTCAATTTCCCCAATATTAGACTTCTGTCTAATGGGCACACTCTGGCTCATGGGCACATACACTCATTGTAATAAGGTCCCCTTGACAGAGGCGGTGGGGATTATGGCAGATTCTTGAATAGGAAGTACCTGGGATCTTGAGTTGGGATATCTGGCATGAAACTGTTTTCTGTACCGCCCCAGCTAAAATATGTACATTTATTTGATTGGCACTAGTAGCAAACTCTTTTACCTCTTTTGGCACAACCAAAGAATTGAGAGGGAGAGCTACATGTGCAAAATTGGTGTGTGTTCTCAGGATACTGCTGCCACCCAAATGGTGGAGGTGCCTGACCAGTCTGTTGGAAGACATCACGCCTCCCAACTCCCAAGAGAAAATGAGACGAGTATGTACCTGCTCTGTTCTTGCATATATTTCCAAGGGGAAGACGGGGCTTCCGTACCCCTTGCCTGTCTTATTTCAGAGTGGCCGGGCACATTGTAGGGTGTGCAGTCTTTGTTAATGACATAATGACTTTTTTTTTTTTTTTTTTTTAAGAGTTTTGCTTCAGCGATGCTTACGCATGCTTCTGGAGCCAAGAGCTTAGGTGGGAAGAGTGTATGCTATGTGTGTCTTAACAGTTAGCTTGGAAGTGAGGAGGTTGTGAGCTGATTATTGTACAGGAGTACAAATCTCAGCAAGTTTACACACGTGCCAATACTATTTTCTGTGAAAAGTGGAGTTCCTTTTTCCTATTAGTGCTGTTAACTTGCTGTTCTGTGAAGAAAGATGATGAAATGTCATCTGTGGCTATCTCAATCAGCTAGATAGTTGTCTTAGAGAAGGTTCAGTAGCTGGAATATTGCAGGCTTATGTCAATAGCCAGCTTACATTACTCAAAATGCACAAGGCAAGAATTGAATCGGCTCATGCAGCCTGCGTGAGTTAAGCTTCTAGTGTTGTCTTCTCCCTTATTTCACTCAGAATCTTGTTGCTTCCATATTTCAGAATTGTAGATTATCTTTTAAATGAAATCCGTCTGCTCACTGATGTGGGCTCTTTGCTCTTTAATATGGCTACAAATACGTTGAGGAGGACCTACCATTTTACTGATATTTTCCTAGCCATGCAGTATAGCTTTACTTGGTTTTGCTCACATCTTCAGTAAACGTGGACTGATTTTTTTCATCCCTGCCTTTCTCATTGCATTGTGCTGGGTTTTTGCTTTCATCTTGTGTTAAACATGAAAAATGAATTCGAACATTAGTAGAATCCATTTGGGGACCAGAACTTATATTGTAAATAAAATTATTCATTTGTTATGTCATATTTGTTTCGGCAGACAAGGTATTGATCTTTGGATTTCTGTTCAGGATGCCATAAGGAGAACTAGCACAAAAGGAACACGGCAACATTTGTAAATTGATTGAATGCAATATGTAATGACAGAGACAAACATCAGATCTATGGCAGTACTATATCATACAAAGCATTTTTCAACAGTTTATTGAGCTGGTTATTAAAAAGAACAGGCTTTCTAACTGGGAACAATGGGCTGAGAGTTATCAGGATGAAGCAAATTTTATAGTAATTCATGTTGGACAGTGTGGCCCCTTCAACAAGAGTGTGTGCATGTGCATTTAATAAATTAGAGTAAATGCTTTACAATAATTGTTTATCTTTGATTATGAAAAGTTTTTTTCCATTTAAAAATATAACACTATTTAACCATTACCTACTGAGTGTTGCTGGAGTATCTTTATTCTTTTCTGCAGAGATCTAGTTCTTCCACCAGAAAGAATTCTGATTGTGGGGAATAGAGAACATACAGAAACCCAAAGCATGTGATATTTTCTGGCAATTTCATCACTATATGAAGTTAATTGTCATGATTTGCCACTGAGGCAATATATTGTGCTGAGAGTTACTATGGCTTGTTCCTTTTATTAATAAGTAGAGGAAACATTAGCTGAACTAGATGCTCCTTCAAAGACATGATAGCTTGCAGTGTAATTATTCTGGATCTATTGCATGAGTGGGATGGGATCCAGGGTCATCAATTTAAGAATAGCATCTATTTTGCTGTGGTATCTGTGTCTGTCTGTCCGTGAGCTCCCTTGTTAAATGCTGTCAGAATTGATGTATTAATTGAGACTGACACATCCTGTATTGTGACGCAATGGTTGCTGCTTTTCTTAGGAGATTTGCATCTAAGAAAATCCTTTTTATCAGCAGTGTATTAATGTTTTAAAAAGTAAATTTAATTTTTAATTTAATTACAGTTCTGGCAGAATTTCCATTGAAGATGGAAAGAAGATGGAGCAGACTGGCTCTATAAAGAACAGGTTTCTTTCACAAGTTTGGGTGAAAACCGTGGTGCTTACCATGTACCTGAAGTTTTTATTCTTCCTTAAGACACACCGCTGCTGTTTGTTGTTAGTTTGTACATTGCACATACCAAATCTGTATTTATGCATGATAATTATGAATTTTACACTTTTTAGTATAAACAAGTGTTAATGTTTGCAATAAGACTGAGTTACAGAAAATAAAATTCAGTCATATTGCAGAATATAAATATTTGCATTTGCATATTGCAGAAATGTACATTGTACTGTAACAACCTCATATTATACATCTCCAGCCCTGTGGGAAAGTACTCTTAGTGCTTTTTACAGAAGCTTCATATGCATTACTGTTATTATTAATTTGCATTAGCACAATGCTAAGGAGCAGTCATGAATCAGTACCATGCTGTCTTAGTTCCCCTTCAAGCAAAGAGCTAAAATTATTTTTCTGTAAAGTTTGTAACCTATACATGAGCCTTGAGATAGCAATGGAGTTGCATGAAGACAAAAAATATTGTTCAGTACAATAAGGAGTGAACTTCTCAGTTGACCTTCTCAAATTTCGTAGGCGTTCTAGGAGGAGAGTGTACTAGGACAAGTGATGAGGTAGCTTTGCTGGTGCAGAGAAGACCTCCTGAGTGGGAAGAAGAGATATAAATGATGGATCTTATTTGAAAATGTAGGAGGAATATAGAGTATGTTTCTTCAGCCAGAATGCAGGAACAATTAACTCATTTTCTGTATTGTCAGGATTTGGTAAATTCTTTTTGAGATCCCAGACTGCAGCTATTTGTTATCAAAAGAAAGTCTTAGGTTTGTTTTTCCATCAGATCCCAAATAAAGCTGTTCCACAATTCTTCCTTATATGAGCAGTCTTGATCTCTTAAGTAGAACTCATTAATGTCAGTAATGTTTCCTTATGCAAATGAGAGTAAAAAACCCACCTCCTATACTTAATTTTTTTCAGTTAAATTGTGGAGAGGATGAGGAGTGGAACTGCTGCTTTGGTAGTGTAGCAGTAAGCCAGTAGGTCAGCTTGACTGTACTCTCAAGCTACCCTCCGAGAAAGGCTTATGCTCAGACAGCCCAAGGAATGAGTGCTCAGCTCTATGTATGCAAACCCCTTGAATTTACTAGCAATGAAAAGTCCAGTTAATTAACTCAGGGCTGGAGTCATTTTGTTTGCAGTCTACAAAGGCATGGTGTTTGACTCGCATTAGGAAATGCTTCTTCTGAAGATAATAGGTTCAAAGCTGTGTGCACAAAAGCTTGTCTATCTTTCTCTGCCCTCCCTCCTTCCCCTGCCGGCTCTATCATTTGATTTGGTAAAAATCCTCTCTCTTCAGATCTGACTTTACTTGAAAGGTTCTCACTGTTAGAGAATGTACTTCATGGTAAGGATTTACCTATTCTGTTTGCCCTGTTACAGTTTGATTAATGTAATAGCATTGATAAAAAATCCTGTTGTAAGTACTTTGTGGCAGCGCTTTAAGAAGAATGAAAAAATGAAAACAATAAAATCCAAAGTATGTTTTGCTGATTTGAAAATGGAGCAAGTTGCCTATAAAATTATTTGTTTGCATGGATTCAGTAGGTCAGTGCTACGAATTTGTGATGTTATAGCATACTCTTAAATTGTATGAGGCATTTAAAAAGCTTGATTAAGTCCACACGTGGGAGTAGTAGTAGCTCCTAAAGTGGAGCCCGGTGCATGATATAAACATGGAGATCTTATCAAATGCCGTGGAGGCATGAGCAGTCTATTATTAGTCATGTGTCCAGCTGACCCTCAAGTTTCACTGTTAGGAAAGTGATGAGATTTCAGATGTGGGCTTGAAGGTATAGATGTCCATCCACAGGCTGGATCTGTGCAATGTTCTTGACTGCATTGCTAACATATGCTGAAATCCAGCTAAAAAATACCATTTTGATCTAAACCGTTTTGTTCACCTACTCAGCATCATTGTTGTGTTTGGAACTTGTAAATGACTTAAAAGAAGAAAAACACGTGCATAATCCTCTTTACTGCTTTGTGTATTTCAGAGGTGCTCACTATACAGTTTTGAAGGCACGTTACTAATGTATGTCCTCTAAAAGTGGAACTGCATGTCTTTGCAAGCCAAAGCTTTGCAAGCTCTTTGCAAGCTTTGCAATGTAGAAGAATTTTTGAAACATGGTCTAGGAGTCTTTACCATTTTGGGTGAGGTATTATGTAAATGCACACCATGCCTCTAAAGTAAAGAACAGTTTGGAGACCTCTTTCCTGTCATCGTGAAGAAATGCAAAACATCTAAATTGTAGATCCATTAGTTGCTGATTTGCTGCAAAAGATGAAAGGTCATAGAGGCTACCTACTGGCTTCCCAATATTGTGGTTTTTTATTGTTCATGATATTGTTAAAATCCGGTTTTATATGAAAGCAGTGTATTTTGTGAAGCATGAACATATTTCATGAGATTTACTTTCTCAAGAAAATGATTTCACTGTGCGTTAGGTTAGTTACAGCCTCCCATTTTGTGGTTTACCCTCATTAACAATCTGTAAAGCATTACAGTTGACTGAAGTAAATTTACTTTGAGGTTTTTGTAATTGGGGTGGCAGACATCACTTGGAAAAAGAGTTTACCCAACATATTTTAGCATAGCAAGAAAGTAGGGTAAATGTTTAGTAAGAAAAGCGTCCTCCTAAGGAGCTAGAAAAAGTTAGGAAAAGTTTAAAAGAGAGAAGCAAAGCTATATAGAAGGTAGCACAATTTTTTTATGAAGAAAGGCAGGGAAACCTGCCCGGCGGGGAACCCGGGGGCTGGGTTCATAAAAGGTGAAATGAATATTTATTGCGAGTTTAACACATAATTGGCCTTCTTATTATTTAAAAAAACTATGGAAGTATTGTTCATAAATAATGAATACTTTTAGTCCAGCAGTTATTTGCTAGTCTAGTAGAGAGAAAATTTGTAATTGGATTGGTTATTGTGCAGACATGTCATTTTAATAATTTTTATTGCATCAGTGAACCCAAAGAAATGCAACAATTTTAAATGGGCAATAGATCAGAAATGCAAAGGGGGGGTGTGCTGCCATTACAATTTTGCTGTTATAGAAAGCTTAAGTCTCCACATCAATAGCAGATATCAATGTCCTTTACCTTTCAGATACCAATTACCAAGAACTTCATAAAAAAAAAGGAATAAAAGATTTATTTTTTCCTCATGTTATCACATAGCTGTTTTCAAATTCAGCTTTTTTAGTCTTTTAAGTAATTTCTGACTAACGAAGACGACGACAGTTGCACAGCTGTTCCTGTTACAGTTTGTGTATGTGTAGGACTTTTTTTTCCTCAGTGGAGTTATCAGAAAGTGATATGCAGCACACACATAGTTAACTGAGTTTGGGCAAGGTATTGCAGGTCTTGCTCTTACGGCAGCATATAATTAAAAGAGATTATTGGAATACATGGCTATTCATAATAAATGTCAGACAATTAGCATAAGTGATGCAATACATGCAAAGTTTCCATTTCTAATGAAAATAGATTTGCTAGAAAGTCAATTGAAGATTTCATTTGTTCCTTATTGTTTCTAGCATATTGGAATATTTTGTGTTATTCAGTGCAGTACAGAACCTAGTATTTTTCTCAAGTACATATTTTTGGGAGGCATCTGATACAGATTTCCTGTTGCAGCTCTTAAGAGGTGATCTAATGATACGATGTTTACTTGCTGTCTCTCTCTACTCTGAATCTAGGGAATTTGCTGTGAAGAGCCTAATGTGTAGTATTCTTCTGTCAGAGAACCATAAATTAATATTGGAACTTGATGTGCTGTAATTATAACCTAAAGTAGATGTTTTATAATTTCACAAGTAATGATTTTTTAATTTTACTTTTATTATTTAAGGACCTTAGAAGACGGTGAGTGAGGGGAAAAAGGGCATGCTGTGTCCATGAAAAATAAAAGGAATGCTCTCTAACAATATAGAGAGGGAGGAATAGTACTCAGTGGTGTATAATCCCAGTACCTTGTCAAAGGCATAAAGACTATTTAATAATGTCGTTACCCAATCCCTTCAGACTACCTTGTGTAGATGTCAGTCCTTTGAGGGTAAATCCAACTGTCTTATCCCGCCGTGAGTGCAGACACAGAAGTCTGAATAGAGTCCAGTCACTGTTGCTGATATTGGGTCCATTAAACACATGTGCTCCAGTATCAAGCACCCCAGCAGCAGCACAGAACCCTATGACTGGTGTCCTAGACCTTGCAAGTCCTTGCACTGAATGAACGTGCACCTTTCCACTTACTTGTGGGCCTTTCTGGACTTCAGTCAAGAAGGCAGCACATGTGCTCTCTTCCCCTTTGCTGCCTAGAGCTGCTCAGTTTTACTGCTTTGTTTGTTTAGGAAATACTTTCTTCTCAGGGTTTGAGCCAGCAGTTGAGACCGATCATCAAGACACTAATTCCAAATGGCCCTATAATTGCTTTGCAGAGCTTTAGCTAAGGGTCAAGCACCTTTTCTGAGCAAGGTAATTGGATAAATTATGTTTTAATAAATTGTCCTGTGCAAGTCAGATATGAACACAATGCACAATGGAGATTTTATTGTAAAATGAGTCTACAAAAGAAAACAGGTTTTATTTTAAAATGAGGCTATGGTAGAAAATTGAGTACATGATTCATTGATACAGATGTATTTCACTCCCACTCATATCATATCTAGATTTTTAAGGTTGCACATGCATGCATAGTTTGCTGTTTGTTTGCTAATATATTTTAGCCTTTGCTGTTCCTTGTAACCTGCTGAGATCTAATATGTTTCTAATCAAAGCGTGGAAACCTCAGCACGTCAGTGGGATTTCATGAATGGATGTTCACATCGTATAATAAAAGTTGAAAATACCTCTATTTATTCTTTTCATTTAAACGTCATATTGCATCCTGAGAGGTGACCTCTCCAGGGAAATTGCCTTAAAACAGTTAATTTTCTATCAATACCTGGCTTTTCTTTTTTAACAATACATTTGGCATGATTATAGTTATCAGGACATCTGTCCATTTTAAAATTTTGTGTTCAGGAGTTATCTTTGAGTATTAGTAGTTTGGAAGTATGTTGAGAATACCTCATCACTATTTCATAAAATTGGAAATTCTATGTAATGAATATAAGTTAAAATATACGTGAATTAGAAAATACTTCTTTTCATGCAGTCTGGTCTGGTGGACTTGACATAGCTGAATACAAGGTTTTGCTTTAATGTATATGAATTTATGTATTTATGAATATAGTTTTGCAGATATGTCATTGAGTCGTTCTGTATTTCTTTTTCTCTCATTTGCAGGTAAAATGTGCCTCGTTGCAAGAAAACAATATGTGATACGATATATATATTCCTGTTTTGTCATAGAAATTGATGTTGTCACACTTCAATCATTGTAGTTCAGTCGCTGTAAGCACACGTTTCAGGTTTATATTCTTAGGCTCAGTTCTGTTAATGATGATTGAGTCAGAGTAGAACCTAGCTCATTTTACATGTAGTTCACTGTACTATTTTCATGCTTCAAGGAGAAAATTAAGAAAAAAATATTGTAAAATCTGGTTTGCTAAATAAGTTACTTTTCTGGCTAAGAACTTACTCAGAGCCCAGTCTTGAAAACATGGTTACGTTTCTGCTGATACAATTCAATTCAAAAGTATGGGTGAGGGGGAGAAGAAGGCAGAAGTAGAGAAAGGGGAGAAAGTAATTTTTTATCTGTCTTCTGATTTCTGACTTTTAAGGTGCATCTTAGTCATGCTTATAGCCTTCTTTTACAGTACACTTCTTAGAAACTTGCTAAGAAAAGGAAAAAAATTAAGTAGTTCATGCCATGCCTTGATTCTGGAAACTTTAAGAGCACAAAATACAGTGAGACTTGCGATAACATTGAACGACACATGAGAAATTGCCAGAGTGTAAGATTTTGCCAGAGAAAGTTGAAAAATTACTTGATCATATCTGCCTATATAGGAACACCACTTCCAGGAATAAAAGTCTTATTCTAACAATGGCATTAATAGTAGCAGTGATCATAAATTTGAAATTGAGAGATGTGAAGTATAAGCAAAGCGAGTTTTTCTTAACTATTGAGAGTAACGTAACTGAGACACATCAGCAGAGTCAAGGAACGCTTGGTATCTTTTGGTGCTTAGAAATTAAGATTAATAGGACGTTATCATCTTGATGGAGGAGTGAAGATTGAATCTATGGACTTGACATGGAGGACATCAGAATAGTTGATCTCTCTGGTCTTACTCTCTGAATGAGGTGTACTGTTGGCGGGACAGCAATGAGATGTAAGATATTTTGCTGTTCTCAAGTTGCAAAATGAAATCCTCTCTTCTCCAGAAGAATGAGTGCTAAAAGGAGGAAGTAGAGAGATATGCATTAGGAAGTTAGGCCAAATAATTGGGTAACCTTTCAAAACAGAGGTGGATGTTGCTTTCGAGGGACGTCATTTAACTTTTAAAATCTTAATGGAGAGTTACAAATGAAACAGCTTTGTCAACCTGCCATTTGATATTCCTGCCAGGAACTTTGAAAGGGACATAAAATCACCCCGATCAATTGTCTGTTAAGAGCTGATTTAAAATTTGTCAGAATGCCACGCACCTTAGGTATTAATGATTGTATTTCTTTAAGTCTAAATACTTGCACACCTTCTGTGAATTGCTTTCAATGTATGCTGAAATTGAATTACTTTCAACTGCATCTGAAAAAAATCATTGTTTGGGGATTCTAATTGTGCATATTCATGAGGATTTAACAGGATACCTCTGCCAAGTGCTCCCTGCCTCTTCAGTGCTTGGGCACAGGGGCCACCATCACATTTGAAACATAGTCCAACACTTTCCTGTTAAAGCCAAATGCTCTGTGTCTCAGTGTTTTATTGTATTTTTTGGCAGAAAGGGCTGCCTGTGATATTTGCAAAATGAAATTATATGTTTCCTCCTCCCAGATTTATTTAGCTCCAGGTAGTGCAAATACAAGACAAAATGAAAGAAAACTTTTTAATATACTTCACTTTGCAGAACTCCATTGTGGTGGAGGTAAATTACTTTAGGAATGAAAACTTTATAAGCACTTGGAAATAAGATCAATATATTTTTCAAATGAATTTCCTAAACATTTGTAGGGAGAGGCTTTAGTAACTAAGCTTACGTGACTGCTTCTATACAGTTGCAGAGGCACTGGAATATTGCAAGAAGGCTTCTTTGTTATTTTACTGCAGGCATTTTGAGTGCATGTAGAACGTGGAATTGCTACCTTTGCTTAGGTGTCAGTAGACTTTTCAAGAAAAAATAGCCACCTAATTAGTATCTAGTCATATGGGAGGATGCTAACGACCTATTTCTGCTCAGTTAATGTTTCCCTGCTATGACCCCATCAATATTAATAAAATAATTTATACATGCTTGTCTTTCAGAAGAATACCTGAGTTCGTCCTGCAGAAAGTTAATCATAAAAATATTGTGGAGTTGGAGAATTCTATTTTTATCTTAATCTGAAAGCAGCAGTGTTAATGGAACACTGCTGACTTAGCATAATATTTTGCTGAGGTTACTTTAGAAAACAGTGAAAGCATCTCCTTTTCCTATTCCTTAACCAAATAAAATACAATGCGTTTGATACTGATTTTAAGTTGCTTATAGATACAGATAATATTGAAACATTTTTATACATATGGAGAAACATGCTTCTTACATGAAGGTTAGGTGTTAGCTGAAAGACACTGGTGAAAACAGATGTTTGCAAAAAACCTCAGAAACAGCTTAAAATAGCACTTAGGTATTCAGTTATACAGGAAAATGGGAGAGATTTTTAAACTGAACTGGTCTGCTTTCCTGAATGCTTAACAACATCGAGCTTAGTGTTTATCATGTAGTTCAGCTAAGGCCATTCATTGCTCAACATTTTCCCTGTTTTCTTGCACAGTTAAAACTTGGGAAGATGTGCGTGCAGCTATGGTCTTGACCAGTCATTAGCAATAATGGAGTTGGTGCAGATCTTATTCAGACCTTCCAGGCACTAGAGAGAGAACAAATTAGATTGCCTTTGTTGTAAAACATATCCTTATATCTAGCACTTTTTAGAAGAGGGTACTAGCCAGTTGAGGAAAGGCATAAAAGTATAACTTGATGAGATAGAATGAGCAAGATTAGCCTCTGAAAACTGAGCCAGCCAGTTCAGATTACAGGTTGCTGGTCAGCTGTCTGACTTAAGATGCGTTTGGATGATAACTAGTGTGCGTATACCTTACGCTTAACAGCTGTAGCTACTGTCACAATAAGCAGGATGCTATCCTTTGGTTCTGGATATCCTGCCAGGCCCAGAGACCTTTTTTCTAGACTGTCACCAGGGCACCCAAGAGTACCTCTGCTGTATTGTATTGCTGTCCAAACTTAAGTTTAGACTGATTCAAGGAGGTGGTAGAAGAAGGCAGAATGAGGAGGGGCAGCTTTCGTTAAGGATTTTTTGGGGCAGAGAGGTAGTTTCAACAGAATAGAAGTAATATTTGAAATCCACTGATACAGGATCTCTTTGCGTTACCTTGAATTACCTCTAAAATGAAATTTGGCAAGTACTGGTTTTCCATACCGTTTCCGTAAGCTCTGGTTAGTCTCTGAAGATATCTTGTGCAGAAATAATGAATATGATGTAGGACGGGAGAGGCTGTAACACTGTGCAGGCGTGTGTTTCTATGCTGTACTCCTTTAATTACACAAAGGATTCCGTTTTTATAACGTTTATATCACTAAAGTCTTTGCATACAAACCTTAAACTTGTTTGACCCATTTTTAAACAAAAGGGACACAATGTCAAAATGAGATTGTTTCTGTGAATGATAAGTGAATGATACACTTAACCTAATGCTCTAGTGAGAGCCCAGGTCAGGCTTACTCACCCTTAGAACAAGAACTGGTTCATGTGTATTATATTCACATCAGCATTGTTTTGCGCTGAACCCATTATGTATCATGGATTCTTTATTCTAGCTGAAGGTTGTACTTTTTCCCCCAACATTTGCTGTTCTCTGAGGAGCCCACAGATTTATCTTCTCTGTCTGTGTATGGTACAGTGCTTGCAAGGTGGAGGACAATCTGCAAAACTGACTGCTAGAACTGTCCATTAGTTTTGTGAGCAAGTCAAAGGGATGGTTATGGTGCTACTTGTGTAGCCCTCTTAGTTCAGAATTATGAGAATTGTATTTGGAATATTTGGAAGTGTAATGGATTTTGGTCCTCGTAAATTAAATAGCAGGATGCATAATAGTATTTTGACATGAATGAGATACAAAGACTCTGGCATTGTTGAATGCTAGGGAATAAATTCATAATTTAACCGGAAACGCAAGGACCTCCTTCAGTGTAAGGATTGGATTGCTTTTGTGCCCTTTATGCTCCAGAAAAATGCTACTTTTGAGATGTTCCTAGCATGGTGGGTGCAGTCGAGGGAAACACAATGACATACAGCGCAGTTTAGAGTATTTTCTCAGATTCTCTTTGATCTTGAACCGTTGCATTGATGGTGCCTGAATGAAGTTAACTCAGCTGAAGTGCTGGTCATAGGGGATCTTTTTAGAACGCCTACAAGCTGTTGGAGTGAAGAAGATAATGTGATTTTATAATTTTGGTTTGTCACAACTGAAAAGGTACTAAGAGCTACTTTATTTGTCTCTTTAAATAACAGCAGTTAAATCAGGATTGTCATCTGATCTGTCAGAGAAAGCAACAGCAATAACCATTGTTTATCTTATTATTTCCCCTTTCTCTTTGAAACTTTAATCTTTGCCCGAAAAATTGTCTGTTGCCTTAGATCTTAGATGTTTGTTTTGCCTGTTTACTGCACAGCTAGAGAAGACACGCTTACTTTTAGAATCTCTTCACTGAATTGGTGAAGTTTATGAGGAGATTATAACGTTCTCAATTGCCATGGGGACCTCCCATGTACCTTATCCCGCCGGGTTTGAGGATAAATTAGACTGACTAATTGTGTTGTTCTTATATTTTTTCAAGAGCAGCTAAGGTGTTGAAGCCATATATATTTGGAGGCTTAGATTTTCATAGCCATTGCTGAGGTTATGATGGGTGACTCCCATGACAATTTTTTCTATTTAGCATAGGGAGGAGAAGTTTCATTAACTTCAAAAAGGTTTTGTATTTGGCCTTCTGTAAACAAGATAGCATATGGAATAACAAGAATACCTATACCAATCAATTGTCATTCAGAGATTATGTTGTCTGGTTCTACCCATGAAGAAAGGTAAACGGTCTGCGGTAGGATAGCTGACTCTTAAGCCTAACAAATTTGAAAATATTTCCATTTGGAAACCAGATAGCTGGGAATGTGTGACCTTTTAAAAACATACATTTAAAAATGCTTCATCGAAAAGCTAAAAATGCCAGTATAAATATTAGGCAGAAAAGGAAGAGAAACAGTGTGGAGATATAATCATGTTTTTTTTTTTTTTCTGGTGAAAGAGAGAGAGGGAATTTGACTCTCATTAAATTACTGTATAACTTAGATATCTCATAGCTGGATTGTTGGGGAAAAGGAGGAGGAAAAAACCCACAAATTTGATAAAAGAATGCTATTTTATATTATTATACAAGCGTCTAAAATATTTTCAGAGCTGGATGAGTGAGAGATATTAGAATGAAGTCTACCTGTGTTTAATGACTTTGAATCACAGTGCTTTGTACAGATAGTTTCAAATTACATTACTTTGTGCATATTGTTTCTGAAAAAAAGAATAAAGGTATTTCCAAATTGAGAAGCCAAATTAACACCTTTTAACTTCTTTTATTTTCCATATAGATGACTCTGTGTGAAGGAAAACTATGCAATATTATAAAGTACTATTCTTTGAATAGAGAGAATTTGAAGACGACAACTGTTTGGTATCATCCCCTGCACAAAATGAAAGAAGAAACTGTAAAAGTAACTTTTTATTTAGTAGCTCATAGCTGAAAATTGGTTTGTTGATACCATTATAAAAACTGAAATTTGAAAGTTATCTTTTCTTTATGAAGTAATAAACTGATGAAAGAAAAATTCTGCTTTGAGATATATATGATTCATGTTGAAGAGGTTCCTGTGTGGCAAAACTAATTATAATTCTAATTTCTCTCTACTGTCTGCATGTTTGTAATAACTGGAACCAAAAGCTAGATCTGTGCAGCTGTAGACACTGTGATTGGATTTTTTTAATGCTAATCCAGTACAGTGTTTTGGTGGTGATGGACCATACGTTTCACCATAGATTTGAAACTTAAAGCTTGACAAAGAATGTTTCTAGAACCTGGAAAAAAGTGGTAGAAGCTCTCACATGTCTGTTTTCCTTTTTCTTTCGGAAGGCTCTTGGGCAGCCTTCTGAGATCATGGGGCTAACAGTTTTTCATTAATGAGCCCTCAGTCAAATGTCTGAACAGTTACACTCCAAGGGGACAAAGCAATAGAAGCGTTGTTGCTGATGTTGTAGGGCTGAGCATATTCCCCATTGTTTCCTTGTGCTATAGTACTAGTGTGCAGAAAAAGCAAGCAGATTCGCATAAACCTAATGTTATTCCACATCTTGAATCTAATTTTTGTTCAGTGTCAGCTGAGCTGCTGAACTCTGTGAAGTGTTGGCTGTCAAATCCAGAACATTTTGAATATCTGTACAAGAAGGTCCTTTGTGACCTGCTAATTATATTCCATGACAGACCTGCTTGCTTCAGAATAATAATGAAACAGAAAACTTTCAAAATTAAGTTAATATAAACATAAAATATGTGCAACAGTGACAAGCTTCGAAAAATTGCAATCCACAGGAAGTAATTAAATATCATTAGCTTTAGTTACTGCTTGTTTTTCTATATTTTGTTTGTTAAGTAGAGGGGAGAATAAGTATGCTGCATATATTGAAAGCAATTCTATTTGCCCAATTACCAAAGTTTAAGGTTGATTTGGGAGATGTGTTTCATCTTGTGATAGTAGTCATTTTGTGTTTCTTGTGATGTAAAAATGCTAGCCTTAATGTTTTTCTTTTTATATTGTTGAGGCTTAATTTAATTCCAAAAATATCTATGAAAATTCAGGTGAAAATTGAATTTTAAAAGTCCATCCCATTAGAAAGGAAAAAGAAGGGCATACTATCTCTGTCCCTCATGCTTCTTGAAATTTGTTGTGCTAAACATACTGAATACTGGAGATTTAATAACATGTTCACTTGGATCCCCTAGAGATATATGTAGATTCCAACACTTTGAGTCTATTCTGTTAGAAACTGAACTTGATGTGCTATTGATAGGTTTCAGTTCCTGTTAACAAGGAGGAGCAACACAGTGGTGCAGTACTATGTATATGTGTATGTGTGTATCTCTCTCTCTCTCTCTAGGAAAAAAAAGTTCCAAACTGGAAGGAGAGATGACCTCACGTCCAAGTACTTAATTTTCTGAGGCCATATAAGATTTTCCAAGCCATCAGACCTTTTAGAAAGCATTTTGTATATATGAGGAAACTTGTTTAGTTTGTGCAAATGAGCATACACTTTGGTGCTCGCATATAGCTGAAAGATTTTTCTCCCCTTCAACGTTTTTGGCAAGCTTCTCTACTGCGTATCTTTTCAATATGGCCTTAGTAGATGTTCTTCTGGCTGTGGCTTTACATGCATGAGAGGCAGAAGCTGCTCTTCAACATGTTGCATTTAGCCTTGCTCCTCTATATCATCAGATAGCTCTCTGTCTCCTTCAATCACCTACGCAGCCTAAA
The DNA here is from genome assembly GCF_040807025.1 of Struthio camelus. Taxonomy (NCBI): domain Eukaryota; kingdom Metazoa; phylum Chordata; class Aves; order Struthioniformes; family Struthionidae; genus Struthio; species Struthio camelus. The sequence goes on along the minus strand of NC_090955.1, from coordinate 11,244,764 downwards.
TTATCTTGTTCTCTGTTCGCACTGATCTAGAATGGACAGTGCAATGTGCCTGAGTCCGTACCCAAATACTCCTTCCTGAGCATATTCTGAGAAGAAATACAGAGATTCCAGGTGCTTGTGGCTGTTGATATGAGTCAAGTTGATTTGCCCTCAGTCCAGTCCAGTTAGGTCAGATTTGCTTGCAATTAGCATTGAGCCTTATACACTCGTGAGGAGCTCAGTAGATACAGGTGTGTCCCCAATGAACAGACATTCTAGCTAGGACATAGGTGGACCCATAGCCATACAGAAAGGGGGTAACATTTGATGGGGAGTAGGCAGTGTCACCATCTTAGAATCTCATGCTTTCAGGGTTGGACACGCAGTTCATTGTATTAATTATGTGCATGATCTGTCTCATATAATGGGGGCATCTTTGATTTATTCCATGTTGTACCTCTTACTCAGGAGAAGCCCTCTAGAAATGTTAGCTAATTAACCTCAGACCCTTCCTTCGCGTTTCCTTCCCTCAGCATCATTCTGCCTTGCCCCAGTGTTTACCCTGTGCTGATGGTAGTTATATGGCTACTGGGTTAATGCTGCTAGCTACCTTGGTAGCTAATGTTTGTGTCACTGTTCGCTTGTCCTCTTCTATTTGTATCTGCTGTCTATGATATTTGATATTTGATTCTTTATGGCTTTTTGTTGTACAGGTTTGGGTATTCAGGAAGAGGAGGGCCAGACCATTTAGGTCTGTTGGGCCCAACTATAGTTATAACAGTTTATCATGCTAATTCCAGGCTGATTTAGGGAATAGCACTTTCCTGAGTCTTAATGCGCAAGGATCTTCACCATTGTGCAGTATTTTGTAATAAGGATATGATGATGCATTTGGTAGTGGCAGAAGGAAGTAGAAAAGTAATTGATTGGGTTTAACTCTGCAGATGATAGTGTACCCTGATTCACTTGAGAATATAAAAAATACCCCAAATGATAGACATTCAAAAGTAGTGTCAAATAACTTGAAATATCTTTCATTGAAGCAGTAAGGAATAACTCCAAAACTGGAAGGGTGTTATTAGAGGGAACTGGGAAATAAGTAATACCTTTGGACAGCTATGAGAAGTCTGGAGCACTGAAAGAACAGACAAAATCTGACTGAAAGGAATGTTTTTTTCCTACCACTTCAGGAAGCAAAGAAAGGTTACTCTAGTGAAAGAAAGATAGCTATAATGTCCTTTGCCCTTAGGATCATCTAGGTATGATGGCCATTATTTATCAATTAATATTTCTGTATTCTCCAAAATTACATGATTTGATTCTTTCAATTGTATTTCTGTAAATTAGAGGTGCCAACATACATATATTGTTCCATAACCAATATTAAGCCAATACTGAAAAGTAAAACCTATTATTTCCTCAGATCCTGTTTAACAGAGTACTTGAAATCCTTCTGAATTAACAATTCAGATTGAAGCATTTTTTAAGGGTAAGCAAGCATTAATTACTTTTTTGAACTGGCCTTTCAAATCTGATTTTTACGTGTAAAGTCATCAGAGACTTACTGAATGCACTGAGGCAGGTTTGTAGTGCAAAAAAAAAATCCTTCCCCTCCCCCCCCTTGCTTTGTAGGATTTAGTTGCTTTTTTCTCCAGTTTCATACTTGATTAAGTTGGTTTGGGAAGTGGTTGCTCAAACTCACATTGCCCATCAGTGGCTCAACCTAGATGTAGAACCGAAGAGCTCACTTAGCCTCTGCTTTAACCTAAAGAACTTGCTTCTTTCCCATGCATGAAACAATAATGTATTAAAGAGAGTCTGATTTAAAAGGTGGGTTTGGTCTACTAATATTAGACTCAAAAACTGGCTTAGGAAATGGCCAATTTTTAGCTAAGAGGAAAGCAGCATTTTAATAAGCCTTCTTAAATCTGGTAAACTATGTTAACAAAGGTCTTGTTCCTACTTGTGGGGTTTTTTTTGTGGATTTTAAGTGTATTTTTCCTTGTACTAATTTTTCCATTTCTCTGCCTATTGTGTCCCTCTCATTTAGAAGATTGTGGTTGAAAGGAGATAGTGCAATCACAAGGGCTGTGCTTTCTTAAAAAGTCTTCTTAAAGCAATACATAGCTTCTGATGACCACTTAATGACTGTCTCAGAGCTCCTCTTTGTTTTTCTTCTTTTCCAAAAAAATGATTTTGATGAAAAAAAAAATGCTGGATTCATGCAAGACAAGTAATATAGATTACTTGCCGTAGTAGTTAGTTACTAAATATTTACAAGATAACTGGGCATGATATTAATGATTCTGAGTATCAAGTGTTAATAATTTTGTTCGAAATGTACTTCAGTTCGTTACTTTCAGAGTTAATGGGGAACAAAATGTTGCTGACAACAAAATTTCCCTTCCTTTTTCTTGTCTATTTTTATCACATAAATATCGTATTTCTATCTTGTGTACAGATGCCACCAGACAATAATCAGTTTCCTATATAAATTACAGCTCTGTATTTTGAACCCTTAGTTACACAGTAGAAAATATGATAAACTTTCTTAGACTGTGAAGAGTGCTGTGTTTAGGTGCACTAAGTAAACTCACCTTTACATCAGGATTTGATATAGCTGAAAAGCTTTTGTTCGAAGTTTCAGTATATTTCATTGTCACCAATGAATATTCAAAATGATGATCCTTCTTTTAAATGGAGATGCAACACACAGAGTTTAAAATCTAAATGATATGTGCTAGTTTCATTTGGAAGTATAATTAAGGTGTATAATGTCATTTAACTGTTTAATGAACTCTGCATAATGTAATGGAATACAAATATTTGACCTTCCTGACAGTGACTGATGGATTGAAGTTGCATAGCATGATATCATTAGAATGTCAAACAACATCATTATTCATGATTATCAGGAATTATTCAGGTGAAATGGCAAATGTAATGGAAAGCTATTATTTGTGTGGGGGCTGCAGATTGACTTTCTTTGTCAGTGCATCTCTTGATACAGGGGGAAGACACTCAGATTTATTGAGCTACAAAGAATTAATGCTATAGGTTAAAAAAATGTCAATAATATCAGACAAGTGTTTTCAGTAGGTCAGGTCATGTATTAAATGTGTAAGGGTAACTACCAGTGATAATGTTTTAATTTCTATTCTGCTCTTACTTCTGCTAAATATTGAAAACTTCATTAAATTACGGTAGCTTCCATCATAAGAATATATCAATAATCACTCTTTTCTGTGAGACACTTATGAGTAGTTGAAATAAAAAATGCAATTCACACCGTGTTAAGTAGGGCTGTAATTTCATTCTCTATTCTCAGAAGCCTAAGTCCAGAATGCAGACTTTTGTTCCAGAAGTTAAACCAAAACTGTAACTAGATATTTTTTCTTCACTTAAATCCACAGAACGTTTATGGCCTGGATGAAGAACTAAAACATAAGTTCAAACAGTAGGGCTATCCAGATACTTAAAGCTGAGCCCATGCTCATGCAGTTTGTTGAATTGTGGCCTATAGAAATAAATGATGAGTAACCTATATTGATTTGGCGAGTTAAGGTCTTACACCTGAGACGTGAATGCAATTTGAAAATGAATTTTGCTTATCAGGACAAACAGCTGTAGTACTGCTTTATAACATGCTTTCTGCTGGGTCTGAATCATGCCCGGAGACCATTCTGGGTCCCTGACCTGCTGATACGAGCTGCATTGCTCTCATGAATGGGAAGCATTCTTATGAGTTGGCTGAAGGATCACCTGCTATGTTGACAGTGAAAACAGTCAGATGCTGAAGCTGTGAATTGTTTACCTGAATGTGTGGAATAGCTGTTTTTTTCAGGATTGCTAGAGTTTTTGTAAGATATGGCAGTCAATAATATGTATTTGATATAGAAATTGGCTAGTATTACTAAGAGCATGTCTGTAGGTACAGGAGCGGCTGCCATGTGGTGTTGCCAAGGGCAGAGGCAGACACAAAGTGAAGAGGAAAGCTCTGCAGCTGCAGTTACTCCATGTGACGTAGGGTCACGTATCTTTGTCATTTTATGTTGTGATGGGGTTGTGCCTTGGCATTGGGTGTTATGTGTTTGGGATTCAGAGCTGCATAGATATATTAATGCAAGGATATGCAAGGATAGATATATTCTCCCTACTTGCTTCATGGCACAGTTACTTCTCCTGTGCTTTGGAGCCTTAAAAAAGCTATGATGGACCATGGCAGATGTGTGAGTTACCAGAACTATGTATTAGTAGGTGGGCAGGACTAACGCTATTCCTCCTATTCCCTCTAGCCACTTTGGTAAATACATGCCATCTAAAGATACCAAAACTATTGGCTTGCTGAATTGCTTTTACAGTTTAACCATCTACAGCACGGAGCTTAGTAAGATGGATTTTGTCTGACTTTACTGGTGAATTTTGCAACTTCTGTTGAGCTCCGTACTGCTTAAGCTGAACTGTCTCTCTTCTGTGCTGCCCTATAGATATATTTTGAGTAGCCTATGGTACTTCTAGGTTGCATATTAAATCAAAATCAGAACCCTAATGGCCTAATTTACCTTTTGTTCATGATACTGAAGTCTAAAACCAGGCTCAAGTGCTTCAGTTTCCTGACCTGAAAGCTTATCAGTTTATGAAAGGTCCACACAGAGGCATATTTTCTCTTTAGTCCTAATACAACGTAAATTTGCCTGAATGAGCAAGCAGAGAAGGGTAGGTGATTTCCCATACAGTCATTTTTAGGGTTTTACAGACTTCTGAATTTTCTCTTACTCTCCTCTGCTCGAGGAGTCTTCCTTGGTCAACAGGTTTTCAGTCTCACCAGAACTCCCACTTCACAAGCTGGCAAATGACTGCTTGAGCAATAAAAGGAAACCTTAAATATGACATGTGTCTGTGAGATTTGAAGTACATATTAGCATATTGTAGTATATTATATTCTCTATATAATACATAAATCCTGTTATATTCTATATGATATACATATAGTATATTATACTTTTTAATATATATATAGAAGTATATTAGCAGAGAGCTGAAAATTAGCCTATCCTTGACAATGCAAAAGGTGAAAAGACTTAACCCTTTACTGATTGCCAAAGAAGTCTGGTAGTGCAAAAGAGAGGTTGTTGTCATCATCATTTTTTCTTTTTAAAGCATTGAAATACATATTCCAAAAGTTTGTCAGAGTTTGCCAGTTGTCAGTCCCTCCGACTACTGGGCGTGCAGTCGCTGACCTTATGACCTCAGAGAGCTGCCCCTACAGCAATGGTATGGCTTTGTAGCAGAATGTGAACAGCATTCATCAAATGCTTGCCAATTGTGTTGTACATGTTCAGTGTTGCCCCTCTGAATACAGGGGACCGTAGCTTTGAAATGCAGTTCCAGAAAGAAAATCTCTGTGCCAGCAAACTCTGCAAGTCAGAGCCGAGGGCTGTGACCCTGGTCGCATATACTGTGTAAACAGATTCCTATGTAATTTTCAAAATTAAGTTCTGTTATCTTATTGCTCTTGCCTTACAGGACAGAATAAAACAAAAAAGAGCAAAAAAGTTGGTGCTAATTTGACCTTTATGTACTAGTGTGAACAGTCCTTATTAATCTAAGCTATTCCTACTGATTTAGATGAGGTCACTTAATAAACTAGATTTATGAGTAAGAGGTTGCAGGAGAAGATGCTCTATCTGGTTAAAAAAAGGAAACATTGAAAGTTTCATTATGAAACTGTAATAGAAAAATGAAAGACCTGGTTACATATTTCTGTCTTTGGTCACATGTATATAACTTATTCTAAATAAGAGGAATGATGTATGTGTGTGTGGTCAATATATTAGTGTCTCAGAGATTCAACATTCTCTTTCCCTAACTGAGGTTATCAGTTTGCAAAGTAAATTTGCAAGTAAAGAAATACATAGGACTTTTTGGGGGGTTTTTTGGTGAACACCAGTAAATGTTTATCATTGATCTGCAAATTATTTTAGTTATTTTTTAACGTTGTTTCAAGAGGCTGCATGCTTTTTTTTTCTTTTGGCTACTTCCCTGCAGTTTGATATTTGTATAAACACACTTTGTCTGTAGTGTAGTGGCTTCAGACCTCCCTGTCCAATTTTAACCAAATTTGGCAGAGGGGCAGAATTCATGTCAAATGTAAGTAGGCAATAGAATGGAGGAGAGGTACTAATCAATGTGACCCAATCGATGTGAAGATTTTACAGAATCGTATTTTATATTAGACATCAGAGAAGCCACAGTAAATAAACAGTCTGAGGCATAAATCCATAAGAAGCTAGCCTTTGTTACTCTCACTGCTCATAAAATTGTTTAGAATAGCATTTATGATATGCAAGTGAAGCAAGTGTGCTCCTGTTTAGGAACAATATTTTCCCCAAAATCTTTAAAATACCCTAGTATTATGTATGCAGTATTGCTATCGCACTGTAGCTTTAAATATATCTGTAAGAGAATGTAATTCATATATTCAGAGAGTGCTGTAATTGTTTATCAGACAAATGTTTTATTTTTTAGAATTGGCAGTAGTAATACAAATGCCCTCCTGTAATTACATTTAGCTAATTTCATTCTTAGGTTAGTCTGTTGCTTTAGTCCAATAGCTTGTGCATATGTTATCTTGCTTGATGAGATGGGGAAAATTAAAATGGATTAAAATGAATTTTAAGGAATTACAATTACCTGTATTCATAACATACATTGAAGTAGAAATAGCTTTATGTGCCTTTAGAGTTATAAGAGCAGATCTGAAGACTATAAGGATGCAAAGATTTATTTTTAGCTCAAACTGAATTAAGAGGAGCTGAGTGATGATACGGAAAACAAGCATGTGGTTTAGTTTCTTTCATCCTTTCAATTGCAAACAGTGATTCAGGTTTCCCTATAAGTAAACATTTGTTGTGGACTTTACTTGAAAGAAGGCAAGTCATGCCCAAGTATCCTACATGGTGTCCTTTATTTCTTTTTGGCTCTTCTCCTGTCCTGTAGGGATTCTTAGGTCTTCTCTAGTGATTTCCATTGCATAGTCATTATCTTCAGTCTAAAAGATGTTATTTTCCTGTATAATAAAGACAATTTCCATTCTCCCAAGACTTAGTTTCTTTGTTTTACCTTCTGGCTCTACCACGTATCCAAGTAGAAGGTGCAGATACTTATTATATGGCTACTTAGGTTCATTGTTATTTGTGTTCCTGTACAGAAACAACAGGAGCAGCAACAACAAACCTTAGAATAATGTCTTCATTACAAAAATAAAATAAAAATAAGCTTTTAA